>NC_138345.1:128955175-130155175 GCF_046562875.1 Panthera onca
TTCAAAAAATTCAATTCAGTTGAAAAAAATTAGCTCTGGATACAAAAACAAATTTTTCTAACTGGCCGGTAATTTGCCAGGCAGCCCCCTCTCCACCAAGTCAGTGGTCATTTATCATGCAGAGAAGAGGTAGATCCTTTCCTTCTTCACTCCACCTCCAAATTATGCCCTCCAGTCCTGCCCAAAATAGGGAAAAGCCATATGTATCTTAACAGTTGTTCCCTTAGTTCCACAAATGGAAGTGCTGAAAATATTATTCTATTAAGGAGTGTTCTTAGTCATGAGCCCCTGTTTGCCTGAGTTTCCTTCTGGGGAGAAAGGAGGAGGTGGCTTCTTATTGTCATTGTCTGCATCTGTTCCTAACCCTCTGTTCTCTGTAGCACCTGTTTCCCCAAGTTCTGGTTCTGCACCCTCTGTCTAGAATCCTCCCTTCTAGACTCCCAGAAGGATGCCAACTCCATACTGTCCTGGATGCCAAAGTTTGCGCAGGCAACCTGGAATCTTCCATCCTGTGAATTGTTTTTTGCAATGCCCTTTAGAGCTGCACAGCATCACTATCACCTAAGATGCTGACCTCATGAAGGAATGAATATGATACTGTGAGCATGGCTTGTCCACTTTTGCACTCCTGCAGACAGGCCCCCGGTGCCTCCACGATACTAGGCACAGAGGGGATATTCAGTAAGATTCAGCAATGATTGCCACTGGCCATCTCTCTCTCTGCATCAATTCTGATTGGATGCAGCTCTATCCCTTAAACACTACTGGCTCTAAATGTAGAATTAATCTCTCTTTTAAATTTTTTAAAAGAAAGTAGGCTTGGGGAGGGAAAGGGGCTAGAGAGGGAGAGAGATCAGGTCCGATCAGGTGGTTAGTAGTTAGTAGCTAGAGCTTGCTTAGCGGGTGATAGTGTTTGAGACCTCGTTGTCTGCGATTCCCAAGAAGCTCCCAAGTCAGTAAAATGAGTTAAAGTCCTTTGAGGGTGATTATCAACAAGCTGAAGGGATAAGAGAGAGGGGTGAGACCAAAGGCAGACTATGAGATGCCATTTCTACAACAGAAGCACCTGGGCCTGGTTAATCCCAGAGATGTAGAAACAGCTTCAGCCAATAGAGTTGGCATCCGCAGAAATCTCTCCCCTCGGGCCCTCACCTTCCACCAAGCAAATTGGTCCCCCAGGCCAGCCCGAGGCAAGGTGTTATAAGCCACCCGGCCTCCACATGAAGGGAAAGAGAATTACAGATTGTCAGGGTGGATTTGGCCTGCCCTCCTCCTCCATTCCACAGATGGGGAGACTGAGGCCCAGAGAGGAAATAAACTGTGGCCCAAGTTATAGAGTTCAGGAACAGAGCTCAGGTCTCCCGACATCCAGTTCAGTGGGTTTCCTTCTAGCAAATGATAGCAGGACGAATAACACACACACACACACACACACACACACACACACACACACACACTTCAGTTGTTAAACCATCACAAGTGAAAATCCACTCCTCACCCAGGGTCTGCTCCAATTCCTCATCTGTAGCGGTTTTACCTCTTATTTGGACAGAAAAAGAAAGTGAACTGGGTGGGAGAAAGGAGGCCTCTGCAGGATTTCAGATCCCCACCCTCCTTTTGCATCGTCCCATCTGACCTGCGACATCAGCCATCAGCCCCCAAAAGCGGAGGGGATTTGGAGAGGCGGTTTGTACCTTTCCTACAGTTCCTAAAATTATATCATGTGGACTTTGTCCCAAGTAAAGCCAGAATCGCAGCCCTAGTCTCAGACATGCGTGGTCAGGAAGACAAAGCCTCTGCCACCTGGTTCGGCCCTGCCTCCACCATCTGTGACCCTTGCCCCAGTCTGGAGGTACAGGGAAGGCTTCCGGTGGACGATCTTCCTTACTCGTCTCGCTTCCCCGGCCCTTCTCCAGAACAGCTGTCCCAAAGCCCTTGGCCATCCCTCCCGGCCTAACCCCTCACTCCCTCATTCTCTGCTGGCGACCTGACTTCCTGCCATCCGTCGTGAACTACTTGCTCCAGCACCCGATCGCCCTCGCCTGTGTAGTGAGCGTCTCGGACCAGTCTGTCCCGCAGCTGCCCCATCCGCCACCCCTTCAGAGCCCTCTCTCGCTCCGCCTCAATTTCTCCTTCTCGGACTTCAGACATGCTCCAGGCTGCTCTCTGAAACTTCTCCCCAGCCTCCCTTCTCCCCTTCTAGCACCTTCTCGAGCCATAAATTCTTCTACTCACTGTCTCCTCTTTTTCCCAACCACTCACATCTCCATCCACTTTAATTCAACATGTATTTGTCAGAGTCTCCACGAAGCCTCAGGCACCACACTGGGTGTGTTTGGGGGCAATGCCAACATGGCTCCTCTTTCCTTGGCTTCTGCCGTAGTAATTCTACCCAGGTGGTCTTCCTGTGGTCCTCAACGTCCTCCCAAACACCAGACTCAGAACCACATGCCACAAATCCATCTCGGAACAAGGGAGGCTAAAATACATGCATGCACGCAGGCCAAGGGCAGGGTCCAGCACCACACCTGGCACACAATAGGTGTTCAATAAACATACTGATATTTTCTGGCTTTTCTTCCTCTTCATCCTCTCTGGTTTTTAATTTTTTAATTTCAATGACCACTCCTTTCTTTCTAAGCCTCTCTTCTACCATGTTTTCTTGGGCACTGCTTGTGTCTGAGCTTCCTCTGGCTCAGGTCAGTTTCCCCAAAAAGCAGGCTTTTGGGGAGATTTGCTGGAGAACATTTACTGGGGCTTCTCATGATGTTATCGTGTACTTTTTATCTTGGGGGTTTGGGGGGATTGTTTTGTTTTTAATTTTTTTAATGTATATTTATTTCTGAGAGAGAGACAGACAGAGTGTAAGCAGGGGAGGGCAGAGAGAGACGGAGACACAGAATCCGAAGCAGACTCCAGCAGAATCTGAGCTGTTAGCACAGAGCCTGATTCAGGGCTTGAACCCACAGACCATGAGATCATGACCTGAACCAAAATCAGACGCTTAACCAAATGAGCCACCCAGGTGCCCCTGGACACATTTTTTGAATAGCCAATAGACATCTCAAAGGTAACAGGTCCCAGTAGAATGCCTGATTCCCATCACACACACATGCTCAGGCCTGGCTCCACAGACGTGGGTGAGACCAGTGCAGTTGTCCAGGGTACTGCACACAGACAGAGGCCTGGCACACGGGGCTTAATGCTTATGGGCATCTTGAAAGTTTTCATCATTTTACGTGTCCATCTGTTTTGTAAGTGAAGTTCAGTGGGACCACGGAGCGCGCACTAAGGCCCTCGAGCCTTGACTCAGCCCTCGATGTCCCTCTTACAGACCACCTGTTTCTTCATCCTTAGCCAATGACAACTGCCTCCTCTATCCTATGCAGTTCCAGGGATGCGAGGGCTGTCAGGGTATGGATCGCAGAAGGGTCAAGGTCAGGTGCATGCACCCAGGTGCCAAGTCAAAGGGCCCTGGGTCCCTGTGAGGATCCACACTCACCCTATTAGTATCCTTGTGTTCAAGAGAGCCTGACCTTAAACAGCAAATTAGAGGGATGCCTGGGTGGCTCAGTCGGTTGGGCATCCAACTTCAGCTCAGGTCACAATCTCGCTGTTCGTGAATTCGAGCCCCGCATCGGGCTCTGTGCTGACAGCTCGGAGCCTGGAGCCTGCTTCGGATTCTGTGTCTCCCTCTCTCTCTGCCCCTCCCCTGCTCATGCTCTGTCTCTCTCTGTCTCTCAATAATGAATAAACGTTTAAAAAAATTTTTAATAAAAATAAATAAATAAATAAATAAATAAATAAATAAATAGAACAGCAAATTAGGGGGGGGAAAAACAAGCAAACAACAACCACCACCACATGACAGATCAAGAAAGAGACTGCAGAAGAAAGGAAATAGCTTTTTTCCTGCTTTTTGAACAAGAGAACCCACATTTTCATTTTTCATTAGGCCCCACAAATGCTGTAGCCAGCCCTGAGTGGACTTGAGGCCAGACTGTTTGGACAATTGGATTGGAAACAGGTTATAAGGGACTAACGGCTGTGGAGTTCAGTCTTTATTTTCTAGACCAAGGCTGGCAAGGTTTTCCTGTAAAGGGCCAGATAGTAACTATTTTAGGCTTTGCAGACCATATGGTCTCTGTTGCAACTACTCAAGGCTGCTTGCAAAAGCAGCCATAGACAATGCATAAAGCAATGGGAGGTCTGTGTTCCAATAAAACTTTATTTACAAAAACAAACAGTGGGCCAGATTTGACACTCAAGCTATAGTTTTCCATGCCCTGTTGTAGACAAGGACACATCATTGAAGGCATCTGAGCAACAAAAAGGATGATCAGAGGAGTTTCTAGAAAGTTATCTTGACCTCACTGCTCAGGATGGATTTGGAGAGGTCAACCTAGGGGCAGGATCTCTAGGAAAGAGAACACTGTATGGGCGCCTGGGTGGTTCAGTGAGTTAAGCGTCTGACTTCAGCTCAGGTCATGATCTCGCAGTTTGTGAGTTCAAGCCCCATGTCAGGCTCCGTGCTGACAGCTCGGGGCCTGGAGCCTGCTTCTGATTCTGTGTCTCCCTCTCTCTCTGCCCCTCCCCTGCTCATGCTCTGTCTCTCTCTGTCTCTCAATAATGAATAAACGTTTAAAAAAATTTTTAATAAAAATAAATAAATAAATAAATAAATAAATAAATAGAACAGCAAATTAGGGGGGGGGAAAAACAAGCAAACAACAACCACCACCACATGACAGATCAAGAAAGAGACTGCAGAAGAAAGGAAATAGCTTTTTTCCTGCTTTTTGAACAAGAGAACCCACATTTTCATTTTTCATTAGGCCCCACAAATGCTGTAGCCAGCCCTGAGTGGACTTGAGGCCAGACTGTTTGGACAATTGGATTGGAAACAGGTTATAAGGGACTAACGGCTGTGGAGTTCAGTCTTTATTTTCTAGACCAAGGCTGGCAAGGTTTTCCTGTAAAGGGCCAGATAGTAACTATTTTAGGCTTTGCAGACCATATGGTCTCTGTTGCAACTACTCAAGGCTGCTTGCAAAAGCAGCCATAGACAATGCATAAAGCAATGGGAGGTCTGTGTTCCAATAAAACTTTATTTACAAAAACAAACAGTGGGCCAGATTTGACACTCAAGCTATAGTTTTCCATGCCCTGTTGTAGACAAGGACACATCATTGAAGGCATCTGAGCAACAAAAAGGATGATCAGAGGAGTTTCTAGAAAGTTATCTTGACCTCACTGCTCAGGATGGATTTGGAGAGGTCAACCTAGGGGCAGGATCTCTAGGAAAGAGAACACTGTATGGGCGCCTGGGTGGTTCAGTGAGTTAAGCGTCTGACTTCAGCTCAGGTCATGATCTCGCAGTTTGTGAGTTCAAGCCCCATGTCAGGCTCCGTGCTGACAGCTCGGGGCCTGGAGCCTGCTTCTGATTCTGCGTCTCTCTCTCTCTCTCTCTCTCTCTCTCTGCCCCTCCCCCATTCATGCTCTGTCTCTCTCTCTCTCTCTCTCTCTCTCTCTCAAAAATAAGTAAACATTAAAAAAGAGAGAGAGAGAACACTGTAAAACTCCAGGCAGAGGAGCCAGTGGCCAAGACTCTGCAATGGACAGCAGGGGCTGAAAGAGTGACACCAGGCAACACAAAAGCCTCACCAGGGTGCTAACCATAAGATCGCTAACCCAGCTTGAACCCTCTCCCATCCAGAGGAAAGAAAGAGCAAGCGGAGAGTCCGAACCACCTTCACCACCGAGCAGCTGCACGAGCTGGAGAAGATCTTTCACTTCACCCACTACCCAGACGTCCACATCCGCAACCAGCTGGCAGCCAGGATCAAACTCCCAGAAGCTCGGGTGCAGGTACAGCTGTCCCCATCCTCAGCCTCCAGCCTCAATGCCTTGGGGGCCATGGGTGAGACCCCGTGTATCATGGACCCACCGGGGCTGGCCCATCTGAAATTCTCCATTGCCTTTATCCCTTGAATACAGTCACATTTGCCAAATAGTATTTCCAGGAAATGAGGTCACCGCAGTTACAAGATGGTTTCTCTCTTTGAGGGGTGGAAATGGAGCGAGGTGGCATCAGTGGTGGCCACCGATATCTGCTTCCACGTCTTCCCTCTCCTTTTGGCTGTAGTTCCAGAGCATCAATCACCAGGAGGCCTCATTCCCAAAATAGACAACCTAGACCAGTGGTCATCAAACTTTTCCTGTAAAAGGCCAGATGGTAATTATGTTGGGCTTTGTGGGGCCATAGAGTCACTGTCTAAAACTTCGTTGACGAACTCTAGAATCTGAATTTCGTATAATCCGCATGTGTCACAAACATGTTTCTTCTTTTTATCTTTTTTTCCCAACAACTTAAGAACGTGAAAGCCATTCTTAGCTCACAGGCCATGCAAAAGCAGGTAGGAAGGCCAGATTGATCCTTCAGGCCTTAGTTTGCTAACCCTTGACTAGACCACATGGGTATCACTGTGAAGGCAGCACAGAGAGAAGTGGTCCAAGACCTGGTTTAAGTCCAACTGCCTAGGGGCACCGGGGAGGCTCAGTCGGTTAAGCGTCTGAGTCTTGGTCTCCGCTCAGACTCAGGTCATAATCTCATGGTTTGTGAGTTCAAGCCCTGCCTAGGACTCAGCACTGTCAGTGCAGAGCCTGCTTGGCATTCTCTCTCTCTCTCTCTCTCTCTCTCTCTCTCTCTCTCCCTCTTTCTCTGGCCCTCCACTGCTTGTACTCTCTCTCAAAATAAATAAATAAACTTATTAAAAAATTTTTAGAAATAAATGCCAACTGCCTAATCTAGAATCTGTCATTTCTTCACCTCGGAGTGTCCGTGGCTCCTTCTGTGGTTGGAGATACAGTGGCCCCTTGTCACTCAGCAGGGGTGTGTCCACCCTCTTTGGACACCCCCAGTTTTGCAAGCTCCACTCTAGCAAATCCAAATCCAGTTGTTACGCTGTTGGCTCGCTCTACTCTGCATCACTTTTTTTTTAAATTTTTAATGGATTCGTTCCAAATTCAAAATCTGAGTCAGGGCCCAGATCAACAGTTTACTCTCAATTTTATCCCAACAGACTTTTCTCCTGGCTAAGGACCACCCCCATTCTAGACTTCTCCCTTTTTCCTCCCATTTAGAATCAGTCACCAGCTAAGTGGATTTAGCCACCCCCCCCCCCCAACTGCCATAAAGCCCGGAATTCAGGGGCTGTCTCAGCAGAATGGCCAAGTACAAATGCCCACGTGTCAGGGGCAGTCAGTGTCCTTGTGAATACGGGGAGCTGCCGATAGTCAATCTACAGATGCCGAGGGGCCCACAGGGGTGGCAAGCTGATGGTCTGCCAGCAGGAAACAGCCCACAGATGAGTTTTATTTGATCTGCACAGTGTTTTACATCTCAACGCTTTCACATAAAAACCGAGATTTCTGCCTTAGATATTGGCCTGGACCTGTAATGCCCAGCCTCACATTTCTACAGGGTGACCATGGGCTAAAGCTGAGGAGCCACACCCTTTAGGCCCCGTTGGCCACAGACCCCACCGCTCCCAGCCACATGGCATCCAGCTGCTTTCCGGGCGCACGAGACCCCCGCCCCGCAGGAACTGAAGGTTGTGATCCCCGGGCCCCTCTTAGAGGGCAGACCTCCAGGGCCAAGGAAATCCTGAAGCCATGGAGCTTTCTAGACTGTGAAGTGCCAGTTACGGTTTTTAGGGAGGTACTTGCTGCTTATCTCTGTCCTCTCTCTCTCCTATCCCAGATCTGGTTCCAGAACCAGCGCGCTAAGTGGAGGAAGCAGAAGTCCGGCAGCCCTGGGGCCCCGAAGCAGCTAAATGAGGCCGGCTTGGCCCTGACCACATACCTGGACGTGGTGGTGAGTGGCTAAGGCACCAAGGGGGCGCTGGGGGGGGGGGGGGGCATTGTCTGCAAACATCCCACCCAGACCCAGAAGTGAGAACCCCAAGGGGTGGAGGGGGGTGGCTCTGTCTACAGTAAAGAGTGCAAAGTGGGACCAGCGCCTGGGTGGCTCAGTCAGTTAAGCAACTGACTTCAGCTCAGGTCATGATCTTGCAGGTGGTGGGTTCAAACCCCGCATCGGGGGCTATGCTGACAGCTCAGGGCCTGGAGCCTGCTTTGGATTCTGTGTCTCCCTCTCTCTCTCTCTCTGCCCCTCCTCTGCTCACGCTCTGCCTCTCAAGAATAAATAAATATTTTTTTAAAAATTTTTTAAAGAGTACAAGGGGAACTCTTCCAGAGACAGCGTGGCCAAGAATGCCCCAGAGGTCTGTGTGACCTGGGACAAGTCACTGCCTGTCTCTGTCCCCATGTCCTCAACCACTGAGTGACAATCCCAGTGCCTCTCCTTCCTCCGGGGACTGGCTTGTATTATTGTGTAGAACTTCACAGTTCAAGAAACAGGCAGGGAGTGGGGCGCCTGGGTGGCGCAGTCGGTTAAGCGTCCGACTTCAGCCAGGTCACGATCTCGCGGTCTGTGAGTTCGAGCCCCGCGTCAGGCTCTGGGCCGATGGCTCGGAGCCTGGAGCCTGTTTCCGATTCTGTGTCTCCCTCTCTCTCTGCCCCTCCCCCGTTCATGCTCTGTCTCTCTCTGTCCCAAAAATAAATAAAAAAAAAAAAAAAAAAAAAAAGTTGAAAAAAAAAATTTAAAAAAAAAAAGAAAAAAAGAAACAGGCAGGGAGTAAGGGGGCAGTGCACGGACATTGAGCAGGAAGGCTGTGGAGTCAGACTGCACGGGTTCAAATCTCAGCCTCTGCACTTAGCAACAGCATGGCCTAGAAGAGTCACTTCGCCCCTCAGAGAAAATAGTAGTTCAATGAGGGTGAAATTACTGAGACGTGAAAAGCCTCAGCACCTGGGCCGTGTGCCCCGAGTGTGAGCTGTCCGTGGAGCCCGCACACCTTGGAGTGTGTACCAGATGCCGAACAGCGGGGAGCCAGCAGGACACAAAATAGTGGTTAGAGGTCTGTGCGTGCCCACAGTGACACTGCAAGGAAGGATTTATTTATCCACTTTCTGCTGATGCAGAAACTGGGCACTGAGAAGCAAAGTGACTTTTTTCACATCAAGTGATTCCTGTAAATGCCAGGATTAGGAACCAGATCTCCTGGCCCCCAGGGCACACGTTTCTCCCCAAGACGGTCCCCTGCCTGCCCTGAGCTGCCCAAGTCCTGGGGAAAAGGTCGGGAAGTGGAGGGTGAAGCCTCTGGTGAAGCTTAGGACTCACTTCTCTCTCCTGACCTTCCCCTTTCGACAGGGCCCCATGAGGTCGCCCTCTGCTCTGCCCGGGCTGGCTCCTCCCATGGGGTGTTATCCACCGGCTCTAGGCCGGCCGGCGTCTGCGTGGTTCCCTGGCCAGACCACCCTCCTCCCGTGCCACCTGTGGGAGACACAGCCTCCCCCAGGCCCTCTCATCCAGCACACCTGCTTCCCTGCACTGTGCTTCCTTCCACCTGCCAACCCCAAATGGGGCAGCCCCTGTGCCACGTCGACGTAGGGACCAAGAAACCTCTCTCCAGTGGTGCCGCTCTCCTCTCCAGGTGAAGACATCTGGCAGGAGGGGGCCCGGGCCCCTGGGGGGCCTTCCCTGAGCATGCCCCGTGGAAGGTTGTGTCGGACTCCACGGCAAGATGACCAATACGGGAGCTCTCGCCTCTGCTCCCAAGGTTGCCCTCCTGGCTCAGAAGACAGAGGCCGTGGGAGAGTCCGAGATGAGCTCTGGAACAAGGAGAGCGTCCACTTGTGCTTGTGTCTCCTCTAACTCGCTCTGTGACCTCCAGCTGGTTACTCACCCCCTCTGGACCTCATCTATAACATGAGGCAGTTGGACAAGAAGACTTTCGAGGGTCCTTCTGGCTCTTCCTGTGGTGAGGTTGAGCCGTCGTGAGAATAGAGGCATACAGCAGGCCAAGGGGGAGGTGTTTGTTCATTCATTCATGACACATTTATTGAGCACCTACTGAGTTCTCCACAAACAGAACTGGATCTATCTAGACGCGAACAACTGAGGCTCTGCCCCCGGGAGCTCAGTCCAGGTTGGCCAAAGAGATTGTGCTGAGCTTCCCCGGCAAAGCAGGGCATGCACTCAGTGCTTGCAGTTGGCCCATGCCCAGCAAATTCTGTACGGCTTTGATGTGAATGTACGAAGTGGGAGAGAAATGCAGGGGAAGGTTGTTGTTGTTGTTGTTGTTGTTAATTTAAAATAGAATTGAGTGTCTTTGGTTATTCTGCTGGACTGGGGAGGAATGTTGTACTTCCGGTCTGAATAAAGAATATGGCAGTAAGCTCTTTGCAGAGTCTATGTCCCAGGACTAGCCTAAGGGACCCAGCTGGAAGGCCAGCCTCGCTCCGTTGTGATGAGCCTGCAGACTTTGCTGTTTCCTTGCAGGGAGACCTTGGGCAAATGACGTGCCCTGTCAGAGCCCCTGCTGTTTCCTTGCAGGGAGACCTTGGGCAAATGACGTGCCCTGTCAGAGCCTCTGCTGTTTCCTTGCAGGGAGACCTTGGGCAAATGACGTGCCCTGTCAGAGCCTCAGTTTTCACATCTCTAAAACGGAGACAGTAAGCCCCACCTGGCCTACCTCAAAGAGCAATCGGGAGTCTCTGAAATAGAGTGGAAGTGCTTTGCCAAGTGTGAGGGCTGGGCCTCCTATGGGGGATGGTGTTGTCCCCCGATCCCATCAGGAAAGGGGCTGCTTGGGTCTCAGACCTGGAGTTTGCCATTCTGACTCACAGAGAGGCCATACCCCCTCCCCGAGCTTCCCTTGGGCCCAAGTACTGCTGAGACATGCCTTGCTGTGCGGGCACAGGGCCTGCTCCTCCTACCTGGACAGACTGGATGGACCTTTGTGCACAGATCAGAAGTTTGGATAATCTGCCCCAAATGACAGAACCTCTGCACTCTGCCCGGGTCCCTGATGCACCCAGGAGTCAGACGGAGAGTAGAGTCAGGAAGCCTGGGTCTTAGTCCTGCATTCTCTCTGATTTGCTGCAGAACCTTGCCATCCATCCAGTCCCTCTGGGCCTCAGCTTTCTGACCTGTAAATTGGGGGCAGCGACCTAGCTCTGCCCTCAGGCATACAATACACCAGAATCAGACTGTGCCCCCTGAAAAGTGAGCATGCTTTGTACACTTAGACGTGGCTGGAGCCCATGAATGTTATCACGGACGCCTAGTCTCCAGCAAGCTCTAGATGGAAGAAGGCTAAGGGCTGGGGGAGCAAAAGAGTCCGTTAACAGACTGTGGGGCTGGGCGCGTGTTTATATAAACACCACCTCCATAGCTGGAGGGAGGGGACAGCAGCTTCCCAGCTGTCTCTCTGATTCCCCTGAGGACATCCACTGGGTACAGCCTCGGCTGGTCTGGCCTCAGATGTGACCTCCCCTCCCTGGCCATATACCACCTTATTCCATCCCCTCCTGGGGTTCATTCCACATCCTCTGTTGCAGACCCCCTCAAGTTGCGAACATCCCCGCTGCCTCGCTCTAGCCTCCAGGCCACCTCTCATGAGCCAGAGGAAGGGTTGACTGCTCCTCTCCCCCAACCCTCTGGGGTCACGGAAGCCCTAGGCTAGGCAGAGGACTCTTCTTCTAGACCTCTTGCAGCCATTTCTCATGGTCTGGCAACATGAGGGTCACGGACGCGATCGCAGATGTCCAGGCTTCCAGGTGGAATAAAAAAGGCTCACGTCCACTCTGCTCTGGGCTCCTTGTGTAAGCCCAGCTTCCCCAAAGAAACAGAACTGTGTGTACATTTCTTTTCCTTATTACAAGGCATTGGCCCTCATGGTTATGGAGGCTGAGAAGCCCTGTGACCGGAGGGGTCAAGCCAAAGACCCAGGAAAACAGACGGCCTGGGCTCCGATCTGAGTCTGAAGACAAGACGAGACCAAAGTCCCAGCTCAGAGACAGGCAGAGAGCCAGTTCTCTGTTCCCCCACCTTTCTGTTCCACGCAGGCCTCACATTCACCCACACTGGGTAGAGCAATCTGCTTTGCTCAGTCTACCGTTCAAAGGTTGAACTCCTCCAGTAACACCTCTCAGAAGCACCCGTAATAATGCTCAGCCAAATACCTGGCCCCCCGTGGCCCCAGTCAAGTTAACATAAAATTAACCACCACAATCCCTGTCCCCTTTCCCATCACATAACTCCCTTGCCCCAGAAGCCTCTAGAAACAGGGTTTGGCCAACCAGAAGAGCCTCAGGTGACCAGAACGTCTCAGGTTCAGCACAGATTTAAAGTTGAATGTGGGTGGGATGGGGGGGGCAGCAACCTTTCCTCCCTAGGGATTTATGTGTTCCCCCCCCAAGAACTATTTTATTTCCTTACCTTATATCTGCAGTGCAAAGAAGTCACTTAAGAATCCCTACCAGCTGTGTGTCCTTGGGCAAGTGACGTGTGCCCTTTGCAGCAACAATTTGTGGTCTCTCAGGGTTTCTGTGACAATTAAATGAGTTAGTACAGTTTGGCACACGGCAAGCATTCAGCAAGCATCGGAAAAAAAGCCGTTTTCCCACCTCTCCCTTCTACCTCTTTCTACTTGTGATCTGAAGCAGCTATCCTGACCCCAGACTCTGTCCTAGGAGTTCTTAAACCAGTGTGCCAGAGGCCAAGGAACTCTCAAGAGAGCGTGCAAATTGTGTGTGTCTGCCTGTTTATTTTTTCCCAGGCAGAGGGTCCATTGCTTTCATCAGCTTTCAAAGAGCTCTCTGCCGCTGAAAATAATAATAGTAATAATAAAGAATCCCTGTTAGACATCCCTGAGTCAGACTCTGACAGGCTCCTAGTCGAACTGTGTGGACTAGAAACTTGAGAAAAGTTGGGTGGTAACTTTTTTTTTCCTAACGTTTATTCATTTTTTTTAATTTTTTAACGTTTATTTATTTTTGAGACAGAGAGAGACAGAGCATGAACAGGGGAGGGTCAGAGAGAGGGAGACACAGAATCTGAAACAGGCTCCAGGCTCTGAGCTGTCAGCACAGAGCCCGACGCGGGGCTCGAACTCACAGACTGCGAGATCATGACGTGAGCCAAGTCGGCCGCTCAACAGACTGAGCCACCCAGGCACCCTGCATGATAACTTTTTTAAGGTAAATCATGCAAACAGAAAATGAACAAGTGTCAAAGTTTCATTTAACTCGCTGATGAGGGAGCCAGGAGGACGTCATAGCGTCTCCAAGGAGAACTAAAAGAACAGACTAAAAGAACATCGCAGGGCAATCAGAAGGCTGAAATGAATGACACATCAAGACGGAAAGCGACCATCGCCATCAGGACATTATCAATTCCATCTCCGCCAATCCATGTGTCTTTCTACGGACAAGGAGCATTTGCCTTAACATCAAGTGTCTACAATTGAAAGAGTTGGAAAGGAAACTCAAACACGAGGAAAGTTTGCAGATACCCCGGAGAGTGTGCTGGACTGAAGACAGTCATTGTTTCATGCCCGTTTCAAAGTATCGCGAGATTTTTTTCCCCACCTAACGGCAGTGAAATCTCTGAATCTCACCTTCCTCGTCCATTAAATCAATGGGATAAGAAGACCTGCCTCAGAAGATAGCAGAGGGGTTATATTAGAGGGTGCTTGTAAAGTGTTTTGTGATTGTCAAACACTTTATGAATGTAGGAAATTATTTTTCACTGCTTTGCAAACTTCTCTGGAACTCAAGTGTAAAAGTCTGTTTCTAGAAACTGTTTCGAAAAAAGGTAACATTTCTTTAATATCCATTGACCTTTTTATAGTTCAGTTTTTAAGAAGGTTAAACAAGCCATGGAAAATGAGCAAAGAGCAGAAATAAGAGATTCATAGGGAAAAAACATACAAATGGGTACTAAACACGTAAGAATATGCTCCACCTCATCCATAATTTAAAAATGCAAATAAAACAGTAATGAAATACATTTTCTTTTCCTTTCAGATCGGCAAATATCTAGTGTTGGTAGGGGGTTGATATATACACTCGCTCCCACACGTAAGGAAGTATGAATTAGTAAATCATTTGGGAAGATAGCTTGACAAATATTAATATTCTAAACGCAAATCCCTTTGACCCATAATCGTATTTGCGAGAACTTATCTGATAAATACACATGTGCATAAATACCGTATATAGGAATGTTCACCACAGCTTTGAGATCGCAAAAACCAGAAGCCACCCACGTAGGATACTGGCTGAGCCATTTGCAATACATTCATCCAGCTATTAAAAATAATGAGGGAGATTGAAATGCACCTCATGGGAAATTGCCATTAGTCATGTCATTAAGTGGAAAAAGCAAGCTGCTGAAGGGCATCATGATCTCATTTGAGTAAGAAAAGGATAATGATGGCCTTATATATAAAAACATCACCTAGATACTGATCATTTCTGCACACGTTAGCTTTCGCTCCATAACAAATCACTCCAAAACTTGGTGGCTTGAAACAACAATTTTTTTGACTCCTGACTCTGGTTCAACCAGGTTCGTCATCTGATCTGGGCTGACCAGGCCATCTCAGACAGGCTTGCACACACGCCTGGGGTCAGCTGGCCAGTGGGATGACCTCATTCCCACACAGGTCTGGGTCTAGCAGGCTGTCAGCTGGGTGACCGGGCCATGTGTCCCTCACTGGGCTTCCGTGTATAGCAGTCACAGGATCCAAAGGCTCTTGAGGTTTGAGCTCAGAATTCACAGGTCACTTCTGCTGCCTTCTATCAGTCAAAGCAGATCACAAGACCAGCCCAGATTCGAGGGGTGGAAAACAGACTCCTCTTGATGGGGAAGAGCTTCAAAATGTGTCTACACTCTACCATAACCCCCAAATGGAGAGCTCATCAGACCTCTGCCCTGAACTCTCTGGGCACCTCCACCTGAACGTGTAATAGAGATCTTGAGCTTAACTTGTCTAAAACCAAACTCTAGGGGCACCTGGGTGGCTCAGTCACTTAAGCTTCTGACTTCAGTTCAGGTCATGACCTCACGGTCTGTGAGTTCGAGCCTTACGTCAGGCTCTGTGCTGACAGCTCAGAGCCTGGAGCCTGCTTCGGATTCTGTGTCTCCCTCTCTCTGTGCCCTCCCCCACTCACATTTGGTCTCTATCTCTCAAAAATAAACATTAAGAAATGTTTTAAATAAATAAAATAAAAAATTAAACCAAATTCTATTTCTACCCACACCAAACCTGCTTTTTTCTTAGCCCTCCTTGTCTCAGCAATGGCAACAGCTTCCCACTAGTCACTCAGGATAGGGTCCTGAGAGCGATTTCGGCAACTACCTTTTCTAATGGGGCAGAAACTCCAGCGTTGGGCTCCCCCTCCTTGATGTCAGCCACAGGCATCCCCCCACTGCCCCACTGTGTTCACCGACCCACACCCGCGCTCCATTCCCCACTCGGCACCCAGAGATCCTGGGAGAACGTGAGTCAGCTCACAACTCTCAAAACCCTTCAGGTCTTTCTGTCCCGCTGGGAAAATGGTCAAAGTCCCCCTGGCCAACATGAAAGGTCCCGTCCCCTGCTTCTTTTCCCAGAGCTTTCTGTTCTAGCCACCTTGGCCTCCCACCAGCTGCTGCTCCAAGGAGCCAACTACAACCTGCCCCCGGGCTTTTGCACTTACTGTCACTCTGCCTGAAACATCCTTCTCCAACTATCTGCCTCCCAGTCTCCACTGACAAGGCACCCACACTCCACCCCCACCTGACGATGTGTCTACAATAGCATACACGTCTAGTCACTGTGTGGCCCCTTGCCCCATTTTATTAGTATCATAGCGCTTATCAACACCTGAAATATTATACATTCATTTATTTATTGTCTATCTCCTGACAGACAGTGAAAGCCCCATCGGGTCAGGGATCTCCACTTATTTGTACATTGCCATCTTCCCAGGAATCAAAACAGGCTTGTCACACCATAGGCACTCAGTACTTGTTACACATGCATGAATATGCACACTCCACACACACACACACACACACACACACACACACACACCTGTATTTGCCTAGAAAGTTCCTGGACAGACACACAAAAAACGTGACAGCAATTGCCTTCCAGAAAATGGGCTGGTGGCATCACATGATGGTGAGAGAAATGTTTGTTTTCCCCGCTGCCCTGCAGTGTTTGGATGTTTGAACTATTTGTCATAAGTACAGAATTTTATACAGCAAAATGTTAATGAAAAAAACAGAATGAATGCTTTTTCTTACTTTTCTTGTGCTTTATGATTTCCATTCTGTTATCAAAGAAGATGTTTTTCTGCCTCTTCTGGTGCTGGAGGGATCTCCTAAGGGGACAGGAGGTCACCCAATGAGACCCTGCTGAAGATCACAGGCTGGAAAGCCTTCTCCGGGGCAGGGAGGGCAGAGATGGGATGATGAGAAGTGGACGGAGGGATCTGGGACACCGAGCCCCTTCACAGAAAACAACACATGGCAGGAAGGCCCAGAATCCGGGAAGAGAAGGTACCAGGCCAAGACCCTTAGACGTAGGATGGATTTTAGAGTAATCTCAAGGAGATAAATGCAGAAGACAGTCAGGTGGGAAACATGCCTCATGGCATCCAGGCCAGGGAGCTTGTTTGCTGCCTCCCGATCTAGCAAAAGGGCAGATCCACATGGAACAGAGGCAACACCTTGAACTAGATCCTCTAATAAAGGTCTGAACAAAACATTACCGAGACCCAAGGACGAGGTACCTAAGGACTGGCTTCTGGTGTCCTGCCATAAACGAAGCATCTCTAGGATTCGGCTAAAAATGGATTCACCTTTGACAAGATTTTGAGCCCCTACCCTGTGCTCAGAACTTTTATTTAGGGCTATCTGGCCTCACCCAACCGGCGAGTTGAGACTCCTGCAATGAATATGAGTCCACTGAAGCAACTGAAAAGTCCAAGTGGGGCTGGATCTAAAACTCAGTCGCGACCCCATCTCTCCACCCTGCTTCCCTCTGCATCAGCCAGACTCTCAAGTTCATATCTTCCCGAAGTCATGCCAAGAGAGATGCTCTTACCAGGGGTCATCACAAAGGTCCTGGGATTGAGCGCCACTGGCCGTGTCTGAGGCACAGACCATCCCTCAGTCTATCTATCCATAAGGCTGAGGTGGGAGCACAATGTTCTGACTGAGCCTAGGGTGCAGACAGGAGTAAAGTCAGTTCCACCAGAACTACACGGGTTGAGAGTGGACAAAGAGGGGATCCCCCAGGAAAATTGGGATGCTGGTACCAGATGAAAGAGAAATGGATTCTGGATTGACAAACAATAGGTATTCACTATAAACCCAAAATGATACCTATTTATGCCACGTAAGAATGCTTTCAGCTGCAGAAAGTAGAAATCCAAACTAACAGTGGCTTACACAAACATGGACTTAAATTTTTCACATAAGAAACCTGGAGGTAGGACCAGCATGTCTATAACTCTCTTGAGCTTTCCCTTGTGGCCACGTAGTGGCTGCCTTAGCTCCAGCCATCACATCTGCTTTCAAGTCAGGAAGAAGCAAACAAAGAGGTGTCAGGGGCATCTGACTCTTCTGTTAGGAAAAAACAAAGCTCTCCCACAAATCTCCCAGCAGACTTCCACTCTTAAAGAGTCTGTAACCAACTGGGCTGCATGGGTGGCTCAGTAGGTTAAGTGTCTGACTCTTGATTTCTGCTCAGGTTGTGACCTCACAGTTGTAAGATCAAGCCCTGTGTCGGGCTCCGCGCTGGGTATGGAGCCTGCTTCAGATTTTCTCTCTCCCTCTCCCTCTGCCCTTCCCCCAACTCATGCATGCTCTCTCCTCTCTCTCAAAAATAAAGACTTTTTATTCAAGACCTTGTCACAACGCCACACCCAGATGCAAGGGAAGCTGCAAAAGCAAGTATTTAGGTTTCCCCAGCCTCTATGGTAGAGGCTGGCCATGGGGGAGGAGGTGGGAACGGGTATCTGGTCATCAAAAATGACTCCACTGCCACACAGGCATTGTGGTAGTGACTTGCTGGGGTGACAAGTTCGGAAGAAAGCACAGAGCTAGACTTGAACGTTTTGGATCCGGAACCACAGCTCTCTCTCCTTTGCCACGGTTTCAAGAGCAACCAAATTATTTTTCTTTTACACAAAAGAGGAGAATCACTTCATTAGAAGATAAAAAGTCCCTGGGGTGCCTGGGTGGCTCAGTCGGTTGAGTGTCCGACTTCGGCTCAGGTCCCATGATTGCACAGTTCGTGAGTTCAAGCCCTGCATTGGGCTCTGTGCTGACAGCTCAGAGCCTGGAGCCTGCTTCAGATTCTGTGTCTCCCTCTCTCTCTGCCCCTTCCCCGCTCATGCTCTGTCTCTCTCTGTCTCTCAAAAAATGAATAAAGTTAAAAAACTTTTAAAAAAAGAATATTAAAAGCATCAAGAAGATGGAGAGATGAGCGGGAGTCGTCCATTTCTCCCTCCTTCTCCCCTTCCAGAGGCTCTGTGACCTCTTCCACAATGGTTCCTAGGTGCTCTTTATTCAGACTTCGGTGGTATAAAATAAACTGCCTGGGAATTCAGGAAGCCTGAGTTGGGTCCCCTCCCTATCACATGTGTCTGTGGGTCAATTTGCTCCCCCTTTCTGCAACTCTGTGTCCACATCCATAAAATAACACTGGTCAAGATGGTCCCTGAGGTCTCTTCCAGTTCTGATATTCTTTGTTCCTCATAAAGCCAGGGTCTGAGCCCAGACCTGTTGCCTGGATTCTCAGGAGACATTGACTGACTTCCTTTATGATCCCCAGCGTCCTGGTCAGAAACTGGCTCAAATAAGCATGGACCCCTTCTCTCCGGGAAGGCAGAGATCAAGATTAATCACTGTGGGGGGCGCCTGGGTGGCTCGGTCGGTTAAGCGTCCGACTTCGGCTCAGGTCATGATCTCACGGTCCATGAGTTGGAGCCCCGCGTCGGGCTCTGTGCTGACAGCTCGGAGCCTGGAGCCTGTTTCAGATTCTGTGTTTCCCTCTCTCTCTGCCCCTCCCCTGTTCATGCTCTGTCTCTCTCTGTCTCAAAAATAAATAAACATTAAAAAAAAAAAAAAGATTAATCACTGTGGTTTGCCATGTACCTTGGGTTCTGCCAAGAAAGGTTCCAAATGGAAGCTATTCCTAATGTTTCTCTGGGGTCACCACTAACAAAATGATCCCCTCCAGCCAATTGCTTGGTTCCCCCATCTGGAGTGACATGCTTCTGGAGTAGAAGAACAGAAGGAGCCCGCACCGTCACACAATAGGGCTTTTCCACTCCTTACAACAGGGTCCTACCCATTGGTATCATCTTGGGAAGCTGTGAGTCTGCGGGTGTGCACATGTGGGTGCGTGTGTGCATGTGTGTGTGTAGCGGAGAAAGCTCTCTGACCACAATTTATCTTTACTGCTTCTCCTCCATGCCAGATATGTTCCAGCTTTTAAGAAGTCACTAGTTGACCTGGAGTCTGACAAAGGAATGGGTAATCCCCAGAATCCAACAAGGGCTCATGCAGCCCAGAAACACTTACAGAGTCCTCTCCTGTCTTCTGGGCCCCAGAGAAACAAAGACGACAAGACATGGTTGTTGGCCACATGAGTGGACAGTCTAGCAGGAAGGGACAGACACTTCAGGAGAACTTAGGACCTGGAGGGATAGGAGTCGTAATGGAACCCCGTGGGAGCACTGTACTGAGCTGATTCGATCTGCCTAGGGAAGCCGGAGAAGACTTCCTAGAAGAGGGGGCATTTGGCTTGGGACTTGAAGGATGAGTAGGACTTTGAAAGGTTAAAAAAAAAAAAAAAAGTAGGGGTAAAAGCACTCTGGCTGAAGGAATGATTATATAAACGGAAAGAGGTGGATTGGAAAGCTATGAATCTTAAGCTTCAGGGCCCTTGCTTGCACGGGCCCTTTCTGAGATCTAATTTTGCACTGGGCCCCCCAAATTGCTTAAATTTCAGGCTCCACAAAACCTGTGTCTGCCACCAAATCTAAAGGATTTGGCACATGAACACAGGAATAAGGATGTCTGGGGTTGAGTTTGTCTTCTATCCCCAAATCTCCCTTGGGGTAATCAGATGGGGGCCACCTAGCCAACCCAGGTACCTAGTCAGACAATGCCTGAATGGGTTCAGTAATCCCAGACAACAAAAGGACTGGCTGCCAATGGCAGAACCCACACACAGCCTGGAAGGAGAACTCAATGGAGCTTTCTCTGCAGACTTCAATGCAGCAAACTGTCTAGGGCAGCCTGCATTCCTGATAGTAATGCCAGGCTATCTGTACTAAGCCCCGGTGAGGATCCTCAAAGCAGCATGACCAAGGGATGCATACAGTCTGGTCTCAAGTACACTGCATGTCCCATGCCACGTGCAAACCATGCTGGTGCACGTGGGGTCACCATTCCTTACTTCCAGGCCCCCAAGAGCACGTCTTGGTCTTTGTTGGTTCATTTGCTTGGAGTGAAGTTTGAAGCCCTCCCTCTATATGGAAGAATTTCAGCAGAAGACTCTGCTAGGAGAGCTCCAAAGTTCAGCCCTCTGCTGTCCTTGTTCATGAGCAGCGGGATGTGGACAGTTACCCGGGCAGTGCTCTGTGCCCACATGGGTGCTCTCAGCCACACGAGGTCCCTCCCCATCAGCCTTCCCAGAGCCAGTGCTCCGGGGAGACAAGCACCTGGATCTAAGTGCTCAGGGAGCCCATGCAGACATTGCTGGCTAATGTCTCACCGGCCGGGAAAGTCAGACCCAGCACCCATGTGGGAGGGGACCACACAATTGGGTGGAGATCCAGAAGTGCGGTTCAAGGCAGGCCCATGGCACGTGACCCTGAGCAACTTAATTCAAAACAGGAAATAATTTCTCTGCACTTCACTTTCCCCAGCTCTGAAGTGGAACACCTAAAATCGATGCTCTGGGCAATCCCTCCTCCTATCAACCTTCCTGTAATGACAAAATCACGACGGAAATGAACCTTGAAGATTGGCCGAAACAAGACAAAAGTGCACTTCGAATAATACAATATAGATATAATACATGTAAATATCATATATATAATATAGACATCAAGTTGATAGATTGATAACAGATAGATAATAAATAGAAGGATCCTGGGGTGCCTGGTTGGCTCAGTCAGTTAAGCATCCAACTTGGGCTCAGGTCATGAACTCACAGTCTGTAGGTTCGAGTCCCACGTCGGGCTCTGTGCTGACAGCTCAGAGCCTGGAGCCTGCTTCAGATTCTGTGTCTCCTCTCTCTGCCCCTCCTCCACTCATGCTCTCTCTCTTTCAAAAATAAATAAACATTTTAAAAATTAAAATAAATAGAAGGTTTCCCTGGAACCAGAAAAACAACCAGGAAGAGAGGTGGCTTAACAATGGTCCATGAGAAAAAGGTGTAGGTGATTTATTCAAAGGTGAGTTTGGTAGAAGTTAGCAGTGTTCTGCAGCCTCCCAAATGAGTTAATGGAGCTTTCGGCTGCATGAGTAGAAGCATTAAGTGCAGACTGAAGGAGGTGATACTCTTCTCGATAATCCAACCCAAGTGCAGTGATGCATTCCCTTCCTGGTGCTTCTTCTTAAGTGTAGGGGCACCTGGGTGGTTCAGTCGGTTAAGCATCTGACTTCGGCTCAGGTCATGGTCTCGCGTTCGTTGAGTTCAAGCTCCTCATCGAGCTCTGTGCTGTCAGCTCAGATCCTGGAGCTGCTTTGGATTCTGTGGCTCCCTCTCTCTTGGCACCTCCCCCACTCGTACTCTGTCTCTCTTGCTTTCAAAAATAAATAAATATTTTTTAAAAGAGAGAGAGAGAAGTGTAGACCAGCTGGACTGTGTTTAGCAGCGATGTCCTATGGAGAGATGAGACTGACACCACCTGAACCCCCATCAGCCTTGGCCTCACTGTGAGTGGATCAAGCCGCTATTGTGTGAATCCTCATGGGAGGCAGTGGGGAGCCCCCAGCACCATCTGTGTGAATTGTTCTTGCCTTAAAATTGCGCTGGACTCCAATCACACTCCAGATTTAACTACCTATTTACAGGAAGTGTAGAGGATAGAAGAACAGATTAAATACCACGAATAAGCAATCAGCCACATTCAGAATATGGGCTAGTCGACAGGACAAATGACTGTGTTTCTCCAACAAATCTGTGATGTAGGAAAAAAATGGGGGCAGAACTATTACAGGATAAAAGATGCTTAGGAGATACAACCATAAAAAAAAAAAATCTTAGATGCCATCAAGAACTCTGAATATGGACCGAGTAATAGAAGATACTGAAACTTGCTGTAAATTGTGTAAATTGTCAAAACCACGTGGTCCGGCTTTTTAACATCCCTTTTTGTTAGAGATGTATACTAACATCTCGGGATTTGCTTGAAAATGTTTGGGATTTTCTTGAAAATACCCCAGCAAACAAACACACGGAGAAAGAAGGGAGGAGGGAGACAGAGGAAACGTGGCTGAAGAAATGTCAACAGCTGTTGACAGTTGTTGATAGGCATGTGGGGCTTCATGAGCTCTCCTCTCTGCTTTAGGATACGCTAGATTTCCATAATAAAAATATTTTAATCCAGAAGCCGTTCATTTATTAAAAACTAAAAGGGAAGAACAGAACAGAGAAGAAAAAAAAAAAAAAAAGATCTAGAAGGCACAGTTTCTCAAAACCAGATCTCCCAAGAGTGGCGTGAAAGGAGCCAAGGGAGGCTTGGGAGGCAGGTGAGGGATTCTGGGGGATCGAAGCCTGCGCTCAAGTGTTTGAAGGGCTTGTCTGGACTAAGAAGGAAGGCTTGCTCTGTGCAGTCCCAGTGGGCCACAGTGGGACCTGTGCGGAAATCACAGGAAGCCAAGTTTAAGGTCAACGCGAAGAACTAACAGGCAAGGTTTTCCAGAGGTCCCTTCCCTCCCCCCTTCTCCAACCTCTTCTTCATGCACAGCCCTTCATGAGCCCCGCGTGTCAGTCGCACTAAATCATGTGAGGCTCCCAGAAGACACCAGGCACATTTCTATCTCACGCCCTTTGCTCTGAGCATTCCTTGGTCAGGCAGTACTCCCCTCAACCCGGCTGTTAGAATTCGGCTCAAGCTCCAGGGCCCGACTCAACGCTGCCCTCCCCACACTCCCTCCACCTCCCCTTGGAAATAATAAAGTCCTCCAAGTTCTTGGAAGCTGCTGGTGCCTGTTACATGCATGGGACTTGGAGGTTCAGGAAGAGCTTATGTCATCTTTATAGACAGATAACAAAGATACATTGTCTTTTATAATGGATCTTTCTTTTCACTTCCACAATATTATGTACCCTTATTTATTTTTTTTAAGTTTCTTTATTTTGAGAGAGAGAGAGAGAAAGCACGCATGCAGCAGGGGGAGGGGCAGAAAGAGAAGGAGAGAGGGAGAGAATCCCAAGCAGGCCCCGCACTGGCGGCACAGAGCCCCACGAGGGTCTCGAACTCACAAACCTCGAGGACAAGACCTGAGCTGAAACCAAGAGGCTGACTGCTTAAGAGCAGTCCTTAAAGTAAGAGTCAAGACTCAGAGAGTGGTTCCTGCCATTGGCCACCTGCCATGGTCCCCAGGATGTCAATGGAGTGACCGAAAGAGAGAAGGAGCCAATGAGGTCCCAGTGGGGTCACCTCCACCCACCTGGACTGCTCCCCAGCACTGTCAGCAGTGTGGGGGGTTTTGGGAGAAGAAGGCCTCTGTCCTCTTCCCCAGCTGCCAGGGCCCTGACCGCTGTGTGACCCCTGGGGGTGGGGACCTGTGCTCCCAGGAAGGAAGGTTACAGGCCTCTTATTGCCAGGAGGCAATAAAGTCATTTTGTGGTAATTAGAATCCTAACCAATTTAAGTCATTTTATAGCTCCCAAACAATTACCTGGTGATTCTTATCTCTCCAAGAATCCTGAGATGTTATTTGAAGGGGGTCATAAATTAAGAACCTGGTTGGGGGATGGGGAGAGACAAGAGGAGATAAGGAAATGGCTGCCCTCGGTGATAGGAAAGGAGAAAACTGTAGGCGCCCCATCAGTGTCCCTGCTCCCTTCATCAGCTGGGGACAAGGCAGGCCTATCCTTATGGATTTAGTAGGAGGAAAACATTCTATCCCTAGAAGCTTCCTCTCCAGAATTATGAAATCTCAGAGCCAGAAAGCCTACAGAAACATCTAGTCAAGTATTTCCAAAATTAGAAACCCTGTATATCTGTGGTTCATTAGATGCTTGTAGGTATGGGGTGAAAAGCATTCCGAGGTCCAAGGGTGAATCCACCCGGGAAATCTGTAACCTGGGTCCCTTGGAGAGAATCGGAGAGCCCGTTGCATCTCAAAGATTCTGGAAGATCTACAGAAAAGAGACCAAGATTTACAGGAAGGCTGAACTCAGTAAAACCTCGTGTGTCTCAGACTTTGACCAGTGAACGTTTTCACTCCCACAGGAAATCTATTAATAGCACCATAAACCTCTAGAAACATGAACCTATTTGCCCAAGTTTCCTTCTTGTTCTTGGGTGGAAAGACTGAGTGGGTGTCTGATCCATGACACTAGAGGACCCCAGTTAGGACAGGTAATTGCACACCTCAGTTGGCAGTCTGCCATCGGTGAATACCTTTGGAAGATAAAGGGGGGGGGAGGGTACAACGTCCATTTTTATGCCTTACCTGAAAGGCTACATGAAGGGGGGAAAGGAAGGAAAGGGAACCTTTTGACAAATCAAAAACGGGGCCACCAACTAAAGCTCATCTCCAAAGGTGATAGGAAGAGATTTGTTCTGTGGGTTCCAAAGGGGCAGGACTAATCCAGTTAAAGAAGGAACTTTCTAACAGTCAAAGTCACAGAAAGCAGAGCAGATGGCCTCAAGAAGGAATGAGCTCCCTGACAGCACATGTGTCTGAGCCAAAACTCATCAGAGCGTAGTATTCAGTCAATTAGTAAATATTTGCAAACCTATATTGTTCAAAGTACTATCTTAAGGTAGAAAAACAATAGCGAGGAAGTTAAACTTCCTTCTGTACTGAAGTTTATATTCTGAGGAGGAGGAAAGACAAACAGATAAGAACCGAATAAGCAAAAATAAACATACTAATTTCAGAGAACTACAAAGATTTTAAATGCGTGATACGATAGTAACAGGACAGGGGCAAATGGAGTTAGGATGACCGTGTGAGGCCTCTATGGGATCAAGACACTTGAACTGAGGCCTAAGCAATGGGACAAAGGCAGCTCTGAGAAGATCAGGGGCACTGCCCTGTGCATACAGTTCAGCAAGTTCAAAGGCTCTGCAGTGAGAATAGTCTGGACATGTTCTTAGGACACAAGGAAGCCCAGAGTGGTGGCCCATGGTGGGTGGTGCAGGAGAACACTGTCGACGAGAGCAGAAAGGGACTGCACATTCTAGCATCCAGTGGCCTACAAGCCCGTGCACCCTTGTGGTTCTGGGAATCCATGACAACCCCCCTGACTGAGTAGAAAGAGATAACAGGGCCTCTCTCCCTTGACAAATGTCAACAATCTCAGGCTCGGGCCTTAGTTCCCTTATCGGATAATTGAAAGCCAGACCTACCTTGCAAAGATGCTACTTGGATCAGTGACTACATATTTATCTATTAAGCACAGATACAGTACTATGTGTCATCATAAACACTTTATAAACATTACTCATTGATCCCTCCTAACAGCCTTTAGGAGGTAGACCCTGTTAGTATTCCCACTTTGTCGATGGGAAACTGAGGCAGAGAGTCCCCCAGCACCTCTGATGCATAGTAGATGCTAAGTACACCTTAGCTACCGTATGCATAGATTAAAAGTTTCAGGGGATGCAAATAAAACATCCTCTATGATCTCTGTGTTCCCTTGCCCCCATTTTCAAAGCTCTCAAAAGGAAGCATCTACACATCTTTGCAAATTCTCAGTAGGAAATTACCCAAGTGAATCACACGGGACTGATATATACAACCCACCTCTAAAGCATGAGGGTAATCAGGAGTCTGGCAGTCATCCTTATCAAAATTCCAATGGCATATTTCAAAGAAATAGAAAATGATCCCAAAATTTCTACAGAACCACACACGCACACACAAAACCAACTAGCCAAAGCAATCCTGACAAAGAAGAACAAAGCTAGAGGCATCACATGACCTGATTTTTAACTGTATCACAAAGCTATAGTAATCAAAATAGTGTGGACTGGCATAAAAACAGACACATAGACCAGTGGAAGAGAAACAAAAACCTTCACATATATGGTCAACTCCTAAAAGGGTGCCAAGAATGCATAATGGAGAAAGGATAGTCTGTTCAATAAATAGTGTTGGGAAAATTTGATATCTACATGCAAAAGAATTTTCATCCAGCCCTTATCTTACACCACTCACAAACATGAACTCAAAATGGATTAAAGGTTTAAATGTAAGACCTGAAACCATAAAACTCCTGGAAGAAAACAAAGGGAAAACCTCCATGACATTGGTCCTGGCAATAATTACTTGTATATAACACCAAAAGCACAGACAACAAGAGCAAAAAATAAACAAACGATTACATCAAACTACAAAGGTTCCACACGGCAAAATGAAAAGTCAACCCATCAACAAAATTAAAAGAATGGGAGAAAATATTTGCAAACCGCGTGTCTGATGAAAATATAAGGAACTCTTACAACTCAATAGCAAAAAAACCCAAAAAACCAAAAAACGAAACCAAAAACAAAAGCCAATTTATTAAAAATTTAAAAATTAACAAATGGGCCAGTTAAAAAATGGGCAAGGGACAATAGACACTTTTCCAAAGAAGACAGGCCAGAGTAGACGGCCCAGCACATGAAAAGGTGCTTAACATTGTCAGGGAGACGCAAATCAAAAGCACAATGAGACACCACCTCTCATCTGCTAGCACGGCTGTCATCAAAATGACAACAGATAGCAAATATTGGCGAGAGTGTGGAGGAAAGGGAATCCTTGCACATTGTCGGTGGAAATGCAAATTGATGCAACCAGTGTGGAAAACAGTACGAAGGCTCCTCAAAAAATTACAAATAGAGAACAGCATGGATGGACCTGGAGAGTAGAATGCTAAGTGAATGTCAGTCAGAGAAAGACAAATACCATATGTGGAATCTAAAAATCAAAACCAACAAACAAACAAAAAACAGAAACAGACGCAGAAGTGGAGAACAAACGGGTGGTCACCAGAGGGGAAGGATGGGGGACGGACAAAATAGGTGAAGGGGATTAAGAAGCAACAAACTTTCAGTTATAAAATAGACAAGTCACAGAGACAAAAAGTAAAGCATCGGGAATACAGTCAATAAGGTGGTAACAGGGGCGCCTGGGTGGTTTAGTTGGTTGAGCGTCCAACTTCGGCTCAGGTCATGATCTCACAGTTCGTGAGGCTGAACCAACTGAGCCACCCAGGCGCCCCTAAACAAGTAAACTTGAAAAGAAAAAAAGATGAATAAGTACTGTGGATCTTATGTACAGCGTGGTGACTCTAGTTAACGACACTTTTATTCTCGAAATTTGCGAAGAGAGTAAATTCTAAGTGTTCTCACCACACACACCCCCCAAAAGTAACTGTGTGAGGTGATAGATGTATTAATTAGTTTGACTATGGTAATCGCTACACGACGTATATCACACCACCGTGTTGCACACACCCAACACATACAATTTTTATTTGTCGATTATACCTGAATAAAACCGAGGGAAAACATCTTGCAGTCAAGGGAGAAGGTACCACTGTGTAGAGTTACACAGGTTGTTCACAAGCTATAGGACTCCAAGGGGACTCGGATTTGCTTAGCCCTCAGGCCATTCATTCTCATCACACCCCTAGAGGGTCAGATGAAAATCCCCACTGTATAAACTGGGGGAAATGAGGCTCAAGTAAAAGTCGATGGTCACCCACAGGAAGGAGTAGAACTCGACACTCCAAAGGGCTTTCCTGTGACCCCACACCACACTGACGCTGCAGGGGCTTGAGGGGATGGACGTCTAACCTTCAAGAGATTTCCTTATGAGGGGTTCTTGGACCTGGGATAGACTACTCTCTGGTCATGAAAACCAAGCAGTATAAACTGTGGTCCGACAGAAAGAGAAATAAGTCTGTGTTCCCTCCTATGTTGAAAAAAAGTTATCTTTACTACAGAATGTATGTTTCACACATTTTACCATGTTAAAAAGTTTATTTATTGAGAGAGAGAGAGAGCATGAGCAGGGAAGGGGCAGAGAGAGAGAGAGGGAGGGAGGCAGGGAGAGAGAGAGAGAGAGAGAGAGAAAGAGAGAGAATCCCAAGCAGGTTCCATTGCTCTCAGCGCAAAGCCCGGTGCGGGGCTCAAACTCACAAACCATGAAATCACTACCTGAGCTGAAATCAAGAGTCAAACACTCAAACAAATGAGCCACCCAGGCCCCCCTACCATGTTAAAAAGTGCCTAAAGGGTTCCGAAAAGATCTTGTAAAGCAAACAAGGATATTATTTAAGACATTTCCATTTAACTTTAACTGCAATTTATTCAGAACTCTAACCTTCTGTGAACTTCTGACTCAGACTATTTCCTTATTGTACACCCACAACACCCTGTGGGCATGGGCGTCTATATTTTCAGTTAAACTCTACCCCGGATGTAGCATTTCCCTCCATTAGGCCTGCAGACAACAAATCACGCAGTGCTGTATTCACACTACGCATGACGTTGTCCCCACAGTTGTCCCCACAGACGGCTTCCCTCTCTCTCCCTACGGTTGTTGCAAATATTTCAAAATATTTAGCGTGCTGGTAAGAAGCGCACGTAGGTACTATAGCATCACACACATTTTACTATTCTGATAGCTGAACTTCAATATAATCAGTTTCCTTTCGAATCCCCTGTATTTCAGTTCATCCATTCTGAAAGCATTGTTCGGCGAAGGGACCCACAGCATCACCAGACCGGTGGCTCCAGAAAGGCAGGGACCTCCCCTACGGACCGCCTTGTCTTCTGGCAGGAGCGTCCATCGCTGGAGACCATGGAAGCCTTTCTTCACTCTGCAGCTCACTCAGAGCTCCAGCGTCTCCCCAACATCCGTCCCGCCTCGCCTCTCATTCATGCTGCAAGAAATCGCAGCCTCAGTGTGCTTGCCTGCTGCCCACAGCATTAACCTCGGCCACCCAGAGCTTTTCCCAATCATACCTGCTCTGCCCCGGGCGCAGGGAAAGCCCCCCACCTCTCTGGCCTTCAGAGGGAAGCTGTCTGTAGCTAGAGTGCTGATAAACTGAAAAGTTACACCCAGGGCCAGGATCAGGCTGTGTCTGCAGAGTCCCTCAGAAGCAATGAACACAGCTCGCAAACTCCCTCTGATGCCAACTGCATTCTGCTAACGGGCTCAGGTTCCCTTCCAAGGAAGCCGAAAATGCCACCCCAAATATTTTCCAATGAGTCTAAAGCCGGGACTGAAGGACGTTCCATCACCTTTAGTGAAACCTCCCCTCCTTGAATGACCTGACCCGGATCTTCAAGCACACTGCCCTCCGGGGGAAACGTGGGGTGATGCTTTGCCACCTGGATGCTCGATGAGGGCTGGAGGGTCCCACATTTCGGGTTGCATGTGGGGGCACCACGGAGCCATTCTGCTCTCCAGGTGGCCGGCCATCTGCTGTTCATTCACCAGGGTGTTTGCAAAGCCCTCTGCAAAGGTGAAGCCCAGGGCTGGGGACAGAAGATCCCAGGCTAGCCATGGGAAGATTCTGGATTCAAGCCCAAATTTCCCTTGCCTGCTGGATGCATCTGGACAGCGGCTCCCCACATCCCTGGGCCTCACAGTTCCCATGTGTAGAACGAGAAAGGAAGATGGGGTATTTCCTCTCTTTGAGGCTTTGGGTATGGACATCAAAACCAGAGTCCCTTCAAGGGCGGGGGTGGGGGGTGGGGGATGGCAGTGCTGTCCACAGCCAGCGCTGCCGAACCCAGAGCCCCTGCCATGAGAAGGACCCCCTTCCTGGAGGCAGGAGGTCCAGGGGTGTTCGGCCAACAGTCCAGGAAGTGCAGGGGACCCAGGGCTATGCTCAGGGACAGGGCTGCCCATCGCTGGGTCTTAACCTTCCTTACATACATACTTCTTTCCGGGTCCCACAGGGTCACTGCCGTGCTGACTGGGGTGAGGAAGGCTGGCCCTGGAGCCCTCTGGGAGTGGCACATGGGCCACAGTGCATGCCATCCCTGCCTCCCCCGGGAGGATCCCGAGTGGGCATGCAGAAAACAGGGTGGGGACTCATTGCCCCAAAAAGTCTCTCGGGCCAACCCTTGGCTCGCAGCAGGGGGTTAGGGGGGCAGAGAGGCGAAGGTCCTCGCTCAGGGGCACACAGTAGTGTCAAGAGAGCTAGGATGTGGTCTCTCTCCCCATTTTTACTTATTTCATTGTTGGTTTTTTTCATGACAAAAGGACGACACGTTTGCTGCATGACGCAGGCAACACAGAGGTGATGTATGAAGACAGTCATCTCCTCTCGCTCTCGCCCCTCAACCCGCACCCTATGCGTGGTGAGCCTGTGCTCCTCCATGGGGCCCCCCAGGGGCGAGGGCAAAGCCACCTGCACCTGCTCACCTGGTCCCAAAAGGCACAGAAGGGGAGCTGGCACTCCGGAGCTGATGGGGGCCGCCTCCTGGCTGTATTCAGAAGGCGTCTCTCCTTGGCCCCACTGACCTGGAAGAGAAAGGGGCTGTCAACCTTTTTTTTTCCTAAGGTGGATGCCAGTGCAGATTTCTGGAAAGGGGTCTTAAAACACAAGACCCTTAAGGGGCGCCTGGGTGGCTCAGTCGGTTAAGAGTCCGACTTCAGCTCAGGTCATGATCTCATGGTTTGTGAGTTCGAGCCCCACATCGGGCTCTGTGCTGACAGCTCGGAGCCTGGAGCCTGCTTTGGATTCTGTGTCCCCCTCTCTCTCTGCCCCTCCGCTCCTTGTTCTCTCTCTCTCTCTCCCTCTCTCAAAAATAAATATTTTTTTAAAAGCCCTTAGCACTTGTTGGGAGGAGCACTGGGTGTTGTATGGAAGCCAATTTGACAATAAATTATATTAAAATTAATTAATTAATTAAAATAAAATAAGATGTTGATGATTGAAAGGATAAAGGGACACCCCCAGAGTCTATAGCTCATCTATCTCACACAGTGAAACACTGCCAACAAGATTATTTTGCGTGCATAATACGACCACTTCTCCCTCTTGTTGGATATTATCTCCTCTTTGAGATGCTTTGTAATAAATGCCAGTATATACTCTCTTCCAATGCTCACATCACTCGAGGATGAGTTTTGTTTCTGATACAGCAAAATGGATTGAGCCTAGCCTGGTAACAGTATATGTATGATACAGGTCGATTATTTGGGTTTGTACCATTTTGGGTACTGGCTTAAAGATAATGACTTTTTGCTATATAATTTTGTTGTAATGACTTTCAATCTCTGCTAATCACATTACTAAACTAAAATTGTGAGTAAATAAAAACTTTTATAAATTCCAAAAATAAAACCAAATAAAATAAAATAAAATAAAATAAAATAAAATAAAATAAAGGCCTTTGTATGCCCCAGGAAAGGCCATCCTTCCTGGCCACCTGCCCTCACCCAGCTTCCAACTTCATCACCTCCAGCCTTGTGGTTGGTCTCCCAGCTTCCAGAACCACCCACTCAGTACCTTTCTACAGCACTACTGGAGTGAGCCTCCAAATCCACGACTGCTGAAAACCTTCCAGTGCCTCTGCGACCCCAGTATTTGCCAAGATATCCAGGCAGAAGGTCCAGAACCCACCCCACCCCCACCAACCCTTTGTGATCTGCCCCCAGGAGACCTCACCAGCCTCACCTCTACTGAAACTTCCCACTCACTATTTCCTTCCATCCCTTGCAATTACTTGTAGTTCTTGGAAGAGATTATGCATTTTTTTAACCGAACTTTCTGTTTGGGGCGACTTGTATGTTCACATGTAGCTGTAAGGAATCATAGAGAGCCAGCTCAGGTACCCTTTACCTGGCTTTTCCGATGGAATCTGGAAAAGTTACAAAATCACCACCAGGATACTGACATGGACACAGCCAAGATACAGAACATTCCCAAAAGGGAATCTCTCAGGTGGCCCTTTCATAGCCATACCCGTCCCTCCCGCCCTCTCTCCATCCCTAACCCCTGGCAAGCACTCATCTGCTCTCCCTTCTAGAATTCTGTCCTCTCAGTAATTTATATGAATGGGATCCCACAGCCTTTGCCTGTTGGGGTTGGCCGTGTTCACTCACAGTGGTTCTCCTGAGATCCATCTAAAGCTGGGGCGTGTGCCGGGGGTCTGCTCCTTTTGTCGCTTGCTGGGTTCTGTTCCCTGGTATGGATGCACCATGGTTCGCTTGCTGACTCGCCCACTGCAAAACAACAGTTGTGTCGTTTCCATGTTGTGGCTATCGTGAATAATGATGCTGTAAATACCGGAGCACAGATCTGGCGTGAACCCAAGTCTTTATTTCTCTGCAGGCCTGGGGAATGCTCAGCAATGCAATGGCTGGGTTGCACGGTCAGCTTTGCAGGAAACTTCCAAGCTGTTTTCCAGAACAGTTGGGCCATCTTATGTTTCCACCTGCAGCATACGAGCAATCCAGCTTCTCCACAACCTCACCAACCTTTAGTGTTGTCACTATTTTTCATTTTAGCCCTTCTGATAGTTAGGTAGTGTGAAATCTCCTTGTGGTCTTTGTTTGCATTTCCCAGATGGCTAACGACATGGAATATCTTTCCCTGTGCTTGCCGTCGTCCGTGTATCTTCTCTGGGGAAACCTCTTCATCTATTCCAGTCATGTTCTTTCTTTTTTTAATTTTATGTATTTAAATGCAAGTTAGCTAACATACAGTGTAGTATTGGTTTCAGGTTAGAACCCAGTGATTCATCACTTAATATGACACCCAGGGCTCATCCCAACAGGTGGCCTCCTTAATGCCCATCACCCGTTTAGCCCATCCCCCACCCACCTCCTCCACCAACCCTCCGTTTGTTCTCTGTATTTAAGGGTCTCTTATGGTTTGCCTCCCTCTCTGTTAGTAACTTATTTTTCCTTCCCTTCTCCTATGTTCGTCTTGTTTCTTAAATTGCACATATGAGTGAAATCATGTGATATCTTTCTCCGGCTGACTTATTTCATTTAGCATAGTACACTCTAGTTCCATCCATGTTGTTGCTAATGGGAAGATTTCATTCTTTTCCATCGCTGAGTAATATTCCCTTGTATCTACATACACACCACATCTTCTTTGTCCATTCATCGATCAATGGGCATTTGGGCTCTTTCCATAATTGGGCTATTGTTGATAGCACTTTTATGAACATTGGGGTGCGCGTGCCCCTTAGAATCAGCATATTTGTATCCTTTGGATAAATCCCTAGTAGCGCAATTTCCGTCATAGGGTAGTTCTATTTTTTAATTTTTTGACAAAATTCCATACGATTTGCCAGAGTGGCTGCCCCAGTCTGCATTCCCACCAACATTGCAAAAGCGTTCCCTTTATTCCGCATCCTCCCCAATATCTATTGTTTTCTGACTTGTTACCGTTAGCCATTCTGACAGGTGTGAAGTGCTATCTCATTGTGGTTTTGATTTGTATTTCTCTGATGATGAGTTCAGTCATGTTCTAATTGAATTGCTTGAGTTTTTTTTGTTTGTTTGTTTTTTTTACTATTGGGTTTTGAGAATTCTTTATATAACTGGCATGAAATAGGAACAATTTTATTATCAAAACTAATGATTCTTAGCACTTGGTAAGCACTTAGTAAGACACTGGGCAGATTGCTTCACCTTCGTGTTCTCATTCAATTCTTAAAATAACTCAATGAGCTCTAAGTGAAATAAATCAGAGGACAAATAGTAGAAGATATCATTTAACACGTGGGTTCTAAAAAAGCCAAACTCGAAGAAACAGAGTAGAATAGTGGTTAGGGCTGGGGGGTGGGGGAAGTGGGGAGATGTTGGTCAAATGGTACAAACTTCCAGCCGGAACAGAAATAAGTTCTGGGGATCGAACGTACAGCAGGGTGGCTATGGTTAACGGTATTGTATTATATGGGACACCTGGGTGGCTCAGTCGGTTAAGTGTCTGGACTTCGGCTCCGGTCGTGATCTCAGTTTATGGGTTCAAGCCCCGCATCAGGCTTTGTGCTGTCAGAGCAGAGCCTGCTTCTGATCCTCTGTCTCCCTCTCCCTGCCCTTCTCCGTCTCACTCGTGCTTTCTCTCTCTCAAAAATAAACAAACGTTAAAAAATTAAAAAAAAAAACAGTACTGTATTATATACTTGGAAGTTGATAGAAGAGCAGTTCTTCAGTGTTCCCATCAATAAAAAAAATGATTATGCAGGGGATGGAGGTATTAACTAGCTTTAGTGTATAATCATTTGGCAATAGAGACATGTATCAAACCATCACGTTGAACACCGTGTTGTATGTCAGTTTTATTTCAATAAAGCTGGGGGCAGGGGACATTTGGGGCGCCTGGGTGGCTCCGTCGGTTAAGCATCCGACTTCAGCTCAGGTTGTGATCTCGTGGTTTGTGAGTTTGAGCTCCATATCGGGCTCCACACCGACAGTGCAGAGCCTGCTTGGGATTCTCTCTCTCCCATTCTCTCTCTGCCCCTCCCCTACTCATTCCTTCTCTCTCTCTCTCTCTCTCTCTCTCAATCAATCAATCAATTTTTAAAAAAAGAAAGTAGGGGACAGGCCTCATCCCATTGGTCCTGTGGGTTCGAACCCATAGAGGGTGATGATTTCAGTGCCCAGACCCTGGAAATACTGAGCTCATGTCTGGCTTTACTGCCCCTTCCTCGTGCTGAGCTCAGGTGTTCCCCGTCCTGGGCCACACACGAGGTTAGAGGCGTAACACATGGCCCTCGGGACATGTAGCATCTGGTTGAGGAAACAGTTAAATGCCAAGGTGAGGGTCTCAAAGTAATTCTGTCAGAGGAGTTCAGCAAAAGCCATGAGGTGAACGAATGTTTTGAGAGGCCTGGAAAGATTTCATGAAGGTGGAACAGACTCTGGGCTGCCGAGAGAGACAGAGACAGACACAGAGAAAAGTGGAGGACCAGCTTTCCAGCGGGGGGAACAGCATGAACACAACCCTGGAAGCAGGAGGAGAAGGTCGGTCATAAGGCAGCACCTGACCCTGCTTGGAACAGATCGTCGAGAAGCACTTGGCTGTGAAATCCCAGGCCCCCTGACTCTCTGGGCTTGAGTCCTTCCCTGAAAATTTTACAACGAAGCAGTCGAGGCCGAGACAAAGTCATTTTCTTATCCAGCAAGTGATCTCTGAAGCCTCATTGATGGCTCTAAAGCAAAGTTCAGTTTCGACTTTCAGATGACCCTCGGGGATGAGAGGTTTCTTGGTTGCAGGGGCCAAGGGCAGGCAGCCCCAAAATGTGCTACTTTGGCATACTGATCAGTTTATTTTTTTAATGTATATTTATTTATTTTGAAAGAGAGAGAGAGAGAGCAGAGGAGATGGGCAGAGAGAGAGAGAGAGAGAATCCTAAGCAGGTTCCTCACTGCCAGCACAGAGCCCAGTGTGGGGCTTGATCCCACAACCCGCGAAATCATGACCTGAGCTGAGATCAAGAGTCGGACGCTTAAACAACACTGAACCACCCAGGTGCCCCTATATAGATCATTTTCAATAAAGTTACTTAACAGACAGCCTGGGCAGGAAGGACACTCAGACCCTCCCATCCCCCTGGAAGCAGAAAATGAATCTCCCACGTGAAAGTTACCCTCCCCGCATCTGGGGGTAAAGAGACATCTCCATCCCCAGAGATGGGAAATTTAGAGCCAAGAAGGCTCTATAAACAACCCTTGTTGCTTCACTAACATACTACCCCCCACCCAAATTCTGTTGAGAATTCCTTACTGATTGAGGCCCCCAAAGTTACCTTTTCTTTGACCTGTGAATTCCTCACAGATTTATTGTCTCTTTGTCTAAAAAGGTATACAAACTGCCTGCCCCGGTCATTTACTTGGGTCTCCGTTTCATTACTGAGCCTCCCTATGCATGTAATAAAACCCCTGCTTTTTTCCTGTCCATTTATGTCAATTTATTTCTCCAAACCTCTGGAAGACCTTGAGGGGAGAAAAGAATCCTTCTTGGCCTTCCCCATGCATTTGACACCTACTGTGTACCCAGAGCCTCGCAGGTGCTGGGGGATCGGCAGCAGACAAGACGGAGGCCACTGTGCTCTCCAAGCTCATGTTCCAGGAGGGTCCCCTAAAGTCTTTCACTGTCACCCAAGAGGGTCTTAGAACAGGCTCTAAACCACACAGCCAGTGACAAGGTCAGGATTCAAACCCAGGGCCGTCTGGTTGCACGTTTGCCCTCTCCCATCCCAGGCTGCCACCCCCTGATCAGATCGGTTGGGGAGAGCAAAGGAACCGGTCCTCAACACCGCTGCGTCCCGGCCCCCTTTGCTGACCTGAGCCGGGCTCTCTGCAAAAGCTGTCTGGGCGCTCTGCACCGGGTCCCCGGAACAAGCAGCCTCCTGGGTTTGGTGGGAGTGAGAGGAAGGAGAGAAGCCCCAGGCTCAGGCAGCCAGTGCTGAGACACCCCCAACACAACTTCTCCTAAGACAGGAAAATGCTCTCAAATGACTCGTGCGAGGAGGTGCCTTTAAAGAGTTCTGTGAGCTCCAGAGCTTGGGGTGCGGGGTTAGAGTGCACGCTGGGGTCCAGAGCACTCCCCAGATGTGCTGGCCAGCTCTGACCTGCGTCTCCAGCACAGAGGGAGCTTGAGGGCTCTGAGCCCCACGAAGAAGCCAGCAGGCAGCAGGCGGGGCTCTGAGTTCCAAACCTGCCAGCGGCCGTGGGAACGTCAGCCACCAGAATAAGCCGTGGGGATTCCCTTACATTCATTCAGCATTTATGGACACAAATACTTGTCCGGAGGGTTGCGGTGAGGCTCAAGGAAAGAAATGGGGGATCGGAACATGCCTCCCCATCGGCAGAGCATCTCACAGCTGGTGGGTACAGCTGCCAGGACATTTCCACACCACCCTCATTTCCACCTCTCTGCTGTGACCCCCGGGGGGGAACAGCCCTGAGCTAACCACCTGTACGCTGACCCTAAGAAGCCACCAGGGGCATGTGGCGGTGGGCAAATCACTCACCCTCAACTCCCTCACCTGTGAAATGAGGGGGGGCAGTGGATTCCGGCACAGACACCCCAGCTGCCAGGGCAGGGGTTGCAAACATTCTCTGTAAAGGGGCAGCAGATATTCTAGGCTTTACAGGACTTAGAGTCGCTGTAGGAGGTACTTTACTCTGCTGTTGTAGCTCAAAAGTAGCCAATGTGGAAAAAAAAAAAGAAAATTTAAAAAAAAATGAGGTGCCTGGGTGGCTCAGTCAGTTGAACGTCCGACTTTAGCTCAGGTCATGATCTCACGATTTGTGAGTTCGAGCCCCGCGTCGGGTGGCTCTGTTGGTTAAGCATCTGACGTCAGCTCAGGTCACGATCTCGCAGTGTGTGGGTTTGAGACCCACGTTGGGCTCTGTGCTGACATCTCGGAGCCTGGAGCCTGCTTCGGATTCCGTGTCTCCCCCTCTCTCTGCCGCTCCCCCACTCATGCTCGGTCTCTCTCTCTCTCTCTCTCTCTCTCTCTCAAAAATAAATAAACATTAAAAAAAATTTTTTTTGCTAGGGTAACCCCAATTAGGACACACAACAAGCACCTTCCTTCTTCAGGCCGAACTCCTAGCTAGGTGGTGTTGGGCAGGTGACTCCATCTTTCCAGGCCCCATTCTCCCACCTGGGTACTTTCCCAAGACCTCTTCTAGACAGGTGCAGAGGCCGGTGGGGTGTCCAGATGAGCAGCCCCAGAACACTGGTGCCAAAATCTGCCCTGATGAAGGTAAAGACGGGGACTCAGATTAAGCAACTTGCCTGAAGCCACAGAGCTAGAAGTTTCCAGACCGGAACCAGAACCCAGTTGTTTGGCACCAGAGGCCAGAGCTCCCATCTCCACCCCACACACCTCTCCTGGGATAATTCAAAGGCCCCTTCGGATCCACTTCTCTGAGTCCTGGGAGCGGGGAGGGCCCTGCAAGAGAGAGGAGAAGGATGGCAAAGGGGAGACCAGGGAGTTTCTTTCATGACACGGCTACGTGCCAGGCTTGATCTGAGTTATAGGAGGTGTTGTCTTCACCGTGAATAGATGAGGAATTAGGTCCAGAGAGGTACAGAGCCTTGCCCAAGGTCACACAGCCAGTAAGTGGGAGCCGGGACATGAACCCAGGCCTGTGGGACCCCACATGGCAGTGCTGGGTTGACTTCTTTGGCCACACTCTTCTCCTCCGTTTTTGTGCTCTGAGAGGGGAAGGAGCCAGAGAAGACACACTCAGCAGATGGCACACAGATGAGAACCCAGGCAGGTGGCACCCCGCCCCCAGCCGTGTTTTGAGGGCACCACCCAGGCGCACGGGTGTTCATGAGTCCAAGCCGAGAACCATCTACAGTGCGCCCCCTCGTTCACAGGGAGAGGAGCCTCTGCAGCAGGGACCCAGCTGGTTCAGGCCCAGGGAGGGTTATCAGCTGCCAGGAAATGCCTGGAGGTCTCGTACTTCTGACCTTGTTCACCTCCACCTGCACCCGACGAAAGAGCCTCTTTGCTGTTACTACTTTACAGGCTTGATCCCACTTTACGGCTGCAGGATGAAAGCACGTGCCCGGGGTAGAGCTGTGGTGGACAAAGCACCCGCCGGCTTTATAAAGTGGCAGTGCTATCACCAGCCAGGGGGCATCCCAGGGTTGCTTGGGTGGAAGCCCTCCGGGGCCCCGGGGAGGACAAGCCACCGGACCAGGCAGCCACCCAGCGAGGCACCGCGGAGCCCTGACGGCTAAGCAGCGGTCCCAAATCCTGACCGAGGATCGCAGCATCCGCTGGCACGTCCCTGCCGTGTGCTCACCGTGACCCCGAACGGCGCTGAGAAATAAACCAGGTTGCCGGACGATCTCCGTTCTCCAGAGGCCCAGAGGGGTGGCTTGTCCAAGGCCACGCACACAGCCCAGCCAGGACCAGAACTCAGGTCCAGAGCTCTGACCCCACGCATCCTTCTAACAAAGTCGTGTCTATGGGACAGCACGTTTCAGCAGAATTGGTTCGGCTTTGCGGCTCCCTCAGCCGTCCTGGGGCAGCGATCACCCACCAATCTGCAGACAGACTCTCGTATCACACAGATGCCCATGAAGCACCCCCAGACCCTCTGAAAATGAAGGGATGCATGGGCCTCACCACCCCCGCCTTCCGTGGGTCAGCACCCCACTACCGGCCCCTCGCCCTCACCCCGGTGCACTGGGGAGTGTGGAAGGGGAGGCCAGGCCCACCCAGCCCTGCCCCTTCTTCCTCCCAGGCTCTGGGGAGCCACACGCTCATGGGGGGCATGAGCCCTCTCTCTACTCCCAGGGGAGCCCCGTCTGTGGAGGGACCTAGGGAAGGACAGAGCACGCGGGGTGGGCTGTCAGACTCTGGCCTCTGGAATTAGGCCACATTCCCCAAGCTCAGCTCAATCAGTAATGAAGACACTATTCCGGCCCATCTGCCTTCCTCCTGCATCTTACCCCAAGGCACAGGCAAAGTCTGGGAGGTGGCAAATGCTAGTATGTTTGGGGGACAGTGGGGCTCCTCCCCTTACCATGACGATTGTCCCTCCCTGTGCCTCTTTTTGCTGTCATTTCCACAGCTCCTTGGTTACAGTCTTTGGAGGCCCTGACTTGTGCCCGAGCAGAAGAGAGTAGCCCAGGCAATGGAGGACAAGGTCCTAGGAGTGGGAGCCGATGAGCACCCGGAGATGGCCCACATTCAAGGCTGCGGCCATCTAGACGCCGCAGCAAGGAACCAGCCCTGGGCCGGGTTCGGGAGCTCGGGCTCCAGCCTCCACTGCCAGCCTGACTTGCTGGCCCTCTTGGCCTAACGCTTCGGCTTTCTGGGCCTCGGGTTTCTCACTCATCTGTGAAGACGATGAAGGCAGGGCACCAAACCCGAGGATTTCGCGAGATCATTCCACGCTGAGATCTAGATCCCGTGCCTTTTTCTTTAGCCCACGGTTCTCAGCCCAGACTGCACCTTAGAACCTCCTGGGAAGACTTTTAAAGAGCTTGATGCCCAGGTCACACGACTGCTGTGCTGTGACGATGCCCCGCTTCAAACTAGGAAACTTGACTTTGAAGCCAGAGCAGCAGGACAGAAGCGGGAAGGCCATGGCGAGGTATCGCCAGGAGGCGTCGAAGCGTGAGGAGCAAAGATAAGGTGTCAGCATGATGAGTCCAGCTGGGTTTTGGACTCAGACAGACCTGAGTCCCAAGTCCTGCTCTCCTCGCTCACCAGGAAAACTGTTCCCTTGCTTCTCTTGAACACTTCATCTGTGAAATGGCCACAGTCACACCTCCTGCACAGGACTGTTGCAGAGATCACATTAAAAAGGCCCTGCGTGCCATATAATAAGCATTCAGAAATGTCAGCTTTTATTATCAGCGATAAGCTGTGCACACCCCATTTCCAGGGCAGGCGGGTAAGCGTGGCAGTTACACGTGTGGGCTGGGGGGATGGAGGGGGTTAGGTGTGCCTGAGACCAAAGCCTCCTGCCCTCGCCTGCTGGCTGTGTGTCCTTGGAGGACTCCCTCCCTTATACCAGGGAAACTGAGGGTAACGTTGTCCTGGCAGTGTTGTGGGGGTCGAATTAAGTAGTAAACACATGGTGCCTGGCTGGCTCAGTCGGCGGAGCATGCAACTCTTGATCTTAGGGTTGTGGGTTCGAGCCCCACGTTGAGGATAGAGTTTACTTAATTAAAAAAATATATTAGGGGTGTCTGGGTGGCTCAGTCGGTCGAGCGTCCGACTTCGGCTCAGGTCGCGATCTCACGGTTCCTGAGTTTGAGCCCCATGTCGGGCTCTGTGCTGACAGCTTGGAGCCTGGAGCCTGCTTCGGATTCTCTCTCCCAAAAATAAATAAACATTAAAAAAAAATTTTTTTTGAGATCTTAACGAATGAATGAATCAATCAATCAATCAATCAAGTAGTACATCCACTTTTCTCCGGCAGGAGCCAGGGCGCCCACCGTGTGGATCCAGGCCATGGAGGCGTATCAGGTGCCAAGTTCAGGGGTGGACCTGCCCCTGGGAGAGGCACTGGTTTTCTTGCCCTGCCTACCGTGCAGAGTTGAACAAAGGGGTGTGAAAGCACTTTATAGACTTGGAATTACTTTTCTGGGGCATAGACCGAGGCAAGGGGAGAAACCAGAGCTCCCGGGCCCCCTGGAGGCATTGCATCTGTGGCTTGGACCCCAGCACAAGCACACTGAGCAAAGGTTACAAGCTCTCCACACCAGGCTCAACATCCAAACTTCCTCTTCCAGAGAGAGCTCCTCTTTGCACCTGTCTCGGGGTCCAGGAGGAAAAGGAGGGGTGGCCTTGGAATCAGACAGACCTGTACTGTGTCTGTCTATAGGGCCCCACTGCCTATAAGTGATGCCCTACCCCTTGTGGGCCTCAGTTTCCCCATCTGTAAAATGAGAACAGGTCCCTAGTGCAGAGGTTCATCACAAGGATCGAGATGTTTGGCATAAATTCACAAAACCTTCCAGAAATCTTGAGACAAAGCCCTTCCCTTACCACCTCTGGGACCCCGGGGAAAGGACTGTCTCTTACAACCCCAGTTTCTCCATCTGTAAAATGGGCATAATGATATGTACCTCACAGGGGTGTTGTTAACACTGAATGAGATTATGTCAGTAAAAACTAGGCCACTGCCTGGCACATAGTAAGTGCTCAGGTCACAGTAGGTCGTAACACTGTCGCTGGTTTGTCCCGTGGCACCTTTTTCTCTCTTCCCCTCCTCCGGAGGGCAAGGATGGTCACCTCTTCTCTGCAGCAGAAGACAACTTTTGGAGGAGAGGACCCAAGGCCTTCAAAGGGGCTCAGCCTCCTGAACCCCCAGCCCCTGGGAACGAGGCCGTCATACGACTCGTGGCCTAGATTGGCTCATCGTTCAGCCTGGCTGATGTGAGCACCTCCACACGGGTTGGTTTTCATCTCTCCTCACAAATCAATAACTGCTTACCTTGGAGGAGTTTTAATTAGTTAATGCCTGCTGGGTGCTCTGCTGATAAACTAACCTGCTATTAATGCTAAGTGCCTGCCTTATGGTTGCTATTTTTATTATTATTGCTGTTGTTATGAAATCCTCATTCCCTGAGCCACATAGCTGGCTTTCATACAAAAAAAAAAAAAAAAAAGACCTTGGGCTTGAGCCTCCTTCCCAGAAACCTGGGGAGAGGCACCCTTCTGGACAAGTCAGCTCACCTCTCCCTCCTCGGCCACTCCATACATACCCTCAACACAACGGAAAGAGGCTTCCCCCGGTACCAGAAAACCACCACCCCACTGGGTCTCCGGTTTCCCAAGCCGCAGAGGTTCAGGTTCGAACCTGCAATAAACGACCCTTGCCGCTTGGCTTTGACTTACGACTCTGGTGGTCTTTTGTGGGAGGTTTCAGAACTTCGGGCATAACACTCACACTCTGGTAAACCCCCGGGGCACCTTTTCTGGCCTTGGCCGACTTTTCTGACTCCTTTTACATCTTTGTCGGAGGCTCCCGGCCCCCAGCCTTCCTGCCTGTCTTGTCCACTTTCAAACTGCCCCCACCTACTCGGACCTTTGAGTTCTGGCTGGCGGGGGGTGGGGGGTGGGGTGCAGGGGCAGGACCGGGGCACAGAGCGTGGGCTCCCCCTGGTCAAAGCCGCACTCCATAGACCTCCATGACCACTACTCCAGGGAAGAGGGACACCAATTACAAAAATAACTCCTTCTTGGAGATAGAAGCACTATCTGGGCCACGTGGCAAAGTGGGTCAGAGTCCGGACAGAAGGAGCAGGGTGGCCTTCGTTCAAAGCATGCACGTGCCTCTCACTAGCTGTGTGACCCTGGGCACTGTGGAGGCTCCAGTCTCCTTGACTGTGAAACGGCCATGCAGGTGTCATCTGCTTCACAGGGCTGTCACCAGGATGAAGCGAGGAAAAGCTATCCTAAGGGCTTAACACGCTAACCTGTGCGAAGTGGTTCTTTTTCTTGTTCGTACGAATTATTGCTAACACACAACAAGCAATTGCCCAGCTTCAGGTGCTGTTCTGGGTAATTGTCTTGTTTCATGTCATTTATTTACCCCCCAAGAACATGCTGGAAAATCTGTGTTACACTTGGGGATCCTCCCGTTGTCTCCATGTCACAGATGGGGGAGACAGGCTGAGAGGAGGAACCTGCCCAAGGTCACGCACGCTTAAACTGAACTTTTTGTGTTGAGGAATGTGCTTCCCATGCGGCTCTAAGAAATAACACAGAGACCTCCTGTATGCCCTTTGTCCTGTCCCCCCCAGTGGTATCCTCTCGCAAAATAATATCACAGCCAAGAACCCAGAACTTTCCATCACTGCAAGGGTCCGTCCTGCTGCCCTTCTTTGTGCCACCCCCACTTCCTCCCATCCATAATCCCACCCTAACATCATATAGAGAAGTTCCTTTGTCCCTCCTTTAGGGTACGTCTGTTGGTGACAAATTCTCCTCGTTGTCCTTCACCTGAGAATGATTTGAGTTCCTTTCCTTTCTGAAAGATATTGTCACTGGGTCCTGGAATCCAGCTCGACACTTCCCAGGGATCTGCCCAGCATATCGTTCCCAAAGTCCCAGCCAGTCTGCCTTCTTCTCTCTACCTTCCAGAGTCTTCTTATGTTTGTTTTCTATTTAAAAAAAATTTTTAAATGTTTGCTTATTTTTGAGAGAGAGACAGAGAGAGAGAGAGAGGCAGAGCGAAAGCAGGGGAGGGGCAGAGAGAGAGGGAGACCAGAATCCAAAGCAGGCTCCAGGCTCTGAGCTGTTAGCACAGAACCCGATGTGGGGTTTGAACCCGGGAACAGTGAGATCATGACCTGAGCTGAAGTCAGATGCTTAACTACTGAGCCACCCAGGCATCCTGTTTCTTTTCTATTTAATGTCCAGGGTCGTCAATTGTGCTTAGCAGGAGGAATAGGAAAAAGTGTGTCTATTTGATCTTCTGAGAAGTAGGCGTCTCACACACATGATAGAATCTAGTTCAAAGCCAAGCGGCAGAAGCTCAGGGCCCGTGGACGTGATCTCCAGCCTTGCTACCCTCGCCACCTGAGTTTATTCAACTGTGTTCCTCCGGGACTGCCCTCCTGCCCTGAAGTCCCCATCACTATGAAGTCTTCAGAGGCCATGGGCCAAAACCCCTTCTCAAAAAGATGTTTAAAGTCCTGATGGTCTGGGACGCCTGGGGTCTCGGTCAGTTAAGCCTGCAACTTCAGCTCAGGTCACAGTCCTGCGTTTCGTGGGTTGGAGCCCCGCATCGAGCTCTGTGCTGACAGCTTGGAGCCTGGGAACCTGCTTCGGATTCTGTGTCTTCCTCTCTCTCTCTCTGCCCCTCCCCTGCTCATGCTCTGTCTCTCTCTGTCTCTTAAAAATAAATAAACATTAAAAAAATTTTAATAAGTCCTGTTGGCCCAGCACTGATGTCTGTAGAATGTAGACAGAGACCAGTCAGAGGTCCCCTGCTCACGTTCTGTTAGCCTGTGAGCTGAGCCATTTAAATATACATGACGCCCACTTACTAAAGGCCAGATACTTGTTCTTTCTGTTCACTTATCCATTGTTTAGTGAATGCAAGTTACCGGGGATACAAAATCATGACTGCCTTTTAAATGGTGCTGTAACTTTGTACCAGGCACTTTGCAAAGCACTTTCCGTATCGGCCACTGCTTGGGTGCCATTTCCAACCTTCTTGGTCTCATCTCTCGTTCCAGTTGCCACTGTGGGAAGCAGGACCTTGCAGCCTTGACCAAGTTTACAAAAGTACCACCTGACAGTGCATTTCCCACTTCCTGTCCCCCGGTGCGGGGGTGGGGGTGGGGGGTGGACGACACCCACTGGGCATGCGCCATGATACGCACGGGACATGCAGGGCAGCTAACGCCCATTGGATGATTCTTGACCAATAGGAGACGGGAGCTGGTGGCTAACCCCTTCCCTCTTTATTTCCTTGGGCTGATGGCTTGGAATCTAACCCAGAAGGCTCTAGAAGGTACTTTGGGTCTGATCAACTAGTCCTTCTGAGGCCAAACTCTTACCTAAAGGATAACAGGTCCTTGTATTGGCTTTCCTTCTTTCCTGTGTTTATTCCTTCAAATCCTCACTCCTCCCTCCTGGATCACCTTCCCAAAGAAACTACCCACACAGGAACGCTAGCAAATTCATGGGGGTCTGCACGTGACCCTAGAAGGCAATCCTCAGATGACATTTCGGGCATTCGGCATCATGGTTCCTCAGACCCTCACCTGTGGCAGACGAGGACAAGACACAGATGGACAGTGAAAAGACACTGAGCTGTATGGTGGCTGTGGCCCTTGTCCAGCCTGAGGGAGACAGTAAGTAGGAAGGCTGTGGAGTCGGACTGCTTTTCTTAATGGCTCAAGAAACCTTGAAGGCCAATGACAAGCCCAGACCAGCCAAATATCAACTCCAGGCAGAATTCTGCTGGCCGCGTTAGGGATACCCTCATCTCCTGCCTCTGCCAGGCAGAGTGCGTGGAAAACCGGGCCTGGGATCAAATTTGAGGGTGTAACGATGACAGAGGAAACTGGGTGCATAACAACAGGTCTCTTATGATAATCAGGAGGCTGAGCGAGGCCCCGAGACCCAAATGGGGGCAGAAGGGAGAACGAGCCTAAGAACATCCAACCAAACTCGTCTAACCCACCAGGCTGGTAGGAACCCCCTGGCCCTTCTCTTAGAGGAGAGGGGCTCCTCCTTGCCTGGAGACCCTGCCAAACCCTTCCCTGCAGCTGGTGCCTGGCGAGCTGATGATGCCCCCACAGCTCCTCCTGCACTGCCCGCTGGGCCATAAGCAGCACCGGGTCTCAGGACGGCTCAAGCAGAGGGGTATGGTTGCTGCTCTGGGCGGAGGCAGTTTTCACATTGAAGGAGCTGCAAGTCTTAGCTAAAAAGTGGACCCTCGTGGGGCTTCAGCAACGAAATATAAAGACGGATAGGGAGGGACTGATTGACGCGGGACTCGTCCCCCTGGAACCTGGCATTCTCTGCTCTCCCAAGGATCCTTGGAGCCACTGCCACACTCGGCAGGAATAGCCCCTGGCAGTGTGAACAGTGATGCTGTGCACTAGAGGTGGGCATGCTGGGCCCGCTTTGGCATGGCACTGAACGCGGGGCCAGAGGACATAGGGGGCAGGAAGGCTAACTGGATTTACGTGGGAGATGGGCAGACCCACCCTTCCGTGAGGCCACAGGGAACACACCAGAGGAGTCAGGCAGGACTGAGAGAGGGTAGACAAGCATCTTTGGGCAACACGGAGGCAGCTGTCCTCTGAGAGCGACAGTTCCAAAATGTCATCCTGAGGCTTGCTTTCTGGGGCCACTTTCAGTCCCCAGTGTCTTCACCTGGGGTTCCCCCAAAGGTTTGTGTGTGGGTAGTTCAGTCGGGAATATTCCAGGAAGGAGTGAGGACCGAGAGGAAGAGAGGACGTGAGGGAAGTCAATGCAAGGACCGAGGGTAAGGGTGAGAGAAGCTACATCAGAACCCCGGTGCCGGGTGTCCCCAGAGACGGTGGTTGTGATGACACGGTAGGCCCTCATCCGCCCAGACAGTGGCCCGGGTGCCAAGCAGGGGCCTCACTCGTTAGCCTCTGCCTCCGGCTCCACTCTGGGGACATCCCAGACCAAGGTGGGGACACTGCCTTAACTCCGGTGTCACCGATGCCCACGGATGTAAGACAGCCCAGGCCCCTTTTACAGGTGAGGAAGCCAGACTCTGAGGGCGGGCTGACCAGAAGCCCTCCGGCCACGTTCTGACCTTTTCCACGCCCGGGTTTTATAGGACAAGGCCAGGGAAGCTGGGCACCCTCTGTCCTCCCCTACCAAGGCGACTCCTTTGTGGTTTCACATGCCACTGCTCACTGACAGACTCATCACCTGTCACGAGTGCAGAATCCATTATTATTATCAATCGCGGCAATGGATAATTAAACAACAAATGCACTAATCTCATTAAGCCAGTTATTTAATTAATTTATTCTAATTCATGTAATTAGTTAATATGATAACGCTTTCTTTCATCCAGAGACAGCCTGCAGGCTCTCCGAGCTCCGTGTATTATTATTAATGGATTTTCACATGCTGGGAAGGAAGAAGTTTGGGGAGCCGCTCAAAGTCACAGAGTTGCCTGATGGGGGTCACTGAGCCTGTGGGCAAGCCCACCGCCCTTTCTTTACCTGCTAACCCTGGGGCCCCTCCTTCCCCCACTGCGGGCGCTGTGCTCTCACAGCCCAGTCTGGCCTTTGCATTTGCTGTTCTCGCCTCCCAGAAAGCCCCCTCTCCTCTTCTCCCTGCGTAGTGATGCCACCCATCCTTTGGGACTCGGCTCAGCGGCCACCTCCGGACAGGTGACCGGTGTTCTCCCAGCTGGATTAGATGGCTCTCCTGCCTAGCGGGCCTCACACTTAGGGATCTTCCCCCCCCCCCCCCCGATTCAAATGCAAATCCTTTGAGAGAGAGGGCTGGGTTAGAACAGCATCGACAACCACACACACAGCAACGGCATCCGCTGGGAGCCAAGCATTTTCCGGAGCACTCTGCTGAGAGCCACCTTTGATCCTTACCCAACACCGAGCGGTGGGAATGGTTTCCCTTTATACATATATGGAAGCAGAAACTTCAGGCGGTCAGGAAAAGTGTCCCGGGGCCACCCACCACCACTGGGACTCAGACCCATATTCAGGTGGCCCCTAAGCCAACCTCTCCAAACCACCAAGCTGAACTGTCTGTCTTATTTGTCCCTGAAGTCTCTATCGTAGGGTACTTACTAAGCACTGGCATAATGAATAGGGGCCCCAAATGCTCCCTGAACAAATGTGGCTCCCACAGGAAAGAAACAGAAAGACCCCACGGCCACAGGGGGAGTGACGGTAAGTTTAGAGGAATTCTGGTACTATGTGGATCGTCCGTGGTAACGTTTAAGGACATTAAACGTTTCAGGCCTGTTGATGGGATTACAGTTTGTTTTAAAGGCTTAACACCACAAACAAAAATAATAATTCCATTAGTTGAAAATGGTAATAATCCTGGTACATATGAATTTTATCTCTATGGTAACTGCAAAGCCCAGAGACAATAAATAAAAAGTTCCTGCGTGTTGCGGGAAGTACGTTTTGTTGCTGATAGTGCGTCAGGCATCATAATCCCATTAGTGGTTAAAAATTGTAATAATACCCCTGACAATAATTTTTATTGCTGTACCTGTAAAACACAAAGATAAGAAATAATTTTGCGAATGGAAAGTGGCGACAGTAACTCAGCAGTATCGGTGAGAAGCGTGTGGTCTGGCTTCAGTGTGACCAGCATCTTGATTTGGGAGGTGACAACCGAAGCGGGGACTCAAACACTGCTTTGAGTTTAAGCCATTTCTTTGTGCCGTTTCTGTTGTCTTCGTGGCAAAGGAAGCATGCATCCTTGACGGTGGCTCTGCCGTTTTGTGACTCCCTCCTGGAACTCAGTCTTCCAGTCTGTTAAATGGGACCGTGTGGATCTCTGTCAGTCTAGACTAATATTTTGGGATATAGCCACGCGGCACAGAGTGGTGACCCTGGCCACAGGGGACCTCTGACTTGGGGGAAGATAGGTGTGTGTGCCCTAGGCACACACGTGGCCTTGCCCGTTGTTGGAAGGCAGCTGGAGTGAGGGGCAAGGAAGCCACCTCTGTAGAGCTGGATTTTAAGACTCGCCCAAAGCTCCCACGAGCTACCTCAGCCTGCAGCCCAGATGTGGGTGCCTTTCAAGAGGCTCATTTGGAAGCTGCTTTCAGCCTCACATCTGTTACTTGTCTGGCTGCCATGCCTCTGGAGAACACAGGTTCTTTTTCTCGTCTGTGCATCAGATCTACCCCAGAACTGTCCTGCGAAGGGGATTCTGGGAGATGGCAGCTCCCCGCCTCTGCTCTGCAGTGAAAGGAAAGAGTGATGCTGAGCTGGACACAGACAACCAGCGTCATTAGTAAGTTAACCATTTGAATACGGCCATCAAGAGCACAAAAGCTCAGGGGGGGATGTGTTAGGGGGGACCTGAGGGACTTTAGGGATTCCAGGAAGGCTTCCTGGAGGAAGTCAACACTTAACTTGAGAACCAGAGGATGAGAAAGACTTGGTCACATGAACAGTGAGGGGCTGAGGAGGGGAGAGGAGTAGGGAAAAGAATTCCAGGCAGTAGGAACAGCATGTGCAAAATAGGGCTTTGCTTTCGTTGTCACCTCTGGGGAGCAGGACCCCCATTGGTGGGCTGGGAGTGGGGGGGTGGCACATGTCACTAAGTGTCACCATCCCAAGACTTCACCACGGCATTTACCACTTTTTTGATGGAAAATTTGCTGTGAACACAGCATCTCAGCATGACTAGAATCCTGCCTCCTGTTCCTCATTTATTTATTTTTGACAGTCAGTCCTGTCATATTTTTGACAATCAAATCATTCCCTCACCCTCAGTAGGATTAAAGGTCATGAAGCCTTCCACAGCCCCCTCCCTGAAGTCATACCCACATCCATCCACATAATCTAGCTCTTGATTAGAAAAATATTCAGGGGCACTTGGATGGCTCACTCAGTTGAGCATCCAACTCTTTTTTTTTTTATGTTTATTTATTTTTGAGAGAGAGACAGAGTGCGAGCAGGGAAAGGGCAGAGAGAGAGGGAGGCACAGAATCTCAAGCAGGCTCCAGGATCTGAGCTGTCAGCACAGTGCCTGATGCGGGGCTCGAACTCACAAACCAGGAGATATTGACCTGAGCCGAAGTCAGGCACTTAACCGACTGAGCCACCCAGGCGCCCCAGTATTTGACTCTTGATCTCGGCTTAGGTCATGATCCTAGGGTCATGGGATCAAGCCCTGCTTCAGGCTCCACACTCAGCATGGCTTCTGTTTAAGATTCTCTCTCCCTCTCCCTCTGCCCCCTCCCCCCCGTATGTATGTATATATACATATACATATATATATACATATATATATACACACACACACACACACACACACAATTTTTAAGAAAGAAGAAAAACATTTAGAAGACAATAAAGAACATCTGGTATTTCCAGGGCACTATGGATCCGATATTTCCGGGGTGCTATGGACAGTGGGCCAGGGAGATGGCAGAATTCAGTTTTGAACATGTGGATTTTGTGGTATGCTGGAGACATCCAAATGGGGATGACAAGTGACCAGTTCCATATTGGTCTGGAACCCAGCAGAGGGGGCTGGGTCACAGATACAGACTTTGAAGACATGAGATATGCCTGGTAATTGAAGGCACGACCGTGGATGGGAACGGGGAAACACAGAGGAGTGGGATGGGGCTGGGAGGAATGTGGGTGTTTCGTGCACGTAACTACTGGCTAAAGGACATCAAGGTCAGGGGACAAGTGTCCAGAGAACCAGGAGGAGGAGAGCCAGGACACCACTATATCATATCAAATAAGCCAATGGAGGGGGTGCTTCTGAAGGAGAGAGTGCTGAAAAATCGCCCCAACAGCACAGACTGAGGAGGGAACAGGAACAGAGCACACAGGCAACCACGTGGAGAGGCGTGGCACCAAAGGGAAGGACAGGGTAGCAGCGAGAGGGGAGTGTAGGGTCAAGGTCGCTGTGGGGGTGACGGTTTTTCCAAACACATACGGGATTTGAACATATTTAAAAGATCCACCTGGGACCCATGGGGGCACCTGGGTGGCTGTGTTGGTGAGTGTCTGACTCTTGATCTCATCTCAGGTCTTGATCTCAGGATCCGTGGAGCCTACTTAAAAAATAATACTAATAAACAAACAAACAAACAAACAAACAAACCATGAGATAAAAATGCAGGAGAAAAAGCAAGCAACTAAAGCCAGACCTGGGACTAAGGTGAGGCAAGCCAGGTGCCTGAGCATAAACTTCGAGGAGGCGCTCACCCCTTCTAGGGCCCGGCACCCACCCAGCCCCACCGGAAGCTGGGTGTTACCAAAAATTTAGTGCCTCCTAAGTCCTCTCTCCTAGAATATTCTGGGCCCTTAAAATATGAATGGGGGGGCCACCTGCACGAGAGCAGAAAGTGCAGGTGTTGCGGTGAGCGTAACGCAACGCACAAACTTGTCACATCACTCTGTGCTGCACCTGAAACTGGTAGAACATTGCGCGTCGACTATACTCGAACAAAAACTTTTAAAAATGAATTAATTAAAAATAAATTTTTAAAAAAAGAATAGAAAATGCAGCTCAGGACGGTTGTCCCTGGGGGGCTGAGAGACCGGGTGGGTGTGTGACAGGAGTACCTTGCTGGCTCTAAACCTTCAGCCCACTGTGCTCTGAGCCCAGCAATTCACCCAGAAGACTTGGGTCTTGATTTGATCTCCTAAATCCACTTTCTCCCACTGTGGATTATTTATCCATTAATTACTTTATTCATCGAACATTTATTTAATGTCTCTCATATGCCAGTCACTTTCATTTCCGTGATCGTACTCAATGCTCAGACAACGTTGTGGGGAAGGTAGACATGACCATTCCCATTCTACAGATGTGAAGGCTGAGGCTTTCAGAAGTTGAAGTAAACACCAAGGTTGGCAAAGCGAGCCGGTGGCAGAGTTTCGATTCCAGCCAGATCTCCTGCCCCCCCAGTCTGGTGTCCTTTGCTTCGCACTATGGCAATCAGGTAAGATGAACACATCCAGGCTGAGAATCAGAAACTTCTAGTGGGTTCCAAACCAGGCAGACATTCATGAACCAGGAGGACCAGACCGGGGACCCACGGACTTGTAGGAGCCGAAAGGGCAGTCTGCTATTTCAAGATCATGGCGGCAGAACAAATTCAGGCAATTAATCCCTCCCTTGCGGGTTTGTTTACAGCCACCAAGTCCGTTTGTACAGGTCGCGCACTGCATAACTCTAGAGGGCACCATTCACAGTATCATCACAGATTTGTATATTCATTATTTTCAATTTGTGTATTTATTAGCTTCCCAGTGGGTAGCAGGAAAGTGTACAAAAGAATGGGCGCCATGTGGGGGCGCCTGGGTGGTGCAGTCCGTTAAGTGTCCAACTTTTGCTTTCGGCTCAGGTCACGATCTCACCGTTCGTGAGTTCGAGCCCCACATCGGGCTCTGCGCTGATGGCGCGGAGCCTGCTGGTGATTCTGTCTCTCCTTCTCTCCGTCCCTCCCCCACTTGTGCTCTCTCTCTCTCTCTCTCAAAAATAAATAAATAAACTTTAAAAAGAAAAGAAAAGAAACAAAAGAAGGGGCACTGTTTCCAAAATCAAACAGAAGTGCCCTGTGGGCCAGCAGGAGTACTAGTGTGAGCCTTCCAAGGGATGGCGTGCATGTAGTGATTGGCACAGAGGAGGCCCTTGAAAACTGCTAGCTTCCCAGCCCTTCTATAACATGAGAGCCCACAGCCCTGTGGGACCTGCCTCACAGTGCGGTTCTGGAGATAGAATAGGATAATGGGCATTAAAGTGTTTTCTAGGCACACGGGGCCACTGTCAAGCTCAGGGAGTGAATACGTTGGTTAAGGACATCGAGGGGAGGCACCAAGGCGAGGCCTGGATCTACCCAGGGGACACTATGTGTTTCCTGTGTCGGCCAGGCCACGGCGGGCTCGGGGAGCAGGGCCCTTGCACTAAGCAGAGGGGTCTGACGCTCGCAGAGGGGACAGAGCAGCGCAGCCCAGCAGTGACGTCCCTGGACCCTCACGTGAAAGCAATTTGCCGAGCTTGCACGGCGACTCTCCAAGGAGGGTGGAAGAGAAGGATACACATCCCAGCCACAGCTGAGGAGGCAGGAAGAAGAGATGGACAGAGTGGGAGACTAGGGGGAGCAAGGGGAGGGGAAGAGAGCAGGAGGAGACTGAGGCAGGAAGAGTAGGGAGATCAGGAGAAAGACCGGAGAACGATGTGTGTGTCTGTGTGTGTGTGTGTGTGTGTGTGTGTGTGTGTGAGAGAGAGAGAGAGAGAGAGAGAGAGAGAGAGACAGACAGAGATAAGCAGAAACACACAAACACAGGAGGGAAGGGGAGGGGACCCCAGGGGAGGGGGCAGGGACAGGAGAATGAAATGCAGGCAGGACAGGACTCCCTCCCGGCTGTGGAGGGACTTCTGTTTTGGGGACTTTGGGTCTCTGCTCTGCAGTCCAGCTGTGCCTTCCTGGGCCATTTCCTTAACATCCCCCGCCTCGGTTTCCCCATCCTGGCTTCCCACCCACATCTTGGGCTGCTGCAGGTGCTGGGAGATAATGAAGGTCAGCCTGGGGAGTGTGGCAGACTGACGGAGGGTGCTGTAATGGGGGTGGTGACAGCCTGGCTGGGCGCAGGCGAGTCCTGGTGCCTGTCTGTCGTTGGGGCCCAGCAGGGGGACCAGCAAGATGGGGGAGCCCTGTCTGGCTCCAGGCAAGGGGTATCTGCCTCCTCTCACCAAATGGCAAAGGTGGTTCGGGAATGTTTTCTCTCCACCAGTCTGAAGCTCTGACAGCCCCCTGATGCCCTCCCCATGCCTGGCCCCCATCCCAGGCCTTTTTGGGGCTTGGGGGGGCTGACATGGCAGCAGCTGTGGAGTAGAAGCCCTAGAAGGCAGATCCACGTGTCTGGCATTTCCCCCTTCTGCTCTGAGTGTGAAAAGCCCAGAAAACACAGCCATGCAACCCTCCTGCCAGAGCAGGAGGGCGGGGGTTTGTGATCTGTCAAGTGCAATCAGGGCCGAGATAAGGGTCCCCCTTGCAGCTGTGGGAGAAGATAAGCAGCCCCATAAACCTGGGTCACCAGCAGGGCACGGGGGTGAAAAGGCAAAGGGACCCCACCCTGCCCTGCCCTGGAGAAAGTCTCCGGTTGGAATTCTGACCTGGGGTGGGGAAGGGGGGCTGCAGGCAGCTTGGTCGGTGGGTACCTTCTCTGGTTCCACCATGGAGCTTGGCCCAGACTTGGGGAAAGGTGGCCCGTGGTTGGTTAACCGTGTTTCACCAACAACTGGGGTTGACGTGAAGCCTGGAAACACAGATACAGGCAGACCATCGATCAGGTATTGAATCATTTCTATCCTGGGCCCACAACTCTGTTCCTGCCCCTGCCCCCGGGACCACCCCACCACCCAGCCTCAGGGAGCTGCAGGCGCCTCCGGAGCCCCGTCTAAGCGGCGGCCTGGATCGGGTCTGAGTAGACAGTGCCGGGTCTCGCCAGTGCTTAAACACTGACTGTCTCCCCTGCCCGCGGCCCTGTTTCTAAGCAGAAGTATCTCAGAGGAGAATTTGGAAGCTGGGGGGGCCAGGGAGCAGATGCAAGAGAGGGAGCATCCCCTCAGTGCACCCCTGGAATCTGCTGTGCCTTTCCTCGAATGCTTCATTTCATTTCATCCTAACCCCAGGGTAACAAGACGGAAAAGGTCCTTCACCAAATTTCCTCCAGTGTGACTTCCAGAGAGATACTTGGGCAAACTGCTGAGGATAGACAGTGCCAGCCCGAACTCTGGAAGGAAAGGAAAGCAAGCAGCGCCCATTGTCAGCGCCTGGCAGTGGCCTGGATATTCTTGCCATTCAGGATAAAATTCCCAGGAACTGAGGAATTGGGTTGGTCTGAGGCCACACCCTTTGGAGGTGAGAGATGAACTGGGCAGGAGGCCAGTGAGCTAACAGTTTCTTTTCGAGAATTGAGATGTGTCCTCAGCCATTACTTCCGCCCCCTGGTTATCAATCACTTCATCTGTAAAACGAGGGGCTTGGATTTGAAGACCCCTCTACTCCTTATCTGATTCTATGATTCTCATCCAACCGCTTATCTACTGGAAGGAAGGGATATCCGTGGAGGAAGAATTCCATCCAGTTAAAAGGTGGCACATCTTGACTTAAAGGGCACAAGTTTAGGAGACAGACCTGGGCAGGGCTGCCATGTATGTTTGTTCAGGTTACACACTGCACAAAGGTGCTCAGTTGAGGAGGTGAGGGGGGGGTTGCTAAAATACTGCCTAGGTTCAGCTCACTAAGCTCTGCACCCTGGTACAGGGCTTCATCTACCTGGAGGACACACCTTTTTCTAATGTGCACAAATGTGTCATATGAACTAGTGGCAGCCTTGAACTTGAGAATTTTGATCTCTGTTTTGATACTTTCTAGCTCTATGACCTCAGGCAACTAGAGAAGCTTAACTTCTGTGCTGTCATAACAGAAATTGGGATTGTCACTGTGTCCTGGCAGAAATGACGTGAGACTGAATGAAGACTGTGTCTTCAGTACCCAGCACAGCATCTGATGCATAGCAGGTGGCCAGCTGAGTTTCCTTCCCGCCTCTTCCAACCTGAGTCTTCCTTGGGGAAATGTTCACTAGTGTTCTGGGGTTGGAGATGACTGCCCTTTACTGGTAATTCTGCCCTTCGAGGCCATCAGCCAATGGTATTGTCCTGACATGGCATTTTCATCCAGAATGCTCACCCGAGGTAGGATGTTCAGCCTCCATACTAGGGAAGCTAAGACCAGATGGAAGTCTGGGTGAAGACATTACACGATAATTGTACGAGTGGGTTTCATTTTTGCATGTGAACCCAAGCATTCAGCAGGGAGCACCCTCTCTCTAATGGTTTCTGCATCACCCCGCCTCCTCTTGGCTCTTCTGTTTCCCATTTCAGAAACAAAAAGACAGAGAGTGGGAGTGGTTCCCAGACATTCAAGCTGGAAGGCCCCAGAGAGGTCATCTCATTCCATTTACTCATCAAGGATGCGGGTCAGGCAACACTAGGCATTATCTAGTTACCTTACTCTCTTGAACTCCCTTGCTGCTTTTCCCAACAGTGCTGAGAACCAGTTGCTAACAGGTTTTTTGGGGGGGGCATAATCACCCCACTTTGGAGCTGGAGAGGCACCAAGGCCTACTGGGAAGTACTTCACAGCCCTGTATTTGCCTGCGATCACCCAATGTGTTCTGATCAAGTCTTACCTTCGAGACTTCACTGTCATAAGACATTTGTCTCCTAGAATTTGGAGAATGTGGATACATCTAGAAAACTCTGAAACGTCACTTTGTATGCATTGGGCCGTGCTCCCAAACCTTCAGTGGCTTCTCTATTTCCTATAGGATTAATCCATTTAACTGACCCTCAGCTCTATGTTCTGTGGACGAAGACGTGAAATGATGCTCAGTTTACCCCCTTAAGGAGCTCACAGTCTGCTTGGGAGCAGTGCAGGTGGGTGCAAAGGACCAATAAGTACATCAGAAATGAGTGAAACTGGGCGCCTGGGTGACTCAGTTAAGGGTCTGACATTGGCACAGGTTGTGACCTCACGGTTCATGAGTTCGAGCCCCACATCAGGCTGTGCACCTGCTTCGGATTCTGTGTCTCCCTCTCTCTCTGCCCTTCCCCTGCTCTCTCTCTCTCTCTCTTTCTCTCTCTCTCTCTCTGTCAAAAATACATAAACATTTTTAGAAATTAAAAAAAAAAAAGAAATGAGTGAAACACCAGTCACAGTAAATGTTTCAAGGCGACAGGGAGAGGAGAGCCATGACGCCTTCATGGGGACTCACAGGCCTTTGACTATGGGAGGTATTTATTCCAAACTGTCGTTGTACAGATCTACACGAGAGTCAGAGAGGGAAGTGAGTTCTCCAAGGCTGCGTAGGGAAGTTGAGGCAGAGCCAGGACTAGAATCTGGGACTCCTGAGTCTGCATTTGCGTTCTCCTTGCTCTGTATTCCAGTGTTCCTTTCATATGGTTCTTAGTTTTTCAGTTCCCTTCTTTCTAGAGCACATCCATAGCTTAGCACTGTGAAAAGAACACCAGGATACGGCGAGAGGTGGCTGGCAACCTGAGTGTGAATCTTAGTCCTCTGCTGTGTGACCTTGAGCAAGATACTTAACCTCTCTGAGTTTTCTCTTTCTCATCCGTTGTTCATCTACCAGATTTCAGCTCCCTGAGGGCAGGGGCAGCATCTCATTTGTCCTCTGACTGCGCTGGGGGGCTTTGAGAAGGACAATAATGAGCAGGGCCCCAAGCAGGAATGTTCAGGCGTCTGGTGCTTGGGAGACAAGACTGAGCAGGAAATAAAGGTTCAGAGGGTGGCAGCATATTGGTGTCTTGGGAATGGACAAGTGCAAAACAGGGAGAACAGAACGTGCTTCACATCGTTGGTACTCCCCCGATCTAACTCCTAGTGACTGTGGAGAAAGTGTCTGTGAAAAGGTGAAAGTTGGTGAAAGGTTTGGTCAACTGAGTGTTCAGGTCTCTCCTGACCCCATAACTGAAGAGTTGGCGGGTCCTGGCTCCCAGCAGCTGAGAAAGGAAAGCACAGGGGGATCTCAGTCAATCCCCCCCGCCTTTGCTGTCACCTGCACCTCGCCTCTGTAAGCCTCGGTTTCCTCATATGCGAAGTGGGTATTACTGACCCAGAGTTTACGGGAAGGGTTTGATGGGGAGGTTACGGTCCAGGGCAGCACATGGCGGAAGGCACCACACTGGGCACGCTTCGGTTGTCAAACATCTCAGTCCAGGGACCCCAAGTCCCATCCGTGAGCTGCGGGGGTCAGCAGTGCTAGGGCACCCCCTAATGAATCACTGCTGCTGTGCTAAGCCATCCGCTCATTTTCTCCCCATCTCCCAACAGGTGGCGAGGCTGGGTGCAGCACATTCCAAAGGCAGAGGACTGAGACCGGGATGGCTTAGGAGGCAGGCTAATTAAAATGGGTGCATCTGCAGACGGGGACATGTCTCCCCCGAGAGCCCAGGAATTCTGGGAATCAACATTCAGCCATCAGCAAACACTCCACGAAAAGTGAGTCAAAAACCTGCCTCCAGAGTCCAGGGAGGCCTTCGCTCTAGTGGGGAATAAGGCAAGCAGGTAAATGGAAAGCAACAGCCTGCAGGAAAAGGTGTCACAAGAGCAGGACCTCCAGGGTCTATGGAGGTGCCTTGGGAGCATCCTGGGACACAGAGGAGGGGCCACCTGGGCCAGGTATTGAGGGGTGAGTAGGAGCACCTCTGTGGGGAAGGGACATTCAAGCAGGAGACAGTGCTCGAATCAGGTCTGAGAGAGGGAGGCTAGGAGAGAAAACGAGCCTCCCTTGGTTCTCCCACAAGAGAGCCTTACAGCCAGTAGCATCAAGGACGGCCAGGCCAGAGCCAACTCAAGGCCCCTCACCTGGGAGAACAGCCCAATGGTGAGATGCACTGTCCGGCCGGCTTCGGACACTTTACACCAGACCTCGGGCATCGCCCAGCCCAACCCCCTCGTGTTGGAGACGTGTGCTCCCTCCACCTGCCAATCACCCTGCCCTTCCTTCCAGGCGAGCCCAAGAAACACCTCTTCCATGAAGCCCTCCCTGCCTCCTCCAGTAAACATGCTCAGACCTCTATTATGGAACTTGGTGCATTAGAACCACTTGTCTGCTTCTTCACCCAACCGTGAGGCTCCCTGAGGGCAGGGGCTGCACTTCCTGTGTGTGTCCAGCACAGCGCAGTGTGTAGAACCCAGAAGCTGTGCAGCTAATAATAGTCCTAACAGTTTGTGGGCATTTGCTAGTGGCAGCCGTTACCCTTTGGGCCAGGCCATCATCGCCCTCACCAGCCCACTGCATCTGCACAGAACCCTAGGAGATAGTGCTACTGTCATCCCCATTTTACAGATGAAGGAACTGAGGCTCCAAGAGAGGTTGTGGCTGACCTGCAGGTGCATGTCAGGGCCAGACTCCAACTGTCTGCCCCCAAAGCCTGGGTCTTCGCCAGTGAGCGTCTTGCTTTGATGTGTGATGAATGTGAACCGGGTTGGGTCAGACTGGGTTAGTGCCATGACAGAAAGAGGGAGGAGCACAGCGAATGCCAATGTGAAGAAGAGAACTATAGGGAACGACACTTGGATTGGGGGCGGAGGGCTGCTGGGAAGGCCATCCTAAAAAGAGGGGAGAGGAGGACCCTAAGGTCAGGAGGCGCTGCTCGGGAAGGTTAACAGTGCACCTGCCCTGCACGCAGCACCAGGTAACTGCTCGCTGAACTTGAATTGAATTGGAATCAGGAAGGCTTCCTGGGTGGCGAGAGTGTAAACCGCCTGGCACAGAGTGGCAGGAGGAAGGCCCGGAAAGGTAGGCTGCGGTCAGCTCAGGAAGGTTCTGGAACACCAAGCCAAGGGCTTGACGTTAACCTGAGGCCGGGAAGAAGGCCATCCGAGGCTTCTGAGGAAAGCTCTTCTTTGGGAAAGGACACTTCCGGTTTCTGGGTTGGCTCACAGGAAAGGGGAGTCTCACTCCTCATGAGAGGGTGTGTGGGCAGAGAGTGTCACCACGCAGGGCAGTGTGCCACTCACGGGTCGTTCAGTGCTGAGCCACGGTCGGGCCACGGGTGCAGCGGGCAGGATCAGGTCCATTCTTAACATGTGCAGGGCGGGGGGCGAGAGTTCAAGGGGTGGCCTGCGTGACATGCCCCGTACCATCCTGAGGCCAATGCAGGCTCTTGGTCCCGATGCCTTCTCCACGCACCTGGCTGGGGAGAAGGCTGGGAGGGCACTCACAGCCCTGTCATTTAGATTCAGAAAAGAGAGACTCACAGCCCAGTCGTTTAGATTCAGAGAAGAAAGACCGTGAACCTGGCTCGGGCTTCCATCGTTTATTTAACCATTTCCCTTTCAGTGAACACTTAGGTTATGTTCAAATTTTAACTTTTAGAAATGGTGCTGCCATGGACATCCTGATATGAGCCATATCATTATCCCATTAAATACTCTTAACAACCCAGGAGATCAATTGCTGTTTATGGACTTTTGAAGGGGGGAGATTGAGGCTAGCATGGCCAAAAGGCAGAGCCAGAATTTGGCCTCAAGTCAGTCTGCCTGCAGAGGCCATGCTTTGTCCCCCATTCCAGGCTGTTTCCTCTGCCCCACCAGTGGTGACCCCTCTAAGCATCCTTGAATTTCCAGTGGACACTCCCCTCCTCCACCTCGTGAAAGTGTGAATGGACCTTTGTCCCAAAGAAGCTGTGGGCCTTTGCACCCAACCCCTGGCTACTGGGGTCTTCTTTTCAAAGAAAGAAAAGAGGAGGCAGGTTTCCAAAGGAGCAAGTCATTTGAAAACGATGCTGGATTGTCTGTTTCCAGCTCATCACCTTCACTCTCCCTCCCAAGGTTCCCTCTGCAAAGGAGAACGTGGGGACCACATTTTCTAGAACCTCCTAGCCTGTGTGGTTCTGGGTCGGAGTCTGCCAGTGAGGAACTGGCATGAAATTTGATATATAGAAGCGACGGGGAAGGGAGGAGCAATTCCTGAGAACCACTGGCTGTGCTGTGCCCAACTAAGGTGGTTGGGAGGGGCTCCTAGAGATATTCCAACATTGCACAGTTTCTCGGCAGGTTTTGGAGAACCACCTCTTGTTCGGTGTTTCAGGCAGGGGTTCCTGGCCACGTCGACATCCCTGGATTTTGTCAGCAACTTCTCTGAACTCTGACACCCCAGCTCTTCCGGCAGTATGTTAAGTCCCTACTCCTACGGTTAATCCTCCTGCCTGGAACACACAGAAGGTGCTTCTGTTTTCCTCACCAGACTGACCAATATAAAGCTAACGTCCACAGAGAACATCGACTTTTGATCGGGCTGTTGATTTATGAAAAGTGCTAAGATTTTAGAAAGATTTCTTTATGTGCCATTAATTTCCCAGAAGCACCATGATCCAGAAATGAGTGAATTTGTAGTGTGTTGTCAAAAAGGATGCTAGGCTCTGGAGCCAGACTTGCAAGTAACCCTGTCTGGTAGGCCCTTGACTGTGCTTTCTCCAACAAGGCCCATCTCTAGATCATTTTGTGGGTGGTTTTTTTTTAACATTTTTTTTTAATTTTTAGAGAGAAAGCGTGTGCACGTGTGCGCACATGAGTGGGAAAGGGGCGGAGAGAGAGGGAGAGAGAGAATCCCAAGCAGGTTCCAGCCTCAGCACAGAGCCCGACATGGGGCTCGATCTCATGGGTGTGAGATCATGACCTGAGCTGAAATGAAGAGTTGGATGCTTAACCGACTGAGCCACCCAGTTGCCCCATTTTGTCTTTGGGATCCCATTTTGTGGAAATACAGGGAAGCATAACACAACCCCTCTTCAGAGAAGGCAGAAGAAGGGAAAGGTAAGATGAAGACAGGAGGGAAGACCAGACTTGCACCAACCAGACAGCCACCCTCCGCCTGGCTCTCACACTGGTTTTGCCTGGGGAGGCCCAGACAACAGGCAGTGTTTTCTACAAACAGCCCGATCTCCCAAGAACCACTCCTTCCATCCCAGTAGGCATGGCATGCCTAATAAATGGCTCCCAAAAAGATACATCAAATTCCTGGAACATGGAACATGAGTATCACCTTATTTGGAAAAGGGGTCTTTACAAATGATAGTAAGTCCAGAATCTTAAGAAGAGGACCTTCTTTGATCTATGAGGAAGATAATCCTGGATTATCCTGGTGGGTTCTAACTCCAATGACAAGCGTCCTTATGGGAGAAGCAGAGGGAGATGGGAGACAGAGACAAAGAAGACAAGGCCCCGTAGAGACAGAGGAATGACGAGAATTTCCAGCAGCCACCAGACCCTAGGAGGGTGGCATGGAATCGATTCTTCCCCAGAGCCTCCGGAAGGAGCATGGCCCTGCTCACACTTTGAAGTCAGACTTCCAGCCTCTAGAACTATAGGAGAATAAGTTTCTGTTGTTTTAAGCTGCCAAGGTTTTGGCCATTTGTCACAGCTGCCTTAGGAAACTAATACAGTAGCACGTACCCAAGACCCTCAGGGAGCCTCCACCAGTGTCCTTCAGACCCCGCTCCCCAGAGAGAGTTTGGGGCAGCCCCAGGCGGGAGCGAGATGCAGCAAGTAGGCCAGGTTCCAGGCCTGCTGTCCCAGGGGCACCAGAGCAACTCCTCACAATCTGTCCTACCCATTGAGCACCGAGGCAAGAGTCAGAGTTGGGGGGGAGGGGGACAGGGGGAAATGTTCTCAAGCCACGCCTCTGATCTGGTCTCTTCATTTTCCAGTTTCCTCAAACAGAGGAAGTGACTTGTCACCAGTCACACAAGACAGTAACTGAGCTGCGACGAGAACGGGGGTCTCTGGGCTTTCCACAATGGCACTCAACGCCACACTGCACCACTCCATGGCAGCGAGGCCCTGTAAGGGGTTACGCTATTCAATGTGATGATTGGAAGGTCATAACCTGGGTGAGAAGGAACTGAGGCATCTAGTGATCGGCTGCCACAGCCCCTTCCCCGTGAGCAAGGTCTCCTCTGTGACAGGCTGTGCACCCAGCTAAGCTGTTGCTCTCAAAGGAATGTGAGCACAAGGAGTAGAAACTGAGGAAGGCATTGACATGCACGTGGCACCCTAGACTCACACACTTCCTGAGCTGGGCTCCCTGAAACCACCTCTCAGATGGAGATGGGCCGGGAGGCTGCTTCTGGGCCCTTCTGGAATGGCGCCACTTAGAAAGTGTGGGGCGGGGCACCTGGGTGGCCCAGTCGGCTAAGTGTCTCGGTTTGGGCTCAGGTCAGGGTCTCACAGTTTCATGCATTTGAGCCCCACATCAGGCTCCGTGCTGACCGTGTGGAGCCTGCTTGGGATTCTCTCTTCCTTTCTCTTTGCCCCTCCTCCACTCATGCTGTCTCTGTCTCTCTCAAAATAAATAAACTTTTAAAAAGTTATTAAAAATAAAGAAAAAAGAGTGGGTCACAGGGCTGGTCAGAGAGAAAAGTTGAACTCAGCTGCTCCTACTCATTGCTACAGACCTAGGACGATCATTCAAAATGGTCTCCAAACTATATTGCTAAATGGACTGGTCAATGGATACAGGTGACCCCAGGAAAAGGGGCCTGATCTGGGATAAGGTCATTCCCTTTAGTTGAGTGAAGGGCCCAAGAAGGGTGAGAGCCACCAGCAGGCTTCAATGCCAGCAGCCAGGGGAGAGAGAGGAGTTCCTTGAGCCTGAACGAGACAGCTCATCTACCACACACATTCCCCCTCCCCCACCGACCTCTGATAGACAGTGACGTCTGAAGGACTTGGCAAAACACCACAGTCAGAAGAATACTATGGATGCTTGATCACAGGACGAACATCCCTAGGATTTAATAAGCTATCAGAGCTGGAATGAGCCTTTGGGTTCATTTAGTCCAGAGATGTCGGATGAGTGGCCTTGATACATAGTTCTCCATCCCCAGACCATGGCAGACATCACTAATCAATCACAGCCTTGTTCCCTTGAAGAGCAGGTGAAGCCTCCACCAGCTACTTAACAGGACCTTCAGGCAGCCACTACCAATCAATCACGGATCTGCACGCAAGATAGAACCTCTACTGCTCAAATTCCAGAGCAGGCCCTGTTTAGAGAGGCAGCTCATGGCAGTTCCAGTCAGAAGTGGGGTGACAGCCAGGAGGGCACCCCCACTGCAGTGGTCCTACCAGCAGTGCCCGACTAGGGGCATTTGTCCAGAGTACAGCCACTGTCAGGCACACATTTCCCACTCGGCCCCCTTTCCTGTTGAACACCTGTCATGCCCAATGAGGCCAGCAGCAGAAACCTGCTCACTCTGCCAGCCACTGGGACACGGGCCCTTCCTCTGTCAGCCCTGCAGGGAGGAGAAATGGGTTTGCACCAGAGGTCCTCATCAAGCATCATGAACAGCCTAACCCTAATCCTAACCCTAACCCTAAAGCCTAATCCCTAAACTCTAAACCATAAGCCCTAACCCTGATTGCATCAAGGAGCTTTTCCCTGACTTGAGAGAAAAGAACTTCGCCGGCACAAAATAGTGGGGAGAACACCCAAACACGTCGTCACCAATGTGCTGCTATTTTTAACCTCCATGACGGTTGAGCCTGCAGCCAGATGCGGCAGCCCGGGGGCCCCTCACGGAACTGCCAGGAACTGGCAGGTGGTTAGGGACTGGGGAATACAGCGTGGTAGTCCCAAAGTGGACAAGCCCAAGGACACCCACAGAGCGCCCCCCCCGCCCCCCCCCCCCCCCGCCATCCGACCCAGGACAAGCGGGATGAGGCTTTTCCTGCCGCAGTCCACTGCCTTCCAAATAGGGCCACAGCGTGGCAGGAGGGACCAGGTGATGGTGCCACCCTGTTTGGCCGGGCTGGTCTGGCTTCCTGCAGCAGAGCTGGCGCTCAGAGCTGTCTCCCCCTCGTGGCCAGACCAGAGATGCAGCCAGAATGATGCTGTCGGACATCTGGATATCCGAGGTGGAGCGGACAAGGCCAAGAGGCCAAGAAGAGGGAGGAGACGCCCACCGCCCCTCCACCCCCGCCCAAACATGCAATCTAAGTCACCGCCCCTTTCCTCTTTTAGAGTCTCTTGGTCCAATTTTTACTGCATCGTAGTCCCAGAAGGGACCTAGCACCCCATAAGGGCTGAATTGTAACTCTACCAAAATTCACGCGTGGAAGTCCTAACCCCCCAGTAATTCACAATGTGAATGTATTTGGAGAAAGGGTCTTTAAAGAGGTGATTAAGTTAAAACGAAGTCATTCGGGTGGGTCCTAATCTGATATGACTGGTGTCCTCATCAGAAGAGGAAATCAGAACAGAGATGCACACAGAGGGAAAAGACCATGTGAGGACACAGGGAGATGATGCCTACCTACAAGCCCAGGGGTGGAGGGGGGAGGCTCTGGGAAAAATAAGCCCCCAGCACCTTGATCTCACTTCCGGCCTCCAGAACTATGAGGAAATACATGTCTGTTGTTTAAGCCACACAGTCTGTGACAGTTTGTGACACCAGTCCTAGCAACCTAATACAGACACCCCCTCCCATCCTCCCTTCTCCTTCTGGCCTCCATTTCTGCTTCTCTCCTCCCTCCCCCTGCATCCTACTCTTTTTCTTTGTCCATCAAAGATAACCCCTTGGTCACTCATTCTACAAATGTTTAGCGAGCATGCCAATGTGACAGAGAAATGAATAAAAATTCATTCATTCGGGGCACCTGGGTGGTTCAGTTGGTTAAGCGTCTGACTCTTGATTCGGCTCAGTCGTGATCTCGTGGTTCATGAGTTTGAGCCCTGCAACGGGCTCTGCGCTGACAGCATGGAGTCTGTGTGGGATTCTCTCTCTCTCTCTGCCCCTCCCCTGCTCACACACTCTCTCTCTCTCAAAATAAATAAACATTTTTAAAACTCTTCGTCATTCAGCAAATATTCATTGAGCACCTATTAAGTGCCAGGCTCTGTTCCAGGCGCCGGATTACGATGATACACAGGACAGAAGCAATCCTGCATTCAAGGTGCAGACAGTATGGTCAGGGAGACTGGCACAGAATTGGCTTCCACCAAGTTCCAGGTGCAAATTCTGGATGGAGTCTGCACGGGGCACCTGGCTGTTCAGAGGAGGAAGTCACAAAGTCCCATGAGAGTGAAAAGGAGAGGGCCCAGGAAGCCAGGAGGGAGAGGTGGTGTTTGTGTTAAGCCTGGAAGAATAAGGAGGAAGTCTCTCTCCCTCTCACTCTCCAGAAAGGTATCCATCACTAAGCAGAGCTCACTGGACATTCGCTGACCATACGAGCAACGAAAAACTAAAGGAAGGCGGTCTCTATGGATGGAGGGAAGGGGGGAAAGGGACAGGGGACGGTAACAGAAAGAAGAAAAAGAAAAGAAACTTGTCCCAGAGGTGTTAGCCCTCCCAAGCTGACATCTGCTCCGATCTGAAAGTTAATTACAGTATTTGGATGTTTTATTTTCCATCCTGCTTAATAATTATGACAGAACCCAAAGTGTGTGATAACACTGAATCGTTATAAAATGAGATTTAATTATCCTCCCAACTCACAGGAATAAACAGGAGAAAACACATGCTCTAACATGTGCATTTGGCAAAGCAGGTGTCTCCCTCTTGATTCTTCCAATCCCTCGGAGGCGGTACATGGAGGGCCGAGTTGGCGGCTTGTCCCCCATTACGGGATTGTGTGCACGTGGGGGCACAGCCGCACATGCCCATCGTGCCCATGGAAGCAGTCTGGCTGGTCCTCCTGGGTTTCGGGTACCCCCAGCAGTCAGATTTATTCATTCAGCGTCACCTCACTCAACAGAAATGTATGAAGTGCCCACTGTGTGCCAGGCATCAATCGTCCTGGACCTTGGGGAGACAAGGTAGGCAAGGCAGGCGAGGTCCCTCCTGGAACACTGACCAGTGTTCTAACCAGGGCGACCAGTCTAACAGACAAGGAGAATATCAGATGGTGAGAAGGGCTGTGCAGAGAATTTAAATCAGGGGCTGTGCCAAGAGAGGGGGCTCCGGATACTTTAGACCTGGTGGCCCACCTAGACAGACAGGCTCTCTGAGGAAGTAACATCTAAATGGAGGTCTGCATGAAAAGAAAGAACCAGCCACACAAGGAGCAGACTTTAGGGAACATCAAGTGCAAAGATCCCGAGGCAAGAATGGGGCGGGGGGGGGGGGGGGGGGGGGGGGGGAGGGTAACATCAAAAAGGATCCGAAGGGGGAGGGAGAGCAGGATTCGTAGAGAAAGCAACACAGCAGATGAGCCTTGTAGATGCGAGTGAGGAACTGAACTCGATTTCAAGGGCCAAGGGACACCATTGAAGGATTTAAGGGGTGGGTGGGGTGGGGGTCATAAACTGATCTTTTTTATTGTAAAAAAATCCCCCTGGCTGCTGTGTAGAGAATGGGCTGTAGGACAAGAATGGGAGCTGGAAGAATACGAGGACCTCTGTAGCCAAGATGATGTTGGTATCCGTATCTGTCTATCATGCTCCAAAAAATTACTCTTAATCTCTCAATGCCCCAAATCCCCAGTCATATCTCATTTCGTACAGCCCTCTGCAGCTTAGAAGGTACTTTCGCTTTATAATGACATGTGATTTTGACCCTAATAACAAATGCCAGAGACCAGTACTGCCATCCCTTCCTCACAGATGAAGAGACTAGGGCTCAGAGAGGTTGGGTGACCTGTCCAAGGTCACACAGCTAGCTAGTGGCAGAGTCAGGAAGAATATCACACCCTGATGAGAGAGATAGCTTGGGGCGGCGGTGGGGGGGGGGGGGGGACAAAGAGAGTTAGAGAGACAGCGATGTCTAGACCCACAATGCCCAGTGACAAGTTTTTTGACGAAAAGCCAGAACTGTTACAAGCCTCGTGAGCCTAACCTCATCCTTCAAAGAAATCCCCAGTGTGACCGGACACTCATGCTAACAGGCGCTTGGAGCAGGACGTTTCTGTAGGCGGGGTGGAAGGACAGATGGACACAGGCTTTGGGGCCAAAGGTCTTCAGATGGGATTCCAAGTCAGCCTTTTCCCGCCTGGGCCACCCGGACCCTCCATCAGTCTCCTGGGCCACAAGTAGAATTATCCCGGCTTCGAAGATGGCTTCGGGGCCTGGGGCCTTTGGGTCTCCATGGGGGAAATCTTTGTTCTTAGGGTTACTTTGGATCTTTTGGAAACGTGGCAGAGCTGCTGGGACTTGGGGAATATGTATGTGCCGACGGCAGGGCCCCGCAAGCCCAGAACCTTGTTCCGTCTTGCGCAAAGCCTGACCGCTCTGCTGCTCCCCGGCTCCACTGGGGGAGCCCACGGCCCCATTTCGAAAAGCCTCCGCCCAGGCAATACCCCCACCTAGCGGCTGCTCTCTCCCCTCTCCAGGATCGGGGAAGAGTCAGGGCGGACAAGGAAGCTTCGAGCGCCAATCACCCCCACCCCGGGCCTCAGGGTAAAATGCAGATTCTGACTCAGCGGGACGGGGGATGGCGCCCCAGGAGACGCTGGTACTGGTGGTCCTCAGACCCCACTTGGAAAGACAAGAAAAATGACATTCCTGAGCAGGGCGGAGCAGCAGCAGTGGCGGACGCTGGTTGAGATCAGCTCTACAAAACTGTCCGGTAAGCAGATTGGAAGATTCGTAAGAAACTGTGTGCGCGGAGGTTAGGCCGCCAGACAACCGGACTGCCTGGGTGTGCAATGTGTCTCTGCCGCGCACAAGCTCTGTGACACTGGGCAAGTTACTTAACCTCTCTGTTCCTCAGGTTCCTTACCTGTAAAGAAAAGAACCGAGGATAGTACCTGCCACCTAAGGTTCTTGGAAGGAATAAGTGAACCGATAGGTAAAATGCCACCTGGCCCTTTGTAATTGCCACATGAGTATTCGCTACTATTATAACGTGCGGTGCTCTTAAGTCCTTATCAGTCCTTGGAAAACCTCATTAAGTCAGGCCGACTGAGAAGAATTTTTAAATGGTGAAGATTCTAAATGAGGACGCCTTCAAACGCCAGGCAGTTTTAAAGTGTCAGGCATACTTTCCCCACCCCCTTTTTTTCTGGCCACGGAGCAGTTTTCCAGGGTTACCCCCATCCTCAACCGGCCTCAACAACTACCCCCCCACCAACTTTTCAGGGGTCTCCAGATGGCCAAGCTTGTGGCCAATCGGAGCACTCCTTCCCCTGGGCTCGGTGATTGGCTCAGGAATGGGCACATGACCCGGGGCCGGGCCAATGCACGGAATCCCTGGGGCTGTTGCCTGTAGGGACAGGGAAAGACACACCCTCTTTTCCCTGGAATCAATGCCTGGGAAGAAATGAAGCCAGACGGTACTACGTTGGTCATCTTAGCTGCTACAGAGAGCGAGCCCGCCTGAGAAGGGGCCAGTACAGAAGAAACCTGAGCCAAAGGACGGAAAGAGAGCTCTGGGGGCACCCTCTGAATTCCTGACCCAAGCACCCCGGACTCCAGACGCCCAAACTCCTGAGTTCTATGGGCCAATAATTTCTTAAGCTGGATTCAGTTGCACTTCACCTGAAACTTTACCTAGGAGTCTCCTGGCAGGCATTACAGCACGTCTGTCCTCTGTGCTGTGATGCCCTGATAAAGTGTCTTTCTTGGGGCGCCTGGGTGGCTCAGTCGGCTGACCATCGGACTCTTGATCTCGGCTCAGGTCACGATCTCAGGGTTCATGAGTTCAAGCCCCGCATTTGGGCTCCGCGCTGTCTGCTTGGGATTCCCTCTCCCTCTCTCTGCCCCTACCTGGCTCGTGCTTGCTCTCTCTCAAAATAAAAGCGGAGAAAGGAGGAATGCCCATAACCACCAGGCACCATGGGTATGAGTGTGCCATTCTACAGACGGGGCCAGCGAAGGCGGTATCACGTCAAGGCCACACGAGTGGCAGAACCTGACTAAACCAGCCCTATCCAGCTCTGAAGGCCTTGCTAGCTACATTAATCCACATTGCCTTCTCTGAGCCCGCCACGCTCCTCCCCCTGGAGGAATTCATTCCTCAGCAGAAAACGTTGCTGTCGAATGTGGAATGGTGATTCTCTAAGGGTGGTTCTGGAGGAACAGGTTAGAAATGCAAATTCTAGGCCTGTACCCAGAACCTCCTGGATCGGAAACTCTGGGGTGGGGCCGTGAATCTGATGTAACAAGCCCTCCAGGAGATTCGGATGCACACCAAAGTACAGGCACGTCTGCCAAAAGTGAATAAATCAGCTTTACTTGAGTTGAATCAGGTATTTGCTGAGCACTGTTTACCAGGGCTAGAAGTATAGACATAAGCCAGATGAGGTCCTTGACCCCCAAGAGCTCCCAGCCTGGTGGGAATGGCCAAATCAGCACTGCACATTTGCCGGAAGAACATCTCTGAGTCGGGGGGCATTTGCAGTCAGCACCCCTGATTTCTTGGCCATGCAAACACTTTCAAACCTCCAGGCCCTCGTATACGCAGCTCCCCCCCCCCCCCCAACACACACCTCTACCTTCTATATCTGCAAGGCTCCTCTTGCTTCAAAATGCAGCTTCAGCGTCACCTCCCAGCGCCATTCATCACCCCTCAGCTAGGAGGGGTCCCACGGCAGGGCTTCCAGTCCTCTCTGAGGGCACCAGTCACACTGCATTAGCAGAGCTCAGGAAACAGCCGTTTCTCCCACCCAGCAGGAAGTCATTTGAGAGCAGGCACGGTGTCCCAGTTCACCTTCCCTCCCCAGAGCTCGAGCAGGGCCTGGCACGCAGCAGAAGCTAGGAAATGTTTGATGAATGGGTTGATAAGGGAATTCGAGGCAAGCCTTGAAGGACAGAAAAGGCTTAAAAGCACAGCCCAAGAGAGTGCGGCGTCTGCCCTCTGCTCTTGCAGCACGGGCATCCCCTGGGAGCTTGTAAGCAGTGCACGACCTCGGGGACTGCCGGGACCCACCGAATCAGAGTCTGCATTTGAACACGATGCGCAGGTGACTCGTGCATTTTCAAGTTAGAGAAGTTCTTCAAAGGGGCTGCCTTGCCCCCCCCTGCGCTCAGGCTTCCAGGAAACATTATTGGGTTGATTTTACACACACGGAATACCTACAAAGGCACTGTCAGCTGACAGTTCGCCCCCTGGGAAAACTCCCACGTGGTACCCTCTGGAAGACTGAGGAGCCCAGGGACTCTTACTTCCCCAGGCCCAGGACACAGCCACCAGGCAGCATTCTGAGAAGGAAACCAAGGCCCTGCTTCCCCTCTCGGCTCGACTCCTGGCAGCGCAGAGACTTGCAAAAAAGATACACAGAGCTTAGTTCTGGTCGAAAAGTCTCCACTCATCTGAGAATGCGATCGATAATGGCAAGGGGGAAATCAGTGGCGCCAGGAGATCCATTTCTGTGTATTTATGCAGCACGGATCCCAGGGTGGCGGGAGACTTCAGCAGACTGGACGGTCCGTGCCTGCTTCCCGGGGATCCTGATTCCCTTCCCAAGAATTATGGGGTGTCCTTTGTCTCTGCTCGATAACACCCTGGAGTTACAGAGCCATTTAGAAACGAATTGGCTCATTTTTCTACCCCCTCCCCCCTCCACCTTGCTCACGGTGACAGGTCACCCTGGCCTAGGAGTTATTAAGGGGACAGATAGGACACTTTGCCCATTCCATCTGGCCCGTGTCTGGCTTCACCGGCCTCCCTCTGTTGCCAGCAGGCCCTAAAGCTTTAACTCCTCACCAAAGATAGAACGTTGCCCGGGGCGGGGGAAGGTGAGAAATTGAGAGGTAAGTTTTTCTTTTCTTTTCTTTTTTTTTTTTTTACTCCAAGTATTTTTTTCTCCTTGGAGGAAATACGTAGTTCTTTGGGTTTTTTGTTTTGTTTTGTTTTGTTTTGTTTTGTTTTCTGAAAAAAAAAAAATTTTTCCCCACCTCCAAATATGCCATACCTAATAATCCCATGAACAGATGGAGTGACCATGCAGGGTTTATTTTTCCCAAAATTAGCAAAGCCATCTCCTAAAATTCAAGTCACTGCAAAAGCAGTGTTGAGACAAGGCACTTAACCTCTCTGGGCCCTCAGTTTCCCCACCCATGAGAATGATAATCCCAAGCACTAAAGTCACTAAAGTCAGTCACCTATGCTAGAGTGTAGGGAGCACCCAACAGTCCTTACCTCACGCCCATCTACGGAGCACAAGAGTATCAACGGCCATGGACTGTCTCAGGCTCTTTAGGAAGTTGGTGACTGCCATCACAGTGAATGGCCTGAGCGGTGGTTAAGGCTGTGGCCCGGCCACTTGTTGGCTGGGGATGGGACGATGGGTCATGTAATCTCCCTGAGCATCTTAATAAGGATGCTACACACAGATGAGGGAGAGTTCAATGAGAATACATTTAGAAACCCATTAGGAACAGGAGGTAGAAATGGGCAAACCAGTCTCGCATTTAATCTTCACACGAATGTGTTTGTAGTGGTCATGTTCCCCATTGTGGCATTGAGGACCCTGAGGCTCCCCTCCAGTTAGCTGCTCCGGGTCACAGGGTAGCAAGCAGCAGAGCCAGGAATTTCCCTCGGGGCTCCGACTCCACTGGGTTGCACTGATTTCTCAGTAAAACCAGCTCAGTTTCAGAGAAACCAGTTAGAGCTGCCCCCATGCTAGCCCTTGAGGGTGACAAGCCCCCACCTCTGCCCCCCCCAACTCTGCGCTTGTGGTAACCAATGCTCCCTACACGCTCCCACCCCTGCAACATCAGGCAAGGACTGATGGTGCCTCTAGATGTTTCCAGGCTCAGGAAGCTTCGCCATCCCTCGAAGGTTCCTTGGCTCCACCTCCAGCTTGTAAATAGTCCCTTCAGTAAACCGGCCCAGATGGGTGACCCCATGTGGGTGAGCCATCCGTCTCCCGCTGGGCTTCCTGCAGGGAAGGGTTGGGCTGACCTTCTGAGCTCCCTCTGCACTCCGAGGGTAGGCTTATGTGGACAGGTAAAACACGTCCCCTGTCCTGGGATGTCACTTCCTTGTGCCCTCCGACTTCCCTTTGGTCTTTGACAGTTAACCACACAGCTTCCAGGCCAAAGGCAGGAAGGTGGACCTAGGGCCTTGGGGAAAGCCCAGAGTTTTCCTCAGGCAAGGCTGGCTGGGCCCGGCCTTCCCCAGGGGGCGGGAATGCTCCCCCACTCACCAGCACTAACCACATCTCTGACTGGTTTTCAGGGTGGGCTTGGGTTCCTGAAGCCTCCCCTCCATCACTCCCTCCCCAGAGAGGAAATCCAAGGCAGAGCTCTGGAGTCAGAGGAAGCTCCCAACACACAGAAGGAGCCCCCAGAATAGGGGTCCCCTTGACAAACCCAGCTGGCTTTTAGCGCATGCAGAAATGGACTCCGACCCCTGTGTTTGAGTCATGTGCCTCAGGTAAACCTGGGGGGTCAGCAGCAAAGCCGGCAAGAGTCAGGGGACTCTGAAGCCCAGGGTTTGAATCTGAGTTTGAACCCTGGCTCAGCCTTTGGCCTGTTGGGTAGGTTAATTTCTCTAAAGGGCAGACTCGATCCCTCATCTATAAAATGCATATAAAATAATAATCGTGCCTTACTCATTGGCTTTCTGTGAGACAACATAAAACGCTACCTGGAAGCCTCCAGCACGCGTTAAAGCCCTCAGTAAATATCAGCTGTGACTACTGTAAGCATGATCCCCTGCCCACAGACCCTTTTATGCTTCTGTATCTTTGCACATGCCGTTCCCTCCATTCGAAATGATCTTTCTCTCTTTCTTTGCCTGGTAAACTCCTATTCATCCTTCAAGACCCAACTTAAATATCACCTCCTCAGGAAAGCAGCGAGCCAGAATAGTTGGCCCCTCCTCCTTCCGCTACAGCAGCCGTTGCCAACCTGGGAGTGTTGTATCCTCGGAGGTGTGGAGTGAGTGCAAGGACCCCCGGCTTCGAATACCCATCTTCTATCCCACCTTCTGAAGGCTCGATAAGCAAAATGCCCCACGATGTATGAACAAACTGTTCTGCCGGCGGCTGCTACTGCTGCTACGATTACGATTGATAAGCTATGAAATAATTGTAGACTGCTGCTAAGTACATAATACCGTTGGGTCATGCGGTCCTTCGATCAGTGCGTGCCGTAAGGGCACGGGCCGGCATGTGACGTATCATAAAATTATTTTTGTCATTTGTTTTGTGTTTGTGTATGTGCCTTTATGTTCATAGGAAAGGGTCTAAAGGACATATTCCCAGCCTACAGGGCTCATTCTGAAGAATGTACGCTATCCTTGCTCATGGCTTCCCAGAGGAGGTGATATTTAAGTTGGGTCTTGATGGGTGAATAGGAGTTCACCAGGCAGAGAAAGAGAGAAACATTTGTGGATATATACACATTATGTGGCCCAGTTAGATCTCAAAATATTCCTCTCAAATGTGGAGAAATGGGAACCCTCATGCACTGTTGGTGGGAATGCAAACTGGTGCAGCCTCTCTGGAAGACAGTGTGGAGTTTCCTCAAAAAATTAAAAATAGACCTACCCTATATCCCAGCAATAGCATTGCTAGGAATTTACCCAAGGGATACAGGAATGCTGATGCATAGGGGCCCTTGTACCTGAATGTTTATAGTGGCACTTTCAACAGTAGCCAAATTATGGAAAGAGCGTAAATGTCCATTAACTGATGAATGGATAAAGAAGTTGTGGTGTATATACACAATGGAATACTACTTGGCAGTGAGAAAGAATGAAATATGGCCTTTGGTAGCAACATGGATGGAACTGGAAAGTATTATGCTAAGTGAAATGAGTCAGGCAGAGAAAGGCAGATACCATATGTTTACACTCTTATGTGGATCCTGAGAAGCTTAACAGAAGACTATGGGGGAGAGAAAGGGGAAAAAAGAGAGGGAGGGAGGCAAACCATAAGAGACTCTTGGGAACTGCGAATAGACTGAGGGTTGATGGGGGGTGGGAGGGAGGGGAAAGTGGGTGATGGGCATTGAGGAGGGCACCTGTTGGGATGAGCACTGGGTATTGTATGGAAACCAATTTGACAATAAATTTCATATTAAAAAATATTCCTCTCAAAATATTAATCTGTATCCTTCCCCCCACCCCACTTCCTGCCTGACAAGGACAAAAATCTCTAAAGACTTAAGTGCCTGTTGGCATGATTGCCAAGCATGAGACAAGCCTGAGAGAAGGAGGGGTGACAGAGGGGAGAGCATGGGGGCGGGTAGAGAGTGGGGAGAGCAGCTCAGACAGGAGAAGAAGGAGGAGTCCTCCAGATAGAGCAGAGGAGGACCTCCGCCTCAGGACTGTGGAGCCGAAGAGCTGCTCATGTACTGACTGGCTTCATTCATGAGCCCAGGGCCTGGACGGCTTGGACTGCTTGGGTGGGATGCGGTCCTTGTACTCGCTAACGTGAGTCGAACTGAACAGAACCAGTAGCTAATGTCCTATTCAGTGAAGCAGCCAATGTTACACAGAGAGAAAGATGGATGGAGGGAGGGATAAATGGATAGATAGACACACAAAGCTATGGGGAGTGGGTTTGGGTTGGGGAGCAAGGTTCGAGGAGGGGACTTGCACTCTTTCTATATTTATTAGCATAAATAAAATACACATGCTTGCCTTGGGGCATAACGGTGTGTATCAGTTAGCTATCGCTGCGGAACAATCCACTCCAAAACTTAGTGACTCGAAACATTTATTTAGCTCATGATTCTATGGGTTGACCATTCAGGCTGAGCGCAGCTAGGTGGTGGTTCTGATCCCAGCTGGGCTTCGTCATGTTCTCTGCTGTCAGCCACAGGTCAGTGAGGAGGCTCAGGTACTGAGGGTTAGCTGAATGTCGGCTGGAACAACAGGAAAACCACGAAAGACCGGGATTCGAACTCAGAGACCTCTGGCTTCAGCGTTCCCTTACCATCACCTGCTTATCCTTCAGCAGGCAAGCCTGGGCCAGTTCACATCACAGTTGCAAGAGAACAAGCAGACACAGGCCAGGTGTCCAGGTCTGGCACCAGCACAGAGTTGGTCCTGCTGTATTCACAAAGCCACCTGGGACTTAAGGGTGGGATGAACCGACTCCTTATTTTGATGAGAGGGTCTTCAGAGTCACATTGCTAAGAGCTACGGACACAGGGAGGAGGATAATTCCTGCCATTTCTTTGCAAACAGTCTAGCTCAGGTTGGTAGAGGCAAGGAAAGCCAGCAAATGCCAGAGGCCTGAGGCAAGAAACTCTTCCTGACATCTGTGAAGCCCTTTTACCCACACTTTTGCATTCAGTCCTCCGATACCCCCATGTATCAGTTACCTATTGCTGCGTAACAAATTGCTCCCAATCCTAGTAGCTTCAAACAACGTACATATATTATCTCACAGTTGCAACGGTGTGGAAGGAGTTTGGGTTGGTGCCGGCTCAGAGTCTCCCATAACGCCACAGCTAAGAGGTCGGCCAAAGCTCTGCTCGTTTGAAGGCTCAACTGGGGCTGGAGGGTCTGTTTCCACAATGGCTCCCTCACACGGCTGTTGGCGGGAGACCCCAGTTGCTCACCATGTGGACCTCTCCACAGGGCTGCTTGAGCGTCCTCACAACACGACGGCCAGCTTCCTAGAGAGCAAGGTGGCAGCCGCAGTGCCTCTTATGGCCCGGATTCAGAAGTCACACATCAACATGCTACAGTCTATCCATTAAAAGCAAGTCACGAACACAGCCCACACTAAAGGAGAACTGCACTCCACATTTCAAGGGGAAGAATACCAAAGACTTGTGAGCATACATATTTTTAAAAAAAAATTTTTTTTAACGTTTATTTATTTTTGAGACAGAGAGAGACAGAGCATGAACAGGTGAGGAGCAGAGAGAGAGGGAGACACAGAATCGGAAACAGGCTCCAGGCTCTGAGTTGTCAGCACAGAGCCCGACGCGGGGCTCGAACTCACAGACCGTGAGATCATGACCTGAGCCGAAGTCGGACGCTTAACCGACCAAGCCACCCAGGCGCCCCTAGCATACATATTTTAAAGACATCAGGGGCACCTGGGAGGCTCGGTCGGTTAAGCGTCCGACTCTTGATTTCAGCTCAGGTCATGATCTCACAGTTTGTGAGTTCGAGCCCTGCATCAGGCTCTGTGCTGGTGGTACAGAGCCTGCTTGGGATTCTCTGATCTCCCTCTCTCTCTCTGCTCCTCCCCTTCTAGCTCTCTCTCTCTCTCTCTCTCTCTCTCTCTCTCAAAAATAAATAAACAAACAAACAAACTTAAAAAATTAAATTAAAACGAAAAAAGAGAACAGTCCCCTCTGGTCACCATGTATTTTCATCCCTCCCACAAAGTGTACTCACCCTATCTTGAAATAACTGGATCTGGCCCAGTGATGGACACTGTCCAGGATCCTTTCCCCTTCTAAAAGTTGACATTCTGGTAGAAAGATTCTTACGGCGCAGAATTTCCAAAGGAGGCAGGAGAAGAAGGAAAAGATTCTGCTTTCTCTGATGAACCAGTAAAGGATCATTAAGCACTCAAAAGTATAAAGCGACACAAGAAATACTTAATAATTGCCAGGGATTATTTGTGAGGAACGGCAGAGAGAAAAGAGATAGGGGAAATGAATGATTTCAAGCCTGCAAAGTGGTTTTGCTCCCAGAGGACCTAAGAAAGACGCTTAAAGTTCAGCTCCCTTTGAAGGCAAAAAAGATTTGAAAGATTCAGAAGCCAGGGGCTGGAGGCAGGGGCTCCCTTCACTGTAGAAGGATGTAGGTCAATGTCATTCCCGAAGGGACTGGGGTGAGGGGGAAGGCTGAACAAAGAGCAGACGGTTCATAAAAAGAAAAAAAAAAAATGGTTCAAAAACAAAACTACAAACCCTCACTAACATACATTAAGCTAACAATTAGACAAATTTTTGCCCATGAAATAATCAGCGGTGGGGCGCCTGGGTGGCTCAGTCCGTTAAGCGTCTGACTTCCACTCAGGTAACAATCTCGCAGTTTGTGAGTTCGAGCCCCACATCCGACTCTCAGCTGTCAGTGCACAGCCCACTTCAGATCCTTTGTCTCCCTCTCCCTCTCTGCCCCTCCCCCGCTTGCACTCTCTCTGTCTGTCACTCTCTAGGTAAATAAACTTTAAAAAGTAATTTAGGGGCACCTGGGTGGCTTGGTCGGTTAAGCGTCCGACTTCGGCTCAGGTCATGATCTCACGTCTGTGAGTTCAAGCCCCGCGTCGGGCTCTGTGTTGACAGCTCAGAGCCTGGAGCCTGTCTCAGATTCTGTGTCTGCCTCTCTCTCTGCTCCTCCCCTGTTCATGCTCTGTCTCTCTCTGTCTCAAAAATAAATAAACGTTAAAAAAAAAATTTTTTTTAAAGTAATTAAAAAAAAAGAAATAAGCTGTGTTTCATATTAAGAAACGTTCATTAGGGGCACCTGGGTGGCTCCATCAGCTAAGCATCCAACTCTTGATTTCGGCTCAGGTCATGATCTCATGAGCCCCATGTCAGGCTCTGTATTGACAGCATGGCGACTGGGATTCTGTCTCCCTTGCTCTCTGCCCCTCCCCCACTAATGTGTGCACTTCCTCTCTCTCTCTCTCTCTCTCTCTCTCTCTCTCTCTCTCTCTTTCTCAAAAATAAATAAACATTTTTTAAAAATGTTCATTAGAACACGTCAAAAGTTGAGAGGATCTATTCCCTGACAGGTGTTAAGTCTGTCCAAAATTCTTTGAAACACATAACAATAGCCATTAAAAGTTCATATCCTTTGGCCAAATAATTCTATCACTAGAAATTTAGCCCAAGAAAATAATTAAAGAACTGAACAAAGATTCATATTAGGATTAATTATAATAAAGAGGAACTGGAAACTTCCCAGATATTGAAAAACAAGGAAGTGATTAAGTATACTCATTTAATGTACATACAATGAACATATAATGGTACATTCATATAATGAAATACAAGTACAAAAGAGAAGTCATATTTTCCAAAAATATTTAACGACATGAAGAATTGCTTACAATATAACGTTAAATGAAAATACAAGACACAAAACTGAATATATAATAATACCCACGGGGACAAATATGTGATTTTGGAATACATAAACATGGGCATATGACAGAACAGTGAGAGTTTAATCAAGAAAAAAATGGTAAAGCTATAAAAGGCCTTTGGATAAAATGTGAGATGCTACAGGAAAGATTAGGCTGAAATCAGATTTCCTTTTAAATTATATGATAGGGGCACCTGGGTGGCTCAGTCGGTTAAGCGTCCGACTTCAGCTCAGGTCATGATCTCACAGTCCGTAAGTTCAAGCCCTGCATCAGCACAGAGCCTGGAGCCTGCTTCGGATTCTGTGTCTCCCTCTCTCTGCCCCTCCCCTGCTCATGCTCTGTCTCTCTCTGTCTCAAAAATAAATAAAAACATTTAAAAAAATTTTAATTGTATGATATAAGCCTTGAATTCCACTCTGTCTGAACAAAACTGCATTTAAAACACTACTCATCATTTATTCCACAAACACTTACAGAGCACTTTGATGCCTTAAGGTTTTAAGGATACAGAGATAACAAAGTCAGAGGCCCCAATCTCAAAGACCTGGTTCATGGTCAAGTGGGGGCAGGGGAAATATACACTAATAATTACAGTAGAATACAGATGGCCCAATAAAAAACGAGCAAGGAGTGACTAACTCCCAGCACCCAAGGAGAGCCAGGAAAGTTTCTAGGAGGAGAGGAGGGAAGAATATTCCAGTGAGTCTTGAAAGATCTGTAGAAGGTAGCCAGGTAGACAAAGAGAAGATAGGAAATTAATTCTAGGCAGAGGGAAGTACATGTGTATGGTGGGTAAAATAATGCCCCCCGCCAAAGATGTCCATCCCCAGAACCTGTGAATACGTTCCCTTACATGGCATAAGGAACTTTGAAGATGTGATAAAGGTTAAGGACCTTGAGATGGAAAGAGTTGCCTAGATTATCCAATTGAGCCCAATCTGGATCCTTAAAATCAGCGAATCTTTCCTGACTGAGCCCAGGGGAAGAGGTAACTATGCCAGACTGGTCAGAGAGGTGCACATTGCTGGCTTTAAAGATGGAGTGAGGAAGCCAAGGACCGTGACAGCTGACCGAGGTAAAGAAATGGATTCCTCCCCAGAGCCTCCGGAAAGGAAAACAGCCGAGCTGCACGAACGCCAGGATTTCAGCTCATTGGAACGTGTTTCAGACTTACTACAGAAAGGTAACATAAATTTATGTTGTTTCAAGCCACCAGGTTTGTGATCATTTGGTGCAGTAGAAGTAGAAAGGGAATCCTGGGCAAAGGCATGGAGACAGCAAGGCTGAAAAACACATGGAAGGAACAATGAAATCAGTGGAGCACTAGGTAATATTTATTGCTCACCTGCCAAACATCAGTTCCTCCCTTCTTCTTGGTGCAAGACCCAGTGTTCGCCCTCTTGGAGCTCAGAGACCAGCAGAAGACACAGACTAGTAATTAAAAAAAAAAAAGTGATGGACCTTCTGGGAGGCTCAAGAGAGGGCAAGACCAGGATACCCGGGGACTGGTAGTGGCTCCATGGAGAGGAGCTCTTTGGGTTGTGTCTGTCCTGAGAGAAGGGCCTTCCAGGTTGAGGAACAGCATGAGCAAACACACTGAAAATATCTTAGTGTATTTAAGGAAGGGCAAGTTGTTCTGGGTGACCAGAGCTTGGGCAAAGCTGAAGTGTTGGGAGCTCAAGCTGGCTAAGGAATGTTGGGTTAAGGAGTTTCATCCTATAGGGAACAGGATGGGGCATCTGAGTCTTGGCCAAGAAGGAGCATGTTTCTCTTCTAAATCCCTGATGCACTGGTATTATCTGGAGATAAGAGGACTTCCAGGTCTGGGGAAGTGGAAGCCACTCAGACCACACTGAGCCAAGAGGCTAGGAGGCTGGGCCACTGCGGAGCCCGGCTTGAGACTGTCTGGCCTACCAGCTCACATCTGCCTCCTGGTCTGTCTGCAGGAAGCACTTCCCTTCCATGGGACCTTCCTGAAAAGCAGTGGGCAGAGACTGAAGCCCATCAAGCCAAGTCAGCCTCCTTCTGCCCTTGCCTCCAGGCCAGCCTCAGCACCATCAGGAGAAAGAAGTTTATCTCCATGGCTCCCCATGCACACTGTCAACTCCCCCTTACTGGGCCTTCCCTGTCCATCTCAAGTCACTGCTGCATACTCCATCCTCTCCCTTGGCAAATACAGGTTGGGAGAGATACAGGAAGGGCATCATCTGAAGGCAAGGAAGGCTAGAGCACATCAATCATGGTACTTAGTCCTCTTGTCTTCATCTCCTGCTTTTTCTGCAGACTAGCTTCAATAGCACCTCCTCTGGGAAGCCCTCCCAGACCTGCCCAGACAGAACTAAGCTTATCTCCCATGTGCCCCCACTGTGCCTATGCACACCTCTCCTACTGCATGACACCTGTCTGTGGAAAACACAGACTGGGGTCTGTGTCAGAGGTTGGTCAGACAGTCAGGCTGTCAGTTCCTGGGTTCATAGCCCAGCTCCCACCTAGGTGGGACCATGTGCCTTCTTGTCGCCAAGGGAGTGTAAGCGGAAATGAGGCGCCCCTTCCAGGGCAAGGGTAGGAAGCAGTGTCTCCTCCTCTGGCTCTCCCTCTGCCCCTCTCCTCCTCGGAGGCTGTGTCTGAGGCTCCCTGTGGAAGGAACCAGAACCCAAATCGGAGGAGAACTGCCTGAGTAGGAGCTACTACAGGGCACCGCACCTGAAAGAGATGTTGCTTTCTTATCCTGTTAATTCCTGAGAGCCGAGCTTTATAGCAACTGAAATGTAGGCAAGACAGCCACACGGAAGTCCAGGGGCCCCAGCTAAGATACCTTGTTTCCAAGCTAAGGGTCTCATGGCTTCCTCTGTCTACTTACTTCCTGTTTCTTTTTAAGTGCTCTGCTCTGCCCTGCACTGACCAGGATATGAGATTTTTCCCCTTCTTCAATTTTTACACACACACACACACACACACACACACACACACACGTGAAACCCCACTCGCAGACACATTACTGAAGATGGACAGGACTCCCACTGCAGCAGGGCAAACACAGGCCCCGTGGGGCAGCAGGTCTCACCCCAGGGGAACCCCCTGACCCTTGTCTTCACCAGCTTCCGTCCATTTTTCTAGCCCCTGATCTCCATCTTCCATTCTCCTCAAGCTCTGAGAGCAGGAAAATCAGTATCGCCCCTCTCATTTCAGCCGGGGTGGCCCCGCCTCTCATCTGATATCGTGCACCTGCTAACACTCAGGCTCACCTTGAACAGAAGGGACCTGTCGACCTACTGAGTGACCCTCTCCTGGGGGGCACAAAGGACAAAGGGGGGCTGTCGCAGGAGCTGGCCAGGCAAGGCCTTGTGCTTCTCAACTGGCTGCCCATTAGAACCCCCCAAGGAGCTTTCAACAAATACAGATGTCCCCGAGATGCTGGGTAATTGGCGTGGGCAGTGTCCAGCTCATCAGGTGATTACAGCGTGCAGCCCAGCATGAGAACTCCCAGCCACGCTTCCAAATCAGCCTGTGGGGCTGGACCCTGTGCTCCTGGGTCCTGTGGCGGAGTGGCAAGAAGAGGAGTCAGCCCCCCACCCTGCTCCCTGGTCTACCAGGGCATTTTCCCAAATAAGGACACCCCCCACCTCCTGTAGAGGAGGCCCCGTGCCAACTGCTAGTGCTTCTCTGCTCACCTCATTATATCTGCTCCTGTGCCACTCTCCCTCTCCAGACCCTGCGCTCCTCGAAGTCAGGGACCAGGCCTTACCCTTCTGATGAGGCAGGTGCTCAGTTTGGAGAGGGATGGGGTCAAGGGGGGTGGAGTGGAACCACAGGGGATGATGCCCACCCCGAGGAAGGAACACGGGGGTCACTGGAACTCATCCTGTACCGCAGACATCTATGCTCACACCCTGGTCAGACCAGCAGTCCACCCTGCAGCTCAGATGGCTGCTGAGACCCCGATTCCACCGCCAGCCCCACTTCTCCCAGAGCAGGATTTTTCAGTGGCAGCACCACTGACATTTTAGGTCATATAATTCTTTATCAGGGTGGGAGGGTTGTCCCTGTACATTGTGGGATGTCCAGCAGCATCCCTGGCTTTTACCCCGTAGATGGCCCCATTCGCGACAATCAAAATCGCCTCCAGACATCGCCGAGTGTCCCCTCGGCAGCAAAATCACCCCTGATTGAGAACTACTACCTCAGAGGTCTGGGCCTCCACAGGTCCCGCCTCCATCCTAGCCGAGCCCCTCACAGCACTTGGGAGAATAACGTGAACTTAACCGGGTGAGGGGCTGAGCAGCAGCACTTAACACACATCAGACAGACCAGCACGAACATCCTTGAGGGACAGACACTCCCCCAGGTGTGACAAAAGAAATTACAGTGAAGCGGCATGCTGGGGTCACACAGCTGGGGTCCAAACTCAGACCCATTTAACTCCAAAACCTCTGGTCCTGTTTACCCAAGACCCTGCCTCTTGTCATCAGGCACTGGGGAGAGGCCACCTCATCCCAAACTCCAGAAAGGTCTGCAGGCAGCTGGCCCACCAAGGGCTGAAATTCATAAATCCTGCAAGACCACATCTGGAGGTCAGGGTGGGTGTGACAAGAAGTAAGCACTCCCATGACCAGGCAGAGGTCCGGGGTTCTTGCCCTCTCGGGACTTCTCTGTCTCTGCGTTTCCACACTCCGGGTGTATCTCCCCCTCGATCACGAGCCCTAATGCGCAGGAGCTGTGTCTATCTGCCTTGGTTTCCCCCAGAGCCAGGCAGACAGTGAGCCTCATGCACAGGAGTGCGGGCAAGTGTTTACACAATAAATGAATGAATGACAAATGAATAAATGAACAGAGCCCGGGTATAAGTGGAAACATAGTCTCAGAGAAGACGCAGAAGCCCATCGTGGAGATACAAAATCAGAACAGCTCGCAAAGCAGGCATGCAACAGGGATGGGGCTCCAGTGTTAGAAACCCATGCTACTTAAAGTTCTCCAATCCCAGGGAAGACTGGCCCAGAAGCCTAGGGCAGACCCAAAACCTCCGGAGGAGGAGCTGCACCTGTGGAGGAAGATGGTTGGGGACAGGGGGCAGGCAGGTCACGGCCACTCCTTCCCACCAGAGGCCGGTCTCGCATTCCTGCATCCGCGAACACGTCTCCAGAAGGGGGGGGCAGCATCAGTAGCTCTGGGCACCACCTGGACACCACCCCCGCCCCGGAATGCCAGAGCACATTGGAGAAAGGTGACTCCTTTTTCCTTCCTTTGGGCCCACGAGGCTAATCATAAAATACTCCCTGCTTCCGAGTCTATAGGAGAAAATGCCTTCTAAATCCATTAAGTTGCTAATGCGTGCATTCGCAGACCAGAAAGAAAGGTGCGGGATTGATGGATGTACTTGTCATATTTACGGTTTGTAGTCATGTGATTAATGGGCTTTGTGGTTTATAAGGCAATGCTCATTTCACTCTCCTCTTTAAGCTCCGGGTGATTTATAGGACCCGGCATCGCTGTTGCATTTCAATGGGACGACGGTGATAGCATTTTATCACCCTGGATTATCAATTAGTCTCCTTTGAGGCAAGGATGTCCCAGACTCATAGGGGCACAAGGTAGGGAGAGGGGATGCCTCTTCAGAGCATCGGTGCCTGGCCACCTAGAGATCAAGGCCTTTCTCCCTGAGAGCTGTGTCCTAATTCATCTCTGAGATGAGAGGCTGCAGGCACTGGGAGGCAAGACAGGAGACGGGACCCTCCCACCCCAGAGTCCCCTCCCATCTCTCACCAGGCTCTGCCATGGCTCCTTGTAAGTAAGGTCACCTTACTCCCTCCCTACCCACTCTGATCCAGCAACCCCACACCTCCTCTAGAGGGATTGTTATGGGTGGAGATGCCGCCCCACCCAGAATTCATGTTAAATTCTAATCTACCCCACAGTATGTCAGAGTGGGACCCTATGTGGAGATGGGCTCTTCAAAGAGATAATTAAGGTTAAACAAGGTCATATGGGTGGGCACTAACCCAGCGGGACTGGTGTCCTTCTAAGAAGAGATTGTGGTGGGAGGGGCACGTAGATGGCACAGTTAGTGAAGCATCTGACTCTTGATCTTGGCTCAGGTCATGATCTTGTGAGTTCAAGCCCCACATTGGGCGTGAAGTCTGCTTGGGATTCTGTCTCCCCTTCTCTCTGCCCCTCCCCTGCTTGTGCATTCTCTCTCCCTCTCAAAATAAATAAATAAACTTAAAAAAAAATTTTTTTAAGAAGAAGAGATTAGGACACAGATGCACACAGAGGGAACACATGAAAAGACACAGGGGAAAGATACCCACCTACAAGCCACGAGAGAGACCTCAGAAGGTACCAATCCCCACCCCCCAACACGTTGATCTCAGATTTCTAGCCTCCAGAATGATGAGGAAATTAAGTTCTTCTGTTGAAGCCCCCACAGTCTATGTGGGAGCCCACCTCGAACTAACACAAGGATTCCCCTTTCACGTTTGCGTCCTTTCCTAAGACCTCCACAGCCTTCACTACTTTGTCACTTGTGACCTCGGCCATACCAGTCTGCCTGTCTGAGCTTCAGTTTCCTCGTCGGTAAAGTGGGAAGAAGAATTACACTGCAGAGTGGTTGGAGGCATTAAATGGCTTAGCACAGTACCCAAGATGAACCTCATGCTGCAGCGGGCACGAGAACGCCCTCCTCCCCATCCCGCCTCCCATGAGATCTCCTCCCTCCCCACCCCGAGTCCCAGCCTAAGTGCCCCCGCCCTTCTTGGAAGCCTCTCTGATTCTCCCAAAACATATTGTTCCCCTGCCCCATTTTGCACTGGTCCCATTGGGTCTGTGCCTGCTTCTCTTTGCTCTAGAGCCTTGTTTCACAGTGACACTGGGGGGCTTGCAGCCTGGTGAGAGTCCAGTAATAAATGAGTCAGCACCTAAATGCATGTTTACAAATTTGACAAGAGCTATGAAGACCAGAGAGGGATGCAAACACCAGAATAGCAGGGAGACCTACTCCAGATGGGGTTGTGGGAGCCTCTCCAAGGAACTGGCATTCAAGCTCAAGGGCAAAAATGCAGGGCTGGTAGCCAGGACTCCAGCTAGGCCATGTGGCACCTTTGTATGAATCAGGGGGTAAAAATGCCCTCTCTCCAGGCAGACACTGCCCTAAGCAAGCACTCGTGGTGAGAAGAACACAGGCTGATTTCAGTCTCTACTTGTCCCCCATGGTAGGTGTCCCCTTGTACAGTTCACAACCCGCATAACTGAACATAGCATACGAGTGTCCCATATCCCGGGCTCACCTCATTTCTGGACTTGATGATCCAGCCAGACTTTCCAAGTTTGACCTTCTGTGCTTCCTAGGGCCTAAGTTCACATGCCTCATCACCTGTTCCCTCCGGCTCTTGGCTGTCTGGATTATACCCTATGCTACAGATCCAGCTCCTGACTCTGGAAGGCAGATCTTGATTTGAGCACCTGGCTGGTGTTTCTAGCTTGGGTCATCCTTTGAACAAGAGGACAGATCCCAAAGCAGAAAAGTAATCAGTGAGTTAGAAGTTAGTACATAGAGAAAGCAAAGAAGGATACCGGCCATATAAAGGTAGGAGCCACAAAGCCATCCCCTCTGTCTCCCCTATAGCCACTATGCAGCATCATCAGTGGGAGGCGATGGCAGAGAATGAGTGGGGGGGAAGGAAGGAGCAAGATGGGGAAGGAATGGGGTGCCTGGGTGGCTCAGTTGCCTAAGCATCTGACTTTGGCTCGGGTCATGATCTCACAGTTTGTGGGATTGAGTCCCATGTCAGGCTCTGCACCGACAGTGTGGATCCTGCTTGGAACTCTCTCTCTCTCTCTCTCTCTCTCTCTCTCTCAAAATAAATAATAATTTAAAAAGGTGAGGAAGAACAGAAGGAGCCTCGGGGATAAGAAGCCAGACAGTCTGGGCAGCAGACCCACAGGATAAGGGCAGGAGAAGGACAGAAATCGAGGCTACTGGTATCATCCAATTGAGGGACAATAGTGACAGCAGTGTTCATAAAGAGAGGACATAATTGAGATATACTTGCTGACAGGTTGGATAGAGAATGGTAAGGGAGAAGCAGGAATTGAGGATGACTTTTGAGTCTCTGATTTGAAAAAAAAAAAGTGGATGGATGATAAAAACATTCCCTGAGGTAGGGAAGACAGGAAAAGAAGCAGGCTGGGGCCTGTGAGGAGGTAGAATGAGGAGTTATGTTTTGGATTTTCATGTTTGAAATGCTTGTGAAATATACGAGCAGAAATAGACAGCCTTCAAGTGGACAGTGGGATAGACACACCCAAAGTTCAAATATGCATGGGCTGAAGATATAAATCAGAGGGAAGTCAAGGGACAGAAGAGGTCCAGGCAGGTTAGCTCCCAGACGCTAAAGAGAGAAGGAAGTGGGGCACCTGGGTGGCTCAGTCAGATAAGTGTCTGACGCTTGATTTCACCTCAGGTCATGATCTCCCGCGTTCGTGAGTTCGAGCCCCACATTGGGCTACAGAGCCTGCTTGGGATTCTCTCTTCCCCCCTCTCTCTCTGCTCCTCCCCTGCTCATGCCTGTTCTCTCTCTCTCTCTCTCTCTCTCTCTCTCTGTCTCTCAACAAATAAACTTTAAAATTTTTTATTAAAAAAATAAAAGAGAGGAGGAAGAGCCAGACAAGGAGGGTGGGGGAGAGGGAGCAGGGCAATTGGAAGAAAACCAGAGAAGGGATGGTTTCATGAGTCCAAGAAAGAGGAGTGTTTCTAGAAAGAAGGAATGGCCAGCAGGAAGGGAAGCTGCAGGAGGTCAGTTACAGCGAAAACACCAACAGCCACTAGATGTGGCCATCTGGGGCTACAGTCTGCAGGAGGCAGGAGCAAATGCCTCACTGGATCCAGGAGTGAATGAGAGGAGAGGCATTGGTGGCAGGAGATGATCAACTCTTTCAAAGCATTTTGCTGCTAAGGGGAATAAAAAGGGAGAGGGAGCGAGCAGGAGGGGAGTCTGGAGCCAAAGAAGGGTTTTGTTTAAGATGTCAAATACTGCAGCATGTCTGTATGCTGGTGGGGATGCCCCAGAGTTGAGAAGGAAAATTGAGGCTGCAGGAGAGAGTTGATACAGTGATGTCCTCAAGAAGACAGAGGACATCGTGGTGCACAGGTGCAGGGGTGGCCTTGGATAGGACAGCTCATCAATCGTTCCAGGAAGGAAACAGATAGGGACAGAGACACAAGCCTCGCACATGTGAAAAGTATACTGTCCCACCCACCGAACCTAGAGAGGCCCCCTGGTCTCATCGGACCCACCGTCTGCTCTCTGCTTATTCCCCACATACCTGTGGCTGCTGCTGTGATTCCCCTGCCTTCCCCCAGGTCCCCTCGTCCAGCCTTTCCACAACCAGCCTGCATTCTCAGCGCTCCCGTCCCCGAGACCGCCATCAAGGTGCCAACAAGCAGTGCCCCGGTCAGGCACGGGTGGGCGCGGGAACGTGGCCGAGCCCTCAGCAGCCACCAGGAAGCTTCAAGAAACTGGCAGTCCCAGTCACTGGACCGTCTGCACAGCTGCGCAAAGTCAGGGACCCCTTGCCAAATGTTAATGAAGTGTCTGAATGGAAAATTAAAATGCTGGTGAGTCCCTGTTCTCTGCTCCCTCTCTTCTCTGAGGCAAGCCCCTTCCATGGCCATGTCTCCCAGAAATTAGAAAAGCAAGGCTGCTGGGCAGTCTGCCAGGGCCAGGGGCAGCCTTGATTGAGAAGGGAAACAAGAGCACTGAATGTTGCTCAAGTCTCAAGGAATGCCAGGGAGACGCAGTTAATGTTCTCTCTGGGCTCCCTGGGCTGGGCACCCATCCAAGTACGTCCAAGTGCACGGCACCGTGCAATGTGTCAGGCACAGTAGGGGATGCTCCAGTCGATTCCAAAGGATTGGGGATTGGGATTAGCTTCTCGGTCTTATATATATATATATATATTTTTTTTTTTTTAATTTTTATTTTTATTTATTTTTTATTTTTAAGAGAGAAAGACAGAGCATGGGAGGGGGAGGGGAGGAGAGAGAGGGAGACACAGAATTCGAAACAGGCTCCAGGCTCTGAGCTGTCAGCACACAGCCCGATGCGGGGCTCGAACTCGTCAACTGTGAGATCATGACCTGAGCCGAAGTCGGACGCCTAACCGACGGAGCCACCCAGGTGCCCCTTCTTGGTCTTCTTAATAGGAAGTTGTCACAAGTCAAGCTCAGCTGGCTGGGGAGCCCGGACCGACGGAGAGCCCCAGACCACCAGGGACTGACACTGTCACTGTGCAAAGGACCATCTCCTGGCTGGAGACCAACAGTTAGCCCAGCGAGCCAGGAATCGGGGGTTCGTGGGTTGATAAATGTTTCAAAGTAGCAGGAGATAGTGTGACACGCCAGCCTTGGATGAGTCAGAAAGAGCGTGAGTCCTAACTCCTCACTGAAACATTAATGGATCTGTTTGTCTTATGTCTCTCTCCTCTTCTGCTCGCTCCCTGCATTCTCCTTTCTTGTTCTCTCCTCCCGTCAGCCTCTTTTCTGCCTCATCAATCCTGCTTCTTTTCCTATTTTTCTTTCTTCACTGCTATGCTCTCTCCCTCACCCATCTTCTAAAATGGTCAGGGGAGAAGGTGTGTGAATTAAATATTTGCTAACCAGCCTCTATTCCATGACTGTTCATATCAAGTGAACTAAAATCATTAGATACTACTATAGATATGTTTATATATGATCCACACTACATCCCCAGGGTAAAAAATAAAATTAAAATACTATTCCTAATGGTAGTAATAATAAGCAGCTATATACTTACTGTTGTCAGAGGCTTTTCTTTTCTCTTTTTTTTAATGTTTTACTTATTTTTGAGAGAAAGAGAGTGCACAAGTGGGGGAGGGACCGAGACACAGGGAAACAGAGGATCCAAAGCAGGCTCCACGCTGACAGCAGTGAGCCCGATGTGGGGATCGAACTCATGAACCGCAAGATCAAGACCCAAGCTGAAGTCAGATGCTCAACCGACTGAGCCACCCAGGCGCCCTTGTGCTTTTCAAGGCACTTTCACACATATTAAAACACCTTTAACTGGTTAAAAAATAATGTTTAGAATAAATAAATAAAGGGGCACCTGGATGGCTCAGTTGGTTAAGTGTCCGATGTCGCCTTAGGTCGTGATGTCGCAGTTCACAAGTTCGAGCCCCATGTAGGGCCTTGTGCTGACATCTCAGAGCCTGGAGCCTGCTTCAGATTCTGTGTCTCCCTGTCTCTCTGCCCCTCCCTCTCCCTCTCTCCCTCTCTCTCTCTCTCAAAAATAAATAAACATTTAAAAAGCAGTTAATCTCAGGGCACCTGGGTGGCTCAGTCGGTTGAACGTCCAACTTTGGCTCAGGTCATGATCTCACACTCTGTGAGTTCAAGCCCCGCGTCAGGCTCTGTGCTGACAGCTCAGAGCCTGGAGCCTGCTTTGGATTCTGTGTCTCCCTCTCTCTCTGCCCCTCCCCTGCTCATGCTCTGTCTCTCTCTGTCTCAAAAATAAATAAACATTTAAAAAAAATTAAAAAGCAGTAAATCTCTGCAGCAATAGTGAGGGAGGGAGGCAAACGATAAGAGCCTCTTAAATACAGAGAACAAAGTGAGGGTTGATGGGGTGGGGCAGGGGAGAGAGGAAAACGGGTGATGGGCATTGAGGGGGGCACTTGTTGGGATGAGCACTGGGTGTTGTAGGTGAGCGACGAATCACGGGAATCTGCCCCCAAAACCAAGAGCACGCTGTATACACTGCATGTTAGCCAACTTGACAGTAACTTATATTTTTAAAAAAGTAAAGGTTTAGGGGCGCCTGGGTGGCACAGTCGGTTAAGCGTCCGACTTCAGCCAGGTCACGATCTCGCGGTCCGTGAGTTCGAGCCCCGCGTCGGGCTCTGGGCTGATGGCTCGGAGCCTGGAGCCTGCTTCCGATTCTGTGTCTCCCTCTCTCTCTGCCCCTCCCCCGTTCATGCTCTGTCTCTCTGTCCCCAAAAATAAATAAAAAACGTTGAAAAAAAATTTTTTTTAAAAGTAAAGGTTTAAATAAACTAATGAATTAAAATTAAATGAATAAAATATATTTTAAAAGCCTTACAACAACCCTAAAGGCCAGGTACTAGAATTACCCCTACTTTATGGATGAAAAAACTCAAGGCACAAGCAACTTACCCAAAGCCACGCCCTTTTGCACTTTGCAGAATCAGAACTGAAATTCAAGCAGTCTGGATCCAAAGCCTGGGCCATCGGGACCCAAAGAGGTTGAGTGAGTAATTGTCTAAAGTCCCACAGCTGAGAGTTTGTAGGGCCAGGATGCAAGCTCAGGAATGTCTGATCCCGGTTCTTGCCTCCTATCAGAGGATAGTGCCTATGGTCCCTGCTCCTAATTTGGGAGGTGAAAGAGATGGACATTCTACACTTTATTCTACAATTCCCTTCCAAGCCTCCGGTTTCTTTTATAGGTGACCCTTGATGAAATATCTTCTCCCTGCGGATCCCAGACCATCACTAGAATTATTAGCTCCCCACCCCTTAGCTTACCTGAATTACCTGTCTTCAAAGAACGCATACAATTAGATGCCCTCCCAACTAAAATTCCCATGAACAGGTACTAATCTTTTCTTTTTTTCTTTGAGGATTCCTAAGTGCCAGGAGTTCACATGTATTAGAGCATCTAACTCACATATTTTGAGTATCCATTGTGTTGGAGAAAAAGGGTTTCCCAACCTCAAAAAGTTCACAGTCCAGAAGGGCAGATAAGGCAGGGCCATTAACTCTCAATCAAGGTGGAAAAGTGATAGAAGTCTTCACATCAGAATGGATAACTATTGCAATGGGAGCTTGGGGACTGGGAGGTCCTGGAAGGCTTCCTAGGGGAGGCGCACTAGAGCTGAGATCCTACGATGCACTGGCTTTGGATATTTCCTTTCTTATAGAGTCTCAGCACCAACCCTGGAAAACCTGTAAGTAGGAGGATGTAGAAGGTTGTGGAAACTGGAAATACTCGATGCCATGTCTGGAAGTTGGCGTTTTACTACTGTTAACCCCACTATGCACAGCTGACCCACATCACTTTATATGGAAAACTGGTCTCTTTTTTCCTAAAAAGAGAAGAAAAAGTCATCTAAGTTTTCTTCCTAGTTTTCAATGCCAAAAAAAACAGGCTAGTCTTCTTAAAACACCATTTTTATCAAGTATCTCCTAGGTTTAAAATTCAATGCCTCCCCACTGCACATGCCTGCAGGAGTCTGTCCAAACACATTCGCTTGGCACTGAGGTCTTCAGGATCTGGTTCCAAATTACTGTTCTGGACTTAACCTCTCACATCACTGCATATGCATCATTATACATATTCTATGGAAGTGTCCCAGGTGCTGAAAAAGAGCACAGAATGCGCTGATGTTTGATTAAAAAAGAGGGTAAAAAAGTGTCACTAGGTAAAGACCTAGAATATTCCCCCACTGAGTTTCCCCTTCCCCCTTGAGTCTTCCCAACCGGCTCCTGCCTAAACAGGGGGCTAAAAACACCCACCAAGCACTGAAACAGAAAGTGGACGAGGCATCCAGGAAGCAAATCAGTGCAGCTACAGTTGGCTTAATACATCCAAGAATTCAACCATGTGGCTCAATCAATACAAGATGTCTACTAAGTAATGGGTACCACATAATATGGTACAGTAAATAAACTTGTGAGACTTGCTTAATAATCAGACAGGCAAGGAGGGTGGGGAGGTCCTGGATGAAGTACATAACATCCCAATAATAATAATAAGAGTCATGATCACAGATGGAGTCACCGCCCAAAAGCTCGGGGACACAAGACATGAATTTATTTTGCCATCATTGAATTTAATTTCTCTCTTAAGCTTCACTTTGTTTGGTGGTAGAAGCTAAGCCTTACCCAGTTTCCAGTCTGCTTTCCTATGGTAGCCCCCATATTCCCAAGAGTTTAACTAAAGCCCAAGTCCACAGGTATCAAGAGCAGAATCTGATCCTCAGACATCATCATGTAAGCACGTGGCATCTTCAGAGAGTCTGCACCACTGTGTGTCCTCGTCCCAACAGCCAAGCCCCCAGGCTCTCTCACAGCTGAATTTCACTCAATCTGCAGAAAACTCTCTAGGGGATACGAAGGCTTTCCTTGACTTCCGCGATAGAGTCGATGTCCAGAAAAGTCATTTTTTAGTTCCCAGAAAACTTAAGGCACTCACCCAGTAATTTCTTCCTGGACAGACACCTAGAACCATTTCTACTCAATCATCAGGCCAAATGGGGCACGGGAGAAGCAGGGAGTCTTGCCATCTTCCCAGCATTTATGTAGGAAAAGAGGCACATGTTCCCTCTGCTATCGGGTACCAAAATTAATTGGGAAATTCTGTCATTTCCCCTTTCTTTTCTTTTGCCCTGGAAAGAAAGGATAGGCAGAGCTCTTCCTAGGGACCAAACATCCAGGTTCCAATCATCACTGACTACTCTCTCTTCCTCAATCCCAGAAGATTTGTAGCTCCCCTGTGGTGGGCAAATTTAAAAATCATAATGCATTCTTGCCAATATATTGGAAAGACTGGAGACTTTATGTGGTAAATTAAAATAACTTTTTTAAACTTTTATTTATTATTTTTGAGAGACAGAGCATGAGTGGAGGCGGGGCAGAAAGAGAGGGAAACACAAAATCCAAAGCAGGATCCAGGCTCAGAGCTGTCAGCACAGAGCCCAATCCAGGGCTCAAACCCACAAACCATGAGATCATGACTCGAGCTGGAGTTGGATGCTTAACCGACTGAGCCACCCAGGTGCCCTTTATGTGGCAAATTAATCAAAGCTTTGATTTTTTTTAACTTTGTTTTAAACTTCATCTCAATATGAAATTCAAATTTTTATTTTAGCCCCATAGATTCAATAAGAGTGAACACTAAGAAGAATAAACACAAATAAACCCGTACCTAAGCACATCATAGTCAAGGTGCTAGAAAGATAAGCAGAATATCTGAAAAGTATCAAGAGAAAAATACCACATCATATATGGGAAGGACAATAATAAGAACCACAGCTGATGCCTCCATGGAATCAAAGGTGGTCAGAAGGCAGCCATCTTTCAAGTGCTGGAAGAAAAAAAATCTATCAACCAAGATGTCTATATCCAAAAATTAAAATGAAAGAAAACCATTTTCAGATAGACATAAAAACTAAGAGAATTTGTCCCCGGCAGACTTTCACTGTAAGAAGTACTGAAACAAATTCTTCAAGGAGCCCCTGGGTGGCTCAGTTGGTTAAGAGTCCAACTCTTGATTTTGCCTCAGGTCATGATCTCACGGTTTGCGAGATCAAGCCCTGTGTAGGGCTCTGCATTGACAGCACAGATTGAGATTCTCTCTCTCTCCCTATCTCTGCCCCTCCCCAGCTCATGCACACTCTCTCTCAAAATAAATAAATAAACATTAAAAAAAACAAGTTCTTCAAGCTGAAGGAGAATGAAATAAGATGGAAGTCTGGATGTGTGGGAAGAAACAGAGAGCTTAGAATGTTAAATATATAAAGGTGATTGTTTATATGTCATTTTAAATATCTTTGTTTGGGGGCACCTGGATGGCTCAGTCAGTTAAGCATCTGACTTTGACTTAGGTCTTGATCTCACAGTAGATGAGTTCGAGCCTCACATTGGGTTCTCTGCTGTCAGCACAGAGCCCACTTTGGATCTTCTCTCTCTCTCTCTCTCTCTCTCTCTCTCTCTCTCTCTTCCTCTGTCTCTCTGTCTCTGTCTCTCTCTCTCTCTCTCTGCCCCTCCCCAACTCATATAGCACAAGCTCTCTCTCAAAAATAAAATAAAAGATTTTTAAAAAGATTAGGGGTACCTGGGTGCCCAGTTCGTTAAGTGTCCAACTTCAGTTCAAGTCAGGATCTCACAGTTTGTGAGTTAAGGCCCCACATCAGGCTCTCTGCTGTCAGAGCGCAGAGCCCGCTTCAGATCCTTTGTCCCCCCTCTCTCTGTCCCTCAACCGCTCATGCGCTTTCTCTCTGTCTCAAAAAGTAAACATAAAAAAATAAAATAAGAGATTAAATATCTTTGTTTTCTGTATTATGGGTTTTTTTATTTTTAAAATTTTTTTAATATTTATTTATTTTTGAGAGAAAGAGTGAGACAAAGTGAGACTGGGGGAGGGGCAGAGAGAGAGGGAGACACAGGATTGGAAACAGGCTCCAGGCTCTGAGCTGTCAGCACAGAGCCTGACACGGGGCTCGAACCCACAGACTGTGAGATCACGACCTGAGCCGAAGTCAGACACTCAACCGACTGAGCCACCCAGGCACCCCTATATTATGTGTTTTTAAAAACTGTTTAAAGCAAAAGTAATAACAGTTTATGGTGGGGCTTAGAAAACATATAGGAGGGGAGGGGTGAAAAAAAAAAGAATATGTGGAAGAAAAATATGTAACAGCAAGAGTACAAAAGGCAAGGAGATGGAAAAAGGAAAAACATTGCTTGAAGGTTCTTACATTGTGAAATGGTATAACATCATTTGAAGGTACAGGGACAAGTTAGAGATACATGCTGTAATCTCTAGAACAATCACTAAAACATACACACACAGGTACAGCTAAAATTAATAAAAGAGATTACACTGAATACTAAAAGTTACTCAGTTCGCCCCAAAAAAAAGTCAAGAAAGGAAGAGGAGAGGAGTAAAGACTCTATGGGACAAATAGAAAACATGTACCAAGACGGAAGATAGATATTTCCATTAAATGTAAATGGACTAAGCATTCCAACTCAAAACCAGAGATTGTCAGAGTAAAAATTCTTTCATTTTTTTAATGTGTATTTATTTTTGAGAGAGATACAGAGCGTGAGCAGGGGAGGGGCAGAGAGAGGGGGAGACAGAGAATCTGAAGCAGGCTCCAGGCTCTGAGCTGTCAGCAAAGAGCCCAACGTGGGGCTCGAACTCACAAACCGCGAGATCATGACCTGAGCTGAAGTCAGACGCTTAACTGACTGAGCCACCCAGGTGCCCCAGAGTAAAAATTTTTAAAAGACTTAACTACATGCTATATGTAACAAAAACACTTTATGAAAACTGACAGATGAAAGCTAAAAGTGCAAAAACAATCATAGCATGTAAACACCAAGCATGGAAAAGCTGATATGCCTGTATTACTATTGGACAGAGTGGACAAATTCCTTGAGAAACACAAGTCACAAAACCAACACAAGAAGACACAGAAAGTCTGCATAGTCCTATATCTACTGAAGAAATTGAATTATTAATCAAAAACCTTCCCACAAGGAAAATTCCAGGTCAAGATGGTTTAACTAGTGAATTGTGACATTTAAGAAATAAAGAAAACCAACTTTACGTAGACTCTGTTATAGGTTAAGTTCCCCGAGAAATGGACTTTAAGATAGAGAGTTTTAGTGAAGTGGTTTATTGGGTGGACGCTCTTGGGAACAGCACCTACTATGAAGCAAATGGAAAAAGATTGAGCAGAAGAAGTTGAACAAAAACAGAATTGCAACAGAGGTTTCAGCCTCTTTAAAGTTGTCCCAAACAGAGGAACAGTCCAGATCTTTATAGTCCTATGTCAACCTCATCATTGGGTGCAGACTAGGAATGACAGAGCCACTGATCCAAGATCAACTCGAGGGGAGGAGTCATCAGCAGGCACCATTCCCAGAAGCTAGAAAAAAATGAGTCCTTCATTCCTGAAAGGGGTGTCTGGAATGGATGAGGACAACATAGGATCTATTACAAACTCGTTCAGAGAATAGAATAGGAAAAAAACCTTTGCAACTCATTTTATGAAGCCAGCAAAAATCCAATAGCAAAAACCAAAAAAGATAATGACACGAAAATTATAGGCCAATAGTCCTCTTGAACACAGATGCACAATTCCTTAATAAAATATTAGCAAATTGAATCTGTAATATAGTGGAAGGATAATACATCATGACCAACGGGTGTTTATTCCGGGAATTTGAGATTGGTTTAATATGCAAAAGAAAGTAAGTCACCAGACTGAAAGAATGACGGGTAAAAATCACATGATCATCTCAAAAGATGCAAAAGAGGCACGTGACAAAACTCAATTCCCATTCGTGATCTTTTTAATTCGCAGAAAACAAAACATAGAAAAGAGCTCCCTCAATCTGATAAAAAACATCTAAGAAAAACCTACAGCTAACATCCTACTTAGCATGAAACACTTGCTCTCTAAGATCAGGAACTAGACAAGAATATGTGCTCCCACCACATCCTATCCAGAACAATAAAGTAACAAAGTGAAATAAAAACCACACAGAATGGAAAGGAACGCACAATGTTCACAAATGAAAGGATTGTTTATAGAGAAAACTCCAAGGAATCTACAAAAACACTAATAAAACTAATAGATGAATTTAGCAGGTTCACAGGACACAAAACTGGTACATAAAAATTAAATGTATTTCCATGTACTAGAAAGGAACCATTGAAAGATAATTGTTTTAAAACAACCTAATTAAAAATAGCATCAAAAATTAATCACCAAAGAATGAATCTAACCAAAGCTGTGCAAGACCTCTCTATTCAAAATTCAAGATCTAAATAAATAGGGAGATCCCATGTCCATTCTCTTCAAATTTATTTTTAATTCAATGCAATAATAATTAAAACCCCGGCAGTCTTTTTTAATAAGCCAATTCTAATATATATGGCCAAGTAAAAGACCTCAGATGGCCAGAAAAGTCTTTAAAAAGAACAAAGTCAAAGGATTTTCATGACGTGATTCCAAGGTTTTACCCATAATGCTACAGGAAGACATCAAGACACCAGTGTGAGACAAGGAAGGATACAGGGGCTTCAAGAAGACAGGAAAGTAAGAAAACCAGGATTACCAGGCATATTTTTAAATAGAATTATAGAAATAAAAATATAATTAAAATTTAAAACACAGTGAACAGATTGAATTAGAATCAGCTAAAGAGGCCCTTGCCAAAACAGAAGATAAATTTGAAAAAGTATCCAAAAGGCCCACGAGATAGAAATGGAGGCAGAAAAAAAAAAGTGAAGAGTTATAAAGAATGAAGTAAAAATGTGAACACATAGTTGACCCTTCAACAACACGGGTTTGAACCGCATGGGTCCACGCATACCCAGATTTTTTTTATATGGTACCGTACTGTGTGGGTGATGAATATTTGTTCACCGATATCCTACCTAAGATCTAAAAGGACTCAGTGTGACTTATAGAAGTGCATGTAGTAAAACACAATTCTGTTGTGATGAAGTCAAAGCAAAAGGGAAATAGGGTGGAAATACATGATAAAGTTGGATTAGCATAAAAATGCATCCAGAAAGCCTTGCTAGAATGGTGGAGCGTTGACCCCAAGACTTCCAGCAGCAAAGGCAAAGAGGAAACCATGGGCATTATTTTAACATTTCTAACATCCTAAGCATCAAATCCAAACCAGTCAGGAGAATGACAGCTTTCTGTGGTGCAGAGACCTCAGAGAACTCAGATCCCATTAAGGGGAATGTACACAAGCAAACAGACACCACTTCTGATATATCCCTCAGCAAATCCAAGGACCAATTTTTTTTTTGCCCTAGTTTCCTGCAGTGTCCTTCAACGAAAGCTAACGTGGAAGCAATTCTACAAGGACCAAGACGGTGAAGTCCAGGTACACAGCTCTCTGATGTCTGGCTCAATTCAAGGACAAAGTTTATAAGAACTGGGATAATGGTTCTCGACTGTTGGGGGGTTGTGGGTCACTTTGAGAATCCAGTTAAAGCACAGGCTGTGTCAGCTACATTTCCTGAGTCTCAATTCCAGTTCCCATGAGGTCCTCATGCATCGGTTTGTTACAACTGAATAATACTAACAACGATAGCAATGGTAGGAATAGTAGACAATAATAATAACAACAGCAGCAACAAATGCTTATATCGTACCATGTATCCATTTTTTTAAACAGTTGGACAAATTCTGTAAGCCCCCAAGCACACGCACACATTGCTTGAGGAAGCTTGTACAGATTTTCTTTCCTTAGATGAGGAGAAGGCATTAAACAGCTACGGTAGGTTCTTTTAAGAAGTACAGTCAGACAAAGACGTCCTGTTTCAGAAGAATCTGTCACTAATGTTTGTGAAGTTGAATAACCCGAGATGGAACAGACCAGAAACAGGAAGACCAGTGGGGAGGGGTCCCAGCAATCCTTGCATAAAGTGGTGGAGAGGGGATTAAATATACAGAGAGAAACAACAAGTGTTGGTGAGGATGTGGGGAAAGGGGAACCTTTTTGCACTGTTGGTGGGAATGCAAACTGGTGTAGCCATTGTGGAAAACAGTATAGAGGTTCCTCAATAAGTTAAAAATAGATCCGATAATTGCCCAGGAGGGTATTTACCCCCCCAAAATACAAAAACGCTAATTCAAAGAGATACATGCATTTATAATTATTTATAATTATACATGCATTATAATTAAGAAACAAAACAAATGAGCAAAGGAAAGGAAAAAGAGACAAAGAGAGAGAGAGACAAGCCAAGAAACAGACTCCCAACTACAGAGAACACACTGATGGTTAGCAGAGAGGCAGGTGGGGGGATGGGAGAAATAGATGATGGGGACTAGGGAGAGCCCTTGCCGTGATGGGCACTGAGTGATGTATGGAAGTGTTGAATCACTACATATTGTACACCTGACACTAATATTATGCTAATATACACTGTATGTTAACTGGAATTAATTTTTTAAATTTATACATACAAATAATATATATAATATATAACGATATAAAGTATGTATATTATATACTATTTATAATTATATAGAGTATATATTATTATGTTCATATAAATATATAGTTATATGTAAATCAAAGAGTCAACATGTGAGCCCATTTGATGACAGGGGCCATGGAGAGGGAAAAGTTCAACGTAGGCGACCTTGCACAGGTTCCTTCCCTCTTCTGTCCTCAGTTTCCCTGTTTGTAAGAGAAGGGAGCTGGGCGGTCCCTGATCCTCTGAGCACATGGGCTGGCACGTGGGCACAGCAGCAGTGCAACAGCGGGTGATGTTTATTATGTGTGTGGATTAATTTAAACTGATGGCCTCGAGGTGCTACAGCGCCTTCTGGGCACTGAGGGAAGACAGCTTTATTGTTGAGTGTCTTCTATTCATCCATCAGGAAGCTTTAGAAAGGCTACCAAGGGCCACCCGCTGAGCGGAGGACCCGGAGGTGAGAGAAACGGCTCTGAGCCTGCAGGAGCACCCAGCCTGCAGCCCCTGACCTGGCCAGCCCGGGAGACAAACCTAGGGGGCATCAGTGACAACCCGCAGAAGCACACTGCCTGGGCTCATACACTATCTCTGGGGGCTCAGGGGGGGCTCAATGGATTTCGGTGCTGCCTCCTGGAAACAGCTTGTGGATCACTGGAAGACAGGAAAACCCACGACGATGATACTGGGCTCTCAAAAACAAGTTAAACCTTGAAACCTTATTACATGGGGAGAAAATGTCAGAGGGATTTGAATGTCATTAAGATATAATCAGTGCTCTTAAGCACATTGGGTTTTTTTCACGGCCTAGGAGAACACTAAGTTTTGTTGAAAAAGAAAAGAATTAGCTAAATGCCAAAGTCAACTTTGAGAGGTGGCCTGGTGGCACAGGAAGAGCAAAGGATAGGGACTTTGCCTCATCTGTCCTAAGTAAGTCATAACATTTCTGTGGATGTTAATTTCCCCGTGTGTAACAAAAATAAAATAGTAACCACTTCTGCACCCTGCTTCTCTCCTGAACTTCAGGGTCACTGTTTATCCAACACCTGCAATGTACCAGACAACCCACCAGGAAATTTACGCGCATTTATCACCTTGATTCATCTTCACAATGAGGACCCGAGGGCCGGTCATTATTTCACTGTGACTGAGCCCGCAGAGGGCTGACATAACTTTCTAAGTTCAAAAGCCTGTGTGGGGTGAAGCCACGTTCTGAACCCACCGCCCTCTTGCTTTAAAGCCTGTGCCACTGAAGCCGTCTTTGAGAGTCTGAAACCCCCAGGAAATAAATGCGGGAGGGGCACGCCTGATTGTGAAGCACCCCAAACACTGGACTGAGGGACAACCTGACACCATCCACTGTTTTGAACCATGTCCTCTCCTAATGGAAGGAGCTTTGCAGCTGGAATTAGGATCTAGGTGTCCGAAGAAACATGGAGGTACTTAGCACTCTCCACTCGGTTGACAGGTGCCCAAGAAGCAATAGTCCCAAGTGGGTGAAATTGCATAAACCTTACCTCCCCCCTCCACTGCCCCCTCCCTCTTGCCCCCAACCCCCTCCAAGGCATGCAGACCGGCAGACCCACACAGGAATCCCGAATTAGCTCAGCCTGCCTCCCAGCTGCTGGATGAGCCTAATTAGACCAAATTAATAATTTATTCAAGCAAAATGAGACATGCCAAGAATCTCCGGGGAGGCTGTAAAATGATAATGCCGTCTTATTAGGGAAATGTGTCAACACCCCATGCATCCCTTTGGTTCTGGGATAAGAAGCAGGAGGCCCATTTGACATGATTCACCTTCTTGGGCCCGCTCTGAAGTCCTCCCACCTGCCTCTCTCCATGCGTGACATCTGTCCCACTATACACTCCTCGGCTCCCCCTCCTCCTCTCCCTCCTCCTCCTCCTCTTCTCCCGCCCCTGCTCCTTCTCCCCGCCTCCTTCGCCTCTTCCAACGCCTCCTCCCCCTCCTCCCTCTCCTCTTCTTTCTTCACCCTGACACATCATTAACCTAAACTTTCAAGATCATTCTCCCCCACCAGAAAGGAAAGCCAGATGACAAGCTAATATTTCCATGTCACACATTGAGTGATTCTTACATAAAAATTAACAGGCACTTGACAAAGTCATAATTACTAACTAATGATGCATTATGCAATTTCCATAATTAGTCGTGTTATTGACTTCCAACCACAGAGCCAGTGGGCCACCTTTATTTACAGCGGGACAAACGGCTAGTCCGTGTGCAGGTTGTTAGCAGAGAACTTCGGGGAAACACCCCCTTCTAACACACACCCAGACCCGCACCTGGGCCCATCCTCTCTGGAGCTGGTTTCTCTCAAAGCAACAGGAACAGACCAAGCAAGTGTGCCCACGGGCCAATGCGAGGACACTGAGGCTTGGCACAGGGGCAAATCTCTCACGGTCCCAGCCATTTGAGGCACATCATGAAAGAAGCTGAAGCTGAAGACATTTATAGAATTTTGCAAACAGCCTTCTTCACTCACTATCCTCCCAGCAACCCTCCTGGAGACTGTGTCCATTAACCATTTTACAGGCGGGAACACTGAGGCTTACAGAGGTGAAACAATGTGCCCAAGTGCACAGTGGCCACGCGGGGCTGGGATGCAAATGCACATTTTCTGAGTCAAAGCCTAGGCGGCCGCGCCGTATAGTGGGGTCAGAGAGCAATTTCAAACACCGGCCTTGTCGCTCAGTAGGCATGCTCTTTTAGGCAAGTCACTAACTTCTCTCATCCCTGGTTTCCTCATCTTTAAAATGAAAAAAAAAATCATACTCATATTACAGGGTGTCATGAGCATTAAATAAATTCTTACATATTACATTATACTTATATTACATTATATCATATTATGTATCTTTTTCATCATTCATCGCTCTTCTTCCTCACTTGAGTATAACCCCATGTGGGCAGGTACTTTGTTTGGTTGCTATTATATGCCCCGTGACTAACAGTGCCTGGCACATATTAGGTGCTCCAAGAATGAATGAAATGAATATCACCTCACACCTGTTAGAATGGCTCTCATCAAAGAAGGAGAGGGAGAGGGAGAGAGAGAGGGAGTGGCGAAGGAGAGGGGGAGGGAGGAGAAGGGGGAGAGGGAGAAGAAGGAGAAGGAGGAGAAGGAGGAGGAGAAGGAGGAGGAGAGGAGGAGGAGGAGAAGGAGGAGGAAGAGGAAGAGAAGGAGGAGAAGAGAAGGAAAGAAAGAAAGAAAGAAAGAAAGAAGAAAGAAAGGAAGGAAGGAAGGAAGAAAGAAAGAAAGGAAGAAAGAAAGGAAGAAAGAAAGAGGGCAAGAGATAAGTGTCAATGGTGTGGAGGAAAAGAACCACTTGTACACTGGTGGTGGGAATGCAAATTTTTATAGCTACTATGGAAAACAGTACACAAGTTCCTCAAGAAATTGAAAATAGGGGGCACCTGGGTGGCTCAGTCGGTTGAGTGTCCGACTTCAGCTCAGGTCATGATCTCGTGGTTTGTGGGTTCGAGCCCCACATCGGGCTCTGTACTGACAGCTCAGAGCCTGGAGCCTGCTTCGGATTCTGTGTCTCCCTCTCTCTCTGCCCCTCCCCCTCTCGTGCTCGGTCTCTCTCTAAAATAAATAAACATTAAAAAAATTTTAATAAAAAAAATTGGAAATAGAATGGCCCTATGATCCAGCAGTCCCTCTTCTGGGTGCATATTCAAAAGAAATGAAAACAAGGTATCAAAGAGACAGCTGCACTCCCACGTCCCCTGCAGCATTATTCACAACAGCCAAAGCATGGAAACAGCCTAAGTGTGTCAACGGAAAACGATAAACAAGATGTGATATATAGATATGGAATATGAGTCAGCCGTGAAAAAGGAGGAAATTCTGTTGTTCACCACAGCATGGATGGACCTTGAAGACATAATGCTAAGTGAAATAAGCCACAGGGAAAAACAAATACTGATCGATGTCACGCATACATGGAAACTTTAAAGAAAGCCAGACTCCTAGAAACAGTAGAAAAGTGGTCGCCGGGGGCTAGAGAATGGGGGAGAAAGGGAGAGGTTGGTAAAATGGTACAAACTTTCAGGTACATGATGTATAAGGTCTGAGGATGTGATGTATAACGTGGTGACTACAGTTGATAATACTGTATTGTATAATCAAAATTTGCTTAAAGAATGAATGAATGAGTGAATGAATGAATTGCCCAGTATACTGCCTGGGCCCTCATGGACACTCAGTGAAAGCAAGTCCCCTTCTCTCCCCATTTGCCTGACTGAGGTCAAGCTGGAGAAGGCTCTGACCTTCCTAACGTGAGCTAACCTAATCTAAGATTGGAAATTTCCCAGGGACAAGAACAGTGCTCCTATCAACCACTGTTTCTCCGGCGACCTGCATGGCGCAACGGGTAAATATACTCTGGGGCAATTACAGAGGGCATGACATAGTCTCCCGGTCTCCAGCTGCTCACCCACGCCCAGGAGAGAGAACACGGACGAAGGCCAAAAGTAGCAGTGACCACAACAGAGGAAGGAGTGCAGGGCTAACAAATAGCAGACACAAGGAGTGGACAGTGAGTGGGACTGGGGTGCTGGGGAGGGAGGGACACTAACCACTTGGTTTTATCTGGAAAGGTTTTAGGCTGCCCAGAGACGGTGACCTGGAGTTCCCAGAATGCACCATGCTTTCCCACCTCCACACTTTTGCAAGTGGCCACTCTTCCATGTGGGTTGCCCTGGCCCTCTTGTCTTCCTGCTGAGCTCCTGCTCAGCCTTCAAGACCGAGCTCACTGTGACCCACTCTGGGAAAACCTCCTTGAGCCCTCTGACCAGAGGTAAGCACTCCCTCTTGAATTAACCCCTCACTGCTCTATGGGAGGGTACAATTGTCTAAACACACAGGTGCATGCACCGACTAAATGCAGAGAGCTCTACTAAGCTTTGGGGAGACTATCGGAGCTTCCCTCAAAGAACCTAACCAGAATACCCTAGTTATGGGGAAAGAATTACTTTTCAGCCAGAAGAAAAATTATATTAGGTTGAACCACATGAAACTACCATTTCCACACGTCAAAATGGCTGAATGCCAGTAATGCCTCATGGGGCCACATAATGATCAGCAATGCAGATCTGTCCACAGCATTTCCAGTTTGCAGAATGATTTCCCACCCGTGATCTCATGCCATCCTCACACTCTCTCTGTGCTTCAGAGCACTTGTGTTGTCATGTCACAGATGAGGAAATCGAAACCCAGAGAGTGACTGAATTCCCCACGGCTCTTAGAGTCAGAGGCCAAGACAGGACTTGGCCCCACATCATCTGCATCCACATGCGATGCTCATGTGTATTATTCGGTGTTCAACAGCTACTCGTGCTGGAGAGAAGGGGAGGTGCAGGAGGAGGGAGCCCAAAACACACAGCCGGTATCATACAATCCAGACTGTGCAAGGATGGGACCTCATCAATCACCCCTCCAGCCAACATTTATTGAGCAAATACTAGGTGGGATGCAGTGAGCTAGACAATGAGGAATCGGAAGTGAGCAAGGAAAACCAGGCCCTGCCCTCCCAGTGTTTATGTTCTGGTGGGGATGAGAGCCACAGCAACGAAATAAATTAACCAGATAACTCTCAGAGAGTGATGACTCCAATGTAGCAAACAATTTAGGGCCATGTAAGGAGGAGTTGGGGGGGGGGGGGAGGGTGGTGAGTAGATGAGGTCATAGAGAGGATGGCAGAGAAGGCCGTAGGCCTGTGCCCTGTATGTTAAGAAGGAGGGGCCAAGCACAGTTCTGGGGGAAGAGCATTTCAGGCAGAGGGATAGACAAGTGCAAAGACCTTGAGGATGGAATGAGTTTAGTGTGTCCAAGGTCAGAGACAAGGTCAGTGTGACTGCAGTAGGGTAAAGGGAGGGAGCAGTGTGAGATAAGGTCTCTGCTTACATGAAGCAAGTCAGAGAACACTTCCTGGGGGAAGCAAGTTTTTGCCCAGACTACGAAGGATGGGTGGGGTTTGGAGCAAGCAAAGGGAGAGAGGACTCTACCAGGAACATGGCCTCTGATTCTCTAGGTTGGATGTGGCTGAGCCAACGAATCCACCAGAACACTAATTGTCACCATCCAGGGTTTATTGGTAAAGAACCTTTATACGTTTAGAGTGAAGAAGAGACATTTCCCAGGGCACACATAATCCTGGTCTTCATCTTCGAACATTTAATTGGCTGCTCATACAAGAGGAGGAAAATCTGTGGCATTCCCAAGTCTTGACTCAAGGACCTGGACCGATGGATGCAAGCCGCAGAGGAACCAATTTAGGTGCAATGGGCAGAGAAACAAACAAGAAAAGCAGAAACGAAAGAAAACTGGCTGATGCAAGTAGTGAGAGTCCCAGCCTTGAAGGCATGTAAGCCAAGGCAAGCTGAGCACTTAGCAGGGTTGTGGAGGGGAGCTAATGATCAGGAGAGGTCCAAAAGGATCACTTTACATAGGGTAGCCCCACATTGCAGTTTGCCCTGTTAGGACATTAACAGTGCTCTTTTCCTTCCCAGAAGTGTCCCAGAGTGAAGGACAAATCATACGGACCCCTAACTTTTTCTTTAATTTAAATCCAAGTTAGTTAACATATAGTGTAATGATTTCAGGAACAGAATTCAGTGATTCATCACTCACAATAACACCCAGTGGTCATCCCAACAAGTGTCCTCCTTAATGCCCCTCTCCCCTTTAGCCCTTCCCCATATGGACCCCTAACTTTAAGACCCCTTCCAACCACAGGAGTCTGTGATTCTCTTTCCTACCCTGTAGCTTCTCTCCACCCACTTCTGCTGCAGGACTCTTTTGGACGGCACTTCCGCTAGGAACCCTGCCCTGTACCCCCAGACTAGGTGGAGGCTGGTTAGTTCCATCTGCCTGGCAGATCTTCTCCTGCACCACCAGCCTGAGTTTCTTCCTGGAAACCTACCGTGGGTTCTTAGAGGGTGAGCGGGGTAGGCGCATGACTCAGCCTGGCCAAGCAGAGAATTCTGACCATGCTGACCACGGCAATCAGTGTGGGGACTGAGGGTGCCAGTGCTGGAGAACGAAGCCCACGCAGAGGCTGAGCTGAGAAATGCAGCAGAGACGTCATCCTGAAGCCACCAGTAGAACACCAGGATTGAGCCATGCCCTGCAGGATTGAGCCTACCCCAACTTGTCACTGACCTGAGCCAGCAAGTCCCCCATTTCATTAATCCAGTTGGGTAGGTTTTCTGCCACTTGCGGAGGAGAGACAGCTGACCAATCTGGCCCCCCTGTTTGGTGTCCTCAGAGCACCTTGCAATTTCCCCGTGACAACTCTAGCACCCTTGCTTGTAGGCACAGGTGTCATATCTGACTCTTCTCCCCAAAACAGAAGTCCCACGAGAGCAGGATATCTGTCTACATCCTCCCAAACCACTGGGGAGCATGGCTCCCTCCCTCTCATCACTGGGGTTTCCACACAGGTGACTGCATGGAGAGTCACCCCCCCGACCACCCTGTCTAAAACAGCCCCTCCCATAATGCTCTGCTTCTCAGGCCACGTGGCTTCTCTGCAGAGCACCTCTCCTGTCGATTGATAACATTTCCTGTAGATTACATTCTTGTCAGCTTCCTGGCTGTCTCCCATGAGAATGTAAACTAATGTAACTCACGTGGAGCAGGGACCTTGTTTCTGGGGTTCTGCACCGCAGGGTGCAGAATCCAGTAACCATGGTGAGCGAGAGAGCAAGTGTACCTTGTTGGCATAGGAATTAGAAGGGATAATGGATGCAACCAGCTTAACAAAGCGCCTAGGTAAGGTTAAGGGCTCGATCATTATTAGCTGCTCTTTCTACCACCATTTCCACTGGAATGACCCCTGAGTGCTAACCATGCCGGCTCTGTGCCAGGCACAGTGAGTGACCCAGCTAACCTGTTCAGAACGAAAGCTAAGACTCTACGTGTATTCTTTCACTTAAGCTTCACAACATCCAGAGGTAGATATTATTATTACCTCTGGTTTACGCATAAGAAAGGGAGGCACAGAGGGGTAAATTAACTTGCCCATGATCACACAGCTAAGCGGCAGAGCCGGGGATGGAACCGACAATGTGTGGCACCAGCATCCTTCACGTTAAACAGATGGTGCCTTGTGGAGACAAGCAAGGCTGAGTCTCTGTGTCCAGAGAGTGGACCAGAGACATGAAACTGAATCAGTGCCCACACATAATACGCAATTAATTACCTATTCATTGCATCTGGGGGGACGGGAGCCACTCTGGGGCACAAAAGCCAAACTTAACAGTCTCCTCTCCATGGTGGGCATGGTTTCACCCTCATTTAAGCTAAAAGGTCACATAAGCCATAATTTTAGCTTCCTGAAACTCCAGACGCTCCAGTGGAAGGGCCAGCCTTACCCAAGATCTTTTCCTTCAAGGGCTGGTAGGTGAGGAGGTGAGAGTGCAGAGAGAGAGGCAGAAGGCAGACTACTGGTTACATTCAAGATTATATGTGAACTCATTTATAAAGTGTCACATGGAAAATGGGCCTTTAAATGGCAGCCGATGCTCCTTTGTGTTACCTTTTCTCTTCTCCCCGTGCTTGAGAAGTGTCCTCGCTGCGCCCTCTCTCTCTCTGCTCACCTCTGAGCAGTGCACAGGCACCTTCCAGAGGGACCAAGAATTAAATCAAAATTACATTTCTCTTGCTGTCTCTCACACAAGTGAAACAGTTCACTCTCATTGGTTCCTGGAGGCCCAGGGGACCAGAGGAGGGTTAATAATAATAACACTATGTATTCATAGACCACTGTTCAGCAAGGAGCCCCTGCAAATATTATCTTGCTGCAGCCTGTATTACTAACCAGTAATTGAGCTTTCAGTCCTAAGTCACAGGCTGGAGTGAGGCCCCTGAGGTTAGTGACATCTGAAAGCTGCTTCTAAAAATGGCTAGATCAAAGGGTTGGCCCACAGGCCCTCCCCTCCCCCCTCCTCCCCCCCACCCCGGTCTGAAGGTCTCAGTGCCCTCACTTATGAGATCAGCTCAACAAGGTAAGGAGCTCTATTAGTTAGTTCTGGTAACAGAACACCTGAATAACACAAACAAACAAGGGGCTGCCAGAATTGATTCAGCGGCTCAGCAATGTGAGGGCAGTATCCACGCGATTTTCTTGTCCTTTCCCTCATAGTTATAAAATGGCTGCAACAGCTCCAGGCATCATGCCCGCATTCCATGCAGGACAAAAGGCAGAGGAGAGTAAGGACAACACTACCTATCCCTTTTACCAGAAGAGCAAAAGTTTTCTCAAAAACCTCAACCTCAAACTATAGAAAGTTTATGAAAGAAATTGAAGAAGACACAAAAAAATGGAAAAAGATTCCATGCTCCTGGATAGGAAGAATAAATATTGCTAAAATGTCGATACTACCCAAAGCAATCTACATATTCAATGCAATCCCCATCAAAATAACACCAGCATTCTTCACACAGCTAGAACAAATAATCCTAAAATTTGTAAGGAACCAGAAAAGACCCCGAATAGCCAAAGCAATCTTGAAAAAGAAAACCAAAACAGGAGGCATCACGATCCCAGACTTCAAGCTATACTACAAAGCTGTAATCATCAAGACAGTATGGTACTGACACAAGAACAGACACTCAGATCAATGGAATAGAATAGAGAACCCAGAAATGGACCCACAAACGTATGGCCAACTAATCTTTGACAAAGCAGGAAAGAATATCCAATGGAATAAAGACAGTCTCTTCAGCAAGTGGTGTTGGGAAAACTGGACAGCGACATGCAGAAAAATGAACCTGGACCCCTTTCTTACACCATTCACAAAAAGAAACTCAAAATGGATGAAAGGCCTAAACGTAAGACAGGAAGCCATCAAAATCCTCAAGGAGGAAGCAGGGAAAAACCTCTTTGATCTTGGCCGCAGCAACTTCTTACTCAACACGTCTCCGGAGGCAAGGGAAACAAAAGCAAAAATGAATTATTGGGACCTCATCAAAATAAAAACTTCTGCACAACAAAGGAAACAATCAGCAAAACTAAAGGCAACTGACAGAATGGGAGAAGATAGTTGCAAACGACATATCAGATAAAGGGTTAGTATCCAAAATCTATAGAGAGCTTATTAAACTCAACACCCAAAAAACAAATAATCCAGTGAAGAAATGGGCAAAAGACATGAATAGACACTTCTCCAAGGAAGACATCCAGATGGCCAACCGACACATGAAAAAATGCTCAACGTCACTCATCATCAGGAAAATACAAATCAAAACCTCAATGAGATGCCACCTCACACCTGTCAGAATGGCTAAAATTTTTAAAAATTTTTTTAAACGTTTATTTATTTTTGAGACAGAGAGAGACAGAGCATGAACAGGGGAGGGGCAGAGAGAGAGGGAGACACAGAATCTGAAACAGGCTCCAGGCTCTGAGCTGTCAGCACAGAGCTCGATGCGGGGCTCAAACTCACGGACCATGAGATCATGACCTGAGCCGAAGTCGGACGCCCTACTGACCAAGCCACCCAGGCGCCCCTAAATTTTTTTTAACATCTATTTATTTTTTTTTGAGACAGAGAGAGACAGAGTATGAAAGGGGGAGGGTCAGAGAGAGAGGGAGACACAGAATCCGAAACAGGCTCCAAGCTCCGAGCTGTTGGCACAGAGCTTGACGCGGGGCTCAAACTCACAGACAGTGAGATCATGACCTGAGCCGGAGTCGGAGGCTCAACCGACTGAGCCACCCAGGCGCCCCCAGAATGGCTAACATTAACAACTCAGGCAACAATAGATGTTGGCGAGGATGTGGAGAAAGAGGATCTCTTTTGCATTGCTGGTGGGAATGCAAGCTGGTGCAGTCACTCTGGAAAACAGTATGGAGGTTCCTCAAAAAGTTAAAAATAGAACTACCCTACAGCCCAGCAATTGCATTACTAGGAATTTATCCAAGGGATACAGGTACACTGTTTCCAAGGGGCACATGCACCCCCATGTTTATAGCAGCACTATTGACAATAGCCAAAGTATGGAAAGAGCCCAAAAGTCCATCGAAGGATGAATGGATAAAGAAGATGTGGTATATATATACACTGGAGTATTACTCGGCAATCAAAAAGACTGAAATCTTGCCATTTGCAACTATGTGATTGGAACTAGAGGGTATTGTGCTGAGTGAAATTAGTCAGACAAACACCGTATGACTTCACTCATATGAGGACTTTAAGACACAGAACAGATGAACACAAGGGAAGGGAAGCAAAAATAATATAAAAACAGGGAGGGGGACAAAACAGAAGAGACTCTTAAATATGGAGAACAAACAGAGGGTTCCTGGAGGGGTTGTGGGAGGGGGGATGGGCTAAATGGGCAAGGGGCACTAAGGAATCTACTCCTGAAATCATTGTTGCACTAGATGCTAACTAATTTGGATGTAAATTAAAAAAATAAAATTAAAAAAAAAAAAACCTCAACCCCACCACCAGCAAACTTCCATTTACATCTCATTGGCTAAAACGGGATCACATCAGCACACCTAGCTGTACTCCAGATGAGTCCTCACGGGAGAAAAGTGTCGGGAGGAGGTGCTGGATAAACCAGCTAACAGTGCAGGGTCGTGGAAAGAGCACTGACCAGGGAATCAGGTCATCAGGCTCTTCTAACTCCTGGGTCTATGACCTCGGTTTCCTCACCTATGAAATGAGAAGCATTGAACCAGGTGATCTATAGCTCTGACACTGAGTCAGTTTATGACTTCTACAGAAATAGCAGGTGCTGCCACAGAAAGAGGCAACAGGCTATAGTCCCCCAGTTCCTTGCTCCACACTGAAATTACACCCCCAAGCGCTGGAGGCCCTAGAGCCTGGTCTAAGAGGAAAAGAATTATGGCCATGAGGAAATCAGAGGGACTGGAGGGTCAAGACTTCTGGTTCCTTTCCATGTTCCTACTGCTAATCCCCCAGGGTTAGGTGTGTCCGGGAAATAATCTTCCAATCAAAAGTCATATAACCTAAACTAATAGTAAGAGCAGTAACAATAATGCCAAACATTGAATGAAACTTTACTATGCACCAGACACTAAGAGCTTCACCTCCATTATCTTTTCAAATCCTAAAAATGTCATATTGTAGGTGTTATTAAAACCCCATTCAATAGACAAGTAAACTGAGGCTCCAAGGCATGCCCTTGCCCAACATCACACAGCTATGAAGTGGAGGTGTTGGGGTTCACCCAGCACTGGTTCACCCAGTGGAGGTGTTGGGGTTCTACCCATCTGTTATCTTGCTATCCTTGTTCCCATGACAAACCTATGGGGTACACATTGTCCTCCTCTTAAAAAAAAAAAAAAAAAAAAAAAAGCGAGTCTCTGAGACATTACATGCTTGGCCTAAAGTGACCAGACCAGCTAGCCACCGCCAGAGGTCGAATCAGAACAGAGCACTCACTCTGGGCCACACTCTTGCCACGATGCCATTCTGTGCAGGAGCGTGCTCGGACAAAAGCCTCTGGAAGGCTTCTCACCTTTGGAGCTGTCCTGTATAAGTCCTGCCAGTATGGAAGGTTCTAGAAAACCCATCCTTGTGGACCCTGGCTGGCCTTTCCTGCTAACTCTGGAATTTGCCTTCAAAGTAGTAGCCTGGGAGGGGCATCCTGAGTGGCTTTTGCTCCTTTGGGGGGGTTCCTGTGGAAGGCAGGGGTGTCGGAAGAGCTAGAGGCTAACAGCACAGGTCAACGTCTACCTAGTGGACTGTTCTGGGGCTCAGTTTGGGCAGTGATGGGGTGCGGGGAGGCTTTGAGCCCCACAGTTCCCCTCTGTGACTCTCAGTTCCTACAGCAGAAGGCAAACCGGGTGATAGCCATGGCTTCCCAGAAGATAAAACCCCAGCACACTGGTCTGAAGAATTGTGGAAGCCTGACTTTTTGGGGCCACCATTTAGAGCTGTGCAGTGTTCAGATTCTCCTGCCAGATATGAGGGCCCTGAGAGCCTCTCCTTAAATCCCACAGCAGGTCCACGGCCAGGCCACACTTAGTTCTGAGGTGGAGGAGACAGGAGCACTTCTTGTGAGGATGCAGCTGTCACCTGGGATGCCTTCAGGAGTCAAGAGGAAGCTCAGGAGATCTGCACGGCCCGTGTCAACACCCCTGCTTCCGTGTACATATCCCCACTGGCAAGTAAAGAGTGGCTTCGAACAAGGGGGGCTCCTGGCAAGACCCTACCTCCCTCTCCCCTGGCCCAACACGCACCAACTCACGACCACAGTGCTACTCCCATTATCCCCTTATCCCCATTTGCATCAGTCCCCATTAGCAGCCCAGAGTCTTCAGCCCATTCTCATCCTCTAGATTCTTCTTTACTCTGTCTACAGATGGAGGCCCCCCCCCCTTCCCTACCTTTTCTCCACAGCCTTCATCCCCCTATGAAACTCTGTTTTACTTATTGATTTGTCCACTCTCTGCCTCCCACATCATGAAAGGAAGTTCCATGGGGGCAGGAATATCACTGCCTTATCCTCAGTATCTTGAAGGGTCCCATTACACAGTGGAACGTCAACACACAGTCGTCAAACAAATAAACCAATGAATGAATGAATGGTCAATGAGCGCAGTAATGGATACCTAACTGAAAGCAGCCTACAGAATTGTGAGACTTCTCTGATTTTACATCACAAAAAGTGCAGAAGCAAATTGCTCCCGGGTTGGATAAATTGGCAGCTCCATGACATGAGGGAGCCAGACAGTTTCTGGGTGGTTCTCCCGGCTTTCCCATCATGCTTGCAACACAGCTGCCCCAGCTCAAAGGATCACTTCAACACCCGACTCCGTCCAAAGGCAGGCAGGTGCAAGTCTCCGTCGCCCCCTCCAATCCCTTTTAAGGACAAGGAAATTTTTCCCAGAAGCTCCCAGCAGCCTCATTGGGCAATTTGCATCACGTGCCTATGCGGCAACCCGCCATTGGCCAGCAGCACAGGAGGAGATGTTCTGTTACACCAATCAGCGTTCAGCGCCACCCCCCACGCTGGGGAGAGGCCCGGAAGCTGAACCCGCACAGTAAGAAGAAGGGAAGCAGGCAGGGGAGGACCACCGCGGAGCCGGCGAGGTAAGTGCTGTCTCCGCCTCTGTGTTCCCAGTGCGTTGCTGCCTCTCATTCTCCTTGCCCCTCACAAGGCCCTCGTGAAGGAGGATAGCCGAGAGGGCGCTAATGTCACCAGGTACGGGTGCTGGACACCCAAGTCACGGCATCTCCCCCAGGAGGGAGCCTCATGTACAGGACCCCTTTCCTGGGGAGAGCCTGACATCGCTCCCTCCCTCTCCCCGCCCCCCATATGTACCTTATTCTTTGCCATATCATTACTTTCATTCCCACTATAAACGTAACCCCTGTAAAACCCAGCTGCCCGGGTCCCGCCTAGACACAGTATTGCATGCGACCCAGCAGTGTATTTTCCAAGTAGTCTCCCCACTGTGATTTTTTTTCTTTCGAAAGGCAAAGTCCCTCCCAAAACCTCCGAAGAAGGAACTTGTGTTTGCAACACACAGCAACCTCTCATGCTCCTCCGACCCGACGCCCTCAGGGTGTCCCATGAACCGCCCCCAAGAGTCTCTTCTCGCCTCCTCCAGACTCCCCTAACTCGTCCCCCATCTCAGTCCGGCTGCCTCGTCTCTCTTCCATCTTCTCGCACCTTCCAGATGGACTCTTCTGGCTCCCAGCTGTATCTCTGCACTTCCTTCACTTCCCAGCATTAATCAAGCCAGCCAGCCTGAGTGACTGTTTCTGCCCTCATTATCTCAGCCCTGCACAAGGGCCAAAGGATCGACCGGACGAAGACAGAGCGCCCTGGGCAGCTGGGGAGGGGTGGGGGGTGGGGGCAGGGAGGTAGCCTGTTACCTGGTAATAGATTTTCCTGTCCCAGGCACAAGGCAGAAGTTTAGAGAGCTTCTCACACCAGTGCTGCGTCTAGGAGTACCTGGTGAACAACAACAAAAAAAAAACCACACACACACAAGCTTTCCCCCACATCCATGGTGCCTTTTCAAGACTTAAGAAGCAGTTTCTCCTTAGATTGTCTCATCTAATCCTTACAACAAGCCTGTGAGGTGACCATTATGCTTATCCTATTTTATGGATGAGAAAATTAAGAATCAGAGAAATAGAGTGGTTTGTCAAAGGCCAGAACCAGAAGGAGACCTAGAACAATTCTGGCACATTAGCTTTTGCATAAATGGATGCACCCATGGACGGATGGGTGGGCGGATAAAAGAATGACTCCCAATGTTTCACCACATCACATCGTCCCCAAGACAAATGCTACGTCTAAGAACTTCCCCAAACATCTCTTCTCTGAATTTCCTCCTCACATCATTGCTCCCCTTGTGAAGATGGCAGAACTGGATTAAAGGTGATTCCCTGATGAAATCCCAGAAACTATTTTGACAGTGGCACTAGATTCACCTTGAAGCCCTATAATCAGGTCCCACCTGGAGCTCAATCCCTAGAGCCGTCCTCTCCCCACAACCAATGCCACTTAGCACCCCTGTCCCTGCTAATGGTCAGACACAGAGTGAGGACTGAGCCTCGCTCAGCAGGATGGATTTAAGCTCTTAACGCTCAGAGTGGGGTCCCCAGACCCACAGCATCAGCATCACCATCAGCTGGGAGCTTGTTAGAAATGCAGAATCCTGGGCCCCACCCTAGACTGACTGAATCCAAATCTGTGTTTTAACAAGATGCCCAGGAGACTCAACAGGAGTGATAGAAACTTCAGCCTTCTTTTAGGATAGTTTTTGGTCCCCCATGCTCCTAGCCTGACTCTTCCCATCTGTTTCACTTCTGTAATTAGAGTTTGCCTTGCCTCTGAGAGAGATTCCTACCTACACTCCACTTATGACAACTGTATCCCTTGTTATTAGCATCATTCCCTGTGACTAAATGTTTTGAGGGGACCCCTGCCTACCAGCCCCAGGCTCTTTGGGACTAGAAACCTCAGTCTAAAATCTTGCAGTCTTGTCAGACGAGAAAGTATGATCCTGTATGTCTATACATCACAGATAGACTTTGCAATTAGAAAGACATGGGTTTGAATCCTGAATCTAGTATCAGACTTGAAATAAACTGCAAACTCTCCAAGTCCTGCCTGTGAAATGAAAACGATAAATGAAAGCAGTGCAGGACTTTTCTGAGTATTTCGCAGATCACAGAATTAGAAGCCATTGGCCCAAGGTAGGTGTTCAGTAAAAGTTCCACTTCCTGCCCCTCCCATAGATGGCTGTGTCAAACCTGCAGACAAACATCCATGATCCTGATACCGTGAATCAGTGATCCCTCCCCTAAATTTGTTAGGATGCTCCAGGCTACAGGTAATAAAAGCCCTGACTGACGTGGCTTAGGCAATAAGGAATTTATTATCTCATGTAACAAGTAATCCAAAGTCTAGGAGTAGTAAATTCATCGGTTCAGTACCACCTTCAAGGACCCAGGTGCCTGTCTCCTTCCTATTCTGCTATCTTTAACACGCCTTAAAGGCCCATGAAGCCTGCAGACTTCCGGGCATCACACAACACTTTCAGAGAAAAAGGAGTTTCCTACCATGCATCTTTTTTTTTTTTTTTTTTTTTTTTTTGGTTTTCCAGAACAAGAAACAACAGATTCCCTCTCTGTCCCCTCAGCCAAGATTGCACCATACACCCATAACTGAACTGTTCACTGGTCAGGCCAATCATGATCTCCTCCCTGGAGCTAAGAAAGGGCCCAGCATCTAATGAAGCACATAGTTTCACCCGGCAAGGAAACAAGGTAGAGCAACCTTTTGGCTGACCAATCAATGGTGTCTACCAGACATCTGCTTCCCAGGGTGGGCCTTCCCACCACTACCTGCTGCACTAAAGTGCCACCCAAGCCGATGGCCACATTCTCAATGTCCCCATTCTGCCTGTAGCACTGGTTCTCAAATTCATGTGCACCTTGGAATCGCTTGGTGAATTTTTTTTTTTTTTTTAATACTGATGCCTGGCTCTCCATCCCAGAGATTCTGAGCTTGAGGATTATTTAAATCTCCTAAGATGAGCTGCTTTTTAAAAATTTATTTATTTTGGGGAGAGACAGAGAGAATCGCAAGCAGGCTTCCGGCTCAGCGTGGAGCCCAACGTGGAGCTCAATCCCATGACCCTAGGATCATGACCTGAGCTGAAATCAAGAACTGGATGCTTAAAGTGACTGAGCCACCCGGGCACCCCATAGATGAGCTGATGTTCGAGAACCACTTGTCTATAGCAGCAGCTCTCAACTTTTAAGGTACGTCAGAACTGTCTCCAGTGTTTCTGATTCAAGAGGTCTGGGGTGGGGCCTCAGGGTTTGCATTTCTAATTTCTAAGAAGTTCCCAGGGGATCCTGATGGTACTGATCCAGGGACCACAGCTGGAGAACCACTGGTCTGTGGTTCAATGTGCATATGACTTACTTGAAGAATCTTGTTAAAATGTAGATACAGGTCCACTAGGTCTGAAACGGGGCCCAGGAGTTGCCATTGCAACAAGATCCCAGGTGATGCTCACAGCCCAAAGTACATGACAGGGTCTAGAGCAGAGTTTAGCAAACTAGGATCCACGGGCCACATCCAGGTCACTGCCTGTTTTTTGTAAATGAAGTTTTATTAGAACACCACCTCACTCATTGATTTACACACTGTCTGTGGCTGCTTTGGCAGCATCAGGGTTGAGTGGTTGCAGTAGAGACCACATGGCCTGCAAAGCCAAAAATATTCACTGTCTGGTCCTTTACCAAAAAAGGCTACAGACCCTGGTCTAGAATGATCACTGAGTTTCAAATTTGTACGCTGGAATCACCTAGAGTCTTCAAAGCTACCGACGCCACTCGTAGAGATTCTAATGTTACTGGTATGGGGTTCAGCCTGGGCATCCAGATTTCTATCAACTTCCGAGATGATTCTACTGTGCATTTGAGAATCGCTGATCTCCTGGACACCCTCCCAGCCCCTGTAGCTGCACCAGACCTTCCATCCAGTATACCCTTTACTTAGCAGGGCTCTGCCTCCAGCCTTCTGGTTTATCAGCTGCTCTAACTAAACAACAGTCCAGGAAGGGCCAGAGGTGGGGCCCTCCCCAGGGGAGCATTCTGGAGGTGTTTCCCCTCATTTGGATATGTAAGGTTTGGCACACTCATTCACAATAAACAAACAGGCATTCCCATCCCTCCCCAGCTAAACCTCATCTAGACTGAATGTGCTACAAAGTCCATCTGGCCTCCCATCCCACTGAGAGAGTCACCATTGTCTCTGAACCATGGCATGAAGCCACATACCAGATGTGCTCCTGAAAAAAATGTGAATTGTCCTTCCTGGAAAGAGAGAAAAGAATTCCTGGCAACGGGAAGTGGGTTTTCAAGCCTCCATTTCCTAATGCAGTGCACAGGCCCTTGGCAACAGCCTCCAGTTAAAGCCCCCAGGAGTCCAATGGGGCCACTTGCAGAGTCCTTTAGGAAACCTCAGACCCTGGCTTCAGAAGAATTGTGATTTAAAAAGTCATATGGGCACTGCTGGCAAGTCAAAATTAAAAACACTTCTGTCATGTCATTATACATTTGTCCAAAACCATAGAATGGACAATACCAGGAGTGAACCCTAATGTCAACTGTGGACTTCAGGCAATCATGGTGTGCCCGTAGGTTCATCAGTTGTGACAAATGTACCACCGTAGGGGGATGCTGATGGTGAGGGCACTGCACGTGTGTGGGGGCAGGGGCTATGCAGGAAATCTCTGTGCCTTCCCTTAAAACTACTCTCATAATGGGGTTGCCCAGGCGGCTCAGTGAGTTAAGCATCCAACTTTAGCTCAGGTCATGATCTTGCAGTTCAGTTCGGAAGTTCGAGTCCCACATCAGGCTCTGTGCTGACAACTCGGAGCCTGGAGCCTGCTTCGGATTCTGTGTCTTCCTCGCTCTCTGCCCCTCCCCCACTCATGCTCTGTATCTCTCAAATATAAATGAACATTAAAAAAAAAACTACTCTCATAAGTAAATAGTCCCACTACTTCTCAATACACTCTGGAGCTTGGGGGCTTCAAGAAGTATTGAGCAGACATACATTATTTTAACTCAAGAACCCTATTCCCCTTACTCTGGAGTCATAACTGCCTTCAGGAAGGTGTTTCAACTCTACCAACCACAGGAGCTGCCATCTTCCTCAGCTTCTGTGTGCCCGGCCGCAGCTGACCAGCTCAGGAAGAAGCCTTGATTCAGTTTGGGCCAGTCAGGGTCCCACCACCCTAGCCCCACGGGGTTGGCCTAGAGCTGGGCTCCTGACTCACACTAGGCCAGTCATACCGGTTCCCTGGGACATCAGGGCAGAGAAAATGAGCCTCAGTCCCTCTCTTGTGGGCAAGCTGAGCTGTGTGAGGAAAGGAGTGTCAGCACATTTCCCAGTATGGGGACAAAGCCAGCCTGAAAGAATGAAGCCAACATCCAAATAAAGATGGGATGGGGAGAGAGTCCTTGTGGCATTCAAGACCCCCCCCAACTCCTATTGTCCCTGACGCACAACTGTGCCCCTTCTCATGATCATTTGAGCCAAAACATCCCCTTTTTGCTTAGAGTAGTTTTAATTTGGCTTCTGTTACATGCAACTGGCTACTGTTGGGAAACGCTTGCCAGGCAGAGCATGTCGGTGAGGGGCTGCGATGAACCAGGGTCCCTCAGCTGGACCCAAGGGGCAGCACCTCTTGGGTGGAGCTCCGAACAAAGAAAATAAGGGGTGCACAGTTTTCTTGATATTATAGGAAGGAGGAAAGGACACATATTGGCTATGTTTCTACGGCAATAAAGCTGCATAATTAACTCCGAAACTCAGAATCTTAAAAACAAGCACTTATTTTTTGTACTTCGGGCATAATTGTATCATTCTGCTGAGGTGGACTGGATTATTCTCAACTCTTCACTCTCTCTCTGTAATAGAAATGCATGCCCTTTGCCGTGTGATTCTCCAGCACCTCCCATGAGAGTAGATTTTCTCCACTCTGTTGCTGTGGGATTTGGTCACATGACTTGCCTTAGCCAGAGGGACATGAGGAGAGGTGAAGTGGGCAGAGCCCAAATGTGCTTGCACGGTCTGGAGTGGCTTCTCGTGCTCCATCACTGCCCTGAGAAGACTGTGCTCTCGGTAGATGCTGGTTCCAGAATATTGTCAGAAGCAGAATATTGTTCAGAAGCAGACCTGAACCCAGAGCCAAGCCTGGCCAAGCCCAGCAGAACCACAGCTGACGCACAGGACCAAATGCTTGGTGCTGCATGCCAGTGAGTCTGGAGCTGTTTGTTACCCGGCATCATTTCGACAGACATCTGACTGGCAGATGATGTGACTGATGTAGGTAGTACTTAACTGTAGCAGTGCGAAGTGCTTAGCATGTGTCCTCTTACTTAATCCTTACAACAACTCAGTGAGCTAGATATGATTATCCCCTGTTTATAGACTAGGGAGTGGAAGCTCACAGAACCTATTTTCTCAATTCAACAGTACAGGTAATGACAGAACCAGAGATGGACATGTACTGACTCAGTAGGTTCTGATACTCACAACCTTTTTTTTCACTTGAGTTAGGAAAACAACCAGTCACATGTTCCAAAGGGTCCCAGCCCTGATTGTTGCATTTCCATTAGCATCAGATCCATTATTATACAAGGGACAGGAGCTCAGTGGTGGCTGTAGCTGTCAGCCAGAGGGAGAGAAAGTTCTATCCAGCTCCTGCCAGGCTGAGGAAAGAGGCCTGATGCGCAGGTTCAATGTGTGGAAAAGGTCATATGTACCCCTGTTGGCATGCAGTATTGCTCTGGCCTGTCTAGGCACCATTCCTCCCTTCTCCCTTATGAGTAAAACATCAGTTTTCTTCAGGTGACAAAGTACCCAGCTCAAGAGATGAACCATAATTAATTGGTCCAAATGCGCCGCACCATCTTATCTCCCTTTGCCAGGTACTAGGTCCAGGTATGGGCATCCAACCTGGTTCTGGAAATTAAGATGCTGAGGAAGGTCTAACGTGCTTCTGGGAAAGCTATGTCTCCCTAATAAGAGAGGGACACCCTCTCCCTTACTGCCTGGTCACTGGGGAGAGGACGTGATGCTCAAAGCTGGTGCAACCATACTTCAGTCATGATAGAAGACATCGCCCAACACACTGGGAATGACAGAGCAGTAAGACAGAAAGATCTGGGTCCATGACCACATCACTGAGTTGTCGAAATTGCCCTGTAACCACCTAATTTCCTGTTATGCAAACAATTAATCTCCTTATACTTTAAGCCACTGGTAGTTTGGCTTTCTATTATTAGCAGCCACATGCATCTGTCTTAGTTATCTATTGCTGCATAAAATTACCACAAACTTAACCACTTAAAACAACACACATTTATCATCTCATTTTCTGGAGGCCAGAAACCTAAACATATCTGGGTCTAATGCTTCAGGATCTCTCAAGAGGCTGCATTCAAGGTGTCTGGTAAGCCTGGGGTCTTGTCCGAAATGACTCTGGTTGTGACACATTTTGGGTCCTTGCTGGCTGTTAGCTGGAAGCTGCCCTCAGTTTCCTGCCACCAGGACTGCTCCACAGGACAGCTCAGAACACAACATCAAAGCCAATAAGAGGGAGTCCTTCAGCACAGTGGAAGTCAGAATCTTCCATGATGTATTCACAGAGGTGACATCCCTTCACCTTTACCATACTCCATTGGTTAGACACAGTTACAGGTCCCACCCACTCACACGGACGGAATTACACATGGGCATGTGTGCCAGGAGGTGTAGGTTATTGGAGCCGCCCTGCAGCCTGCCCACCATCACACCCTTATTGATAACCTCTATCAAGCAATCCTTCAGATTAAAATCCTCCCACCCACCTTGTCTGGACCCCGAGTCAAACAACCTACGTCCTAAAAAATACTTCTGAGGCACTTGGAAAATTTTTAATATAAACTATACCTTAGATGATACGATGAAAACGGTGTTGATTTTATTAAGTGTACTGATGGCATTGTGATTATATAAGAAAAAGACCATGTGACTATATAGAAATACACAATACAGTATGTTGGGATGAAATACGTTGGGACGAAATGCCATGATGTGTGAAGTTTGCTTTCAAATATTTCAGCCAGAAGAAATGAAAAAAAGAATAGAGCAAATGGGCAAAAATATGGTAATTGTTGAATCTAACTGATGAATATATGAAAATTCATTGGAGTACCTCTCAACTTGCGAGTATGTTCAAATTTTTTAACAATTTTTTTTAATCTGGCAACCCTTTTCTGACTTCCTTAAAGCCAAGAACTCCACATGAAACACACAGGATTGAGTGAAAGTGTGTTGAGACACAAGTGGCTCTGAGATGATGACGGGGTTGTCCTTGAAGGTCTGTCCCTGCCTCCTTCTCCAGTGTGCTGCTCTCCTACGCATATGCCCTTGCCCTGCCATCCAAAACCATGCCTAACTCCCCAAACAGATGGTGCTTCTTTGAGCCCACTCCAAATGTTTGCATTGTCTGCACCTTTATCCAGGGATTTCTTCCAACACCATCCTCAATTCTATCTATCTGGTCCACCTCCAAAACTCAACTCAAGTGTCAGTTCCTCAAGTAGGAGTTCCCTGACCCCATCTGCTAAGTAGAATGGACCCTCCCTCTCTGGAGGCCCCTTTGTGCCTTATGCAGATGATTATTATAGTATGTATCACAATATATTGCAATTATTTACCTTCAGGTCTGATTCCCCTGCCAGGCTAAACTTCTTGAGCAGGAAGTTTCTAAAAAAAAAAACAAAAGAGAGAGAGAGAGAGAGGGAAGGAAATTTCTCATTCTTCCCAGTATCCACAGTGATTAACACAGCGCCTGGCACGTAGTAAGTGCTAAATAAATGTTGAAGAAATAAATGGATGGCTGAATGAATAGATAAATAGGTGAAAATATCTAGCACAGAGCAATAATATCTATACACCCAATTTCAATGTATTGATCAGATAGCAATGAGTCCTGTAAAATGTTCAGCTTACTCAATGATTTCCACAATCCAGACAAGCCCTCCCCAGACATCTGAGTCTTGTCTGCTCTAAATATGGGAGCACTGCAAATCCCAATACAGAAAAGAGTCTAGGACACTGATGTTAAGACAAAGCACCAAGCACAATTCCCTTGTGTGACTCAGTACTAAACACCAAGAAACAGTTCCTAAAGAGATGCTGCAGAAATTGTCTTAGAATTGGTCTTAGGGTAGCTTTGCTGACAGCTGCTGTTCCATGCAGGCAGCACTCAGAACAAAACTATGGGATAGAAAGGCAGATTTGGGCTCAATATCAAAGATTTTCTTTAAAAGTTAAAGTAGCCCAGGGGCACCTGGGTGGCTCAGTTGGTTGAGCATTCAACTTTGGCTCAGGTCATGATCTCACAGGTCATGGGTTCAAGCCCCGCATCAGGCTCTATGCTGACATCCTGGAGCCTGCTTTGGATTCCGTGTCTCCCTCTCTCTCTGCCCCTCCCCTGCTCATGCTCTGTCTCTGTCTGTCTCTCTCTCTCTCAATAAATAAATAAACATTAAAAAGAAATTTAAAAGTTAGAGTTGTCCAGGGTGCCTGAGTGGCTCAGTCTGTTAAGCATCTGACTTGGGCTAAGGTCATAATCTGATGGTTCGTGAGTTCGAGTCTTGCATCAGGTGACCAAGAGCCCCACTTTGGGTGAGCCCTGCTCCTCTCTCTCTCTCCTTCTCTCTCTCTCTCTCTCTCTCTCTCTATCCCTTGCTCACTTGCACGCTCTCTCTCTCAAACAAAAAAAGAAAAGTTTCTAGTAGTAGGAAAGGCCACCTCATAGAATCAGGAGTTCCCCATTCATCCAAAAGTTAACAATTATTAAATAAATATCAGGCACCCACCGTTGCAGGTGTTGGGTCACTACAGTGAACAACATAGAAAAGTAAGCATCTCTTTGAGACAATATGCTGGATAAGCCAAGGTAAAGTGAGGTGATTTCAAAAGTACTATGGGGGTGTGGTCCCCTCAACCTAGACCCCTAGACATTGGACCAGATGACCTCTAAAGTTCCTTCCAAATATAAGATCTGTTTTTCTTGTCCTGATGATCCTTTCCAAGCTATCGATTTCACGTAGGACAAGTAGCTTCTGTACAAATGGTAGGAGATGTCCATTATCAAAGAATGTAAACTTAATCGTATCTCAACAAAGCTGATGACGAAAGGAATGTAAACTTGAGGAAGCAAGATCCATGGGTGTATCATATCCATGTATCCATGTATTCAGAGAGCTTGGCACATAAGAGAGACTCAATACAAATTTGAATAAATGAGTCATTGAAGTGGATAGTAGGGGACAAAAACGAGAGGGACATTACCACTGGGAGGATGGGGAAGAGGGCCGCTGTGTATGCGAGGGCCATGAGGAGTACAAAATTAAAGGCAAAGGAGTTTTGAAAAGTCTTTCTGTCCCTTTTAATGGCCATTCTCATTGTCATTTTCACAAGAGGAATGTAATAAAAAATTAATCACCTTTTCACTTACTTTTGGATTCTGGACTGATAATTCTTTGCATGAGATTCATATTGGACGAAACACAAGGTGGCCTACAGTTTATACACATTATGATTTTTTTAACGTTGTAGGAAACCCTAACATTAGTCTATTGGCAATGGTATTTTCAAGACACACCAGTCTTATCAAGATGATTACTTCAGGGACGCGTGGGTGTCTCGGTCAGTTGGGCATCCCATTCTTGGTTTCAACTCAGGTCATGATCTCATGGTTCGTGCTTGGTATTCTCTCTCTCCAACTCTGCCCCTCCCCTGTTCTCTCTATCTCTTTCTCTGTCTCTCTCTCTCTCAAAATAAATAAATTTAAAAAAAAATTTTGAAGATGATTATTTCATAGAATTCACTTGCCATATCGCAAACCTGGGCTGCTAAAAAGGCATTCCTGAGGTTCACTGATCTACAATCAGCTTGTTGTCCAGTCCTGTTAGCTTGTCCAGCTTTCCTTTTTGGGCTTCATTCAGGCCACGGCTGAGGAAGGAGGCAAGACGCACTGACAGGAAAGGACCAACGAGAAGGTCTGTTGTGCAGTTTTGATTGGTCGGTGACGCGTATGGCATCTTGTAATGCCAAAGGGCCAATAGCTCTTGCAATGTGGCAAGAGTGGAAGTCTCAGACAGATGTGCAGCCAGAGTTACAACTGCTGCACACACCTGGACACTGACTTCTTCCGTGGGTCAGTGAGCCACCGTGTTGGGCGACCTCTCCACTGGTGGGCACCCAAACGCCCTTGCCTTCTCATTGCCTCTCCCTGCTGTCACGAGCCATATCCTGCTCCATCATTACTCTAAATAACTACAGCCTTCAACACTTCCTGTCTCTCTAACATGAAGTATCACCTGAATTAATGCATATAAAAGTTCCCAGAGTTGGGTAAATATTATTGGCCAAATATTATCGATCCCAATGTCACACAGCTAGTAAGTAAGAAAACAAGAGATTTCTATCGTATTCCAACAATTCTGTTACGGACCAAATGTTTGTGTCCAAAACTCATATGTTGAAGCCTTAACTCCCCAATGTGGAGACGGGGCCTTTGGGGAGGTAATTAAGGTTAAATGAGGTCATAAGGGTGGGGCCCTCATCCAATAGGACTGTGTCCTTATAAGAGGAAGAGACGCAAGAGATCTCTCTCTGTCTCTCTCTCCCTCTGCACCCACACAAAGAAAAGGCCAAACAAGGACACAAGAGAGGAAGTGGTCATCTACAAGCCAGGAAGACTCTGGTTCTCACCAGAAACCAAATCAGCTGGAAACTTGATCATGGACTTCTAGCTTCCAGAACTGAGAAAATAAATGTCTGTTGTTGAAGCCACCAGCCTGTGGTACTTTGTTCTGGAAGCCTGAGCAGACTAATACAAACCCCAGTGCCGTCCCCTCACTCGGCCCCTCCCCAGCAATATCAAACCACTAGAGACACATCACTTTGTCCATCCAAACCTTCCGGACCCTCCTTATGTTGGGCCCTGTGCAGATGTCAATAACCATGATAGCACCAACTATTTATTAAGCACTTACTACAGTCAGGCACTGTGCTATGCATTTGTCACTTAATCCTCCCATCCACTCCTAGGGAGGCACAATTTCTATCCCCATCTTACAGTTGAACAAACTGAGGTTGGGCACCTTGCCCACATAACTGGCAGGACCCAGATTCAAATCTTGGCAGTCTGGCCCCCGAGCCCTCGACCTTGCCCCCTCTCATAGCAGCTAACACTTGATTGCCTGACCTGTCTGTCCCTGTCTCCCCCAGAAGACTGTGGGCTCTTTGGGCTGGGACCTGGTTCGATCCGTCTCTGCATCTCTGCATCTCCAAGCCCTGGCACACGGGCCTGGTGCACCTTGGGTCTCACAAAAGCTTGGAGAATGAATGAATGAATGAATGATTCAACTTCACACTGGTAGCCACCTGTCAATGATCAGAAAATCTGCAGTCCCCTGGACTGTGGTTATTCACAAGGAATCTCAGTGTGGGATAATGAAAGTTACAGCATGTGCCGTCTGTCCACACAGCCTCCCTGTCTCCGTGCATGCACGTCTGAGTGAACAGATAACTCATGCTGAGATTTACTTAAAAGGCATTTAACTCAGCTCATACGTCTGCCGACCAAGCCTATTACTTGCAGAAATCTATTCCATGCATTACCATTTTGATTTCCAGCACAGAGAGACAGTGGTGGGCTGGTAGGATTTTTTTTCCCTCTTGCCAGTTGAGTTACTGTCTGCTTTTGTGGAATAAATTGCTATAAATTGAGTTACCAGCACTCTAAAATGGGGAAATATATTCTCGATGCTCTATGGGCAGCTGACAACATTATGGAAATACACAAAGAGTGTGTCCAAGTTTATGTGAATGGTGACGAGCTGTGATGGATGGGGGGAGGGTGGCGGGGCAACCGGGTGGCCTCAGGCACAGACCCTCCTTGCTGCTTTCCCTCCCTCCCCGGGGAACTGGGGTAGCCTTCCCAAAGGCAGCTTTAGAGGTAAAACTCAAGGAAGATTAAAGCCGCAAGAATAAACAAGACGGCTGATCACAAGAACAACCGGCTTGGGAAATGCAATAAAACCAGCCAGAAAGGATGGTATTGGGGACACTATTATTGCCCCACCCATATTCCCCCAGGGGCTCTTTCCTGTCCAGTGCCTACCTCCCAACTTGTCTGGTGCTTTGCTTCTAAGGGCTCCTCCTGCAAACTCTCTTTGGAAGCCTGCGGTTGGGCTACTGGAGAGGCTTTGGGGCTTTGTGGCCCCCTGGGGGCAACTCTTAGCCAGTGACCATCTGGCGTGAGACTAGAAAGCCCAGCGACCTGGCTGGGAGTGGGGACAGGCTCTGACGTCTAACACACATTCCAGGGCATCCCACAAAGTCGGGCTGATGCCGGGGCCTCACCTAAAGTCAAGAGTTTTGCCTGGCTTCTTGTCCTTCCCTGTCCTCCTCGTCCAATTCACTTACAGGTTTTTCCTGGGAGCACCGACCTAACAAAGCATTTGGATACGAACGTTCGTCTCGGGGTCTGCCTCCAGGAAGGACACAGGGTTTGCAGTCAGGAGGCTTCTACCCACGGAGACGGGCTGTGGGAGTGGGTTGTGGGAAGTCCAGGAGCCGATGGGAACAATAGCATCCAGGGAAATAGGATGGGAGCTGAGGACAGGAGGAGGGTCTCAGGAAGATCCTAGCAGTGCCTGGCAGAGAAAATCAGCTCCCATCTGCCAGGTGCGGGTCCAGGAAGCCATATGATGCCCTTACCCGGCAAATAAGAACTTTCTTGACCCTTCTTCCTCTTTCCCCTCACATCCCCCTACCCAGGGCTCCACAGCCCCGGAGGAGTCAGAAATAGCAGCTCTCAGTGGACAAGAGGGGACTATCTCTGTTCCCGAAGCCAGCGCCCTCTCTGCAACTGGCCCCAGCCGGAGAGGGGAGGGAGGTGAATGACCTTGGAGAGACAGTGCAGTATCGACTAACGGACTGGACTGTATATTCCGATGTCTGAACCAAGGTTCTGTTTTGCAGCTTAAAGTGACCATAGAATTTTCTTTTCCCTCGGCAGACCAGTAGAGCGGGACCACCTGAGATTCCATCCAGGGCCAGGGAGGAGGCAGCTCTCAAGCGAGCATGAGAGGCACAGGAGGGGACAATAATACAGTGGCTTTGAGGACTGTACCTCACAAGTCCTGAATGTTCAACATACAAGTTACACATCTAATAAACGTCTGCCATTAGTATTACTTACCATTCGTGTTGCTGTTGGTTTGCTAGATAGAAGGGTTTTTCTAAGCCGCTAGGATAGGTGGGTCATCAGCAGGAATGCCCCGGTGAGAACGGAAACAGCTGAGTGAGGAGGCTGCTGCCATAAGAGATGACATAGCAGACACCGGGACTGGCCACCCAAAGCCGTCTGTATCTGCTTTCCCCTTGCTGCCCTCTACTTTGAGGCTGGAAAGTGGAACACTCGCCCACCCAGACTCCCTTGCAATGAAGGGAAGTCATGTGACACAGTTCTGGCCAATGAGATGCAGACAGGAGTCCCCAATAAAAAGACAAAGGTTCGCAATTAGGAGCTATGGCCCAGAAGGTGGAAATGATGCTCAGAGAAGCAGCAGCTATCTTGTGACCGTGAGGTCTGAGGACGGAGGAGCCAGAGTCCCTGCTGACATCGTTGGGCTTCTGTCCCGCTTCTGGACTGTCTGCCTCACACTTCTTCTTGCACGTGAAAATTACACTCATTGACTTTTTTTTGAAGTTTATTTATTTATTTTGGGAGAGACAACATATGCAGGGGAGGGGCAGAAAGACAGGGAAAGAGAAAGTCCCAAGCAGGCTCTGCACTGTCAGTGCAGAGTCCAACGCAGGGCTCGAACTCACAAACCGCGAGATCAGGACCTGAGCTGAAATCGAGAGTCCGACGCTTAATGAACTGAACCACCCAGGCGCCCCACACTTGTTGCCTTTTGAAGCGACTGCAGCAGAGTTTTCTGGTCCTTGGTCCCAGCTGGTACAGATGAGGAGGGCCTGACCTAGAGAGGCATGGATGGGGGGGGGACAGGGAAGAACGTGGGGACACTAGGAGATAGAACTGACAAGATTTGGTGTCTGGACATGAGAGAAGCAGGGAGTCAGGGATGACGAGTGTCTTTCCCAAGACAAGTAATAGAGCAGTTGGAACAGATTTTAGCGAAGAAAGGTCAATAACTATCATTTTACTAAGTTGCTATGGACTGAATTGTGATCCCCCCCCCCCCAATTCGTAGGTTGAACCCCTATGTAATGGCATTTGGAGATGGGACATTTGGGGGTGATTAGGTTTAGATGAAGTCACAAGGATGGAACCCCCATGATGGGGTTGGTGACCTTATATGAGGAGGAAGGACACCAGTCTCTCTGGCTGCCATGTGAGCAGAGAGAAGGTGGAGGTCTGCAGACCAGGAAGAGAGGTCTCACCAGGAATCAAATCAGCCAGCGCCTTGATCTTGGACCCGCGGTCTCCAGGACACCGAGCAGACTGAGATAAATATCTGTTCTTTAAGCCACCCGGTCCTCGGAATTTTGTTCTCACAGCCCAAGCATCCCAACACCTAAGCTCTGTGTATTGTGCTAACGAATGGGCTTTGTCTCCTATTGTCCCCAAATTGTGCACACACCCACAAAAGGAGGACAATGAGCACCAAACACTCCCATGTCTAAAGAGCACTGTGACACAGCCACAGAGGGTGTGCCGAGAGAGGACAGAAGCACCTCGGCTCCCTGGTCATCACTCCTCCTCGAGCCCCCAGCCTCTGTGAGCAGAAGAGATCAAGGAATTAAAGGCAACTCTTTAGATCAGGGGGACCTCTGAACTAGGGGACAGGGCTGCAACGGGTCCTTTCCAGTGACACCCCCCACCCCAGCCAACTGCAGGAAAGTCTCTTTTGAAGATTAGGTCTCTGTCTCAGTTTGGGTTCCCCCAGAAGGAGACCCTGAGGCATGGATTCACGGATGAGAAGTTTACTTGAGGGATGACCCCCAGAAACACCAGGATGGGAGTGAAGAGGGAGAGGAAGGAGGCAGTGAAAAGGATGTGGTTATTAGGCAAGTGGCCCCACGAGCAGCAGGATGATGCTGGGAGCCAGGGAGGAACGGGAGTCCCAAAGCCTCCCCCGGAAAGGGAAGGGAACCCCCAACACTCATCAGTCATCTGTCGGGGGGCTGCTGCTGGTGGCTGATTCTCTGCATTTCTTGCTGCCACCCCTGCCGAGGGGCCCATAGAAAGCTCTGGAGCAGGGGGACCTGGGTGGCTCAGTGGGTTAAGCATCTGGCCCTTGACTTCGGCTCAGGTCATGATCTCAAGGGTTGTGGGTTTGAGCCCCATATGAGGTTCTGCACAGACAGTGTGGAGCCTGCTTGGGACTCTCTTGCCTTCTCTCTCTCTCTCTCTCTCTCTCTCTCCCCCCCCCTCCCCTGCTCATGTGCGTTGTCTCTCTCTCAAAATAAATAAATAAACTTAGAAGGAAGGGAGGGAGGGAGGGAGGGAGGGAAAGGAAGGGAAGAAAGAAAGAAAGAAAGAAAGAAAGAAAGAAAGAAAGAAAGAAAGAAAGAAAAGGCAGGAAGGAAGGAAGGAAGGAAGGAAGGAAGGAAGGAAGGGAAAGCAAGCTAGCTCTGGGGCAAAGAGAGGCAGGGGCTGCCCCAAAAGGCAGCTAGTGAGCACTTTAGTAGAGCCAGGGAGGACGGGGCACCCCAGCCTCTGCTCTCGGCCACCTAAAAGGAAGGAATCGGAGTCTGTGCCCATGCCACAGACTTTCCGACTTCACCTCTAGGTCTAACCGAGGAGGGAGAAGCAGAATTGGAGAAAGAACGCAGAGGTGCAGGAAGCTGGGAGCCCCACTGCCAGCAATGGGGGTGAGGGTGGTCAGAGGGCAAGACAGTGGCACATCTCCAGGAGGCCCTCTGAGGAACCTACAATCGGCCCCTTTGCTCTCAACCTTCCCCAATCCGCTCCCAGTGCAGGTCCCTGGGACCACAGATCCAGCTGAACTGGAGAGGGAGGAGAGCACTAAGTGGAAGACAGAACTGACTTGTCAGCCACGAATAACCAAGAGCTATAGGACCTGCCTGCAGTGTTGTTGGAGGGATGGGGTGGCATGCACCACGTCCTGGTTGACAAGGTCCGATACATCCATATGACAGCCAGTGACTGAGACCCAGAACCAGGTGAGCTCATTTCCTCCTCCCGACAACCTTCCGAGGAAGGTATCACTGTCCCCGTGGCACAGCTGAGGGTCATGGCCTAGAGAAGTAACAGTTTGCTTGGGATCATGCAGGTAACATGTAGCAGAGTCTAAACTCAAACCAGGCGAGTCTGTCTGCCTTCGAGATGAATTTCAGATGGCTTGTTCACAAATTATGGTCCACCCATGCAATAGAATACTCCCCAGTAACAAAAAAGAACAAACTACTCCTGTATCAGAAGCTCAAAAACATGCTAAGTGAGGGGCACTTGGGTGACTCAATCAGTTGAGCGTCCGACTTCGGCTCAGGTCATGATCTCGCAGTCAGTGAGTTCAAGCCCTACATCGGGCTCTGTGCTGACAGCTCAGAGCCTGGAGCCTGCTTCGGATTCTGTGTCTCCCTCTCTCTCTGTTCCTCCCTCACTCACACTCTGTCTCTCAAAAATGAATAAACATTAAAAAATTAAAAACATGCGGGGTGCCTGGGTGGCTCAGTCGGTTAAGCGGCCGACTTCAGGTCATGATCTTGCGGCTCATGAGTTCGAGCCCCGCATCGGGCTCTGTGCTGACTGCTCAGAACCTGGAGCCTACTTTGGATTCTGTGTCTCCCTCTCTCTCTGTTCCTCCCCTGCTTGCACTCTGTCTCTCTCTCTCTCTCAAACATAAATAAAGATTAAAACAATTTTTTTAATTAACAACATGCTAAGTGAAAATGAGCCGCACACAAAAGATTACATTCTGTAGGATTCCAGTTCTATAAATTCTGTAAAAGGCAAAACACAGTGACAGAAAGCAGGTCAGCAGTTGCCAGGACCCCAGAGATGAGGAAGGGAAGGGGGCATGAGGAAATGGGGGGGGGGATAGAAATGTTCTGTATCACTACTGTATGCAGTTGTCCAAACTTAAAATTGCCCGCTTGAAATAGCCAATCGTGTTGCATACGAATTATGCCTCAATAAAGCTGATAAAATGTTTGATGGCCTTGAGTTGAAGGCAGGGGAATATGAGGTCGGGGGTGGGTCTGGAGCTCAGAGAAAGCACATGGTCCGCAGAGAGATCTGTGAGTCATCGGCATGTCCGTGATAGACACCCAGGGAGTGGATGAGGTTACCTAGGGAGAGTGTGGAGAGCAAGGGCAGAACCTCAAGATGTAGGGGCAAGCTCAGGAAGGACACCACAAAAGAACCATCAGGGCAGTGGGAGGGAAATCATAAATGGCGTCCAAGAAGAGACCCGAGGGCCATTATACACATCCTCGACTTCTCCTCGGCTGCTGCGGCCCTCGCGGCCAGGGCTGCAGACTGGAAGGAAGAAAAAGCCAATGGGGGCAGCGAGGAGGATCAGGCAGGAAGGGAGCAGAGTCCTCCTGGTGCTTCATGGATAGAAGAGGAAAGGTTGGTTGACCCCCTCCCTCTCCCCCTGCCCGCTGTGTTCACCCAGTGTTATCCCCGATTCCTCAGACACGGAAGCCCGGAAACCACACCCCATGAGGACTCAAGACCTCCCCCAAAGGAGTTAGCAGGACCAAGGGGGCTCTGGCCATGCGAAGACACGGACTGGAAGGGAGGGCAGAAATAGAGGGGGGAAATCAAATGAAAGGTGGCAGAGCAGAAAAAGAAGAGAGGACGTGGAGAGAATCTAGAATAGGATGGAAGGAGCCTTCGCGATGACTTCTAGTCCCACACCCCCCACCCCTTACCTGTAAAACTGAGCAACTGGGACTGTGGAAAGCTGTCTGTGCAGCTCAGGAGGGTCAAGAGGTCCAGGCTCCCAAACCTGAACTACTAAAGCAGTTGCATGAACCGGAATACAGATTTAGGGGACCAGAAGCTTATAGAGGGAGCCCTCTTAAGGAAAAAATAATATATTGTGACCGCAGTATTGGGTGCAAAAGTAGAGGGGGCCTTTGCAGATGAGAGGCGCGTGAAGCTTCGGCTCTATTAGCTTATATAGCAACTCCTCCCCAGCACAGCAAAGGTCCGGGGAAAGCAGTTCTAAACTGGGCCAGCAGCACCCTCTAGTGGACGCATGGAGGAAAGCCTCCAGGAGCCCAGAACCTGTCTGACGCGCGCACCGGCACTGCACAAAGTCAGGCAGGTCAGTTTGGCCATCAGCTTCCTACAGTTCCTCACCAGCCTGTGGCCCCGCGCCCCACCCCAGAGCTGCTTAATCATCCTCAGAGACTCAGAGATCAGCATCTAGACGTCCAGTTACTTGCACCTTCATTTGCAGCAAGTAACTACCCTTCTGAGCTTCTGTTTCTTTTCCCCTAAAGATGTATCTATGGGGCGCCTGGGTGGTTCCGTCGGTTAAGCAGCTGACTTCGGCTCAGGTCATGATCTCACTGTTGGTGAGTTCGAGCCCTGCATCGGGCTCTGTGCTGACAGCTCAGGGCCTGGAGCCTGCTTCAGATTCTGTGTCTCCCTCTCTCTCTGCCCCTCCCCCACTCATGCTCTGTCTCCTCTCTCTCTCTCTCTCTCTCTCTCTCTCTCTCTCAAAAATAAATAAACATTACAAACTTTTTTTAAAAAAAGATGACTCACATGTAAGTGCCTTTTTACACAAAGGGCATTTTTATATGTAATTTTTTTTAAGGAAAATGCACTGACATTGGCATATTTTTCTGCCTCTGAATCAACTCTTCTGAAGAAATCGCCTGTACGCACTCAAGAAAACCCACCCAAGGCCCATTTACACTGTGCAGGGTAGAGAGGGGTTGTGTCCACCTCACACACCCCTCTGCAGACCCCAAAAGAGTGAGGGGGAGTTTATTCATCTCCAGGGTTCCCCCATCCAGCATTTCCCTGTCTCACAGGCCATCAACAGGTTTTAGACAAAAACAACTACATGAACGGACAGACGCCTGGAGGGCCCCTACACAATGTGAGATAAATGGGGCTAAGTGAACATTTTCTTTCTCCCCCCCCCCCCCAACTGTATTTTGACATAATTTCAGACTGAGAAAAAAGTTGCAAGAGCAGCACAAGGAACTCTCATGTGCCCTTCCCTCAAATTCCTGACATGTGCACTTGTAGCATACAGGCTTTTATCCTTCTCTGTCCCTCTCCCTCGGTAGATGGGTGTCTGGGTTATCTCCGAACCATCTGGAGAAGGTGGCAGGCATGATGTTCCTTCGCCCCCAAACTTTCAGTATGTGCTTCCCAACAAGGATATTCTCTTATATAACCCCAGCCCAATTATCACAATCCGGCAATTAACATAAATGCAATAAAATACTATCATCAGTTGCAGGCACCTTATTTAGATGTCACCAGTGGTCCCGATAATGTCACCTGTGCAAAAGAAAATCCAGGATCGTGATACTGCACTCAATCCTTAGGTCTTTTTAGTCTCTGTTTTTGTGTTTTCGTTTTTGTTTTTAAATTTACATCCAAGTTAGTTAGCATCTAGTGCAACAATGATTTCAGGAGTCGATTCCTTAATGCTGCTTACCCATTTAGCCCATCCCCCCTCTTGCAATCCCTCCAGTAACCCTCAGTTTGTTCTCCATATTTATGAGTCTCTTCTGTTTTGTCTCCTCCCTATTTTTATATTATTTTTGCTTCCCTTTCCTTAAGTTCATCTGTTTTGTATCTTAAAGTCCTCATATGAGTTAAGTCATATGATGTTTGTCTTTCTCTAATTTCACTTAGCGTAATACCCTCCAGTTCCATCTATGTAGTTGCAAATGGCAAGATTTCATTCTTTTTGATTGCCAATACCCCATTGTCTATATACACCACATCTTCTTTATCCATTCATCCATCGATGGACATTTGGGCTCTTTTTTATACTTTGGCTATTGTTGATAGTGCTGCTATAAACATGGGGGTGCATGTGTCCCTTTGAAACAGCACACCTGTGTCCCTTGGATAAATACCTAGTAGTGCAATTGCTGGGTCGTAGGGTAGTCTTATTTACAATTTTTTGAGGAACCTCCATACCGTTTTCCAGAGTGACTGCACCAGTTTGCATTCCCACCAACGATGCAAAAGAGATCCTCTTTCTCCGCATCCTCACCAACATCTGTTGTTGCCTGAGTTGTTAATTTTAACCATTCTGACAGGTGTGAGGTGGTATCTCATTGTGGTTTTGATTTGTATTTCCCTGATGATGAGTGACGTTGGGCATTTTTTTCATGTGTCGGTTGGCCATTTGAATGTCTTCTTTGGAGAAGTGTCCATTCATCTCTTTTGCCCATTTCTTCACTGGATTGTTTTTTGGGTGTTGAGTTTGATAAGTTCTTTATAGATTTTGGATACTAACCCTTTATCTGATATGTCGTTTGCAAATATCTTCTCCCATTCTGTCGGTTGCCTTTAGTTTTGCTGATTGTTTCCTTTGCTGTGCAGAAGCTTTTTATTTTGATGAGGTCCCAATAGATCATTTTTGCTTTTGTTTCCCTTGCCTCCAGAGACATGTTGAGTAAGAAGATGCTGCAGCCACAGAGGTTTTTGCCTGCTTTCTCCTCGAGGATTTTGATGGCTTGTCTTACATTTAGGTCCTTCATCCATTTTGAGTTTATTTTTGTGTCTGGTGTAAGAAAGTGGTCCAGGTTCATTCTTCTGCATGTCGCTGTCCAGTTTTCCCAGCACCACTTGCTGAAGAGACTGTCTTTATTCCATTGAATATTCTTTCCTGCTTTGTCAAGGATTAGTTGGCCATACGTTTGTGGGTCCATTTCTGGGTTTTCTATTCTGTCCCATTGATCTGAGTGTCTGTTCTTGTGCCAGTACCGTACTGCCTTGATGATTACAGCTTTGAAGTCCAGTTAGTCTCTGTTAATGTACAATATAGTTCTCCAGTTGTGTGTGGGTGTGTGTGTGTGCACATATCCATACATGCATGCTTCATGACATTTTTGTTTGTTTTTAGAGAGACAGTGCAAGCAGGGAAGAGAGAGAGAGAGGGGGAGATAATTTTTCATTTATTTTTATATTTTATTTTATTAATAATTTGTCACGTTAGCTAACATACAGTACATACAGTGTGCTCTTGGCTTTGGAGGCAGATTCCCGTGATTCATCACTTACATAAATACCCAGTGCTCATCCTAACAAGTGCCCTCCTCAATGCCCATCTCCCATTTTCCCTGCCCCCCAACCCCCCATCCCCATCACCCTCGGCTTGTGCTCTATATTTAAGAGTCTCTTATGGTTTGCCTCTGAGAGGGAGAGAATCTCAAGCAGACGTCATGCTCAGCACAGAGCCCAATGCGGGGCTCAATCCCACAACCCTGGGATCGTGACCTGAGCTGAAATCAAGAGTCGGCTGCTCAACCGACTGAGCCACCCAGGCGCCCCCATGACATTTTTTTAAGGCTATTTTTAGAGCAGATTTAGGTTTACAACAACACTGAGAGGAGGTATAGATTTCCCACATATCCCCGGAACTGATTTTTTTTTTTTTTTTTAAGAGTACAGGCCAGTCATATTGTAGAACGTCCTTCGTTTGGAGTTTGTCTGATGTCTTCTCACAATCAGATTCAGGTTATGCATCTTTGGTAAGAACACCGAAAATTTATAATGCCATCAATATACTGTGTGACCTTGGAGTGTATCACTTAACCTTTCTGAATGTCACTCTCGTCATCTGAAAAGCCAACAGGATGAGACCGGCAGCTACCAAAAAGGAGTTCATATGGGAATAAGATGTGTATCTCAAACTTGCAAGCAGATGAACTCATATCTGTGAACATGATCTTCGGTTTCCTGGGTAGCGTGGGGAATGGCCAAGTATGTATGCCATGCTGATTCCTCTTATGCTAGACTCGACTAGGAAATTGTAGCTTTGAGAACGTTTGGGAAGAGTGAAATTCAAGAGGTAATTAAGGTTACTTCAGGTCTGGGTGAAAGGGGCCACATTGTTTCCATCACCTAGGATCAACCTTAATCAGCCATCTCACAGATGGGAGGGATGGAGAGGCGGAGAGAGATGGGAGTCGGCAAATCAGGCAGAACAGACCTCAGGAGGCCAAGGGTAAAAAAAATAAAATACAGAAGTCCATTCAACCACTTTGGAAAGCAACCTGGCAATCTTCCGTTAAAGGTAAATATATGCCCTAGGATACAGCATTACCTTCCCTGGGAGTCTCCTCAAGGAAATTCTCAGATAACTACACAAGAGACTTGAACAAGATTACTATGCTACTGCTTATAATAATCACTTAAATGGATATCATTTAAATGCCCACGGTGATGACAATGAATAAATAAAATCTGGCACACTGCGAGAACAGAGTACTATACAGCTGTAAAAATTAATTACCTGGATGTACATGTGTCAACATAGACTGAGAGCCAAGATAATCATGTATGTGTGTGTGTGTGTGTGTGTGTGTGTGTGTGTGTGTGTGTGCATTTTATAGCTTGACTTCTGATGTTGGTATTTTATGCTTTCTTTTTTTTTTCCCCGATCAGTCCAACTAGAGATTCATTGATTGTATCAAACTTCTCAAAGGACGACCTTTTTTAAAATAAACCTTTTATTTGGAATAATCTTACACGTACAGAAAACTTGCACAGACAGGAGAAAGTTCTCCTCATACACCCCTCATATTGTTTCAGTTTTCCCTACTATTACTATCTCTGATTACTGTTATAAACCTGCCAAGTCTAAGAAACCCACATTGGTAGGTTACTATGAACTAAACTGTAGACTTTGTGTTTTACCAGTTTTCTATCACTGACCTTTGTGTGTTTCAAGGTCCAGTCCAGATGGCTACTTTGCACTGAGCTGTGCTAGTCTCCTGCGGTCTGCCAGTTTTTCAGTATTTCCTGCTTTTCATGACCTTGATGATCTCAAGGAGTACTGGCCAGGTATTTTGTAGCATGTCACTCAATTTAGGGTGCGCCTGTGAATTTTCTCATGATGAGGGCAGGATTATTGGGTTTGGGGAAAGAACGTCACAAAGGAAAAGCGTCCTTCTCAGCTCATATTCGGGAAGCCTCTCGAAAGCCAAGTTCCCAGACACCAGACAAAGGTCAAACTCACTTGCAGACTTTTCTCTCTCTTTTTTTTAATGTTTATTTATTTTTGAGAGAGGAGAGAGTGCGTGCTGGGTACGGGCAGGGAGAGTAGGAGACAGAGGATCTGAAGTAGGCTCTGCACCGACAGCAGCAAGCCAGATGTGGGAACCCACAAACCGTGAGATCATGACCTGAGACGAAGGCGGACACTCAACCGACTGAGCCACCCAGGTGCCCCCACTTGCAGACTTTTCTAAGGGAAGTAGCCTTAGGCCCATGGAGGTAAGCCTTTCGTGCACATAATGTCTTCTTTTCCTCTGGATGCTTTTAAGGTTTTTTTTCTCTATCCTTAGCTTCAAGCAAATAGGTTATGATGTGCACTGGTGTCTTTTTCTTTACTTTTGTGAGTTTGGAAATTTGAAAATTTTTCTATGAATATTTCTTCTAATATATAAGTTTTAATCCACTCTCCTCTTTCAGGGACTCAAAGTACACTTCTATTAAGTTTACAGCTTCCCACAGCTTACTACTACTCTTTATTTTTGGGGGAAGGGGGTCTTTTTTCCTCTCTGTGTTTCATTTTGGATTGTTCATCTCACTATATCTTAAAAGTTCATTCACCTTCCCTTCTTCAGTGTCTAATTGGCCATCAGTCCTGTCTCACACATTTTTCATCTCAGACATTGTAGATTTCACTTCCAGAAATTCTGAGTCTTTTTTTTACCACATTTTTGACACCTTTATTGAAGTATAACTGACACATATTAAGCTGCACATATTTAAAGGGTTGATATTTCTTGGAGTTTTGACATAGGTAAATGCCAGTGAAACAGTCACCGCAATCAAGATAATATGACCTAGTGTGTTCATGGACCAGTGGAATCAAACTAGAAATCAAGAACAGAAAGATAATAACAGAAAAGTCTCCACATACTTGAAAACTAAGCAACACACTTCTAAATAAGCCAAAGAGGAAGTCTCAAAGAAATACACTACAGTGCTGAACTGAATGAAAATACAATGCATCGAGGCACCTGGGTGACTCAGTCGGTTAAGCTCTGACTTCAGCTCGGGTCACAGTTTGAGAGTTTGAACCCCACATCAGACTCTGTGCTGACAGCTCAGAGCCTGGAGCCTGCTTCAGATTCTCTCTCTCTCTCTCTCTCTCTCTCTCTCTCTCTCTCCTCCCCCCCCAAAAAATAAATAAACATTAAAAAAAAAGAAAATACAATGCATCAAAATTCATAGGACAACAGCTAGAGCAGGGCTAAGAAGGACATTTACAGCACCAAATGTATACATCCAAAAAAAGAAAGTGTCTAAAATCAGTAACTGAAGCTTCCACCTCTAGAACCTAGAGAAAGAAGATAAAAACTAAAAGCAAGCAGAAAGATGGAAATAATAAAGAGCAGAAATCAATGGAATTGAAAACAGAAAAACAATGGAGAAAATCAGTGAAACAAAGATCAATAAAACTGGCACAGAGAGAGAAAAAACACAAATTGCCAATATCAGGAATAAAATGTGGCATCACTACAAACCCCACAGACACCAAAATAATAGGGAAATGTTAGGAACAACTCTATATACGTTTGTAGGTTTATGACTCTCTTTTTGAAATAAAAAACTATATTATTTAAGGTATATTACATGTTTTAATATGCATACACATTGTGATGAACACAACCAAACTAATTAATACATCCATCACCTCCCAGTCATTGTGTGTGTGTGTGTGTGTGTGTGTGTGTGTGTGTGTGTGTGTGTTAAGAATACTTGAGCTCTACTCTCTTGGAAAATCTCAAGTACACGATACACTGTTACTAACTATGGTCACCATGCCATTCACTAGGTCTCCAGAATTTAGTCATCTTTTTTATTAATGTTAGTTTATTTTTGAGGGGGAGGGAGGGAGAGACAATGAGCAGGGGAGGGGCAGAGAGAGAGAGAGAGAGAGAGAGAGAATCTGAAGCAGGCTCCAGGCTCTGAGCTGTCAGCAGAGCCCAATGTGGGGCTCGAACTCACAAACCATGAGATCATGACCTGAGCCGAAGTTGGATGCTCAACAGACTGAGCCACCCAGGCATCCCCATCTTTTTTTTTTTTTAATGTTTATTTATTTTTGAGAGAGAGAGAGAGAGAGAGAGAGATGCATGCACATGCAAGTGGGGTAGGGGCAGAGAGAAGAGGACACAGGATCTGAAGTGGGCTCTGTGCTGACAGCAGAGAGCCCAATACAGGGCTCAAACTCAGGAACTGCGAGACCATGACCTGAGCCAAAGTCAGATGCTCAACCCACTGAGCCACCTGCATGCCCCAGAACTTGGTCGCTTTTAACTACAAGTTTGTACCCTTGGATCAATATCCCTCCTTTTTCCTCACCCCCACCTCCAGCCTCTGGTAACCACCATTCTACTATAAGCTTGAGGGGGGTGGGTTTTTGGTTTTTGGTTTTGTTTTGTTTTGTTTTAGTTTAGTGAGGGTTTTGTTTTGTTTTGTTTCGTTTTGATTCCACATATAAGTCTTTCTGGCTTATTTCACTTCACATAATGTTCTTGGGTCCATCCATGCTGCCAAAAAGAGCAGGATTCCCTTCTTTTTAAAGTCTTAGTAATATCCCATTACACACACACACACCCCTCACATTTTCTTTATCTATGTATTTGTCAACAGACACTTAGATTGTTTCCATATCTTGGCTATAGTGAGTAATTCTGCAATGGACAAGAAAGTGCAGGTATCTCTTTGAGATCGTGATTGTGATGTGATTTCTTTTGGATATTTACCCAGAAGTGGGGTTTCTGGATCACATGGTACTTCTATTTTTAATTTTTTGAGGAACCCCCATACTGGTTCCATAGGGGCTGCACCAATTTATATTCATACCAACAGTGCCCTAGGGCTCCCTTTTCTCCACATCCTCACCAACACTTGTTTCATCTGTTGACTTTTTGATAACAGCCATCCTAACAGGTGTGAGGTGATGTCTCACTGTGGTTTCGATTTGCATTTCCCTGGTGATTCATGACACCAAGCACATTTTCATGCTCCTGTTGGCTACCTGTGCTTCTTCTTTGGAAAAATGTCTATGGAGGTCCACTGCCCATTATTTTTTTTTAATGTTTATTTATCTTTGAGAGAGACAGAGCATGTGCAGGGCAGTGGGAGGGGTAGACAGAGAAGGAGACACAAAATCCGAAGCAGTCTCCAGGCTCCGCACTGTCAGCACAGAGCCAACGCGGGGCTCCAACTTACAAACTGTGAGATCATGACCTGAGCCCAGGTCCGACACTTAACTGAGCGACCCAAGCACCCCGCCCATTTTTTTAATTGGGTTATTTGTTCTTATGGTACTGACTTGTATGAGTTCTTTACATATTTTTGACATTACACCCTTATCCAATAGATGATTTGCAAACACTTTCTCCTATTCCATAGGGTCCCTTTTCATTTTGTTGACTGTTTCCTCTGTCATGCAGAAACTTTTTAGTTTGATGGAGTCCCACTTGTTTATTGCCTTTGCTTTTAGCATCATATCCTCCCCCTACTCCGCCTCCCCCAAAGAAATCCTTGCCAAGACCAATGTCATTGACCCTTCCCCCTGTGTTTTCCTCTAGCAGTTTTATAGTTTTGAGTCTTCCAGTTATGTCTTTAATATATTTGAGTTGATTTTTGTGTATGGTGTAAGAAGGGCATATGGTTTGGGTCCTGAAATCTACCTTACTCTCCCCAACTTTCAGTGTCGTCTTATATTTGTTTTTTGATTTTGTATTTTTTGTTTTTATATAATGTCCAGAGATTGTAGTTGTACTTAGTAGGAGTAACAGGAAAAAAGTAGATCTGTTCCAGCTTCCCAGAACCATGTGACCTCCTAAATCCCTTTTATACCTTTCATGTCTCTGCTTAGCATGTTTAATCTTTGTTCTCTCCTTTTGAACATACGGAATGTGGTTATAATTATTGTTTTAATATCCTTGTCTACTAAGTCTATCGTTCGTGTCTCTTATGGGTCTGTTTATATTGATGGATTTTTCTCCTCATTATGGGTCATAGTTAATTGCTTCTTTGCATGCCTCCCAATTTTTATTGACTGCAAGAGACTGAATTTTGGCTTGGTAGTGCACTGGATATTTTGTATTCATATAGATAGTCCTGGGGTTTGTTCTGTGATACAATTAAGTTACTTGGAAACAGTTTGATCCTCTCAAGGTTTGTTTTTAAATTTTGTTAGGTGGGATCAGAGCAGCCTCTATTCTGGGTTAATTTTCCTCCCACAACTGAGCACTCTAGCAGATAGTTCATGAATTACCAGATTTTTCCATTCTGGCTGATGAGAACCTGAACTATCCCCCCACCCTTTGTGAACTATAGGGATTGCTCTCTCTAATCCTTTTGAGTAGTTCTTTCCCTGGTCTTAGGTAGTTTCTTCGCACACAGGCACCAACTGGTCAAGCTCCCTGTGGAGCTCTGGAGCCCTTTCTGGGCAGGGCTCTCCTCATTCACACTCTGCCTGAGAATCCCGACCACCTTGATCTCTCCAAACTCCCAGCTCCCTCTCCTCAACTCAGGGAGATCACCAGGCTCCACCTGAGGTACCCTTCCCTACACCGTACTCTGGAAACTTCAGGCAGTAAACCAAGGCAATCATAGGGCTCACACTGTTTGCCTCCCATCATCTTGGGGATCGCTGTCCTGTGCTGCCTGATATTCAAGGTCTGAAAATCCTCATCTCCTATATTTTGTCTGGATCTTTTTGTTGATTGCTTCAGGCAGCAAGAGAAATCTGGTCCCTGGTATTCCAATTTGGCTAGAAGCAAAGTCTCCCAAACATGGTATGTTGATTGAAAAACACAAATTGTGTACTGGGAATTTATCCAAAGGATACAGGAGTGCTGACTCACAGGGGCACATGTACCCCAATGTTTATGGCAGCTCTTTCAACAATAGCCGAAGTATGGAAAGAGCCTAAATGTCCATCAACTGATGAATGGATAAAGAAGATGTGGTTTATGTATACAGTGGAATACTACTTGGCAATGAGAAAGAATGAAATCCTGCCGTTTGCAGCAACGTGGATGGAACTGGAGGGTATTATGCTGAGTGAAATAAGTCAGTAAGAGAAGGACAGATATCATACGTTCTCACTCATATGTGGAACTTGAGAAACTTAACAGAAGACCATGGGGGAGGGGGAGGGGAAAAGATAGTTTCAAACAGAGAAGGAGGGAGGCAAATCATAATGGACTCTTAAATACAGAGAACAAACTGAGGGTTGATGGGTGGGGGGCAGGGGAGAGAGGAAAATGGGTGATGGGCATTGAGGAGGGCACTTGTTAGGGATGAGCACTGGGCGTTGTATGTAAGCAATGAATCATGGGAATCTACCCCTAAAACCAAGAGCACGCTGTATACACTGCATGTTAGCTAACTTGACAATAACTTGTATTAAAAATAAAAACAAAAAACAAAAAGAAAAACACAAATTGCTACCAAATGGTCCTATACCACTTACATAGCTTTGCAAAACAGTGCTGGTATGGTGCAACACAACACAACACCATATATTATTCTTGCGTAATGGTAACGAACACATACAGTACCTGCCAGGTATCAGACACTGCTGTGTAAGGGCTTTGCTTTCCTTCTATCCATTTTGAGAAGAGAGACATTGGGACCCTGAGATGTCTGGAATTTGCTCAAGGTTACACAGCAAAAAGTAATAGAGTTGAGCTCCAACTCAGTTGGGCATCCAACTCTTGACTTCAGCTCAGGTCATAATCTCAGTTTGTGGGTGCGAGCCCCACACCGTGCTCTGCGCTGACAAGGCAGAGCCTGCTTGGGATTCTCTCTTTCTCTCTCTCTGCCCCTCCCCCACTTATGTGTGTGCACTCTCTCGAAAGAAAGAAAGAAAGAGAGAGAGAGAGAGAGAGAGAGAGAGAGAGTTAGACTTTCACCCAGTAAGTCTGGCTCTGAGTTAATACTCTTAATCATTAATTAGGCTACTCTGCCTCTTGTGCCTATATGTGATCAAAACATGGACAGGAAGGACACACACCAATTTCAATCCCTCTGAGAAAAGACAAGGCAATGAGCTATTATTGATGCTGGGGATAGAGATGGGGCTCATTCACACTTTCTTTCCTAAAAAAGATTTTTTTTTAATTAAATAAAATTTTAAAACAAGCCAATATAAGGAGACTAATGTTAACATTTGTTTAATCTGGTAGGTGGGTACATGAATATTTGTACTTTGAACTTCTAAGTTTAAAATATTTTCCTGTAAGGCTGGGGGAGAAGGAAAGAAGAAATTGAGGGTCACCACCATCAGCTAGAAATGCACCGTGGAGGACAGAGACAGCCAGGTTGGGAGGAGAGGGCAGGTGCTGGCCCAGCCCTTCCAGACTAAGTACATAACTCTCCACGTGGCCCAGACCTCCCCCAGCACTAACACGCCTGACCCCACTGCTTGTCATTCTGAGCATGGGATGCAGCCCTGAGCCTCCCTGCCTCCCTTTACCCAATCTCTTCCACCAGGAATGCCCTCCCACCCTATTCTACAGGCAAGGACCTTGCCCTACAGGCAAGGACCAGCTAGAGGGCTTCCTCTTTCTTGAAGCCTAGGGACTGGAGAGCTCCTCTGGGCTCCAAAGGACAGAGGCATTCCACGGCCACCCCTGAAGTCTGAGCTGTGATGTCTGCTGCAGACGAGCGGTGAAGCAGGTAAACCCAGGGCCGCCACACCATCTATGTAACTTTCCCAAGAAGCTTGCACCCCCGTCGCCTTGAGTCCCAAGAAAAAATGGTCTGTCCTACTGTTCATTTAACAGCATCCAGTCAAAAGGATTTGCTGAATACCCGCCATGTGGCTGGAGGGACAAAGATGACTTAGATCCTGCCCTTGAGGAGTAGGGAGAGGAGGGATGTCAGGGGATTGCTGACATCCATGTGGGAAGCGCAGTGGTAGAGACACGAAATCGAGCGTGTGGGAACACGGAGCATGATTCGGACAGGCGGCATTCAAGCTACGTCTTGTAGAGCAAATAGGAGTTTTCTGGGTACGGAGCTGGCAAAAGTGGTCGAGCGGTGGGGGTGCGGAGGGAGCACACCGCAGACAAGGAAACGTGTGCACAATGGCGTGGATGCACGGTGGGGCACTCAGCGCTTAGGGAACCGGAAGTCTAGGGAACCGGAAGTCTAGGGAACCGGAAGTCGGTCGGTGTGGCTGGGGCAGGGTCAAGGGATGTGAAGAATCAAAACTGCACACGAGGCAGTAGCTCCTCAAAAGCAAGGACAGGGCATCACAGCCTCATTACAGAGGATTTACTGTTTGTCATCCCAGAATAGATTCCCCTGTTCTTTTGGGAAATGACTCCAACTTCATGGTTCTGCCAGAAATGATCCATCACAGCACGGAACGACCACCTGACCCCAAGCCAACCAATCATTCTTGCCTGGGATTCCTTCCCATGGAGCTGGTATGGGGAAGCCCTCTTCCCTCTTTGCTCACCACCTTAAGCCTAGAAGCCTGGGCTACATGTGGCCGTGACTCCAGGCCAGTGAGGACGGCACACCTGAGAGAACAGAGGTAAGAGGGAGGGATCTGAATCCCTGGACCCGGAGGCCTAGATGGCTAGCTTTTCTCTGGCTCCCAGCATTTCTTCACCTCGAGCCATAAACTTCTTCTTGCCACTTACGGTAGTTTTAATTAGGTCTGTGCACTCCCAGCCCAAAGGGCCCTGTCCTCAGCATATCCATCCGGACTGATGCAACGAAGCTGCTCACAACACAGCTGATGAGGCCAAAGCATGGAAAAACAGTGCAGGGAAGAACACATCCAAATCAAGTAGGACTTGATGGGCCACCTGCTACTGCCATGCACGGGGCAGTTTCCTCGGGTCACGTGAGCCAGAGACCAGCCCCAGGCCCAGAGAGCACCCACCCTTCACACAAGGCAGATGCCATCCTCCTGTTTTCACGGGACGGCGTTCTCACTCACAAAGTCTGCGTGACCAGGCCCTTCTCCACTTCGGGCTACCAAGTGGTCCACCTTTCTCTCCTTCCAAGTTGCAAAAACAAAAGAACCATGGCAGGGTATTAGGTGGAGAATATTTTGACATCGAGGCTCGGAGGAAGGCCTAGCATCCATTCCCGGAGCTATGGCGTCTGAGCCTCCGCCACCAGCCCACTTCTGGGCCGGCCTCTGCTTCCGCCTCCAGTGCACATGTCAGTCAGAGGAGCCTCTCTGATCGCTACTTTAAATAACAATCCCTACTTCCACTCCCTCCTGGTATCTTACCCTACTGGGCATTTTTTTCTCCACCTTTGATCACCACCTAACACGGTATCTTATTTTCTGTTCCCAACCCAATTAGAACGTAAACTCTGGGGGGGGGGGGGGGGGTCCAGACACTCCCAGTTTTGTTCATTGTTCTATTCTGAACACCCAGGACAGTGCCTCACACAGGCCGTGTTTCCAGTAAATATCTGTTAAATGAATGAATGAATGAATGAATGAATGAATGGACAGGCAGTGATACCAGACTGGGATCAGGGAACAGAGAGGGCAGACCGAGAGGTGATAGACTTCCGGTCTGCAGAAGGTTAAGACGGGCAATTATTTGATATGCCCAATCTCATGAGGGATGAAAGAAGACACAGGACAAACGGGACCCATGAAGCAGGCGGGTCCAAGCCAGTAGTACAGCTGGGTGGACAGCTATCGGCTTTGCCTAGCGCTCCTTTACCCTTCTGACAAGAATCCCTGATTCTCCTCGAGTTTATGCTGCTTTAAACCGTGAGCGTGTGACCTGATTTAGCCAATCAGCATACCCCACGACTTTGCCCATAGTGATTGCTTTCTGTTTGGATACATGATCTAATTCAGGCAATGAGAGTCTCCCAAAACAAATGGGTAAAAGCAAGTCCCCACCCAGGGACACTGCCAGTAGCAAGGATGATACAGCCTGGAGGTGGACTCATCACCTGCAGCCTGAGAATAAAGCCAGCCCAGAGGAAAGAACCTCTCTCCAGAAACTCGAGTTCCTCCCTGGATCCAGCCATGCCCAAAGGTGCCAGACCTTTCAGTGCTGTCAGCCAATAAAGTCTCCTTTTCTGGTGAACGGTTTTGAATTGCGATTACGTCCCTTCCAGCCGAAAACATCCTGAGCAACCCTGAAGAACAGGAGTGAAAGTACATTCTCATGGCGCTTAAATACCTCACAGGGAGGCCCAATGTCAGGCAAGATGTCCCAGAAGAGCAATCCCATAACTCTTGGTGAAACTCACGGACTGTCTTTTTGATGGGCAGGATGGGGCCATGACGGCAGTTTTATCAACTATTCGCAGTTACGTTTGGGGAATAAATTCAACCGCTTTGTCTCAGGTGCTTGAACATCTCGCATCTCACGACTGCGAAGAGCCATGATTGAACGGAATCCGACATTCAACTCAGTGCAGAGGGAGAGAGAGCATCGTATGGTGAAAAGAGCACCGAACCAACAGCCAAATAATCTGGCTTCTCATCCTTCTCTGATCACTAACTGGCGGTGCGTTGTGAGCCAACTCATCTGCTTGTCTTCATCTCAGTTTCTAAGTCCGCAAAGCGAGCAGCATGATTAAAACCCCTGCGAGCAGCCCTTCTAATTCTGGACTCAAAAGCCCAGGAAGACAAGGGTTCCTAATCTTTGATAGGATCGAAACCCGGAAAAACACACATGTGCACAAACACGTAATTTTGCAGAGTGTCACGGGGTTCACGACTCTACGACCCAACCTAGATCGCTAACCTCTCTCCATTCTACAATAACTAGGACACTAGCTCTTCTTGAATTCCTCTGGTAATGGGGAACTCACTATCTGACAAGGTAGCCAAACACGACTGAACTGCTCTAGAAACATTAGTTTGTCTTCATATTGAACCAAGATCTTCACACAGCAGTTTCTACCTATTGGTCCAAATTCTCCAGAGCAAATCAGAAAAACCCTCTCTCCCTCTCTCCTGTGTCTGGCATCTCTTCATTTGTTTGAAGACTGTTTCCAACTTTTAAATGCAAATAATATGTGAGAAGAAATGCAGATGACGGCTCACCATGTAAATTATTTTACAGTTCACTGTTAGAAAAATACATTCTTCCGAAATATGCCAAGCACCCCAACGTAAGTGCCAAATTCCCAATAAGCACTATTAATCTGCACGGTCAAGGGTTTGCAGAGACAGCACTGATGTACAAAAATATCTCGAAGGAAATGGCATAGTCTTGCAGAAAGTTCACCTCATTCTGATTCACAAGAGTTGGAGTAGTACCTGCCTCCTCCCCCAACCACCTGTGTACGCTTGGGCAAGCCACTTACCCTCTCTGAGCCTGTTTCTCATCCGCAAAATGTGACCAAACCTACCTCACGGGGATGCAGCGGGGATTAAATGGCATAATGTTCGTAAAGCTCCGAGCCCACGCCTGGCTCACAGCAACTTCTCAACCAATTCCAGCTCCCGGGCTCAGCCAGCAGCGCGTTTCTTTCGATGCGCTCGGCGCTCCGTCAGGAGCGTGATTCCCCTTCCCGAGCCGGAGCCTGCGCTCTGGGCTCGACTGAGGCTCCCTGGCCGCTCGCGCTTTTCTCTCCTTCTCCAAGATGGCGGCGGTCGGCGGCGCTGAGGCGGGATCCGGGCGAGCCGAGTGAAGGTAGCGGCGAGCGGAGCCCCCACGAGGCCGGGCTGGGCCCCCTCCCCGAGGCGGCAGCGGCCCCGCCCCGCCGCCACCCGCCGCTTGGGCCCGCGACACCACCGCGGGGGCGCCTGAGGCCCGGCGCGGCCTAGCCCAGGGGCCGAGCCGGGGACTGGAGTAGCGGCCGCAGTCCGCCCCCGGGAAGGGGCTGGAGCGGGCCGCGGAAGGAAGGCGGGCGGGAGCTGTTCAAATGGGGAAGGCGGGAAAGCTGCGGGGCCGGGAGGGGGCGTGCGGCCGCCCCAGGGGCCTGCGGGCCGGGGCCGCCCCTCCCCCTGCCCGGGCCGTCTCCGCCCTCGGGGGCGCCCGGAGGCCGCCGGGACCGCGGGGACCGGGTCGGGGCCGCGGTGCGGCTCGGGACCCGGGGTGCAGGGGCCCCGGGCTGTCAAGGCGAGAGAGCCCCGGGGCCGGGGCGGCGGGAGGGCTGGGCCCTCAGCCGGCGGAGAGGATGCGAGGAGCTTTCTTCTTTTCCTCTTCACAGAGCTTTGTTGAACTAGCTGTTGCTGCAAAACTGCCGGGAGAATCCCATTGGTTTGCGTGGGGACCGCAAAAAGGGTGGTCCTGGGGGCTCTCTGTATAAATAACCCGGTGTTGCGTGTCCTCTTTGCGGGCGACCCAGTTGGAACGTGCCTTCGGGGTGCGATCTTCTCCGTACAAGGCCCGTGTCCCCCCGCAGCTGTTACTTGTAGATTCACTTTATATCATGCATTGGAGGAGCGACCTCTCCCCCCTCCCTCTGCCGGTTAAGCTGGTGGCCGGTTATGTTCCCTTATAGCAGAACCAAAAAAAAAAAAAAAACCCTCAGTCAAAGGAAAGCCTGTTGATTGGACAAAGCTTGTCAAAATTCGTCCTGGTGGTTTTTTGGAAATGTGTGTTGTCAGCCGATCTGTGCGGTGGTCGTGGTTCCGCTCGGCTCCCTTGCAATCCGAGGATTCAATCCCCATCCCAGGCTGTCGGGATCTCTGCAGTTTCCAGAGCTGGCAGGGGCTGTGAGTGCTGCATAGGTAGGTTCCTGGAGAAGGGAGTGGCAGGAATTCGGAGTCTCTGCGTTCTGAGTTTGGAGGAGATCTCCACAAAAATGACAAGACAGCACCTGCTCTATCCTAGAAGTAAACAACTGCAGCGATTCAGCAACTGGCAACAGCTGGCAAAGCACCTTCCTTTTCCTGCACTGTCGGGCCACTTGGGTTCCTGGAGGAAGGCTGGAAGAAAACAGGGACCCTTGAACATGGCTGTCGTCGCGGACTAGACCGGATTTCAGCGTTTCGCTCACTGCTCGAATCGAGGGCCTTACTCTGTTCCCTCTTTTTCAGTACTCACGTTCTGGGATGAAGAAATTTGTTAACAACGATCGCTGGGGCTCAGATTACCGCAAAAAAAAAAAAAAAAAAAAAAAAATCACCTTCTGAAACTTTTTGTTTCAATACTTCTCATTTGGACCTGCAAAATAAGAATAAGCAACATTAAGTAACGAACTTTCACTTATGGTATCATTTCTTAGCACGCTGAGAAGAACATAATTGTAAAACTACCCCTGCCTCTTGAAGTTGACAACACTGAATTCCGTAAACTCCAAAATGATGGGATTCAGGAGAATGGGTTTTAACACCTGTTTTCGTTGTGCCAACATTTCATGTTAATTATGGCCTCTGTCTTCTAACGTGAAAATCAAGGCTAATAATATTTTTCACTTCCGTTAGTCCCACAATCTGCTGCCTAACCCTGAAGTCTGAATTTATCGTGGATAATGATTACCTGGAAGGAATATCGAGGGGTCATCTGATCCTATATAAATGTTGTCCTAACTCTGCCTTTCTTCCACACTATTGCTTGAGACTTCTTTATCTGGTTTCATCTTTCCTTTGTGAGTCAGCAACCCAAACTAACCCCTGAGCTGCAATAATACCTTGATTTTAAAGAATCTCGAAATGCAAGGTCCATCAGTCTGCCCAAGCTGTGAGCAACAGAGTTCACTGTGTTTTAAGTTTTTTAAGCTCTTGGCTATTCCAGTTCTTTCGTGAATCAGCCTTGCCTTCAGGTCCCATTCATTTTTTTTTTTTTTTTCTCTCTCTACGGGTTATTTAATCCTGTAATGTATAAAATGCTCTTCAGCGTTTCTCTGAAAGTTGAAACAGGAGCAGGCCTAATTGCAATACGTCATGCCAATACCGGCATGTGTTTTCTGTGTTTGCCCGTGCCTCTGAGGATCAGCTCCTAATTTTCTGTTCCCTTTCACAACTTTTTAAATCCACTGGTTGTTTTCCAAAGCAGGCAGTTAAGAGACCATGAACACTTTTTTCACAGCTCCGAAGTCACATCGTGGTGTTCTCTCTCATACTGTCTTCAGAGGTACTTATTCCCATTCTGACTGTTAGACCGTTCCACTCTGGTTTATGTTAGTTTTGATGTTACTAAAAAGAAGGTCTGCCCGTACGTCTCAGGGCCTACAGAAGTGCCTGTTCTTGGAGTTGACAACAAATTGATGGCCATATTTATGACCCCGAATGTTTAAGATTTTTTTCCTTATTATTTCTCAAACATTCTCAGCCAAAATTCATTTGGCATGAAAAACATTTAAAACTCCAGGTCTCAAGTTGCTGTATTTCTTGGCATTACCAGCCTGTGAAAACTAACGGGACCTTTATCTTTTTTTCTGATAAATTCAGTATATTTTAGTGCCAGTTGAGAGGGTATACTGTTTTCAAATGAATGGACATAATTCCCTCGGACGTTCCCCCTTGCCTTACCGCTTGCAGAGTCTGCCCCACTTGTGTGGAGAGGGGAGGGCAGTAATTTCTTTTTTTTTTTTTTTTTTAATGAAATCTATTGTCAAATTGGTTTCCGTACAACACCCAGTGCTCATCCCAACAGGTGGGAGGGCAGTAATTTCTACCTGAGAAAGTTGAATACAGGAACATGGAAATCTAGCTACAATGGTGCAAGTTGCCTCATATTTCTACATGAGATCTGACCTTATAGCCCCTTCATTTCCTATGACAAGCCCTCAGAGCAAGCAGTTCTCCAGTTTATCACTAAAATAATCCAGCTGATTTGGTTTCTTTACTTCACTCTAGATTCTCTTGACTTTGACCAACTCCATTCTTCATTCTCCTCAGGGAAGTGGAGAAGTACTTTCTTGTGTTACTTTTCTGAATGTTGCTTGTAAATCATTCTTGGTAATGCTTTTTCTCTTTGTACGCTCAACTTAGGCATGTCTACGCACTGTATTTTATCTGACTTGTGCAATTAAGTCGTCTCGTCTATCTTCGATGTAACTTAGGAAAGTTCCCCTTGTTAATCAGATTCTCTGTCACGAAAGTTACACACTTCAGTATTGCCCATGCCCGCCTAAGGGATTGGCAATGTCTCACCAGAGAGCCCGTCAACATTTCTCAATCCCCTTATAGTAATGAAAATAAAATGAAATTTAAGTAAATAGCCAATCCAATCACCCTGTAAGCATTTCACTAACTGGATGAGAGCACTTTTTGATATATTTAGTCTGTCATTTTTAAGTTTCCTGCAAAGACTTCCTGCAGGACTTGCGACATTACCTGTCCTTAAAGTATTTGAAGAACTTTACCCTAGAGTGCAGTCTACAGCTTGTCATTGTCAAAGTCTTAGTAGACGTATAAACGTGAATGCCAGAAAAAGTTTAACGTCTTCAGAATAATACTTAGAACATTTACATTACAGTAACTCTTCAAATCAGTAAAAATCTTAATCACAAAAACTTCACCGCCAGTGGACAAATGAATTCTTCCTAATTTCCACCTAGCCTTTAACAGAGGCTTGATAGCCTTGAAAGCTGTCATGTGGCCAACCAATATAAGAAGTATACTTATTTTTATACCTCTGCAGTTTTGAGCAAATTCATATAGCTCAACAAGATGCAGACCAAAAAATTACACTGTAAAGTTATAATTTCTGTTTAAACTGCAACACGATAGATTTTAGCCTGTTGCCAATCCGCATGGTAGGACTTTATGGTCTGGAATGTTTGCTGTAATCTGTCTTCCTCTGCATCCTGCTTTATCTGTGCATTTCATAACTGTGACTGAACCTATCCCTCTGACTTAATGTCAGTATTTACCATCTCGGTGTTGTCAGTCCTGTTGGCATTTCAGAAATTCTCATTAATTTTGAGGTATTTTTTATTCTGTGGGAGGTATTTTATATACTTCACCAAACCACAACTCTAACTCATAAGTCAAATCAAATTAAGCCCAGTACACTTCCTGCAGTCTCAGCCCCGATACATTTACAAGCAGAATGAGGAGGTGACGAGACACTCCTTTATTTCTTGCTGCCCTTCCAGTCTGCCCTTGGATCACTACGCATTTCCATCTGGAAGGTTGCTTCTCCACAGTGATTTCGCATTACAGGAGGGTTTTCCTTCTTTGTTTCTCAGACCTGGTCCTGTAGACGGGAAGGAGCCTGGACACAGTGACACATTCACAAAGGCCCTGCAGGACCACCATGGCTTATGATGACTCCGTGAAGAAAGAAGGTATGACCCCTTAATCTGAGAAGCATTCCAAAGGGGGTTTCCTCTTCAATCCTTGCAGCCTGTGGACATAGAGACCAGGACTGGCCATCACAGCCTGGACTCCCAAGTGCTGGCCCAGAGCAGTATTAATGACACTCAGCCTCCACAACATCCCCCAGCTGGGCCCATGGATGCGAAAACCAGGACAGGGTTCCAACACGAGAGTCTGAAATATAAGTCTCTAGTCTATTGGGGTGATCCCCTGCAGCACTCGTGGTCCTTGCCAGCTCCATGTGCAGGAGTCTGGGGATAGGAGTCACGTTTTGGACTCCCACAGAGCAGCACAGCGCATGAATCCTTATTCTTTTCAGCCTTACCTCTGCAAGTCTGTGTCCACCTGCCAAATCACAACTAAGAAACCATGTCTGAGGATGCACATTGGGCTTTGCATAGCGTGGAAGCATTGTTTCTTCAGGTTTGGTTCTTGTATTTGCAGCCAGGTCATCAAGAAATACACTTGTCCCCTTGGATCCTAGCCCCGTATTCCAGTGGGCTTCCTGAAACATTTTAACTTGGAAATGGAGGGCCTGTTGCCTTACATATGTGGTGACTTGGTTGCCACTTACTTAATCTTTCTCATTTCCTTTCCCAAATGAACCCGGCTTTTAGATTGCTTTGATGGTGATCACAGCTCTGAGGACACAGGACTAGCTGCTGGCCGAAGCCAACGAGAAAAGAAACGTTCTTACAAAGACTTTTTAAGGGAAGAGGAAGAAATCGCTGCTCAGGTCAGAAATTCTTCCAAGAAGAAGTTAAAGGTAAATTCTACACATTTGAATTAGGAAAGCTTTTAACTGTCTCACATCCTATTTCCTCATACTTGAAGAAAGAAGTTTATCTTAAAATAAACATTGTTTGCACCCGTTTGTAGTACTTCCCGTATTTTACTTTGTTTTCCAAAGTCAGAAATCAAAGAACAAAATCGGGCCCCGTCTTATTCGTTGGTCAATTCTTCTTCCTCTTCAATTCCAGGATAGCGAACTTTATTTCTTGGGGACGGACACGCACAAGAAGAAGAGGAAGCACTCCTCCGATGATTACTACCATGGAGGTGAGGAGGGAAGGGGCAGCAGGTGGGATGAACACATCACTGGTTCTTGGAGTCGGGGTAGGGGAAAGGGATCCAGATGTTGCTGACTCAGTGGCCTATTTAACAGGACAGTGGTTCTTGTTCTGAGTGCCGATAAACCAGTGTGAAGGAGGAGAGAGGTGGAGGGCTGGTATTTTGGAGGATTCAGCATAGAAGAACAGTCTTCATTTGTGATACACCAGGTACCAGGTTCCTTCTCCCCCCAATCATCCACTTCTCTTCTGCCCATTGTTACCTAGCATCCCTTTTGCCGTATGTAGTCCCGGGCCCTCTGGCCTGCACCTGTGGGTTACTTCTCAGTGCAGCGCATATCCACTCACAAGACCAGCCTCTCTTAGCTCTCTTACGCGCATAGCTGATGAGACTAACCCTTTACTAGAACGGGCTTGTCCTGAACACAGAAACAGACGACACTCTGTCTGCAGTGCAACCCAAATTGTGACTACTCATAATCCCACAGCTTAGTCCATTCTTCTGGGTCCGCTCTCTCTGGTTGCTCGTGAAGTCTCAGTGAAGAGAAACGACTTTAGTGGCGAGAACTGTGTCCGGGGTCAGGCAGAATCTACCAAGCCAAGAAGCACACGGGCGTCATCAGGAATCAGTTGAAGGGTCCCCCCTCAAATCATTTCTCTTAGCCTCTTGCTCGTGTTAGTTGAGTGTTTGGGGTGAGAGAGGCAACTTGTTGGAAGTTGGTTTGTCGTGTGGACATGACTTCTCTTGATTATTTCTAGATATTTCGTCTTTGGAATCGTCACAGAAGAAAAAGAAGAAGTCCAGCCCGCAGTCTGCCGATACAGCCATGGATCTGTTGAAAGCTATCACTTCCCCGCTGGCAACAGGCTCCAAGCCCTCCAAAAAGACAGGGGAGAAATCCTCCAGTTCTTCAAGTCATTCAGAGAGTAAAAAGGAACACCACAGGAAGAAAGTAAGTGGAAGCGGTGGGGAGCTGTCCCTGGAGGATGGCGGTTCCCACAAATCAAAAAAAATGAAACCGCTCTATGTGAACACAGAGACACTGACTCTTCGGGAGCCCGACGGCTTAAAGATGAAGCTCATTCTCTCGCCAAAGGAGAAGGGAAGCAGCTCGGTTGACGAGGAGTCTTTTCAGTACCCCTCTCAACAAGCGACGGTGAAAAAATCTTCTAAGAAATCAGCTCGGGATGAGCAAGGTGCTTTACTCCTAGGACACGAGTTACAGAGCTTTCTGAGAACAGCCCGGAAGAAGCACAAGTCCGCCTCGGACCCACATTCCTCTCCTGGCCCCGAAGGCGGTGGGTCGGATGCCTCCCAATTCCCAGACTCCCACAGCGCTAACCTTGATCTTTCAGGACTTGAACCTATTCTGGTAGAATCAGACTCGTCCTCTGGTGGGGAGCTAGAGGCTGGGGAGCTAGTGATAGATGATTCCTACCGGGAAGTCAAGAAGAAGAAGAAGTCAAAGAAGAGCAAAAAGAAGAAGGACAAGGAGAAGCATAAAGAGAAGCGACACTCCAAGTCCAAGAGAAGTTCGGGACTTTCGGCCGCAGCAGCGGGAGAGGCCCCAGTGGCTCCCGGCCCTCCTCCCAGCGCCCCGCACGCTGGGGCGGCTGCCCCTCCCCCCCCACTGCCCAGCCTCCACACAGACGGGCATGGTGAGAAAAAGAAGAAAAAAGAGGAGAAAGACAGAGAGAGAGAGAGAGGAGAAAAGGTAAACCATTCTTTGAAGTGCGGTGGGTAAGTGACGATGGTAGTAAGCGGACTTGGAATTCGGCAGCTGAGGTGAGCCGTGGGGAGTGTGGCCCCGTCCGGTGGGATGGCGTGAAATGTAAAATATTACCAGTGGCCAAGTGCGGCTGATGCGAAAATAAGAGCAGTCTTGATTATTCATGGGTTTTGTTTTTTTAATTTTTTTTAATGTTCATTTATTTTTGAGAGACAGAAACAGAGCACTAGTTGGGGAGGGGCAGAGAGAGAGAGAGAGAGAGGGATGCACAGAATCTGAAGCAGGCTTCAGGCTCTGAGCTGTCATCACAGAGCCTGATGTGGGGCTTGAACTCACAAACGGTGAGATCATGACCTGAGCGGAAGTCAGATGCTTAACCAACTGAGCCATCCAGGCGCCCCAGATTCATGGGTTTTCTTAACGGAGCTGTTCTCCCATTGTGCCAGGCATAGGGTTAGGGACACCCTTGAAATTGGAATTCACGGAAGGAGCCAAACCCACTTTCTTTCACTCAGCAGCACTGGCTGCCTGGGGCAGTTGAGAGAGACTCAAGGTACCAGAGGTATTCTGTGAGCTTACTTTGAGAAACAGATTTTCAAAATGAGAAGAATAATGACCAGGTTAACAGAATAAGGGAATGGCTTTCCACTAACTGTGCTTTCCACTTTCTGGTGTCAAATGTGTGTTCTTTCACCATGTGAGCACCTGCTGTCTACCAGGCCCAGTGCTGTGGTTCACGTTAAGAGGAGCAGAGCTGAGCGGGACCTAGCTCCCGACCTCAGGGAGCCCACAGATTGCTGAGGAGGCAGGAATGAGAAATCAGCCAGCTTGGTTTAACTTCTTTCCCACAACTTGAAAAACTTTCTAGCAGTTGTACAGTAGGGGCTGGTGACTATGTCATTACAGGTTTTCTTTAAAAAATAAACCTTTCCCCCCTGTTATCAAAGTAATTGCTGTTGCAGAAATTTAGAAATCGAGAATCGTAGAAAGAAAAAGCTCAGAAAGGTTAGTTTCGCCACCCGAGGACAACCATTGGCTTCCTTTGTTTAGAGTTCTGCAAGATGAAATGTCAGATAAAGTCTGAAAGAGAAGCTGCTAAGAAGGAGAAAGTCAAGTATTTAAGAATTTGGAAATGGGAGCTTCGGTTCAGCCTGTGACGGGTACGGGTCATGTTTCCCACTGCAAAGAGTGGCTTTTGAGTGTGTATATCTCAGAAATGAAAAACAAAAGTGTACCTTCCGAGCCACGAATCAGTGTGCGCGTCAAGAGCTGCATAGTCAGACACTGGGTCAGGTTTTATTCATTTATTTGCAAATTGCTTCGTGAAATCGTATGTATTCTGTGTAAGATGCCCTTTATCCTGAGAATTTCCATTCGCTAGTGATATATGACAGTGCCATAAACTAATCGTACAGTGCTGAATGTAGGAGGCCAGGGTGGTCAGAGCTTACGGAAGAAAAAGGATTTCAGTACAAAGGCATCCAAGGTGGCAGAAAGATGTTTAGGAGGTAGCACAGCAAAACCACCGAACTCTAGTCCTGTGTTTCTAACTGCCTGATAAATATTGCCACCTGGATGCCTTGGGCCCCTCAGACCCACGTGTCACTGACTAAGCTCATCATCCCGTCGCCCAAACCTGCATCTCCTCCTCCATCTGCTTCTGTGTTCTGGGCCCTTCCAGTCAGCCCAGACTCAAAACTATACGCTGCGTCGTTTCTCTTGACGCTTTATCATGAAATTTTTCAAACCAAAAGCTTTGAAATGGTACAGTGAGCACAATATGCCACCCAGTGAGATTCTGTAGTTATTATCTTGCTGTCTGCCTCATGAGACATCTGTCCGTCCATCTTTTACAAAGTATTTTGAAGTAAATTATAGATCTCACACATCGCATCGCTGAACGCTTCAGCCTGCGTGTCATTAACTTAAGTTCAATATTTGTTTCCAGGACTTTTTTTTTTTTTTTCATGGTAGACTTAGGTGCAGATGTGCATGGGGTCAGTCTACCACTGGGTGAGTTTTGACAAATGCATACGCCTGTGTGACCACGCCTGTCAAGACAGACATTCCCATCGTCCCAAACAGCTTTCTCGTACCCCTTGCCTGTTGGTCCCCGCCCCCAGAGCCACCCACTGTTCTGGTTGCTTCCCGGTCTTATGGTGCCTTTTTGCATCTCCGCCTCCCTGCTCTCCCTCTCCTGTAGCTCCACTCGAGGACTGTGCCCGATATCCTTCCTCCTTAATCATTCCCATGCCTTTATGTCCTCCGTTACCACTGTTCCATCCTGGACCTCATCCCTCCCTGTACGTAATGCAGTCAGTGGCCTCCTTTCTGTTTCTTCTCCCATGCAATTACGACACCCTGATGCCAGAATGTCCTTAAGTACCACTTTGATGCCAACAGTCCTCTGGTTCAGCATCTTCAGTGGATCCTTCCCACCTTCACGTTCGACCCTAAGCTCCGAGAGGACCAGGGTCCTGTCTGTCACGCTCTCCACTTCATCCCTAGCACTGAACCCGCAGTCTGGCCCGCTGTATTTAGTCCATAGATGCTTGCTGAATGAATAAATATCAAAGTTAGTCCATAGATGCTTGTCGAATGAGTGGATAATCAAGGTCCAGACCCGAGGCCAAGCATCATAATTGTCCGTGATTTAGCCTTCAGCCTTCCTTCTCAGCTGTCCCCCTTAGTCGGCTTTACGTGCACTGTGGGGAAACCATTCTTGGCCCCTACATTCTTCCCTCTACTCCTCTGCTCATTTTTTGTAGTGATCTTCTTCTGTATTCTGCTTCCTATACGGAAGCTCTGCCTTCCCTTCAAGACCTAATCAAGTGCCGCCTCCTCCAAGACATGCTGCCCCTCCGGCCACAATTGTGACTTCCCCTGCCAGCTGGCTGTGGGAAGTCACTGCACTTAACTTTCCCTAACATTCGGGTTTTCTATGCATGTATTCCATTTCCCCTGTTAAAGACGGTAAGCTCCTTGAGGGTGCCGTAGCTCCTTAGGGGCTGTTGTGGTCACCTTACTGTCCCCTTCATCTCCTCAATGCCCTTGGTAGGCATTTTGTGATGCATGCAAAGTGAATGAAATGGGTGCAAACCTAGTACTGAAAAGGTGGGTCAGGAGCAAATTGTAAGAATCTTGAATAGTTAAGGACTTGGCAACGGGCACTTCGGGCTTATGAGCAGGACTTAGATATGCTCCACATGATCGTGTAAGAAGAAAATGATAGCGTGGCAGCAGGTGGGTGAGACCAAGGAGAGATTGTGACAGACCATGCAGGAGGTTATTATGGTCCAAGGTTTGGGGTACTGTAAAAGCCTGGTAGAGATTCAGAAGAGACTCTGAAGGGAAAACTGATAAGGTCTGGCAGCAGGGCTTGGGTCTGAGAAGGCGGAAACATAAATGAGGATAAAGATGTCCCTTAAGATTTTGAACCTGGGTGCCTTGGAAAATAAAATTATAATCTCTTCAAGTGTAGGACTTCTTTATAATTCCCCCACGGGGCTAGCAGTTGCTAGTAAAAAATGAACGGTAGTTTATAGCAAAAATTGTATTAGGAATCAGCATTTGATCGTGACTATCCAAACCTGAAGTAGTCATACTCTGAATGTAATCATTTATTTATCCAGCAAATACTTATGGAACACGTACCATGTTGTTTTAAACCTGACCTCTGCATAAAAATTTCTCGTGGAGTTTAAAAAAAAAAAATTCCTTTCCCGGGTTTTATTTCAGTATAGAAAAGAACTAAAAGTCCACCTAGAGATCAAAAGGAAAGCTTCAGGAATAGCGTCCCCCCAGACTACAGCAAGCAGAGGTTGGCTCTCCCACTGGTAGAAACACGGAAAGCCTCTGTGCACTTTCTGCTTGGATCCTATGACCAGCACTGGCACAAAAGTAGAGAAGCAAGGATGGCTGTTTTGGGAGAAGATAAGTCAGGTTTAGATTTTTTTTAAGATATAAGTGTGAAGCGATTCAAGGCTAAGAGTGTAGGCTGGGGAGCCAGACCACTTGGGTTCAAAGCCTGGCTCTGCCACTTACAAGCTGTGTGCTATTGGGCAAGTGACGTAACTTCTCCATGTAGAAGGTGTGGATGGTGGGGCACCTGGGTGGCTCAGTCGGTTGAGCGTCCGACTTCAGCTCAGGTCATGATCTCCCAGTCCGTGAGTTCGAGCCCCACGTTGGGCTCTGTGCTGTCAGCTCAGAGCCTGGAGCCTGCTTCAGATTCTGTGTCTCCTCCTCTCTCTGCCCCTCCCCTGCTCATGCTCTGTCTCTCTCTGTCTCAAAAATATATTAATAAAAACATTTAAAAAAAATTTTTTTTTTTTTTTTAAAGAAGGTGTGGATGATGACAGACCTACCTGATAGGGTCGTTAAGGGTTAAATGAGGTAATAATAATACATGTAAAAGGCAACCAACCCACAGGGGCACCATTGGGTTGTTTTTTTGTTTTTTTAAGAGTTTTAAGTAACCTCTACACCCAATACGGGGGCTTGAACTTACAACCCCCAGGTCAAGAGTCACATCCTCTGCTGACTAAGCCAACAGGTGCCCCTGGATATTTTACATTTATTACATTTATTTCAAAAGAAACAGCAGTGTGGGACATCTGTCAAACACCTTGGGAACTACTAGCTCGAGGTAATTCATGGTTGCTACATCTTATCACACGACATTCCTTTCAATAATGCCCTGTCTTTTCGAAGCTGGTCTTCTGTGATGGCTGTGATAAAAAGCAAGTACCATGTGAAGAGCCATGTGGGCACCCAGCTAAGTCTGGGAACTGTGGCTCTGCACATTAGTGAGCTTTCAATAGGAGCTGTTTTCATTGTCCTCTCCGGAGAAGTTCCAGAGAGTGATAGAAACGCAAGAGCTGGGGCTCAGCAGAGCAGGTGGGGCTCGGGTGAGGGTGGGGCGCTCCTGCACAAGAAGTGAGGTCCGTGAGCAGAGAGCCCAGAGAAGAATGTGGTACGGTGCACACAACGGGGCGCTGGAGAAGGCAGAGGGGGCCACTGTGTGGGAGGAGAAACCACAGAGGGGTCAGCGTGGCAGAAGTGAAGAGCAGACCGTTGGGGAGTAGACTGGACTCCCACTAGAGGGAGGAGGAGTTCAAGTGCGGCAGGGAGAGTGGGAGTCCATGCAGGAGTGAGAAGCGAGGGCAGCAGGGGTGGCACTGTCACCGGGTAGTCTTGATACAGACCAGGGGATTGAACTCTGTCTCCGGTGGAAGGTCACACACTCAGTGTTGAGCTGTGTTTGGGGAGTGGCTTTTTCTTGTGTTTGCGTGCTTGTGCGTTGGCTCATCGTTGAATCCCGCTTTCTGAGAAGGGGTAGCGAAGTCATCTGGTAACGTCTTGATGATTTCCCCCTGGGATCATCCTGTGGAGGGGAAGCTCTTGTTTATGCCGGTAACATTTTTTTTTTTTTTTTTAACGTTTATTTATTTTTGAGACAGAGAGAGACAGAGCATGAAAGGGGAGGGTCAGAGAGAGGGAGACACAGAATCTGAAACAGGCTCCAGGCTCTGAGCTGTCTGCACAGAGCCCGACGCAGGGCTCGAACTCACGGACCGCGAGATCATGACCTGAGCCGAAGTCGGCCGCTTAACCGACTGAGCCACCCAGGCGCCCCGGTGCCGGTAACATTTCAAAGACACCTTACTTTGGGTTTTGCTAAATCACTAAAAGCCCATTCGCTGCCATTCAGAATAATATCTGCGATGTTGCCGCTCCAGAGGCACGCCTTCAGTTATCTGTATGTTTCCAGAATGTTCATACTTCCTGTAAGCAAGCTGAGGCCAGCCAGGTGGCCTTGTGTCTGGCTCACTCAGGCGTTGTTGCTGATGGAGTAGCACGCTGAAGTCTGAGCCGTGGTTAGACTCGTGGCATTGCATGTGTCCTCTCGCTGCTGACACTGAAGCCGAGGAACAGCATCGATATGGGAAAAGTCAGCCGCTACCCTCTACTGAGTGCCTGCCGTGCGCCAGTGTCTCTTAGGCATCTGACCTCTCGGACTGTCTTGACTGATAGGAAAAGCCGAGAAGACAAAGATTTTAGCATAGGTCTCCTTAACCCCAAGCCTGTACTTTCTCAACTCTTACCACGTGCCCTTCTGAAGCCTCAGGAGATGGTTGTCCGGTGCCATGTGCCTTCATCGCAGCCAACGGTAGGTTCTGGGGTAAAGGAAACCGATGCGGCGGCTAGCGTCTCAACTAGTGTCTGAGATTCGTCCCGCTGAGATGTACAGACCTTGTTTGTAAGTCGAATGTGATGAAGCGCGGACAGCTGGGGCTCACACACGGCCGTCCCGGGTCCTTGTCCTAGTCTGCTGCTTAACCAGCTGTGTTCTCTGGCGATGCTTCCTCCCTGCTCATTTGTAAAATGCAGTTGTGTATACACGTAACACGCTCCGCACAGGCCCGGCTCCGGAAACAGCTGCGGTTGCACTTACTGTTGATTCTGTCCTAAGTTCTTCAAAAGCAGAAAGCAAGCTTGAAAACATCTTTCTTAAGCTGTTTTTCTCAACCGGTCATTTCACATGACCTCAATGAAGCAAGGAGACGATGCTTTTATGGTTTTCTTTGGCTTTGCTTCATAATATAACACCCACCTGATAGGAAGCAAACTCTGCAGTTATCCCACCTGTCTGGGCAACAGTTAAGATCTAGAAAGAAAACAGCGTTTCCAAGGAGTAAAAGCCAGCACCCTACAGCTCACTGGAGCGCTTCCTGGGCGGGGGAAGGAACGCTGGCCAGAGAGGCGTCGCCGGACCTCCCTGACCCTGTTCCGTTCCTGTTCCGTTCCCTGACCCTGTCCCTGGGCCAGAGCGAACATACCTGGCCCACCTCACGTGTGGGGGTGCCCTGAAAATCAGATGAGGGAGTGGAGGGGATTCACACTCCTCCCCTTTGGCACACAGTCCTGAGACTTTGTTACCCATCCTGTACGTATTCTGCACAACGTAAGTTGTGCCGGGCACGCGCCAGGTGCTATGGATTAAAGATGAGTAAGTGCAGTGCCAGCGTCCTGCCAACTCCGAGCTTTGGGTGTAGGAAGAGGGGTCGGAAAGTATTCAGTGCGTCGAGCCCCCCGCAGGCACGTGCCGAGTGCCGAGGGAGCACGGGGGAAGCCTGGGGTGCCAGAGAAGGTTCCCTCCAGCGGCACGTGTCATCTGAACCAGATCTCAGGGCCAGCTAGGAATTATCAGGTGGAAGTGAGGAGTGGGCTTTCAGGCAAGGAAGGGACTGAGATGCCAGGAGGCAGAGGATGTTGAGAGAAGCACAGAAGTGCACACGCGTGTGTGCGCGTGTGTGAGGTGGAGGCAGCAGAAGGTCGGGAGAAACCGTGTGGAAGGAAGAAGCATTGCTGCACCTGCCTCCGAGGACGGGGCGGTGGAGCTGGGGGAGCGATCGTAAGCCACGACCGCAAGAGTCTAGCTGTGGTTTCAAATGCGTCCCGAGCGCTGCACCAGGCGTTCGTCGGTGGTATTTCGGTGAGTTTCCACAAGAACCCGGTGAGGCGTAGACGTTCTCCTCTCCGTCTCCCAGAAGCAAGCTCAAGGGAGCGAAGTAACCTGCCCAGGGCACAGTCCTGTTCAGGGGCAGAGCGGGACTCTGAACCCACGATCTTTGTGATTGTGGGGCCCGTGCTCCTTCCGTTACACAGAGAGGATGTCTGCCTTCCACCCAGTGGTGTGCCGTGAGAGATGGCGCGAGTGCAGAGTGCGTTTTAGGAAGATTTCCATTCAGAACGGTTCAGGTAGAAGCTTTGCTGTGAAAACCGTACTTCTCTGGCACCCTCTCCTTTAGCCAGATCAGATTTAGGGATCTCGGTCAAATTAGTTCAGGAGAACATCAGGTGGTATTGTGGTTACAGGCGCAGGCTCCGAAGCCAGACCGGCTGCGTTTGGACGCTCGCCCCGCCACTCCTGCATGTCTGACCCTGCATCTCGGTTTCCTCATCTTTAAAATGGCAGGAATGGGGCGCCCAGCTGCCTCAGTCAGTTGAGCGTCCAACTTCGGCTCAGGTCGTGATCTCACGGTTCGTGAGTTCAAGCCCCGCATCGGGCTCTGTGCTGACAGCTCGGAGCCTGGAGCCTGCTTCGGATTCTGGGTCTCCCTCTGTCTCTTCCCCTGATCTGCTCGCTCTCGCTCTCTCTCTCTCTCTCTCAAAAATAAATAAACATTTAAAAAAAAATTTTTAATGGCAGGAATGGGGCGCCCAGCTGCCTCAGTCAGAAGGGCATGCAACTCTCAGTCTTGGGGTCATGAGTTGGACCCCCATGTTAGGTAGAGAGATTACTTTTAAAAGTTAAAAAAAAATTTAAATAAAATGGCAGTAATAATGGAATTTACCTCACAGGGTTGTTGCAAGGTTTAAATGAGTTTCTAGAGGTAAAGCTGTCCTACAGCACCTCCTATACGACATTAGTATTAATGAAGCACTTGTGTTCTTGTCATCAGCAGAAGAAAGCCAAGTTTTATTTTTAAGATTCATAAGTTATGTTTTGCCTTAATCCCCAACTGTTTTAGCCTTTAAAAGTTCTTAAACCAGAGCCTTGGGTGGGCTTGAAGAGGGATTTTCATCAGATTGTCAAAGAGTTCTATTTCCCAAAGGAGTTAAACATGACTACTTTATGAAAAGCACTAAGAAGTTTACTCTTTGAGGGATTCCTGGATGGATCTGTCGGTTAAGTGTCTGACTCTTGATTTTGGCTTAGGTCAAGATCCCAGGGTCATGGGGTTGAGCCTTGCATTGGCTCTGTACTGAGCGTGGAGCCTGCTTGAGATTCTCTCCCTCCCTTTGCCCCCTCCCCCACTGGCCCTCTCTCTTTCTAAAAAGAAAAAAATGTTACTCTTTGAAAGGTCTTGATACAGCGATACATGTCATCAAACACTTAAAAGGAGGTTCTGGCTGCAAAATTACAACATTGTGAGTCAGACTGAGTGGATCTGTTGGCAGTCATCTGCTACTAATAATAAAGTATCCAAGTTTTTGAAATACTAACATTTTATTAGGGGGAGTCCATATTGTTCCCGATGTAACCACTGTGAGCCACTTGCAATAGTGTATGTTTTCTTGCATTAGGAAGTCTAGAGTGGAATTACTGGCCTTGTATCTGGAGTCACATGGAAATATTTTGTGTGCATAGAGATCATCCATTATTTGTATATTTCTAACTACTCAACTACATTTAGAAAAATCTTTGTGCCCTGGAAAAAGTTTAACTGTTAAGTTTGCATTCCGAACTTTAGGTCCACAGACAGGAGTTGCATTTTGCACAGGGTTAGGTTCTAAGGTCAGCACCTAAGGTGGGAATTGTAAGTAGTTCAGGTTCCCTGAAAACCCCTCAGGAAGGCTGGCTTCACAACCAAAAGCTGACAGACTGCGGGTCCAACAGAACGTCAGCCCAGTGCAGCTGGGTTCTTCTCGGCACCGGGCGAAGTCATTGGCGTAGGCTCAGGAGCCATAATTATTATTTTTTCAATTACGTTAGCTACACGTATCAGAATCACACTTGGGTAGTGAGTTGTGCACACTGAAAGAGACATACAGGAGTTCTCCAGGACAAGCAGGTGTATGTTCTTTGTCACACTCGCTCCAAGGAATAGGTTCGTAGCATAGAATCACCCAACTAATCAGTCAATCCACCTCTCTCTCTCTCTCTCTCTCTCTCTCTCTCTCTCTCTCTCTCTCTCTCTCATAAATGGCCAAATATAGAACTTACATGAACTCCTGTCTATGTAGTGCCCCTCCATTGTATCTGGGGCCCAATAAAGGGGGATTTGAAAGAAGGGAGCGTTAGTTAAAAACCTTGGAACGTTTGGGGATATGAAGCTGCTCCTAAATTACTAACCAAACGCAGCACCCAGAACTCACTTCTGTCGCGTCTCTAAACAGGACTGGCTTCACCAGTAGAATACTAAAAATAGGACCTTCACTATTTAAATGAAACTGTTAAACTAAAGGCCTTGCTGCTATTTTCTTTACCTGATTTAGGCCAGATGATTTCACTTTATCATCCTTCTCCAAAATTCCCTGTTTTTAAAAAAAGCTTGTATTGGCCTTTTGGATGCTACAACTTCTATTTTGAAAGATACAGAGGGAATAGAAAAGAACTTATAGTAGTTTTCCATAGGAGCATAACAAATTACCGCAGATTTAGCAGTGTGCAACGACATCCACTGTTATCTCCCAGTTCTGTACCTCGGAAGTCCAGATAGGGCTCAGCTGGGCTCTCCGTCTCTCCCAACACTGAATCAGGGTTTGGGCCAGAACTGGGTCCTTCCCTGAGGCGAGCGAGGGCTCCTTCCTCTTCAGGTTGTTGGCAGTTTGTTCATGTTGTCGGCAGTATTCCGTTCTTTGTAGTTGTAGAACCCATGGCAACCTCTTTTCCTGAAGTTCAAGGTCAGTAGGAGAGTGTCTGATGTTGTGTTTCATCCCTTTCAAGGGCTCACCTGACTGACCGTGATAAGTCAGGCTGAGTCAGGATGGTCTCCCTTTTGATTAACTAAGATTCAACGAGACCTAAACTAGTGTGCAAAGTCCCTTTTGCCATACAACGTAACAGTCACGGGAATGATAGCCCGTCACATTCACCAGTCCTACTCACGCTCACAGGGATGGCACTATACGGGGCATGTGCACCAGGGGGCAGGAATCTTGGGAGCCGTCTTGGAATTCTGCCTGCCACAGAAATAATGCTGTCATAACGTTACTGCGTACCTACTGAAGTGCCACATACTGTTTGATTGATTCCCACCTTTGAGTTAAGATGGTATTATCCAAGTTTTACTCACAGGGAAACTAGAGCTCAGGGAAATGAAGCAGTTTGTGTTGCTAACAGATAGTATGGTCAGGATTCTGAACTACATCAGTTAGCATCCAAAGCCCGGGCTCTGGTTATTTTGTCACATTATCTTGCTAAATCCTGTCACTCCTTCCTCCCTGCTTGTGGAGGTATCACAATACAGTAAAGAATAAACATGCTTCGAGTAACACAAAGCAATTTGTTGAAGTGAGAGAGGTTCATCTTACATTGACTACCAAAGAATTGTTTTCAGTTGTTTACCTGCTTCCCACATTGGACCGCAAGAATGTGAATAATAAAATAATGATAAACTACAGCTAACAGGAAAAGCAGGATCAGGGAAATTATAACACTAGAAATCAAAACCAGAGGAACAAAACAAACAGATTTGGCTCTTGGCTTTCTGGTCCCAAAGTAAAGGGAAATAATATGATTCTTCTTTTCAAAGATGAGAAAAATAGACGCTCCAGGAGAGGTAAAGATTTTCTTAGCACATAGTTCTCAAACACATAACGTGGGATTGTATATAGGTGAATGAAGGGCTTTACAAGTAATTATCAAGTAGCTGCAACAACCTGAAAGATCTAGAAATGATTTAGCCTGTGGTTTTTACCTTCTAAAGTAAAACCGGGGGTGCCTGGCTAGCTCAGTCAGTAGAGCACGTGACTCGATCTCGGAGTTGTGAGTTCCAGCCCCACTTTGGGTATAAAGATTACTGAAAACTAAAATCTTTTAAAATAAAAGTAAAGCCGATATGTATTAATTAAATACTAAGTATCATTAAAAATGAAATATAATTAAAAGCTATCCTGTTTAGGAAGCTGGTTAGTGGTTCCGAACTGTTCCCTAGATGGAAAAGTATAGGTCTCTTTTCTGGTTTGTAACTCAACCTGTGTTCTAACGAAGTCTCCCCTGTTCTGTTTCCACGTGACACCAGCCAAAAAAGAAGAACATGTCTGCCTACCAGGTGTTCTGTAAAGAGTATCGTGTGACCATCGTGGCTGACCATCCAGGTATAGGTAAGGACATTTCTCATCCTCAGCTTTGTTCTGTCCGTCTTTATCTCAGAAACAGTGCAGTGAACTCAGCCAGTCAGCAGGCAGCTTCTTCCTGTGGTACTAAAATACCACAAAGCTCGTGTTTTTCCCCCCTCGGTTCTGAAGTCACTTGAGGTTCTGTCTTAGTCCACCCGTCCCTAAAAGAGATAAGCTTTCTGTTTATATCCCTTAAAATGAGAAAACGGGAAACTGAATAAAATCAAATGTTAGGGAGCCCTGCACATACACCTGCAGTTGTTCGCTGCCGTGATTCCCCGGCTGACCTTTCCCTCTGGCCCCTGGGTGTGAGTTACAGCGAGGCGACTTGCATTGCTGCTGTCTGTCTCTGTGTCAGAAGTTAGCGAGGTGAGAGAAACACTCCGCCACAGACCTTGACAAGTCACGTAACCTCCGCAGATCTCATTTGCCTGATGGGTACAGTGGCTTCACAACCTTCTCATCAAGGTTGTTGTGAGGCCCACGTGAAGCACCGTAGCAGATAGGAGCGCTTTATAAAGCATGACCTTGCTGTGCCGATGGAAGGGCAGCGTTACGCTTCTCAAGGGTTGCTTCTGGGCTGCTCGAGGGAAATTCCTCTTTGGTTCTCCGCTCTCAAAACTTGGTAAAAATCTAACGTTTTCTGTCAAATTCTACACAACACATCTTCTTTAACCCAAGTTGATAAGCTCTGTATAATGAGGTCAAATTGAAAGACCCCCGAAAGAGGCTGAAGGGATAGATCTCTGGAGAATAGGTATGTGAGAATTTGAGCCTATCTCATGACCACCCAGTAGCCCCTTCCTTCCCTAGAGAAAAGAATCAAGACAAGTGTTGGGGTTTTAGTGTGGTTTTCTGAAAGAACCTTGTGCTATTTAAATCTGAGCTGGGAAATCCTTCTAGTTTTTGCTCTTATCAATCTTCTGTTTGATTTATAGTCCAACCTTTACTGTGTCGCGTTTTTTGCCCTTTCATGCCAGACTTCGGGGAACTCAGTAAAAAACTGGCTGAGGTGTGGAAGCAGTTGCCAGAAAAAGACAAACTGGTAAGTACGCTTTCGTACGAACGCAGTTTTCATTGCTTTGTGCCTTGCAAAATATGTAATTCTTCTGTAGTCCATCAAGCCAACAGTGAAAATGGTGAAAAAAAATTATAGATCAATAGAAAATGGTTTGGCAGGGGCGCCTGGGTGGCTCAGTCAGTTGTGTGTCCGACTTCAGCTCAGGTCATGATCTCATGGTCCGTGGGTTCGAGCCCCACATCGGGCTCTGTGCTGACAGCTCAGAGCTTGGAGCCTGCTTCGGATTCTGTGTCTCCCTCTCTCTCTGCCCCTCCCCTGCTCATGCTCTGTCTCTCTCTGTCTCAAAAATAAATACAAACATTAAAAAATAAAAAATAAAAAAAAATTAAAAAAGAAAATGGTTTGGCAGAGGACATTAACACTGGCTGGTGCCAGTTTACTCTAGTGTGGATTTAACTGCAGGGAGGCTATCTTTTCTATCCTTATCTAGCTGTTTTCCAGCAGCCTTCCATTTGAGCCAAAAGATGACCTGAGTTGGGGAGTGATGAAGGGTTAAAAGAGAATCTAAGATCAGACCCCTTTCCTGAAAACAGCCACTGGTCAGTAAAGGTCCGAGAACTGAGGAAGGTCATCTGCATCATGGTTACTGCAAATGAGAAAAATATGGGCTGTGTTTACTAGGTGAGTGGCTTGCAGGCCATCATCCTCATCAGCCAATACCAAATAATATACCCTCCTATCAGGAAGCCGGCAACACAATGATAACTAGTTCTACTGAAATCATTCACAGTCACTTTTCAACTGGGTGATGTGACGGTTGGTCTAGGAACTAGAATTACCGTCTTTCTTTACAGCACAGCTCATCTGGGTGAAGCAGTGAAATTATTGTCACCTGGGTAGGTTATCTTTACTTTCTGTTTTCCGTGTCATTGTCATCCTGTTATTGGCATTGCCAACCAGCAGGTCAGAAGAACTATTTGGACCACATGGACATCATACCGAGCCAGGTGTTTACCCTATGATTTTCCATTTCGACCTCCGAGTGATCTCAAATCTCTGCTGAGACCTAACCATTAGCATGAAGGAACGTTTGCAGTCCTGTACTTAGGTATCACCGTAGTCACCATCTGAAGCCTGTTTGGTAACCCTCAGCGTAAAAGTTAGCATTAAGAGGTGCCTGGGCGGCTCAGTCAGTTGAGCATCCAACTTCCACTCAGGTCATGATCTCACAGTTCGTGAGTTCAAGCTCTGCATCGGGCTCACTGCTATCAGCATTGAACCCGCTTCGGATCCTCTCTACCACCCATCCCCCTCAGCCCCTCCCCTACTCGTGTTCTTTCTCAAAAATAAACATTAAAAAAAAAAAAAAAAAGTTAGCATCAACCCTCTGTCTGCCCCCCTCCAGGATTTCCTTTCCCTTTCTTTTCTTCATTCTCCCCTTCCGTGACTGCTTTCCCTTGTATGTTTTGTCTGGATTCATTTATCGTAACTTACTTTGCCCTGATCTGATTGCAGATTTGGAAGCAAAAAGCTCAGTATCTGCAACACAAACAGAACAAAGCAGAAGCTACAACTGTGAAAAGAAAAGCCTCCTGCTCGGAAGTTCCCGTGAAAGTAAAAGGTTGGGGCTCCGACCTCTTTTCCTGAGAGCATGGTGAATTTTGCTTCCTAACCAGGAAATTGGGAGTGCAGCCTATATCAGAAGCAGATCTTGATACCCACATATTATCACTGAATATTATAGATTGCAAAAAAAACAAAATTAGAAAATATAAATCAGAAGTCAGCAAACTTTTTCTATAAAGGGGCAGGGAGTAAATATTTTAGATCTTGTGAGCCATAGGCACTCTCTGTCACATATTCTCCTTTATTTTTTCTACAACCATTTAAAAATGTGAAGCCATTCTTAGCTCACAGGCTATGCAAAAACACGTACAGATTTGGCCCACAGTGCACAGTTTTGCTAAGGCCTGGTATAGGTCGTAACAGGGGGACATCAGGAAGAAGATTTTTGTGGTGTTCCAGGCCATGGGTAAGCTTTATCTCTCTATTTTGTCTCTGTTCTCAGCTTCCTCTGCAGGAGTACTGTCTCCCCAGAAGAAATCCCCACCCACCACCATGCTGTTACCAGCCTCGCCAGCCAAAGCCCCTGAGACAGAGCCCATTGATGTCGCTGCTCATCTACAGCTGCTGGGAGAGTCCCTAAGCCTCATTGGACACCGCCTGCAGGAAACCGAGGTGAGTGGCACTATAAGCATAGCTCCAGTTTCTGGTACGATGTGAATCTGTTTGCTCCTTCCATGTGCACCCAGCGAGCAACTACTACTCTTTTATGCGAGATTATGCCAGGTGCTAAGGACAGAGTGACAAGATACGTCCTCGTGAAAACCCCTAGAGATAAGGAATCTACTGGCTGTCAAAGTCTACCCTTACCCCATCCTATTGAACAATGGCACAAAAAGAAGTTAGGTATTCTATGATTTTTTTTTTCCCAATTTTTATTGAGATACAATTGGTCTATAATCCTGTATTTTGATTTTTTAAAAATGCAGTGGAAAAAGTGAATACAAATCCCATGGAAGTTTTGATCATTGGTACTTCTAAGAGAGTTTCAATTTTTCTGCACAATTCCAGTAAGGTCTTAAATAGAGTAAATTGTATAGGGGATTAAGGCTTCCTCTACTTCTTTGAAAATAAGTAGCAAATAGGGAAATTGAGGTTCTCAAGCTCTTTATTACTGCGTGCTTGAATTATACAGTGCTGTGTGCCCTAGGGAGATCTTTGTCCTTTTAAGCTTCAATTTCAAAATCACTTAACCTGAAAAGCTGTCATGTTCCATTTCTATTACCATATTCAATTTCTAATCATATTACCCCCTTGGCTAACCCAGTCGTGTAGTATTTCACTTTTCCACTGGGTCCTGATAGGACATTTCAGCAAAGAAATCAGTCTCCACTACTAAAGCCATAAAAATCAGTGTAGGAATATAAAACTATTCACTTGCTTCTCTGTGGAAGTTGAACTGTTATTCAACAAATAAAATGCCAAAGGCCGCAAAAGATGAAGGTTACCTAAGTTTTTTGGCTAGTTTTAATAACTTAGCAGATTTCAAAACAACTGGGGTATTTTCATATAGACTCAGATATTTAAATGGATGTAGATACTTCAAGAGTAAAATGTTCTGGGATCCTTACTTATTTTTCGTATTTAATCATTCTCAATTTCCTAAAGAGTTAAAAATAAAAATGATTTGTTTTATGCACCTTCTGTATTCCAGACTTCCCCTGGTATTTCCATTTAGTTTAGAAACTATTTGTTGAGTACCTAGGCATTATTTCAAAAACTTGTGGGGATAGGGGCACCTGGGTGGCTCAGTCAGTTGAGCATCTGACTTCATCTCAGGTCTTAATCGCATGGTTTGTGAGTTCAAGTCCCACGTCGGGCTCTCTACTGTCAGCACAGAGCCCACTTCAGATCCTCTGTCTCCCTCTCTGTGCCCATCCCCTCCCTCCCTCCGTCTCTCTCTCTCTCTCTCTCTCTTTCTCAAAAATAAACATTTATTTAAAAAAACAAAAAAAACTTGTGAGAGTAGAAAATCTGACTTGCTTCCTGATGGTTTCCGATCATCGGGAAACTTACAGTCTCACTGGAAAGATAGAACATACATATAGTTAGCAATTAAGGGGCACAGGGGTGGCTCATTGAGTTAAGCATCTGACTCTTGATTTCAGTTCAGGTCGTTCGTGATCTCATGGTTCGTGTGTTTGAGCCCTGCATTGGCTCTGTGCTGACAGCACGGAACCTGCTTGGGGTTCTCTCGCTCCCTCTGTCTCTCTGTCCCTCCCGTCTCGTGATCGATCTCTCTCTCTCTCTCTCTCTCTCTCAAAAATAAATAAATAAATAAACATTTAAACAAAAACAAGCCAGCTTCTGTGAGCAGCTGCTTTGAAAAAGTTACACATACATGGTGACCAGAGAAGGGGAAGACTCAGTATGCCTGGGTGGCTCAGTCAGTTAAGTGTTCGACTTCAGCTCAGGTCATGATCTTGTGGTCCATGAGTTCAAGCCCCATGTTGGCCCCTATGTTGACAACTCAGCACATGGAGCCTGCTTCAGATTCTGTGTCTCCCTCTCTCTCTACCTCTCCCCCACTCACGTTCTATCTCTCTCTCTCTCAAAAATAAATAAAACATTAAAAGTGGGGGGGGGGGGAGAAGACTTGTGCAGGTTCTCTAGCCCCCTTTATGTAACAGTCTTATTGAGATACAATTCACATACCTTAAAGTTCACCTTCTGAAACTGTAGAATTTAGTGGTGTTCAGTATATTCACAGAACTGTGGCCCCATCACTACCATCTAATTCCAGAACATCTTTGTTACTCCCGAAAGGAGTCACAAGTCTGATATTCTAATTTTTTCCTAACGTAGTACATCACAATGGGCATACATCAAAATGACGTGCCACCTGAAATACATACCACACTTCAAGGAACACTGGTGTCTACAAGTCACTCATTTATAGATGGGACACCAGGGGCCTAATAACGTTAAGTGACGATTACAAGTTGACACTCTGGCAGAGCCCAGCGTGCCTCGCTCCTGACCTTGTCTCCCTGAGGCCAGCTGATGCGGTGAGAGAAGCTAGAGCCCAGTGAGAGTCAGGGAGAGTCAAGAGGGATTTTGTGAAAGGGAGGTGCTCTTCCAGCAGGGCCTGGAGGGATCTGGAGGGTTTTGTTTCCTGGAGACGTCGGAGAGAGACCTTCCAAAGCCAGAAAACAGTGCGCATCTCTGTTGCTTGGAATCGGGGTCTTCTACAGAGATGGATGAAAGGAGCCCCCCACTCCCACTTTAACCAGGTCTTCTAGCTGGTTTATATATCGGGACTCCACATCTGGGGTTTTTGTAAGTTTTTCATTTAAATCCCAGTTAATGAACATGCAGTGTAATATTAACTTCAGGTGTACAATATAGTGATTCAACACTTCCGTACATCACCCGGTGCTCATTGCAAGGGAGCTCCTTAATCCCCTTCCCCTGGTTCACCCATCCCCAACCCCCCCCCTCCCCCCCCCCCCCCCCGCCCACCTCCCCTCCAGTGACCAGCGGTGTGCTCTCCATAGTTAAGAGTCTGTTTCTTGGTTTACCTCGCTCTCACTCTTTTTTTTCCCCCTTTGTTCGTTTGCTTTGTTTCTTCCATGTCAGGTTTTATTTGAAAAAAGGGTTTTACTGCTAAAATGATGACAATTTAGACCATCCTACACGTAAGATAGAGGAAGCCTAAAAATTAAGGCCGTAGCCCAAATTACAGAAGGTTTGGACGCTCTCAAATCTTTATTCTCCGCTATGGAGGAACCTCAGGGATTTTTGTTGGTTTGTTTTGAGTAGGGAGGGATGTGATCAGCGCTCTCATTTGGTTTTCTCTGAAAGTATCTTCTGTTTTAGATTGGGAGTGACACCTGACTTGGGGAGAAGTTGTGTAACTGTAATGCAGTCCAGACATGACAAAGACTTGAATTAAGTCAACACATATTTATTGAGGGCTTGCTCTGTGCAGAATACCAGCAGTTATTGAGAAGATATGAAAAGAAATATGACAGGGTTCCTGCCCTCAAGTTGCTTATAATTCATTAGGAGAGTCCGACATAAAACATCAGCTATAATTACCTGTAGGGCAAAAGTAATGGAATAATATTATTAATTGCTAACTGGTTGATTGCTTACTCAGCCAACTTTGGTTCAAAGGGCTTTAAATCGATTCTTTCATGTAATTCACACTGCAGCTTTGTGGGGAGAATTTTTGTTCCCTCTCTTTTACAGAAGAAAAAAACAGATGTATGTAGAGAGACTAAGTAACTTGCTCTGGAGTTGAGCCCCTAAGTGCTAAAACAGATGCCTGAATTCGGTGGCGCAACTCAAGGTCCACGCTCTTAACCCCTTGCTGCACAGCCCCCCTTGCAAGGAGGAGAGGGGAGGGAAGAGTGGGCGATGGCAAGGCCTTGAGACTGGACAGTTGTGTGAGTGGTGGTGACCTTAACAGAGAAGGGGTGCTAGGAGGAGGGCAGGCGATTTCTCTTTACGGCATGTTGAGATTTGGAAACATCCAAACTGAGAGACCTAGCAGGCAGCCAGAATGCAGTTTGGGAGACGAAGATGTGGGTAATAATGGTAATAATTACTGATACTTTTTGAACACTTACCATGTACCAGGCACCATTCCAAGTACCTTGTACCTGTTATCTCCCTCATTCCCCTCTGCGCAGGCTATTTCACGGGCACAGCATAGGAAGCATCTTGCCCCAGGACAGAAGCAGTGCGTAGGGGACCTGTCGGTCCTGAGCCCACAGCTCCTTCTCTGAAGGACTGTGCTGTGTCCCTGGCTGACATAGCCTCACAGGGCTTCTAGTTAAAGCAGATGATACAAGAGCTAGGCAGGGGCATTGCAGCAAGCAGTCTTATTTCTTACCTATTTGAATCACAGACAGACATTATGCATTGGGCAAGATGTTAAAATTTGAAATAAACCCCATTCACTTCTTTCTGAGGGTGAACAACTCAACCCAGAAAAGTGGGATCATCAGCTATCAAAAAGCCACGTCCGTGGAGAAGTGTGCGTATGTTTGTGTTAAATGTTAATGCGTAGGGCTGTAGACCTCTCAGTTCTCACACTTGAGCTCTGTGGAGTTCATAAGAAAAGTACTTTTGCACACATGACTTCCACAAATCTTCCCAGGAGCTCTCTGGAGTAGGGAAGTCCAAGTGACTAACCCTAGGGTGCACAGAGGGTAAGATGGGGGAGGAACATAGAAAGGGAACTTGGGAATGTATTGTAAAAGTTTTCTTTTTAAACAACTTACAGAGTTCTCAAAGCAGATACCTTCCATTTCTGCTGCAAGTTGCATAGGACGGGCAAGACTTAAAAGAACAATGTGAGGAAACCAACCAGAACGCGGAGGGAGCGTCAGGAGTGGGACTCGATTACAACCTGCTCTCCCTTACTGCTCTCCTTTCAGGGCATGGTGGCTGTGTCCGGCAGTCTGTCAGTGCTTCTGGATTCCATCATCTGTGCGCTTGGCCCCTTGGCGTGTCTGACCACACAACTACCTGAACTGAACGGCTGTCCCAAGCAGGTCTTGGTGAGTTTTCCCTGTTTTCCTTGGCGTTTTTTCAGCCAGACCCCTCAGGAGCCACAGAGGCCCTGCCTTAACGAGCTCTATCGGGCACAGGTTCACAGGCTTCCTGGCAGATGGCGCTCCCTCCGTATATTGGCCCATGAACGTGGTACCGGGTTGCTGAATACATGCTGTGCTTTGCGTGCAACTAGAAAACGTGCTGTTTCCCAAAACAGTCCTTGGGAGAGAAGCATTCTAGCCCCTGAGGGGCCGCACCTCCTGTGTTGCCTATTTGCATGTCTATACACAGAGACGGAAGAGGAGGCTTCTGCTGCTTTTCCACGAGGATTAATGGGAAGAGTCAGCAGAAAAGCTCCTAGGGGAGCAGACAGCACGGTGCCAGCTTCACTCTCTAACTCTCGGTTTCCTTTCTCCTCTCTCTCCTCTGAACAAAGAAACAGGTCTCAGGGAACTAAGGTAAAGTACTGTCAGCTGAACCTCTTCCCTTGTTTTGCAGTCAAACACACTAGACAACATTGCTTACATCATGCCTGGACTGTGACCTCGAGGAGTCCCGGGACAGAGACCTCATCCAACCCTATTGCTGGTTTGTGTATATGTGGATGCGCCAGATCACTGGTCTCCAGGTGTAGGTTTTAAATTTTTATATATATATATACATATATATATATACATATATATATAATGTACAATATATACATAGGACTGTAACTACTTTGCTTTTAATAATTTTATGAAATGGCAAAGGTTTAGCCAAGAGGAAACCTTGGCATGAATATGGACTTGGGATTCTTTTTTCTCCTGTGGTGGATAAATCTGCCTTAAAAATCAATGTAACTTGGGGGCTGGGGGCTTGTTCTGGGTGCCAAGGGCATCTCTTTATGGACAGCTAAAAATGTGATTTTTTTCCAAACTCAGCTGTACCTCCAGACCCATCACTGACCACTTGCCTTACCTGTCTCACAGTCTGAAGTATAATAGGGAAGATTATGGGAAGATGCCAGTTGACTGAGAGAGTACAAAGCCTTTCAACCTGAAGTGACCTAGGCAGGAGGTGATAAAATCATTCCCATCTTCCAGTCACTGCAGTGGCTTAGGTGAACTTCATAGGGGGTTCATTCCGTTTCCTGCTCTACCGGTGTCTGTGTCTCAAAATTTATTGTAATCATTGGTACCATTAGCAGCCTCCGTAGGGGCCGAGGAGTTACGTGAGCCCCAGCAGCGTGAAACACCTTGGAGAGGGTAAAGCTGTGACTGCACAAGTTGAACATACATTGTGAGCTGACCCAGAATATTCCATCTGCAGAACTAATTGCTGGTATCTTCCATTGGCAGCATTTGCTTAGCCACCGAGTCCTCACAGGTTTTGCTGCTTAGTTGCTTGATAGTTGTGGAAGATGAACTTGGCCCAGCGTGATTCTTGGGTTCATCCAGTTGGCTCCCCTGGTGGGCAGATACCCAGTGTTCTGCATTCCACACATAAGTGAATTGCAAAAAAGTACTCGATTCTCATGTAGGTTTATTTATGTGCGCGTGTGAATGTGTGTTTTAATTATGTGTATTTAACTCTTTAAAATCTCTTAGATTTTAATTTATCCTGTAAATTTCTGTATATATAATTTAATAACAAAAGCCTCCACCAGCAACAGCACGTGGAAGACACAGATTTGTCATTTCTTCCCTCCTTCTTTCTTCTGATCTCCACTGAAAACTCCCAAGTCATTTACATTTTAAGGTATCATGCCTCAAAAAGGAATCATTATGTCAGGATTCTAATTCTTTATAATTCAATAATGTCAAGAAAGTAAAATTAAAAGGAATGTTACCATTCCCAGCTGCCCACTTTTCCAAAGAACCAGACTTCTGCTTCCCAGTTCCGAAGAAGACAGTTGAACGCTTGAGGGTTGTTTTCCAACTTGGTGTGAGGTTCCCTGCCAAAACTAAGCTCCGGGGGAACTGTGCTTTCTTTCCCTGGCCGAGGCACAGCACTACAGCATCTAAGTAGATCTTCGAGGACCCTTCAGCCAGCCTGCATCCTGCTTAATCCCTTCCCTTCTCCCCACCCGAGGGGGTCGCAGGGTTTTGTTTCCTGAAGGTGCTCTAGCTGCTGATTGGCCCTCAGCTCAGAGCCGTGGGGAAGTTTAATTGGGGAGACAGAAGGAAATGGGTGTGTTTGGGAACCAAAATCAAGAAGAGCAGATCTGGGTTTGATTTCTTGTGTCAGACCCTGTGCCACGCCTCATCTGTACCGTGGAAGCTTCCTGTTTGACACAGGGTATCAAGGAGGGGCCTTGAAGACAAGGATTAGTACGAAAGAAGTCAGTCAGTCCTACCATTGTCATTTGTGCACGTGAATGAAATCCTGATGAGGACCTGCTTTTTGTTGGTTTGTTTTCCTTTAAAACCCAACCCTATTGTATTTGTATTTAAATTTGTACACATTTGTATGATAATCTGTACCTTGTGGTATTTGGTACTATTAGAGGAAAAACTTTGGATTCAGACCTTCTTGCAGTTTTTATATCATTGTTTTATTTTGTTTTTTAAATAAATTCTAGTGGTTTGATCCAAATCCCATTACAGTTGTATAAAGAAATAAAATTTTGTACTTATATTATTAAAAATCACATTTTTAATATTTGTAGTCCGGTCTCAGGTTATCTTTTCCCTGTTGCTGAGCAAGTTGCTATGAAATTCTAAAACCTGTCGTTTTTCACCTATATTGTACCATGATTTTTTTTTTTTTTTAAAGAAAAATCTCTATCTGGAATAGAGGCCAAGTTTCTGATCTTAGCCATTTTTCTAACTTACATCTTGCTCTGTCTCTATTAACTTTTACATTGTACAGTCTCTCGTGTTCTCTCCCTTGCAAACTAAAAACCAGTGACTCTGTGAGAGAAGCTCTATTCACTGGTAAATGAAATTGTGTGTACACTACAGTGTTAGCCTAACTCAAGAAAATATCAGTCGTGTATTAAGGGTCACATCTAAATCCTGTGCTTAACCATGATATATTTCATTGCCGTTTCGGTCCTATCTTGACCTAATGAATGATGTTGGATAGGTCACTTAGTCTTTATGGGTGTCCAAAGTCCCACCAGTAAAATAGTGTTAAGGTCACTCCTGCCTCCAGGCCTGCGGCCAGCCAGCCTGACATGAATGACTAAAAATACTGTGAACATTTAATATGTGGAAATTTGACCTCTCTAGGTAAAAATTTCAATGTAAAGACAAGGTGTGACTAGTCCTACTAAATAGTGAAATATTCGGTCAATGGGAAGACTGACCTCTTACGAAGAGACTGCAAGAAAGAGACTGAATGACTCTTAAGGAGTGATTTGCATGTTTTCTCACATTTAGTCCTCCCACAAGCCTTCTGAGTATTCTCCCCTTTTACAAATGAGACCAATGCAGAAAAGTGCTTTGCCTGAGGTGGTACAGCTAGTAAAGGGCAAGGCCATAGCAGCACACTGGTACAGCTGAACTGGGCCCCAAGCCACTTGCAAAGTCGGATCGTGTATGGAAGGCCTCAGAATCCTTCTCTGTTACCTACGGTCCTGAGCAAATGGGATTGTACAAAAACTACCTGAAACTCTTTCATTATTCAGATGTTCTCTCGTCCTGGCTGGCTTTTACTACACAGGCCTCACCTTTCTTTTCGTACTACCGTCTTCCCACTTTGAAGGCAGAGGATCTTGACTTTCATCTAAAAGTACTTGAGGGGCGCCTGGGTGACTCAGTCGGTTAAGCATCCAATTCTTTGATTTCTGCTCAGGTCATGATCTCGTGGTTCATGAGTTTGAGCCCTGCCTCAGGCTCTCTGCTAACAGTGCAGAGCCTGCTTGGGTTTCTCTATCTCTGCCCCGCACACTCGCTGTCTCTCAAAATAAATAAACAATTTAAAAAATAAAAATAACAAAAGTACTTGAAGGATGTAATAGATTACGTTCCATTTATGCAGTATGTCAGTCTTAGGGGACTTAACCATTTTTACCCACAAGCAGGCGTTTGATATCAGTATTACTAAAATGTTTAAAAAATTAAAACATATTGTTTACTAAATGAATTTGCTCCTTGCTAGCAAACGCTTTTATTTTATTTATTTTTTTTAATGAGCTCTACGCCCAACACGGAGCTTGAATTCAGGACCCGGAGAAAAAGAGTCACATGCTCTACTGACTGAGCCAGCCAGGCGCCCCTTAGCAAACATTTTTTGGTTTTTTTAGCAAACACTTTTAAAACATGGTTTTAATCAGTTTTGTACTACGTTTAATGTTTGCCATTTGTATTCCTCTCTGTTGGGTCGACAAATCCACATACTTCTAATTTAAGAGCTATGTAGTATTCTGTTTGCATGGAATTGATATGATTCCGCTCCCTGTTTTGGAGTATGGGGGCTGTTTCAGCTTTTTTACCGTGAAGGATACAACTTATGGCTGTTTCATTCTTGTCAATAAAGCCCAAGATCTTCTGCCCACAAACACTTTAAACCAGAGTGGGGCAAGGAGGCAAAAACTTCAGATAAATCACCACCCAACATGGGCACGTGAAAGGCTGCCAATGGAAGAATCCAAAAATGCTAAATACCATGTATGCGACCAAGCAATATGCTCAAATGAAGAAAAACATGGTAGGTGCCTGGCATGGAAGTCACCTTAAATGTATATCCTGCCCTTTATGGTCCAAATACCAAAGGTATTTGATCTAAGGTAGATTGGTTTAAATTTTAATGTTTTAGTCACTGTACTAGACAACAATGGTGAGCAAAGTGGTGACATAGTATCCCAGCCCCTCACAGAGTAGAGGGGAAGGGCATTTGTGAATAGGTCTCCTGGGCATTATTAAAACACTTCAAAGCACAGGAGCACATGACTTCCATAAAGTTTTTATATTGTACAGTAAAGATGTTCAGCCACTGTGTCTGCACAAACAGGTTAACGTAAGGAAGTGATTAAGTCCTAATTTAGGTCTTTCATCATCCCATATCGGTACAATCCATTTACTAGCCTTCCCAATTTAAAAATCACAAACACAGTGCTCAATTAAATATTAAAGCACCCTGCAGTAGCCCAAACTACCAAAGCTGTGGTTATTGTGTCTTTTGGAGTGCATGTGATGAGAAGAAAAAACCAACAGATCAGATATGATCTAATGTGTAAGAGCAGTATCTAAAACATGGTACACAGGAGGGTTGAAAAGAGAATCTTAGAACGAGAAAAGGCCTTTGAAATGCTTAAAATTTTTAACTTGGGGTCCACTGCTGTTTCAGGGACCCCAGAAACTCCCTTAAGTTAAATTGTATCTCTGTATTTTTGCTGCATAAAGGCTTGTGGCTTTCTTCAAATTCTCAAAAGAGCCTGTGACCTACAACAAAGTTTATACAGTCCTTGGTCTAATTCTAGCATCCAGCGAAAAATGAAAGCTCACTGTTTGAATCACAGAGTAAATCAATGGCAGAAATGGGTCCCAGGCTCCTCTTGTGAGTACATCTGGGTGCATTCTGCCACTCTGGGCTCTAGCCCGTTCCTCGCTACAATTCATGGAGTTGGTTCTGTGTCAAGGGATCGCAATCCCCTGGTGCTGGCCTCCAATTTGAGGTAAGCGAATGCGGACTGCAAGCAAGGTGCATCTTGCAACAGGGAGGCCCTGACATCAGATAGGAGGAGCTCTGCCAGGGCAGAGAGACAACAGGCCAGAGATGCTGTCAACCCCAGCGTTGGGGGCGTAGTCATAGTGAGGTCCTAACAGCGAAGACACTAGAGTGAGAACTGGTCCGAGCTTGCAGTGTAACCTTACCCAAGTCATTTCCCTGCTCCGAGACCTTGCTTGACTAGCGTAGAGCTTTAGGTCACACCTTTAAAAGGCATTGGGGGCGTGCCCTGCAGAGGCCACACAAAGCCTCCTCATTTGCCCCAACCCTACGTCGTGCGTGACGTCCGCAGGCGCCAGAAGAGCGGCAATGTGGTCGTCGCCCTCCGCCTCGGGGCGCCCGACCCTCCACGTCAGGGGCGGGGCCTGTGTCCCACGCTCTACTCCCTACGCCCCGCCTCCACGGGCGCTTCCTCGCGGACCGTCGGGCGCGTCACGTGACGAGTCGGCGGCGCTGGCGGTTGCTGTCAGCTGATTCCCCCGGTTGGTGGCTGGGGCAGCCGCGGCGATGGACTTTCTCCTGGGGAACCCGTTCAGCTCTCCGGTGGGACAGCGCATCGGTGAGTCCCCGGAGCCCCGCCGCAGAGCCCTGAGCACGGCCTGGGTCCCCCCCCCGGGCGCTTCCAGGTCCCAAGTCACCCTCCGGTGGGACGCTGGGAGGGGAACTAGGCTGGCGTGTCTCTCCCGGACCTGTCCCCGCCCAGTCTCCCGCCCACCTTGATTGACAAAAGCCCTGGTCTATCGGGAAGCCTCGGCTTGTGATGGATGCCTACGGCAGCCAATAGCTAGAAAGAGAGGGCGGGTCCGGGCGGCCGCGGCTCAGCCAATGTGAGGCTGATGGGGTCCCGAATCCCGGGAGAAAGTTTTGGGGGTTGAAGGGTCTGCGTGGTTTTGCAGTCCTTGAGGCCCTCGCCTGTCTCCCTCATCGCTCCCCTAGCCCGGGTCGCGCCGCCTGGGCTCTTGCCGTCTCTTTCCTGGCTCGCCCGACTCTCCGGACACGGATACCGGAGAAGGGTTAGAAGTCCGTTCTCCCAGGATCAGGAGACTGGGGCTTGGCTTCTGGGCGAGCAACTTGCGGGGACGCGGCCAGGCAGCCCTGCTGCGCCCGGGGCCCGGCCAGACGCTGGCGAACCCGCGAGACCAGCAGCAAGGCGACCGCACAGTCGCAGACTCCCCGAGCTGGAAGCGATCTCAGGAGCCACCTGATTCCGCCTCCCTCATTTCTCAGTACTCGGCTGGGCCGGGCACCCTGGCCGGAGGCACAGGCTTACTCAGCCCAGGTCTCCTGACTCTCCTGCGCCCTGTTGACGGGAGACTGACTTACTAGCTCCGTGACGTTACCTCCCGTTTCCTCGCCTGTGATTAAGGATGTATTAATGGTCCCTGCTTCCGTGGGGTTGTTGTGAAGGCTAAACTCGTTAATAATTGTAAAGTACTTAGAACCGTGCCTGGCATATGGCCACTGCTATATAAAAGAACGTGGTGATATTTATCATCCTTGTTACTGAGATACCACCAAGTGAGGGTGGGGAATCCCTGGAAATGGCTGGTTCCGTAGGTACTTCTTGGTCCCAATACTGGAAGGAACCCCAGGCCGTGGCCCAAACAGCTAACGCTTCTCCAGGGACTGTCTGGATGTGCCTTCTTGCATCAGGAAACCGGCCAGTACTGTGAACGTCTTCCTTCATCTTCTTGATGGTCTTTAGCATGAAGTCTAGACTGGGAAAATTGGATCTTTTAGACAAGCTTTCCATACTGGCTGTCCTGGAAGCCAAACCTCACTAAGTCCGTCAACCCGGCTCAGCAGTATAATAGGCACCATGGCGGTGTGTGGCTCTTCTGAGGTTTTGTAATCAAATTTCTCCCAAGAGGAGGCTGGCGTTCCGGGATTTATTTATACACCAGAGAGCTCCTGGACCAGAGAGAGGAAGCTGTCCTCCCAGGAACACCCTCCCCGCTCCCTGCCACCCACACCTCCCAATGAGTCATTGTTCTGGAGCTGAAAAGCTCTCCTCTCCTCTTAATTTCTCCAGCAACAGATACCACCACTTTCATCACATGCCAAATTTGAGACTTCCTACCTAAAAAAAAGTCGGAGGGGCGCCTGGGTGGCTCAGTCGGTTGAGCGTCCGACTTCAGCTCAGGTCTGAACTTGCGGTTTGTGAGTTCGAGCCCCACCTCGGGCTCTGTGCTGACAGCTCGGAGACTGGAGCCTGCTTCCGACTCTCTGTCCCCCTCTCTCTCTGCCCCTCCCCCGTTCATGCTCTGTCTCTCTCTCTCTCTCTCTCTCTCTCTCTTTCTCTCTTTCTCTGTCAAAAATAAAAATTTTAAAAAATAAATAAAAATAAAAGTAAAAAAGTCTGACCTTCAAAGTTGGCCACATTTTCCTGAAGCTTTCTAGAAAAGCTAACCTGGGCTCTGGCCCTTAGCTGGTCAAAGAAAGCCTGTGGCAAGAAATACTCTGTCCAAAGAGAATACTACAAACTCATAATACCTTGGAGCCAGAACCAAATTTGGCTACTGGAAGAAGGGTCCTTACCCTGGCCGCCTTCTAACTCAAGGTTCTCATCAGGATTCCCTGGAAGACTTGTTAAAGACAGGTGGCTGGGGGCGCCTGGGTGGCTCAGTCGGTTAAGCGTCTGACTTCGGCTCAGGTCATGATCTCGCGGTTTGTGAGTTCGAGCCCCGCGCCAGGCTCTGTGCTGACAGCTCGGAGCCTGGAGCCTGCTTTGGATTCTGTGTCTCCCCCTCTCTCTTCCCCCCTCCCTCAAAAATAAATAAACATTGAGAAAAAAAAAAAAAAAAAAACAGATGGCTGGGCTCCATCCCAGAGTCTCTGACTCTGTAGGTCTGGGGTGAGCCAAAGGCTATGCAGTTCTAACAAATTCCCAGGTGACACTGATGCCACTGGATTGGAAACCACATATTGAAAAGCTCCATTCTAGCCCATCTCCTTCATTTTCCACAGAAGGAGACAGAGGCCAGAGAGAAGGTGGAGACTGACTCACCCAGGCCCCCAGAGAGTTGGTAGTGAAGCTATGATGAGCTCCCCAGAACCAGTGAAACTTGAACCAAAGCTGCGGAGGCTCTAAAAGTGGAATGAAATGAAGGCTAGCTGCCATTTGAGTAGATGCCTTTAGCCTTCCAGAGGTTTCTTGGAGGTGAAGAGATGAAAGGTACTGCTGATTGGCTGGGATTATCGATGACCTAGGATTTCTGGAAACTGCAGGAGTAAAATAATGTCAAGGCTGCTGACTCCGCCCCCTCGTGGCAAGAGAAGCCCCGTAGAATCGTCGCATCGGCATCCCTGAGCGCAGTGAGCTCCAGGGGTGCTCGTCAGGGGTGAGGGTCAATCAGCACACCCACCCGCACACCCACCTGCACACCCTTGTACTTGCTGCCTCCTCTGCCTGGACTGCCCGCTCCAGCCTGCATCCTTCAAAGCTCAGCCATTGTCACCTCCTCCCTGAGGCCCTCCCTGAGCCCTGCAGATCCAGCCATTGCTTTTGTGCTCTCGCATCACCCTCGCTCCTCAGGCTTCTTCGCTCTCGGCCTTGGGGCTCTGAGCCTCCGCTTCCTCCTGGGTAGGAGGGTAGCTACAACAGCATCCACCTGTCTGGGTGGTCACGAGACTGAAGCGACACACTCCCCGGGAGTCGTGTGTGCGGGAAACATCAGAAATCATCAGCCCTTGCTGTCTTCATCGTTGTTTCTATTATTTCCACCATTGCACACTAATAGACCCCTGTCCCGTTCTGTTAGTAGCTGTACATGTGCATCTCCCCAGCTAGACTAGGCTTCCTGAGAGCGGGGACCGTACCTCACTTGTCGGGACCCTCGGCACCTGGCATGGTCCCTGCCTGGCCCATCGTAGGAGGGAAGAAAAAAGGAAGGTAACATTTGGTGAGGAGCAAATACCATGTGTCAGGGACCATGCTAGTATCCTGGTTATTAATATTCACAGCGACCCTACAAGGTTTTGCTATTTTTTCTAGTTTTACCAAAAGTAAGTGTGAGGGAGCATATCATTTCCCAAGGTTTCACAGCTAATCAGGGTGGGGATCCAGACCCAGGTTTCTCTGGCTGAGAGCCCACGTCCTCCCCTGGCCCTCACCCCACTGTATCTGGCTGACCAGTGCTTATTTGGAACTTACACTGTCCACCCCTCCAGGATCCACAGTTCATTGCTCTACCCACAGATTAGCCTGGCGGGTTATGATGTACGTGTGAGTCTGTACATTTGCAGGTCCCTCAGCCTTATATCTTTCAGTGGGAGAGCTTCCCAAGGGCAGCAGCTGTGGCTGAAAGGATCCCAGATACTTAGCACTGGGCGGTGTTGACACAGCCCTCTCCTAGCAAGGATTTCAAAACCCTTTCCAGAATCCTCTGCGGACAGATCTTGGGGGTTGTTTTATGGACGGAACGTCAGAAGGCAACCCAAGAAGCCCATTGTCCATTTCTGACTGTCATCTTACCCCTGGCACACTGAGTCGGAGACCCAGCTGCTCAGAAAGCAAGCTGCAGACAGCAGACGCTGTGAATGTGGGCTGTCCCTGAGGACCAGCCCCCCGTAGTCGGGGTGGAGGTGCCGGTAACTGGATATGACATGGGAGCTCAGAGCCTGCGGCCGATCCCCGCGGTGGATGGGAGAGGGGGAGAAGTCAGGCAGAGCTGCCTTGGAGCCACAAAGGCCAAGCCAGGGGAGCCACAGCAAGGAATCGTAGAGGAGAGACTCCAAGTGTTAGTTAGTAGAGAGGACACTTGAAGCCCCCCGGAGTGCCATTTTGGGAGTGAGGAACTGAGAACCGAACTGGCCACCCGAGCGATGTTGTCGAGGGAACAGCAAGCCTGGACGCAGGAGACCTGGGCCCAGCTCCTCGCTACGTCACGTTCCCTCTCCGCTGCCCGTGGCATGTCTGCGATGCACTGCCGTCCTCCCTCTGCTTCCCAGAGCACTGCTGAGGAACAGTGGAGGTCACGCGTGGGGGCAGGGAAGGCTGGACACCAGAGGGAAGAAAGGAGCTGACGGACAGCCTCGAGAGAGTGATGGATCGGCTCCGTGGGCCCAGAGGGCAGAGAGCGAGGACGTCAGCCGAGCCAAGCTCAGTGTCAGCACATGCGGCCCTGACACCTTGCACAGGTGTCGCTTGCTCCCCACCGCTGGAGGGGTGAAGGCAGAGGCCGCAGGGGAGGGAGGCTATAAGGAGGATTCCCCACACTGGCCACCAGGGTACATTAGGGCAGGATTTGCAGACTTTCTGGAAGGAGCTAGAAAGTAAATATTTCCACTTTTGTGGGCCTGTGGCCCGCATTACAGCGGCTCATCTCTGCCATTGTAGCATAAAAGCAGCATAGACCATGTGTAGGTGAATGGACCAAACGGTGTTCAAATCAGACTTTGTTTATGGGCACCAAAACGTAAATTTCATGTACTTTTCACATGTCATGAAAGAGTATTCTTCTTTGGATTTGTTTTCAACCATTTAAAAATGTGCAAACCGTTCTTAGCTTGTGGGCCACGCAAAAGCAGACCGAACAGGCACGTGGGTTCATCGTTTGCTGACCTCTGGGTCGGACCGGCTGGCCAGAGGCAGAATGATGGAAGGCAGCGTTCTTCAGGGTGGAATCCCAGAGAACCCCACGTCTCAGATGCCTAAGGATGCTCCAGCCCTGGGCCTCCCAGGGCAGAATCCCTACGACTTCCCCCAGTGTACCCTGGGGAGCCCTCAGGTCTTGAAGCTCTGGTTCCCTGATGTGGAAATGCTAGCTTGGGGCCCAAGTCTCTGTCTTAAGAGTAACAGGGAATGATGTCTAGAAAGGACCTTGTGCCAAATGGCTGTGGCACATGCCATAAGGCATCCAGGTTGAGCTCTCGAATCCCACCAGATGGTCTGAGTCCTGGTTCAGCCTCCGCTGGCTTTGTTACCTGGGGCAAGTTACATAACCTCTCTGTTGTCAGATAAGAACAGTGATAGCACGTGTATCAGTTGGGGTTGCTGTTTTGGGAAGCCCTCAGCCCAGTGCCTGCCAGAGAGGAAGCGTCCAGAGCTGTCAGCCTCGGTGGTTTTTTACCGGTGTCATCATTGTCGCTGGGGCATAGTCTAAGTGAGTGACAGAGCTCAGGAGCTCTGGCTCCAGTGCAGCCTCTGTGTTGGTCTTGATGTCACCGGGCAATGAGCAGTCACTGGCTGGTGGCAGCCACATTCATAGGTCAGGTTGCAGGCTGTGGGGTAGATCCGATTCTTCCTTGGGAACTAAAGCCTTTGCCTGACCCTACAGATAGAAGCGGTGAATAGGTTTTGTTCCCTCACTGAGCTCAAAGAAATAAGAGTAAAGTGCCGGATTTCCGCTCTTCTGGTTTTAGAAGAAAAAAAAAAGACACACACACACACACACACACACACACACAAAACCCTCAGTGTCTTCTAATTAGCTTGGGGCTGTCACCCCATAGAGAAACAGAGAATCGGGACAAGTTAACTCTTTACCTCCTCACCAAGAAGGTCTCTGTCAAGGCTGGCATTCTGCAGACTTCTGTCCTTCATGTGCCACCTTCGTGATTTCTATCCGCCCTGTGCCACCTCTCCTTTTACTTTCATAGTATTTTCTTTTTATTGGCTCGCCATTTTTAGTATGACCTCATCCTGTGTGATTACATTCATGAACTCATGAAGTAATCCATGTTTGTTTTTCTCTCCTTCGTTGAAGTTAATGTGCATCTCTAAAAATGTCTTTAAGTTTGTCCGTGAACCCACCTTTAAGTTTGTCCGTGCTCCAATGACAGCAGTATGGGGTCAGAGCTTGGATCTTGCATCAGAAGATCTGGGTTCATGTGCCAGCTCTGCCCCTTCCCGGCACTTCCTGTGTCCCCCGGGCGAGTGACGGAGCCTCTGGGGGGATGCCTGCCTCCGTGAACACGGCAAAGGCCACTGAAAAGTGCTGTGGAGAACCAAACTGCCGTGTAAGATTCATAGAGAACTGGGCTTTGTTCCTGATGGGGAAGGTAGAGGAGGGAAGGGGAGAGCCCGGGGTGAGAGGGAGAGGAGGAGAGAACAGAACCCACCAGACTGTGTGAGGCTGAGCCCAGCAGCATTTAAGAACAGACAGAGGTGTCCCCTGTTCGACCGGAACTTGTTTGCATTGAGGCAGTAAAAACCCCGGATGGTTAACTTTATGTATCAACTTGACTGGGCCATGGTGTCCAGATATTTGGTCAAACATTATTTTAGGGGCTCCTGGGTGGCTCAGTCAGTTGAGCGTCTGACTTCAGCTCAGCTCATGATCTTGCGGTTCGTGAGTTTGAGCCCCGCATCAGGCTCTGTGCTGACAGTGTGGAGCCTGCTTTGGATCCTCTGTCCCCCTCTCTCTCTGCCCCTCCCCGGCATGTGCGCGTGCGCGCTCTCTCTCTCTCTCTCTCTCTCTCTCTCTCTCTGTCTCAAAAATAAGTAAACCTTTAAAAAACATTACTAAAAAAAATTATTCTAGATGTTTCTGCGAAGGTATTTTTTAAATGAGATGAGTAGACTTTGAGTAAAGCAGGTTACTCTCCATAGTGTGGGTGGGCCTCGTCTAATTAAGTTATGGTTTCAATAGAAGACTGGCCTCTCGGACGAGGGAATTCGCCAGCAGACAGACTCTGGACTCGAGCCGCATCTGTTCCCTAGGTCTCCTGCCTGCTGGCCTGCCCACATTCACATGAGCCAATCCAATAAAATAAATTTCTCTCAACAGATAGAGAGAGGTGAGAGAAGGAGAGGGACCGAGGGAGGGGGGAGGGCGGGATCAGCAGCATCTTCTGTACTCACAAGGGGGAAGGAAGAGCATGTCACAGGCACTTTGGCCGGCCGCGTCACCTCTCTGCTTTCACAGCCCTGCTCCCTCTTACCCGGACAGTTTTACCAAACCCTCCTTCATGTAGCTGAAATTTTCTTCAGTTAGGTACTATAATTGGTTACATCAACTTTAAAATTGTGGGTTGCAGAAGCCATGCCCCACCGTAAGGTATTTTTGAGTTCCTCTATGGCCTGTGGTTACAGAATGGCGGGGGGGAGAGGCAGCCAGAGTTTTGAGTAAGGATGGCTCAGCAACTTAGGAAACTGGTGGAACTTTCCACGCTGGGTCCTCAGAGACTTGCTCATCTGGAACACAGGCCTCAAGACAGTTTGCTGGCTGGGGGAGAAAATGGCTTCTGCGTGTATGGGATTTAAAAATCTATTTTGTGGACTGCTTGAAATTTTCAAACATTTAATTTGGGGGTTGATATTTTTGTAGTGGAAAACGTTCGTTTTTGTGATTGCTGTGTGCTAAGTAAGATAAAAGCAATGGAAATGCATTCTCTCATTTGCTCCTCACACAGCCCTGGAAGCTGAATGTCCTCTTTATCCCCATTCTGCAGGGGAGAAACTAAGGCACAGAGAGTTTAAAGAAAATTCATTCAGGATGGGGGCACCTGCCTGGCTCGGTCGGTGGAGCATGCAACTCTTGATCTTGGGGTTGTGAGTTCAAGCCTCACATTACATACATACATACATACATACATACATACATAGGAAAGAAGGAAGGAGGATTTTTATTTATTTATTTTGAGAGAGAGAGAGAGCTGGAGCATGCACGTGAGTGGGGGAGGGGCAGAGAGGGGGTGGGAGAGAGAGAATCCCAAGCAGGCTTCGTGAGGTCAACACAGAGCCTGATGCGGGGCTTGAACTCACGAACCGTGAGATCATGACCTGAGCTGAAATCAGATACTTAACCGACTGAGCCATCCAGGCTCCCGGAAAAAATAAAAAAAAAATTTTTTAACCAATTCATCCAGGGTCACACAGCTAATGAGTGCTCGAGTCAGGACTTGATGTGGGATTTGTCTGTGTCCAGATCCCACGCTCCTAACTTCTTCACCTCACTGCTCCCCCTTAGAACTGAAAGGAGTGTGCTGGGTTTCCTCTCGAGTGAAAAATATCCAGATGCATCTGGAATGATTTTGTTTGTAATGGTTCTTCCTACAGTTTCCCACCCGCACCGTTAGCGTATTGTTTCATCCTTGTGCGTGTCCCCATGTGGCAGGAAGTGCAGGTGGAGGTGCCACCACTGCCCTGCCTCTCTTGGTGGGGGATGGGGGGCAGGGAGGGGGGGGGCGGGAGAAGCTTCCAGAGCCGCCCGACATTCAACCTGTGTCTCCGGCCAGAACTGGGTCACGTGGCCACTTCTAGCGGCAGGGGAGACCAGAAGAGCTAAGTTCTGTGGCCAGTGGAGAGTGAGCGCCTTTGACAAGGACAAATTCTGCAGCAGTTGGCTCCACGAGGTGGAGTTAATAAGTGTCTACTGATGTCATCGCAGAGCGCATTAACACACATACAGGCTCCGGCGCGGCCAGGTGGGTGAGTTCCCACGCTGCCTTTCCAGAAGGAGTGCCCAGCTGGCCCGCGCCCCAAGAGGATCAATCAGAATGGCAGAGGCTCTAGAGATCACGTCCAGAGCAGCCACAGGAATTGAGGGTTAGTGTGGAGGACAGATTAAGGGGGGGACATGGTACTTTCTAAAAATATTCAAAGGACTGCCAAGTGGGAGGAAGATTACCTGCACAACAGCTACCAAGGGATCAATAGAGGACAAAGGATGGGAGTATTTCATTTCAAGTATTACAGGGGCCCCTGGGTGGCTCAGTCGGTTAAGCGTCTGACTTCAGCTCAGGTCATGATCTCCCAGTTAGTGGGTTTCGAGACCCGCCTTGGGCTCTGGGCTGACAGCTCAGAGCCTGGAGCCTGCTTCAGATTCTATATAACCCCCTCCCTTCCTCTGCCCCTCCCCCACTCACCCTCTGCCTCTCTCTGTCTCTCTCTGTCTCTCTCAAAAATAAATAAACATTAAAAAAATTTTGCGGGGGGGCGCCTGGGTGGCTCAGTCAGTTAAGCATCTGACTTCGGCTCAGGTCATGATCTCACAGTTCGTGCGTTCAAGCCCCGCGTCGGGCTCTGTGCTGACAGCTCAGGGCCTGGAGCCTGCTTGGGAATCTGTGTCTCCCTCTTTCTCTGCCCCTCCCCTGCTCACACTCTGTCTGTGTCTCTCTCTCTCTCAAAAATAAACAAACATTAAAAAAAAAAAAAAAAGATTTAAAAAAAAATTTTTTTTTTAATTTAAGTGTTACAGAAGTTTATTGTCCTGGTAGGTATGACCTCATCCTTCATTCAGTTAGTTACTCAGCAAACACGCACCGCAGGTTTATCGGGGGGCCAGGTCCCGTCTGATGTACGAATTCCTGAGCTGTGTAATCTCCACCCAGGAGCTCACGACCTAATGGGAGAGACAGACAGCCGCTCACAGCCTAATGGGAGAGGCAGACAGAAACAAAGAACTCAATTCCGTAGAGTTATTTTAACAGCCCTGCTGAGCAGAACTTGTAGCTGTGGCCTGTGTGAAATGCTGCTGGCCCAGTGAGGGAAGGAGCAGGTCCTCCAGGGGCTCAGGGCAGGCTCCGCGTGGTGACCTGACTTTGATCTGGGCGTAGGAGCAAGATTTAGGGTGGGCAGGAGGGCAGGAGTACAAGCAGGCCCCGCTGGGGCACAGGCAGAAGGCCAGGGCCGTCTCCACCCTGAGCCCTGCCCACCAAGCCCCGGGAAGCCTGGGAGTTCCAGTCCCACAGCCTTGTTTGATCTGAAGTTGCGGGGTTGGTTTGATCAACAGTTTTTTTCTTTAATGTTTATTCTATTTCTGAGAGACGGAGAGAGACGGTGCGAGCAGGGGAGGGGCAGAGAGAGGGAGACACAGAATCGGAAGCGGGCTCCAGGCTCCGAGCCGTCAGCACAGAGCCCGACACGGGGCTCGAACCCCTGAACCGCGAGATCGTGACCCGAGCCGAAGCTCAAACACTTAAGCAATGGAGCCACCCAGACGACCCAACAAATGTCTTTAAACACCCAGGCTTTTTGTCCTGAGCTTGTCACCTCCTGGGCCCAAGCTGCAGGTACCCCATTCCCAGGAGAGAGAAAGGAAGGAAGAAGAGGGAGGAAGGGCTTTCTCCTCCCTGAGCCGTGCCTCTGTGTCCCAGAAAGGATGTCTCCCCCGCCACTGCCCAGCAGACACCCCTCTTCTCCCGGAAACCAAAACAAGGCCGCTTGCCCACTTCTGGAGCAGGTGCTGCAGAGGGGAGCGGGGTGGCCGCTCTGGGCAGGGAAGGGAGGAATGGCTGCCGGGTGGGTCCTGGTGCAGGCCGGTGCCAGCTTTGAGGATGGCAGAGCTCCCTCTGCCTCAGCAGCCTCGCCTCCCCCCCTCCAGTTGCCTCACTGCCCCTGGGACTTTCTCCCTCCCTCGGGTCACTTCTCCCCGGTGCCTGAGAGTCACCCTCCAGCCCCTCTTCTGTCTTCTTCCCGACATCCTCGATGACTCATCATTGATGAGTTCATTCGGCAAGGCCAATGCCGTTCCTCTCCCAAGAACCTCCCTTTCCACCTGCCCAGCCCGGTGCCTTGTGCTCTGTGCTCCGCTCAGACGGCACCTCCTCGCTGACACCTTCCCTGTTCCCTCTGCGGGTGCTCACTGCCCCCCGCCCCGTCTCCTGGCTCTCACAGCACCCTGAACTGACCTCAGCCACGCCACCCTGCTCTGAAAATGTTTGTCCACCTGTCATCCCTGACCACTTTAGGACCTCCTGAAGGGCAGGGATTCTGTCCTTTGCCTTTGCCTCTTGAGCACCTGCCGCAGGGCTGGACAGATAATAGCCACTCAGAGAATGTCGTGGAGGGCAGAGAGGTGGACGCGAGGGAGATGGTGGGAAGCAGGTGCACAGAAAGCAATTGTGGGGGAGGATAACGGGCACTAGGCAGGGGGTGGAGGCAGAGGGCCGGTAGGGAGGGAGCGAGGAGGCGGACAGAGGGCGGGTATTACCTACAGCAAATTTCAAACATCGTATCACCTCTCTCATGAATATTTCAGTACATCTCTAACAGGTAAGGAATAGGATTCTTACTTAAACAAACAAGCTGCAGCCCCAGTACCATTATACACTTGAAAAAAAAAGTATACAAATGGAGTGACAGTAAACACTGAAAGGAAGTCCCCAAAAGGATCTCTGGTTCCTTTGAGTGACGTGAGTGGGTGGTGTTTTTGCCGGAGAGCTGGCGTTCTGTAAATGTGATCTAAAAGGAACGTGGCTGTGCACGCCCTTGCTGGGGTGAGGGCCTCAGAAGAAGGCCTGTGGGGGCCACTCGGAGCTGACAGGCCGTGTCATTGTTGTCTTTCTCACGGTCCGCCGACTTGCGTTGGATCCTTCTCCCCTGGGCCTGGACCATGGCCTGAGACAGAACCAGGTCTGCGGGTCATCACCAGCCTTGAAGACCATCCTCACTGCTCACAAGCCGCACTTTGTTGAATCGAAGACACTGTGGGGTGTGCAAAAAGAAAAAAATGCCAGCCAAGCGCTGGCAGGTCATTATTTGTAAGAGCCACCCCAATATCAGAGGGGTTCAAAGTGGGAAGGGGGAGGGGAGCTCACAGAGAAACACAGTGTGCGATATCGGGGCAGGTAGGGCGGGGACTCAGCCTTGAACCGGAGCGGCGAGGCAGTCTCGGGGCTGTTGGCCTTGGACAAACACTCAACAAGCCTCTCCTCTCTGTCCCACCAGAGGGTAGACCCCGGCGAGAGAGAGAGAGAGAGAAAGAGGGAGAGGGATAGGTCCCCAAGAGCTCTGGGTCCACCCTAGTTGGGTAGAGACGTCCTTGAATAGCCAAGCAGCGTGAGATACACAGTGGGTTTAGACCCCACAGAGGCCCAGCTCTGCGTCCCTGCTCCCCCACTTCCGGGCATTGGACCTCAGCTGCCCCCATGCATGGTAGGGACCGTGGGGAGGTGACCCGAGAGGAGGTACACTGAGCAGGTTACACAGGCTCAGTGAATGCCAGTCATTTTGTCACTGTTCTTCATGATGTTACTGTCACAGCGCAGGATGACCATACAGGTCACAGTGACACAGTCCCCTCAGTTGGCAAATACACCGAGGAGCTGTCACCAGGGTAGGGCCTTAAAAGACGAGCAGGGATCAGCTGTTCCGTTTCCTCCTCTGTGCCGGCACATCCGGATCTCACACCGTGTCCTATCTCAGTGCCCAGTCTTTTCTGTCATGCCACTCTCACCTTTGTGAGGGCCATTGTGGCCTCCCACTGGACCGTCAACTTGCTGTGGGCAGGACCTGGTTGGTTTTGCTCACCAGAATCTCTCCCAGCACCCGGATGGCAACAAGCAATGAGTACGTTCAAGAGGCACATAAGGTCGTGGTTAAGAGTATGGATGTGGTAGGGGCGCCTGGGTGGCTCAGTCGGTTGAGCGTCCGACTTCGGCTCAGGTCATGATCTCACAGTCTGTGGGTTCGAGCCCCGCATCGGGCTCTGTGCTGACAGCTCGGAACCTAGAGCCTGCTTCGGATTCTGTGTCTCCAGCTATCTCTGCCCCTCCCCCACTTGTGCTAGTTCTCACCCTCTCTCTCTCTTTCTCTCTCTCTGTCTCTCAAAAATAAGTAAGTGTAAAAAAAAAAAATTTAAAGAGTAAGGATGCAGTAACCAGACCTCTCTGAGTCTGAACCTCTGCTCTGCAATGTGGAAGCTGTGTGACCATGGGCAAGACACTGACCTCTCTGTGCTCCTCAATTTATTCATCCTCTGTTTTAAGGATTATGGTGAGAGGTTCGTGTGAAGGCCCGAGTCCCGTGATTGGTGCTTACTGAGCGTCCAGTGAGCATGCTGGTGGTGATGGTTGTCATCGTCCTCTGTGACCCAGATGTGTGACCGAATGGTAGAAAGGCATGCCAGGCAGAAGCCCAGGGGCATGCAAGAACAAGGCCCCAGCAGGAGCAGAACACAGCCAGTCTTGGCTGAGGTCAGTCCCAAATGTCCCTCTCGGCCCCTGAAGACTTCAGGATTTTGACCCTCAGGCAACTGAGGGGGGTTGGAAGTGCGGGGGCGGGGGGGCGGGGGGGATCCTGGATAATTTTCAGACCGAAGAAGGTACTGGTTGGATTTGTGTTTGAAGAGAAGAGGGTGGAGGTGATGGTCTAGGCCTCGGAGAGGTGACAGGGCCTGAATGAGAGCTGATAATGGAGCCCGGGGCAACTCGGAGATGGGTTGAGTAGTGGGAATTCCCAGATGTAGTGGCCAGCCGTTGGAATGTGCAGGGTGGTGAGGAGAAGGCTCTAGGCTGCTCCCCCACCCCCAGGGCTGACTTTGGCAGCAGGTGGTCCTGGCCATGATTCCACCGAGCACCCGCAGACGCGGACTTCTCCAAAAGCAGTGGAAGGAGCCAAGAAGGCGACTGTCTTCCAGCTGTTTGGGGTCCCCCCAAGAAAGAGCAGGCAGGGAGCAGGGGCAGGGAGCTGGCATGTCTTCGGTGGCCGCTCTTGCCCGCTCTCAGCCCAGGTCACAGTCATGGTACTTAGCCGTGACTCATTACTGCTCTTACGTGATGTCGTGCGCGCATTGTCTGGCTACAAAGTCTCATTGTGAGGCAGGCAGCCTTATCTCGGTTTCCCAGAGGAGAAAGCAGACCGGAGAGGGCCTGCCGTCCCCAAGTTAGGACACGAAGCTAGACTCGTCGCATTCCAAGGCCTGTGCCACTGCCCAGCCTGACTCTGCCTGCCATCCCGCCAGGCAGACTCTCCGGAACCTTCCCGGAAGGTGGCGTCTGCACCAGGCATGACGCGGGGAGAGGGGACAGGCGCACACTAGCCCAGCGGTCCACGGCCACGGGACTGCCGGCCCCCGACGGCAGACGGGGAGGCTGGCAGGGCCTGGCGTCCTCGGGAGCTGGGACAAGAGCAGAACAGCTCCCGGGACCTTTGACGACTGCCACCCACAGCCCAGAGGCCGGCGAGCATTCTCCTGGAACCGGTAACCACTGTCAGTGTTCGTACTCCCCCTTCCTGAAATAGCAAGCTGAGCCACTTCTGTGGTCAAAAAGCAAAAACAAAACAAATATCCCCAGGTTCCTGTGGGTTTCCATTTCTGCCCTTGATGGAGTACGCCTACTGCCCCGGAAAGTCTCACTGAGGACGTGTGAAAACCCCCCCGGTCGGGCCATCTGCTCCCCGGCTTGCAGGGAGGTGGCCGCGAGGCCCCAGGCTGGGCCCATCCTGCTCTGGACACACCTGTCTCCTACTGAGTTTGCCCGGGTGGACCTCGCACCTCCTCCCCTCCCTCCTCTTCCTCCTCCCTCCTCTTCCTCCTCCCTCCTCTTCCTCTCCCTGTTGAGGCTGACTGAAACCCCAGCCCCCCAGAAGACTCCAGCGTCTGCCTGGCTCTGCCCGCTGCTGGCGTTGGGACTGGAGAGCTGTGCTTGGGGGGGGGCCTCAGACCCGTGCTCCGGCTCCCGCACCCCCCGATTCCCTGGCCTGGCACCTCCTCCGGCTTCTGAGTGCCCCGCCGCCCCTTAACGGCCACTTGCCTGTCCAAGATGACCTTGATCCCTTCTAAAACCGCGCTGCCCCTCCCCCAGAAGAGAGGCGCCCCTCATGTTCAGGCGTCCCCCGGGGGGCCTAGTTGAGGAAGCCCTGGCAGGCCTGCTGGTGGAGCGAGGGATGGGGAGGAGGGGGCAGGGGGGTGCTTCCGGGAAGGCTGAGCTCCCCGGCCCCTGGTGACCACTGTGTGACCTCCCGGCACCTCAGTGTCCTCATCAGTTAGATGAGGGCAGTGACACACACGTCACAGGCTTGGGAGGATTCAGCTGCCTGCTTTGTGTAAATAGCTAACGGCACTTGGTGTGTCAGGGGCTGTAACTGGAGAGGGTTGTTGCCGAGGAAGGGCACGCGGGCCAGGTTGAGGGCTGGGGAGCCTTGGAATCTTTGGGGCACAGGATGGGCATGGTCCCTTCCAGGTTTCAGAAAGCTCACTCTGAGGCAGGAAGGGCATGGGGTGGGGGAGGGGTGGGGGACGGGTGGGGGGGCCAGGAGCCAGGCAGGAGGGGCCGGGGCAGTGGCCTGTCAGGCAGAGGCAGAGGGCAAGGTGACAGGGGCTCAGGTAGGACAGAGAATCCGGAGCTGGAGTTGGCAGAACACTGTGACCAGAGTCAGAGATGACTCGTCCTCTGGCCCGTGTGGCTGGGGACCGCTGAGGTGCGGTTTCTGGAGGAGTAGCACACTAGTGTGTTTAGCCACTGCCCCCCCCCCCCCCCCCCGAACCCTCCAGAATAGAGCCTGGCTTCCTCCGCTCAGCTCTCTTTAGCAAGCGTATGAGTCCCCGAGGGCGGGGAGTGTGCCGCAAAGAAGCCACACTCGGGACTTCATTGTGGGACGAATGAGCCCACCCTTCAACACTTTGAAAGGAAGCCGTCCTCACGCCCCCAGTCCCGTCCCCACAGCCATAGCCCAGGGAGAAAAACACCCCGTCCCACTGCCCTATCCCTACCCTGATGCCCCTGCTGCCTGGCTTGTGTCCCGAGCAGCTACCCCAGCGTCCATCTGGCCACAGGACCCAAGGCGGGACCCCTGGATGGAACTGAGGTCAGGCCAATTTCGAAACCAACGTCATGAAAGCCACAGTTATAGGGAGCTGACTGCCAGCGCAGCCCAGGCATTGTCCTGCAGGGTGGGCCCGCCTGCCTGGCCAGAAGAGGGCCCTGCCCGGTCACAGGGCTGGGGCTCAGAGTGTGCCTCAGCCCCTTTGGGCACCAGGGGGCGGGGGCCACATCTGTCTGGTCCACCGTTGTGTCCATCCCCGGTGCCTGGCACATGACTGTGCAGCCTGTGAAGGGTCACTTGGCCCCCCTGGGCCTCAGCTCTGTGTGAACAGAGAGAGTGAGCCTGCTGTTCAGGACTGCGGAACAGTCGCTGGGATCACGAGCTGCACGCACCCGGTCCGTTGGGTGCTGTTGGTGTGACAGGTGCCCTATGACCCTGTGCTCTCAGGTTCCCAGTGCCGGCAGGGGCCAGGCCTGGAGCCAGAGGAAAGGGCTATGACAGAGGGGGACGTGGGATAGTGCCCAGTGTCAGAACACCAAGGGTCTTACTCCCTAACCTTAAAACATCAACCGGTCCTGTCCTGTCCCACAGCCCTACCTAGGGTACGACACTTGCCAAAACAGGGTGATTTGTGTGATCAAACACTGGCCCGAAAAAGCAGGGGACCAGACTGTCTCTGTGCACTGTGGTGGAGCTTATTTAAGACCTGGGCTGCAAGGATGGATCCTAGAAGGGTACAGAGGGGAGTGACCTTGGCTCTGGTAAGCCCTCGGAATCCGCACAACCTCAGCTAGGTAGAAGTGATGGTTGCACAGCATTGTGGAGACAGGAAATGCCCCTGGACTGTACACTTTAAAGCGGCTGATTTTATGTTATGCGATCTTCACCTCAATTTAAAAATAAAAGAACCGGGGGTACCTGGGTGGCTTAGTTGGTTGAGCTCTTGATTTCAGCTTTGGTCATGATCCCAGGGTCGTGGGATCAAGCATGGAGCCTACTTATGATTCTCTCTCTGTCTCAGGGCATTTGGGTGGCTCAGTTGGTTAAGCATCTGACTTCAGCTCAGGGCATGGTCTCACAGTTCGTGAGTTCGAGCCCCACATCCGCCTGTCTGCTGTCAGCACAGAGCCGGCTTTGGATCCTCTGTCCCCCTCTCTCTCTGCCCCTCCCCTGCTCGCTCACTCTCTCTCTGTCTCTAAAAAATAAACATTAAAAAAAAGAAAGAAAATTAGGGGTGCCTGGAGTGGCTCAGTCGGTTAAGCATCCAACTTCAGGTCGGGTCATGACCTGGCGGTTCGTGGGTTCGAGCCCCGCATCAGGCTCTGTGCTGACAGCTCAGAGCCTGGAACCTGCTTCAGATTCTGTGTCTCCCTCTCTCTCTGCCCCTCCCCCACTCACTCTCCATCTCTCTCTCTCTCTCTCTCTCTCTCTCTCTCTGTCTCTCAAAAATAAACGTTTTAAGAAATTATACTAAAAAAACATACATTTTTTAAGAAAATTTAAAAAAAAAGATTCTCTGTCCCTCTCTTCTCTCTCTCTCTCTCTCTCTCTCTCTCTCAAAATAAAATAAACCTTAAAAAAATAAAAATAAAAAATAACAGAACTGCTGCCACTTACTGAGCACCTGTTCTGTGGCAAGAACCGTACAGATGCCCTGTTTGAGTTATCACTACTCCTTTGGGCAGCTCTGTGGGGTGGCTGGCATCCACCCAGCCTTCAGACAGAAACTGGCTCAGAGGGGAAGGCCAGGCCGCCTGTTGGTAATGGGAGTCGAGATTTAAACTACCCTGGGTCCTTTGCTTCATAGGTTAAGAATGTCTCTGGGAGGCGCACCCCGGTGGCTCAGTCGGTTAAGCATCCGACTTCCGCTCGGGTCACGATCTCATGGTCCGTGGGTTCGAGCCCCGCGTCGGGCTCTGTGCCAACAGCATGGAGCCTGCTTGGGATTCTGTTTGTCTCCCTCTCTGTGCCGCCCCCCGCCCTCGCCCCGGCTCCCTCTCTCTCTCTCTCAAAATAAGTAAGCCTTAAAAAAGAAAATTCTCTGGGAGGTTTGAGAGGAAACTGGTTCCCAGTAGGGCCACTGGGAAGTCGGGCTGGGGCCGGGGAGGCAGGTAGATTTACTGTGTTGTGTGCCGCTTGGGAACCTTTGACGTTTTGAACCACGTGAATGGTCAAAAGATACCAACTCAAAAGATAATAGAAAGTCAAGAAGGAGCATTTTATTTGCGAAAATAAAACACTGCCTCCGTAGTTTCATGTCAGAAACCAGCCCGCCGGATTGCTGTCCCCACTCATCCTTTTGGTAGACTGAGCCGCGAGGCCTCCTCGGTGATCATAGGACGGTGATGCTCCTGGCCTCACGTGGCCGCTGTAAGAATTAGGTGACATCACAAAAGGACAATACTGTATGATACCACTTCAGTGACGTGTTAGGTCATCGGAATCGTAAGGACAGTGCAGTGGCGGCCAGGGGCTGCTGGAGGGGGGGAATGGGGAGTTAGAAAGGGTGGTGGGGCCGGCTGTACCACATCGTGAGTGTATTTGATGCTGCTGAACTATACGCTTAAAAACGGTTAAGATGGCAAATGTTATGTGTATTTTAACACATGTTTAAAACGAAAAAATAATACAGGGCGCCTGAGCGGCTCAATCGGTTAAGCAGCCAACTCTTGGTTTCGGCTCAGGTCATGATCTCATGGTTTGTGGGCTCAAGCCCCGCATTGGGCTCTGCACTGACAGCGCAGAGCCTGCTTGGGATTCTCTCTCTCTCTCTCTCTCTCTCTCTGTTTCTCTTTCTCTCTCCGCCTCCCCCCCATGACTCACTCTCAAAATAAATAAATAAAACTTAAAAAAAAAAAAAGAAAAAGAATATAAAATGCAGCCAAAAACCAAAACAATTAAATGACAAAACGGAACAAGGTAGGTAACAGTTTGCACGCCACTTGGTCCTTCCTGAGGCCCCAAAAAGTACCCATCGTCCTCCTCCTCTCTGGCCCTTCCCGCCGCGTCCCACACCACACACCTGCACGCGGCTGAGTCTGCCTGTCCAGGACCCCCCCCCCCCCCCCCCACCGTGTAACTTGTGGTTTCTCCTCCGCAGAGAAGGCTACAGATGGCTCCCTGCAGAGCGAGGACTGGGCCCTCAACATGGAGATCTGTGACATCATCAACGAGACTGAGGAAGGGTGAGGCCCGCAGGCGAGGCGGGGGGGGGGGGGGGGGGGGGGTGAGGGACGGGTTGGCCAGCCAGCCGCAGTGCAGCCTGCCTCTTGCCACAGAGCCCCTCCCCATTCCCACCCCTCCTGGAGTGCAAGGGGAGACCCTCCTGTGGTCCTCGGTGCCAGGAGGGCTGCAGAGGTCCTCTGAGTCCCACCCCAGGCAGGAGTGTGGCATCTTAGACATTTTGGAACAAAGATTCCATCCAATGCTGTCATGAGATGGACAGGGGACCCAGAGATGCCCTTAGGGGGCCACCAGCCCACACGGCCTCTCTCAGGTCACAGCCTGGCCAACTGGACCTCTTAGGACATCACCTGGGCCACATCCTCGTGGGACGCGGCCAGCTGGTGGCTCCCAGCACTGGGACATGGCCCCAAGCACTGTTCTGCACCACATGGGCTGGAAGGGGCAGGGAGACTCCCAGCTTTCTCTGTGAGCGAGAACAGACTTTCATTTCCTTAAGATGTGGAACCAGCAGGGGAGGGGGCCTGAGGGGGTCAGGGGACATGGAGAAGGCAGTGACAGTGAAGCAGAACTGAGAGCCCATCGGCATTAGCCTTTGCCAAGCATTTCCGGTACACAGGTCACCCCAGGACACATGCTGTGGAGGAGGCACCGTGGTCTGGGCTCTTGGTCTCTGACTAGCACTCTCTGACCAGCTGTGTGACCTTGGGCAAGTCACTGTACCCCCCTAGGTCTTTGTTATCAGAGGCAGATATCTCTTTTAGATTCTTCCAGCGGTAAGCCCAAAGTCCCGAGGGGAGCAGAGAGGGAAAGCAGGGTCACTGTCCTCAGGAGAACCCAGGAAGGGTGGGAAGAGGTGGGACCACAGTCATCGGGAAGTACGGAACGATCTGAGAAATCAGAATCAACAGCTGGAGCGGGACCTCATTTCGCTCTCCATTTCTCACTGGGATAATCCAGCTGGTCTGCGGGGTCCTTCTCAGCCAAATGGTCCCTTTGTGGGGAAAGTGAGCCCAGGCAGCTGGAAGCGGGCAGCAGGCAGGGAGCACCGAGGGCAGCACACAGTGGCTACCGGCACCTTCCAGCATCCCCAGCGGGGGGCAGACCGCAACGGCAGGGCCACCGAGATAAAAGATGGGGGGCGGACAGGCTCAAGGAGCCCCTGAGAGGGCCTGGGGCTGCACAAACCCCCTGGAGAGGCAAGTCCCCATCTCCCTTATAAGCGTTGGCAGAACTGGGGTTCGGGCGTACTCGGGTTCAAGCACATATGCTGTTGACTTGAGCACTTCCTGTGTTCCAGGCGCTGCACGAGGCCTTAGGGACCCAGCAGCGGGCAGAGCAGATGTGACCCTTGGCCTTGAATCTCTGGTCTAGGTCTACCCCCCAGTGGGTTGTGGCCTCCCTGCCGTCCACTCTGGGCTCCTAGCCGGGTACTGAGCGCAACAGGCCCACAGCAATGGCACACAAGCCTGGATTTCTGATTCCCAGTGCTGTGCCCTCTCTCTGGGCTGCTCTGAAACGTGGAAACAAGTCCGTTTCGAGGGTGACGGCCTGCCCCAGGGCATTGGTTGAAAAGTTTCCCACCCTTCTGGGACAGGGGCCCACCCTGTCAGGGACCATGGTCCTTCACCCCACGTGTCCTGTTTGTCCATCACAGCCTTGACAGGCCTCCATGGCTCCTCCACCTTGCCTGCCGCCTTCGCTCGTGTGGGGGGACCCGTGTCGGGGTTCCTGACTTTCCTGACCCGCTCTTGACGGGCTCATCACTGAACAGACAGATGTCTGGCAGACAGCAGGACAGGCCCCAGAGGCCACTTCCCAGCCTAGGAAATGTTGCTCATGCTCCTGTAGCGTATGGGCTCTGGGAGGCCAAGTGTCAAGAGAGGACACGGTGCCCCTCTTTGGGGGGCGTCTTCTCAGCCTGGGAGCCCCGGGTGGGTGTCGTGTGACAGTGCACACCAGGGAGATGGGGGACTGGGAGTCGTGGGCGAGGCAGATTTTAGACGTGGAAGTTGGGGGCCACAAAGGCTTTTAGGCCAGAGCAGTCGGGGCAACATTGATTTCACCTGCACAGAGCTGAAGGGCAGGACGTAGGGGTGAGGCCACCGGCGTGCGTGGGCTGGGCGACAGATGGGGCAGGGAGGGCAGGCTGCCACCAGAGCCTTCAGGGCTCCCCCTGCACAAGGTATGCCCACCCTCCCTACCGGGATGGCCTGGGCCTCTTCAGCCTCTCCCTCCGCCTCCCCACACGGCCTCCATCCAGTCCCTCCCGCCTCTGCCTGAACCACTTCCCTCCTCCCCTCAGCTGGTTCCATCTCATCCTTCACGCCCAGCCGTGATGCCACCCCAGAGAGGACTCCCCTGACACCCACTCACTCTTACTGCGGGTCCCCCTTCTTTCCCACAGTGATGTGGGTCTCCCTGGTCATGTGGTCCTTGAGAGCAGACCCGCACATTCACCAGTGTGTCCCCAGCACCCAGCATGGTGCCAGCATGTGTGACTACTTAATAAGACCTGAGTGGAAGTGTGGGTGGAGAGAGGAAGTGGCCAGGATGAGGCCCCAGGACTCTGCCCACACGTTATTCGTTTATAAACCCCAGTGTGTATCAGGAATCCTTGGGGGTGTGATGAGTATACAGATCCCGGGAGAGCTTGGTTCAGGGACCTAGGGTGGGAGCCCTGGGTTTTGCGTTTTTAACAAACCCTCATACCTCCCCCCAAGAGGATTCTGGTGCAAGGGATCTGGAGAATCTCTGCCAAGTATTCATGCCCTACTGAGGACTTTGGCAGGGTAGGCAGTTTGTGTTGTGATTAGAACTTGTGTGTTCAACAGGAAACAGGACACAGGAAAGGTGGATGAGTGGCTGGCTTGGATGGGATGGGATGGGATGGGATGAATGGGATGGATGGAAGGATGGATGGATGGATGGATGGATGGATAGATGGGATGGGATGAATGGATGGGATGGATGGATGGATGGATGGGATAGGATGGATGGATGGACAGATGAGATGGGATGGATGGATGGGATGAACGGATGGGATGGATGGATGGATGGATGGATGGATGGATGGACAGACGGACGGATGGACAGACGGAACCAGCCCTGTTTTCCAGGGCTTCCTGATCTTAGGTAGGTGGCCCCATGTGTTGAATAAGAAGGTTCCATTCCTCAGCGCATCCTTCCTTTTGTCCTTCTTGTGCCCAGTCCCAAAGATGCCTTCCGAGCAGTGAAGAAAAGAATTGTAGGGAATAAGAACTTCCACGAGGTGATGCTGGCTCTCACGGTGAGTGCCCCATCCATCCGTCTGTCCCTCCATGGTAGAGCCACACCTCCCCCAGGCCTAGCAGGACTCCCAGCCACCCTGGGGCTCCTCTTCCAGGGGTTGAGAAGGAAAGGTCTGTGGGCAAAGTGCCGTCCTGTCTACCGTGCTGGCAGACACAGAGTGGCCATTTGGCAAAGTTCTCTCCAACTTCCTGGCATGGGGAGCAGACACCCTGAGGCCCACATCCCTCCAGACCCAGTCACAGAGAGCTCGTGCCAGAGGACCTGCCAAGTGACACAGAAGCTCGGCAAACCCAGAGCTCAGCAGGGCAAAAAGCCTGGCTGGGCAAATTGGGCACTTGGATGCCCTGGAAAGTGTGCATAAAACAAATGCCGGTGGCCAAGGACGGGCCAGGCGAGAGGGGGCATCCTGGCTGTCGGAGGGGTTTGGCTGCGAGTGGAGACAGCACTCTGTCCTGGCGTCCCCAGCAGCACTTACGTCAGGTGAATCCGGCTAAAGAGCAGGGCACTTCCAGCCAGGAAGGGAGAACAAGAAACGAGGAGGGAAGTTCAGCGCCTGGTCCTGGGGCTGCAGGGTCACCATGGGATTATGGAAGTTCACTGTGGTTTCCATTTGGAGAGCCACCCTCCCTCCAGACTGTATTCGGCTCAGAAGCAGCTTCAGGACAGGCTTCTGTGGGTACTGAGGCCACTCGGTGAAGGGCCACTAGTGGGCACACCAGCCCCCGAGTCGGGGCACTGTCCCCACTTCTCCGTGTTCCAGGGTCTCACTTGAGGGGGCCCCTCCCGTACTCAGCCTCTCCTCCGGGATGGAGGCCGAGTGCAAGGGTCCTGGGCGCTCCTGCTCACGGGCCCCTCACGGCCTCCAGGTCTTGGAAACCTGCGTCAAGAACTGCGGGCACCGCTTCCACGTGCTGGTGGCCAGCCAGGACTTTGTGGAGGGCGTGCTGGTGAGGACAATCCTGCCCAAGAACAACCCACCCACCATCGTGCACGACAAGGTTCTCAACCTCATCCAGGTGAGCGCGGGCAGGCCGGGCCAAGCTCCGTGCCAGCCGCCTTCTGGGGTGGGGAGAGAGCTTAGGACCTGGCCAGACAGCAAGACGCCCCCACCATCGCTGCTCTTCTGTCTGCTTCCAGCTCCTTCTCACGTGGGGCCGTCTTGGTGTCCGCTGACTGGAGGTTCTGAGTTCGGGGAAGGGGCTTGGTGGGGGCTATGTGGGCGCGGCGGTCCGAGGACCAGCGAGTCAGGGCATCTCTGCTCTCTGGGGGCGGATAGGTGGGCTCGCGGGGGAGATGGTGAGCAGTGGTTACCGGCCGTGTCCCCCTGTCCCCTCTCAGTCCTGGGCTGACGCGTTCCGCAGCTCGCCCGACTTGACGGGTGTGGTCGCCGTCTACGAGGACCTGCGGAGGAAGGGCCTGGACTTCCCAATGACCGACCTGGACATGCTGTCGCCCATCCACACGCCCCAGAGGGTGAGGAGACTCCTCCCGCAGGAGCAGCGGCGGGGGGGGCAGGTGGGGGAATTACCAAGCAGTTTCCCCGGCTGCTCTCTCTGACGCGCTTGCCCGCCTCGCTGATCCCGGTTTTTGCCCGCTAGACCGTGTTCAGCTCAGAGGCGCCATCAGGGCAGAGTTCTGTGGGCACTGACGCCAGCCATGGAGGAGACTCCACCCAGCACACCGCCCCCCTGCCCGTCCCGGCCGCACTCCCCAGTGACACACCCATCACGCCAACCCCTGAGCAGGTAAACAAGCCTGAGTCAGAGCCACGCGGGGCAGGGAGGGCCCCTCTCGGTATGGAAATTTCTATCTTCACAGCAGCCCCACTGGGTATGTATCATTCTTCCTGTTTCAAAGACGAGACTTAGATAAACTCACTTGCCCAGAGCCGCACAGCTCATCAGAGATGGTGGTGGGATTCAAGCTCAAGTCTGTCTGACTCCCAGCAGGCTCGGTCCTGCACCTCGGCTGTTCTCCAAAGTGTGTGCCCCACGGAGCCCCTCAGGCAGCACCGGGGAGAGTAAGTGCCCAGTAGGTGGCCCCTTCGGCAACAGCGTCTTCGTCTTCTTTGGGTGGTTTGTTTATGTGCTCAAATACGATTTCATCTGAGCAGAGGTTCTGGCTAAAAACAGTTTTAAAACATCTGCACAAAACATTTCTTTAAACCCTTGCTCTGCACCCATGATGCTTCCCACAGAGCTCCAAGAAGAAGGTTTGGGGTGTAGTGTAAGATTCCAGGGGCCGGGGCTCCGTGAGTAGCCCTGCAGGATTGCCCACAAGACTCACGACGCACTGACTTAGCTTCTGTCCCTCAGTTTCTTCCTCCTGGAGTGGGGGGCAAGGCCACCTGGCAAAGCCGCCTGCCCCCCAAGGGATATCTGCAGCCATCACCAAAATAAGCTGGATACATGCTCATTTCATTTATTTATTTTTAAGTTTGTTTATTTATTTAAGTAATCTCTGCACTCAGCATGGGGCTCGAACCTACGACCCCGGGATTAAGAGCTACATGTTCTACTGACTGAGCCAGCCGGGCGCCCCAGTGTGCCCCCATTTTAGACGTGGCTGTTGGGATGTGAGCTGAGGCCTCGTGTTCTCGGCATGCCCACTTTTGAGCTGTGTTACGAACTTTAGACCCATCATACCAGCTACATGTGAAAGCTTAGCTGTTAAAGATACTGGCAAGAGAGACACAGGTCTGTGATGGAAACAAAGTGAAACTTGACCTTCCAGAGTGGACCCACTAATCTCCTGTACTGTCTCATCTGGACTTATGAACAAACCTGCCAGCAGCCCTTCACACCCCAACCTATCTGAAGAGAAGCTTCTGTACTGGGTATCTCACAATAAGTTATAAAATCACCTCCCAGAGTCACAAATATTGCTAGAAAAGTTTTCCTAACTGGACATACAATTAAAGTGGTATAAAATTTGTAAAATCACCCTGTGATCCAAATTTCATGTAGCCTAGTTATGCTTTTAACCTTTTTGCCTGAAGTCTTACATCGGCGTGGATTAAGCCTGATTACATCCAGGGTAAGAAGGTTCTCGTTAAACAAAACTGAGTAGGCGGTGTTTAGTTTCCAGCTCCCCTCTTGTCTCCTGGGGCATGTTAAAGCTTCCAGGCATCCAGTGGTGTCACTCCCAGACTCTGTTGTAATTAGGTCCCATCGGACCCGGACACACTGGGCTTGTGGTCAGTAGTCTTTCCACTCATTTATACCAAGAGTGTTCATTAAATCGGCCAAATGTACCAAACGTGTCCTGGGGTTTGGACGGTGTCTGTGACCCGTAGTTCCTACCTGTGTCTGCACCCGCATTTCTTCATCTGTAAAGGCTGGGATAATGATACGTGCCTCGTAAGATTGTGGTAAAGGTTAATGAGCAACAAAAGTTAAATGCTTGGCATTTGGTAGGTGGTTAATAAATGGTAGCTGCTGTCACAGGCATCGTAAATTTATATACTGACTCTCGTAATCTGAAATCAGCTAGGTCACATGCAGTTCTCAGAACGTAAGCCACTTAATAACTGGACCCATAAGGTATTCCATGGCCAAGGTTCTTCGTCCAGATTAATTTTAGAACCTCCATACCAGGGCGCCTGGATGGCTTAGTCAGTTGAGCGTCCGACTTCAGCACGGATCGTGGTATCACAGCTTGTGAGTTAAAGGCCCGCATTGGGTTCTCTCCGTGTCAGCAGCACGGAGCCCACTTGAGGTCCTCTTGTCTCCCTCTCTCTCTGCCCCTCGCCCGCCCATGCTCGCTCTCTCAAAAATCTTTTAAGTTTAAAAAAAAAAAAAAAAAAGGACTTTCATACTGATGCCTTACTAGACATTCACAATGTCCACAGAGTTCCTGAGACCAAGCACCCCACAAAGCCCCACAGCATAAGACACTGGACCAGTGGCCCTTCGCCACCTCACCCGTGTGGGGACTGTGCGACCTGATTTACGCTGATTCCCCAAGCTGACACCCTGGAACCCTTTGATCACTGAAAACCTGCTAACATGGTTTTAACAAGCGCTAAATCTGAGTTTCACACTCAAGGTGGGGCGTGGCACTCATGCTTGAAAGAGCCCAGGACACCAGAGCAGACCGGGAGGAGCAGACCAGGAGCAAGTCCTGTCCTCACAGCACTGTCATCCTAGGCAGGAAGCCGGCCTGCTGATTCCCTCCTCTCCCCTGGGCGGGGAACTGCCCTCCAGGGCCTCGTTAGCTGCCCTCTCGGCCCCAGGAGATGCTGGAGCCCTGCAGCCGCACTCTGTGGTGCATTTACCTTCAGCTGCTTTCCTTTTGGCCTTGCCTGAACCAGGCTCCCCAGTTTGGAGATGGTAACGGTCGGTAGAGCTCTGTGAGGGGGTCTCTGGGGGGGGTGGGGCAGGCCCACCACAGGCCTCTTCGTGCCGCGCTGTGGCCCAGGAGCCAAGAGGGTCCTGGCGGGTCAGCTCCCCTGGGCTAGTGGCGCCAGCCTCTCCTCGTGAGCAGCGGCCCTGGCCCCCTGGCCTCTCTCACCAGGGCCGACCGTGTGTTTCAGATCGGGAAGCTGCGCAGCGAGCTCGAGATGGTGAGTGGGAACGTGAGGGTGATGTCGGAGATGCTGACGGAGCTGGTCCCCACCCAGGCAGAGCCCGCAGACGTGGAGCTGCTACAGGTGAGCGAGCGCCCAGCGGTCCACGCACATTTCTCCCCCGCCCACGCTGCAGCTTTCGTGACTTCCTCTGAACTCCTCGGTCACAGTGGGAGGGCTTAAAACCAGGGACTCTGGACCCCAGCACGTTGGAATTCAGGGCTCTGCCATTTTCTAGTGGGAACAAAATGGCCCCTCCTGCCCCAGCTTCCTCATCTGTAAGATTGTTCTAATAAGAGCTTTGAAGGTCTGAGTGTGACATGAGAATTAAATAAGGCTTTGCATGTAAAACACCAGCCCTGGGCCTGGTTCCGAGTAGGCCCCCAGTCAATGGTATTGAGGAGAAGCTTGGAGGTGGGATTTCCCCCCTTCCAGAATTTGAAGCTTAGCAGGCAGGTATGGGAGCAGCGCCGGCGTTGAGAGTAAAGAGCAGGCGGTCTCGGGCCCTGGGGCAGGTGCAAGCCACCGGCTTTCTCTCTGTATGTCACATGTATTCCCGCAGTCCCATCCCCAGCTGGGAGCCACTGAAGGCACCACCCCACCCGTGGAGATCAGTTCACAGAGGTGCCAAGAAAGCAGGCGGCGCCGGGGGCGGGGGGGTGCAGCGACCAAGGCCCAGGAATCACCAGGTGTGAGTGCTGGGTTGACACGGGAACAGCTCACAAGCAATGAGCACTTCCTGCACACCAGGCTCTGATGTTAACACTTGATACGCATTCATTCTTCACTCCGTCCTCACCGCACCCAGCAACAGACGGGTTCTCTCATTATCCCCATTTTCTAGATCAGCCAACTGAGGCAAAGAGAGGTCATGGAATGTGCTCAGGGTCATGTGGCTGGTAAGCAGCAGAACTCGAGCCCAGGAGCCTGGCTCCAGCCGCTGCTTTTCAGCTGCTGAGAGGGGTGGGTACGGAAGTGGGAACAAAGCCACAAGTGTGCTTGGTCACAGGAGGAAGAGAAGGGAGGCCCACAAGGTGTTGAAAGTGGCTCCAGCCCGCCCTGCCCCACAGTAAAGGCAGATGAGGAAATCCTCAGAGGGGGTGGGTAACAGGGTCTGAAAGAGAACACAGGTCAATGTCGGGGCAGTGTCTGGTCTTCATGGGGCCTCTAGGAGGAATGTGCCAGCGCGTGGCCACAGTCAGCAGTGCCGATGACCATCTGAACCTCAAGACCTCGACCCAGGCACCTGTCCACCTTGTGGCAGGTACCTGAAGAAAGAAGAAGTCAGTCTTACAAAGGAAGAACTTCGAATGCTGTGGCTTTTTTTTTTTTTTTCTTTCTTTCCCAAAGGAGTTTCAACATGTAACTTGCTGATTACAGATCGGTCACAGACATGGCGACTCAGTGCCATGGGGGGTCCTGGAACAGGAGGACATTAGTGGGAAAACAGTGACACTGGAAGAAAGTCTGGAGTTGAGCTCATAGGGCTGGGCTGGCATTCACATCTTTGACAAATGCCAAACTGAGGAGAAGCCGGGTGAAGGGGTTACGGGAACTCGACTACCTTGGCAACATTTCTGCAGATCTGAAATTATTCCAAAGTAAAGAAGTCTTTAAAAAAGAAATTAGTGGAAACAATGAGGCAGAAATTCAAAATCGGGGTTTGCAGGTAACAGCTAGAGTCATCTAGTTCATTTATTTAGGTTTGGTGACAGAAAGATCCCCATCACCCAGAGAAATGGTGATTTGTTTCACCGGCCTCTTGGGGGGTCTTGGTTTTTCAACCGAGCAGAAGTGGCGGCTGGAACCATAATACCAAGTCTGCATGCAGCCAGGTTAAGCCAGCAGCCCCGCCTCACACATTACTTGTCTCCTGCATGTTCAGTATTGGTGTAGAACACCGGACGTGGGAGCCAGAGGCTTGTTTGCGGAACCCCGAAAGCTGTCCTGGGAGCTTGGAGTCTGGTTTGGAAACCCCTCCATCCTCCAAGGCGGCACAAAGGCTGGGGCCCGGCCCCCGGCGATGGCCTCACTCTGGGCCCAGGGACTATGGCCATCTCCCTTCCTGCCTCCTCAGGAGCTCAATAGGACGTGCCGAGCCATGCAGCTGCGGGTCCTGGAGCTCATCCCCCGAATCGCCAATGAGCAGCTCACGGAGGAGCTGCTCATCGTCAACGACAACCTCAACAACGTGTTCCTGCGCCACGAACGGTAGGCCGGCCGCCCCCGCCCTCTCCCTCCCCTGGCTCCCTGTTCACACCGTCTGACCTCCTGTGGTCTCCCCCCTTCCCCGGCGTGTCCTCAGCCGTCTCCTTCCCCGGAGGGCATGAAGTCTGCCCAGCCTTCCAGCCACCTCTCCAATCCCTGCCAGGGTCTGCCCTGCTGCCATGTCCCTGCGTGTGGGCCTGGTCCATCCTTGCTCACTCTGCCACTGCCTGGCTCTGGGGCTGTGGACCAGTTACTTGACTTAATTACTGCCCTTTGACTCTTTGACTGCACACTGCACGCAGCTCACTTAGGCAGGAAAATAATTTATTAGGAGAATAGCCTTTATGAAATGGGAAGCTTTCAGAATCCAGAAAAGAGTGAAACAGTGAGGCCTCCCAGCAGAGTAGGAAAGAAAGATCCCAGGGCGGCCCTGGGGACTGGGGGCAGAAACTCCCAGGCCACGTCCCCAGGGTGCTGCCATCAGTAAATGGGCCCCGCACAGTTGCCCACTTTGTGTCATTCTGTTCAAGAGAAGCTGATTGGCTCAGCTTTGTCATTCCCACTGGGTTGAGAAGGGAAAAAGGGCCCTTGAAGGGTCACAAGGAGATGGGGGAGGAGCAGTTCCCCAGAGGGCACTCAGGTGCTAATACAGAGAAGGGGTGCCAGGCTCTCTATATCTGAAAACGAGGTCCACAGCGGTACCTGCCCTATGGGGTGATGCACTTAGCAACCAGGAGTCCCTGGGTCACAACACAGTTATTCCAGCCTTCTCCAGCCCTTGTTCATCTCACATCTTTGTCCATCAACACACAGGTGATTCTGAGTCCCTTGAGTGTGGGGCAGGGCTGCCGTGGGCCACGTCTACGAGGCCTCTCCTGCTCGCCGGCTCAGTGGAATAGAAGTGTCCCTTTCTGCCATTTTGGGGTGTGGGCTGAGATGGCCCAAGGACCCAATCTGGGGATGACTGGGACCCCCTGACACCCACAGGCATCAGGCCCGGCCTGATATCCTATGCCTGCTGCCTCCTAGTTCACGGTCATACTCAGTCTTCGCCGGGGCTTCGCGTCTGGGAGGCAGGTTCCACCGTCGTCCCCTTGTAAAAGACGAGGCCGAGCTCCAGAAGGGACGTTAATGTACCCACCGTCACTCAGTAAGTGACAGGGCCAGCACTCAGCAGACCACGGCCTTCTCCGCCCACCTCAGCAGCCCCTTGGCGTGTCGGGAACGTTTCAGGGAACAGAACTCACCTTTGCCGTGTGCCGTGCGTCCGCATTTTCCTGTCTGTCCTGGCCCGTCCCTGTGTGTGTGCCAGTCACAACCGGAGTGGGCAGGCAGTCAAAAACTCCAGTTGGGACACTCTTGCCAGTGAACAAGGGGCACTGTTACCCATCCCCCAGGGATACACCGGCAGGGATATGCATCCCGGGCGTAAACTGGGTCTGTCACCCTAATCGTGACCCGCCAGGTGGATTGGGAGGCCTGCAGTGTGAGGAACCCTGCCCGGGCTGGGCTGTGCTCAGGGGCCTCTCTGTCTCTCTGACTCGGCTCGTTTCTGTCTTCGTAGGTTTGAACGGTTCCGAACGGGCCAGACCGGCAAGGTAAAGGCACTTTTCTATGACCAGGTCATGCCCGTGCTGATGTGGGAGAGGAGGGCTCCCTCCCCAGACAACCTGCACGGGATGTGCCCTCTTGTCCAGACTCCTAGAGAAGTCCCCTTCTAACTTTTTATGTCACTGTCCCTTTAAGGTAACTAAGGCCCCGCCATCAGCTAATGCCGGCTTCCCAACCCCCCAGGGGGTGCAACTGAGCTAGGGGCAGAGCAGGGAAGACTCCCTCATTCCCAGACAGAGCTGCCAGGGCCCTGGTGGCACGTCCCCCAGCAACGGCGGCATCTCCCTTCTCCCCAGGCCCCACAGGAGGCCGAGGCGGCGGCCGACTTGATCGACATGGGCCCTGACCAGGCGGCCACCAGCAGCCTCTCGTCCCAGCTGGCGGGAATGAGTAAGTTCAGGGTGGGGGTTCTGGCCGAGGGCACACGACGGTGCTGCGGGCACCCCTCACTTTTGGGGGTGCCCTCCTCCCAGTTTGGGGCTGGAACGCCAACAGCAGACCGTTGGCCCAGACCCCACCTCGCTGGGCTGAACCCCACTGCAAGGTCGGGCACCCAGGACCAAACACGTGGGGCTCTTACCCTCACAGCCCACAGCTCCTGAGCCCCCCGGGCCTCAGGGGCCCCCTGTTCTGTGGTCGCCCCTCGACACTGAATTCTCCGTGGCCTGAGCCATCGAGGCAAGCTTGGCCTAGTCGCTTGAACGCCCTCCGCCCCGTCTCCTGTGTAAAGGGCAGGAATGGGCCCTTCCTCGTGGGTCGTCGCGAGGACTGAGTAAGCTCACGCATGAAAGGGCCCCAGGTCGCACCAGGCCCAGGGTGCGCTCCCGGGACACGCTAGCAGGTGCCATCATCGTCACTGTGATTGGTTTTCACACCGCTGGCTGCCTGCTTGTGCTGAGCCCAGGAAGTACGTCAGAGCCCGTTCTGAATCACTAATGCGAGGCTGCTGGGAAACCCAGCTGCGCGTGTGATCGCCAGCCCACCGCACAGCCGTGTCCTGTGCCAGATGCGGTGGGCAGCGTTTTACTCGTCACAGCTGCCCCAGGAGGGGGACTGTGACTCCACCTCAGGGAGAGGAAGTCACGTACCCACGGCCCCTCAGCCAGCAGGGACCTGGCTGCCCCATCCGGATACCGGCGCTGTCCCGCCCCGCACCCACCCCCGCCGCCAGAACCGTCTGCTTCTCCAGAACCGTCCCTGTGTCCCTGGGCCTAGCAGCTCAGCCACTGCCCAGTGTGCAGGGCCCTTCATGTCCCTTTCTGTCTCTGCAGACCTGGGCTCCAGCAGCGTGAGGGCTGGCCTGCAGTCTCTGGAGGCCTCGGGCCAACTGGAAGGCGAGTTTGACATGTTTGCGCTGACCCGCGGCAGCTCTCTGGCTGACCAACGAAAAGAGTGAGTGGCCCAGCCCCACCCTGTCTCCTGCATTGCGGGCTCCCCATCAGGGCAGAGCCTCTCCGGGCCCCTGAACCCAGCTGCGTGGCACGCCGTGTGGAGGGACACACAGTCTGCTGTCTGCACCCCCTCGGGATGGCAGAGCTCCCACCCCCTAGGTCAGTCCCAGTGGCCCCAGAGGCAGACTTCGTGCCCCACGGGCAGGCCTGGGGGGAAGAAGGGACACCTGTGGTTTGATGAGCAACTGTGTGCCAGAATCTCACATAATCTGATCAGATGAGGAAACTGAGGCACTGAGAGGCCAAGTCATTTGCTCCGAGTCAGACCATTGATATGTGGCAACACTAGGATGGGACCCCAGGGCTGCTTGTTCCCAAACAGTGTCCTGCCCGGCCTCTCCCCACCACACCCCCCAGGGCAGGCAGAGAAGATCCCTGATAAAACCTCAGGGACTTGTCTAGTCATTTCTGTTGCTGCCTAGCCACCCTTAATGCCCCAAGAAGTCCCTGTTGCCCCACCTGGGTCTGTTCCCTCTGCCCCAGGGCTGGGGTTCTGTCCTTTGCTGAGCTGGTGTTTTCAGGGAGGTGCTTTCGGCAGCCACGGCAGGCGCCTTGCCTCGACGTCTCGGGACTGGCCCCACACAGGCTTGTCAGGGGAAGCAGTTTGCTTGGTACTCTCAGCCCTTTGCTCAGGACCCTGGACTGCGCCACGGGCAGCCAGGATTTACAGCCAAGGAAAGCTCTGGATTAAGGGACTCCCTCAGCAGACGCCCCAGCCTCCCCGGTGGTCATTCTGGTCACTTGAATGGCCTTTGGCCTTCCCTCCTTGCCCTGTCTTTGGGAACTGTCAGTGGGCCTCTGAGGGCCCAGCCATGCCCTGTCCACACCACACATCCAGGTCAAATCTGATAGGCTGCAGCTGGCTCTGCCTGCCGCCCGGACCAAACCCTGGGCTGCGAGCAGCGTTTTTAGTCTGGGCAGTCTGCGCTCACGAGGCCCAGTGCTCACGGACCAGCAGCTCACAGTTGCCGTGGAGTTTGGGGCACGGAGAAGCCACTGTGCGGGTGGAAGCTAATGGGTCCACTGGGATGTGCGGCCGGGAGGGCCGCCCGCCCGCCCGCTAGGCCCCAGCAGGCAGCATGCTGGCCACGCCGGAGAGCCCCTGGCAGTCGGCCCGGCTCGCCAGCCCGGCGAGGCTTGCTGTTGCTCTGTTACTCCCTTGAGGAGCAGGCCCTGGGGGGCAGAGGAAGGCGTCCCCGGCACCCGCAGTCTCATGGGGAGGAAGGTGCACACACCGCCGCCGTGCGGTGCTTATGGCCGCCCTGGATGGGGGTGCCGGGCACTGTGGACACACACGTGGTGGCAGGCAGCTCTGCAGAGGGTGCTCAGGCCTGGACCTTGGGGATAAGGAGTCAGGAAGGCCGTTTCAGGCCATAGGAGCAGTGTGTGCAAAGGCTCAGAGGCAGGGAGAGCGTGAGATGCTGGGGTGGGGGGAGGGGAGGGGACATCTTGGACCTTCTCACGTCATGGGGTCCCCTGCAGGCCCTCCCTGGGTCCCTGGGGACTGGTTTCCACCTCAGCAGAAAGCACGTGGCAGGGACCAGAATGCCCTGGTGTCAAGTTCCTCTTTCCTTTGTTCCGCTTGGTGGTCCCTCCCTTAGGCTTCTGCTGGGTCTTCTAGTCCCCGGCCCGCCTGACTGCCCTGCTCCCCTCCGCCCCCCCCCCCCCACCCCACCCCAGGGGCTCTTGAATCCTCTGAGGCCTTTTCTGCCCACCTGGAGTCTGGCCCACACCTCCTTCTGCCTTCCCGGCTCCTGCTTCCCTCCAGCCTGTGCCAGCTCTGCCTCTGCTCACCGGGAAGCCAGCTCCTTGCCAGCCACACCCCAACCCCAGGTGGCACAGTCGTGGCCTCTCCAGCCGACCAGGCCAAGGAGAGCGACAGGGAGCATCTCTCTGAGCCAGACGCACCCTAGCCAGGCTTTGCTGGAAGTAGGATGCTCTTCTATATTGTCATCCTGGGGACACACTGCACTGCGCTGGATGACCTCCCCAGTGCCGCTGTCATCCAAGGGGCCCCCGGGCCAGTCCCTGCCCACCACCTTCACCACAACCTTCGGAGGCGTAGCCCTCCTCCCTCCTGCACTGGGTGTGGGGCAGGAGACACCTGGCCCAGCATCTGCGGCTGGGCCTGGGCGTGGGCCTTGCGGGAGCTTCCTCTATCCCGGGTGTCTTCCACCTCCACTGCTGCAGGCATGGCCCCGGGGGGACGGCCACGCTTCGGCCTGAGGGCTGTGGGGGCAGGAGAGACGGAGAAGCAGAGGTGGGGGCGAGGGCGTAACTAGGAAAGAATGTATTGTTCTTCTGAGTGAAGAAAGGCATTGATTCCTGTATATTCCTAGGTCTGAACATGCCTTATTCTGCCTTTTTCCACAATGCACCTGCCATGTCTTAGAAGGAGGGACAGCAAGGGGGCTACTTCCATACCCGGAGTGGGCAGGACGCATGGCTCAGTCTTAGACATTACTTCCTCCTCACCAGCTCTCAGGGCCCAGACTCAGCCAGGGATACCAAGCTCCAGGAGGGCGTGAGCACACCGCCCGCCACCCTGGCTTTCGTGTTGGCTCCAACCCAGCCCTGCAGATCGTCCCTAGCCCAGGGATGGGCAGGAGCTGCGGAACTGGGGGTTGAGCTCATGATGGCACTTGCGGCCGCCTCCACAGGAGGGAGTGGACTCCAGTGCCCTCAGAATGGCTGCCTGGGAATTTGGGGGTCTTCTCCCCAGAGGCCCTTTGACGTGCCAGTCTCCCCCATTCCCAGGAAGGCCATTTGGCATCGCAACGGTTTCAGTCAATAGGGCTCGGGTTCCTGAAGCCTCGAGCTGCCCCCCACTCCCGCCCCCGCCGCCCCCGGACCTTCAGGGCTTTCCATTTGTGATGGGGATTCTGCAGCTCACTTCTTCCCCTCAGAACTGGACCGAGCTGGTGCCGAGGCCCCGCCTCCTTCAGCTGACGCTCCAGAATGAGAAGAGCGGCTCCTTCCAAGAATCAGGGCTGAGCGCCCAAGGCCGCCTCTGACGTCCCCCTGTAGCAACCAGGAGAGACCCCCCCCCCGCCCCAGTCCATTGCCACACAGCTTTCCCCTGACTCCTGCCTTATTCTCTCGCTCCCCACGACTCACCTCACACACAGCAAACACCTTCCCTGTGCTCAGCCCCTGCCCTCTCTGCCCCATCCAGCTGGTGGCATCCCCCGGGACATTTAGTCTTTCTTTCTTTCTTTCTTTTTATTTTTGAGAGAGAGAGAGAGAGTGCAAGAGTAGAGGAAGGGACAGAGAGAGGAGGGGCAGAGGATGTGAAGCGGGTTCTGCACTGACAGCAGAGAGCCCCATGCAAGGGCTTGAACTCACGAGCCATGAGATCATGACCCGAGCCAAAGTCGGATGCTTAACCAACAGCCATCCAGGCGCCCCATCCCCCAGCACAGCCAAGACGGGGCAGGGGAGAGCTTCGTGCTGGGGCCCCACGCAGGATGGCACCATGTGGGATGACGCCCCACCCAGCCATCTGCACGTGTGTCTACGACAGCGAATGGAACTCTCCATCCAAAGGCAGCCTCGTACAGAACCACGATTTATTACCTTACAAAATGGAAGCTGCTCGGGGAGCCTGGGTGGCTCATTTGGTTAAACGTCTGATTCTTGATTTCAGCTCAGGTCAGGATTGTCACAGTCGTGAGATCTACCCCCACGTCGGGCTCCGTGCTGAGCGTGAAGCCTGCTTGGGAATCTCTCCTCCCCTCTCTGCCTCTCCCCTGCACCCACTCTCTCTGTCTCTCAAAATAAACATTTTTAAAAAAGAGGAAGCTGTTCAAAGAAGGGTCTGGAGGTGGGAATTCTCCATGGGGATGGGGCACTGGCATGGTTTCTCATCCCTCGAGTTTGGCCGGATCCGATGAGAGCCATTGGTGAGCTTGCTCTTGGCCTTTGGCCAGCGCCACCTTCCCTCACTTCTCCAGCCTTGGCTGCCTGTCATGGTCACACGTCTAAGCCCGGGTCTACGGTCTGCAGGCAGGCAGGCAGGCGGGCGGGTGGGCCTGCAGAATTGGAGCCCGTCCTGAGGCCTGCGCTGCCCCCTGCCCAGGCACCACCCGGGGCCACACAGGATGTGAGTCCAGCTCACCCCTGCCCACCCGTGCATCCCGCCCTCGGTCAGCATGCCTGGTACCACAGGGCAGAACTCATGGTCTTGGCCTCTACGTTTCAGGGTGAAATACGAAGCCCCCCAAGCAACAGAAGGCCTGGCTGGAGCCCTGGATGCCCGGCAGCAGAGCACTGGAGCGGTAAGCAGAGGGTCCTGCTGCTACCTTGTCCGGAAGGAGGGCCAGAGGATCCTTGCCCCCCGGTCCCACACCCCCACCCTCCATGTGCTGGGCCCCAACGTGACACATCCCTCTCCTCATCTGGTTCCGTCACTGGCCCCTTGTAGCTAATGTGACACCTCCTATTTCACAGCTGAGGAAGCAGTCCGAGAGGTTAAGTCACCTGCCCAAGTTCACACAGCAAGGAAGGGCTAGAGCAAGGACTCAGAAAGCCCAGAGTCCCGCAGCCTGGCTTCCCAGCTGCGTGTCCACGGACAGACTGCTGACCCGTAGCACGGTTTACAGTGGGGTGTGCGAGAGGGCGTGTTAAGGGGCTCAGCAGAGTTAGAGCTCCATCGGCATTGTACCTCCCCGCCTCCCTGGAGACCTGTTATTTGCAGGAGTGGGGACAGGGGGGACAAGAGAACATACCCTGAAACTTCAGGGAGGCTTCCAGGGGTGCCATTTTCATTCCATCGAATTGACTGACGGCGTATGGAGTGATAGCCACATGTCCGGCACTGCACACACTCTGTGGGTGACCCCTCCCCCTTGGCAGGAACTCCAAGTACAATTCTCACCCCTTTGGATTTGTTCTAGATGCCCTTGGGGTGGGGGGAATTTCTGTTTCAGTAAGTGGACAGAGTAGCTCCTCGGGAGGTGATTAGAAACGGCTGGGCCCAGGAGTCGGAGAGGCAGGGGGCAATGAAGGGAGACAGCCGGTGACAGCACAGGCTTCTGAGGCCAGGTTGGACTGGGCGACAGGAGACAAAGCCTGAGGGGCAGCAGGGACCCGAGGGCCTCGGGTAGCCAGGAGGACTGTGTGAGGTGGAGGCCATGGCCAGGCTTGAGCAGAGGGGCACGTTTCTCTGTCCATTTTAGAAGGAACCAGCATGGAAGCTGGGAGAGCAGCTAGGAGGGAGTGGAAGTTGCCCAGTATACAAGTGGGTGGGGGGTCCTGGCGACTCCCCAAAGGCATCCCCAGCATCTCAGGAGTCATTCCCAAGTCAGAGCGGAGCCAGACTTGGAACACCGTGGAGGCAAGACCAGCTAGAGAATCAGACGTCTCCCGTGTGTGCCCTGTGACCCAGCACCAAGCACAGCACATTTGCACCTGCGTCTCAGGGCCTCCAGCTACTTTCCTTTGTAAGTGGCCATCTGTCACAGCCATGCCCTGTGCCAGGCACCCTACAGCCCGCCTTTCTGAGCCATCACACAAACCCTTAGGTCGTGTTGTTATCCCCATTTACAGATGAGAAAACTGAGATCGAGAGGCCGGGCAAGTGAGGCAGCAGAGGTTAACATCCTTAGCGTGATGCCTGGCACAGAGTGAAGCGTTCAGTCTCCCTGGTGCTGCTGTGTGGTTTTCCCCACTTACGGACGAGAAAGCCCAGGCTTAGCATTGTGAGGTAGTTTGCCCAACACCTCACAGTCCTGGGTCCTGGCTCCATAGCCAGTGCTGGGAGCAGGAGCCCCAGATGGCCTGCACAGCTCTAAGGAACAGAGGTGGACACTCCAGAAAATCTGGCTCCCAGATTCCAGATGCATCCGAACGCTCTGGAAGCCGTCTGGAAGCACTTCCCTCTCAGGCCACCTGACCCCTCGTGGGCATAGGCGAACTGCACAGGCACCCCTTCCGGTTGCAGATGAAGGACTGCAGCCCAGAGACAGGTGTCCCCGCCCCAGGACTCAGAGCAATCCCGGGAATGACAGGAACTAGAACCCAGGTCTCCCGGCTCCTACACCACCTTCAGTTAGCCACAGGGAGGAAATATACACACACCTCTACTTGCAGGAAAGAGGAAGGTGGTAAATCATTGCTTATTCCTCTCTGATCACTTGAGAGATTGAAGCAGCTTCTGCCCACATCAGGGTATGATGTTCTTACAACTGTCCGTAAACACCTGCTCCCGAGGTACATGAGTCTGGCTGGGTGGTGGGGAGGCTTTCTCCCGTTAAACTGTCAGGATGGGACTCTGAGCGGCAAAGTAGAGAATGGAATCCAGTGCCAGCTCTCCTGGCAGCCAGTATTTGCCCCCGGGGTTCACAAGTCCCGTGATTGCGGCTGCTGGACAGCGTGTCCCAGGCCCTGTGCCGGGTCTGTCCAGGGTGGGGGAGGCAGTTGGGGGCCGGCGAGCTGGGAGCCGGGACTCTAGTCTCCTCATCTCTGGGGTCCTAGGGAACCCTGATTGTCCATCAGTAAACATGAGGGGACTGGGCAAACCAACGTTCTAATCCTGGGGTACCCATCAGAGCCCCTAGCAGCCAGCACACTGGTTAATGGCTGCCTTCTCAGCCCTTCCAGGATTGCCTAGGCCGCTCCCAGGCTCGTTGTGGAAAAGGAGATTTGCCCGGTGCATTCAGGACCCTGGGGTCGCAGGGCTATTGTGGTTCATCCCAGTGAGACACCCTCCACTGCTGCCTGTCCCCCCTCACCTGCCCCCACAGCACCAGCCTCCACAGGCGCGCACACACACACACACACACACACACACACACACACGGCCTCCTAAGGTGGTAACAGGACTCCCGACCTGAAAGGGGTGTCCACATTGGAGAAAGCTGCCAGCATACCAGTGGCCCTGGCCTTCCTGCCACCCTCAGCCTGACCCTTTCTCACCCAGATGGGAGGCAGCCTTGAGAAGAGCCTCAGTGACTGGATGATGAGACAAGGCATGGTGAGGAGAGGCCAGGCCGGCCCAGAGAGCGGAGGCTGCCACTGGCAGGAGTCCCGCCCGGGGTGGTGCTGTCGCAGGGGCAGGACCACCAGAGCCAGCAAGAATGCAGGGTGCTGCAGGTGCCCTGCTGTGCTCCTGCTTCGTGGCCCCTCGGTGCCCACTTCCGGCCCCTAATTCGGAAGCGAGGCCCAGGTGGCCCCTCTGGCAGCTGGGAGGTGACCGGGGCTCGCTGGTTCTGGGCTGGGTAGAGAGGGACAGGTGCACGCTGCCCAGAGCCCTTGCTGCTGCTTCCGGGAAGTAGGCGCCTGCTCTCTCTGCTCTGGGCGCTTCTGCCGCCACCGGGGACCTCAGGTGCTGGGGACAGAGCTTGGGGACCGAACTGGCTGGGTTGGAGAAGGACTGTCACTCTCACTCTCTTTCCCAAAGTAACAAAGCGGTCACTAGCCTTTCTTGAGCGTCTGCTCTGTGCCAGACTCCCATCCATCACCTCCTGTCCCCTCACAGCAGCCTGGACGGTAGGGACCGTGTGCTCCCTCCTCTAAACATGAGAGAAGCGAGGTCAGACAAGTGACCTGCCCAAGCCACGCTGTATGAAAGGGCAGTCTCGGACTCTGTCCCCAAAACCTCCAACGGGGTCCTCACACTGTAGAAGGAAGCCCCCAGCCCCAGTGCGGGACCCTTGTGGCAGAGCCCATGTCTTTGTGGCCCAAAACGAAAGTCCCTAGGAGTAGTGGGGAGATCCGTTCTTCCTCAGGTTCCTGCTCCAGCTGTTAGGAGCCCCCTCCCTGACCCCCTGCCTAGCACCTGGCCCCACATCCCCTTGCCCACAGCCTGGCACAGTGGGCAGAATTGTGGGTCCTAAGCAGACGGGCAGGAGCCATCTTGAAGGGGATATACCAGGATCTCAACCCCCCAGAAGGGGGTGGGGCATGTCCAACTGGCCCCACTTCATAAATGAGGAGACTCAGGGGTGAGGGTGACAGCCACAGGCCGCCCAGCCAGCAGGCCCCCAGCTGATGGGGCCTTCTGCCTTCGCACCGCATGCACTGCCCTCACCACCTCACCCCTGCCCTTACAGATCCCCGTCACCCAGGCCTGCCTCATGGAGGACATCGAGCAGTGGCTGTCCACTGACGTGGTAAGTTGGCCCCACCCCGCCCAGAAGCAGAGGCTGGGGCACATTCCTCCCCCCCCACCAACAGTGGGCTCATGAGGAAGTGACTGGTCACAGGGGCAGGTGAGCAGCTGGGGAGGAGGGGAGTGTCAATGTGGGACACCTCCTGCCAGCCGCCCGCCCTCTCCAAGGCACTCTCCTCAGAGGCCTCCGCCTCACAGCTGCTGGGGCCGAGCCTTTCCTGAGAGTGCTGTCACCGCGGGCCCCAGGAGCCTCAGCCCGAGACAGGAAGGGCAGGATGGGCTGAGGGAAGCCGTCACAGTGGTGAGCCCTGCACCTGCACCAGCTCGGGGAGCCCTCCCTCTGGTGCCTCTGAGAAGCTCCACCAGCAGCGCCATCTTCCAGACCAGGAAGCTGATGAGCAGCCCTGAGGGGTGCCGAGCCTAGGAGGAGGCAGGGGCCCAGGCCGTCTGCAGAGCCCCGCGGCCCCCAGGGAGCGGCAAGAGCGGCCAGCCTCGGCTCTCCTGTCCAGGGCCCCTCCCCCTGCACCTGCCGCCCCACCTTTGGGCACCAAGGACCAAGGGCCTGGATGCTCCCAGGCCCAGAGGCTGCCTTCTGCCAGCGGCCAAGACGGTGTTTCCGCCCGAGGTCACGCGGGGGTCCGTGCCTGGTGATGGCAGGAGGCACCCCCCGCTCCCAACTTTAGCACGCGTGGCCTCCGTCTCTGGGGCCCTTCCCGCCACAAGGGCAAGTGTGTTCACCATCTACACACCGGAAGAAAAGGAAGTGGTGTTTATTGAGGACCCGCTGGGCCCCACAGCCTGGGCTTGGCAGTCCGATATTCCATTTTAGCTTCCCGACAACCAGTTCTACCAAGCGGGAAACTGAGGCTCAGAGCAGTCAGGTGACACCCAGGGCTGCAGCTCGGGGAAGAGTGGGGACAAGGTTCAGGTCCTGGGCCCACTACACCTGCCCCCAGAGGACTGTGGCTAACCTCCTCTTCCTTCTGCTTTCTCAGGGGAATGACACGGAGGAGCCCAAGGGCGTCACCAGCGAAGGTAGTAGGCCCTGCCCGCCCGCCCCTTCCCCCGCCCTGGCCTCGGAACCCGCCCCCGAACCCCTCTGTCTCGTTCCTCTAGAATTTGACAAGTTCCTGGAAGAACGGGCCAAAGCAGCCGATCGGTTGCCCAACCTCTCCAGCCCCTTGGCCGAGGGGCCCCTGGGTCCCCCTCGTGGCGCTGCCCCTCGAAAGAAGACCCAGGAGAAAGATGAGGACATGCTGTTTGCCTTATGAGCGTGGGGCCTGGCACCTGCAGCCTGAGCTCCCGCTGCTCCCACAGTCCCCGACGGGGGCCTGTTTCCCTCCTTCGGTGTTAAGGCTGCTTTGAGGAAGGCTTGTTACCCCCTTCTCTTCGCCTCGAGGATAGGCTGACCCTGCTGTGGCCGCACCGCCTGGGCCGTGGAGAGACAGCTGGATGAACTGGGGTAACGAGTCAGCTCTACATTGGGATCTTGGCCACTCCTGCCTCCTTCCCCACCCCAACCGACCACTACTTTGCTGAGACAGGCCGGCCGCTTGGTTGCCGGATGTGACTCCTTATCCTAGGGGATCCCCTCCCTGGACCCTTTCCACACTGCCAGTCGAGGCCTGGCTGGAGGCCAGAGGCAGCAGAAGCTTCTGTCGCAGCCTCCGGTCCATTCCCCGGCCCCTGCCTCGTGGACCCAAAAGGCTTTGGCTAGCTGTCGAGGGCCGGCTGTGGGGGCCTCTGCCCAGCCGCACGCTGTCCAGGTACGAAGCTGCGTGTGGTGGGGGGCGAGACCCAGCAGCCCCAGGCCGCAAGGAGAGGCTCCTGGAGCACCTGTGGCCCCCACGACCTCCACTGCCTTTTCCTCCATCCTCCTCCTCCATCATCCTCCTCCTGTTCCTCCCGGTCAGGGCTCCACCGGGCACTGGGCCCACCCACCTGTTGATTGATCTTCTTGTACTGGGAGAGGTGCCTTTTGTAGCCCCAATTAAAGGTAGGAAAGCACCCTGCTGGCAACGCTGTTGAGTCTCTAGGTGAGAAGTGTCTTTCTGGCATCACCAGAGACCAGGACTGCTCTGGGCCGGGCCGGGCTAGGGGCATCCAGGAGAGGGCCCTCTGCAGGTGGTACAAGCGGGGTGGCGGCACTGGGCAGCACCGTGTGCGGGCAGGTGCAGCCCCCTCACGCCTCACAACACGGGCTGCAGCCTCGACTCGCCCCATCGCTCTCCTGAGCGACCGCCCTCCATCCCGAGGGCACCTCCACACTCGCTGTCCCCCCTCGGGCCAGCTCCTGTCCTGCAACAGTGATCACAGAGGAGCGGCTGCAGACGGTACGGGCGTCCCATCTGAGGCCCGGGTGCTAGGCACCGCATTAGGGCTACACGCGAGCTCGGGCAAAGTAAAGTGACTGTCTCCTGTCACAGATGCTGAGCCTGTGACTCGGTGGGTCACGTGAGCTGCCCCAGCCCAGAAGAAGTGGCATAGATGCTTACCATGGGCCAGGTGCTTCCTCATGCATCAGTGCATTGTCCCCATTTTTCAGATGACAACACTGAGGCCCAATTTGGATGCCTTGGCACACAGCTCGGGGAGCTGAGTCACAGGGTGTAGGCACGGGTCTTAGTAAGTTCTTACTCCGTGGCAACCCGAGAGCCCCAGGTCTTGGGGAACCACATTTCCCAGCCTGGAATCTCAACACCAGGCTCCCCGAGGGGCAGCCCAGCCCTCAGCGGTGGAAGGGAGGGGGCCGCTCTGTGGCGGGAGCGATTGACCTGCCTGAAAGGTCTACCTACAGAGGAGGGAAGAAGTCCGAACACATGGGTCCAGGGGAGCCTGGACTGCTGAAGTGTGGCCTGGGTCTGGGAGCGGCCACCGGCTCCCATCGGTGACAGGCAGGTCACCCGTGATCTTGGCATGCAGGAGACCAGACCCCGCCAGCGCTCCGGGTGGGTTCGGGGCCAGGAACTCCAGGGACAGCTCTAGGCTTGCCCGTCCCCCCAAGCAGGGGAGGGGGGCAGCGCATGGCCCAGGCCAGGCTTCAGAACTTGGAGATGAGCCAAGCCTGGAGGAAGGTGGCGGCTGCAGCTCACCTCTGGCCTATTTCTCCAATCCTAACAACCTCTTCTCGCAGGGGAGAGGGGCGCGGCTACCCCACGGGCCCGGCTGTCCGGTGGAGTCGCTTTGGTGAGGCAGAGGCTCCCTGGGCCCTCGCCCTCCGCTCATACAGGCTCAGCTGCTCCAAACCCGAGCTCCCCTCCTGCCTCCTGCGCATGTGAGCGGCGCATTAGCCCAGGTGATGCCAAGGCTGCGGTTTTAACCAGTGCGAAGTGTCGCCTGCACCTGCTCTCATCCCTTGGCAGGTGGCCCCCAGGCCAAGGTGTGGAGCCCTGCCAGCCTTGCCCAGGCTGCTCCTACTCAGAACTGGGAAGAGGCCAGAGTCCGGGTACCACACTGTCCCTCGGCCGCTTCTGCTCCCTGCCTCCACTCGGGCATTAGCACCCCCTCCATCTTACCGGCCTTATCACACAGAGGTGGCCAAGTGTTGAGGACTTTGGTCTCCCTCTGAGGGGCCCCAGACTGCTTTCTCTTGCTGGCCCTGCTGCCTCCTCGGGTCAAGCGCTCCTGCCAGCACACCGCTTCCAGGGGTCCCTTCCTGGGCTATTTCTTGCTGTTGCTGCCAGGAACAACACAGCAGCCCGGCAGGGTCCGGAGCGGCTGGATTTTGTGCTCGGTTCCACATGACGGATGAAGGTGGGTAAAGTGCCTGGGGCTTGGGACCATCTTTTTCATGCTGTGAACCTTCTGCTGGTCCCTGCCTGGCTGAGGTTGGCAGCATCCGATGGTCAGACAGGACGACCGTGGCAACACGAGACCGTCCGCCCCCCACTCCTGGCGTGGCCGGACTGCTGACGCGCTCGCGCACTCACACATGCGCATACTGGCTCACGTTGTGGGGCACGCTGTCCGGGTGGGCTGACAGGTGTACCACCTACTCACAGTGATGCTATAGGCTTCTGTCCCCAGGCCCGACCTGGGAGCCCGAGGCGGGCTCCCTCCCCTTCCCCTGCAGCCCCTCAGCTCTCCCAGGGTCCCCCCCTCCCCACCTCATTCGGAGGAGCCCCTGGCCTGGGCCTCTCCACAGTCACAGGGGCCCTGTGCGGTCAAAGGTTTTGATCCCTGCTTACAGGTAGGGAAACTGAGGCCCAGAGAAGCAAAGACTCGCCTAGGCACACCATAACGGAAAAGTGGGACCCAGTCTGCTGCGGGGAATGGTGATCTTACAAGGACCCAAGCCCAGGGAACCTTCTGTGGAAGTCTCCAGGGGCTCGTGGCCCTGTGAACTAGAGTGGCCAAGTTGTTTATTCCTTCCCGCGTGTGGTGTCCCCCGAGCGCCAGCTGTGTACCAGGTGTGGCTCTAAGTGCTGAGAGGACAGAGCTGAAGGTGGCCAAGTGCCAGTCCGGGGAGGGGGAGGGGGTCACTCAGCTCAGTAGGGAAGGGGAGCAGCCAAGACATAAATGCAAGAAGTGCCACCTGCTCTGGGATGAAGGAAACTGATGGCTCGGTGGGGCTGTGACAGGGCCCAGGGCTAGAGCGGGGGGGGGGGGGGGGGGGGTGGGGCAGTGGCGGGGGGGCCAGGCAGGAAGGGCTCTGGGCGTCCCCCGGAGGGGGCGGCACTGGGGAACACCTCCCAGGGTCCCCTCCTCTCAAGAGACACCAGGTGGGGCTGGGATGGACGAGGAAGCCCTGGCAGGAGCCAGGCTGGGGATCCCTGAGGCCCGGGCCCTGGGCGGTCCCTCAGCAGCGGCAGGAAGTCACTCGGCCCCACATGAAAGAGGACCAGCTGCCGCTGGGGGCCGTGGGACGAAATGAATGCGGCACCAGCAGCTCCTGCTGGGCCCAGCTGCCTCAGTAGGTGGTGGCACCAGGCCAGGGACACAGGCAGGTTGAGTGGAGCCCAGCCCATGGGCAGGGGAAGGGGCACCTAGGAGGCAGCTGTGTGAAGCACCAGCTCTGCCTGGCAGAGCCTCCACTCCCCCCGCCCCGCACCCCCTCCTGGCTTCCCTGGGCCACCAGAACCTCACCCTAGGCCTGGACACTAACCCCCCCCCCCCCCAATCCCTCACCCCAGTGTCAGCATCCAACCTCTCCAACTGTCCTAACAGCAAATCCTGGCCTGGCCACTTCTGAGCTGTGTGACCTTAGGCAAATTATTAACCTCTCTGTGCCTCCGTTTTCTCCCTTGTAAAAGGGACTGTACCAGCTGCTCCTTCATAGGGTCGTGGTACGGATTCACAGAGGATGAGGAGCACAGCACCTGTCAAGAAGATGCTCCCCACGTGCTGCCACGGATGGTACCCCTTCCATCCAAAACAGCCTCTGCGGCAGACACCCGGCCAGGGGCACTGCTCCTCTGACTCCGGGGTAATTGCAGGGACCCCAGCCCTCTAGGGTGCCCGCTGCGTCCAGGACAGCCCAGATCCTGCGACGGTGCCTTTATGCATCACTCTGCTAGGCCCGGGGTCCTGGACGCAGGGCTGAGCAGGGCTGACCCCGAACGTCTGCAGAGCCCCTCTTCCCCCTCCCCTCAGAATGGCCCCGGGCTCGGGTCAGCGTCCCACGGTGGCCACGAGATGGCAGCAGCGCGACACGCACCGGGCCCGCAGGGGCAAGCGAGCACGCGGTCCACCACCGCCCAGGGGGCCACCCTGTCCCTGGCTGACACGGGCACCGGCCCTCTCTGCCCTCGCACAGGGGTCCTGGGCCCCCAGTCCAAACCCCGCAAACTCCCTTGCCCTCTGCCTCCCATCCCCCGCACGCTGACAGGTGTGGGGCTGGGAGCTCCGGTCGGAAGGACCCTCTGCGTGTCTGGACAAGGGACCTCAGCCCTTTTATTCCCTCCGACTCACCACCGGGTTAGGGGGAGAATTCGAGGAGACAAGCGGGGGGGCAGCAAATCAGAGCCCCGTCCCCTCGTCCCCTCGGAGCCCGCAGAAGCTGCCAGCGTCTCCTACAAAGCAGATGGCGCGCTCATCCACACGGGGCGCTGCGCCCTGGCTTCCCCGAGGACGAGGACGTGGCGTGCAGATCTGTGTGTACCTGGTTCCGCCCGTGCAAGCAGGAGAGCTCGCGTTCACACCAGCCGCTCCAACCACAGTCAACGGCGCGGGACCGCTCCCGGTGTTCCCTATCTATTGCCCCCTTCGGCAGAGCGGGGACCTGCCCCCCACCCCCTCCCACCCCGTTACCCTTCAGGGAGGGACCACCTCCCGCAGCCCCCACTGCCCTGCCAGCAGATGTCCTCCTCTCCTTGCTTGGGTGGCCACATCATGCCTGGATGGAACACCAGAGCCCCCGCTCAGACCCTGGTCCTCACCCTGCGCAGGCTCCAGCACCCCACTCTGGCCCCGCCCTCCCCGCACCCACAGCCCCCCCCATCCCCTGGCAGCAGCCCACCCCCACCTCCAGGCTGTCTCCCACCTCGCTCGGCCCGTCTCTGTCTCACGGCTTCACCCCCACTGTTGAGGACAGGAGCAGAAGAATGGAAGAGGTTTGAGTCTAAGAAGGACGATCAGAGGAAGCCTCTCTGAAGTGGCATCCACATCCACTGTCCGCACGGACCATCCGAACTTTTGTGCAGTTCCAAACTACCCCGGCTTACCTCCTGCCTCGGAAAACGGCACAAAAGCCCTGGGTCGGTGTGTGTAAGGCCACCACGACAGAGCATCACAGATTGAGGGGCTTAAACAACACAAAGGTGGTGGCTCTCGGTTCTGGGGGCTGGAGGTCAAGGGCCAGTAGGGATGTTTCTTCTGAGGCCTCTCTCGGGCCTGCAGGTGCCGTCTTCTCCCTGTGTTCTCACGTGGTCCCTGTGTGTGACTGTGTCCCAACCTCCAGTCAGATTGGATCAGGGCCCACCGTTAATGACCTCGTTTAACCTTAATCCCCTCTTTAAAGGCCCTACCTCCAAATACACATTCTGAGGTCCTGGGGGTTGGGACCTAGACATTAAATCAGGGGGAGGGCACACTCAGCTCAAGATGGTCAGCTATACTGATGCCCTCAGGGCCCTCTGGCCAGGCCCACCTGCTCTTCTTACCCACACAGACTCTGCAGAAGGGTGACCACATGTAACACCCACCTCCACACCCCTGCCCCTCCCCTGGGAAGGGCTGTGAGGGTGGCTTATCAGTCCATCCTTGGGCCTTGAGAGCCAAGGGCAGACCAGAGTGGGGAGAGTAAAGGAAAGGCCACAGGTGCCCAGAGCCTGAGCTATGGGCCATCCTGGTCCCCATGCCACCCATTACGTTTTAGAGCAGACCCAAGGCAGCGAGTTTGCAGGGTTCCCTTACGCCCACCCTGGGGCAGGACCACACTTGGGGAAGCAACCTCATGGGGCCCCATCCTCTCTTCTCACCTCTGACTCAGGACTGTGGCCTCTCCCTCCCTGCCCCTGTCCTAGGCCAGTGCACATGCCTCATTCCGGCACTGTCCAGGCTGGTTCCACACCGAGGCTGCACCTCTGGACTTGGCTGACACAGGGGAGACGTCAACACCTACCCCGGCCCCAAATCCCACTGTGATTCCACAGACAGGGAAACAGAGGCCCAGGGGAGGGAAGGGGCCTGCCTCACCACTGGGCTGCTTCCCACCAGTGCAAGGTCGCTGGAGGCAGCCTCGTTCCAGCCTGGCCTGGGGCTCCTGGGGCCTTCCCCCAACCCAGGACCCATGAGGGTGGGGAGCCACCTGCTGCGTGGGAGGCAGGGGTGGCCGTGAATTACAAGGCCCTGGGCGGTCCCCCTCGATAGCATGGCATGCTGGGTGCCTGCTGGGGAGCTTGGCCCACTGTCTCAGAGGCAGGAAGGAAATGAAACCCAAGCTGGGAACACCCTTGCACCCAACCCCCAGCCGCACCCCAAGCTAGTCCCCGGAAAGGGGAAGCAGATGGTCCACAGCAGAGGAGGGCCAGGGAGCTGTTGATGTCATTCCCTGCCCCTAGAATACACCTGGGGTAGAAGGACCCTACCACCCCCCTCCCCGCCCCGCCCTCTGCTGCTCCTGAGATGGAAAGAAAAGGAATCCCCATTTTATGGAGGAGAAAAGTAAGGTTCAGGAGGGTCAGCTGACCAGTCCAAGGTCACGCAGCTAGGAAGTGGACAGGCCTTACTGAGTGCTCTTTCCTGGGGAGAAAGGGTCTTTGTGGGGACAGAGGTGAGGTGCGGTTCATTCTGGCGCTGGAGATATGCCTGGGGCTGCTTCGGAGCCAGAAAAGTCACCTTGTGTGAGTACGTGTGTGTGCGCACCTGCATGTGTGGCCCTTAGCTGGTGGGCTGGAGGTGCCATTTATTCTACAGAAGCTTCCTGGCCACCTGCAGGGAGGGGGCTACCGCCTGGAGGGGAACTAGAGCCCAGGTCTCCCACTGGAACCTGCCCAGCAGGAAGCAGGGAATGGAGGGTTCTGGAAATCCCTGTGCAGAAACACCTACCTCCCTGGCACCCTGCACCTGCTCCAGGCTCCCCCAGGATATTACACCAACCGGTCCAGCAGCTTGAAAACCTCTCACCAAAGACCCTGGATGTGGACGGGGTTTTTTTTGTCTATTTCGGTTCGTTGTCTACACAGCATTTTGCGAAGCATTGAGTAATTAACATTTTTCCCTGTACGCGTCATCAGCGGATGCTGTGTCCAGCGTGGCACAGCGGACAGCCTTGTCCCTGCCCCCAGCTGCACACCTGTTCGTCCAGCCCCCTGGGCCCACCCACTGCTTGGGTCAGAACCCCAACCCACACCGGCAGGAGCTCAGGACGGCCGTGCTTACTGTGCCCAGGGTGCCACCAAGGCTGCCACAGGCCCTGGCCTCGCTCTTCATCACGCTCCACGGGTCATGACCACCCCGGCGTCTGCACTGGTCCCACCACTCTGCAAACCCAGCTCGAGGGTGGGCTCCTTGACTCCCAGATGAGCTACTGGTTCTCTCCCATTCGTCCTGCGCATCTCGGCACTTGGGGATCTTGGCTTTCAGACTCCAGCTTCCAACACGAAGCCCCTTATCCCCCCTCCCTCACCCCTCCCCAGTTACTCTCCCACCAGCAGACCCACCCATTGCCCACTAGCTGAGAGTCAAGAGCAGACAGCATTGGGCTTCCTCCCATGTTGCAGCAGAGCCAGAGGGCCAGGAGAGGGGGGTGGAGACCCCTAGGCTGAGAACACGCGGGCCTTCCAGCCCCACCTCCAACTGTCCTTAAGCCCTCCCTGCCGTCCATTCACCACTGGTCCAGGCGCCGTCCAGACATCCCTCCATCCAGTACAGATGCAGATTCAGCCATCCCTTCTTCCATCCCCCTTCCATCCAGAACCTGCATAGACACCTGGCCCACAGAGGACAAGGCCCCACCAGAGAGGGACGTCACACAGCAAGAGCCACTGTGGGTGGCACCAGGTGACAAGAGACCTCTCTGTCTCCCTCTGCCTGGCCACAGCCCACCAGAGAATAAAGAGACCAGAGGACAGAGCAAAGGGGGGCAAAGGAGCAGGCACGCACCACCCCCAGGTCCCTCCAGCAAGGCCCTAAAGTGCTGAGGGGCAGGGAGGAAGTGGGTGTCCAATCAGAGGACAATGAATTTCAGACTGGACTTCGTCATGTGTGACAGTGACAAGAACGTTTGCAAAACTGCCAGAGGTGTCACAAAGGCTGTGGATGGGGGGCTGGGCATGGTTGACGACAGTGGTTGGAGAAAATGAACCCGTGTCACTTTCAGGTTTGTGAATGGTGACTTTGGATCTGCAAGCTTGGGGAGAATGGAACCCGTCTGCAGTGAGAGGGAGGGAATCCTATGGAAGCCACCAGGAAGGGGGAAGCCCTGGGTGATCAAGCAAGCGTGCAGGGAAGATCCAGGCAGGGGAGGACACGGGGTATCCCCAAAAGTTTTGGAAGAACAGACCTATGGCACTTGCCACGTTAAAGCGTGAGGCCTGATGTCACCCCGGTGACCTCAGGATCTTTAGCAGATCGTCTGCTCACAAGCATTTGCAAGAGTAGGATTTTGTAGAAATGGAGAAGGGGTGAAGTTCCACTTTTGAGTCAGCACAGGACCAGGAGACTCACTCAGGAAGAAGCCAGAGCAGTGGGGGCAGGGCAAGTGTCGAAAACATGAGCATCCAGGATCTCAGAAATCTCTGGAGGACTTTGGACTTCTACTGGGTGTGAAGCTGGGGGGTTAAAGCATCAACCCTGCCCTCAATGCAATGTCTCCCTCACACGCAGCCAGAATAACTTTCAAAAGGCGAATCTGACTGGGTTTTACAACACCGCCATGCCGAACCCCAACACACACACCTAAACCCTTCACCTGCTCTCGGGTTAAAGACACACTTCCTGGCCTGGCCTCCAAGGCCCTGGGGGTCTGCATCCTGCCACACTCCAGATCTCTGCACTGCACACACACACACACACACACACACACACACACAGGTTGTCTTTCACACCTCGAAAGTCTCACACCCTGACCACAGGGCCCTTGCACATGCTGTTCCTTCTAGAACTGCCCAACCCCCAGTTAACTAACTCACCCTTCAGGGCTCCACCCCAGACCTCCTCACAATGTCCTTCCTCTAACTCGGAACTCACCTCCGTGAACGCACTGGCAAAGAGGAATGGAATAACCGCAAGATGGCTTAGAGTCCACACCTTAGACCAATCCTGATTCATGCCCTGCCACTGGGCCCGCCTCCCCTGAGTATGTCTTCATTTGAATCCTTACCAACTTGGGAGATTGTCATCAAGGGGGAACATGGATGGCTGTTGAGTAGACAACCGACATTATCCACCAGATTACCATGCACTCCATACTCTCCTACTACTTAACAGAGGTGGAGGGGGCTGTTAGACATTTCTGGAAGGTGAGGCATGAGCAGGAGCATGAATGCACTTGCCACGTCTGGGGGCTGGACCCAGACTGGCCTGACAAGACTGGGGGATGCGTGAGTGATCGTGGAGCCTCACTACTGGCTTGTTTTTAATGCAGGTAAACTGCAGGTCAAATCATATCCCCTGGAACACACACACACACACACACACACACACACACACACACACACACCTGCACAGCAGAACTTCTCACCTCGTTTAGCAACAGGTAAGGCTTTTTGTCTCACCCTCCAACAAAAGCCTGGTAAAGACTAGGGCACAGTCGTAGACTAGTGGTGCCATCCAGCTCATTAAATCCAGTTTTTGCTTGCATGCCTCCAGTGATGGGACACTCACCACCTCCCACGGGCGCCCATTTCACCAACGCCGACCCATCAATTAAGCCATAAAATCTAGTCGGCATATTGGTTAATGTGTACAGAGTCTCAGTTTGGGATGATGGAAAACGTACTGGAGGTGGGCAGTGGTGAGAGTTACGTAACATCGTGAATGTCCTAAATGCCACTGGACTGTATGCTTAAAAATGGTTAACATGAGAAATTTCATCTTGTGTGTATTTTACCACAATGCAAAAAAAGAAAAGAAAAAAAAAAAAGCACCGCCTCTGGGGTTCACAACTTACAAGCGTGACTTCGACTACTTTTCAAGTGACCTTTAAAAAGGTCACTTAAAAAAATCGAGCTGGCTGTTAAGGCAAACGGACACACCACACCCTCTTTGATCCTGATTTCCCTTCATTCAGTCTTGTGCCCCCAGCTCAGAAGTCTGGGCTCAGTATTTCCAGCGTCCAACCTGCCTCTGTCCGCGCAGGGGCTACAGTGGCTGGGACCCTTGCCCTGCTCCGTGCTAGGCTCTGAGGACCTGTCGAGGAGCAAGTCACGGCCTCTGTCTTCCCAGACACAAGGAACAAGCAGATCTCTCTCTTCTTTTCTCAACTTTTTTTTAACGTGCGTTTAGTTTTGAGAGACAGAGACAGACAAAGCGCGAGCGGGGGAGGGGCGGAGAGAGAGGGAGACACAGAATCCGAAGCAGGCTCCAGGCTCCCAGCTGTCAGCCCAGAATTCCTGACGCAGGGCTTGAACCCATAAACTGTGAGATCATGACCTGAGCCGAAGTTGGACACCTAACCGACTGAGCCACCCAGGCGCTCCAGGTCTCTCCTTTGTTTTTCTAGTTGAAACGGGACTCCCAGACCAGCCACTAAGCTCCCAAGGGACTGGTCCATGATGATCCATCCCTGAAGACCTCACTCCGGTGGGATGATGACAGCAGCACAGAAGACACTGGTCCCTGAGCGCTGGGCACACACAACATTTGTGGGGAGCTGCCCGTGGCCCCCTGGGAATGCTGGGTGACACAGGGCAGCTTGGGGGTGTTCCAAAAAACAGGAGGCAGGAATTACCATCTTCGAAACCCCCTCCTCGAGCAGCCCCACCCCAACCCTCAGGAATCACAGACCAGTCAAACCATCAGAGAAGTAGACAGAGAGCAGGAGGGAACTGAAAACCCAGATGTCTCGCACTCCAACTGGCAGCCGGAGGGCCATGTCAAGTCCTGTAGTGATTTTTTTTTAATTGGGTTATTGCCAGAATTTGAAAAAGAATGTGAAATTTCTCATTTCTCTTATTAAAAAAAGAAATAAAAGACGTCTCGCATGGCAAGAGCTGGCTGGAGCTGAGTTCCAACTGCCCCCTACATGGGGCATGTGGGCCCCCAACTGGCCACAGTCTTCACCCCACTGGCCCATCAAGCCCCTGGAGGCCTCTGACACATCCCTTGTCACAGAGGAGTGGATGACGCCCGGAGGCTGAGCGGCTTTCCCAGTTAATAACTCATGTGGGACCAAAAAGACCTAGAATCTCAGGCGGGCCACCCAGCACCCACTCCAACCCTCCAAAGGACCTCTGAGATGGCTCCGTCCTGGGCAGCAAAGTGGACTCACCTCCGTGGGGGAGGGGACAGTGGCTCCCTAGGAAACCCGAGGAGCCGGCCAGGGACCAGGCCCATCCCGCTAAGCCGCAGACATGCCCCACTCCAGGGGACACAGACAGTGAGCCACTGTCTTCATCCCTCGCCACCCTCCTATCTCCCCCGGTCCCCATCTCTCCTCATCAGCTCTGTGGGTAGGTCCAGGAAACCTGAATGAGTGGTTAGCAGTGGCCAGGCGGGTGAGTTGAAAGGCCTTCAGGGCGAGCGTGGGGAGGAGGTGGGCTAGAGGGAGGGTGCGGAGAGAGGAAGGGGAGCCGGGCAGCCCTCTGATGGGGAGGAAGCTGGGAAAAGAGCAGCCGAGGTTGAGGGGCAGCAGGTGGGTGGGCTCGGTAATGCTGAGATGATCACCAAGCCCCTTCCTCAGCTGGACCTACGAAGCATGGTTTCTTGTTTTTTCTCTCCCAGGGGCAGGGAGATGTAAGTGACCTGTACGTTGGCATGAGTAGAAGGTGCACAGCAGTGATTTCATATACACAGATATTGCGAGATGGTCACCACAGTCATTCGAGTTAACACCCATCACCTCACTCGGTCATCCATTTCTCCCCCTCGTGATGAGGATTTCTCTTCGCAACTTTCAAAGGTACAATATGGTTTTGCGAACGCTCGTCACTGTGCTGGACCCGACGTCCCCAGCAAAGGGTTGTGTTTTGTGCACACGCATGTCCCCGGCGGGCTGGCAGGGGGAGGCACTTAGGGACCCAGGGGGGTGGAGTAGCCACCATTTGAACAGTGCCTGTTGCCAGCCAGAGGCAAAGAGCTGCGGAGGGTCTCGCACTGGCTACGGGATGCTCAGGCCTGAAATCTGTACCCCCGCCAAGGGAGGCAGGAAGGGCAACCCCACCCTTTACCAGGGACACATGGAGAAGGGCCTCCTACACAGGGGCTCTGGGGAAAGAGGTTGCTTCTCAGACACCGTTCACAGGGGCCACGACGTGGACAGTGCCCCTGGAGTTGTGCAGCCCAGAGTCCTGCGGCCCGAGGAGAATCCTGAGCCACTCAGTCTCCAGGCCATGTCCTTCCCCCCGGTGGGGGGCTAGCTCAAGTTCAAGCTGCGGCCTGCCCACTCTGATCTGCCTCTACCTCATTCCCGCTCACTCACCGCAGGGACTGGGGAAGCATGCGAGTGACAGGGCCAGGGCACTTTCATTTGTCGGTAATCGTAATTATAATGTATCTATGATAATTATTACTTTGTATTCAGCAACTACAACAAGCCAGGCACGGTGGATAATTTCATGTCACATAAGCCTAGGAGGTAGGTCCTATTACTACTCCCATTTTACAGATAAGAAAACTGAGGCCCAGAGACATTAAAAGATTGAGTCAGGTCACACAGCTTATTACTAGTGAGATTCAAAGCTGTGTCTTTGTGTTTAACCACCAGGCTTTACAAGGAAAAATAGCATTATTTATATTAACAGATCCCATTTTCCTTCGTTTAATGAGCATCCCCTTCTTGACACAAAGGCACTTTTCCTGTCCTCTGCAGTCACAGCCTTGGTAAAGGCAAAGTAAAAATCTGGTATTGAAATGCATCCAAGGCAGAGAGCCTCTCCTCTGCTGTCCTGCCCATCGCTCCATTGCGGTATATTCAACAAACTTCTAACTCCTTTAAGAAAAAAAAAAAAAAAGATGGGCCTGGCTCTGTCATTAGAGCATGTGACTCTTGATCTCAGGGTCATGAGTTCAAGACCCATGTTGGGTGTGAACCTACTTAAAATAAAAAATTAAAAAAAAAAAAAGGAGACTTCTGGTTGGCTCAGTGGGCTAAGCATCTGGCTCTTGACTTTGGCTCAGGTCATGATTTCAAGGTTCATGGGTTCAAGCCCCACATCAGGCTGTGCGCTGGCCGCTGGCAGTGCAGGGCCTGCTTGATATTCTCTCTCTTTCCCTCTCTCTCTGCCCCTCCCCCACTCGTGTGCTCTATCTCTGTCTCAAAATAAATAAATAAACTTTAAAAAATAATAATAAATAAATAAATAAATAAATAAATAAAATTTTTAAAAAAGACAAAGAAATGCATCTAAACTCTGCCACCAACTAACTGGGTTTCTGTTTCCTTGGTTCCCCCTTATGAGGAGACGTAACAGATCCATACAGCATTCTGGCCAAAAATGTTTAACCAGAATCCAAACACGAGAAAAAAGACAAATCCAGAACATGGGACGTTTTCAAGGCAACTGACCTGTCTCTTGCAAACAATTCTTCAAAAGTCAATGTCGTGAGGGACGCCTGGGTGGCTCAGTCGGTTGAGCGTCCGACTGTGGCTTGGGTCATGATCTCATGGTTTACGTGAGTTCAAGCCCCACGTCAGGCTCTGTGCTGACAGGGTGGGGCTTCAGATTCTGGGTCTCCCTCTCTCTGTCCTTCCCTTGCTCATGCTCTCTCTCTCTCTCTCTCTCAAAAATAAATAAACATTAATTTTTTTTAATGTTTATTTATTTTTGAGAGAGAGAGAGAGAGAGACAGAGCATGAACGGGGGAGGGTCAGAGAGAGAGAGAGACACAGAATCTGAAACAGGTTCCAGGCTCTGAGCTGTCAGCACAGAGCCCAACGTGGGGCTTGAACTCACAGACCGCGAGATCATGACCGAGCTGAAGTTGGCCACTCAACGGACTGAGCCACCCAAGTGCCCCAAAAATAAAAAAAAATAAAAAAAAAAGAGGGGCACCTGGGTGGCTCAGTCGGTTAAGCGTCCGACTTTGGCTCAGGTCATGATCTCACGGTTCGCAGGTTCGAGCCCCGCGTCGGGATCTGTGCTGACAGCTCAGAGCCTGGAGCCTGCTTTGGATTCTGTGTCTCCCTCTCTCTGCCCCTCCCCGGCTCATGCTCTGTCTCTGTCTCAAAAATAAATAAAAACATTTAAAAAAATGTTTTTTAATAATAAGATCTTTTTAAAAAGTGGGGGAGGGGGTGAAGAGAGAGAAGAGGAGAGAGGAAAGAGAAGTTGAATGAGCCTATTTCAGGGCCCATTTCCGTCTTGAGTCAAGGGCCCTGCGTCAGTCTGTTAGCAACAGCATGACCCAGCACCACAGACTGGGCGGCTTAAATTTTCCCATAGTTCTAAAGGTCGAAATGTCAGCAGGTTTACTTTCTTCCAAGGCCTCTCCTTGGCTTGCCAACAGCCTTCTCTTTCTGTTTTTTTTTTTTTAAGTTTATTTATTTATCTTGAGAGAGAAAGACTGCAAGTGGGGAAGGGGCAAACAGAGAAAGGGAGAGAGAAAGAATCCCAAGCAGGCTCCACACCATCAGCGCAGAGCCCAACGTGGGGCTCGAACTCACAAATCACGAGATCATGGCCTGAGTCGAAGTCGGACACTTAACCGCCTGAGCCACCCAGGCGCCCCAGACAATAGTTTTCTTGTGTCCTCACAGGTCTTCCCTCTGTGCATGTTCCAGACGTCGTCTTTCTTTCCAGAAGGACACCGGTTACACTGGAGTGGGGGCCCATCCTAAGAACACGGTTCTAACTCCATCACCTCTGTAAAGCCTCATCTCCAAACGCAGTCACATTTTAAGGTACCAGAGGTTAGGGCTTCCACAGATGAATTTGAGGAGGGACACAATTCTGCCCATAACAGATCCTAAGACTACTTGGAGCTTCACCCCAAACTCCACAGGGGCACAAAGAGGCCTTTTCAGGAAATCACGTTTGTGCCCCCCCGCCGAGCACCGAGGCTGAGCTCCTGGCAGGTTGTTGGGGGGGGAGGGGGCTGCCGCAGGCACCTGCCAGGAAAGAGAGAGAGAGAGAGAGCTCACGAGCTCTTCCTTCACCTTTGACACCACCAAGCTTCTCATCCATTCCTGCCCCTTTCCCCAACCCCCTCCTCCACCCCTCCCCACCCCATGCACACACAACACAACACATACACCCAACGGCCCGGCCAGTAGTTCAGGGTCAAAGTCAAGCCAAGTGACCCGCGATAAGGCTCCTCCCTACTCTGGGTGCAATGTAATAGGCCTCTTCCTGGATTCCCAGCATCCTTTCTTTGTCCCTTAGGGGGCGGGTCCCCAGACCCCTCAGTGTCCTCACTCCCAGTCAAACAGCACACCATCTTGCAGAACTCTGGAACCGTCCTTCCTCCTGGCTGGCACTCACAGACTGAAGCAAACCGCCCCCAACCCCATCCCCAATGGCAAAAGTCATATTTACTGTAGTAACAGGACAAATAAAGTTGTAAAAAGTAAAGGTTTACTTTCACCTGCAATTAGGTAAAAGACTCCAAAAGCCTTAAAAAAAAAAAAAAAAAAAAGATTTTATTTTTAAATAATCTCTACACCCAACGTGGGGCTCGAACTTACAACCCCAAGAAATCACAGCGCCCCTGACTGAGCCAGCCAGGTGCCCCAAGACTCTCAAAGTTTTAAAAAGAGGTCTATGGGTGGCCCAGTAAGTCTGCTCTTGGGTTTCCATCTAAACCCATAATCAAAAATGGAGGAAATAGGTTGCCTAAAGGTGCCCCTTTTGCTGTTATCTGCAATGATTTGTAACCCAGTGTGTGCTTCCATGGTACTCCCAAGTTCTTGAATTATGCGGGGACACCCTGTCCTTCAATTTTCAAGTGCAAAGCTCCCAGCCCCACCCACCCGGCCAGCAGGGCGCCTCTTGGGGGAGCTCACAGCCCCGGGGCCACCCCTTGCTCTCCTTGTCTGCTGGGAACACCTCCTCCACCTCTTCCGTGGGGGCCTATTCCTTCATTCCCACAAAGAACCCCATCCGAGCCCTTGTGAATGGCAGATCTGGACTGAGGGTCTGCAGTGGAGAAGAACTACAGGGCACACAGCACGGCAGCTACATAAAAGTTTAGCATTAGCCACCTCCTGCCGTAAACCCAGTGGCCATTTCTCACCCCTGGCAATTTCTTTCTTTTTTTTTTTTTTTAATGTTTTATTTTAGTTTTGAGAGAGAGAGAGAGAGAGAGAGAGAGCGCACACGTGCGCATGCACGTGCCCGCAAGAGCAGAGGAGGGACAGAGAGAGAGAGGGAGACAGAGGATCCAAAACAGGCTCCACACTGTCAGCACAGAGCCTGATGCAGGGCTTGAACCCATGAACCGTGAGCTGAAGTCGGATGTTTAACCGACTGAACCACCTGGACGACCCAGCCCCAGCAATTTCTTATTGATCACTTTCTCATCCTAGACCCCAGCTTATCCACAAGGATGCATTTTGACTTTCGTGGGCTGGAGGCACCTCTGTCTTTGAGGATGCTCTCTCTAAAAATAATAATAATAATAAAATAAATAAAAATTGCACTTTAGGACTGCAATAGTATAAAGATGAATATACTCCAGGCTGGCCTCATTATTCTATATTTCTTATGACTTTATTCTTTGTTTTGTTCTGATTTTAAAAGAAATTAAAACATTTCTGTGTGCCTCTGGAGTCTGGAGAGCCCTAGGTAAGCCTAAGAGAGAAAGAAGTCAGCTTACCTGTTTTCCAGCATCTGCTGAAGGCCTTGGTCTATAGACAAAGTCTCTCACCACCTACCTTTTCTCCTCCTTTCTTTTACCTTCCTTCCAGATCTTGGGGGGCAGGGAGAAGCATGTAACATTTCTGCAAAAATAAAAAAGACAATTCTTGAGGTGCCTGGGTGGCTCAGTCGGTTGAGCATCTGACTTCAGCTCAGGTCATGATCTCATGGTTCGTGAGTTCGAGCCCCGCATCAGGAGCTCTGCTGTCATCGCAGATCCTGCTTTGGACCCTCTGTCTCCCTCTCTCTCTGCCCCTCCCCTGATTCATACATGCGCTCTCTCTCTCAAAAATAAACAAACATTTAAAAAATAAAAATAAATAAATGACAATTCTTGGATATGAAAAATGCCCTTCCCCTGGTATGTGAAAGCCACTGAGATTGTTGTAAATACTCCTTATCGTTCTTTTTTGATAGGAAAAAAATACATAGGAAGCAACCCAAAGGTTTAGCAGTAGGACCGAGGCATTCAGGATATTATGTGTTGAATGAGTGAACATGTCCCCTGAATGGATTTTTGTGAGCCCTTTGAAATGATGCTTAAAAAGGCCTCGTAGTAATTTGGGAAGACGGTTAGGTTAATTAAGCAAAAGGAAGGCAAAAGTACAATATAGACGCTTTGATTACAACCATATAGAATTTACAAAGAAAAAGGCTAGAAAGAAAAACAGTTATTTCATAAGCTGTGTTCCTGTCATCAACATTCCTTACATAGAATCATCCTGTGTATATACTTCTTCGTGAGCATAAGAGTTTCAGCACTGTTTTTAATCCTAAGAAATACACTGCGGGGTTAACAATGGTTGTCTGCAGGCTGGGGACTGCAGACTTAAATGGATTACAGTAGCCATGCAGGATTTTCTAACTAGTGGATCAAAACGGAATATTTAAAAAAATGTATTTAAAGGGAGCCTGGGTGGCTCACGGCTCAAGAGTCCGTTAAGCATCCGACTCTTGATTTTGGCTCATTATCTCACAGTTCTTGTCTCACAGTTCGTGAGATCGAGCCCCACACTGGGCCCTGCGCTGACAATGCAGAGCCTGCTTGGGATTCTCTCTCTCACTCAAAATAAATCAACTTACAAAAAATAAAAACAAAAAATGCATTTAAAAGTCAACAGTGACAGAGCCATGGAACGTCATAAAGTGAAGGGAGCTCATCTCTCCCCCTCAGTTTGAAGATGGGGAAACGGAGGCCCCAGAGGCAACCAAGTGTTTGCTAACTTGGACAGAAGGGAGTCTTGGGATCATACCAAAGACCCTCCCAGGCCGCCACAGCAGTCCCCACGCTGCCCACGATGCTGTGAGTGGCAGAACCACCCGCTCAAATGTCACTTGGTAAGGTTGCCACCGTGTCTGCCGCAGATGCCCCGCAGGCTGGCAGGGGTGGCTGCTGGAACCCCGGAAGGCCAGGGGCCGGGGGCGGGGCGCAGAGGGCGGGGCGCGGAGGGGCGGAGCGCGGAGGAAAGCCCGCAGAGGACCGCCCCCTGAGCAATCCTTTTGCCCAGCGCCTGGCTGCTCTTTCCTGCTGAGTCACGCCCGGCCTGCTTTCCGCTGAGTCACGGTCCCGAGGTCTGTTTTCGCCGAGTCACGGTTCCGAAGTCTGTTTTCGCTGAGTCACGGTTCCAGCTGCTTCCCGCCTCTCTCCCTTGGGGCTAGGTCCGGGCAGCCACACCCCGGGGCCGGCACGTCGTACTGCCTGCCGCGTCCGCAACCCCGGCGGAGCCAGCGTCCCGTCCCCTGCCCCCGGGTCCTCGCCAGCCTCCCCAGCCTTGCTTTAGGGGACCCGGCCTTCTCAGCCGCCTCTGAGGACCAGGCGCTCTGCAGACCTAACAGCCCAGCAGGGTGGGCATGTGAGCCCACGTGGAGGAGGAGATCTACTCAAAAGGGGGGCAGGGGGGAGGGCCAGGCACAAAACAGCCCCTTAGTTTCCCCAGACGACAAGGTCATTGTCATGAGCACGCTATGAACGAGCACGCCCCAGTTGTGTCTTTAAAGCAAGGTTAGCGTAATTATAAGGCAGGTTCAGGATTCTACACTAACATTTCAGACGTGATTAGCCTGGCTTCTTACACGGCACACGTAGCGAACATAAGTCACACTATAAGCAAGATAAGAGAGTGGGTAGGAAGTTAATGAACCAAAGGAGAAGTCAGTCTGTGGGGCAAAGTTGAGATAAGACCTCGGTCCCGCTCTGGGCCCTTACTGCTTATTATATCGAAGCGGTGAAGGATCTTGGCGGTGTTCGAGATCAATCCGGCAGAGCCTTCCCACAGCTGCCTTTTTTTAAGTGGTCAGACACAGAGGGGTCAGTGTCTGAAGAGTCTTGCCAGTGTGCTGCAAAAATCTTCCCATTTTAAAGGGATTTACTCAGGCTTGGGCGCCTGAAGACCCACTCTGCTCTCTGCCTGTTATCACTGTGCTCTCTGCCTGTTATCAGTTCTGGGGCCTTAACTGCCGGACAGCTCCTGGCTGCAGTGCCCTTAACTGCTTCAGTCATTGCTAGACGGGCCCCCCTGCTTGACACGAGTGATTCCCATCTTGTCCTCTACAGTCATGAAACACTGGGGACAGCAAAGCAGCGGGACAGCTAAACGCGTGCAGGATCCGGTTTGCAACCCAGACTGTGGGGAGAACAGTTGGGGGGGGGGTGCAATTGACCCCGATGCCGGCTTTATATAATGTATTTGTGTTGAAGTGAGAGTCCCTGATATTTACGATGTTACTGTGGTTACAAGAGACTGTACTCTGGTGTAATACATGCTAAAGGATTTGGGGCAAAGGGGAATGATGTCTGCAACTTACTCTCAAATAAGCCAGAAATATACATATTTACATATATGTAAAATATATATTAAACATGCAAATATTTGATATACCCATATTAAATATGTACGTATATGTAAAAATGTAAAAAAGTGTGTGTATGCATATATAATCGAGAGAGCATGAATGACAAGACAAATGTGACCCAAGTATTAACAACTGGTGAATCCAGGTGAGGAATTCTGTGTACTATTCTTGCAACTTTTCTGGGCATTTGAGATTATCTCACGGAAGTTTACTTATTGAGAAGAAAATAAAGATGAGGAACCTGAGGTTCTGAACTCCCAAATGAGAGCAAGATTGGGTCAGATCTTAGTGACCCCCCCCACCGTACTCAGAACCATCTAGAAATTTCTAGGTAGGAAAAAGGCTCTGGCAGAATCCTGAAAGGGGAACTGGATGCCATTCTCCGAGTAAACAGAACAAGGAATGCTTAGTGAGCCAGGGCTTCCTCTTCCACAGGCCCCATTCTGAGCTTCTTACATATGTTAAGCTGATTTAATCCTTACCACATCCCCTGGAGCTGATGCTGTTATTACTTATCATTTTGTCATATGAGGAAATAAAGTTTAGAGGATTAAAAGTGCGCACGTGGGGTAAGTCACGGATACCAGATTTGATGCAATCTTTTTGTGTAGAGTTCATTGCTTTAACCCGTCTACACTACCTACAAGTGCCTTGATCGTGTTGAGCCAGGTTGAACCAGGTCTCGGAGACATGGGTGGGCTCCGTATTGGCCAGACTGTCCTCGCGGCCCGAGCTCTCCAGAGACCCGACTGCTGCCTGGTCTGGTCACAGGTCTTGAGTCGCTGGATCTGGGGAAACGGAAGCTGGACGGTTCTTGACAAAGATGTTGCTCTTTCTACATGTATCCTTCACTGCCCCAGGCCCGGGGGGCTCCAGACAGCTGATTCTTGTCGAACTTTAAGGTGGAAAGGGAGCAAAATTTGCCACCCCAAAACATGCCACTTTGGCACATAGATTATTTTGAGTTGAAGTTACTTAAGAAACAGCCAGTGCAGGGATGCTCTGAATATCCTCTGTCCCTCTGAAAGTGGGAAATAAATCTCCCATGTGAAAGGTACCCTCCCTGTACCAGGAGGGTAGAAGGCATCCTTATCGCCGGAGACAGGGAATCCAAGGCTGAGAAGGCTGCAAAAACAACCCTTCTTATTTCCTCGCTGATTTACTACCCGAAACCCAAACTGCTTTGGCTTGTCAGTGCTTCACAAATTTATCTTTTCTTTGTCTGAAAGGTATGAAAGCTGCCCGGTGTGGTCACTTCCTTGAGTCCCGTATTTTTATAGGCTCTCTTGTGTACAAAATTAAATTTCTTTTTCTCCTGTTACTCTCTCTTACGTCCATTTAAGTATTAGCTTAGCCTGAAAACCTAGAAGGGAAGCAGGGGAAGGTTTTTCTCCCCTGCAAGAGAGAGATCCGCCCGGCCTGGAGTCCCGGGTGAGCTGTGTGACTGTAGGAGGGGAGTTTAACCCTGTGAAGCCTCATTTGCTAAATATGTAGGACTGCCTGCCTTGGGCTGGGCTCTGAGCCTAGGAAAGTGAATCCCCTGCGGTCCTTGCTGCCTTCGTGGAGCGCAGAGTTGGGGTGGGGACAGCTGGGGCGTGGGAAGCTCAGTGAGGAGCCTTGTAAGGTTAGGGGTACAAAATCAGGAAAGCCTGGGCTGGGTCTGTTTGCTTTCCAACTTTTTAAAATTCTTATTGACATGTAATTGACACAAGCCCTACATATTTAAAGTCTATCATTTGATGAGTTTTAACCTAAGTGTAGCCGTGCAGCTGTGTCCACAATGGAGATGACGAATGTATTCACCACTCCCCAGAGTTGCCTCATGGCCCTTTGTAATCCCCCTTCCAGCTAGGTAAGCACAGTATGATGAGATTAGTATGCGTTTTCCAAAATCTTATAAGATCGTATATTCATTTTATATATAATTTTATATAAATGTAATTAGCAAGAATTCTTTTTTTTTTTTTTTAATCTGGCTTCTGTTACTCCGAATTATAATTTTGACATTCATTTGTGTTGTTGCGTGGTACAAGTCCTCTTTATTGCTGGCTATCCAGTGTATGTTTATACCACAGTTGTTTCTTCATTCACCTGTTGATGGACATATGGGTTGTTTCCAGTTTGGGACTATTACCAATAAAATCACCGTGGGGGCACCTGGGTGGATTAGTCGGTTAAGCGTCTGGTTCTTGATTTTGGCTCAGGTCATGAGCTCTCGGTTCATGGGATTGGGCCCGTGTGGGGCTCCTTGCTGGGGATTCTCTCTCTCTCTCTCCCTCTGCCCCCTTCCACCTTCAAAATAAATAAATACACTTTTTTTTTTTTTTAATTTTTTTAACGTTTTATTTATTTTTGAGACAGAGAGAGACAGAGCATGAACGGGGGAGGGGCAGAGAGAGAGGGAGACACAGAATCGAAAGCAGGCTCCAGGCTCTGAGCCATCAGCCCAGAGCCCGACGCGGGGCTCGAACTCACGGACCGTGAGATCGTGACCTGAGCTGAAGTCGGACGCTTAACCGACTGAGCCACCCAGGCGCCCCAATAAATACACTTTTAAAAAAGCCACTGTGGGGGCGCCTGGGTGGCTCAGTCGGTTAAGCGTCCGGCTTCAGCTCAGGTCGCGGTCTCATGGTCCGTGAGTTCGAGCCCCGCGTCGGGCTCTGTGCTGACAGCTCGGAGCCTGGAGCCTGCTTCGGATTCTGTGTCTCCCTCTCTTTGCCCCTCCTCAGTTCACGCTTTGTCTGTCTCTGTCTCTCAAAAATAAACATTAAAACATTAAATTAAAAAAAAAAAAAGAAATTGCCAGCTCTTTTCAAAAGTGGCTGCACAGTAGGAGAGGTGATTTCTTCTACCCTCCTAGGTTCTCTATCTGGGGCCCTAGAAATTGAAACAAAGACAAATTAACAAGAAACAGTTTGTTAACACGTGTGGCACTCATGCACGTGGGAGAAACAGTGAGGAGTAACTTCAGGGGTTCAGGAACTGAAGTTTAAAATGCATCTCAACAGAGAACAATGCAGTTGACCCTTGAATAACGCAGGGGTTAGGCTCGGGGACACCCCCACAGTTGAAAATCCGTGATAACTTTTGACTTCCCCCAAAGCTTAAGGTTAACAGCCCACTGTCGACCCAGAAGCCTTACTGGTAACACAATGAACACATGTTTTGTATGCTGTATATATTATATGCTGTAGTCTCACAACAAAGTAAGCTAGAGAAAAGAAAAGGTTATTAAGAAAACGATAAGGAAGGGGCACGTGGCTGGCTCAGTCGTAGAGCTTGTGACTCTTGATCTCAGGGTTGTAAGTTCGAGCCCCACGCTGGCTATAGAGATAACTTCAAAATAAAATCTTACAAAAAAGCCTAAGGAGAGGAAAATACATTTACAGTGCTGTCCTGTATTTATCGAAAACAATATCCTTGTATAAGTGGACCTGTGTCATTCCAACCCGTGCTGTTCAAGAGTCAACTGTACGGTGTGTTTGTGGAGAAGTGATAAGACAAAGGAAAGGGGTTGAGGTTTTAAAGGGCAGCAAGCAGTGGGTGGGTAAAGTCTTGGGGGAAATTTAGGGCAGATAACACTTGATATTGAGACTTACCATCTTAACTCTTCTTGTTGATTCCTCTGGGTGCCATCTCTGAGCTGGTAAGAGTCTGGATTTATCTCAGGTGATCAAGAGTTGAAACCTGCCGGGGTGCCTGGGTGGCTCAGTCAGTTAAGTGACTGACTTTGGCTCAGGTCATGATCTCACACTCTGTGAGTTCGAGCCCTGCGTTGGGCTCTGTGCTGACAGCTCAGAGCCTGGAGCCTGCTTTGGATTCTGTGTCCCCCTCTCTCTCTGCCCCTCCCCCACTCATGCTCTGTCTTTCTCTGTCTCAAAAATAAATAAAAAAATTTAAAAAGAAAGAGTTGAAGCCTGCTTTTAGGCAGAAGGCAGATAGCTTTTTTTTTTTTTTTTTTTTTTTTTTGCGCGTTTGCTGTTTCTCAATTGTCTTTAGCTCAAGAGAACCCTTATGCAAAGTGGCATATTTTGGGATGGAATATTCTGTATCATTTTAAGATCCCCACCCACCCCCTACAGAAAGTGAAAGTTCTACTCGCTCTACATTTTCAACAGTGAGGATAGTCAGTCTTTTTATTTTTAGCCATTCAAAGAGGTGTGTACGGTTATCTCCTTGTGATTCTAATTTAAATTTCCCTGACTATATATAGACTTGAACATCTTTCCATGCACTTAGCATCCATATATCTCTTTTGATGATGTCCAAACTTCTTATCCACTCTTAAAATTAACTTATTTGGCTTTTTTTTTTTTTAAATAATCTCCACACCCAACGTGGGGCTTCAACTCACAACCCCAAACTTAATTGCCTTCATATTATTGAATCATACAAACTCTTTACATATTCTAGGGACATGTCCTTTGTTGAATACGTTTGTGAATATTTTCTCCTAGTCTCTAGATTGCCTCTTATTTTTTGTGTCATTTGAAGAGCCAAAGTTGTTCATTTTGATAAAGTCCCACTGGTTAATACTTTTCCTTTTGTATTTTGTGCGTTTTGTGTTGTATTTTTTTTTTTTTAATGTTCATCATTGTTGGGGCACCCGGGTGGCTCAGTCGGTTGGGCGTCTGACTTCGGCTCAGGTCATGATCTCGTGGTTCGTGGGTTCGAGTCCCACATCCGGCTCTGTGCTGACAGCTCGGAGCCTGGAGCCTGCTTCGGATTCTGTGTTTCCCTCTCTCCCTCTCTCTCTGTCCCTCCCCCGCTTGTGCTCTGCCTCTCTCTCTCTCAAAAACAAATAAACATTAAAAAAATTTTTTTTAAATAAAAATAAATGTTCATCATAGTTTCTTCTTGCCTTTTTAATACATTGTATTTGAGAGATCTGCCAAATCTAAGGTCACTAAGATTTTCCTTTATGATTTACTCTATATATTTTTTACAGGTTTCACTCTTCCTTCGAGGTCTATAATCTGCTTCTGGGCTGAGTCTTGAAAAATGTATAGCTTGGCAAAGGCGTGAGAGAGGCAGACATGTCTTCTAGGCTGGAGGGACCACCCTGAGCAAAGGGCCAGGGGGATGTGTGCCTGGATAGTTGGGAGGGGTAAGTATTTCTGAGACCGGCATGCGTGGTATGACGGGGCAGGTGGGGTGAGGCTCTCCTGCTGGAGAGGTGGCCACCGCCAAGGGCGGAAGGCCAGGTGTGCCAGAAGAAGGAGATTGCACGGTATCCCAAGGGCAGGAGGAGCTAGAGAAGGGTGTTGACCAGAGAGGAGTGATGTGGCCACCACAGCTACCTTATCTGCAAAATCCGGGGCAGGAGGAGTGGAGGAGATAAGGCATGGAAAGGTGTTCCATTGGTGCGTTGGCCAGCTTCTCTTACCTTCTTTGGCTACCCAGCCCTCTCAGAAGGCTCGTGATAAGCACCCTGAATTAACTGTTAACATTTCCTGGTGACTATTTGTCCCACTGCTTTGGGGACCTTTTTGTTACTTAAAAAAAACTTTTTTTAATGTTTATTTATTTTTGAGAAAGAGAGACAGAGCATGAGTGGGGTAAGTAGGGCAGAGAGAGGGAGACACAGAATCCGAAGCAGGCTCCAGGCTCCGAGCTGTCAGCATAGAGCCCGACGCGGGGCTCGAACCCACGAACCTCGAGATCATGACCTGAGCCGAAGTTGGACACTTAACCCACTGAGCCACCCAGGCACCTCTTTTATTACTTTTATAAAACAAAATTCAACGGAGTGCATTTAAAGATCAAATTGACTTTATTCAGTGATTCACGAGTTGAGCAGCATCCCATATCTGGCAAATACAAGGGAGCTCTTTAGGGTTTTTATGGGCAGAAGTTGGGGTGGGGAGGGCAGTGAGAGTGGATTATTTCAGGCAAGGTCACCTTCCTTTAGGGGAAGGGTGGCAAGGATCTCTCGGGCTGACAACGTCACTCGTCTGGCCAAGGCAACTCCAGACTGGGTACCGGTAACATTCCTGGAAGAGGCAGAAACTACAATGAGGTTAGATGTTGGTCTGCGTTTGCTGCTGTGTGGCTTAACTCAAGTGACTCCATTTGCGGCCTGTGCTGTCTTTTTTCTTTAATGTTGGGAGTGTTCATCTCTCGTCTGTGACACTTGTGACAGTTTCTCCCAGTATGTCGGGGGTTTTGGCCTTGAGAACCGCGTCACTGGAAACCCAGAAAGCTTTAGTGTTTTGTGGTCTAGTCTGAGGATGTTTTTATGGTTTGGGCTTGTCTGCCTCGCTGAGAAAGGCTGTGCTCCATTTAGGCAGCGCCTGGCCCTCGGCTCCCCCTTCTCCCCGTCCCCCCCACCCCTGCTGGGTCAAGGGCATATCCTCTTGGGTGGTCAGGACTACCCCCCACCCCCAGCCTTGTTAACCTGGGATGCCTCCTGCCTGTGGAGAGACCCAGGCAGGTCTCCTGATTCTCCTTGAACCAACATCCAGCAGGGGCGAGCCTCCCTGCAATTCCCCAGCCTCGGCTGGGGGCCTCACCTCTGTTTTTCACATTTAGAGCCTTGGGAGACCGCTGGGCCTCCCCTGCAGTCCAAACCACTTCTGTTTTCCAAGCAGGCGGCGGAGGGTGGTGCCCCGGGAGTGCTGAGTCGAGATTTCCACGTTCCCCTCCAGCAGCTGCGTTTCTGCTGAGTCACGGTTGGGAGGGGGGACTCGGAGACAAAGGGAAGGCAGATTTTGCTGAGTCACCGGCTGCTTCCTCAGCCTCCCTCTGAGCGGTCTGGGTGAAAGGACAGCTTTCACAGCAGGCAGGAGGAAGTGAAGCTTCCAGAAAGGAGCAGAAGCCTCCAATCGATCTCCAGTCTTTGCACTTTGCACGTTGTTTGCAAAGCCCGGTCCCAGACATCTCAAGGGTGATTCGTCTAAGACTCAACTGCTTAGCACGTTCCTACCCACCCCCACCTTCACAGTAAACTGGCAACTCCAACTTCTGCCTTTAAAATACGGATGTCCTGTCCTCTCACCCTGTCCTGTCCGAGCCCTGGATTACGGCGATGCTCAGCCTTCGGCCCCCAGCCTTCTTCAGGCCAATTTGCCCCTCAGCAACCCCAGTGATCCATCCCTAGTGAGACCCGCCTCTCCCAGCTCCGAGCCTTGCAGCCTCACCTACTTACCAAAGTTCCTTGCAAGAGCCTGCAGGCCCCAGGGGCTCTGTCCCGGGTCTCCCCTGGCTCTGCTCTCCCACCTGTCCCTTCCTCTCTCTGCAGCGGCCACACTGACTGCTGCTAGGTTTGGCCCACCTGGGGGCCCGGGGCCTGCCTCACCCCACACCTCCCAGCCAGTGAGCCCGCCCTGACTTGACCTTGATTGAACATCACAATCCCGGAGTCCTGCTGACCCTTCATCAGACTTCTCCTACCATTTCTTCTGCCTCCAGCCAGGGAAAGCTCTCAACTTCCAGGGTTCCTGTTAGATTAGGCCTGCCCGAGAATCCAGCAGGATCGCCCTACCTGGAAGTCTGTAACCTTCATTACATACGCACAGGGCAATGGTAACATAACAGAGTCCCAGGTTCGGGGTCTCTGTGCATCTCTGGGGGGCTGTGATTCCACCCATTACAGAGAGAGAGAGAGGGAGAGAGAGAGACGCCCACAGCGAAAAGAGAAACCAGGCTTGGAAGAATGCTAGGCTCAAGGGAGGCCTCAGTATTTCTTTCCGTCCACATTTGTCTTCTGTGCCCCCTGGCCCCCTTTCTGGATCATTTTCCCTTCGTCCCAGACTTCTTCCAATTAGGATCCTGAGCGCGCATGCCCTGTCAAGGTGGGCTTCGAGCCTCTCCAACTTTGTATCTCTAGCCCTCCTACGAATCAGGTCCCATCCAGCGGCTCAAGCATTTGACCCTGAAAGAAAGGCTCAGAGAAGAGGTGGTGGGTTCTCTAACGGAATAAAGCTTTCATGGCGTCCATTCGTTATGCTGAGAGATGACAGAAGGGAGCAGTTGAGGGAGAACCCGCAGGATCTCTCTCTCCATCTGTCTCCTGCTTCCCAAAGCTGAGGCTCTCTGTTCCTGGTATAAGGAAGACAGGCTTGGAGGGGGCGCGTCCTCCTTTCCTGTTGTAACAAATATCGCAAACATAGTGGCTTAAAGCGATGCACATTTAGGGGCTCCTGGGTGGCTCAATCCGTTAAGTGTCCGACTCCTGATGTCAGCTCAGGTCACGATCTCACGGGTTGTGGTTTCGAGCCCCACGTCGGGCTCTGCGCTGACAGCGCGGAGCCTGCTTGGGATTTTCTCTCACGCAAAATAAATAAACTTTAAAACAATAGCAACAAAAATGATGTATGTTTATTCTCTAGAGATCTGGGGGTCGGAAGTTCTAAAATGGACCAGCGGGTCTGGTCTGTGCTTCTTCTGGACTTGTGAGGATACACTTCCTCACCTTTTCCAGCTTCTACAGACTCCTGCTTACCTTGGCTCATGGCCCCTGACTCTATTTTCAACACAAGCATCTCCCAGTCTCGGTGTCCTGTTTCTCTCGTCACATCACTTTCTGTATCTGTAACCCTGCAGCCTCCCTCATCAGGATTTTTGTGATTACATTAGGCCCACGAGGATAATCTCCCTGTCTCAAGATCCTTAAAGTAACCACATCTGCAAAATCCTTTCCACCATGTATTGTAACATATTCGGACGTTCTGGGGATTAGGATACGGACATCCAGGGAGGGGGGACATTATTGAGTTTACTACAGGAGGAGAAAGAATACCATTTGGATCATCCCAATTGCTTGAGGACACAGAAGGGAAAGTCAGGAAGCTGAATCAGCATGCAGAAGAACCCCCAGCTCTATACTGGGACAGAGGAGAGAGCCAGATCAGCTCTGACCTGGATTGTCCCCGGGGTTGTCTGGGTGTGGGGTCTGTTTTGGACAAGTCTGAGGCTCCCTGGGGCAGCAGGCAGGATGAAGAGCAAGCCTGGACAGAGAACCAGCAACCTGTGGTCACTGAAGGCTCTGTGTCCTACGGGTGCGGTCTGGACAAGTCAGTCCCCACTTGGGGCCTCTGCTCCCCCAGGTTAAATAAGAAAGAATCCGATCACACGAGCATTACTTTCCGGGATTCCCGAATGGACAGGCTCTGGGTGTGCTGATGGGAAGCTTTCAGATCTTGACAGGCTCATCCCCTAAATTGCTGGGGCTCAGATGGGCCCCTCTATGACAGGGCATGTGGTGAGAGGCTTAGGAACACTGGCTCCAGCTTCAAAGCACCGTGGTTTGAATCCTGGCTCTGCCGTCTCTGGCTATGTGACTTGCAAACACTATTAACCTCTCTGTGCCTTAGTGATTACGGGGACAAAATGGAGATGAAAATGACAATAAGCTGGAGGGCTGATGTCAGGACTCAATGAGATCCTGCCCATAAGGTCTCTGTAAGTGCTCTGTAAAGCCTGGCTACGATTGCAGTTTGTAGTTTGATTCCAGCCCTTTCCGGCAGCCGACCAATAACATCACGTTTCACAGTAAGAGATCTTGTGGATTATCTATTAATTTATTCCAATCAATCAGTGTTGATTGTCTGCTACCTGCCAGGCATTGTACCAGACTCCAGGATTAACAAGACAAAGCAAACACCCTGCCCTCCAGGAACTTGCATTTTAATGAGGTCATTGGTTTCTAGTAGCCCTAATTTCTAGCAAGTTCTTGGCAACTTTTTTTTTTTTTTTTAATGTTCTAGCAGCTCCCGTTCTAGTTCTGACCTCTGTTGAGTCTCGTCACCTCTGGGAGATGACATCCCACCTGGACGTTTTGAAATCTTTGTCCCAGGCTGCCTCAGTTCAAGCCCTTATCTTAACCTCTCTGCCTCAGTTTTCTCATTTGTAAAATGGGCATAATAATGCCAAACTTATAGAGTAATTGTGAGGATTAAATGAGCTGATGCATGTGTTTATATAGTAGCTGGTGCACAGGAACTGCTCGGTGAATATTAGCTGTTAGTATTGTAAACCTTGTTCATAAAAGCAGAGGTGGTTATATGGTTTATACCAAGGACCGAACTCCTTGGCAAAGCCCCTCTATCTAGAAGGCTCAGCAACCCCCAGATCTCAGGATTGATTTGGTGACTGAAACTCAGATAAGTGACCCTGGAAGAGGGTGGCTCATGGGCCAGAACTCTGAGCGCGGATTAGATGGAGCCATTGCCCACCTGTCCCTGCCTGGGACTTGCAGACGGTCTCCAAGCAGCAGAGCTTTCTAGACATGCACAGACGGAAGGGACCTCAGGCCTCAGCTACCACAGTCCTCCAGCTGGGAAATCCATGCTTGACAGGCCATCCTCAAGCCCGTACTTGCATTTTTTTCAGACTTGGGCATTTGCTACCTCTGTTTCCAAACAACATACTTGTACTGAGCCAAAGTTATGTGTTTATGATTTGTTTTATGTTTCTTGTTTGTTTTGTTTTGAAGTAGGCTTCACATCCGGCACAGAGCCCAATGCGGGGCTTGGACCCTGAGATCAAGACCTGAGCTGAGATCAAGAGTCAGACGCTTAACCGACTGAGCCACCCAGGCGCCCCTGTGTTTTTGTTTTTAAACTTAGAGTCCAGAATTGTGGCATTGGGACGGCACTTCAGGAACTATTCAGTTTTATCACCTGGGCTTACCCAGTGTCCTAAGTGATCAATCTCATGCAGAACTAATTCAATAGTAGATCAGATAGGGAACAGCTCTGTTCCAAGATGAGTCAGCTGTGACAAGCCGTGGAAGAGTGCCCTACGCATGCCACCAGGAAGATAGCTTTGTGACAGACATCGCTCTCAAGTTATGTACCAAGTGTTAGGACAGCCTGGAGGGGGAGGGCAGACTCAGACTCACTCCCAGGTTTGGGTCCCAGTTTCCTGCTTTATGTGTGACCCAGGGCACACCACATCATCTCCCCCGCCCCCCAATCCCCAGCCTCAGTTTCCCCGTCTGTAAAATGGTAGTGATCTACCCCACAGAATAGTTGTGGGGATGAACTATAAATTCAGTACAGTCTCTAGCACTTAATAGGTGCTTAAAAAAATTAAAAAGGCCCTAAATGTACATTTAAAGTGAGAATGAGGGAGGTTGTCAGCTGAGAGTCCCCTGAGGAGGTGACATTTAGGGCTCTGCCGGCAGGGTCTGGGACTGGTAAGTCCCGGCTGTGGCCCACCCGCCTCCTGCTCTGAGACTCAAGCCTCCGAGCTTTCTGGCTCTTTCAGATTCCTGGGGAGCACAAGTCCCATCCTGGCATGGGGGGGGGGGGTGCCCTCGAGAAGGGACAAAATCACACAGTTGCTCAGATTTCCAGACATTGTTGCTTTTTTTTTTTTTTTAAGCGTCCTGTTTTAAATTGCTTTGTTTTCCGAGGGTCATATGACCGCTCCCCCTCCACCCCCGCTGGCCTGGGGCGGGCGCGGCGCGGGTGTTGCAACGTCGGGCCGAATGTGGGGATCAGCTGCTGGCCGCCACGTGACCCGTCCGGGCGATAAATGGACGGCGCGGCGCGGCTCGGCACAGTCGCCCTCGGCACAGTCGCCTTCGCCACTCCTCCCGCACGTCCCGAGACGTCGGAGCCAGCACCCAGCACCCAGCACCGCAGCCAGCACCGAGCGCCGGCCGGATGGAGCGCCCGCAGCCCGACAGGCAAGTGAGGGGCGCGGGGCCGGGGACCGGCCTCTCCCCGGCGGGCAGCCCCTGCCCTGCCGCCCAGCTCTGGTCTCCAGTCCCTCCCCGAGACAGAGCCGGGAAGCCACATCGCTCACTCCCTTGGGTTTCCCATTAAGGAGAAGCTGGGTTTCAGTCTCGTCCGGTGGGCCAGTTAGAGGGATAAAAGGTGGCTTACCTGGCTGGCTCCCCGGCCCGGGCTGGGGGACCAGATGGCTGTGACCCTAAGGTATCCCAACTTTTTTTTTTCTTTTTTTTGTATTGGACTTTTGAATGACCTTGGAGGTGCTCTCTGCTTAAATCTAGGATCCCTGGGGCTGCCCAGGCTGGGTGGCAGTGGCTGGTTCTCTTACCAGAGCCCCCTGGTGGCCATGTCCTTGTCTTACTAGTTGTCCGGCACTTGAACGAAAACACCACTATGGCTTTCCTGGCCCCATTTTACAGATGAGGACTTCACAGACCAGGGAGGCAACAAGCCCAAGGTCCCCTTGGCTAGCAGGTGTCTGAGCTGGGATTTGAACCACCGTCTGTCCGCCTCCCAGTCTGGCTCCTTCCCTTCTCCCAGGAGTTCAATGAACATTTACAGAACAGGGGGTGATGTTTCTGGAAGGGGGGGGTGCGGGAGAGAAAGGAGAAATGACAGTTCTGCGGGAAGTGGATACAGACATATGGCAGAAATACTCCCAGAAAGGGATTCTTTTGAGTAACGCAGAGTTTCACAGGCTTTTTAAACCAAGCACTTTTATGATGCATGTAACATTTATTTTTTATTTAAAAAAAAATTTTTTTTTTAACATTTATTTATTTTTGAGACAGAGAGAGACAGAGTATGAACAGGGGAGGGGCAGAGAGAGAGGGAGACACAGAATCTGAAATGGGCTCCAGGCTCTGAGCTGTCAGCACAGAGCCCGACGCGGGGCTCGAACTCACGGACCGTGAGATCATGACCTGAGCCGAAGTCGGATGCTTAACCGACCGAGCCACCCAGGCGCCCCATTTTTTTTTTTTTTTGATGCGCGTAACATTTTAAGAGATTTGTATCTGAAACGTCAACAAAACAATTGAATTAAATCTTGGGTCCAAAGCCAATGCAAGCAGTGATGATGTAGAATATGAATGTTCATATTTTTGGGGGCCACTTCTCCCCGGGCATTGCAAACCGCACCCCCCCTTTTCGCCAATAACTTGGTATCAGGGTTTCCCAGTCGGTTGTAGGACCTGAAGCGCGTTGATGGGGCTGTTTGGAAGGCAGTTGGGAAGGAAGGTGGCCTATGTATTAGATGGCAGATTGGAGCGATTTCTGCAGAGGAGTCTGATCGCTCTCTGAGGCCTGCTGAGAGGCAGATGGCAGGCTCAGAAGCTCAGCGTGGGGATGAACCCTGCTCAGAGCCACTCTTATTCACCCTCCCCCTCTCTCCCTCCCTCCCCCCTCCCCTCTGCAGCATGCCCCAGGATTTGTCAGAGGCCCTGAAGGAGGCCACCAAGGAGGTGCACGTCCAGGCAGAGAATGCCGAGTTCATGAAGAACTTTCAGAAGGGCCAGGTGACCCGGAAAGGATTTAAGGTATGTGGCCTGGTGGGGACCAGCCCTGGTGGAGGGTATGACAGGGGTGTGTGTGTGTCCAAGGCACCCAGGCCAGTGGTTTAAGTGGAAATTCGGCCCAGGGATGCCGAGGGACCAGATGGGCGTGTTCAAGGGAATCATTTTGCAGATGATACCACTGAGGCTTAAAGAGGGGAAGTGACCTGCGCAAGGTCACACAGCAAATTCCCAACCTGTGACGGTAGTGCTGTGGAGGGGCAGGGGCCCTAGTGCCATCAACTGAGCACCTCCTCTGTGCTGGGCATTTTACAGTTTCTTATTCTGTGCCTCCCCTCTGGGTAAGGAAGATGAGGAAGGGAAGGTTCAGAGAGGTGAAGTAGCTAACAGAAGGTCACACAGCCAGTAAGTAAACGGGAAAGGCTGAAATCAAACCAAGGCTTGGTCGAACTTCAGACCTTGTGCTCGTGACGTAATTCTGATCTGCCTCTGAAGGCAAGGGGCAGCATGGGTTCGAGCCCGACCACGACCATTTCCTAATAAGATTAATCCTAATAAGGATAATCCTAATAAGATTGTGGGGACCTCCTCTATGAAGTGGGGTTCCAACACAGTGTCTTCTTTTTTTTTTAATGTTCATTTATTTTTGAGAGAGAGGGACAGAGTGTGAGGAGGTGAGGGGTAGAGAGAGAGGGAGACACAGAATCCGAAGCAGGCTCCAGGCTCTGAGCTGTCAGCACAGAGCCCGACGCGGGGCTCGAACTCACGGACTGTGAGATCACGACCTGAGCCGAAGTCGGACGCTTAACCGACTGAGCCACCCAGGTGCCCCCTCAACACAGAGTCTTCTTAAGCACCCGCTTCATGTGAGGCACTGATTTTCCCAGCACCGCTGTGGAATTCATGCGAATAAAAGGCAAGCACTCCAAGGGTCAGGCAGGTGTCTGGTGATCAGACCTCAGCGTGAGGAAAGGCTTATTCAGCTTGAACAGAGGGGGTCGAGCAGGTGTATCCCCCCTGCTCCTGACACCCCGCCCTTTTGCAATCGGCACCCTCCCCCCGCTTCCAGCCCAAGAGATGCTGCAGTGACATGTGACATGTCAGTTCCAGGAGGCGTGACACACACCCAGTTGGTGTACTGTAGCTGGGGACAGCGGGAGCCGCGGAGGTGACTGCTGGAGTATCCCATAGCCAACCACTGGGACTTTGGATCTTGCGTCTGAGCCTCTGAGTTCAAAGTGGGCACAAAGATCCATGAGAGAACCCATGCTCGCGGAGGTGATGCCGATGGTGGTGACGTTTATCGCCACAGCCTCTTAACCGAGGGCCAAGGGCCAGGCTGTGCCTAGTACTTTACCTGTGTCACCCTGCTTGACTCTCCCATCAGTCCCCTTTAGTACATGCTTGTCCCCTTTGGCAGGGGAGGGGACCAAGGCTTGACTTGACAGTCACTCAGACCTCAAATCGCCAAGAGAGGGCGAGCGGCTTACCCAAGGTCACACAGCTGAGGACCGGCCGAGCAGAGGTTAGAACGAGGTCGGTCACACTCGATAGCCCAGGCTGCTTTGTATCAGAAAGCTGCCTGGATTTCTGCCCTGTTGAGAAAGGAGGCTGCCATGAAGGTTTGCGGCTTACAAATAACTTGGAAACCTCAACCAGAGCATCTTTGTTCTCCTTCAGACTCAAGCTTAGAGTATTAACGTGTAATGGCAGTTCCCCAAGCCAAGGTGGACCGGGCCGGTCCCCCTAGACTAGACCAACATCTAGAGGTGTGGGGTTCGGAGTGCGTTTCCAGGGAGAATCGGCCCGCAGATAGTTACCCAGAGGTCAAAGTCCAGAGGCGCCGGGAGTCGCCAGTAAGCACTTTCATTCAGGTCCTCCCTTGCTCTAGAGCTGTGCTGGTTCCCTAGCAACGCCTGGGCCTGACTTCAGTTTCATCTCTTACTAGCTGTGAGACCTCGGTTTCCTCCCCTCTCTGAGCCTCCGTTTCCCTTTCTGTAAAGTGGGGACAGCAGCTCCTCTGTTCATAGGGACTAAGTTAGGCTGCGTGTTCATCCCATGGAATAAAAGGCTTTAGGCTCAGCAGGTGCATGATCGAATTCTCTGGCTGCTGTGTAGAGAGGATTTGTGGGGTGGGGGGGCAGCAAGAGGCGGGAGCCCAGCCTGGGGAGGTCGTGAGGGTCTCCCCGGGGCAGTGGGGGGAGGGGCCGGATGGGGTTCTTCCGCGAGGCTGGCAGCCTGACCTGCTCGCTCCGGTTTCAGCTGGTGATGGCCTCCCTGTACCACATCTACGTGGCTCTGGAGGAAGAGATCGAGCGCAACAAGGAGAACCCCGTCTATGCCCCCCTCTACTTCCCCGAAGAGCTGCACCGCAGGGCCGCCCTGGAGCGGGACATGGCCTTCTGGTACGGGCCCCGCTGGGAGGACGCCATCCCCTACACGCAGGCCACCAGGCGCTACGTGCGGCGGCTCCACGAGGTGGGGCGCAAGGAGCCGGAGCTGCTGGTGGCCCACGCCTACACCCGCTACCTCGGCGATCTGTCTGGGGGCCAGGTCCTCAAGAAGATTGCTCAGAAGGCCCTGGACCTGCCCAGCTCCGGGGAGGGCGTGGACTTCTTCACCTTCCCCAACGTCGCCAGCGCCACCAAGTTCAAGCAGCTGTACCGCTCCCGTATGAACACTCTGGAGATGACCCCCGAGGTCAGGCAGAGGGTCATCGAAGAGGCCAAGGCTGCGTTCCTGCTCAACATTCAGGTGAGGAGCTGGCTGGCAGCACAGGGTGGCCACTGTCTCCCCTCGCTGCTCCTGTGGGGACATCGCTCCTACACAGGGGGCGTGGGCTGTGGGTCATGGTTAAAGGCATGGTTAGGGAGTCAGGCTCCTAGTTCTGCCACTTCCTAGCCAGGTGATCTTTTTTTTAATGTTTTTATTTATTTATTTTTGAGAGAGAGAGAGGAGAGAGTGGGAGAACACAAGCAGGGGAGGGGCAGAGACAGAGAGAGAGAGAGAGAGAGAGAGACAGAATCCAAAGCAGGCTCCAGGCTCTGAGCTGTCAGCGTAGAGCCCGATGGGGGGGGGCTCGAACCTGTGAGCTGCGAGATCTTGACCTGAGCTGAAGTCGGACGCTTAACTGACTGTCCACACAGGCGCCCCACTAGCTGGGTGATCTTACCTCAGTTTCCCCATCTGTAAAACGAGGATGTAACAGCGCCTGCCTCTTAAGAGTTGTTGTGAGAGTCAAGTGAGTTTATACCAATCAAGTCCCAATGGCAGGGCCTGGCACAGGGCCAGCCTTCTCACGGTTGGTTCGTGGTCTCTCAGGGTGTGAGAGGCACAGTTGTAGCACTCTGTGGCAACACCGTGCGACAACATAGACTTGTGTGTGGCCGGGTTGGCATTGCAGGGGTCACAGGTGTGGCCGGCAAGGCAGGATGCAAGTTTCTAGCATTGCCTCAAACCCAAGGGGAGCCTGGGCTTTGAGCAAGACCTTGAAGGATGACTGGGCGGAGCTGAGGGTGAGGTTCCTTCTAACCCGGAAGTTGTAGAATCCTATAGCTCTCCCCTCCTCCTGGGGGCGCTGTGGGGACTGGGGTCTTAGCTCATGCCTTCCTGGGCCCCTTGGTTCCCAGCATGGCACCCAGCACCTGTTAGGGAACACCGTCCCTCCCTTGCAGTCCCCTGACTGATGACAAGGGCAAGCGGACCTGGTCAAGCCTCCCAGAAGGCTCTGTGTCTTTCGGAGGGGTTCAGAAAAACCCCTCCAGGGGCTTTGGAGCTGCTGGAAGCCTGGCTCTTGCTGCCTGACCTCTGGGTCAGCCTCGGTCCAGGTGCCTCCCCTGCAAAGCCTGGCTAATGAGCATCACGAAACACACAGACCAAGGCTGAGTGGCGCAGGGGGCAGCTGGGTGAGGACAGCGGGCTGCAGGAGCCACATACACTGGGTACCGCTCGCGGAATAAGACTTGGCCCAGGGACACGGGACAAGAGCACGAACAGCCCCAGTGAACCCTGACGTCAGGATGCTGGTTACTGGGAGCATTTGGGGAAGAGCAGGCAGGCGGTTCTAACGTACTCGTCACCTGTGATGTCACTGAGACGGGCTGTGTGTCTTCTGTCTCTCAGCTGTTTGAGGAGCTGCAGGAGCTGCTGGGCCAGGACGCCGAGGACCAGAGCCCCTCGCAGGCACCGGGGCTGCGCCGGCGGGTCGGCAGCGGGGCGCGAGGTGAGGGTCCCCCCGGGGATGGCCGCTGTGGGAGGGGCGCGGGGCCCAGCCGCGTGTCTCGGGCGCCGCTTGGCTGCCCCGTCTTCCGAGTGTTCCGAGTGACAAGTGGGGCGCAGGCACAGGGCAGCAGCCTTCACAGTGAGGCTCGGGGCCAGCCCTGCAGCCTCTCCACACCTGTTTTCCCATCTCTGAAATCAAAGGCGGTCGATTGGTTCTCGTTCACTGTCACCCCCGCCCCCCGCCCCTTTCATGGTTTCTGAGTGGAGACCCCCTGATGGGGGGCAGGGTTCTGGAAGTGGTTCTAGCAGTTACCCTGCCGTGGGACCCCGGGGAGGCACGGAACCCCTCGGTCTTCTTGCGTGGCAGTCCTGAGAGAACATCTGGAAAACTTCCAGAAAGACCAAAGTGCTCCACGAAATGTACCCTCATCGAGCCCGACACGGGGGTGGGCAAGATTGTGGTTTTGGGGGGGGGGGTGAACAGAGAAGTGAAGGCCAGCCCCCTGCTTGGCGGGTTACTGTAGGCCTTGCCCCTCGAGCCACCAGCCTACCCCACCCGCCCTGTGGCTTTCCCACCTGTGCCAGGACCCTGTGGAGCCCTCTGTTGGTGGAACCGCGCCTGGGGACATGGGAATGAGGCCAGTCCTGATGGGATTGGCTAGCTGGTGTGCGGGGAGGGGGGTCGTTACCCTAACACAGCAGTTCTCAAAGTGGGGTTCCCCGGAGTACCCCTGGAGGATGTGTCCTCACCATGCGGGCTGGCTGAAATGGAAGAGCGGACAGCTGGGAGAAGGAGGAAGCTCCCGGTCTTTGGAGATAACCGAGCAGTGGCCAGAGGGCTCTCTGTCTGCTCTAGCAGACACTGAGCAGGAACTGTACTAGAGGCTGCCGAGACCCTTTGGCTGTGTTTTTCTGTGACACCCCATACTCCCACCCGTGTCCACCTGTTGGTGACGTTGCCCCCTTTCTCTCTCTCAGATGCTGCTCTCACGGAGACTCCCAGAGGGAAGCCCCAGCCGAACCTTCTCTCCCAGGCGCCGCTCCTCCGATGGGTCCTTACCCTCAGTTTTGTGGTGGCAACGGTTGCTGTGGGGCTTTATGTCATGTGATTGCAAGGGTGCTGGCCCCTCAGGCTGTGAACTCTGTCCCACCGAGGGCCCTCTTTCTGGAGAGGGCACGTCTCTTGGCTGGCTTCCTTACTGTAGGCAAGGGGGGCTGTCTGGGTCCCCCGCCTGCCCTGTCCCTGCGTCCCTCTCTCTCTGGAAAGGGAGGAAGAGCCTGCGGCATCTTCCCCAACCGAAAGCACATCCAACTCAATGACTTGCACTTCCAAACTGGGATGAGGGGTCCTGCCTGGACCCTCAGCAGCCCCCGTTCCTGCAGCAGAGCCCAGAAGACATGGCCAGAAGTGGCAGCTGTCTTGAACCTCCCCATGCCCCGAGTTCGCGGTCTCCTTGACACGCCATGACCGCTTGCCCCGTGGGCCATGGCAATTTTTATACAAACGTGCAAAGATGTTGTGTCTTGTATTTGTCTTGTTTTTGTCGGAGCCACTTTGTGTTCCTGGCTCAATGTGAACTGTGGTATTTTGTTGTGTTCTGTTTTTATAGCGGGGGTGGGGTGAGTTTGGGTGGGGGGGTGGGGAGGGAGGTGTTTTAACGACACTGTGGCCTTGGTCGCTAACTTTTGTGTGAAATAATAAACTACATTGCCTGATAGTAACTTGAAGTGTTTTTCTTGGGCGCTGTTACCCTTGGGGAGCTGACCTTTCCCCCACTTGTTTCTTGAATGCCTGGTGGGGAGAAGGGGCGAAGGTGGGGGTGGAAGGAACCAGTTTCGGATGTTGGTCTCCGGTGTGGGAATGTGCGGGGCAAGCTTTTGGGCAGTGGGCGTGTGCAGCTTTGTGCAGAACCTTGTTGGACGCAGGACTGCTTTACTGAGGATGACATTGCCCTGTTAGGCGGCAACGAGCAGCTTATGGGATAAAATTTATCTAGTCGATACAGTGAATCTTTGGGACTACAGTGAGATGTGACACTGCTATGGAGCACGGCTGTGGACGTTCGTTATTAACCTCTGTGGGGCTCAGTCCTGTCATCTGCAACACGAATGCGGTGAGACCCACATCACCTGCCTGTCTGGAGAAGCAAACGAGAGGCGTGTAAAATGTCAACATCGCCCAACGTCAGCTCCTATTTTGAAAGGAGGGTGATCCGGGTTTTGTGATTTGGGCTAAGTGATTTTTGTGTCACCCCACCTGTCATCTCGTTTAATCCTCGCAGCAAACCTGCGCAGGGTGCTCTGGGGGTCAGGAAGGATTTAAGCCAAGTCTGTCCAGCTCTAAAGCCCCGATTTTTTCTCCCTAAGTCATGAGAGCCACTGAAATATTAATAGTGCAGCTTCCCAATTTGGGAAAGTGAAAAGCCCTCGCTTAAGGTGTAGTTGAGAAAGCAGGGGACAAAGTGTTTCCTTGTACCACTAGCACGTGATGACGGGGGAGTTTGGAGAACTTTGTCCTGGCTTTGTCACTAAGTTTGGAACCTTGGACGAGGCACTTGGTCTCCTTTTGTTCACTGGCAAAATGAAAGTGATACAACTACCTTCCGCAGCTGGTGGAGGGGCCAGGGGTGTCTAAACACCCATCTGTGGACAGTGCTGTCAGAATCACCCCAGGGGATCTTGGGTCCCGAGAGGTTCTGATTCCAGAATCCTGTTTTGTGAAAAGCTGAGAGAGTCCAAAGTGCAATCAGGTCCAGGAGCCACTGATTACGATGACATTATGTTTGCAAAGAGTAGGCATCCAAATAGCGGCTGTAGATCTTCCCACCATAGGCCTCGCTTCCAGTTTTCTGTGAAAGGGACGTCAATATTCCTTATTTGTAGTGAAAAGGGAAAAGAGGGAGGGGACAGACAGGGAAACAAACCATCTTGATTCTACTAACAGGAAAAGGGCTGAATAATCTGTATTCTATTCATACTATGGAGAATTATGAGCTGTTAAGTAGAATGAGTTCAGGGGCACCTGGCTGGCTCAGTTGGAAGAGCGTGCAACTCTTGATTTTGGAGTCGTGAGTTCAAGCCCCACGTTGGGTGTGTAGAGATTACTTAAAAAAATAAAAATAGTAGAATGACACAAATCTATCCTGTCCTCAGAGAGACTTCCAGGAAGTATTAACGAGAAAAGCAAATTTCAGATTTATCTGATTTTGTTACACACTGTAAAAATACTGGTATTTTACACCCCCCAGTAAATAGGTTTACATGCCTGTGGCAAAGGGAAGGAAACGTTTGCCGTGGTTCATCGTGGAGGGTGGGAACGGAAGACAAGGGAAGAGAGATGATGCAGCCCTCGCTGCTGCTTGAGAACGCCAAGTTTTACCAAATCTTCCCATTTTTCCAAGCGAGGTTGGGTATCTGGGGTCGTGAACTTTCGCAAATTTTAAGCACTGGCAAATAATGAAAAGTCGTCTACGATGGAAAAAGAAAAATCACCCTTTGGGTCGAAGAAAACACCCCCGGGACCATTTTGGATCCAGAGGCGACTTATTTCTAACTCATCCCCACCGTCTGGAAGGGTGTGTGCCAGGGAGAGCCCGGCGCGGGGGGCGAGCGGGTTTGCGCGGGACCGACAGCTTCGGAACCCCCACTTCGCCCAGCCCCTGGCTCTGGAGGCGAACATGGTCTCACGAGGCTTGTAAAAGGCCTGAGGAGTGTCCACAGGCAGCCCTCGCACCGCGCCCCCCGCCCCCGGCGCGAAGGCCTCCCCTCCGCCATCTTGGCTCCCGCCCCGCGCCGCCGCTTCCTCCCGGATCAGAAGTTTCGCGCCAAATTGTCCGGCAAGCAAAATGGAGCCCGGAAGGAGGCCAGGGACGTGACGTCACGGGCTCCGCAGCCAATCCGCTCCAGCGGCCTGTCCGGAAGGTGGGGCTCGCGGGCGCAGAGCGGTCCAATCGCTGGCTGTGGAATCTCAGCGAGCCAATGGGGACGCAGCGGCCGCGGCGCCCGAACGCGGCGTCTCGTTTTTCCCGCGAAACTCGGCGGCGGTGCGTGGAGGTGCTGGTGTACCCGGGTCTGGGGGTTGTGGGGTCGCAGAGGTGAGACCGGGGGCGGGGGGGTCTGCAGGTCTCAGCAACCGAGGGCGCTGCAGGGTGGGCAGGCGTTCTCGCCGGCGAGCTGGGGTCCCCCCGCCCCGCATTCGGAGCCGAGCCCACCCCCGCCGGCTCCAGCTGTTTGTCCCCGCGCCAGGCGCAGTCATGTCGGGTTTCGACGACCCCGGCATCTTCTACAGCGACAGCTTCGGGGGGGACACCGCGGCCGACGAGGGGCAGGCCCGCAAATCGCAGTTGCAGAGGCGCTTCAAGGAGTTCCTGCGGCAGTACCGAGTGGGCACCGACCGCACCGGTTTCACCTTCAAATACAGGTGCGGGCTGGAGCAGGACAGGAGGAAGGGGGGCACACAGACCCCCCCCAAGTGTGGCGCCGACAGGGGTCGCACGTCATCACTCAGAGCCGGCTAGTGTCGTAGAGCACGAATGGGGGGACACGGGCCCAGAGAAATGAGGGAGCATGTCCCAGGTCCGAGGATCGGGGTCCCAGCCGTGCTTCATCCGGCCGCACCCTTGTGGCCTTTGGTTTTGTACGTGTTATACCTGAAGGTAACTTTTGAGTGGTCACCTGTTGAGTGGGCTCCTAACAGCCAGCTAGAGCTCCTAGGGTCCTTTGATTTTTTTTTTTTTTTTTTTTAAACCCATGACTTGTTTCTGGTCGTTTGCTTCTTGTTGTTTTTCCGCGTACTGTCTCTGATGTCTCCTAAACTCAAGTTCTCTATGGGTGTGAAAGGTGAAGATGGTAGTTAGGATTTATTTACTTCATTCATGCAGTCATTCTGATTTGCAACTTCCATTGATCAGCACCTGCTGCGGGCCAGGCACTGTTCCACTGAACCTGCTCTTTGTCATTGTATAATCCGCGGCATCATGTCAGATCCTTGTAGGTCCAGCCTCTGTCCCTAGCACCTTAAAAGGCAGAGGTGGATTTGTAGGTTCAGGCTTGGGCAGGACCAATTATTGAGTGACTTCCAAGTAACAGTCTCTGTGTCATCAGTAAATGGTGCCTCCCCCTATTCATGTACCAGCTGACATTGACCATCTGTGTGCCAAGCATTGTGCTAGGCATTGAGGTATGAAGATGGAAAGGCCTATTGCTTACCCTTTAGAAGCTCTTAGGTCCGTGAAGCTTATAAGTCAGTGGGAGCAAGGCATAGAGGCCAAGAGACGATTACAAAGTGACAGTTACCTCAAAGGAGGACTATATGGGTGCCTGGGTGGCTCAGTTATTTGGGTGTCTGCCTCTGGATTTCAGCTCAGGTTGTGATCTCGAGGTTCATGGGTTCAAGCCCCACTTCGGGCTCTTCGCTGACGGTGCGGGACCTGCTTGGGATTCTCTCTCTCTTTCTGTCTCTCTGTCTTCTCCGCCGCTTGTGCTCTGTCTCTCTCTCAAAATAAATAAATAAACATGAAAAGAAATTAAAGGAAAAGAAAAGGAGGAATATAGAAGGAAGTTAGGGAGGGCTTCCAGAGGAGCCCAAGTTTAACCCCTAGCTGAGAGGAGAGTTTCAGGTGTGGAAGGCATTCCTGAGAGGGGCAGTTGCATGCATGGGCAGAGAGGTAGGAGTGGCTTTTTATAATAGCAAGGGGCTTTTTGGGCCAGGGTGGTCATTTTGTGTGTGGCTCTGGGACATAAGGCAGGGGAGGGGGGGGGGGGATAAGGTCTGAGATGAGGCTGAGGAGAGGGCCCTGTGTAGGTCAGTGGTCCCTAAGTGTGTTTTGGGACAAGAGTCCCATAGGATGCTCTGTAAAAAGTGCATCTGGTGGTTGATAAGACAGACACAGTCTCTGCTGTCTTTGGGCTCCCAGGTTTGAGGTGTGTGTTAGGTTAGTCTCCAGGAGAAAGTAAAAGGCTCCAGGGAGTCCTGCAGCGAAAGAGCTGAGTCTCCCAGACCCACCTGTGTGTGCACACAACCCTGTGTTGGAGTGTTGAACTGTGCTTCGGCCATCTTGTGGACGATCTCCACGGAACCTGTTTTTTTTTTTGGAGGATATGCCTCTGTCGGCAGCAGGGAGCCTCCGCAGGGTTATGTCACAGAACCACCTGGAACTCGATGTGTATTTGGGAAGAGGAGGGGGCGGGCAGTGGTGGTGCTGGTGTGGGCAGATTTGGGGTGCAGGTGCGCCTCGGCCAGTGTTGATCTCCTCTGCACCCTCCCCCTCCCCCACCCTGCCACCTGCCCACCGCAGGGATGAACTCAAGCGCCATTACAACCTGGGGGAGTACTGGATCGAAGTGGAGGTGGAGGACCTGGCCAGCTTTGACGAGGACCTGGCCGACTACTTGTATAAGCAGCCAGCCGAGCACTTGCAGCTGGTGAGTGGGACCCCGTCCCTGAACCTCCCCTCCCCGCTCCAGGGCCGGTCCTGCTCTGGTCACCAACAGCTGTCTCCTTCCTCTTCAGCTGGAGGAGGCTGCCAAGGAGGTGGCCGATGAGGTGACCCGGCCCCGGCCCGCTGGCGAGGAGGTGCTCCAGGACATTCAAGTCATGCTCAAGTCCGACGCCAGCCCGTCCAGCATTCGTAGCCTGAAGGTGGGTCCCCTTAGAGGCTAGTCTGAGGGTGGCAGTGGCTGCTGCATGGTGCACTGGGGCTTCAGACAAAGGCAGATCTAAGTGCCAGCTGTGTGACCCTGGGCAGCTCACTCAACCTCTGAGCCAGTTTCCTCCTCTGTAAAATTAACTCATAGGACAAATGTTACTGAGCTCCTTCTGTGGGCAAGGCATTGAGTTGGTTCTTGGAGAAATCACATTGAGCTAAACAAAAAGCTCTTGTGTGGGGTTTATGTCCACCCGTGGGGTGTGGGGGGAGCCCTGAGTAAAGCAGTGAATATCACCCAGGGTGATTTTAGTTACCTATTTTTTTTAATGTTTATTTTTGGGAGTGAGCAAGCGTGCATGTGAGGTGGGGAGGGGCGGGGTGGGGGGAGGAATTCCAAGCACAGTGCAAAGCCCGACGCAGGGCTTGATCTCGAACTATGAGATCATGACCTGAGCCGAAATCAAGAGTCGGATGCTCAACTGACTGAGTCACCCAGGAGCCCCACCCGTGATGATTTTTGGATGTTCCTAAGTGCAGTGGAAGAAATCAGGGGGGTGGCCCTGTGGGAAAGACAGAAAGCTTCCCTGGTGGAGAACCATCTGAGCGGAGACCGAGCAGTGGGCAGACAGTTGGGAGAACATTCCAGGGAGGCAGAGGTACAGCCTGGACAAAGCCTGAGTGGTGAGGGGGGCATGGTATGTATGGTCAAGGCCATGCTGAAGGACAGCCGGCGAGGCTAAGAGTGATCGGGAAGCAGGAGGGGCTGGCATCTGAGGGGTTTATTTGTTTTAGTTGACAAACACTGAAGGCTGCTGTGCTCCACGTGTGGGCTAGACTCTCATGTAAACAGACAGGACTCAGTTCTCACAGAGCTTATGGTGGGAGAGACAGATACAGGACTTTGAGATAACTTCAGGAGCCGTGATAGGAGTCATGAAGGAAAGAGAAACGTGAGTAAATATGACAGTGGCCGAAGGAGGTGGATGGCGGTCAGAAGAGGCCTCTCTCAGGAGGTGATGTTGGAGTGAGTCTGAGTGAGTCATAGCTGCGCAACAGCCCAAGGGAAGAACATTCCAGGCTCAAGGAGAAGCAGGTGCAAAGGCACTGAGGTGGGGACAGTGGTATGCTTCAGGGAACAAGAAGGAACCAGTGTGGCTGGACCCCAGTGAACATGAGGGTTGAGGGAAGGAAGGGGGAAGGGAGGAAGAGGCCAGAGGGCCCAGGCTTTCCAGCCATGGAAACGCTTGGATTCTGTATGGAGCGCGGTAGGAAAGCAGGGGGTGTTTAGGTATTCGAGTGGGCTGGTTCCATTGGCAAACAGTCCCTTTGGCTGCCACGTGGAGGACAACTTATAAAATTGGCAGGAGTGAGAGCCAGGGGAGCAGTGAGCAGGAAGTGATGGTCGTGACGTTAGTCGTTCCGTTACAGGGTGGTGGTTAGAATCTAAGGAGGTGATGCACTTGGCTGTACTCGGCATTCTCCATAGCGGGGCCCAGATGTCACCCTTTTAGCTAATGGCACCTCCTCATCGTGCGTCATACTCATAAGGCCATGCTCTGGTCTTTGCTTGACAGACCTACTCCACATCCTGCAGCTCTCTTGGGGGTCCCTGTCAAGCCGCCTTTGGCTGGCACGATGCAGGTCTGTTCCCGAAGCAGGGCTGTGAGTTCTGGAGCTTGTCGGCTTTATCTATTCCCAGCACCAGGGAAGGGCTCCGTGACTATGTTTGGAATTAAACTCAGTATCACGCTTTTCTGTGGAAGCGGCATTGGACCTGTTTTGGGGGGCAGCTGTTTCATGAGGGAGGCAAGCCTCCACTTCCCCCCAGGGACACGCTTCCGACTGTCAGACTCATTGGAGAACACATTGAATGACCCACTTCAGGTGATGGGTTTCCTACAGTAGAGGAGGAGCCCTCTGTAGGAGGATCGCTGGTCAGGGATGGCTCGGAGGGGCTGAGACTACCCCAGTCCTTTGGGATTCTGGAGTGCCAGGTGCCCGTGTCTTTGTAGATGGTTGTCTGAAAAACATGCTCTGGGGTGGTTCCAACAGTTCCGGTGTCCCCGGCTTGTGGTGGGCACATGTGGCCTTACTTAGCACAGAGGGGGCCAGCCTCTTTCCTTCTCCGCCTCCCATCTCCCAGGCTTTGGTGGAGGGGGTGTCAGCATGAACCTGTAGCCTGCCTGTCCCAGGAAAGCCACTGGGAACTGGAAGAAAAGATAGCGAAAGGAACTTTTAAAAAAAAATCTTTTTAATTTTGGGCTCCTGAGTGGCTCAGTCAGTTAAGTGTCTGACTTCGGCTCAGGTCACAATCTCGCGGTTTCGTGGGTTCGAGCCCGGCATCGGGCTCTGTGCTGACCGCTCAGAGCCTGGAGCCTGCTTCGGATTCTGTGTCTCCCTCTCTCTCTCTGCCCTTCCCCCGCTCGTGCTTTGTGTCTCTCACTCTCTCTCTCAAAAATAAATATTAAAGTCCTTTTAATTTTAATTTTTTAATTTTAAGGAAGCCTCCACCCAACGTGGGGCTTCAACTCAAGGCCCTGAGATCAAGAGTCACATGTTCTACTGAGTCAGCCAGCAAGGTTCCCCTGAAAGGAACTTTTCTTGTTTTGTCTTATGGAAAATTACACATGGAAATGGAATAGTGTAATGAATCTCATATACCTTCACCTAGGTTTAGTGGTTAACATTTTGCCTTTGTTCTTTTTTTCTTTTCTTTTTTTTGCCAGAGTACTTTGAAATAAATTACAGAAGCGCCACTTTATCTCTCAGTACTTCTGCATACGTGAGAAAAAGATTTTCCCGTGCACTCTCTGGGGTCCCTGTCTCCCTTTAATCAACCGCCCTCTGGATGGCTCTCTTGCAGTCGGACATGATGTCGCATCTGGTAAAGATTCCCGGCATCATCATCTCGGCGTCTGGGGTCCGAGCCAAGGCCACCCGCATCTCCATCCAGTGCCGCAGCTGCCGCAACACGCTCAGCAACATCGCCATGCGCCCCGGCCTGGAGGGCTACGCCCTGCCTAGGAAGTGCAACACGTGAGTGGGCCTTGTTGGGGGAGGGACATCTGAGTGGAGACGGGAAGCGTAGGGACCAGCCTGCAGCGCCTGCAGGGAGAGGGGCTGGGGCAGAGGCGTGCCCTGTGGGGGTGGTGCGGGCGGGTGCGCTGGGGCTCAGGGCTGAGAACCAGGGGCCACGTCCTTCTCCATTGGGGAGTTCTGTTCCCACCGGCACGTCCAGACAACTTGTGCGGGGAACCCAGGGTTCGAAGGGGAAAGCACTCCAGGGGGATGGGTCTGTCTGGAGTCTTCTGAAGCACACTGGCTTGCTGGGGCAGCCGGGCCAGCGACATAGCACGCTTGTTCATTTACACGTTGCCTATGACCACATTTGCACCGTAGAGACTGCGTGTGTGGCCTCTTGGCCCGTAACACCGAATGTTTATGCTCTGGCTCTTACAGAAAATGATCTCCACTCCTGGTCTGAAGGGCCCACGCCCTCTCTCAGGCTGCTCACGGGCCTCTGCTGGTCCCCCTCAGCCACCTGACCAAAGTGTCGGCAGTGCCCTGGGCTCAGCCATGCTCCCTTCTGCGCTCATTCCCTGAGTGGTCTCGGGCTTTAAGAATCACCCGCGTGCACACGACACTCGCATGTGTCTCCCCTGAACGCCACAGTCAGACCTGGTTGTGGGCGGGATGCCCCCAAGCCGGTGCCCAGGGGACATTGCACATTTGAACCACACTGACCTGACCTCCATCCCACCCCCCAGATCTGTCCTTCCACAGCTCCCCTCCCCCGCCCCAGATGGGAGCCCCATCTTTTCAGGTGCCCAGGCCCAAGTGCTCGGTCTCAGAATGTTTCTGGGAAGTCCTTTTGGCTCTGCCCTTAAGATTGCATGTAGAGAACCAGACCTTTTCTTAACCTCCTGGGCGTGTCTGTTGTCCTCTCACCTGGAGTGGTGAATCCCGGGCCCACCCTCATCTCCCAGTCTGTTCTCCACTCTGCAGCCGCAGGTGACCCAGCCGTTTCCGTGTCACCCAGAGACCAGCGCTGTCCTGGCCCGCACGGCCCTCCACAGCCCTCTCTGGCCTCCGGTCCTCCCCCAACTCTGGACCCAGCCTCGCTGCCTCCCTCCTAACACAGGGCCTTTGAACATGCTGTTTCCTCCGCCCGGAACATTCTTTCCTCTGACCTCCACAGTCCACATTCTCACTTTTTCCATCAGCTTTCTCTTCTGTCCTCTCACAGAGGTCCTCCCCCAGGCCTCCAGCTTACACTGGGTGTGTGCGTGCCCAGTCACTCTGTCACCCACCGACTTCACGGCATGGAGCACTGCCTGTCGTCCTGTCACGGAGTCATTCGCCGGCTGGCTTTTTCTTCCCTGACTAGACCATAAGTTCATACGAGCAGGGACGCGCTGCCGTGTCCCTGGCCTGTAGAACTGTGTCTGGCACGTAGGGGGTGCTCTGCTCTAACGCCTCTGTGATGGTTGAACTGTGACTTCGTCACGTGGAGGTGAACAGAGGCCTGGACCCTGAGGATGGTCTCCAGGTGCCCAGACCCTCACCGAGAGGTCCTGGGATTTGAGCGGGGGTTCCATAAGGTCACTGGTGATTTGGCTCCTCTACCTGTGGGGACCCCGAGACCCTCGTGGGGCTTGGAAGTGTGACCTGTCCGCAAGGGGGAGGAGCCGGGCCTGGAGCAGACCTCCCCGCTCCTCACCTGGCTCGTGGTACCCCACAGAGCTGCACTCCTTTTCAGGGCCTTGCCCCGCTGTTGCGGAGACCCTCAACTTGCCGCGGGCCAGAGCTTGTCACCGACTCCTGGGGGGGGCTCCCTGGGGTTTGGGTTCTCAGGGGAGCTCTGGTGACCCTTTCTCCTCCCCCTGTGCAGGGATCAGGCTGGGCGCCCCAAGTGCCCGCTGGACCCCTACTTCATCATGCCCGACAAGTGTAAGTGTGTGGACTTCCAGACCCTGAAGCTGCAGGAGCTGCCCGACGCGGTGCCTCACGGCGAGATGCCCAGGCACATGCAGCTCTACTGCGACAGGTGACACGGGCTGGGGCTGGGGGCAGGGAGGGGCTCCCACCGGGGCGGCGGCCAGGCCGAGTCCCCAGCTCAGGTGCTGGGTGTGGCCGAGTGAGTGTGGTGGGCGGAGAGGGTGGCTCGTCGCGGAACACCCCTTCGCTGGCACCCTGGTGCCTCCCATGTTTCCGCTCGTCCTGTCCTCCCAGAGTCTGTGAGGGCGTGTAGCCCCTGCCGTGCGGGTGCTGGACCTGGAACCCCGAGAGGCCGACTGGCTCCGTGAGGGCTCCGGTTCTGGGTTTTTCCTGGGGGGGGGGGGGGGTCCCCGCAGCCCTCGGAGCCAGGAGAGCCCCTGCCTCACCTGCATCCCTGGCTCTCTGTTCACCCTCTTCCTTGGGTTTTGCCGAAGGATCGGGAAGGAGGGGAGGGTGCTTGACTCTAGAGTCTGGTCCCCTCTCGGCCACCTGAGCGGAAGACTTGGCGACGTGATGGGGGTTCGTCACCTGGGCTGGTGCACCTGGGTGTGCGTGCAGGTGTCCTGTGCTGTGTGGTTTCCTGAGGCGTGGATCCACAGGTCTTGTTAGCTTCGTCAGTGGCAGTGGGACGTGTAGAGGTCAGACTCTAGCGAGTTACATGAGTTGGCAAAGCCTCGGTTTGTTCATCAGGAAAACGGGCATAATGACGGTCCTGAATCTCTAGTTAGGCTGCTGGGAGGTGGTAATTGGAAGATGCACGTGTTTAGCATAGTTCCTTAATACAAATTGTGTGTTTGTTGTTGATTAGGTTATTCTCCAAGCAGTCTGTAATCCAGACTCAAGCAGTGGTGTGTGGGAAGAAGGGCCTTAGAATCCTCTCAGAACAGTGACAGTGATGGTGACGCTCCTTGGTAGGATGTGACTCTTTCCCGCACGGAAAGCACTTTTGGGTTGTTTCCTCTCTTGATCCCGTGATATCGCTGCCCCCACCCCCCAAGCTCAGAGATGTGCGGTGACTTCTGAGTGACAGGGTCCGGATGTACACCCCAGCGTCCCCACTGCTCCAGCTCTGGCTGGAGGGGCTCGGAGACTGCCTTCTTCCAGCACCTTCGTTTTGAGAAGAGAACGTGAAAGTCCAGAGGCAAAACGAGTTGACGGAACGGAGCTCATGGGGCCGTGAAGAGGCAGAAGTGGGGGTGGCCCCTGCAGAGAGGCTGGAGGGCCTGAGGAGGAAGGCTTGGGGAGCCCGCGGCGAGTCTGACAGCAGATGGGACGGGGATGGGGCTGGTGAAGGGGTGGGGAGCCAACACGGAGCCAGCTGGAGCCAGCTCAGGCGGGGAGGCCTCTGGTAGGATGATAAGGTGGACCATGAGTGTGACAGGGTGGGTGAGCGGGTCAGAGACCTCCCTGTCCCCACCAGGCTCTCATCTTTGTTTCTCCTTCTTCCCTGTTCCCTCAGGTACCTGTGTGACAAGGTCGTCCCCGGGAACAGGGTCACCATCATGGGCATCTATTCCATCAAGAAGTTTGGCCTGACCTCCAGCAGGGGCCGCGACAGGGTGGGTGTGGGCATCCGGAGCTCCTACATCCGTGTCCTGGGCATCCAGGTGGACACAGATGGCTCTGGTGAGTTGGCTTTGGGGTCCTGGCTGTGCTGCACTCTGGGCCGAGCCCCTGTCATCTCTCCTCTGGATCGTTGCCGGGCCTCCTGATTTCCCCGTCCCCACCCTTCCCAGCGGTCCCCAAGGGCGTCTGCGATCTAGTCCCCTAGCTCCTCAGAACCCGTTCCCCTCACTTACTGGACCCTGAGCACAGGCCGACTCCTGAGGGGCAGAACCGGGGTCTCTGCTCAGGCTTGTGGCGTCCCAGCTCTGAGGCCCTGCCCCGCAGGGCGCCCTGATCGGGCGGTGGGCTGGCCAGGGTCTCCCTCACGTAGCACTCACACACCCTCCCTCCCCGGCCCACCCAGGCCGCAGCTTTGCCGGGCCGGTGACCCCACAGGAGGAGGAGGAGTTCCGGCGCCTGGCCGCCCTGCCCAATGTCTATGAGGTCATCTCCAAGAGCATCGCCCCGTCCATCTTCGGTGGAACGGACATGAAGAAGGCCATCGCCTGCCTGCTGTTTGGGGGCTCCCGAAAGAGGTGGGGGTCTGGGTCCCTCCAGATCTTGGAGGGGATGAGTAACTTGGCTCCTACGAGAGTAGCTGCTGATGGTCAGGACTTGAATGTTCTTTTCATTTTCCTGGGACCCTCAGCCTTGCCTGCTACTCCCAGGCTCCTTCCCCATCAACCAGGCTTGCTGTCAGCTGGCTTGTGGTTCATCTGTGGTCTCCCGTTTCCTTGGCTGTCCGTGCCCTGGAGGCAAGCTGTCTCCCCCATTGCTACCATGGGCAAGGCTAGGGGACACGGCAGCTGTGAACGAGGGTCTCAGCCCGGAGCCCCTGGCTGCCTGCTGCTCTGAGGCTCGTGATAACCCGGTTGGGGGGCCAACTGCCAGTCCTCCCCATGACCAGCCCAAGTGCCAGCCTCGCCCACCTGCCCGTCCTCCCCCAGGCTCCCTGATGGACTCACCCGCCGAGGAGACATCAACCTGCTGATGCTGGGGGACCCGGGGACGGCCAAGTCCCAGCTGCTGAAGTTTGTGGAGAAGTGCTCTCCCATCGGGGTGAGTGCCTAGGGCTCACTGCTCTGCTTGGCCACCCCAGTAGGAAGGCAGGCTGCAGGCAGGGCTACCGGGTCCCCAGGACCCCTGGGGCAGCTGGCTTCCCGGAATCTCTTTCTCGTTCCTCTTGCCTGTGGTCAGGACGGCACAGAGGGAGGAAGAAGGGAACCAATGGGTGTGGGTCGGTTTGGGGCCGTGGGTGGAGTGCGGCCTGAGAGCACAGGCTCTGGATCTCTGCCTGGCCAGTAGCTGGCTGGTCACGGACCGCAAGCAAGTCACCTATTGTCCCCGAGACTCTGTTTATCTACCCACTGGGCCATAATGTTGGTAATAATCACGTGAAGATTAAGGGCCGGGCCCTGCTCGCAGTGCATTACGTACATTTACTCACCTGACCTTCTGCTCGCTGCACGGTGGGTGTTGTGACCCCTTTAAGGAGGAGGAAACGGGTACAGAAGAGCTCCGTCTTGCCCGGGGTCCCACAGCTAGTAAGTGCAAGCACAGGGATCTGACCCCAGGTGTGTGGTAGGCGGGGTGCTCTGTGCAGTGATTGGGGGCCTGGGGGCTCAGAGAGGGCGGGGATGGCCATCGTGGCCAGTGGGACAGGGCTGTGCCAGCGGGAGCTGTAGTCTGGATAGACCGGAAGTATGCCACGGGCTCTGTGCCGGAGCAGCCTGACAAGCATGTGTGCACTACAGCCATGAGCCATCGGGGTGGGCTTACGTTTCTTTAAAAAAAACCAAAATTATTTATTTATTTATTTTTTAAAATATTTTGTTGTTCTTTATTTTTTTTTTAATTGTTTTTTAACGCTTATTTATTTTTGAGACAGAGGGAGACAGAGCATGAATGGGGGAGGGGCAGAGAGAGAGGGAGACAGAATCGGAAGCAGGCTCCAGGCTCCGAGCTGTCAGCACAGAGCCTGACACGGGGCTCGAACTCAACGGACCGCGAGATCGTGACCTGAGCCGAAGTCGAACGCTTAACCGACTGAGCCACCCAGGCGCCCCAAAACAAAATTTTTTTAATGTTAATTTTTGGGAGAGAGACAGAGACAGAGGCAGAGCACGAGTGGGGGAGGGGCAGGGAGAGAGGGAGACACAGAATCGAAAGCAGGCTCCGGGCTCTGAGTTGTCAGCACAGAGCCCGATGCGGGGCTGGAACTCACGAACCGTGAGATGACCTGAGCCGAAGTCTGCTGCTTAACTGACTGGGCCCAGCCAGGTGCCCCCAGTGGGCTGAAGTTTCTGGTGGCCACGTTAGAGACCTAAAAGGATCAGACGAAACTAATCTTACTATTGTGTGTAGCTCAATATATCGGAAGCGGTGTTGTTTTAGTTTGTAGCTTAACATAAAAAATGCAGTGGGATACTTCATATCCTTTCTTTTTTTAAGGGCTAAGTTTGAAATGGGTGCATATTTCACACCGTAAGGCCACCTGGGTTGGGACTTGCCACAGGGGCAGCATGTGGTACTCGAGTCTGTACAGAGATGATGGGACTGGGGCGGGGGAGCCTTCTCCTTGGGGGTCAGGCGTCCCTGTCCCAGCCCTGAGGCCACCTCGAAGTGTGTCCTTCATCTCCGGGTCTCCGTTTGCTCCTCTGTGAGCCGGGCCCCTGAGGGTCGGTTCCCAGGGTTGTGGCGGGGCTCAGGTGAAGAGCGCGTGTGGACACCCACCGGGCCAGACTGGTGCCGGCGCTGCCTTCCTGGCCCAGGGGAGGAGCTTGGGGTTCTGTCCTGGGCTCTGTGGCCGGCTTTGGTGTGTGAGCTTGAGCCAGCCCCATCAGTCTGGGCCCCGGCCTTACTGGGGTCAGAGCGCGGAGCTGGAGATGTGCAGGGCCCTGACCCCTCCCCTTCTCCCTGCAGGTGTACACATCGGGGAAAGGCAGCAGCGCGGCAGGCCTGACTGCCTCAGTGATGAGGGACCCCTCGTCCCGGAACTTCATCATGGAGGGTGGGGCCATGGTCCTGGCCGACGGCGGGGTCGTCTGTATCGACGAGTTTGACAAGGTGAGTCTGATGGTGATGTGGCTGGCAGCTGGAAGGTGGAGGTGTGGCCTCCTGTGCTCAGACGGCACAAACCGCCTCTGACTTAGAGCCCGGTGTGGTCAGTCTCCGGGCCTGTTATCGAGGGAAGTAGTTTAACCTCTCTGAGCCTCCGTTTCCTCATCTGGAGAGTGGGTTCGTGGTCACTGGTGCGAGAGGTCTCCACGTTCCTGCCATCCGCCGGGCATAGAGTTGGGGCTTGACTGGTAGCTGCTGTGGTTTTCCTGCTGCCCTGCTGCTCTCCTGCCCCCGTGCCTGGGCCTCAGACGTTCCTGTCCCACACAGATGCGGGAAGACGACCGAGTGGCGATCCACGAGGCCATGGAGCAGCAGACCATCTCTATAGCCAAGGTGCGTGGCCCCCATCCAGCCTGGCCCGGCGTGCGTGGGGAGGGTGCTGGCGGGGGGCCACTGTTCGCCAGGGCCTGTGCTGGCAGTAGCCGCCGGCCTGGGGTCGTGGGGCGCGTGTGCACGGACGCACGGAGGGGACGTGCCCCCGGGTTCTCATCTCTGCCATCTGCTTCCCTCCCTCTCCCCTCAGGCTGGGATCACCACCACCCTCAACTCCCGGTGCTCCGTCCTGGCTGCAGCCAACTCGGTGTTCGGGCGCTGGGATGAGACGAAGGGGGAGGACAACATCGACTTTATGCCCACCATTTTGTCCCGCTTTGACATGATCTTCATTGTCAAGGACGAGCACAACGAGGAGAGGGACGTGGTGCGTTTGAAGACGGCCAGGGCCACAGGGCTCACAGGGCCGGGTCCAGCCAGGGCCGCAGTTCTGGGGGAGGGTCACCCGGGCTTGGCCCAGAGTCCTGACCATCAAGCCGACTTGCCCGTAAGTGGGCAGCCCAGGAGGGGTGGCTGTGGCTGGCAGAGAACACTGGACTGGGGGTCCAGTCCTGCCTCCTGTGTGTGTTAGGCTGTGCGGTTTGGGTCAGTCATTCCCTCCCCGGGCCTCAGCCCCTGGTATACGAAACAAGGAAGTTGATCTCTGCAAATAATAGAAGCCCGGCTCTGGCCAGGACGTCTCTGGAAGAAAGTAGTGGCTTATGTAATGGGCAAGCCTAAAGGTGTGGGGCTCAGCTGCATCCGGGGCCCCGTGGTCAGAGCTCTCTGCTTCTGCCTCTGCTCTCCCTCCCTGCTGGAGGCTTGTACTCAGGCAGATGCTCTCCTTGTGGCCTATACGGCCCTGGCAGCTCTGTGATTTTGTCTGGTTGGCTCACAGACCCTGAGGAAAGAGAGGCCTCCTCCTTTCCACGAGTTCTGGCCCTACCAGCTCCTTCTTCCTGCCTGCTCAACTTCTGTGTTGGGATCGAGGCTGGGGAGGGCCTGTGGGCTGACCCAGTGTCCCCTCTGCCTCCCCAGATGCTGGCCAAGCACGTCGTCACTCTGCACGTGAGTGCACTGACCCAGACCCAGGCTGTGGAGGGTGAGGTCGACCTGGCCAAGCTCAAGAAGTTCATTGCCTACTGCCGAGCGTGAGTCCTAGGCATGGGCCCTGCAGGAGTGGGGTTGCCTGGCTCTCCTAGGGTGGGAGAGACCCTGGGCCTGCTTCTTACAAGGGATTACAAGAAGGGATGCCTTCTTACAAGTGAAGCCCTCCTGAGGGTTCTGGCTAGGTTCCTTTCTGAACTCGCACAGGTCACTCGGTGGCTTTTGGCTTACATTGCCACATCTCTAAAATGAGATTGTAAAAATCAGAAGGTCTTTAAAGATCAGCTCGACTCTCACATGCAGGGAGGCGGTGCAGTGTGGACATCGTGCACACGGGCTCTGGGGCACGTCCGCCCCACCGTGTGACCTTGGGCGAGTCAGTTGCCCTCTGAATCTCCCATTTCCTGGACTGGTGTTGCCTAGGGTTTTTGTAATGATGGCACGGTGATTAAGTGCTTGGCAGAGCCCCTGCACCGAGTCAACATTCGGGAAATGGCAGCTGAGACTTTTATTCCTGTTTTCTTCACAGCCGGCCAGTAACTGTAATCCTACATACAATAATTACCCTGTGCCGGGTGTTCTCTGAGTATTTCACGTGTAAGCGAACTTTAGCCCTGTCCCTAAACCTTTGAGGGACCATAGGAATCCATTTTACTGGGGCTGCGGCTAAGAAGCTGAGGGAAGGAAAGGTTAAGTAGCTTGTCCAAGGTCCTGAGTGGGAGGTAGGAGAGCAAGGATTTGAACCCAGGTACCTGGCGCCAGGGGCTGTGCTGTTAGCCACGGTGTGGAGATGCTGGACATATGCCTCGGTGGCCTCTTGTTGGGGGTAAAACCTGAGGGTGGAGGAGTCTTCAAGAGCCCCTCCGGTGGGAGGGGAGCACTGTAGTCCGGTAGGTCCCTCAGTTCCCCCCTACCCACCCTTGGAGTGATGGAGTGGCGCAATGACTCCCGTCCTGGGTCCTTGTCACAGTTCTGAGCTCCTGTGGCCCCGTCCTCAGAGGCTCGGGCCCCAGCTGTGAGGCTTGCCCCATCCTGACGCCAGGTCCTTGGTGGCCTTGGGGAGTCGACTCCTCCCTCCTGGCTCTGTCTTCTCACCCTCAGGATGAGGGTTGCCTTAGGTGATCTGAGTATTCCCCTGAATCTGTGACTGTCCCTTGGCTGGGCAGCATGGTGGGTGCCCCAAGAACCCTTCCTGGCCTCGTGTCAGCTGCTCCCCACCATCCTGCAGGAAGTGTGGCCCCCGGCTGTCGGCAGAGGCCGCAGAGAAGCTGAAGAACCGGTATATCATCATGCGGAGTGGAGCCCGGCAGCACGAGAGGGACAGCGACCGCCGCTCCAACATCCCCATCACCGTGCGGTGAGCAGGCGTGGGAGGGCCGGGCCCAGGAGGGCTGCATGGGCCTCCTCGGTTTACAAAGTAGGGTGTGCCTCGCAAGCCAGGGCTGGGGGCCCTTGCTCACCGCACAGCGCAGGCCTGTAGTGAGGGCTGCGGGTCAGGGAGGCTTTTGGGAGTATAAACCCTCACGGTATGTACTTCTTGGCCTGTTTTAAGGTTGAGAAGACCTGGGACCCTGTTTTCTGAATTTTGTCTGGTTTCCCTCGTTGCAGGGCAGCATGAGGGAAAGGGAAGGGTCCAGTCATGGGAGTTAAAGAGACCTGGGTCCTAGACTCTGGCCGACTGACTGCAGGGAAATGGCTTTCCTTCTCTGGATCTCGGTTTTCATGGTTAACTCCTCATTTTTGTGAAATTATACAGTAGAAGATAGTGATGAAGAGTTTGACCCCATCTCGTCTGAATCCTGTCTCTAGCACTGATTAGTTAGAAGTGATTTTATTTGTATGTAATGGAAAATACAAACAGAGTAAATAAATTGGAGTTTATTTCTCTCTCACATGTAAAAATGTTAGAGGGTGGGTGGTCCAGGACTGATGCGATGACTCCTCAGAGTCGTTGGCAAGTGGGGCTCTTTCATGCTTACCCTTATCCTCCTAGTCTAAGATGGCTGCTGGAAGTTCAGCCATCACCTCTGCATTCCAGGAGACAGGAGAGGCAGGAAAAGAAGGGCCCATCTCTTAAGGACATTTCCTGAAGTTCCCAGAAAATGTTTGAACTTCCATCTTCTTGGCCTACTTAGTCACATAGACACATGTAGATACCAGAGAGGCTGGGAAATGTCAAATTTGAGCTGGGCGCCACATCCTGGAGTAAAAATTGGGGTTCCATTTCTTTGATGTGTATTTAATTTTGAGAGAGAGCTGAGACAGCGCGAGTGGGGGAGGGGCAGAGAGAGGGAGACACAGAATCCGACGCAGGCTCCAGGCTCCAAGCTGTCAGCCCAGAGCCCGATGTGGGGCTTGAACTCATGAACCATGAGATCACGACCCGAGCCAAAGTCGGACGCTCAAGCGATGGAGCCACCCAGGCGCCCCTGGGGTTCCGTTTCTGAGGGTCACGGGGACCGCAAGCAGTCTCCCCCATAGGCTGAGACCTTGGGCAGGCACCTCCCTGCTGCTGTGCTGGGACAGGGGCGGGGGGTGAGCTGAGTCCCCGCCGCGTCCCCTTGCTCCCACGCAGGCAGCTGGAGGCCATCGTGCGCATCGCCGAGGCCCTCAGCAAGATGAAGCTGCAGCCCTTTGCCACGGAGGCGGACGTGGAGGAGGCTCTGCGGCTCTTCCAGGTGTCCACGCTGGACGCTGCCTTGTCCGGCACCTTGTCAGGTGAGCAGGCGCAGGGACCCGAGCTGGGTGGGGGGGGCAGGGGGGGGCCACAGCCGGGAGGCCCGGAGCATGTGTCGCGTCTGTGCCTTTGCCGAGCGTCCTCCTGGCGGTGAGCCCCCGTTCCCAGTTCCGCCCCAGCCACTTCCTTCCACGATGACAAGCGGTGGCTTCTCTCCACACCCTTGGAGACGATCCTCTTGACCCAGTTAATTAGTAAGAACTGTCATCTTGACCTCATCTGAGAACGATGGCACTCCTTGTGAGCTCATAACCTTTCTGAGTGCTTCCAGAACTCTTTCCTGTTTACTTCCAGCTGTCCCCACATCCCCCCCACCCCCCGAGAAGCCAGGCGGGGCACTTAGAAATAAGACAGTCATTCAGAGGCCTTTTCATGGTGCCAAGGCTGCTGTTCGTTAGCTGGAATGCAGGTCTCGGCCCGGAGGGCAGGGAAGGTCAAACTGCCATAAGCCCTACAATCTGCTTCAGGCTCAGTCTTTGAACAGATTTTTCTGGATCACTGACTGTGCCAGACTCTCCTGGGAGTAGATTCATTCCTTCACTGAGCAGGGTGTGGTGTTTGTCAGGCGTCGTTCCAGGTGCTAGGGGTGTAGGAGTGAACAGATCTCCAAGTCCTTGCCTTGCGGGCCTCATTTTGGATGGGGAGAGATTCGACAAAGGCAGATAGATGGGGTTCAGGCAGTCAGAAGTGCACTGGGCTGTGGGGGCGGGGGGGATCCTGGCAGGCTGGATATGTTGGAGGAAGATGGTCTGGATGGCTTCTCTGAGGAGGTGACATTCAGGAGTGGTGTGAAAAGAGGAAATAAGGGCAGGGGGAGAGGACACTGTAGGGGGAGGCTGAATGCCACGCCTCCAAGGAGGGAGCAGGCTTGGCATGTTCAAGGGTGAGTGTGGCCGGTGTCTTGGGTGGTGTGAGGGGCCTGATCGCCCCCACCCTCCCCTTGGTGAAGACTCAGTCTCTGCCCTGGAGGGGATTCCCGTCAACGTGAGAAATTTGCTAATGGGGGCTCTTGGGTTTGCTGATGGCCAGAGGTCAGGTGTGATTTGGGACAGTGAGGTTTGAGCTGGGCGTCGTAGGCTGCGTAGCAGTTTGCCTTGCAGATCCGTTTCATCCTGGAGCCTTGAGGTCCCCCACCCAGTGGCTCCGCTGACCGTGCCCCACCCTCTCCTCAGCTGAAACCCCAGGGCATCTGTAGGCCTTGGTCAGCAGGAGGAATGTGCCCTGCAGCAGCAGATGTGAGCCGTGAGCCTGGTGCTTGCCTGGGCCCCTTGGGGCACCTCACAGCCGTGGTCTCCGGGCAGCCTGCCCTCCCTCCTTGGGGCACTGGTGGGTTCGGCTCTCTCAGATCTGCTCCTCCAGGAACTTTGTCCCTGCTGCCTGACCAGCCGGGTGGGGTGCAGGTATTACGGGCTCTCTCTCCAAGTCCGCCCACGTCCTTCCTCAGAGCCCTCCCCTGGCCGTTCCCAGAATCAAAGCAAAACCAGTGCCATGGCCTAGGGCCCCCAGGACCTGGCCCCTGGTCGCCGGTCTGGCCACGTCCCTGGCCCCTGGACTGGGTTTCGAATGAAGTCGGGTTTCTACCCCTGTGCCTTTGCATCTGCCAGTCCGTTGCCTGGAGCATCTTTCCACACAGGTGTGCTGTGTCCCCTGACTCACGGCTGTGTCCAGCCATCTCCACAGGCCCGTGCTGTCCCCCATGCACCATTCCCCGGCCACCCTTTCTTGGCTCAGGGGCCCCGTCCCTTCAGGTCTCCCACTACGAGCAGACTGAGGTCTCCGGTGCCCCGTCCCCACCTACCCGTCTCTCTCTGCCCACAGGGGTGGAGGGCTTTACCAGCCAGGAGGACCAGGAGATGCTGAGCCGCATCGAGAAACAGCTCAAGCGCCGCTTTGCCATCGGCTCCCAGGTGTCGGAGCACAGCATCATCCAGGACTTCACCAAGCAGGTAGGCCCTCCCGTGGCCTGGGGGGGGGGAAGCGGGGGGCTCGCGCGGCCTGCCTCCCACCCACCCGGCACCTGTGTCCTGTTGCTCAGCTGACAGGCCTGGGTTGGGGATGGGGATGAGGTGGCTCTTCCTCGCCTTGGACCTGTTCCCGTCATTCATCCCCTAGAGACGGCCTCAGTCTGGGGCAGGGCTGGTCTTCTGTCCCATCAGGGGAGAGGACGGGGGGCTGGTGTTCTGGTACCACCACACCCAGGCTCCCCCAGCACCTCCTGTGTATCTCTGCCCTCGCTGCCTGGCTTTTGTGGGGTGGGGAGGGGCAGAGTCAGGAGGGGGAGTCTCCAGTTCATGGAGGACAACGTTCGAGAACCCAGAGAGGAGTGGGGCCTTCTGGGTGCTGTGGAGAACTTGTGGTCTTTTTTTTTTTTTTTTTAATTTTTTTTTACATTTCTTTCTTTTTGAGAGAGACAGAGCGCAAGCTAGGGAGGGGCAGAGAGAGAGGGAGACACAGAATCGGAAGCAGCTCCAGGCTCTGAGCTGTTAGCACAAAGCCTGACACAGGGCTTGAACCCACGAACCGTGAGATCATGACCTGAGCTGAAGTCAGACGCTTAACCGATTGAGCCACCTGGGCACCCCAACTTGTGGTCTTTAAAACCACAGGAACAATCCACGCCTTTCTGATTTCAGCTCCTCTTAGCATACGTCATGTCATTTGAATCTTAGAGCAGTTTCACGCAGCAGGTGGTACCACGCTCGTTCTATATGTGAGCAGACTGGGGCTTAGGGAGGTTTAGGGGGTCAAGAGCTTCGGTTCTAGAGTCAGGTGGACTCCGTTCAAGGCCCAGGTCTGCCACTTAATTGCTGTGTGACTTTGAGCACGTGACTTAGCCTCTCTGTGCCTCAGCTCCTGGCCCGTAAGATGAGTGTAATCACAGTACCGGCTGCGTGGGGCTGTTGTGGGGGTGGAGTGAGTTGAGGTACGAAGACTAGAACGGTGCCTGGCACGTAGTAGAGTTCAGGAGGTGTGAGCCCTTCGCGGGAGCCAAGGAGATGGGTGTGAAGGCCTTTGATAAACCAGAAGTTCTCTGTGAGCAGGGGGGATACGTGGGGTCCCCTCTGGAGGCACGCTCCTGCATCCAGCCTTGCGTCCGCAGAAATACCCGGAGCACGCCATCCACAAGGTCCTGCAGCTCATGCTCCGACGGGGCGAGATTCAGCATCGCATGCAGCGCAAGGTCCTGTACCGCCTCAAGTGAGCCCTCGCGGCCTCGGACTTGCCCGTGCCTCCCGCACGGCCCGCACCCCGAACGTCACTGCCCCCCGCCTCCCTGCTGCCATCTTGAACTTCCCACGCGCTCTCCACCTGCCCTGGAGGAAGGAGCGCCCCCCCTGCCTCGCCGCCTCCGGGCGCCTGCCTCTGGCGCAGGTCCAGGAGGCGTGCTTTTGGTGTTTGTTGAAATAATAAAGCCACGGTGCGTTTGGATGTCTCTGGGCTTCTGCACTGGGTAGCCCGTCCCCGCCCCCATCTTGCCCTGCAGACCAGTCTTGGAGCCAGACCGAGCGGGGCATCTGACCTGCGTCCGCCCCTCAGTCCCTTGGGCAGCGCCCTTCCCTTTTGTGCTCCGGGTTCTTGAACTGCTCGCCAGCCGGCAGCGGTGAGAATCCCACCAGATCCGGGACGTGTGGAGGGCTCCCGGGGGGGGGGGGGGGGGGGGGCGCAAGATGGGCTCTGCTGCTCCCCGGAGCCTGTGGGGACGTGGGGGCCGTGCTCCTGCCTCAGGCCCGCCCAGTCCCCACGGCTTTCTGTGCCTCAGTGTCCGGACCGTAAAGGGCTGAAGCTAGCACGTGCTTTGCAGGGTTGTGTTCGGGATAATGACAGCGAGGTGCTCAGGGAGGACGGGGCAGTGCGGTGAGACGCCAGTGGCTTTTGGGATTCGGGGACATGGATTCCCACAGGCCTTAGAGCAAAGTGGCTGAGAGGGGAGGTGCCAGCGTTGTATGCACTGGTTTGCTCCCCATGAGCTCCCTGTAGCTGTGTGGCCTTGGCTGAGGCAATCGACTTCTCTGGGTCTGAGGATATGCCTTTTGCCGTTTCCTTTTTCTTGGGCAGGGAGGGGGGTGGAATTAATATCCATCACCACAAGTAGTTAATTTTTGTGTGTGTGTCATGGAAACTTTAATTTTAGGGAGCATGAGTGGGGGAGGGGCAGAGGGCGAGAGAGAATCTTAAGCAGGCTCCATGCTCCGCGCAGAGCCCGACACGATGCTCGATCCCACGATCCTGGGATCGTGACTTGAGCTGAAATCAAGAGTCAGACCCTCAGCGGAGCCACCCAGGCATCCCTGGGATGGGAACTTGTAAGATCTCTCTTGGCGACTTTGAAACATTCATAAGACAGTATTAACTATGGTCCCCATGTTGCGCGTTACCTCCTCATGGCTGACTGACTAGCAAGTACGTACCCCTAGACCCCCTTCACCCATTTGCCCACTCTCCACCACCCACCTCTGGCAACCGCCCATCTATTCTCTGTGTCTCTTGAGGTGTTTGTTTGTTTTGTTTTTAAGACTCCATGTATAAGTGAGGTTATACAATATTTTTCTTTGACTTCCTTTTTTATGGCTGGATAGTGTGTGTGTGTGTGTGTGTGTGTGTGTGCGTGTGCATACACCTCGTTTTCTTCATCCATTTTTCCGTCAGTGGACGGATTCCATATCTTGGAATCAGGTCCAAGGTCGTTTTCGTATCTTGGCTGTTGTAAATGTTGCAATGAACCTGCGGGTGCTAGGTCTTTTCAAATTGGTGTTTTCATTTCCTTCGCTAAAAAATTGGTGTTTTTATTTTCTTCGTGTAAATACGGAGATACTGACAAGTGGAATCGCTGGGTCATATGGTATTTCTAGTTTTAGCCCCGCGGTGACTCTCTATGCTGTTTGCCACGGTGGCTGCCCCAGGTCACATTCCCAGTGGTGCCCGAGGGCTCCCTTTTCTCCACTTCCTCGCCAACACTTGTTCTGTCTTGTGTTTTTGAGACTAGCCGTGCTGGCAGGTGTGAGTGATGAGCTCGTTGTGGTTCTGATTTGCGTTTCCCTGACGGTCAGTGATGTTGAGCATCTTTTCATGTGTCTGTGGGCCATCTGTATGTCTTTGGAGCAATGTCTCTTCAGATCTTCTGCCCATATTTTAGTTGCATTATTTTGCTGTCCAGTTACCTGAGTTCTTTATATATTTTGTTTTTTATTTATTTACTTTTTTTTTTTAAACTCTTTATTATTTTTTGAGAGAGAGACAGAATACAAGCGGGGGAGGGGCAGAGAGAGGGGGAGACAGAATCCGAAGCAGGCTCCAGGCCCTGAGCTGTCAGCACGGAGCCCGATGCGGGGCTCGAACTCACGGACTGTGAGATCATGACCTGAGCCGAAGTCATATGTTCAACTGATGAGCCACCCAGGTGCCCCTATATGTTTTGAGTATTAGTCCCTTATTAGTATGCGATCTGCAAACACTTTCTCCCATTCTGTGAGCTTTTTGTTTTGTTGACGGTTCTTTTCTCCATGCAGCAGCTTTTTAGTTTGAAGTGGTCCCTTCACCTGTTTGTTCTGCTTTTGTTGCCTCTGCTTTTGGTGTCAGATTTTAAAAGTCCTCACCAAGGCCCATGTCCAGAAGTTTCCCTGTTTTCTAAGGCTTTATGGGTTCAGGTCTTCCTTCCTTCTTTAACCCATTTTGAGTTAGTTTGTGTGGTGTGAGACAGTGGTCCAATTTCTTTTGCACGTGGATCTCCGGTTTTTCAGCACTGCTGCCTGGAGAGACTGTCCTGTCCCCATCGCATGTTCTTGTCTCCTCTGTCCGGAACTAATGGACCGTGTATGCCTGGGTTTATTTCTGGACTCCCTGTTCTGTCCCATTGGCCTGTGTGCACCTGAATTTAGCATCAGTGAGCTGGAAGTCGTAGGATTCAGCACCGCAGGTTGTGAGGTTTGAATGGTGGAAAGCACGAGTAACAGCAGTATCGGAGAAAATCAATAGTCCTTGTTGTTTGTCATTATTTTGCTTAATACTGTAATACCAATAAGAGGGTATAGTTCATAAAATTCAAGAAAAATCCACGAAATAAGATATTTGCCACCTAAGATACATTTAGGAATGCAGAACCTCAAGCAAAGCATGAATTCAGAAATGCATTACACATTTTATTCTATTAAATTACTAGCAGATACAGTGTCTAAAAATAAGCACCATGTTAAAACAAAGACCGCCGCGAACTGAAAGTCCGATTACACGATCTTCCTAAAACCCCGACCAGGAAACCTGGGTGCGTCAGTGTGGTCACTGTTGAGTCACTCGTGTACTTACCTGTGGCAATTTCCAGCCGCTTATAGCTCTTTGCAACTGCCCGGTTCCAGGAAATGGAGGGATGAGAGGCGCTCAATCAGTTTTCCTCTGATTCACTCCTGCTCAAAGCCCATCTCTCCTTGGGTAATTTGGAGAACTTCTGAAGAGCTGTTTGTTGCCTGGTTCGGACGCCCATCTTCTGAGAGCATCGTGAGCGCTTCCAGATCCTCTGCTCCTTTCATCTTGTGCAGGTGGAGACGCGAGCGTTGGCGGCATCCGCTGCAGACCCGAGCCTTCTGTTCTTGTGTTTGGGGGTGCGGGAGGCAGGGTGAGCTTTAACCCTGCCGCCAGGGCTCGCGTTTCTGGGAGGGGGAGAGGGATCTCTCTCCAGGGAGCGCGTTCACTCGGGGTCTCGGCCGTGATGGATGGTGCCCCATCAGCGGGGACTGCAGGGTGGAGGCTCTGTCATCCCACATCGTCAGCTGGGATGCACTTAAGCCCCCGGCAGTCGTGGATGTGGGCACCGTGGTCACCTCTGTTTTATAGATGGGGAAACAGGCTCAGAGTCCCGTGTCACAGCGAGTGAGGGCAGGGTCAGGATTCAAACCCGGCTGTGCTCATGTCACTCTCCAGCAGCCCCTCCCCAGGCAGGCCCCGTGCTCGGGCTGAGCGGGGTGCCGGGGCAGACACGGTTCCGGCCTGGAGGAGGTGCTGGTCCAGGGGAAGAGTGCCCTGGCATAGTCCCCGTCCCTGGCGATGTGGCACGGCAGGCACAGTATGGAGGGACCGAAGCGGGTACTGGCTTGGCTGTGACTGGGGAGGGCAGAGCAGGGCTCAGGTGGGTGGGCACAGGGAGTCCCACGGAGGGAGCAGCAGGGCCTGGCGCCATGAAAATCCTGGGGCGTCCAGGGAGCCCCCGAGCCTCCACAAAGACTGAAGGGTGAGGAGGGAGGCAGCCGGGATTTCCTGTGGCTGGCTGGGGTGGGGGGCTGTGCAGGTTGCCCGGAAAGGAGCACCCAGGCTGGGAGTCAGGGCCGGGCCGGGACTCCGTGAACTCCGGGGAGAGGGATCCTAACCCGGGTGGGGGCTCCGCTCCCACCTGCCCCAGCCCGCTGCGGGTGTGGCCCTCTCCCTCCCCTGGCCCTCCGCGGGCTGTTCTGTGGACACCACGTGGTGCAGGCGGCTGCATCTTCGGTTTTGGTTTCTCTTTTCTCATCCATAGAAAGGGGGTGCCAAGAGTCCTTCCCCCCAGGAGGGCTGTGAGGGTTAGCTGAGGTGACAGATGTCCATCCAGTCAGTCCCTTCAGGCACAGAGCTGCTCCTGGGAGGGCTGGAACTTCTCAGATCACCTTTTCCTGCCCTGATGACTCCAGGCCTCTTTGGGCGCCCCTCCCCCCGACTCCACCCCCGGCTTCTGTGGCTCTTGTCCCTTCTATTCCCACTAAGGGAGCCACCCTGTCTCCCGTGTCCATGAGGAGCAACCAGAGGAGCATGCTTGTCATTTAGTTCTTCTGCCTGTTGGTTTGGAAACTTACAGTTTTTTGTTTTTTAGATCTTATTTTGAAGAGTTTATTCACTTTTGAGAGAAAGAGAGCAGAGGAGGGACAGAGAGAGGGAGACAGAGAATCCCAAGCAGGCTCCACGCCGTCAGCACAGAGCCTGATGTGGGACTTGGTCCCATGAACCACGAGATCATGACCTGATCCGAAATCAAGAGTCTGACACTTAACCATCTGAGCCACCCAGATGACTTAAGATTTTATTCTTAAAGTAATCTCTACACCCAATGTAGGGTTTGGACTCAACCCTGAGATCAAGAGTCACATGCTCTCGGGGCGCCTGGGTGGCTCATTCGGTTGAGTGTCCGACTTTGGCTCAGGTCATGGTCCCATGGTTTACAAGTTTGAGCCCAGTATCAGGCCCTGTGCTGACCGCTCAGAACCTGGAGCCTGCTTCTGATTCTGTGTCTCCTTTTCTCTCTGCCCCTCCTCTGTTTGCACTCTGTCTCTCGCTCTCTCAAAATAAAATTAAACATTGAAAAAAAAAAAGTCACACACTATCCTGACTGAGCCACTCGGGCCCCCTGGAGACTTAGACTGTTTTCATTGCCCTCAGTCACGTATTGTTGGGTTTCTACCCACAGTTGGCCCCTGGTCCCTAACGATAGGAGGCTTAAGCCACTGCGGAGACCCAAGGTAACTCAACGCTGTCCTCACTGGGCCAGCTCGTCTGTGCCCACCAGATCACAAATCTTACAGAACCAGTGTACTTAAAAACCCAATATTATAAAGGAAGGTGTAGGAGGATGATACCAGTTTGGGTTTTTATACATTGGAAACACAGGTGGCCCACACTTGAAATGGGTTATTTCAGAGAAGTGCTCGCAGGTACCAGCCTAAAACCCGTTCTCTTGTCTGTAAGAAACAAGACCACAAAAAATACTGGATTTAAAAAATGCAGAAGACAAGTGTTCCAAATATCAGTTCGTGAAAGAAGCTTTTCCATTTGGGGATATAGTAACAACTATTTTTCACATATATTTGAACATGAATATAAAAGCTTTGTATTTATTTGATAGCTGATGTAAACGGAAGCTTCAAGACTGGATGAGCAAAAGTAGACTTTTCTTAAAGTTTATTTATTTTGAGAGAGAGGGAGAGCACAAGCAGGGGAGGGGCAGAGAGAGAGGGAGAGAGAATCCCAAGCAGGCTCCGTGCTGTCAGTACAGAGCCAGATGTGAAGCCCAATTCCATGAAGAATGAGATCATGACCTGAGCCAAAATCAAGAGTTGGACGCTTAACTGACTGAGCCACCCAGGTGCCCCCAAAGTAGACATTTTTTTCCCCCACACAATATGGTAAGGCGAAAGAGTACATCATAATGATTTCTGATACAACTTTTGGTAATGTGCAGTTTAAAAATAAGCATTTTCCACTTAAAATATGAGGCAGCAAAGCACAGTGGTTGAGAGCATCGTCTCAGAGCCAAATGGCCTGGGTTCAAATCCCAGCTCCATGACTTTCCAGCTGGCCACCCTGGGCCACTCAAGACACCTCTCTGAGCCTTCATTTCCTCACCTATAAACCTGGGGGTAACTCTATCATAAGGAGGGATGTGAGGGTAACGTGGGTTAATGTTTATAAAGCACTCAGGACTGTGCTGGGTTCACAGTAAGAGTTCCAAGTGAGTGCTAATATTGAAGTTACAGACCTCAGCATTTCAAAGCGGGCTCAGAACTCTGGGTGCATGTTCCTGTTTATGGAACAAGAAAGTAGGGTTGGGCGTGTGGCAGGCCCTAGGACCAGTGGATCGGCTACCTTGACTGAGCATTTAGAACACCCTGGCACAATGTTGGTGAACAACGTTCACCATGTTATTTGGAAACCAAATTCTTTGCAAGAAGCAATTTATGATCCCCGCCCCCCCCCCCCCCCCCCCCCCCCCCCGTTTTGTGAGTCTTTAGAGCTATTTTATTTTTAATGTTTATTTTTGAGAGCGAGAGAGACAGAGGGTGAGCGGGGGAGAGGCAGAGAAAGAGAGAGAGGGAGGCCCAGAATCTGAAGCGGGCTCCAGGCTCTGAGCTGTCAGCGCGGAGCCCGATGCAGGGCTTGAACCCACAAACCACGAGATCGGGAACTGAGCCACGGTCTGACACTTAACGGACTGAGCCACCCAGGCGCCCCTCTTTAGAGCTCTTTTAGTGGGAAGTTGGAATCGGCTGGGAGTAGTAGACTGGTGACTAGTAGCCTCCAGAATTCAGCAAAAGGCCGGTGTGGATGAGCCTTTAATATGCCCTTTGGTTTTAGGGGGTGGGGTGGCTACTCATCTGTTGGGGCTGCTGTAACAGTTCCTCAGACTGGGGGGCTTGAACAGCTCTGGAAGCTGGAGGCCTCAGATCCAGGGGTTGGCAGGGCTGATTTACTCTGAGGCCTCACTCCTTGGCTGGTGCATGGGTGCCTTCTCCCCACCCTGTCTTCACATGGCCATTCCTCTGCGTGTGTCCCAGTCTCTTCTTAAAAGGACACCAATCAGGCCGCCTGGGTGGCTCAGTCAGGTAAGCATCCAACTTTGGCTTAGGTCATGATCTCGCGGTTCATGAGTTTGAGCCCTGCGTCAGGCTCTCTGCTGTCATCAGAGCCCACTTCAGATCCTCTGTCTGTCTGTCTCTCTCTGCCTCTCTCTCTGAAAAATAAAATAAAAAACGTTAGAAAAAAGAATTACAGGGGTGCCTGGGTGGCTCAGTCGATTGAGCATCCGACTTAGGCTCAGGTCATGATCTCTCAGTTCATGAGTTCGAGCCCCACGTCGGGCTCCGTGCTGACAGCCCAGAGCCTGGAGTCTGTTTCAGATTCTGTGTCTCCCTCTCTCTCTGCCCCTCCCCTACTCATGCTCGGTCTCTCTCTCTGTCTCAAAAATAAATAAAACATTTAAAAAAATTAAAAAAAAAAAAAAGAAAAAAAGGAATTATAAAAAAAACAGGGGCACCTGGGGGGTGCACTCAGTTAAGCATCTGACTTTTGTTCTCCACTCACTCAGGTCATGATTTCACAGTTTGTGAGTTCAAGCCCCATGTCAGGCTCTGCCCTGATGGCATGGAGCCTGGTTGGGATTCTGTCTCTCCTTCTCTCTGCCCCTCCCCAGCTTGTGCTTGCTCTCTCTCAAAGAAATAAACTTAAGAAAAATTTTTAATAAAAGGCACCAACCATATTGGATCAGGATCTGTCCCAACAACCTCCCCCCCACCCTTTTTTTTTTAAGTTTTTATATATTTATTTTGAGAGAGAGTGAATACAAGCAAGGGAAGGCCAGAGAGAGAAGGAGAGAGAGAATCCCAAGCAGGCTCCGTACTGACAGCTGGACCCCGACGTGGGGCTCAAGCTCCTGAATCATGAGATCATGAACCAAGCTGAAATCAAGAGTCAGAGCCTTAACGAACTGAGCCACCCAGGTACCCCCAGAGATTTTTAAAATAGAAGTGAGCGCCTGTTTTCCCGGGGTTTGAGGAGGACAGTGCCCACGAGGGGGCGCCCGAGCGCCAGCCACGGCGGCAGCCGTCCACCGCCTCCCTTCCCACCGAGGGCTGTCAGAGGGCTCTCCCCACTGGCTTCCCAGCGACCTCCCAGCCCGACCCTGGGAATCTGGAAACTCCCTGGCTCCGACTCAGCCTGGAGAGTCCAAGAGGCTCTGGGTATTCACCACCCCGCTTGGTTTAGACAGAGGCTTGAAGGTGCCAGACCCTGGGGGACGCCTGACCTGCTTTATCCCATTTAATCTTACACTGTTCCAGGAGAAGCAAGGTCTCTCTGATCACAGATGGGGAAACTGAGGCACCAAGGGGTTAGGTCACACAGCAATGGGGAAAGCCTGGATCCAAACCCGGGGACATCTGATGCCCACATCTTTGCCCAACAGCCTCTGAGAATCCCAGAATCTTAAGTGTTAGGAGAATCTTACAAACTTAGAGGCTCCAAAGGCTAGATTCAGAAATTTTTATTCAAGTCCCATATATATCTGTTTTTACTTTTATATACTTTAATATATTTATTATGACTATGTGCACGTAGATTCCTTCCCCTCCCTGGAGGAAACCACAATTGGTTTCTCGGGTTTTCCCCACGCACAGGCTCATCAAATATTAGAATTAGATGGGATTTCTGGGTGACCCAGCTGCTTCTAGTCCCCTGCCCTCAGGCTCCTGCTGGTGTCACTGTCACAGTCTGGCTGGCTTTGAGGATCTGTCTTGGCTCCCGAGGCCCCCCAGCTGCAAGCCCACCTACCTCTTCACAGGGGTTTGCTGGCACTTAGGAGGGTGTCCCCTCCAGTTCAGGGAGGCTGAGCCTGATTCCTCTCGGCAGCCCCACCCCTGGGGGTCCTCACCCCGGAAAGCCTGGACCTGTACCTGTGGTGGGAACCCGCGTTCGGTTTGCCCCTCGGAGGGGAGAGTGGGAGCACCCACTCACGGGGTGGGTGTTGGGTGTTGAGATAGACTCCCCCATGGGGATGCCTGGCAGCATGGGGGCTGATGGGCCCTCCAAGGGCAGGCCTTAAGACCTCCCCTGTCTCCACCTGGGAGGGCAAGGGCCACGACGAGGTCTGGGTTTGAGGGCCCGCCTTCCTCAGCTGGGAGATCTTTTCCAGAAGCCTTTCCTGTTCTCTGGGGGCCAGGTCAGGGGCCCCTCCGCTCACTGCTCTCCTCTATCAGAGCTCTAGTCTTGCTGGATTGTACTTTTCTTCCATTTATCTGTTTCCCCGTGAGCAGGTGCGCTCTGGGAGGACTTTTGTATTTTGTATTTCTTCTCAGTGTTCAGCACAGCGCAGACACTCCATAAGTGACTCCGTTAACCCAACATCTTCCACCCCAATTCACAGTTGCCCCTTCTTTTGGGCATAATGTAGATTACACCCCCCTTGTCCCTTGAGTTAGCCACGTGATACGTTCTGGCCAATGACCTAGGAGCCAAAGTGACACGTGTCAGTTCTGGGTGGAGCCCAATTCTTCCGACTCCTTTCGTCCTGAGCAGTGACTGGGGAAATTCCAGGTGGGTTCCTCTGTAGGGACAACAGGGAGCAAAGCCCTGTCCCCACCCTACTTATGGATGTGTCGCCTGAGTGACAAAGAAAGCTGTGTTGTTTTAAGCCACTGAGATTGGAGGTTGTTTGTTACACAGGTTAATCTTCCCTGTCCTGACTGCTACAGATCAGGAAAACGGGGATCGTGGCAGACTTTCTGCCCTTTCTACATCCCTGGGGAGGTGTGGCCATCAAGAGATGCGTGTGATAGGAACCAGTTATCCCTCCCCTCACACCCTCTCAGGCTTTATGCCTGGTGATGTCATCTCTCCTGGGTCAGTGCCTTCCCCGGAAAGAACAGGACGTTCACTCATTCACTGGTTCATGTCCCGGAGATGTTAAGAGGACCTCAGTGCAGGGTTAGGATGAGGCTTAAATGCGTTAGCATAGGGAGACTTCTTGGACGAATCCTCGGTACGTGGTGCAATGTAAGTGTCACTATTATCATTACTGATTTTTTTTAGTTCATTCAACTAAATTTCCTGGGCATCTGCTACGTTTCCTAGACACCAGGAGTACGGAGAACAAAGCTGGTTTCTTCCTGCCTTGGGGCGGCAAGGCCCGGAGAAGAATGTCAGGGCGGCTTTGGAAGGACCTTGTGTAAGGAGACCGGTGCTGTGACACCTTCCAAGAGGAGGGACTCCATGCAGGCCTGGTGTGGGGGCACCCGGTGGCCTTGGGCCTGGAGGTGGAGCCCGGGGGGGGGGCAGCTGGGGTGGGGGTGACAGCCATCAGTTACGTAAGCCCCCAGCCTGGGAGCCAGATGCGGCTTTGACAGTCCTGTTCACAGCCCCCATTGAGGAACCTGCTCTTCAGCAGCAGAGCTGGGGTGTGGAGGGGGAGGAGGGGCCCCGAGAGCAGCTGCTCTGAGTCTGGAGGCATCTTTCTCCCCCTTCCTTGAGGAGGGAAATGGGGGCCAGCCTCCAGCACCAACACCTGGCGACAGGTGGACAGCTTCTGCCACTGTCTAGTCCCTGGCTCAAGCCATCTGCTTAGCCCAGACGGGCCTCCTTGGCTCTGTGTAGGGAGGGGTTGGAGGAAGGTGGGGGGCTGCTGGGACACAGAGATGGCAGGTCAGGAGGGAAATCAGGGAATCAGGTGCTTGGCAGAGAGGTGGGGGGCAGGGAGGGAGAGGGGCTGCTGGGGGCAGGTGCCTCGGGCAGGTGGTGGAGGCCCGGGCCAAGCCCCTAGGTTGCCTCCATCCAACCGAGAACGTTGACCCTTGGAGTCCAAGAGGACCTTGGGGATATCAGACCACCATTCTGCATTATAGCTGGAGAGACTGAGGCTCAGAGAGGGCATGCGACTTGCTCACAGATACACAGCTAGTTAGGAGCTTGCCCAGGGCCAGAACCCAGTCCTCTCTGCTCTTAGCTCAGGGCTCCTGCATGACATTATGCTGGCTTTCGGGGCCTTGGGACCTCCTGTTTTACTGGGAATGTCTGACCTAAGGGGTGGCCATGTTGCTGCCATTGGTGATGTGTGGAATCCTTACTCCTCCGTCCTCCCCCTCTTCCAGGGGGCTGGCCCTGCAGGGAAAGGGGTGGTGGCCAAAGGAGGCTTCATTTCAGCCTCTCCATCTGCAAGACCCGGGGCTGGGCACATCGGGTGCAAAGGAGCAGGGGGACAGCCACCCCTGCTGGCCCAGCCCACCCTTCTTCTCAGAGGCAGAGTGAGTCTCAGACCCCACCTCCTGGGAGAGGCTCTCTTGTGTCATCCTCTCCCCCTGAGTGCGGGCTGATGTAGTGACTCGAATCTAGGAAGTAGAATACAGCAGGAGTGATGGGATGTCCCTTGTGAGATTTGGTGGCTTGTGTTCTGGGTGCGCCCGCCCTTTCGCTTCCTTGAAAACCAGTGTTGTGAGCTGCTGGCCTCTGGCCGAGAGCCAGCCAGGACCTGCAGCCGGCCAACAACCATGAGCGTGAGCTTGGGAGGGAACCCCCGGCCCCAGATGAGGCTCCAGATTAGACCACAGCCCTGGCCGCCTGCCTGCTGGCAAGCTCATGAGAGAGCTGAGCCGGAGAATGCATAGAAACGGAGATAACGAATGTTTGTTGTTTTAAACCACTAAGTTTTGGGGACATTTGCTCTACAGCCATGGATGACTTAATACAACCCACCACCACCTCCTCCTGGAGCCATCCCCCGACCCCCTGGCTCCTCTGTCCCCCTTCCCTCCCCCCACTCCCCTCAGCCCTAAGGAGGAATTCCTAGTCCCAAGTCCTAGTCTTCCACACCGTATCGCCTGAACGCCTGACCTTGGGGAAGGCATTTCACCCTCTCTGGGCTCATTTTCCTCTTGGTTAAAGCCGCTCTCCCAGGTGCACAGGCCCATGTACAGGTTTTTCTCACTCTTCTCTCACCTTGACCCTCATAACTGCTTGGAGATGTATTTGGGACAGGTCTCCACATCCCTGAATGACAGCAGAACAGACTCAGGGCGGCGTGGGACATTGTGACAGCATCGTCTGGGACGACAGTGGTGACAGCTAGGGTCAGGCTGCCTGTGGCATGTGTCTGCTGGGCTGCAGAAGGTGGAGAGCCCAACAGCTCTGTTTCCCAGAGTCACCTGCCGCTGGTCATGGATCGGTGGCAACATAAATCCTCCCGCAGAGAGTGCTCCCGATGGTGAGAATTTGGAACCGGATTCCGTGGGCAGAGAGGCTGGGCACAGAGCACGCATTCTGCTGTGTGGATCGTAGCAGAGCAGGGGTGGTTCTGGGGCCGGCAGCTGAGAGGTGACCTGATGCCCCAGCTTCCCGAGGGAGGCAGGAGCCGCAGCCCCCTCGGCGGCCCAGTTCGGCAGTCGTTCTCGGACACTCAGCTGCGTAATATGATTAAAAAAAAACAAAAACAAAAAAAAAATTTTTTTTTTTCAGATTGGGGATAGATTCTGTTGTCTGTCACTGAAGCCTGACTGATGCTCACACCTTCCCCAGAATATGCGGGACAAAGTCACAGGAGGTCTCCACCCCACACCCCGCCCCTACGGAGAGGTCCAGACGTCAGTCCCCGGGGAGCGTTCCGATGGGCTCTGCTGGGTCAGTCCTTGTGCTGACCTGCTCACAGTTGCCAGAGGGATGGGGAGTGAATGACTGGGTTGTGTCCTACCGCTGCGGCCAGGGGACAGGGCCCGTCTCTGGAAGAGCGGCTGGGAAAGTTTGGCGCACACAGACAGCATTAGCTACCACGTCCGTCTGACGCCGCCCGCCACAGGGAAGCTCGATTAACGAATCCCACGAGAGACAGAGTTGTAATTAAGCCCAGGGGGGCAGGAGATGATTGCAGGAATCCCAGAGTCCCTGCTCAGGGGCGATCGTGCCTGTGCTCCAACTTTACCACCATGGAGGAGGCAGGACTACCCCGTATCTACCCCTGACAACGCTTTGGGTGCGGAGGGGGAAACTGAGGCTCAGAAGGGCTGAGATGGCTGGGAGGCTGGGAGACGGGGAGGGAGGTGGGGGTTCGGATCCAGGCTTCCCAGTTCCTATCCACCGCAGGATCTGGAGCCAGCAGCTCGGGGCTGTGACTCTGGGCAGGGGGGCTCCGTCTCGGCCCCAGGGCTCTCGTCTGCAGAGGGACCACGGCAGCGGCGGGACTCTGGGGCACAGCGGGTTGTGGAAGTGCCTACCCCAGGGCCTGGCTACAGCAGGCTCCTCCTGGTGACGGGGAGTGCCTGATTCTGCCTCTGCTGAGCCACTTTCCTGTTGCCATGGGGACCAGACTCCTGGCGAGTTTGGCTCGTTTAAGCACTTGGTCTACCCAGCAGCAGCTTTATCCCCAGGCCCTCCTGTCCTGCGGGCTTGTCCCCTGACACAGGGGCTGGGAGGGGCAGGCAGAGAAAGAGGGGGGGCCCAGTGGACTCCCTCCACCGGCCGCCAGCCTCCCCTGACGCCACCTCTCCGGCCTGGCCTGAAGGCTGAGGTCTGGGTTCCAGTCCTGCCTCCACTATCTCCTGGAGAGTGGAAAGGGCTTGTGTTTTTGCTCGGCTTCCCGAAACCGATGGAAAATATCTAGCGCCTGCATGGGCCGGAGGTCGAGTGGGCCCCCTGCCCTTGGGAATTGTCATACCAGCTCCGCCAGCCTCCGCACCCAAGGGGCCCCGTGGTCCTAAAGCCTCGGGCTCCTGCACATGCTGACTCAACAGTTTCCTGGTGTCCCTCCATCTCGTGGCTCCTCTGCCACGTGTGACACCAGCTCGGGTGTGGAATTCAGCCCCTGCCTTGGTTTCCACAAAATGCCTCTCCTGCGTGGGGCAGTGGACTTTATTGAACCGTGAGGGGAAGGCGGTGGTGGGGGAGGGTTTACACTGACCCCCAAACCCACAGCTTCACATTCTCTATAGAAGGTTCTGGCCTTTCGCCCTGTCCCAGGCATGGTGTGCTCCTTCCCTCAAGCCCGCCGGACCCCTTCACTCCCTTGTGGGCTCTCCTAGCCTTGACTGACTATTGTCCCCACCCCCTCCCACGTCCCCCCTCCCCAGTCCAGCAGGGCAGGAGCACAGGCCCTTCTGGGTCCCATCACTGTCCCTCCCCTCCCTGCAATCTTCACAAACAAAAGAGATCTGGGGATCCGCCCTGTGGATTGTGGGGTGCAGGGAAGACTCTCATCTCTGGGACCAAGCCCTGTCCAGCTGGAGAGGGAGAGGGTCCTTTTGCAAGTGCCGAGGGCAAGTTCCACAGCCAGACGGGGGCGGGGGGTGCCCCAAGACTTGGCACCGAGCCACACATCACTAGGACCGCCTCCTTTTCAGATGTATAAAGGTGGTTGGTCAGCTTGGATCCACCAGAAATTTCCTGAACACTGCCACAGCTTCCTGACTCCCAGACAGGTGATTGCTGAGGGACAATAGTTTGGAGTGATTTTGTCACCTGACCCCTGTTTATGAAGGTCAGCCCCCAGAAGACTGGATTGTCCATCCTGCCCCCTCCTACAAAGGCTCTGTGGCTGGCCTTCGACAAGCAAATGGGGAGCAGAGCAGACACACTGCTGTGTGTCTGCCCAGATGGCCTTCCCTGGGTCACGTGACCTGGACCGGCCAATCAGAATACCTCATCCCCTGATAGAGCAATTGGGTCATGGTGGGCACATGACTCAGGCAGAGCCAATCAGAGTCTTCCCTGAGATTGGTACATGGACACCAAAAACGGAGGGTCTCTTGCTGTCCATTGGCTTGAAGCGGGTTGGACTATCCAGCAGCCGTTGCCATGCCATGTAGAGACAGAACCCACCAGAAAATGAAACCAGCACACTGATGAAGTAAGAACTTCTGAAAGATGAAGTGACAAGCCTTGAGAATGTTTGAGTTCCTGGATCCAGCTGGGCCTGAAGGCAGTCCCACTTCTGAATTTTCAGTATGTCAGCAAATAAATTCCCTTCAGCTGGGGTGGGTTGCTCTTTGACATTGTGGTGGAAACAAGCCTATCAGAAAGAGAGGATGGGAGCTTCCAGGAAAGGCCGTGGGTCAGAGGGTGTCCCAACTGGGGCCACGGAGACTTTTTTTAGTCCCTCATCCCTGACTCTGGCCTATTGTGAAATCAGCTGGGCAGTTTGTTAAAAATACATGCTGGGGACCTGGAAACCTGCATTTTCACAAGCTTCCCAGGGAATTCTGGTATCAGCCAGGTGGGAAACTGCTGACCTAGGCCTGTTCCCTCACTTTCTAATTAGGGAAACTAAGGCCCAGAGGGGGAGGACACACAGCAAATTAGTGGCAATTCCCCATCCATTCTTTTCGCACTTTCTTGCCTTCCTTTCTCTCCACCCTTCCCCAGATCAAGGGCAAAGATGGGGAAGGTTTAAGATTCTCCAGGCAGAGGGGCCCCAGCACAGACCATTGTCCTGTAGGCAATGCCACCACCGCCAGTCAGACAGAAGCTGAGAGGGTGTACAGAAACTACTGAACTGTTAGCTCTGGAGCTGCTGCTTGCCTGATGTACGTCCATCCATCCATCCATCCTTCCATCCATCCATCCGTCCGTCCGCCCATCCGTCCTTCCATCCGTCCATCCGTCCATCCCTCCATCCCTCCATCCATCCATCCCTCCATCCATCCATCCTTCCATCCATCCATCCATCCATCCGTCCGTCCGTCCATCCGTCCGTCCGTCCGTCCGTCCGTCCATCCCTCTGTCCGTCCCTCCGTCCATCCATCCGTCCATCCATCCATCCATCCCTCTGTCCATCCTTCCGTCCATCCGTCCATCCGTCCGTCCATCCATCCATCTGTCCGTCCGTCCATCCGTCTGTCCATCCGTCCATCCTTCCATCTATCCATCCATCCATCCCTCTGTCCATCCGTCCATCCGTCTGTCCATCCGTCCATCCTTCCATCTATCCATCCATCCATCCCTCTGTCCATCCATCTGTCCATCCATCCATCCCTCTGTCCATCCGTCTGTCCGTCCATCCATCTCTCCGTCCTTCTGTTCATCCGTCCTTCCATCTGTCCATCCATCCATCCATCCATCCATCCATCCATCCCTCTGTCCATCCGTCCGTCCATCCATCCATCCATCCGTCCATCCGTCCATCCGTCCGTCCATCCGTCCGTCCTTCCGTCCGTCCATCCGTCCGTCCCTCTGTCCGTCCCTCCGTCCATCCATCCTTCCATCCATCCGTCCATCCATCCATCCATCCGTCTGTCCGTCCATCCGTCCATCCATCCATCCATCCATCCATCCCTCTGTGCATCCGTCTGTCCATCCATCCATCCCTCTGTCCATGCATCCATCCATCCGTCCGTCCGTCCGTCCATCCATCCCTCTGTCCCTCTGTCCATCCGTCCTTCCATCTGTCCATCCATCCATCCATCTATCCATTCATCAAGTACTAAGCACTGTGTCTACCTGGATAAACCTGTTAAGAGGCCTGTGTAGGTTAGTTTTGTCTTTCCTCCCTTGCCTCTCCCTCCCTCCTCTTTGCCACCTTCCCTGACTCTCCACCCCCTCCCTCTCCCTAGACCGGGTATCGGAAGTCTCATGTTCACCTTCCGCCTCTACCACTTAGTAGCTACGTGAACTGGGCACATGCTTTTTCTAAGCCTCTCTGCCCCCCATTTTCCTTGTTTCGGGAAGCGGGGGTGACAGAGCCTTACAGGACCGTGGCAGCGATACAGCCGAACCACGTGAGTGGGTGTGTGGGGACGCGGGTGGCCACGCCCTTCCTTCTGTGTGGATTTCAGAGCCACGTGGAAGTGTTAAAATGAAAAGAAAGGGAGGAGAACGGGGCCTCCTCGAATCCCACCCGTCTTCACAGGTTGCTCGCTGTCAGTTTTCCCCATTTCCCTGCAGGCCTAACTGCACACAGACATCATTCCCCCGGGGCCCCTGGCCCGTCCCCTAACACCAGGTCGCAGTGCTGAGATGCTGAGATGCTCAGAATCTTTGACGGGGCCCCGCGATGAAGGATGTTAGTGAAGAAAGTCGTGAGAAAGGGGGATTTGGCTCGGAGACAGAAGCCTGAGTGAGATAAACAGGACTTTCTGGGGCCTTGAGAAGCATGCAGAGGGCCCCTTGGGGAGTCACGCTGGAAACGGCTGTGAACCAGCCACGTGACCTCTCTGGACCTCAGCTCCTGCGTCTGTGAAATGGGAGCATTGAACTGGCTGATCCCTGAGGCCCCTTGAAGCTCTGGGTTTCTGGCGGCCTGCAACCCACAAACCTGGCACACCAGGTGCTACAAGGGAAGCCTGGACCCTGCCCTTGGCGACCTGACGGTCCTGTTGGAGGCACAAGGCCAGGCCACAAAGCCCAATTCAAGAACTCTTATTCAAGAATTCTAAGAAAGAAAAGTTTGGGATTCCAATCACAGCAATGCAAACAACTGCACTTGAATGTGCTCTTGTCCCGGGCGGCATGGGGACTCATGAGTCCTTCCAGAGGCCCCGAGGAGGCCAAGAGCTGCTCTGGAAACAGGGATAACGCTGTCTTTGCCTCAGTGTCCCCAGGGCCCAGCACAAAGCAGGGGTCCACTGAGCACTAATGAGGGGGCTTTGTGTCTGAGGCAGCCCTGCCCAGGAATGTGCAGAAGGGCCTGGAAACCTCACGGCGGGAGGGGAAGGCTAGGGGGGACTGGGCCGTTTTGCCAGGAGGCAGGAAGGCCCGGGGTGCTGATCTCTGCCTTCAGATGTTCACAGGTGCAGGTGGAAGATGGGTTGGGTGTGTGCTGGTGGCCAGGGGGGCAGAGCTGGGGCCAGTGGGAGGAGGGAGGACATCCCAAGACCCCCTGAGCCCTCAGTTTGGCCGATACGACAGCACAGGTTCACAACTGCTGGCTGCTTAGCAGGGACCCACAGGCCCTCTGCCCTGTGAGCTCCGTGTGAGGATATTGACCCTGCCCTGTCGGTGCTCCCATAGTCCTCCTCTTACAGACCAGGGCATCGAGGCACAGAGAAGGTAAGTCACGTGTCCAGAGGTGGAGGGGATGGGATTTGAACCCAGGTGGTAGGGGCATCCTGGCTGCGGGGCCATGTGAGCAGAGGTGAAGAGGGATGGAAGAGAGCAGGGGCAGGGGCTGGGCGAGATGGCTTTAGAGGCTCATCAGGGAGGGCTCTCAGGAAGAGGTGCCCTTGAACCGAAAGTGAAGTCTGGGAATGATCAATGGAGAGGAGCCGCAGGGGTGTTCAGGCAGGAAAGATGTAGGTGCAAAGGCCTGGAGGTGGGAATGCGGCGTGGGTGTGAAGGCGGCGGGTGGGGGGAGACCAATGGGCATGGCCAGGACTGTCTAACGCAGTCCCAAAGCCACGGGCCGGGCCCCTTGCCTGTGTCCGGAGGGCCCTTCGGCTGCCCAGCCAGCGTATCACAACAGCATCCTGACTAGCGTCCCCCCTCTGTCCTTCCGGCCTCCCCACTCCTGCCCGGTCCCTCAGCAATCTGATTCGATCCAAAGCTGATCAAGCTGCTCCCTGCACAGGACCCCCCGTGGCTCCCCACCGCCTGAGCACAAAGCCCAAGCTCCACCAGCTTGGTGATGTTTCGAGGCCCTTCCTGTGCCGCACTCTCCAGCCCCACCTGCCACCACACACGGCCCAGGGCCCGGTGGACGGCCCGCTGCCCCTAACGCATCTCGTGCTTTGGATGCCCGCCGCGTCTTTGCCCCTGTGCTGACCACCCCCGTCCACCCTCCTGAACATCCCTCACCCTTCTCTCCCTGCTCCTTGTCCCGGGAGATGGTGTGCGGGTCTCCTGTGGCTGCTGAGATGACCGCAAACTCAGTGGCATAAAATGACATAAATTTACCCTCTAACGGCTCTGGCGATCGGAAGTCCAAAATCAGCCTCACTGGGCTAAAGTCCAGTTGTCAGCGGAGCTGGGTCCTTCGGGAAGGTCTGAGGGGAGAATCGGTCTCCCAGCCTTTTCCGGCTCCTGTGGGCGCCTGCCTTCCTTGGCTCGTGGTCACTTTCTCCATCTCAGAGCTGGTCGGGGAGCACCTTCCAGTCTCTGGCCCTCTGCTTCTGGACTCCGGCCTCCTCCTCTGTCCCTGACCCCCTGCCTCCCTCCTTAAAGAGCACTGTGATTGCACCAGCTCACCCGGATTATCAGGATGATGTCCCCATCTCAAGGTCTTTAATCACACCTGCAAAGCCGCTTATGCCATATAAGGTTCCAGGGACCCAGACAGGGACACGTTTGGGGAGCACCACCCGGCCTGCCCGGGGCGGCATCAGCGGGGCTCCCCGTCCTCGTCCCCTGTTTTCCTGCTGGGTTTGACTCACAGGTGCTGGAGCTCAGTGGAGATGGATGGTGGGAGGGGAGAGAGACGGCGGGGGTAGGGGGTGGGGGGGTGCTTGTTCTTGTCTCCCTCCCCTGGCCCCTGGGCGCGGCACCCTCTTCTGGCAGCCGTGGAATGGCCTTGGCTCTCCTGCCCTCCTGGGTCTCACCCCCACACTTCTCAAGCCACCTCGTTGAAGTCCAGGCGGGGCTGGAGGGAGGGAGGGTGCAGCATGTGAGGCTCCTGGGGTGCAGATCTAAGGAAGCGCTCGCACTAAGGGCCGAACCAGCGCCTCGCCCACCCCACATGCCCTGGCCGCCCTTCCTGCCCGGTTCGTGGCTCTTTCAGTGACGGCCAGGGGGTGCCCATGTCCGTCCAGGTGGCCAAGCTGCTGCCCCATTGGACAGTGAGCTCGAGAGCAGCCCCTGCTCCTTCTTCGGGCCCAGGTCCCTCGAGGCCGGTGCAGGCCCTCTGGGAGAGCGCCAGGCCACAGACACAGAGGAAGGAGCCGGAACACCTGGGCTTGAATCCCTGCTCTGTTGGTACTAGGCCAGTGGTGACAGATCAATCTGAGTTAGTATCAGTGCTGAGCTCATCGCTGGGGACTCAGGGAATGTTGGCTGCATGTAATAGAACCAGAAGACAGGACGGAGGGAGGGGAAGAGAGGAAGGGGGAGAGAGGGAGAGAGTGGGAGGGGGAGACGGGAAGGAGGGAGAGAGGGAGAGGGAAAGAGTGGGGGGGGGAGAGAGAAGGAGAGGGAGAGATGAAGGGTGAGAGGGAGGGACAGAGGGTGAGGAGAGAGGGAGAAACAGAGGGAGAGGGGGGAGAGAGAGAAGGAGACAGAGGGGGAGAAGTAGGGAGAGAGAAGGAGAGGAGAGAGAGAAGGAGAGGGAGAGAGAGAAGGGGAGGGAGAAAGGGGAAGAGAGGGAGGCAGAAAAAGAAGGAGAGAGGGAGGGAAAGAGAGAAAGGGAGAGAGAAAGGGACAGAGAGAGGAAGAGAGGGCGAGAGAAGGAGAGGGAGAGAAGGGGAGTTAGAGGGAGAGACAGAGTCAGAGAGAAGGAGAGAGAAGGAGAGGGGAGACGGGAGTGAGAGGCAGAGGGGAAGGGAACGAGAGATGGGGAGAGAAGGTTGGGGAGGGGATCATGGGTGGGAGAGGGGAAGGGGGTCATGAGGCTGGGAGTGAAGGCTGCCAGGTGCAGGGGGGAGGCAGAGAGAGCGAGCGAGCAGAGGGCGGCAGCCAGGGTCTGTCTGGCTCAAGTGAGAACTGCTCCATCACGAGGTGCCACCTGCCAGCCAGCGGCTCTCAAAATAGCTGTCCCTGCTGGGGCTGCGGCTGGGGGAGGGGCAGGGCTGGGAACCCTGTCTGGACACATCCCGGGGCCCTTGGCTCTTGTGTCTCGAGCATGGCAAGAAGCCTCTGTGACCTGTGCCTTGAGTAGCTGCAGTGGGGGCTCAGGAGGCCGTCCTGGGGGTCTGTGTGCGTGAGTGCGTGCGTGTGTGTGTGTGCGTGCGTGCGTGTGTGTGTGTGTGTGTGTGTGGCGGACTGGGGTCGGGGAAAGTGCCTTCCTGGCCTGGGGCTGGTGACGTGCTGGCGACAGGCAGGGAACGGCCATAGTGATAACGATAATCATTGTATAGTGATCACCGTCAACATCATAAAAAATGAGGCAGACACAGCAAAGTCGCCCACCCTTGTCCCTCCCTCTTCTTCCTTTTGCAAGAATCCGAGTCTGTCTGGGGTGGTCCAGAGGACACACGCACCTCTCAGACTCCCTTGCAGCTAGATCGGCCATGGGACCCACGTCTGGCCACGGACACATAAGTGAAAGTCGGCAGCCAGGGCCTCGAGAAAGCCGTGCTTTCCTGTTTCGTCCCCACCTCATGGCGCGCCTCTGCGCTGGCCTCCTTCCCTCCTGCCACAGACAGTTTTTTTCCAAGAGGCCGAGAGGACAAGGCAGGAGAGAGCCCAGGCGGCTGGGACAAGAGAAGGAACTGAGCTGTCGCGGAAGGAACGCGTCACGTACGTGAAGGCCACTCGCCTCACACGGGACTGACTTTGCTTCCCAGCTGTGCCTTTTCCCAGCTGCGCGACCTTCCTTGGCCTCAGCGGTCTCATCTGTGAAATGGGAAGAAGCGTGAGTGACCAGGGCTGCGACCCTGCTCTGTCTCACAGGCGTGTTGCGCCGCTGGGCTGCTGAAGGAAAATGTAACACCACGGTGGACGCATTGTTTTGGAAGTGTTTTTGGCATTCGGTTTAATCCAGTTTGGCAGATGCTTTTAATAATCCCTGATATGTGGAATATTGGGGTGGCCGTGGGGGCGCCCAGGTGGCTCAGTGGGTTAAGCGTCCGACTTCAGCTCAGGTCATGATCTCCGTGAGTTCAAGCCCACGTTAGGCTCTGTGCTGACAGCTCAGAGCCTGGAGCCTGCTTCGGATTCTGTCTCCCTCTCTGCCCCTCCCTTGCTTGCGCTCTGACTCTCTCTCTCTCTCAAAAATAAATAAACATTAAATTTTTTTTTTTTTTAAATTGGGATGGCCACACAGACGGTGGTTTTCCATCACCTTGTTTTGCAACTATTTGACCTGTGCCCGCCGAGGCCAGTGAGGGGGTGTCTGCTCTATTCTATTCTATTCTATTCTTTTGTTCTATTTTGGTGCCAGGCTCTGTACTAGGCATTGAAACAAATAAAACCAAGAACAAACGAGGAGTCACTGATGGGCAAGGCCAGTGTGTTCGCCTTTGGTGAGCGGATTGGGATTTAACACAGAACAATATCCGAAGCGAAAGGAAGAAAGCCCTCTTTGGGGAAAGCCAGGCTGTTGCGGGAGAGGAGGTGGGCCGCAGAAACGAGTTCTTGGCTGGAACATTCTAGCCCCTGGTTTCCCCACCGAGGAAGCCAGCTGCCGCCTGTGGAGCCAAAGGAAAGCCCCCTCTCCTCGTTCTTCCTCTCACACCAGCGATACATGAGACCTGGTCCATCATACCCGTCACTGTAGCCCCAGCACCGAGAGCAGCCAGGCGCCCTGTAAGTGAACGCACGAGTGAACGAGCCCATCAGAGGCTCAAAGTCTAGTAGGCAAGGCCAGCATGGAAACCCACCAGGCACATAGCACCAAAGAGCACTATGAAGTGTGCAGAGGAACTGTCCGAGGAGGGAATGGCTGCCAGTCTGAGGGAGGAGGACGAAGGCAGGAGCTGGAAGCTTCCCTGGGGCTCTGCCTACAGAATTTTCCAGACGGGCTTCTCCTCTGGTCGCAGCCTGAGCAGCTCTGTGACTCAGCCTGACCTCAGCCCTCACCTTTCTCACTGTTTCCTCCCCTCACTTCTCCGAGCATCTCCATCAGGGCCACATTCTTTCTGAGAGTCTTTTTGTTTTGTTTTTTTAATTTTTTTAACGTTTGTTTATTTTTGAGACAGAGAGAGACAGAGCATGAACGGGGGAGGATCAGAGAGAGAGGGAGACACAGAATCTGAAACAGGCTCCAGGCTCTGAGCGGTCAGCACAGAGCCCGACACGGGGCTCGAACTCACGGACTGTGAGATCATGACCTGAGCTGAAGTCGGACACTTAACCGACTGAGCCACCTAGGCACCCCTCTGAGAGTCTTTTTGAACATGAAGTTCCTTCCAAGGAGTCTGGCTCCCTCCATGGAGACAAATCTGTCGGGGGCCGACCTGCTACCCAGTGGGTCCCCAGGCCCCTGTGTGGGCCGCCGATCCCTCACCCTCAAGACGTCAGCCTGGCCCAGGCCTCCAACCCCTCTGCATCACTGTGGGGACAGAGCAAGCAGAGGTGGCCGTCAGACCAGGGCCCCGTTCAGCTCTGGTCCTTCTAGGTGTGGGTGCGGGGAAGTCAGGAAGCCTCCGTCCTGCAAGGCCACCTTGTGGGAAAGCGGTCTGTAAAACTGCCAAGAGCAGGCAGATGGGAGGGCTCCCATCCACGCCTCCTCCCACCCACTTGGGGGTTCCCAGCCCGGAGGAGTTTTGGGGGCCTGCACAGAGACTCCCTTCTGGGTTTGCTCAGCTGGCCTCTGGCAGACGCCCAGGTTCTGTCACTAAGGAGTTCTCTCTCTGCTTTGTCTCTAACCCTGGCAGGGGCGTGTGGGTGGTCTCCACGTGGGTCCTCAATGCTGGGACGAACCATCCACAACGTCTTCCAGGGTAGGGCGAGCAAGGGAGAGGAAATGGGGAGAAAGGACAGCTGTGGGGGGCTGCTGAAACCCCCCTCGCGGCCGGAGTTCAAGTGTTCACAGATCCTGCCTCCCCCCAGGATCCCCGGGGCAGAGGGGGCCTTCAGGAGGGGTGGGGGCTGGCTTATGTGCCCAAGACCCACTCCAGGGCATGACCCAGCGGGTTGAACTAAATGGCAAAGAGCAGCCACACCCTTTTTCTGGTCCCCCCCACCCCTGGTGGTGAGCCATCCCAAACGCGCTGGGGGTGCATTTCTCTGCCCCCTCCCCCAATGCCATTGGTGTCTCCGGGCCCCCTGAGGTTGCTCTGAAATGTGACACCGGAACACAAGAGCGTGGTCCAGGGGGTCAGCGTGAGGACCCCGGGGCTGGACTCCTGCCTCGTTGGGCAGCCACCACTCACTCACTGCATGACCTGGGAAGGCGATGACCCTCTCTGCGCCTCGGTTTCCTCTTCTTGAAAATGGGGGTGATCGCAGGACCCACCTCGTATGGTGGCCTGAGGATTGAATGAAGTGGGATGTGGGCAGAGCCTGGCCTACAGGACGGGCTGAACCAGCCTCAGCTTTGTGGTTAATCATCTCAAGTCTGTCGGCCTCTCGGTTCATTCCGGAGTCCTGGCCACCTTTGTCTCCTTCTGGACCACGGCGAGAGCTTCTTCCCTGGGTCTTCTGCAAATGCCTCCCCACGTCTGTTTCCTCCTATGGCAACCAGCTGTCGTCCTCACCCATGTGTCTGCTCCTGCCTCTCCTCTGCTCACGACCCTTGAAGACATTGCATTCATTCATTCGCTGGCTTCGCATGTGTTTGACGGTCTCTCGTACGTCAAACCCCATACCGGGCGCTGACCATACTGCAGTGAGTGAGACAGGTGTGGGTCCTTGCCTCGCGGGGCCTGTGGTCTAGTGTGGGCCAACACAATGGTGGCTGAGTGGGGGGATAAGTGAGAGCGTGTTACGTTCTGCAAGCCAGTCATCGGTGGTCACAATTATGCCACCCAACAACCCCAAACTCAGCGGCTTAAACAACATTCATTCTCACTCCCGAGGCTGCAGACGGGCTGGGGATCTGTGGATCCGGCTGGGCTTTGCAGGGCTTGGCTCCAGGACTGTTCAACGGGCCTCTCCTCTTGGGACTACCTGGGACGTGTCTGTCCCATGGGGATGGCCGAAGGGCCAGGGTGCAAAGAGAAAGCAGCGGAACCCGGGGACGCTCTCACTTGTGCCCACGTTCCACTGGCCGAAGCTCGCGTTGTGGTCAAGTCTGCCATCAGGGTGTTGGCAAAATACGCCCTTCCTCTAGAGGGAGGTCCGGCAAAGCCATGGGGCGAAAGGTGTGCGTGCAGGGCTGGGTGGACAGCTGGGGGCAGCGGAGCCACCCGCCACACGATGTGCGGGAATCAGGGGGTGCTGACGCAGATAATCCCCGAGTGTCGCTCCTGATGGCTGCCCGGGGTCAGCCGCTCTGCCCAGCCCACACTCACGCTTCCACCTGAAGGAGGAGAGCCAAGGGAAAAGCTTTCCAGGCAGAGGGAACAGCAAGTGTGAAAACTCAGAACAGGAATGAATCGCCGTGGCGTTGGAACTGGCCGGAGGCGGGTGGGGCAGGTGGAGTGTGTCTTCTCCATCGTCTCGGCACAAGGCCGGGCTCCTCTGCTTGCCCACCAAGGCCCCCACACTCCGGTCTGTGCTGAGCACCCCCTTCAGGCTCTCTGCCCGAGCCACGCTGAAATACAGCAGTCCCCTGTGCCCGTGCTCCCCCCTGCATCTGGGCCTACGATGGCCAAGTAGGTGCATCAGGTGATGCCGGGTGGACTTAACTACTTTGAAGGAAGATAAACCAGGGTGGCGGGATACAGACAGGTGCAGGGCATGTTGGTTTCTGTAATCCACTGTTTAAAAAGCTTCATTATGGGGGCGCCTGGGTGGCTCAGTCAGTTGAGCGTCTGACTTCAGCTCAGGTCACGATATCACGGCTTGTGGGTTTGAGCCCCACGTCGGGCTCTGTGCTGACAGCTCAGAGCCTGGAACCTGATTCTGATTCTGTGTCTCCTTCTCTCTCTGCCCCTCCCCTGCTTGTGCTCTGTCTCTCTCTGTCTCTCAAAAATAAATAAATGTAAAAAATTAAAAAAATAAAAATAAAAAGCTTCACTATGGAAAATTTCATGATTGAATTTTTTTTTTTTACATTTATTTATTTTTGAGAGACAGAGTAAGACAGAGCGTGAACAGAGGAGGGGCAGAGAGAGAAGGAGACACAGAATCCGAAGCTGGCTCCAGGCTCCGAGCAAGCGTTCAACACAGAGCCCCATGCAGGGCTCGAACCCACGGATCGTGAGATCATGACCTGAGCCGAAGTCGGACACCTAACTGACTGAGCCACCCAGGTGCCCCTCATTGTGGACAATCTCAAACATAGAAAAAGATAGAGATAACCGAGCAATGAAGCCCGAGGTTCGCATCCCCCAGCGTGGCTGGCTCATCTCATTTGTCCAGCACCGCCTGCCTCCAGAGCTAAGCGTTTTAATCAAACGGGGTGCCTGTTTCACATAAGATGGTCAGAGGAAGCCTCTCCATGGAGGGGACATTAAAGCAAAGTTCTGGGTAGAGTGTGAGCAGCCATCTGGGGGAAGAACATTCTGGATGAGAGGGAGAGCGGGGACCCAGTTCCTAGGGAGGCAGACCCCCGGATGCAGGTGCACAGATCGAGCCCGGGTCTCAGGTCTGCATGTCCCTCGGTCCCTGTGAGCCTCCCTTAATGTTTCTGCACCTTGGTTTCCTCCCAGCTGCAGACACAGCACCCCGTCCCCCAGGGTCACCTCCTCCTTCCCCTCTTCCCCCATCTGCGGTCCTCACACCCTGAAGGGGCGTCTGGTCTTGCCAGTTCTAGTGAAGGAGCAGGAAAACGGAGCTGTCCTGTCCCAGCGGCCTGCCTGGTCTCCCAGCCTGTCGTCTGCCCTCCACGTGGCCACAGGGCCTCGGTGGCCCCCCGCCAAGCCTCTCTCTCCTATTCTGTGGCCAAGCCCAGGTCCTGGAGAAGCCGGGTGTTGGAGGGTGACGGTGGAACCGAAATGATGGACTTCTGTTAAATTCCCCTCCCGTCTCCCTTCGCAGGGGTGACTTCCCAGTGGACTGCAGGGGTGAGGGTGGGGGTGGGATCCTGGCTCCAGGTCTGGGTGTTTCGGCTGAGGGGGTTGGGGAGGAGCACGGAGGAGCTGTGTGACCTCAGGGGAGCGGCCTAGCCTCGCTTGGCATGTGTTCTGCATCAGCGAACGGGATAATGGAATCCGCCTCCTAATAGAGTGTGAGGGTTTTCTGAGGGGTTTTGGAAGGAACGCGGCCCACGGGTGAATTCTGCCTCAACGTGCCTGCTCTCTGGGTGACCTCGTTCCACCTCTCTGGGCCTCAGTTTCCTCACCTGCCAAACAGAGGGAGAGAAAACGGCGTCATGGCGTTGCCGGGATCCAGCGAGACGGAGCTTAAAACCCCTGGCGGGCAGGGCCTCCTGGACTCCCCCTTCCTGCGCTCGGGTGGGGGGTGGGTGAGGACCTTCCCCTCCTGGCACAGCCCCAGTGTCCGCAGTGCGCCCCCACCTCCCCTCGGGAGCTGCCCGGCCCCCTCCGGAGAACCAAGCGGGAGCCAGGGTCATTGCCCGCACGCTCCTCAGGTGCAGGAAGCCCCACTCGGCGTGTTGTTATGGGGTCGCGGGTTGTTTGCTGCCCCCAGTATCTTCAGAAGCAGGTTCAAACGGGGAAACGAGGAGAGTCAGGGATGTAAATGAAAACCCATGTCTGTCTCCAAACTCCAAAGCGGATGCTCTTTCTGTTCCCGCTTTTCCATGTGGGCCAAGTGTATGTGTGCGTGTGCGTGCGTGTGTGTGCGTGTGCGCGGAGGGTCCTTTCATCCACCCAGCCCACAGGAAACAAAAGAGCCAGAAAACAGAACGGATGCTCAAGTGGTAGGGTGTGGAGGTGAGGGAATGAATGAATGACTTCCAAGCTAGTGAAGGAGGGAATGAACGAGTGCATTCGTGGAGGCCCCTTGTCCTCTTTCTGGAACCCCCTTCCCCGCCATGTTCTACCCCAAACTTATTCACCCCACCCCCCACCCTGTCCCCCATCGCCCTGGACCCCGCCTCTGCCCACCGTGCCGTCGCCACCTTGCGCCCACCGTCGACTGATCCCCGCCCCCACCTTGCGCCCACCTGCAGCCTTGGGGTGCTTTAAGGAGGTTGCCTTGGCAACCGTAAGTTGCCAGTTGAAGCGAAAAGTTCCTACCACGGTTTGCTGCGATGGAGAATGACATGGGGAGGACCCTCCGGAGGACGTTGCCACGGCAACCGCATATGTCAGTCAAACTTCTTGGTGGGTCTCGGGCGTGGGGGGGGCGGTGACTCTTAGCAAGTCAGACTCGGCCCCCTCGCCGGCCAGTTCTGCCAACGCCAAGCGGAGCCGTGCGCTCGCGGAGAGGGGGGCAGCCGCGGCCTGACCGCAGGGCCCGTTCCAGATTGATCTACCGTCTGCAGTCTTCGCTGACGCGCGACGCCACGCAGGGCAGTCTCTGCGGGGACAGCTTTTGTGTGTTCGTTCATCTCCGTGTTGGGCTGTGCTTTTTGTCACAGCCTCACTTTGCACCTCTTCCCCCCACCCCCAACCTTTGGGTAACTAGTCTGTCCTTCATCCCCCTACAGAAGCCGGGAGGGCTCTCGGCACTGGAGAAAGGGGCTCCTGAGACCTGGCTTTGTCAGCAGCAAAGAATGAGCCCCTCTCTAGGGAGAAGAGGCAAGGCCGCGTAAAGGGAATAGGGACCGTTGGCTTCTTTGGGGACTGTCTGAGCCCCCTTGGGGATCCCTTTTTCAAAGACTTGGTCCTGCAGGGCAGTTGGGTGGGGCTGGCTGGAGAGGGGTCTGCCCTCTGCCCCTCTCTCCTGCCCCAATCCTGGCTTCGACCCTTGCCCAAACCTGCTGGGACTCACATCAGGTTGAGCCGGGCACCCGCCTTGCTCGCGGGGGCCATTGGGATGCACATCTCCCGCTGCCCCTGCCCCGCCACAGTCCCCTTGGCCACAGATGTCCTAGAGATTCCACTCTTCTCCCTGGTCCCCCGATGCACTCAGCTCAGTCCTCTGCACATTTGCGCCTACAGAGCCCTCAGCCCTGCCCACGCTGGCCTGGACCCCGCTGCCCTTCTCCCTTTCCGAGTTGCGTGTAATACAGTGAGAAGAAAGCGCCTGGGAATAGAAGCCTGGCTCTTCCTCAACGTTTCAGTTCGTGCTTAGTCGTGTGTGTGTGTGTGTGTGTGTGTGTGTGTTAAAGAGTAAATTTCACCCACCCTCTGGGGCCGTGGTGCCCGCCTGGCCAGCTCTTGTGCAAATAGAATGTTTCTAAATAGTTCTGCCACTTGTGGAGTTCGTTCTCGCTTGGCAAATATTTATGTGTGATTTCCCCTCTCCTTTTGGCCTTCCTTTGTGGCCTCTCCTGCCTCCCTCTGCTCCACCGCGTGGGCCGGGGACATTCTTCAGGACCTCACCTCCCTGCAGGACAGGCCTTCCTGAAGCTCTCGATGGGTAAATATTTACACCTTGAGGGTGTCCTGGGGAATGCTGTTACCCTCCTTTAAGCGAGCAGCTTTCACCGAAGGCAAAAGGGTTCCCTGAACCTTTCCCTTCCTCCCCCTCCTCTCTACCGCCTTGGCCTAGAACAGGGAGCCGGCCAGCAGGAGCCGAGGGATCTCATTAGCTGCCCGTGCAAGGCTGTGGGGCCTACAAGGTCCCGTTCCCGTCCACGCAGTCCTCATAAGGACCTTAAGGCATTGGTGCTACGACTCCTTCTGAGCTCAGAGAAGCTGGACAACTTGGCCAAAGCAGCACAGCTAGTCATGACAGAGACGTAACTTGAACTCAGGTCTGCCGGTGGCACTTGAATGGATGTTCTTTCTTTGGAAACCAGGTGGGGGCCCGCTTCAGAGAGAGGCCGGACAGACCGCGGCTGCCCGCAGGACAGTGAGACTGAGGAAGCGTGCACAATTCATGAGCGGGTATTGGGTGGATAAGGAGACACCCGTCAGAGGCTCTGGGTTCTTCTATCAGTGTGGGCAGTCTGCCCACCCCTCTCATATTCCGGAGGGGAGCACTAGCCACTCTTCTCCGGACGGCGCCTCATTCTGGGGCTTCGGATGTGGTAGGGAGGGGACGAGGCCAAGGCCGTGCCAGCGGATCTGGGGAACTGGGGCTCCCCAGGAATCTGGTCTCATAGGAGCGTTTACCCAGCGGCCGTCACAAGCCCTCTGCTGACAGAAACCATGGCCCGGGGAGGAGAGCGAGGCCAAGGAAGGCCCAGTAATTCTCACTCTAAGCAAAGTATGTCAACCCTGCTGTTTCCTTGTGGCCCCGTAATCTGATTGTAGACGCAATGGAGAAACAGACTCCTTTGAGCAATACGTATACAAGAGGGGGGTTCAGGTACTCATTTGGAGCGTGGAAAATTGGAGTCAGGAAGCCAAAATGGGAGCACTGTGCCCTTGTCTTGTTCTGTGACTTGGGGGCAGCGAGCCCCCTGTCTCTAAACCTCCGTTTCCCGGTCTGTACAGTGGGGGAGAAAGTAACGTAACCCGTGGGTAACTGTGTTCCACGTGGTCCAGTCTTGGCTTGGCGACACGTGGAAAGAATCACAGACTCGCAACCAGGGCGTAATACAAAGAACTTTAAATCTTTGCTTTGGCCTTTCTAGGAGATCCCAAAGTGGGCAGCGGGACTGGGGCCGGAGAGAAGTTTATTCCCAATTCATAGCGATACTGAGAAGACCCCCACCCCCACGGTGTCTCAGTATTCTCCACACACACAGCAGTGGTTTCTTCTTCCCCCACGATTCCCTTCCAGACTCCCCCAGACACAGAGCCCAAGCCGCCTATCAGCATTTCTCCACCTGGATTCTAACATGTTGATCCAACAAGTTTCTCCCTTAGGCTTCTTCTCACACCGGGGAGGGCGGGAAGCTGACTGGACCCTCAGAGAATCCCAGGGACCTGGGGGAAGACAAGGAGGGCCCCACATTCATGCTGACTTGTCCCTGCTCCTTGTCACAGGCCACGGCGCTAGAGCTGATATTTATGGTGTGGGCACCAGGCACCGTGCAAATCGAACTCACAACGGCCCTGGGGGGGTGGGGTGGACTGTGAAGGCCCCTGGGGCACAACTGAGGAGTCCGAGACCCTGGGAGGTCACCTTGTCCAAGACCTCACAACTGTAGGTTAGAAGGGCCAAGTTTCAAGGTCAGGCCATTGGACTGCAGAGCCCATACTGGTAAGCATCCTGCCGGGCTGGTAGCTGCCTTCTCAAGGGTGTGGACCACTGAGTCCCACGAAGGGCCCACGAAAGCGTGTTCGGAGGCTTGGACAGCACTGGGCACACGGAGCTCAATGAAACTTGACTCACTGACTGACTAACCAGCCAACCGAGGGAGGTACTTTATAAAACATGGCGTGCTTTTTTGGGTGACATCTTTGAAAAGCCAAACTTTTCTATGCAATGTTTTTGACCTTCAAGTGGAGGGACCCATAGGTAAGCCGTGGGCTCCGATCTGATGGGGAAGGCCTGGGTGCCAACGTCTTCATCTGCACGGAGTTCCCGCAGGTGCTGAGCCCGGCTGCGCACCCCCAGGGGTGCCTCTGCCCATTATCTGCAGAAGGCAGACACGTCAGAAGGGCCCCCCCGGGCTCTGAGACCACAAGAGGGAGTCCTGTGAGGAGTCCCGACAAGGCCTCTTTCAAGCTGTGTGACTTGGGACAAGTTCCTTAACCTTTCTGAGCCTGCATTTTGTCTTCTGGATGTTCGTGCTACCTTGCAAAGTCATTGCAAGGTTAGGGCTCCTGATACAAAATGTCTAAAACTGGCCGAGGATGAGGACGTGGAGGTGGTGGGCATCTGAGTAAGCCAGGCTTTCTCAGGCTCAGCACTACTGATATTTGAGGCTGGATAATTCTGATTTTTGTGGGGCCGTCCTGTGCACTGTGGGGTATTCGGCAACATCCCTGGCCTCTACTCCCTAGGTGCCAGGACCACCTTCCAGTATGACCACCAAAAATGTCTCCAGACCTTGACAGATGCCCCTCGGGGACAAAATCAACCCTGTTCGAGAGCCACTGGAACAATCAAAGCTATTTTTTCCCTTAATTTGAAGCTCTAATTGGCTTTATTAAACGATTCATGAATCAGGCGGCCTCCCATCCAGCAAGGAGAGGGGAGCTCTTGGAATAATTGTAGCTATTGTTATAAAAAATAAGAATGGTTTTTTAATTTTTAATTTATTATTATTTTAAAAGTTTTTTTAATTAAAACAATTTTTTAATGTTTATTTATTTATTTTTTTTTGAGAGAGAGACAGATTGTGAGTGGGGGAGTGGCCGAGAGAGAGAGAGAGAGAGAGGGAGACACAGAATCCGAAGCAGGCTCTGAGCTGTCAGCACAGAGCCCAATGCAGGGCTGGAACCCACCAACCCTGAGACCATGACCTGAGCTGAAGTCAGACGCTTAGCCGACTGAACCACCCAGGCGCCCCAAGAATGAGTTTTTAAAAAGGGCCGTGATGAGCACAGTCCCATCCCTGGGATGCTAGACCCTGCTTGCAAAATGGTTAGGAACACGTGGAATGTAGGTGGCAGCTGGAATGTTCAATCTGGAGAAGATGAAACGTGGGAAAGGAACTAATATCTGTCTTCAAACAAATGATCACGCAGCCTCCCGGGTGGGAGGAGCCACGGACTCACGCTGTGCCCGACGTTCCTCCACCCCCATGGCCAGCTCCGGCTTCTACTACTTTCCTGGGTGAGGAAATCAAGGAGGAGGATTAGGCAGCTCAAGGAGGTCCCCGGAACCAGGTTATTTCGGTGTCCGGTGTGTTTTCCTCTGTCCGGGTGTGTTAATTTCCTACGGCTGCAGTAACAGATTACCACTCACTTGGTGAATTAAACAATACGCGTTTGTTAACGTAGATTCTGTGGATCAGAAGTCTCCTGCCGATGGAGGTCGTTGGGCAGGGCTGTGTTGCCTCCCTTCCTCCGAGGGCTTTAGGGAGAGTGTTTCCCTGCCCTTCGCAGCTGCCTTGCATCCCTTGACTCCTGGCCCTTCCCATCTGCAGAGCCAACAGTGCAGTCACGGCCTTCTCTGCCTCCTTCCCACCCAGATAATCCAGGATAATCTCCCTGTTTTCAGGTCAGCCGATTAGCAACCTGAATTCCACCTGCAAATTTAATCCCCTCTTTGTCATCGAACCACGTATTTGCTGGTTCCAGGGGTTAGGACTTCTCTGGGGAGCCATTATGTGGCCTGCTGCACAGGGAGTCGAGGGGTAAGAAACTGTGGTGGGCATGTGCAACTGAGGAGGCTTCTCAGAGGAGGGGCTGACAGATCCCCCCATCTGGAGCTGAGGCTCTGCGAGGGGAGCAGGGAGCCCTCAGAGGGTACAGGCGAGAAGAGCCAGATGCTTGGGAGGCATTTTGTGCCTGGCTGGGGGTTTCTGAGTCGATTCTTAGAAGTCATGGGGAGCCAATGCAGGTTCTTGAGCAAGGTTAGGACGGAAACACAACGCAAGGTTTGGGTGGGAGAAGCACCTCTGCAGGTGGGTCCAGGATGGAGCAAAGTGGAGGGAGGTGCAGGCCGGAGGCCATGTAGGTGGGGGGGGGGGGTGGGGGCAAGAGGAAAGAGGGGTGGCAGGAGGGGACAAGTGGAGGACACTGAGGCCTCTCGCTGTAAAGGGACAGAGCGAGGGCTTGGCAGTTTGGATGCACAGTTCGGTCCCTTCCTGGCTGCGTGCATGGGGCACTCCGAGCTTTACTTTTCCAAACCTCAGGGTCCTTCCGGAAACGGACACGGCGGGCTTCCGGGCACAGTCCCACTTGCACGCAGCAGCCCGTCTGCTTCTTCCCTGCTGAATAACAGTCCCCGTGCTCACGTGGCACAGGCATCTTCACGTGCCTGGGCACCTGCACTCTGCTCTCTGTGCCCAGGATGTCACTGAGCGTGGGCGCCCGGGTGGGGGTGCGGGGTGCAGGCAGGAGCACGGGGCGGGTCTCGGGTGGTGCAGGTGACAGCGCCTGTCCCAGGAACCCCGGGGGGGGGGGGGCTCAGACCGTCACTCCCCAGCTTCCTCATCCCTTGTTTTAGCGCCCCTCCCACCCCCTGTGGGGCTCCTTCCAACTCTGGTCACCAGCGTGCTGGTGCCCAAAACTGAGGGACCTTTTCGTCACAGGGGTCAACCAGTTGTCTTCATTGGGCTGGAGCAAGACTCTGCCATTTGCAAGAGCCCTGAGAAAACAGGAGGTTAGGAAAGGAGGGGAGGGGAGGGGAAGGAGGGGGAGGCGGGGCGGGGGGGGGGGAGAGGGAGGGGAAGGGAGGGGGAGGCAGGGAGGGCAAGAAGACACGAGAAAGTTCCTTGTGTGGTGTGCGCCCCTTGCAGATGCGTCAGGAAGGAAGGAAGGAAGGGTACTTGCTGGCCAGGCCTCTGTATTTTGAAGGTGGTCTGACAGCTTCTTTGCTCCAGGGCTGACAAAGGCAGGTTGCCACAGAAGGCGGTTGCCCTGAAGGCCTTGTTGTCTGAAGGTCTAGGCCGCGAAGGGACTGAGCGGGACTGCCCCGTGGGGGTGTGGGCTATGTTGGTGTCTCCAGGGTTGAGGGGAGGCCTCGACTCCAGGGCAGGCAGGAGGGCAGAGGGGCCCTGGGCCCAGTGGCCTTGGGCACCACCAAGGGTGAGGGGCTGGGAAGGGGTCGGCTGGGGCTCAGGGCCGTCTAGGCCAGAGCTGGTCCTCGTGTGGCAGGGATCGAAGGTGTTGGTGGAGGGACCCGCTGTCCTGTACAAGGCCGCCCCGCTAGTCTGCTGGGGCGCTCTCTCCACAACCCCACACTCGGGGTGGCTTACACATCAGAAATGACTCACGGCTCTGGAGGCTGGAAGCCTAAAACCAAGGTGTCCGCAGAGTTGTTCTCTCCTGGCCGGTAGATGGCCGTCTTCCCCCTGTGTCCTCACGTGGTCTTTTCTCTGTGCACGTCTGCGTCCACGTCTCCTCTTCGTAGAGGGACACCAGTCAGACTGGACCAGGGCTCCCCGCCGAAGACCTCATTCCAACCTGAATTACCTCTTGAAAGGCCCCATCTCCAAATACGGCCACATTCTGAGGTACTGGGGTGAGGACTTCAATGCAAGAATTTTGGGGGGACGAAATTCAGCCCACGGTAGCTGTGTATGGCCGGAGCCACTTCTGTTTCCTTGGCGACCAGGTAACCTTGTTCTCGTGGAATCCATGGGAAGGAGAAGGAATGAAAGATGGCGCCACTATGAACTTCCGGCCAGTCTTGGGGGCGGGGGGAGCTGGATTCAATCCCATTTGCTTATCACTATTTTCTGTCTGAATAGATTATATGGGCACCTGAAACAGAATTCTCAGGGCCCACTGGTGTTCAGAGGAAAGTTCTCCTCCTTCCCACACCAGCGCCCCAGGCCTCCTCGTGTCCCTGGCCACCACCGGGTTGCCCTCCTCAGAAGTACTGCCCACTGTGACTGGGACTTGGGTCTCTGTCCCAGTCCCTGCCTAACGCACACGCATCCACTTAGATCCCAGCTGCTCCACGCTGGCTGCCCAGAATCTCTTGGGGACCCCACATCAATGAGACCAGTCTCTGGGGACAGGCCCAGCACCTGTCCCAGATGCCTCCTGCTGATTCCTGAGCGGGCACAGAGGAGAAACACAGCTCTGTCTGCACCTCGACTCTCTGGGCACCTTACGGTCCATCGGGAATGAGAAGAGGAAGGAAGGCAAGACGGTGGCCCTGCCTGGGTTCCAGACCCTCTCGCGTACTCTCTGGTTTCCTTTTTGTGACATCCTTGTCACCCCCCTTTTACAGGTGAGGAAGGTCACACTCAGAGGGTCCACACAGCTGTCCAGGGTCCTCCAGATGCGGGGTGGGGATCAGGATCTTGGTTGGGGAGGAGGGGGGTCCCTGCGCTGATGTCTTCCTTCCCAAGGCAGAGCTGAGGGAAGGATAATCCCGAAGCTGCTGCAGGGACCCGGGATGTAGTGAGACCAAGCTGGCTGATGGAGAGGAAGGGTGCTGGGAGTCAGGCCCATCGCTGCCTTTGGGGACTCAGGGAGCCCATTGCCTCATTTGCCTTTCCTTTGATCGAGTTCTTCCCTCCACCTCCAGCTCTAGTTTTGCTGCTCCCTCCCTCCCCGCTTTCTCTTCCTCCTGAGGAACAGCTCTCTGCTTTCACAGACCTTTATTCCAGCTGCTCTGCCCCCACCCCCCTCCCTTATCCCAGCTTCCCCCAACTCCTCTTACCTTTATCCTCTGTCGGTTCTGTTCTTTAGTCTGCGCTGTCCTTGTCTGGGGAGCCCGGGGACTGACTCACCAATCACAGGGATCAAGGTCCCTCACAGGACCAGTGGAGGAGATATCATAAGCTGTCAACCCTAAACAGCAGGTGGAGAGGAGGCGAGTGATGTCCCTGAGCCCCCAGCTCCAGCCTTTACTAGGCATCATTTGTCCAGTCTACCCATCCACTCATCCACCCATTCACCTACTTATTTACCCATCCATTCACCCACCCACATGTCCGTCCACCCACCCACCCATCCACCTATCTATCAATCCACCCACCCACCCATCCATCCATGCATCTCCCTATCTATCCATCCACCCATTCGTTTACCCACTCACCTATCAACCCATCTACCTACCACACACCCATCCACCTACCCACCTACACACTCATTCATCTACCCATCCACCCATCCACTTGTCTGTCTATCCATCCAGCCATTCATCCATCCATCCATCCATCCATCCATCCAACCATCCATCCATCCGTCCAACCGTCCATTCGTCCATCCATCCATCCATCCATCCATCCATCCATCGAACCATCCAACCATCCGTCCATCCATCCACACATCCATCTGTCCATCCATCCAACCATCGAACCATCCAACCATCCATCCATCCAGCCATCCATCCATTCACCCACCTCTCCATCCATCCATGCATCCATCTATTCACCCACCTATCCATCCAGCCAGCCAGCCAGCCAGCCAGCCACCCATCCTCACTTGCCCTATAGAAACAGCCCTGAACAAGAGAAACACAGACTCTCTCCTCATCCATCTGGAAGATGGCCATTAAATAATGGCATTAAACAAAATGCTGCAGGACAACACTGCACTCTGGAGAAGGTAGACTTTTGTAATGATGCTCATGGTCAAGGAGAAGACAGACTATTTTAGCACAATAAGATACAAGTGATAGAGCAGCAAGTCTGGCTGTCTTAGGGGGAAACCACCCCGGGAGCTGATGTTGGTGCTGGCCTCGCCCCCTCCCCTTCCCCAGCTGTAGGGTCTGAAGTCTCCCAGCCCTCCCCTCCCCCACCCATCCAGCGGCAGAAGAGATGGATGGACAGAGAGCCGAGGAGGAGTTCCAAGGAGGGGATGCTGGGTGGTCGTGCAGGAGGCGATACACAGGGTCTAGCTCTGAGGCCTTGCCTTTTTGATGCCAATAAGTTGACAAGACAGGAACAGCCCCCACTCCATATAGGGGGGGATCTTTCACTGGGGCTTACAGGGTGTGTGAACACCCTCTGGGGTTCTGCTGCATTTGGACCGTGTTGTTTTGGCCTGTGCCTTCCTCCCCTTGCATAGCAATGAAAGTGCTGGTCAGGACACCCTGGCTAACTCTTCTGGAAAGTGTGCCTGTGCCAGGCGCAGCTGTGTGTGCACATCCACTCATCAGAGGCTCACAGCAGCCTGCGAGGGGGGTGCTACCCTCGTCGCCTAAACACGTGAGGCCCCAGGCACGGAGGGGCGAGGTGACTTCCCACGGTCCCCGTGCTGAGGCTGAACAAGAGAGATGCTTCCAGAGGGGACTTACGCCGGAGGAGCCGTCAGACGGCGTTGTCCAGAGGTGGCCGTGTGGCACCCTGTCATGGGACTGCGCTGAGGACCGTCCCACCCGGCCAGCTCAGCTCTGAGCAGGAGGTGCCTGGGGCCGGGGGACACTGCCAAGGACAGTGACAGCTCTGAGCGCACCGTGTAGGGGAGAGGGGCGAGGTGGGGGCTGAGCCCCGTCGGGAGGGAAAAGGGAAAGGCGGCCAAGGGCCAGACCGCGGGGCCCATCTCCCACGTTCAAGCTTTAGGGATTTTTCTCCTTTAAAAATCACACGTCTACCTATTTGTTTATATTCACGGCTGTGAATTTCAGTCAGGGTTCGCGAGGTGCAATCTGCTTACTGTAAAGGCCAGGCTCTGTCGTGCACAGCGCTGAGGGTTTTGACAAGCACGCCCCGTTGTGTTACCACCATAACCGAGCCGCGGAACATCACCCCCAGATTCTGCAATCTCGGCCTCCGAGCGTCTCCGAGTGCCGAATTTAACGTGGGCTGCCCACCCTTGGCAGAGGGAACACCGAGTCGGGCTGCGTGTCTCTGAGCTGTGGGCGCCGGGTGAGGAAGCGAACATTCCAGGCCCGTGGATCAGCCAGAGGCCGGGGGCGTCCTTCCCAGCTGACCTTCCCGCTGCCTGGGGACGCGGGGCCGGCAGCCTCCACGGGGACCTTAGGCTGGGCTGGCGTCCATGCGTTCCCGGCCCTGCTCTTGCTGCCTCTTTGAACATGGCCTTCAGGCATGTAGGGATACTCTGCAGATCCAAGCATGGCCCTGGGGTGCCGGGCAACCGTGCCAGCTCGGGAACCCAGCGTCCTGCCTGGTACAGGGGCCTGGGGGCTGCCTGACGGATACCATTTGTTTGTGAAGGACCCAGGCAGTGAGAAGGCGGCTCGAGTCACTCTGCTTTGAAGAGCCCTGCCAGGCCGTCCTGACTCCAGCCATGGGGCCTGGCTGCATGCTCCTGCTAGAGTCGTGTCTTTGCACCGGACAGTTCAGGGTCAAGGCCCTCGGTAGACTGGCTGCATATGCGACAAGCAGGTGCTGGATGCTGGGGCCAGAACTCCCTGGGTTCAAATCCTTTCTCTACCACTGACGGGCTCTGTGGCATTGAGAAAATTGCTTAACCTCTCTGGGCCTCAGTTGTCACATCTGTAAATGAGGGCTAAGTCTTTTGGTGCTCCCTTCCCTCCCTCCTCCAGACCGCGTTTTATATGCTGAGATGGAAAATATCTGCATTGGAATCTTGGTTCCACCATCCATTTTTATGTGGTATTGGGCAAACCCCCAGGCCATGCTGTGCCTCCACAGGTTAAAAAAAAAAGCCAATTATACTCTGACCCCCCCATGATTATTATAAGATATATCTTGATTTCAAAGATGTCACAATGTGAAAATATGGTGTATCTTAGAATTGCTAATCATTGCTTTCCGGAGCGCTTGCTTTTCAGCCTGTATTTTGTCGCCTCGTGGTCTCAGAACCGCTGCCAAGCATCAGGTCCTCACATCGTTATCCCCATAAGGAAGGGTGAAAAGGGCCAGCCAGCAGTGGCGGGGTGGGGGAGTGGGGAGGACACAAGATCTTTTCTAGAAAGTGCTCAGCAGACCTGTTCTTGCCTACGGTCAGCCAGAAGTGGGTCATAAGGATACGGCCGGGAAAGGGAGCCGGGAAGGGATCTGGCCAAGGGGAATGGGAGAGTCATAAATGGCCTACAGCAATCCTCTGCTCCATCCTGCACGGGGGCTCTATTAGCAGGGCCAAAGTCAGTCGTCGTTGGGCAGGCAAATCCCAGACGCAGCCACAGATGGGACCTTCAAACTCAGCTAACACCACCTCCCACCTGGCCCTTTGACCTATTTATTTTCCCAGCATCCTTAATAGCCGGTCATCCAGCCTCAACTCAAACCCCTCTAACAGGGGGCCCAGCTTCGCGAGCCAGCTCCCAGCCTTTCCAACCCCGGAACTGTTGAAATGCTCGTTTACACTGAGCCAAATGTGCCTCCTCCTGTTAGCTCCGGGCTCTGCCCCTTGGGGGGCCCCCGGTGCAGGTGGTTTTCTCTTCCCAGTGGGTGCAGGTTTTGAAGACAGAGCTCATTCTCTCCCACTGCTCCTCCGGTCCCCACGCACCTTCAGCACCCCCAGCCCTATCCTTTTCTTTTCCAGATCCTTCCTGCCACGATTCTTGAAGGTATCAGGGTGCTGTCACGGAGCTTGGAGTTGAGCAAAGCATTTCAGCCTCTTCTTTCTTGAGAGTTTACTTTTGCCAGGCAGGGTCCTCGATCCCAGGGAGAGAGCAGTGAAGAAGAGAGACCTTCCTCTGTCTGAGCCCACTAGAGAGCCCCCTGTGCATGTACCCTCCTCCAGGAAGATTTCCCTGATTTCTTATTAGGCTAGGGTCCCTCCTGTAGGCTTCCATAGCCCCCCAGGTCCCTCTGCTATGACACTCAGCCTACTCTTGGCCTCCCTTGTCTCCTGATCTGGACCATCAGCCCCGAGAGGGCAGGGAGCGTGTGTTGCTCATGGTGGTTATGCCCATCTTAGAGCCGGCTCATGGTAGGTGCTCCATGAATGGCTGTTTCCTCCATGAAAGAGCGGTTCCAAAGGTGGTTCTCAGAACCAGGAGGAAGGGGACCTCTTTGCCATTTCTGGGGGTGAGGACAGCGCTCACAGCATTAGCCCCAGCTTAGGATGGCCTCCGTGCTCTCCAGCCCTCTTGCCTCCCATCTCAGAGCTGAGAACAGTAGCCGACTTTGGACTGACTTGGAATCATACTGACTGGTGTCCTTGGGCAAGTGACGTAACCTCTCCGAGCCTCAGTTTCCCTTATTTATAAAAGGAAAACACGAACCGTTTCCTTATTGGGTTGTTATGAGGGTGAAGGACGTAATACCCGCCAAGAGCCTGGCACACAGCACAAAGCAGGGTGTGCCACGAACTTCAGTTCTCGCTTCCCCCCGAATGGGACCCCGCCAGCCTTTGCCTTTGCCTTGGGGCTGCAGGACAGAGTGGGGGTTGGGAGCGGAGGGTGACCAGCAGCTTGGAAGTAGCTTTGAAGAAAGTTGGGCTTGGCATTCCCATGCAGCAAGTCCCAGCGGACTGGGAGAAATCTGGAAAGTGACCTGCGTGGGGACCCAGGACAACCCTCGCAGACCACAAAGCATGGTTTCCCAGGCCCGCTGGGTGAGTGCTGATCAATCAACACCCCTTCCTCCCCTCAAACCAGACACACACACACACAAGATGAAACTGACGTCCAGAGAGGTCAGGTGACTTGTCTAAGGTCACACAGTAGCTAGTCCCAGATCTCCAGATTCATGACCCAGTTTTCTTTTTCTTCTTTTTCCCCGCCCCCCTCCTCCTTGCCCAAGAATGTCTCCCTAATGGTCTCTCCTTGGACATGATCAGGCCACGAGTCGCTTCTTTATTTCCCTAGCAAAACAGAGCTGCTACCTCTGGCCAATTCCCTAGGCTGCACTGGAGGAATCTGGGAGAGGGTAAGGCAGCCTGTAGGGGACAGACACTCCAGAAAGGGGATGTCCTTTCCTTGTGCCGTCGCCCTCTGCCTCTGCACCCCTGCACACACGGGTCCCTCTGAGCTGCTGGGTGGGCAGGCGGCTCCTGGATGCTGTCCCAGGGGCATGGCTCCTGAGCTGCCAGGCTAGAGGCCAGTTCCTAGAGGGCGAGCACGTTACTGTTGCTAATATCCTCTCGAGAAGGCCACCACCGTGCTGTGTTCAGCGCTATGAGACGATGTGATGACTGTGCCCATTTAACACCGGAGGAATAGAGTTGCTGGTGAGGTAGCCTGCCCACCGTCCCCCCAGCTAGCCGAGCTGCCCTGGGGCGGGACAGAGCCCTGGCCCCACCTCCGGGCACAGGGCAACCTCTGCTCCTCATGGGGTCCTGCCTAGGCTCCAGAAAGGTAAATGTATGGGGTGGGAAGGAAGAGAAGAATCTTCCTTTCCACGCAGCACAAGCCCAGATCTAGACTTTCCTTCTCGTTGATGTTTTCAAGAATGCAGGGTGATGGAGGCAAGACAAAAAGCAGTTGACTCCCCCAGAAGTCACCTCCCCCACCTGCAGAACGCCTCTGCCCCCCCCCCCCACCACGGGAACCGGGTCCCCACCGGGTGTCCCCTCCCCGGCTGGGGCAGGAGCACGCGGTGGTGGGGAGCGGGGGCTCCGGAGTCTCGCTTTCAATCCCACGTGGGCCAGCAGACCCCATGGAGAGGAGGACCTGGGCGATCGTGAAGGGGGAGTTAGAGCCATCTGGGTAAGGACGGGGTGGCAGGGGGAGGGTGAGAGGCTGGTGAACGCAGTGGGAAGTGGGGCTGGGCCGGGGTGGGAGCAGATCTTGAAAGGCCGTGTGCCGAGGCCAGGGTGTCTGACCTTGTCCTGCAGGCAGGGGGAGCCCCTGGGAGTTTCCACGCAGGGGAGAGGCTGGTCAGATCATGTCTAATCCGCACAGACTCTGCCGCGTGACTTCGAACCAACGTCCCTGCCTCTCCTCTATCAGACCAGGCAGCTGACCTCGTCGGTCCGTAGGTTCTGTCTAGTTCCTGCATCGGGTAAGGACGTGGAGGCTGGGCATGGGGTCAGCGGGACCAGCAGTCAGTCGGGAGTGATCCCATGGACGTGGAGAGGCCCTGGCACCAAATAAGTCCTGGTGGAGCCCACAGGGCCAGAGACGCCTCCATCGGTGCTGACACGGTGTAGACCTCAACTTGACCTGCCTCCTCCAGCCACACTTTGGCCTCCCCAGTCCTGCACCCGTGGGGCAGAGGGGCTTGAGGGCAGGGGGCGCTCTGGGAGGACCGGCACCTGCCGTTAGCATCAGAGGGAGGGGCAGAGAGAGAGGACAGGAGAGGGCAGGTGGCAGGAGACAAGGGCTGGGGGGTGAGGTGGAGAAGGTGCGGGGGGGGGGGGGCATTTTTTTTTAACTTCGTGAAAATATTTATTTGACCCAAATTACTCTTTTTTTCTCTTTCGAAAATAATAACTTAGTAATTCCATGGACACACTTAATTGAAAGTAAGAGGAAGCCCGTACAGAACAACACAAAGATAAAGAAGCTAATCAGGGCGTATTCATTAGGGTAGAGCGGTTAAGTACATGTTATGTGGTTGTAAACTCTCGCAAATACCCGAGTGACTGAACTTGACAATGGAGCATGATTTTGCAAACAACGTGGAGAGGAACCGTGCACTTAACCTTTCTGTTGTGCGGCCACCGGAGCCTCTGCAAACCGCTGACATCCCAGGGCACCAGGCGGGGTGCCTAAACCCCCTCAGGTTCAAACTCATTGGTCAGTGTCACAGTAATCGTTTCTCTGCTTACTGTGCATTCCAGGGGTATCTCAGAAAGATGTATTTTATTTTATTTTATATTTAATTTTAATTTTATTTTTGAGACAGAGAGAGAGAGAGTGAACGAGGGGCAAAGAGAGAGAAGGGGAGACAGAGGGAGACAGAGAGTGGAACCAGAAACGGGGCTCGAGCTCACCCGATATGGGGCTTGAACTCATGAACTGCAAGGTCGCCACCTGAGCCGAAGTCGGATGCTTCACCGACTGAGCCACCCGGGTGCCCCCAAAAGATGCGTTTTTAACTTTTGCTGTGATTTGATGTTTTGTCACGGAAATGATCAAACATAACCTAAGGTAGAATCAGGGGTGGGGAGGAGGGTCAAGGCATTTGTGCTGAGGTGACATTTAGCTGGGTGGCCTCTGGAATCACAACCCCCTTGGCTGTCGGAGCTGGAGGGCCCCTTAGCTGCCACCCGGTGTCCCCTCACTGGACAGAGGAAGAAACCGAGGCCCGGGAGGGACCCATCTTGCTCGAAGCCATGCATCGAATGGGTCAGCGACCGGTGAGAACCCGGGGTTCCCAGCTGTTTCCTGTCTGGTGTCCAGCGGTGTCTAAAGAGTTCCTGCTGTATACACAGTGCTACCAGGGACTTGACTGAATACTGCGTGGGGCGCAGGGCACACCGGTACCCCGGGAGGGGTGGGAGGTTCCTTGGTGCAGCGTCTCCAGCTGCCTGTCCCCCTGGGAGTGGCTTGGGGGCCCCGAGCCCTGCTCCCGACCCGGGCATCCCCTGGGAGCACCCCCGGTGAGGCTGAGGGTTTTCCCGGACCAGCGGATCCCTGCCAAGCAAGTCCCCCTGCGAAGCCAGCACTGGTCGTTCTCTCTCTCTCGCACAAACACACCCTCTGTGTTGCTTTTCCCTTGAATTCTATTCTCCCTCCTCTCTCCTCCTCCTTTTCATCCCCACACACCCGGCTCCCCATCCCTTCCCTCCCCGTTTCCCTCCCTCTTGCTCATAAATTCTCCCCCTGGGGCTTTTTGCCAAGGGGTTGAATAAACAGGAAGGGAAACAGGGAATAAATCACAGCTGAGTCTCGACAGGCTCTGGGAAGGTCTCTGACTCTGGAGACCGTCACAAAGGAGCCAGGAGGTCTCTGCCTTGGGAACCGCAGCCCGTGTCTGGAGGGCCTGGAGGGCTGTGGAGAAGGGGCTGATGGGCGGTGGGGGACAGTGCTATCTGGGGTCAGCGGCGGGCTTGTGATCGACCCCACAGCCCTCAGAGTGAGGGAGGATAGAGCCCAGGCTGGGAGTCTGGTTCTGCTGTGGGACTCTGGGCAAATGTCCTCCCCTCTCTGAGCCTCAACCACCCCATCTGGGAGGAGGGGCGGGATTAGATGAACAGGAGGGATCCTTCCAGCCCCACAGCTTCCTGAGCTGCCCAGATGGGGGAGATCATGCAGACCCCTGGCTTCCCCCCCCCCCCCACCCTCAGGGGGCTTCAGTCAGAACACTTAGCTGCCCCAGGACACCCTTGGGGGGGATGAGGGTTGGAGGAGGTGGCCCCAACTGGAGGCCCTCAGCCGGAAGCTGGCTCTGGCTGGAACCTCCACCCCACGGCCTCCTCTGGCCCTCCAGGTGAGCTGGGACACCACGAGCCTAGGCTGGGAGCAGAAGTTTTGGCTTCCGGTTGCCAGTGAAGGCTGACAACACGCCCCCCTCTTTCAAGTGACGGGCTGGGGCTTTGGGGAGGACAGCCACAATCTGTGGGTGGCAGAGGGAGAGAAAGGATGAAAAGAAGGACGGAGAAGGTCATGGGGTCCAGGAGGAGGCCTGGGTGCCTGGGGCGTGAACAGCCTGGTGTGTGTGTGTGTGTGTGTGTGTGTGTGTGTGTATGTGTCTGTGGTTCAGATTCAGGCATCTGTCTGTGGTTCAGATCCGTGTGCCCCTGGGGAGATGCTGTGAGTCTCTGTTTGATTGTGAACAGCAGCTTGGTGCCCGGACAGAGCATCTCCCCAGGTGGTGAAGAAAAGTGCCAGCTGCCGGCAAATCTTGGCGAGCTCAGTGACACAGCGCCAGCCTGGAAGCCAGGGTTCCAGCCCAGGACCCAGACTCGCTGGACGGCCTTAGGTACGCCGCCGCCTGTCTCTGGCTTGAGAAGCCTCGGTGGCAAGTAACAACCCTCCTGAGCACTTGCCGTGTTCAGGTAGAGGCAGCCCCTGTTCTGATCACGTTCCAGGGCAGAGTTCTCCAGGGCACTCTCTCTCTCTCTTTTTAAAATGTTTTTTAACAGTTATTTATTTTTGAGAGACAGAGCATGAACGGGGGAGGGTCCGAGAGAGAGGGAGACACAGAATCCGAAGCAGGCTCCAGGCCCCGAGCCGTCAACACAGAGCCCGACGTGGGGCTCGAACCCACGAACTGTGAGATCGTGACCCGAGCCCAAGTCGGACGCTCAACCGACTGAGCCACCCAGGTGGCCCCCCCTCCTGGCACATTCTTTTATCTATTCCTTTTCACAGATGTGGAAATGGACACACGTGAGATTGCAGCCTGGGGAGGGGGCCTGGGGACACCAAGACCCAGAGACCCCGCACTGGGGGCCGAGGGTCCAACCATGGGGCATGTGATTCAGATCTCGGAGGTTCCGGCGTGACCCTGTGGCCCTCCCTCCCCCTCACTTGGGTGTTAGGCAGGCCTGACTTGATCTCTAAGGTCCTTGGTGTTCCAGGATGCTAAGACTTGGTGTCTGAAACATACAGTCCACAACAATAAATGTCACAGGAGGAAGGATGTGACCAGGCTGCAGAGGGAAGAGACCCAAGACATTCTGAGCCAAATCCCTCCCCTCTCCCCCTCTCCCCTCCTCCTTCCCCTCCTCTCCCTTCTCAATCCCTCTCTCTCTCTCTCTCTGCCCCAAGAGCTGATTCACCCCGGGAGTGTCTCAGAACCTGCACCCGTGCTGTCTTCTGATGGCAGAGGCCACCAGCTGCTAACCAGGGCTCAGCCATGCTTCGTGGTAGAGCCTCCACTGCCCGAAAAGCCCGGGGATCGGTGGCCACATGAGGCACTTTCAGTGTTGCTTTAACATGCCCTCTTTGTGTCTTCCTCTCCTCTGTCCCTGGCCAGCCTGACTCAGCCACTGGAGGAGGTGGAGGAGCCTGGAGGCAGCCAGCGCCAGGAAGGAGAAGTCCAGCTTGGTGACATTAACAGGGAGATGGGACCGCCCGGCGTTTCCGTTTCTGGACACAGGCACGGTCGTAAAACTGAGCACAGTCAGACCCCGTGCTGTCCCTGGCGGTCCCACCCCGGCCTGCTGCATGAGCTGTTTCCTACCTCAGGACCTTTGGCCAGGTCATTCCACTGCCCGGAAACCTCCCTGCCCTGCACTGTGCACTCGTTCAGGGCTCTGCTGAGATATTTCCTCCCCCAAGAGGCCTTCCTTGACTATTCTACCCAGAGGGGTCACTGACATTTTCTATTTCAGCACCCCACTGTTTGAAACATGCAACTCATTGCAATTTATAATCAATTCAATCATCCAGCTCATTACTATCGGTCTATTTCACTACAATTCATTGTAATAATGGCCCTCCCACCAAACTGTCACCCAAAACAAAGCAGGGGCCGTAGGGGTGCTTAATAAATGTTTGTTGATGGTCAGCAAACATTTCTCGAAAAACTGGCTGAAGGAGATAATGGTTCACCTGGCTCTGAAGGTGGAGAAGGAGCTAGAAATGTTTAGCTGTGCCAACCCAAAACTCAGCTCTCGGTAGCTTAACCCATGAGGACATCTGTCGCTCACTTAGCCAGGCGTCTGGACAGCGGACGGCCCAGGGTCGATGCCCCAGCTTGGCGATGTCATCCGGCATCCTCGTTCGCTCCATCTGTCTTAGTCAGTTTGGGCTTCTACAACAAAGTACCGCAGACTGTGTGGCTTATAAACAACAGTCCAGAAGCTGGAAGTCCAAGATCAGGGCGCCAGCACGGTTGGGCTCTGGTGAGAACCCTCTTCCGAGTTGCTGACTGCCTGGATCCAGGCATGGCAGAGAGCGAGAGATACCTCTCGGGTCTCTTTCATATGGGCATGAACCTCATTCAAGAGGGCTCTGCCTTTGTGACCTAATTACCTCCCAAAGGCCCCACCCGCGAAGACCATCATATCGGGGATTAGGAATTTCAACATGTGAAAGCTGGGGGGACACAAACATTCAGTCCATTGTGTCATCTGCTGCATTAGCACTCTCAGCAGGTGGGTACTGGTGCTTAGGCTTTGACATCTCATGGTCACAAGACGGCTGCCACAGCTCCAGGCATCACATCCGCACACAACTGTCCAAAATAGGAAGGGAAGAGAAGGAGCAAAGGAGCCTACACCTCACGTGGCTTTCTCTTCCACTGAAGAGGAAAAACTTTACCTTGAAGCAAACTGCCACTCACCGGGCCCTCCGGAGATTCCTCTTTACATTAATATCACTCGAAACGGGACCACATGGCCACCCAAGACCAACGAGGGGCAGAGTACACAGACTCCCACGGTCACCTGAGACACAGTGAGATTCGTCTTCCGATCATCTTCTGAGTTATACACAATTCAAGCCAAGAAGGTTCCGCAGTGGGGAAGAGAGCAGACAAGGTCAGTGCCTTCTCCGTCTCCTCCACGGTCTCTTATAGCCTCCCGGGGTCCAAGGCTACTTTTCCTAGTCCCTAGGGCCTTTTCCTCCTGGTCATTTGGGAAAGCAGGGACCAGAGAGGCTAATAAGTGCGCTCAACATCGCACAGGACACTAGAAGGAACGGAACCCGGCTCCCGTCTCTCCGTCCTCCCAGAAGCTGGGGTATACCCTGAGCACCTGTGTCGCACTTTAGACCCTGCTTGTCTACCCCTCAGGTCTGCTGCTTGTTTAGTTGGTATCTTTCCCACGAGGCTGCAAACTCCCTACGTGCAGGGACCTTGAATCTGCCCTCAGCTGTGTCCCTGGCACCTAGCACAGAGCCTGGCATTATTGAATGAATGAATGGGCCCGAGTGTATATAACAGAAAGCTTCCTAACCCACGATGTCACAATCCTGGCAGTAAGCACTTGGTGCGGGGCCCTTAAGCTTTTAGCTGGCCCCGGGGGGTGACACTGATGGTGAACTTTACTTGTGTAAATCTGCCCCGTGGCAGAGAACAAGCAAAAATGGGGGCACAGCTGGCTCCCACGCTGGATAGAAGTTCCTGAGAGGAACCTAGCTCTCAATCGAAGCTATTTAAAAGTGGAATTTTGCAGAGAGCCAGCATGGTTCCTCTCATGATGTGTCCTTAAGTTTGGTTTCATTAAAGATGATTGCCTTGTTTTGATTTCTTTGATACTTTGTGTGGAGTAAAAACCCACATCCCAGAGTCTCCAGCCCTGTCCCTGCCTGTAACTGGTAGCCAGCAGTCCTCCTGGTTTCTTCTTCTTTTTTTAAATGTTTATTTATTTTTGGGGGGGGGGGAGGGGCAGAGAGAAAGAGGGAGACACAGAATCTGAAGCAGCTTCCGGGTTCGGAGCGGTCAGCACAGAGCCCCACGTGGGGCTCGAACTCACGAACCGCGACATCATGACCTGAGTTGAACTCAGATGCTTAACTTATGAGCCACCCAGACGCCCCTCTTCTTCTTCTTCTTCTTCTTCTTTTTTTTTAAATTTTTTAATGTTTATTTATTTTTGAGAGAGAGAGAGAGAGAGAGAGAGACAGAGTGCGAGCGGGATAGGGGCAGTGAGACAGAGAGAGAGGAAGACACAGAATCCGAAGCAGGCTCCAGGCTCTGAGCTGTCAGCAGTGAATCTGATGCGGGGCTCGAACTCACAAACTGCGACATCATGACCTGAGCAGAAGTTGGCACTTGACAGACTGAGCCACCCAGGCGCCCCTCTCTCTCTTTTTAAAATGTTTATTTATTAGAGAGAGAGAGAGAGAGAGAGAGAGAGAGAGAGAATGAGGGGGAGGGGCAGAGAGAGAGGCGAACAGAAGATCCGAAGCAGGCTCCGCCCTGACAGTGAAGAGCCTGGTGCGGGGCTCGAACCCACGAACTGTGAGATCAGGACCTGCGCCAAAGTCAGAAGTTCGGCCGAGCCCCCCAGGCACAACCGGTCCTCTCCCACCCTGCCTGTCAATCCCGCACCTAAGCTGACGCTCCCACACTCCCAGCCCCAGTCCAGCCCCCTGAATTCCCAGGGTGGGGCACGCGGCCACCTACCTGACATTCCCCCCCCCCCCCCACCAGCCCCCTGTGTTTCTCTGCCATCTCCAGCTCAGTCTGGGCACAGTTGAGCCCCTGCTCGCCTCCGGGCGCCCACATCGCACCCGGATCCGTGTGTGGGCACCGGCCCGTCTGCGGACTGCGCAGCCCCAGGCTCCCACCCTTCAGGAGGCTCTTTTTCAAGCATCGAGACTAAGAGAAAAGCTGGAAGTGAAGGCATCGCCGAATCAGCAACCGGGTGATATTATCACGTTATTATTTCTCTCCATTAATAACGACTTGAAGGGAGCTATTATCATAGGGGCGTCCATAAAGTCCTTTCAAATGATAAAGCGTTTTAAAACCGGAAGCTTTTGGAAACAGCGCGCCGCACCGCTCACAGATTCGTTCCTTCCGTAGCTGTTTATTGGCTCCGGTGCCAGCATGGGGCCGGCGGTCAGCCGGCGGGCAAACGGGCAGGGCCCTGCCGATGCCCAGAAGGACAGTGACCGTCCAGGGAGACGTGGATGAGGCTCCCGCGAAGGACTGCACGCTGATCGAAGTGCTGTATTTCATTGACCCGTTTAACTCTCAGAGCAGGGCCGGGAGCACATACTTTTCTTGGCCCATTTTACAGATACGGACACTGACGTGCAGACAAGTGAGGCAACTCGGCCAAGGCCACCCAGCCGGCGCAGGGTAAAACCTTCGTGTAAACTCAGGCCGTCTGGCTCCAGGGACCCGTGATCCTGGCCACAGCTCCCCCAGGATGTGAGCAACGATGTAAATAAGGCGTGTGATTACAAACTGTGGTGGGTGCAATGGCAGAGAAGCTGGGGATGCTGGGAGGGCAAATAAAGTAGGGGACGCCGGGGCGGCTCAGTCGGTTAAGTGTCCGACTCTTGATTTCTGCTCAGGTCGTGCTCTCATGGTTTGTGAATTCGAGCCCCGCATTGGGCCGTGTGCTGAGAGCACGGAAGCTGCTTGGGCTTCTCTGTCTCCCTCGCTCTCTGCCCCTCCCCTCTCTGACTCCTCTCAAAAGAAATAAAAATAAACTTAAAAAAAAAAAAAAAAAAAAAGAGGAGTCCCAGCTTAGTCGAAGGGCCCAGGGAGGGCATCTTTGAGGAAGCGACACTTCCGTGGAGACTGAGAGAATGAGTGGACATAACCCAGGCAAAGACTTGAGGAAGGGGCATCGTGTGCAAAGAAGGGAGCCTGTGCAAAGGTCCTGAGGCAGGAGAGCTCAGTACAGGGTGGGCAGTTGAAGGCAGTGGGTCAAAAATAAAATAAGAAAACGTGTGTGTGGCGGGCAGCGGGGGGCTTTAGGGAGGAAGAAGGTCTGGGGAAGGTGGGGCTGGACTTGGCAGGCACCAGGATTAGATTTTATCCATCCTGCAGCAGCAAGGGTTTAGAGCAGGCCAGGCGCCCTGCCCCTGCGGGGCATAGGAGGCTGTTAGCAGGGTAGGATTAAGGGGGGTGTAGAGCCCCAGCTGGTCTACACACCTTTCTCTGTCATTTGCCCTGGAAGCCCGCCACTGCCGATTGTGTCCTCGGGGTTGGGGAAAGCAATTCCTGACTTCAGTCTCCTGCGGAAAGTCAGACATCTCTGAGCGGTAAAGCCCAGAGCTGTTGCCGGCTGCTACCTTGGTGGCCGGCTTCTCCTTCAAAAATAAGCCCCTGCTCTGGCCACTCTCTATGGGCCTCTTCCCTGCTCAGGACCTCAGGTCCTCTTCTGCAAACAGACCACTGCCCTTTCTCCACCACGGGCTGCTGTGAGGGGCCAAGGAAATGGCAGAGGGACCTTCGGATGGAAACCTTGGCGGCACGCGGAAGGGCTGTCTCCTGTCCTAGGGGCGGCCCGAGACGCCAGACAAGGTAGGCTAGAGGCCGTGGGATGGATGGCGACCGCTGCTTTCCTCCCCCCTCCCGGCACCCCAGGCCCGTGGAATCAGGGCTGTCCGTCACCCTCTCAGCAGCGGCCGGCTGTGCCAGCTCCTCCATATTCCATCAGCTGGAGAGAGAGGAGCGAGGGAGGGAGGGAGGGGTAGATGGAGCCAAAGGTGCCTGTCCGTTGGCGGAGGCAGCCCCTTCACATCCACCAGTCCCCCGACACAGGCTCAGTCAGCAGGCTCTGGACACAGGCCAGGAACCCTTACTGAGGGCTCTGTGGTGTGGGCTGGGCAGATGAGATGCCAGAGAAAAAATGGTGATGGATGATGATGATGATGGTGATGGTGATTGTGATGATGGTGATGGTGTTGATGATGATGATGGTGACAGTGATGATGGTGTTGATGGTGATGATGATGGTGATGGTGATGATGGTGACAGTGATGATGGTGACAGTGATGATGTTGATGATGATGATGGTGATGGTGTTGATGATGATGGTGACAGTGATGATGGTGTTGATGGTGATGATGATGGTGATGATGGTGATGATGGTGACAGTGATGATGGTGACAGTGATGATGATGATGATGATGGTGATGGTGATGGTGATGGTGGTGATCGATGCAGAAATGTTGGGATTTAGAGCTGGTGGCCAAGAAAGAATTCTTGAGACACCCTTGGTGGGAAAAGATGGCGTTATTAAAGCACGGGGACAGTGCCGTGGGCAAAAAGAGCCACACTGGAGTCATGAGGAGTGGCCGGCTCTATATTTTCAAGCTGGGAGGGGGTTAGGGACGGCACAAACCCCCAAGGCATTTCAGAAACAAGGTTTCCAGGAGCTTGAGAGGCAAAGGTCATTTATTACTGTTTAGTAAAACTTCAGTCACAAGCCCCTTCAGATGTATATCAGGGGGCCACATGCTTGGAGGCCGGTCGCCAACATACATCTCGAGGGGTAGAGATAAAGGAAGTTTCCAAAGGAATTTCTGTATGTTTAAAGTAGACTCACAGGATCCTGGGGGTGGGGCTGAGATTGCCTTTTGCCTGTAGCAGAAGGTCAACGTTGAGGCAGCCGAGCAACCAGAGGAAGGTCACTCTGTTTCAAGGACTTGTCGGTGGGTTGTGAGTTATAAGTAAAAAACGTGTTCCTTTTGCCTTTATTCCCCATAACAGTGATGGTGGTGGTGACGATGATGATGGTGACAATGGCAGCGATGATTCGTTACCACTCTGAAGACCTTGCTTGGCGTCAGGCACCCTATAAGCCTTTATGTGCACGACATTGGCTCCATCGTGACCCCCACTTCATAGATGAGGAACCTGAGGTCCAGAGTGGTAAGGAGGCTCGGCTGAGATGTGGCCAAGATGAGGTCTGGCTCTCAGTCCCCGGGGCTCTGGCACTCTCACTCTGATCCTAACCATTATGCTCCCCTGTGAGGGTCCAGAATCAGCAGACTTGCATTCGAATCCTGGGTCCACCACTTCCTGGCTGAGCACCTTGGGCTACAACTTTGCCCTCTGAGCCTCGGTGTCCTCATCTGTAAACGGGCTGCCTCTCGGGGTTGCCGGGAGCTCTGGGTAAGTCCCTGCAGCTCACAGCCAGCCCCCCAAAAAAGTCCTTCAAGTCTTTGTTCAGCTGTCACCTTCTCAGCAAGGCCTGGCCTGCCCACCCTATTTACAGCCGCAGCCACCCCATTCCTCTTGCCCTGTGCTACTCTGTCCCGTCCTCTATATCACACATCACCTTTGCATTGATTCCATTTGCTGTCTCTCTCTGCCGCTGGCACGCAAGCGCCCGGAGGCAGAGTTCTCCACTCGTCTGTGTTCCAGAACGGGACCAGTGTGAGCTGCTAACATGCACTTTCTGAGGGAATGAACACACAGGCGGGTGTCCTCTTCCCCCTTCTCCTTGGAGACAGGAGGACCCAGGGGATGAGATTTAGCTGGCAGTGTTGGGATGGGCGGGAGAGGCTGGGGGGAAGGTGTTTCCAGGGGGTGAGAGAAAACGCATGGGATTCTGGGTCAGGAGTCAGGCAGGAGGTGAGGGAGACACAGGGAGGGATGGGTTTCTCCAGGGTGGGGGGGTGGGTTTGTGCGATTTGTCTCCTGGCCACCCTCTCGGCTGCGGCGGTCCCTTTGCTTGAACTGGCTGGTCTGAACTCCCAGTGCCCTCCTCTCCCAGGGATCCTGAGGCCAAGCAGACGGGGTCCTCCCCGCCCCAAACCCCGGGCTTCCCTGGGCTCAAGCTTCAGCCCACCTGGGGCCAGCACCCACGCGCTCCTCAGTCACAGCGCTGATTCAGGAAAGGTCATTCCAACCCCGAGTCATAAATGTTAGAACTCCATGGACTTTTGGCGATTCTGATCCTTTGAGGAGGGAACAACAAGCTCCAAAAGGAAAAGTTATTGTTCAGGTCAAGCAGCGAGGTCCGCCAGATCCTCTGTCCTGGACCGAGTGACTGAGAAATCCTGGATACCACCCGCACCGCTCCCCTGCACCCGCCCCAGGTCCCATCTTCTGTAAATGCAACCCGGCCTTCAAGCCTTTGTGGGGGCCAGGCATCCCCCACCCGGATCCCCTGCCCCTTCCCCATCCCGGTCCCAGGAATGCTCCCTGCCCCAGCAGTGCTCCCTGTCCCAGATATGTTCTCTGCCCCAAGTGTGCTCCCTTTCTCAGGCATGCTCCCTGCCCCACGAGTGCTCCGCATCTCAGGAGTGCTCCTTGCCTCAGGTGTCCTCCCTGCCCTGGATGTGTTCTCTGCCCCAAGTGTCCTCCCTTTCTCAAGCGTGCTCCCTTCCCCAGTAGTGCTCCCCATTCCAGGCGTGTTCCCTGCCCCAGGCGTGCTCCCTGCCTCAGCTGTACTCCCTGCCTCACCTCTCCTCTCTGTTCCAGGTGTACCATTTTCCAACCGCAGCTTGGGAGCTCACTCTGCCCCTGGGCCTTTGCACATGTGAATTATCTGCCTGGGATGCCTCCTCTGCTTCAGCCGATTGTCACCCCATTCTTAGGGTCCAGAATGAGTCCCCGCTTCCTTCAAGACGCTTTTGTATCTGCTCTGTGGTTGAGCCCACCAGCTTTGCTTTTTAGGACACTACATATTGTGTGTTTTCAGATCTCCTCTGAGTTTTAAGGGATTAGGAAGGGACGTAGAAGGGGACAAGGCAATAGATGGGCTTATATCTTCCTGTTCTTCCAAAGCGCTGTGACCTTGGATCTGCTCCCTAACTCCTCTGAGCCTCATCTTGTCCTTGTATAGGAGGTGAGTCTAGTGAAGAACCCATCCCTAGCTAACTCACAGGCCCTTGTGGGAGGGCCGGGTACACGATAAGGAACAGTGCACACGTGAGGGCTGGCCCCATTCTTGGGGGGCAGGAGCAGTGGGTCCCAGCGAGCTTCCATAGAGAAGACAAGCCCCTTGGTTGGGCCCCCCCGTTCATCGTCATCTCCCCTTCATCCCTGGCCCTGGGCCGGGCACCTAGGAGGACTCAGCGTGCATGGGAACATTGAACTTTGAGTCCCGGGGTCATTCCTAGAACCATCTGTCCCCCTGTGGCCTGCCCCCTCCTCGAGGGACCACGTCTTCTTGGCTTCCTCACCTCAGTGCCCAGCGTGGGGCCTGCATGGAGTAGGTGCTGTGTTTCTGACCCTAGAACTAAAAAGCAGACGTACTTGACTCGGAAGACGTGCTCCAGACCAGGACGAGCCCTTAGAGATCATCTCGCCAAGTGCCATCATTGTGCAGATGGGAACCTGAGGCCCAGAGATGGAAAGGGACACGTTGAGCTCGAGTAGTGGTACCTACTTTGGGAGCAGACAGATCTGGGTCTAGAGCAGTTCTTTACGCTGTTGGGAGTGGGACCCTGGACAAGTTGTGTCTCTCTCTGAGCGGTGGTTTTCCCATCTGGAAACGGAGCTAATGGTGAGGGGAGTCATGGGGACAGAGTGGGATCGCGTCTCTGAAAGCGTGCACACAGTGCCTCACACGTGTTAGGTCTCCAGTAAAGGAGTCCCACGCATTAAAGCAGATCCGAGGAGGGGCGGGGACAGAGCCGGGTCACCCGTTCCCCCCTCAGCTTATTCTCTGCCCGCTTTGATGAGGAGAAGCTGGCGGGTTTCCCTCTCTGCCCCCTCCCCCCCCCCCGCCGGAAGCCAATACCTGATTCCACCCCACGCACCTTATCTATGGAAAGGAGCTACTGATCTCCCAGGAGGTTCTAATCAATGCAGCTACAGCCGCATCCTGCCAACGTCTGGATCCGGTTTCCACACCTTCTTCATTACACCGGCACCAGAACCATCTCTCAAGTCCCTGCCAGCCCAGTAACTCTGCTTCTTGAAGATCGGGTCACCTCCCCGCCCAGGACGACTGCCTTCCTTCTTCCCTCCTTCCCAGAGAGGCCCCCTTCCCCTACCTGCCGGGGACCACGCCTGGACCAGCCGATCCTAGATGACAGTACCCGGCCGTGGATACCACCTTCCACGGAAGCGGCAGTGTGGCGGAGGGGCAGACGCTTTGCAGACAGACCTGGGTTCAAACCCCAGCTCTGGCCCTCACCAGCTGTATAACCCGAAGCAGTCACTCTGCCTGTCCCTGAATGGAGACCAGAATTTCTAATTTGCCTTTTTGATTTTTTTTTTAATGTTTATTTATTTTTGAGAGAGACAGAGACAGAATGCAAGTGGGTCAGGGGCAGAGAGAGAGGGAGACACAGAATCCGAAGCAGGCTCCAGGCTCCGAGCTGTCAGCCCAGAGCCTGACGCGGGGCTGGAACTCACGAGCCATGAGATCGTGACCTGAGCCAAAGTCGGACGCTCAACCGACTGAGCCACCCAGGCGCCCCTCTAATTTGCCTTTTTGTAGGAAGTGCCCAGCATGCGCCTTCTTTACTTATCATCGCTGCTCCTGTTTGGCGTGTGGCAGCCCCATCCTCCTTCCAGGAGGCCCCATTCTCTGGCCCCCCATTTTCTCTGGCTGCCCCAGGGCCGGCTCCACCTGCCTTTCCCATCCTGTGTCCGAGCTCTCCCCGGACTTCCCACCATTCATCTCTCTCATTGCCTACTTGTGCTCCCCTCCTTCCATCAAGCCCTGGATCTGTCCACTCATCTACCCACCCAATCATCAGCCACCCCTCCCTCCCTCCCTCTGTGCTTCCCTTGCTGACCACTGCACTGCCACCTGATGTTTGCACTGACCACGGGCTGCAGTGGTGGCCACGGTCCTGCTTTCACGCACATCAGTCTGGTTGGGGAGACCGATGGGTATTCAGGTGATGACAGCTCATTGCATGAAGTGTTCTGAAGGGCCTCGGGCTCTGCAGGAGCACAGAGGAGGCACCTGACCCAGGTTGGGTGTCCAGAGAAGGTGATCCCTGGCTTGAGTCCTGAGGGGAAGGGTGTAGAGAGAGGAAGAGCATCCCTGAGACGAGAAGAGAAGAAAGTGCAGCTCTCTTGGCCTCCCAGGAGATCACGGGACATGAGAGAAGCTGCGAGTAAGCCCTTGTGGCTCACATTAGGGCTCCAGAGGCCAAAGATGAGGCCGGTAAGGAGGCCGAGGCCAGGTGATGCCAGGCTGTGAAGTCAGACCAGGTGGTGACAGGAGCCACCAAAGTGTTTAAGTGGGGGAATGATGTGGCCATAGGGCATCAATGGGTCCCTGAGCACTCTGGCCACTGCACAGAAAAGATAGTGAGGGCCAGAGGCAGAGATGAGAGCAGACTGTTGTGGTGGCCCAGTCCCCGATACGATGAGCCCTGGACCAAGATGGCGGCCAACGAGGAGGACAGAAGCGGGAAGATGAGAGGCACGGTTAAGACATAGCCTTGATGGACTTAAGTGAGGGATCGGGGGTGGGGGCAGGGTGTCACCTCTTTAGAGATGACCCTCACCTCTGCTGGAGCTTCCTCAGTGGCCACCCTTTGGCTCTTATAGCCCCAGACTTTTGCACAGGCCACTTGCCCTGCCTGGAAGGACCCTACTCTGAAGGTCAAGTGAAAATTTTTAAGGTAGCCAGCAGGCAACCAGGAGCCACTGGCAGCTCACAAGCAGGAGACTGGCATGCTCAGGTGCGGGTGTTAGAAACAGTCTGGCTCCAGGAAAGGCTCAGTGGTGGGGATGGTCAGAGTTGGGTGGGGAGGGGAGGGATGTGGGGCTGTGGGTGTCAGATCTCAAGAGTCATCACTTCCTGAGAGCAGGCTTCTCTTTGACCCACTCACCCTCAAACTAAGCCAGGTCTTTCTCTTGTAACCAATTTTCCCACCCTGGGCTTTTCCACAATTTGCAGTTTTATATTTATATGCGTGGTTACTTAATTCATGTATATTTCACTCCCAGCATCTAGCGCAGTCCTTGGCACATACCAGGTGCTCAATAAACGCTGAGCGAACGATGAGCAAGTGATCCTGGTTGGAGTTTGAGCCGCACACTGGATGGGCGGATACCAGGCTAGAAGGAAGGGTTGGTGGATACCAATGTATGGGGTTTGGAGGCCAAGGTTAGCTGTTTAGATCAGAACCCCAACTTCTCAACACCAACTGTGAGGAATATCCACAGCAGAAGTATTTTTAGGAATTCTAAAATACTAAATGGGCTGAAAAAGGCATCCCAGAGGGAAGCTGGCAGGGCTCAGGGGCTGCCCGAGTTTTGGAATTACTCATCCGGCGCGGGCTCTTCGCTGGCACAGAGAATTGAGGCACCGTCCTGGCTGTTTTGTGCAGAGGGCCTGGATCTGAACCACGTACTAAATAAAGGCTGGAACACGATGTACCACATTTCCAACCCTGAACACATCTCAGAGCTGACAATAATATATATGTTATTTTTTTTTTAATTTTTTTTTTATTTTTACCAAACTACAAAGTGCACGTGATTTTCTCTTGAACACCCGGTAAAAAAGCTGAAACTCAAAGCCAGATGTAACGGACAGAGCTGGGCTTGCTGGCATTTCCGCTTCCCGGAGGCGGGCTCCGTGACCACTCGTCGCTTCGCTCTGCGAACCTATGTTTTCTCACCAGTAAAATGAGGTGCGCATCCCCTCCCCCTTCAAGTCACAGGTGTGATGGGGCTGTTGGATGTGAAAATTATTTGAACGGTCTTGGCTAAACAGGAGGTGTGGCTTAATTAGCCAAATGGATATACCTTTCCAAAGTTAGGAAATGGAAGCATCCACAGGTCCCGCCAACCTTTGTGGGGCATGTGAATACATTACTGGTCTTACTCCCATTCGCAGAGAATCTTTTCGCCCCTGGCCAATGGGCTGGCTGCTTTTGTGTGGGTGCCCGCCCCTCCTCCAATCAGCTGTGGCCGAGGGCTCACGTGACACTTAGGCTGCCGCGTGTTCTAACACACTATTCAATAGTCCTAGGAAGGGGCTGCTATTATGCCCATTTTACAGGGAAGGAGTCTGAGGCACAGAGAGGTGACTTCACCAATGACAAAGAGCTACTAAAATGCAGAATCGTGATTCGCACACTGGGCTTTAAACCATTCAGTTCCATCGTCTGGTTCATCTCTGTATCTTCGGGGCTTAGCAGAGTGCCTGGCACGTAATAAGCATTCTGTATGTTTGCCAAGTGAGACTATAGCAGTAATAACTTTGATTCTACAGGCTTATTATGAAAATTAAGAAAGTTAGTATCAGTGAAAGCATCTGGCACAGACCCTGGGATTGAGCGGCGGTGAATAAATATTGGTTTAATTCATTCATGGATCATTCATTCTTCTTCCCTTGTGGGCTGGGGCCACTGCTCCCTGCAAACGTGGGGAGAAGGTGAACCCTGACTTCCCTCCACCCGCCCTGCATTCTGCAGACCGCCTGGGCTTTAGAGACCTTTGCCCATCATGAGTATCTCCAAAACCTATTTACGAGGGGAGTTCACGGTGGAGGTAAGCCCCTCTCTGACCAGCCTCTCCGGGGCCCCTCCCTCCTCTCCCAGGGGACCTTCCCCGTCTTTTCCAACCACCCCCCCCCCCCCAACCTGGCCTCCAATCGCAGGGCTCTCCAGCGTTTTGCTCACATCCAGCCTTGCTCCTGGTAGTTTTCCTGTTCAGACTTCAAAGGTCTTGTCTTCCAACCAGAAATCACTTCTCTCACTCACTGTTCCCCCTGAGGCTTTATGGGCACCTCTCTGAAGTCACTGTGCACCGGGGGTGTTACGAACTGTACTAAAAAGTGCATGGATGCTGGGGCGGGCCGGTGTGGATGGGCGGGTCGTCACCGGCTGTGTGTTGGGCGAGTCAGGTATCCTCCCCCAGCCTATGTTTCCTACACGTTACGTGCTGAATAAGCACCACTTCTCGGGGCTGCTGTGAAGGTGAAATTAAATGATTAAATAGAACAAATAATAATTATCAGTTTCCTTCTACGTATTGTGTAGAATGTCAGGCCTGAAAGGGACTTTAAAAAAATTTTTTTTTAACATTTATTTATTTTTGAGACAGAGAGAGACAGAGAATGAACAGGGGAGGGGCAGAGAGAGAGGGAGACACAGAATCTGAAACTGGCTCCAGGCTCTGAGCTGTCAGCACAGAGCCCAACGCGGGGCTCGAACTCGCGGACCGTGAGATCATGACCTGAGCCGAAGTCGTACACTTAACCAACCAAGCCACCCAGGCGCCCCTGAAAGGGCCTTTAAAGGAATGTCGGATCCAGTGCTTTTCAAACTTCTGTTTCGCTAAGTGGAGCCACTGTTTCCCACAGGTTAAGGGGAAGCTCAGTGTGTAGAAACGGATCGACCAGCACGGCTCTGGGGAAGACGGGGCCTAGAGCCCCGCCCACTCGGCTCCTCCCTCAACCCCACCCCCAGAGGCCCCAAGGGACTTCCGGCGAGCTTCCGGGGCGGGGCGCTCAGTGCTGAAAGGAGGCCTCTCTAAGAGAAGTCACATAATCGTCATCTCGGTCGGGAGCTAGGGCGTTTCTATTCCCTTAAAAATTCTCTCAGGCCCTTTACAGCCAGTCCCTCTTCCTACCGCCAGCCCCTGGAAACCACCAATTTGAACGAATGGTTTGCTTTCTGGCCATACAGTTCTGTTTCTTCCAGAATGTCACGTGCAGTCATAGGGTGATTAGCCTTTCGCTTAACCTGTCATGTTTGACAGTCAACTGCGTATCCCTGTTTGTTCCTGTAGATTGCTAAGTAATATTCCACTGTGTGAGGATATCCCACACAGTGGAATTTATTTATCCATTCACCACTTGATGGACGTCTGGGTTGTTTTCAGGGTTCGGCTGTTATGAAGAAGCCCTCCATGAGCATTCGTATAGAAGTCTTTTGCTATTTCTCCTGCACAAACACCTGAGTGTGTGATCGTTGGGTCAGATGGTGAGCCTATGTTTAACTTCATAACAAACTGCCAAACTGGAATTGCCTTTGGAGTAGTGAGCCGTGTTCCTATGTCTGTGATCATGTGACTCACGGCTTTAGGAGGGTTGCTTTGTACTCTGGGTGAGTGGATTATAGTTTCCTATGTGGCTTCTCTGAAGGACTTTTGCATTTTACCCAGAAGTCCACTGTTCCATTCATCAAACCCTTCCCCCAAACTGTAGGTCAAAGGATTGGCTTCTCCTCCATGAGGAAAGCTTTTCCGTGAGCCAGCAGGTAGGGTCACCCCAGACAAGGGGGAGGGGTGGGAATGCCAGGTGGGGTGCCAGTGAACCGGGTGTTTGCCCAGAACTATGGGCACATAGATCCCCTATGTATCTGACATCCAGAATGCTGCAAAGGAGGGTGGCCAGTGAGGAGAAAGTGCCAGAGAGAAGGGGAGCTGCCACAATGGTCCTCCCCTCCTAACACTGACCCTTGTTTTTTTATTTTTTTTAATGTTTATTTCTGAGAGAGACAGAGTGTGAGTGGGGGGAGGGTCAGAGAGAGAGGGAGACCCAGAATCCGAAGCAGGCTCCAGGCTCCGAGCTGTCAGCACAGAGCCTGACGTGGGGCTCGAACTCACGAACTGTGAGATCCTGACCTGAGCTGAAGTCGGACGCTTACCGACTGAGCCACCCAGGCGCCCCCCTTCCCCCCTTCCCCCCTTTCCCCCTTGCTTTTTCTGCTCAGGTGCCGGAGTTCTCCCTGTCAGATCTACTTCTGCCATCAGGCACAAAGCGACCAGCTCTTAGACCAAGCAGTGATGGAGGAGGGCTCTCCAGGGGACAAGCTCCTGTTTCAGAGTCTCCTCTGAAGACACTGACAGAATCAGGGCAGAATGGGCTGTAAAAGGAGTTCAGTGCCTGTCTTTTGACTCCATCCGTATCTCTGCACCTGCACAGCCCTGTTCCCAGCTCCCAGACGTTGACTCACTGATCTGCTGACGTCTGCTCTCGGCCCCATCAGCCCGTTTTCCACAGCAGCCAAGAGACTTGCTTTATTTGTGAAGTTTTGCTCTATCTCTCGACACATCTCCCTGTCTAAATCAAGAAACACATGGTTCAAAAATGCAAAAGATACAAGACGGTGTGTGGAGAGAAATGTCTCCTTCCCACCTCTTCCCCAGCCACCCGGCTTCCCTCTTGGGAGACAAGTCAAGTGCTTGTTTCATAAGGATTCTTTCCAGAGTGTTGTGTATGTATAAGACCATGTAGATGTGTACATATTTGTTCCCTTCCTGCTGTGTTTCACGTGGATGGCAGCCCATGATAAACACTGTTTAACCATGGAAGGCTTCCCGGAGGAAGCAGTTTTCAGGCCAAGATCTGAAAGATGAAGGGGCTAACCAGGTGAAGTGGGGGAACATTCCAGGCAAAAGGAGCAGCCTGCATACAAACCGTGAGGGGGGTCTACGTGCAGAGATTGCAGAAAGGCCTGGGGGTCTGCAGCTCTGAGTGGGAAGGAGACGTTCCCAGGAGGGGTGCGGGTGCAGACCAGGCCTGAGCCTGAGGCCACATTCACTTAGTGTTTTGTCCTTAGAGAATTGGAGAGCTACTCAATGGCTATCCGCAGGCAAATAAAATGATCACTGTTGTGTTGTAAGAAGAAATCTCTCAAAAGATTGGAGGCAACCTGAATATCCATCATTGAGGGACCAAGTAAGCAAATTATGGTACATCCATTCAATGGAAAACTTACAGCCATTTTTAAAAGTTTATTTATTTATTTTAAGGGGGAGCGGGGAGAGAGAGGGAGAGAGAGAATCCCAAGCAGGCTCTGTACTGTCAGCCCAGAGCCGACTTGGGGCTGGATCCCACGAACCGTGAAATCATAACCTGAGCCCAAACCAAGAATCAGAGGCTTAACCCACTGAACCATCCAGGCACCCCCTTACAGCTATTTTTAAAAAGCAGGGGTGGGGGTGACTCTTCTCGTACACAGAAGGAGTAGTCTCTTGCTATGCCCCCCTTGAGCACCAACCCACACAGCCAGGCTGCAGGTGCAGCCCACGAAGGAAGCCACATCTCGGCTCCCCCGCGCCCCCCACCTTTCCAGTCCTTCCAGTCACTCTCATCTTCTCTTCAGCTTCGAGGTTTCTGTGTGATTCTGGGAGTTCCCTCCTTGGATTTATTCTACCAAAGAAGCTTTGTCTGTGTTAACTACAAATGTCTCTTAGCAACATCTCCTGGCGCATCTCTTCGTGGAAGGTATTTCTCTAATGATCAAAGGTCTATTTTTATAGACTTTCTCCTTCTCAGGATTGTAAGAATAATGTTCCTGTCTCATATCAGTGTCTTCACTAACTGTAACCCTGTGTGGCGGCTATGAAATATTCCCATTTTACAGCCACGGAACTTCCGAGAGAACCTTTGCAGTGTGGCCACCCTCAGGGTGAATCCTGATTGGTCTAAACCAAGTCCTTTGCCAGTGATTGGTGGAGGGGCGCGCTGGGACCTGGTTCTGGCCAATGAGATGTAAGGAAAGGGTTTTCCTCTCTCAGGAGGGGGCGGGGCAGAGATAAGGCAGCCTTTTTTTTTTGTTTTTAATTTATTTTTATTTATTTACTTTTTATTTAAAAAAAATTTTTAGGAGCATCTGGGTGACTCAGTCGGTTAAGCATCCAACTTTGGTGGCTCAGGTCATGATCTCGAGGTTCGTGTGTTGGAGCCCCGCGGAGCCTGCTTTGGATTCTGTGTCTACCGCTCTCTTCCCCTTCCTTGCTTGTGCTCTGTCTCTGTCTCTCTCAAAAATAAATAAATAAACATGGGGCGCCTGGGTGGTTCAATTGATTGAGCGTCCGACTTCAGGTCATGATCTCCCAGTTTGTGAGTTCGAGCCCTGTGTCGGGCTCTGTGCTGACAGCTCGGTGCCTGGAGCCTGCTTGGGATTCTGTGTCTCCCTCTCTCTGCCCCTCCCCCGCTTGTGCTCTGTCTCTCTTTCTCTCTCTCTCTCTCTCTCTCTCTCTCAAAAATAATTAAACACTAAACAAATTTTAAAAATCAGTAAATAAACTTAAAAAAATAAAAATAAAATAATTTTTTAAGTTTTTCATTTTATTCCAGTGTAGTTAACATACCGTGTTATATTAGTTTCAGGTGTGTAATATGGTGATGCAACACTTCCGTAGGTCATCAGGTGCTCATCCCAAGTGCACGCCTTAATCGCCATCATTTATGTAACCCATCACCCCCACCCACCTCCCTTGTGTCACCCATCAGTTCTCTATAGTGAAGAATCTGTTTTCTGGTTTGCCTCTCTCTTTTTTACCCTTTGCTCATTTGTTTCGTTTCTTAAATTCCACTTGCTTGTGAATGAAATCATACCATATTTGGCTTTCTCTGACTTATTTCACTTAGCATAATACACTCCATTTTGTTGCAAATGGCAAGATTTCATTCTTTTTTTATGGCTGAATGGTATTCCATTGTGTGTGTGTGTGTGTGTGTGTGTATGTGTGTGTGTGTATATATATATATACACATATGTATATACACACACCTATATACATATACATACACATATATATATATATATACATATATACATCTATACACACACACACACACACACACACACACACACACATACACTACCTTTGTCCATTCATCTATAGATGGACACTTGGGCTGCTTCCATAGTTTGGTTATTGTAAATAACGCTGCAATAAACATAGGGTGCCTGTGTCCTTTTGAATTAGTATTTTTGTGACTGCCTTTTTAAATTTATCTTTTATTTAAAAATTTTCTTGGTAGCTCCTTCTCGTTCTGGATACTATTTATGAGGCTTTCACATCCTGAGCTGTGGCAACCGTTTTGTGGTATGAGGCAATAAGCTTGAGAATGAAGTCAAATGCTCAGAATGGCAGAGATGGGAGAGCCTGGATCTCTGTTGAGATCGCTGAGTCAGTGGCCCAACCCCCGCTTAACTTTACTAACTGGGTAAGTAAACACTAATGTCCTTACAGCAGAGCGGCCATTGACCTTGGATTTCTGTAACTTGACACCAAAAGCATTCTTTACTGATAACAGTGAGGATGCCCTCACTGACCTCTCTGAAATGCTCCTGCCTTAGGATGTACCTCAGGAATCACAGACTCCCGAGGAACCCGGGCAAAAGGAATGACCTGGGAGCAAGCCAAGCATGGGCTCCAGGCTCTGCTCCACCACTAATTAGTGGTGTGGTTATGGGCAAAGTCAGTCCCTTCTCGCTCTCCTGTTCTCTCCCTAGTAAAGTGAGGGGTTGCGTGACCTCCGGGGCATCTGCTAACAAGGACTCACAAGCCCTCTGAGCCACACAGGGCTGCTCGAACGAACGTTTCCCTGCTGAGGGTGATGAGTGAGTGGAGGGGGTCCAGGCTCGGCTGGGTGCTGCTGAGTGTTTGGCGGTGACTGAGGAATCAGACTGGCCTCAGAGGCTTTACTCATTCCTCTTCCTCATTTGTCAGCAATCCTTCATCGTGCCCCAGTTTCAGGGTGTATTTTTAGTGGAAATAAACTCACACAGCTCAGGATGACACAATTTGTTCAGGGGGTTCGGCGTCACCTGCCGATGAACCCAGGCTGGGGAGCAAGGCACGGGGAGGTGGCCCAGCCAGGGACCCAGCAGGTCAGGCCGGTGGGCTAATTAGGGAAACCATCTAGTTTTGCAATAAAACCAAAAGCCTCCAAGGGCTGCAAGCCTGGGTGAAGTGAGCCTATTCGACCTGGGACCCAGCATCAAGCCTGCAAGGTATTTACCACCTAGCCAGGGAAGCAGAACGGCTATTTGAAACCCTGTTTGCTTCTAAATTCGGGGCTGGGATCTTGCGTGTGTTTTGCTGAGCACGTTGATAAGTTTGGAAACACGTGTTTGGAAGTGGGCAGCTGAAGGGGGACGGGCGTTAAATCCTCTGCCTAAATAAGGGAGGAAAATTTAGTTTCCAGAACCTAGAAGACCATAGAGGGCAGGGTGTCATAGATCCTGTTGGTGACCTGTCCAGACCCCTTTGCAGGACTGGCTCGCCCAGGTCCCTCCTGCTGTGGCTGTTGACCGCACCCTTCAACTGAGAACTGCCTCCCACCCACAGAAGCCTGGGAGGCCACCCTGCCCGCCCTTGGCCAGTGACTGACCAAGGCAGGGGTCTAAAAGCCCCTCCCTGCCCCTTGGCTCAAAGTAGGAGAAATCTGTGGAGCCCTTCCCTCCGGGGCTCCCCAGGGGTGGGGTGAGGCCAAGTGTCCACTGAATTCACATCTCAGCATAGTCTCTTCTCCCCCATTCTGCTTCCCTCACTCCCTTACACGGTCCTCCTGTGGGTCCTCAACAGACCATTTGCACAAGATTCCTTGTCTCAGATGCTACTTCTACGAAACCAGACCTATGATCATGGAAATGATGACACGGGGCTGGACCGAGCCCCTTCCAGTGGGACAGAATGGCCGAAGTCCGAAGTCTTTTTGGCCATGTGAATCTTGAATGTACAATTTGAACTGCTGCTGATTAGATGGGCAGACACGGGCAAGTTTGTTTGTTTGTTTGTTTACCTCTCTTGCCGTGGTGTAACCTCTCGGTCCATCCCCTTCAATCTCAAGTACAGTCTATTACACGCAGAAACGCCTTGCAAGTATGGGTGTGGGGGTGCGCACCCGAAACATAAGGGAAGGGGTTGAGCTCCCCAGTTGGATTGACCCAAGACGGAGAAAGGACGGGCAGCACAGCAAGGCGATTCAGAACCGGAATGAACTCAGCAGAAACAGGAGGCAGAGGTGGCCATGAGAAGGTAAATCCGCTGGGAATTTGCATAAAGGTTGGGGAGGGCTTGGGACTTCCTCCGGGAATAGAAGGGGGGGGGGAATAGAAGGGGGATCGGCATCCTTCTTACCTACATCTTAAGTAGCAGAAAGACTCCAGCTGGTGTGGAGGACACGACCAGTGTGTACATAGCATTCGTTCTCCCTTCCTTGATGACCGAGCATTGGTTTACTTTGGACAACAATGCGCCCAGTTAAAGGAACGCATTTGCCCGGAGCAGCTGGGTGGTGTCCTGCCGGCCCCTCTGGGTTTAAGCTGCCGAGGTTGGAACCCCAGTATTCACGGCTGCACCTCGCCGTCCTGAGGGAGAGCCTTTGCCGGGTAGTCTCTTTCCTCAGGATCATCATTGTTTATTACCATATTTTCCATGGAAGAGACTTTGGGAAACAGCCCAGTGAAGGGGAAAGAGGATGGGCTGTGCAGTCAGATGCAGTTGGGTTTGGGTGTCAGGTCTCCTGCTTACCCCCCTTCCCCAAATGCCTTTTTTGACAAATCAGGCTCCTTGATTGTCATTCCTTCTGTAAAGTGGGTGTAATAAGATTTTCCTATGTCCCCAGATTCCTGTTCGTTGAATGGAATCACAGTGGATCCCATATGTATAAGGCACCCATTTTATGGTCTGGCACATGGTTGGTGCTCGAAAACCTTAGGTACCTTGGCTCCACGGGTCCTTCTATCTGTCGGCCTTGATGAAGTCTGAGTGGAACAGACTGAGAGCCCTGGATGGCAACAGTGTTTAGACCATGGGGCTTGGGGGTGGGAGTTGGGTTAAGCAGAGTGGGTTTTAGCACCCTTTTGGTTCTCACATGATGAGCACCAGAGCTGTGGGGGCGGAGTTGGGGGGAGAGAAAATGGGGACCGAATTTCCTCCCTTCATGTCTTAAACATGGCTCCTGGGTTTACCTGTTCAGCAGCTGATGGTAAAGAAGCTACAATAATTGGAGAATTCTCCCTCATGGCTCCATATGACCGGGGCACAAACACATACCCTCAGATGACAGCACGCTGAGGGTGCTGATGTAAAGTGGGGGGCGGGGGGCTTCACTTCTCTAAGGGTTATAGCCAGCCCTTTTGGGTTTAGTCTAGGTCGGCCCAGGTTCAAGTGGTCTCCCTGTGTTCCCACACTCTTGAATTAGTAACAGCAGGGCGGGACCATGTCAAATTCTTATATTATAATAACAGCCAAGACTTGTATAGTGCCAGACATCACGATTCTTTTTAAGTATTAATTCACTGGGGCGCCTGAGTGGCTCACTCGGTTGAGCATCATGTCTCACGGTTCGTGGGTTCGAGCCCCTTGTTGGGCTCTGTGCTGACAGCTCGGAGCCTGGAGCCTGCTTCCGATTCTGTGTCTCCCTCTCTCCTGCCTCTGCCTTGCTCGCGGTCTGTCTCTCTCTCTCTCTCTCAAAAATAAATAAACATTAAAAAAAATTTTAATTAAAAAACAAAACAGCTCCTGACATCAGCAAGGAAGCAAACTAACATCCTAGTGGAGCAGAATGGCAAGTCAGACAACCAATTAGAAACATAACAAAGTAGGGGCGCCTGGGTGGCTCAGTTGGTAGAGTATCCTACTTGGGCTCAGGTCATGATCTTGCAGTTATTGAGTTCAAGTCCCACATCAAGCTTGCTGCGGTCAGGTCAGACAGAGCCATCTTCAGATCCACTGTCCCCCTCTCGCTGCCCCTCCCTTGCTTGAGCAAGCTCTCTCTCTCAAAAACAAATAAACATTAAAAAAAAAAAAAAAGAGGAAACATAACAAAGGACAGTGATAGGTGTTTATTTATTGATGCCATAGAAAGATTGGCCAGTAGAGCTCTTCTTAAAGAGGTGACGTTTGAAAACACTCAAATAAAAAGAATGTGAGCCCTGCAGACATCCAGGGGAAAAACAGCCCAGGCAGAGGGAACATCGAGTGCCCAGGCCTGGGGGGAGGGACACAAAGGCCTGGGGGGAGGGACCCGTTTGGTGTGTCCAGGGACCAGCTGGGACAGCTGCAGGGCTGGAAGAAAGGAGCAAGGTGGGAGGGGCGAGAGGGAGAAAAGAGGGCAGAAAGATGGGCAGGGTGGGCACACAGAGGGGCTGCTAGGGCCCAGTAGAGACGTGAGGTTTTAGTTGCTGGAGAAAGGAAGCCACTGGAGAGTGTGACACAATCTGATTTCTGTTGTTTTTTTAAAACGCTTATTTCTGTTTGAGAGACAGAGCACGAGCAGGAGAAGAGCAGAGAGAGAGAGGGAGACACAGAATCCGAAGCAGGCTCCAGGCTCTGAGCTGTCAGCACAGACCCCGACGCGGGGCTCGAACTCACGAGCCGTGAGATCATGACCTGAGCCAAAGTCGGACGCTCAACCCACTGAGCCACGCAGGCGCCCCTGACTTCTGTTTTAAAAGGAGCTCTCTGGCTGCAGTAGAGGGGCCAGAACATAGAGGGCCAAGGGAGGAGACAGGGAGACCAGATGGAGGGGGCTGCTGTTGTCACCCAGGCAAGAAATGACGGTGGCTAGCTGGGACAGGAGGTGGCGAGGCGATGCAGGTGGTGACAAGTGGACAGCTTTGGGGAGGATTAAGGTGGGCAGAGCCAGCGGGATTTGCCGACAACTCGGACATGCGGAGGGAGAGCCAGATTGGAGGCCGGGGCCGCCTGTACGTTTTTAACTTGGGCAGCCAGATAAATGGTGGTTACGGGCTGGGGCCGGTTCCTGGAAGGGCCACCAGGGAAAGAGACGATGAAGACATGACGTCTGCCCTCTCTGTCTCGTATCTAGTGAAATACTCAATAAACCCTGAGGGTCTGGGGAAGGTGATCCCCCAGATCAGGGCCAGTTCCATTTGGGCCACCTTTTTGTCAGTGTATCTGATTAGAGAGATCCCTTTCTGGGCTCTGTGGTAGAACAGGTGTCATGGGAGAAGCAGCCTTGGCAGCTGTTGGGCAACCCCGTAGGTCAGCGATGTCTGGTTTATAAACTTGCTAGAATTGGAAAGAACCAAAGAAATTAGTTGAGGAGAATCCAAACAGCATTCCAGAGGAAGTCTATACAGGGTTCCTGAAATAACTCAGCATCCATAGAACTGATTATAGCCATCGTGCCACAGGTCTGGCACGCCATAATAGATTAGCAGTCTGTCGCCATGGGTGGCCGGGAGAGGTGTTTTCGTCTCGATTTTTCATCAGAGGCCAGCTGGCAAGAGACAGGATGGGGACCTCAGATTTTCTTAGCGTTTTTCCTAGTAGTCAATTATTCCTATGTAATTCAACTGTCAGATGGAGACTTCCTACCCCTTGAGAGCTTCAAAATTATCAGGACGAGCCCCCTAGTTCCATGCCCTTTGGAAGTCTAAATTTCTGCAAACTTGGGGGAGAGGTAGAGACTCCTGTTATCAAAGTCACTGTTATCTCCAGGCTATTGCAGCCCCTAGTATTATTTTTGTCTCCCCCAAAACTGATGAGATGGGACGCTCATTTCCTTCCTTATTTTCTACCGTAACCTGATCATAATGAGCAAGGATCCCATGCTGCCCGTCTTTGCCTTTATCCAGAACGCCCAGCCCAGCAAACAAAGGTAGTTAAAAAGTAACTCCAGGGGTGCCCGGGTGGCTCAGTCGGTTGAGCGTCCAACTTCAGCTCAGGTCATGATCTCAGGGTCCCTGAGTTCGAGCCCCAAATCAGGCTCGCTGCTATTAGCTCAGAGCTCGCTTTGGACCCTCTGGCCCTTTTCTCTCTGCCCCTCCCCTGCTCGTGCTCTCTTTCTCAAAAATAAATAAACCTCAACAAAAAAGTAATTCCAATCCCTAGCTTCTTCTTTCCAATCAAAGTGGAGAGGATCTCAGTGAGATGTCATAGTTTCATTTCTCAAGACTCTCCTGTGTCTGGCCAGTTCTCACGCACATTCCTGTGTGTTCGTCCTAATGCTTTTCACCTGCCAAACCTTTCCGGCTTTCCCCCCGCGTCTTCCCCCCGCTTGCCCTTTGGCTTCCAGAGTCCCTGTTTCTTTATTTCTGACCATTCTTCAAATTAAGTATTGCAAAAGGCTGTAAAATAGGATGCAGGAGATCGAACGAACTTGCATTAGAGGATGTGTGCACGCCTGCGTACGTGTGTGTGGTTGAAGCAAACTTTGTTAATGGTTTTTCTACCCACCCCGTCTTCCCCAGTCTGTCGACGAAGGCACTAAAGATGCTTTTTCTTTGTGCACTTAACCTCTCCCCTCTCCTGCTGCACTCACACAAAGCAGTCATTAGCGTGGAACCTTCCCTGGAGATCTGGTGGGAGAAGTGAACAAGCAGAAAGCGAGGGTTTCCATCACAGAAATGCAAATAACTTTAAAATCACATTAGGCATCTGTGCTCTTAAAAGACCTTGCAGCCACCTGCCACGGGAGGTCGGCCCCCATATTAGCCTGTCTCGACTCACTTTGATGGTGTCTTTGTATCACCTGTCTGCACTGACCTCTGAAGTCTCTCCTCCCAGGAGCAACACCAGGAATTGCACTCCTTGTCTTTTGCAACATAGTTCAGCCTGTTCGCAAAAGGGTTGAAAGCCTGGGCATCGGAGTCAGTCTGCCCGGGTCTGAATCTCGCCTCTGGTTATGAGCTGGGTCGCCTTGGAAGAACTTCATAATCCGCACCTCCCCCCCTTAGTTTCTTCATCTGCAAAGTGGAACTCATGCTCTTACCTTCCACAGGGTTATTGGGACGATCAACCTGAGTAATTAAAGTTCTTACAAAACCACAGGGTGCATAACAGGTACCCATGAAGCACCAGCTCTTATGACTTTGTTTTCTGGGTTCTTGGGCTCCTGTCACCTTTTTTTTTAAGGTGTTTATTTTTATTTTTAAGAGAGGGAGAGGGAGAGCTCACGCACGCATAAATGGGGGAGGGACAGAGAGAGACACACACAGAATGTGAAGCAGGCTCCAGGCTCTGAGCTGTCAGCACAGAGCCCGATGCGGGGCTCGAACCCACGGACCGTGAGATCAGGCGCCCCGCATGTGTCACCTTTTAATGGAGAGACTTGTGAAAGTCTTTCCCAAAAAAGGCCATTTCCTCCCCAGGAAAGATTTTGGTGCCACGTGTCAGTGCTGTTTCACCTTGTTGCTTCTGGAAAGGGCTTTGGGTTCGAATCCTGACTCTTCCGTTTTCTAGCTCTGTGATTTCAAGCAGATCCTTTGGCCTCTGTGAGTTTCTGTTTCCTCGTCTTTAAAATGGAGATAACAGGGACGCCTGGGTGGCTCAGTCGGTTGAGCGTCCGACTTCGGCTCAGGTCATGATCTCGCGGTCTGTGAGTTCGAGCCCCGGGTCGGGCTCTGCGCTGACGGCTCGGAGCCTGGAGCCTGCTTCGGATTCTGTGTCTCCTTCTCTCTCTGTTCCGCCCCCACTCGCACTTTGTCTCTCTCTCTCAAAAATAAATAAAGATTAAAAACAATTTTTTTTTCAAATATGGGGATAATAGTAGCACCTGTCTGCTATGATTGCTGGGATGAAGGGAGACTGTGTGAAGCTTCTGCTTCTATGATGAGAATGGTGTGTGGAGTATCAGCTGGGTACTGAGTGCTTTTCTATGTACTAATTGTCAGCACAGCGAACAGCACCCAGGACAAAGTCAGCAAGCGTTAGCCCCGAAGAGCTGTGGAACGGTGGTTCCTTAGAAGGACAGGTGCTCCCAGGTGACATGGTTTGAGCTGGGAGCAAGGACCAAGGTGAGCTCAGGGGAGGGTAAGATCCTGGGAGGCTGGGAAGGCTTCCCTAGGGATGGAGTCCTCGAGTTGGGCCGGGTGCCCAGGCAGGGTGTGAACAGGAGAAAGCATGGAAGGACCTTCAGAGGCGTGGGGCGCGGGAGCCGTGGCAGGGGTGGCACCGAGCTTGGGTGCTCTGCTGGCTCCCTGGGGCCACCGCGCCCTCTGATTCTGCCAGTCCCATAGGCAGGCAGCTGAGCCGAGGGCTTTCCTAGGGGTGCGTGGGAGCCGCGGGCAGAGCAGAGGGCCGCGGAAGGTGCCCTGCCGGGGGGAGCTGTTTGGACTTCGTGTCATTGTTAATAACAACCACGGAGCAGTAGGAATCAGCATCGTTCACTGCGCTCTGAGATTCCCAAGCTCTGTGTCCCGGGCCGGGCTTCTCTTCTTTCTCCCGTTTTCTGGATGAACGAACTCAAGCTCAGAGAGCAGAGGCCTCTCTTTGAATCAGCACCAGGCTGTGGACTGACACTCGGGTCTGCCCGATGACCCCCAGGCCGTCTGGGGGGTCCCTGGTGACCTGTGTGGTGACAGCAGGGCGGGGGGGGGGGGGTGGGAAGGGGAGTCTTTGCTGACAGTCCTGTCCCAGGAAGGAGGCTCTGCGTGAGGCTTGTGCCCTCTCCCCTCCCTTTCCTTTCTCTCCCTCTGCACACCCTCAGGCCATCTCCACCTCTGGTGGGTCCGTCATCCACAGGGTGCAGTTTAATGGCCTCCGCGGGTCCGAGTGTCTCAGGGTCCCTCCCTCCCACTTTCCAGGTGGAGCTGGCGGGGGAGGGAGAAGGCGGAGAGAAGCTTCTGCAGTGAGGGAGGGGACCGCACCTCTCCAACCCTGGGTTGGCATTTTGTGTGCGGGGAATGAGAAACCCAGCGTTGCTATGGAAACTGGATCCCTTGCTCCCTCTGTCATTCTCTGTGGGAAGTTCCCGCGTGTGAGGGGTGGGGGAGGTGTGCCGGGGGGACTCCTGCTGCACAGGATGCTGGAATGCAGGAGGGCCGGCTCTGGGGGGCAGGGGATGCAGGGGAGGAGGGCAGAGGGGACAGGGGGTCCCTGAGCGGCCCTGCTCCTGGGAGGAGCCCCAGGGCTTCTGACTTGAGGGTGAGGGGCAGCCATGGAGCTCCGGGTGCTTCTCCGGAACTATCCTAGTGACGGTCATTCACACTTGAAAGGCAAGGAACAGTCTGCAAAACCCCATCAGGTGGGTAATGGAAAGAGCTTGGGACCTAGAGGCACTGAGACTCAGGCTTGAGTTTCCAGTATAGCTGGCCTCCGCATGCCTCAGTTTCTCCGCATCTCCAAGACGTGTCGGCAGACAGCAGCCTCCTAGAGTGGTTACCTGGGGCCGTGACTCCATGCACCTGTCCCCTGCCTGGTGTCTACACCGGAGGCAGCGTCTGATTATAAGCGGGGAAGCTGTTCCATCCCCTTCTCACCTGACCTCCTTCCAGCTGGCAGTATGAGCCCCACTTTAGTTTATTTTCTTATACTTTTTTATTATTTATTTATTTTGAGAGAGCATAAAAGAGAGAGACAGAGAGAGAGAGAGAGACAGAGAGAATCCCAAGCAGGCTCCACACTTTCAACGTGCAGCGCCACACGGGGCTCGATCCCACGAACTGCGAGATCACGACCTGAGCTGAAATTAAGAATCTGGTGCTCAAACCGACTGAGCCCCTGGGTGTCCCGAGCCCCATTTTACAGATGAGGAGACCAAGGCCCAACCAAGGGAAGGAAGAGGCTCACAGTCCACAGGGAGTCTGGGCAAGGCCCCCTCCTGGCAGCCTCTTGCTCTAGGCTGCTATGTGCCGCTGGCCTTAATCGCCAGCCAGTCACGTGTCCTTCAGGACTTCCTCTCCCTGAGCCACATGCTAAGCCCCAATGCCTCCCTCTGGTCATCGGAGGGACTAGGCCGGTGGCAGAAACGACTCTCTTTTGGCTTCTAATATTAAAATACAGCAAAGTGTTTTGCTTTCTCTGTGGACACAAAAGATGGGGGTGGTGAGTAAAATAACCCTTCAAGTCCCCCCATCGACACCCTCAAACCACCCCCCCCCCCCGCCCACCGCGTGCCAGCACCCCTCTCAGCTCCCAGAAAGCAGAGTCCCTTCCAGGTGATTTGTTAGCTCTTTCTGGGGCAGAAGAAGGTGGAAAACTAATTTTAACTTCTCAGGAATTTTTTTTTAGCCTTTATGTTTTTTTCAGACCAGGGGTAGGACACCAGGGGTCTGTGCCCCCTGAGTCCACAGAGTCAGGGGAAGAAATGAAGCAGGGGGTAATGTTGCTTCCACCAGGCAGGTCCTGCAAATCCCAGTGGGTAGGGATGCTAAGAAGGTCAGAGTCCTGAGGTCCTCACCTTCTCCCTCTCCCCAGAAAAGCTCCCCCTTGTCCTTCCGCCATATCCAAGGAAAGTATCACCCAGAGAATTAGGAGGCTGAAGTCAGGTGTGTGAATTTGTGAAACCCGGATTTGCCGTGTGGCCTTGGGCAAGTCACTTCCCCTCTCTGGGCCTCACGGTCACCTCCTCTGTTGCAAGGGGACAGTAACTGCTGTCTTGCCCACTTCCCAGGATAGCTGTGGAGGCTCAGAGCGGTGCTGGGCTGATTTCTCGGCCCCAGCAGTTAAGAGGGAAATAGCAAAACTGGAGAGATTCCCACAATGATTGGAACGGGGTAGGGCCCCCCCAGTCCACCCACTGGAAGAGGAGAACCAAGAGATCAGGCTCTGTTTTGTGCCCAGCCCGGGGCTTAACACGTGGAGGGTCTTCAATGCACATTCATGAATGATAATCGATGAGGGTTCCCACTGGGAACGGCGACAAACGTTAGCCTGGAGAAGAGATTCACGGGAAATTGTGATCTCCAAGCGGCAGAAAGGCTGTGATGAGGTGTGGGGAAGAGACGGTTAGAGACAGACCCTGGGGACAAATGAGCAGATGCTGTAAGGGACAGATTTCAATTCCGTACAAGGGCCACGGGCTAGGAGTGGGGAGAACGAGCCCCCATGAGGCATCTGCAGTCTGTCGGGGGAATGAAGAAGCCGCTGAGTTGCGTTGAGCCCCAGCCGGGAGGCTGTAAAGGTTCTCCTGAAATCCTTCGAGTCCTGGCCCTGGGACCCCTGCAGCAGGCGGGGCTCGCCACCAGGTGAGCCGGACGCATCTCCCTCCACCAGCAGCCCCACCGCCCAGCTGCAGGTGGAGGGGGCTGCTCCCTCCGGGCTGGCCTGTGTCCCCCTGCCTCCCCCCCCCACGCCCCTGGTCACCTGAAGAGACGGGCGTGTGTACCCAGAACGAGGTCTGGAGAGCGACCAAGGCCAGTGCTGCCCGGCTGCAGGTGTCTGTTCCTGTTGAATAAATCATTATCGGGCCCATCAAGCCTCTTCCCCCAAAGGAGCCCTCTCTGCCTCCCAGATGCTATCTCCCCACCCCCGCCGCCCAGGAAGCCAGGTGGCACTTATGCGCCCCTTCTTCAACAGATGGCGAGCCGGGGTGAGCCTTCCACCTGGTCAGGCTTACGTTTCCCCAGCTGGAACCAGCCCTCACAGCCATCAGGGCGAAGCCCAGCTGACTGTCCCCGGCTCAGAAGCCCCCGAGGCTCCCCAGCACCTGCACAAGGTGGCCTCCCTTGAGCCAGCCTGTCTTCCCATTTTTATCCTATTCCACCTTTATATCCGGATCCTTGTCTCTACCGCCTTGGGAGCAGTTGTAACTCAGTCCCAGAAAAGATGGTTTATGACTGACACAGGCGAGTAAATAACTCTTAGATGATCTGCTTTTGCCCCGTTTCACGTCGACAGATCTCGCTGACGGGGGCAGTGCGCAGCTCCAGTAATCCCCTTTATAAGATGGCCTTTGAAGGCTACACATTCCTATGCAGAGAAATTCAGTTCAAGTTTGCAACCGACTCTGGCTATCACATGTCTTTGGATATTCTTCGGCCAAAAGTAACAAAATCTGAGGGGACCAGATAAAGAAGATAAGATAAGGATAAGATAAGGAAGATAAGAAAGGATTAATTACTCATCTTGGTTGAATGCTGCTGGCGGGGTGGGCACGGTTCGTTCTCTGGAGAGGGAGGGAAGGAGGACGGGAGACAGACAGAGGGAGATGGGGACAGATACGCAGGCAGAGGCAGAGGGACACCAGGCGGCAGAGGAGCAGGGAGGAGAGTCGCGATCTGGACAGAGAGCGGGCGGGACTTCCTGCCCTCCCCCCACTCCCCCAGCAGGAACCTGGCTTTCCCAGCTGACCTTGACGGCAAGAGAAGCTTCGGTGGGCTCGCTCACCTCTCCCACACGTGTGCCGCATTTTCACCTTCTCCAGACCTTCCAGGTGCATCATCTTATCCAGTCACCCAACCTCAGGGTGCAAGAGGGCAGAAAGGTCACCCTGTGCCATCTCAAATCTCGACATTCTCCCGGAGGGTCCGTCGCACCTGTGCAGGCCCGGGGCCAGCCCACGAGGCAACCCGTGCCAGCCTCGATGGTGCCACGGTCGGAAGACACGCGTGGCGGAAAGCAAGCCTGCGGGCTTCAGAGCCAAATCTGAGTTCTGCCTCTAGACGGCCCTGCGGCTCTGAGTTACTTACTCTCTCTGGCTGGGCCTCTGCCTGCCCCCCCGGGGCTGGGAAATGGGGGCAGGGGGGTGTGTTTCTCAGGGAGATGACAGAGTGCAGGCTTCCCGGTCGGCAGAGCGGAACTCAAGTTCTGGCGTTGCCATTTTCAAGATGGGTGACCTTGGGCACATGGCACGAGCCTCGGTTTCCCCATCTGGATAAAAGGGGTAAACACAACACCTCTCATAGGATCCACAAGAAGGTTAAGTAGCTTGAGACCCGGGAAAAGTAATGATACACTCAGCCGACACTTGACTGAACGCTTACCGTTTGCCAGGCTCTGTTCTGGGACAGATGCGTGTGTGTCTAAATGGACACGCGCTGTGATCTTTCCAGCTGCTCCTGAGTTAAGTACCGTTATGAGCTCTCGTTTACAGGTGAGCGCGCTGGGACACAGAGATGGGAAGTAACTCTCCTAGGACCACACAGCGGGCTGGTGGCAGGGGCAAGCCTCCAAGGCTCCAGACCCCGGGTCCTCACCCTAACCTTTACAGCCCGCCCCCCTCCCCCAACACCCTGAAGCCCCTTCTCGTGATGCAGGTGTGTGCTCATGTACAGGTACCCTGCGTGCATACGTGTACGTGCCGTGTGCTTGCACGCTGGAGCTCTGCCATGTTTTCTTAAGCCCAACCTGGCATTCTGTTGGCCGTGACTATAGAAATCAGCACTGATAAAACCACTAACTTTGGCATGCCACGTTCTACTTTTCCAGAACCTACCCCCACCTGTAAAAATATGGCCTGTTGGTCTCCTCATAATCCTGGGTGCTAGAGAGGGCAAGTGGTAGGTGCTTGAGCGAAGGGTCACCCAAGCAGCTAATGACAGACCGAGGGGAAGCCAAATCCCCTGGAGCCCTTGTTCATAGCACAGCTGGAGGAGAGAAAGGTCTCTCATGATCTGTCCTTAGGGGAGTAGCACGTGGTACTCCAAGCCATCCTGGCAATTTTTTCTTAATATTTATTTATTTTTGAGAGACAGAGACAGAGAGAGACAGAGTGCAAGCGGGGCAGGGGCAGAGAGAGAGAGGGAGACACAGAATCCGGGCTCTGGGCTGTCAGCACAGAGCCCGACGCGGGGCTCAAACCCATGAATCGCGAGATCATGACCTGAGCTGAAGTTGGACGCTTAACCACCTGAGCCACCCAGGCGCCACCCCTTCCCCCCCCTGCTTTTTTTTAAAGCTAAGCACTTTGAAGGTATGATCTCAGTGCATTGTAACAATAAACCTATTAAGTGGGTATTACTATTGTTCCCATTTTGCAGTTGAGGAAACTGAGGTTCAGAGAGGCTCAGCAGTGAGGTACTCACAGTTACAAAGGCAGAAAGTGGTGGCGCTGAGATCCACACCCAGGCTGTCTGTCCCCAGTGCCTGGGGGAGTCACCGTCAGGCTCCACGGTCCCCTTCTACCCCAGCTTCTTCCCTGGCGGCAGGGCTCCTCCTGCATTTCCAGGACCCCAGGACCCTGGTGGCAGGGAGTAGAGCCGGAAGTGGACGGGGAAGGAGGAGGAGCCCTGGCCCACAGCAGTGGCCACCCCAAGGCCAGGGCAATTGGGCAGTTAACCTGCCTTAGGCTCCCCATCACAGCTGCTCCCTCCAGCTCCCCACCAGAATCCTTAGTTATGAGCCAACAGCGGTTCCCAAGTGGAGGGCGAGAAGGAAGGGCGAGCCAGCATCCAGATGGCCCTTCTGGTGAGTGTGGCCTTCATCTGGTCTTTATGTAAGAGTCGCTCTGCTTCCCAGATTGCCTTTGAGGCAGACGTTTAAACACTTGTTTTGTGTTTATGATACAGAGGAAGAAATTAAAAGGCCCCCAGGGGAAAAGGAGAAAGAAACCCCCCCGCCAAAACCAGGAGTGATTCTGGGGGCTTGTCAGGCAAGATGGAGAGAGAAACCAGGTCTGGGACTGGTTTCGAGAGAACAGCGAGCAGGTGGCTTCCCTGGGCGTGGGAGGTGAGATTCAGGATTCCTAGAGCGCGAACAGGGAGGAGGGCGAGCACCCTCCTGGTGACAAATCAGGGCAAGAAATGGCCAATGATTGAGGGCCTGATGTGTGCTGAGCCCTGTGGTAGATTTTATGTATTCTCTCTAATTCTCTCAACATCCCTGCTTTATAGACGCAGAAACCAAGGCTGAGGGAGGCTCAGTGACTTGGCCAACGTTAGATAGCCTGAGAGCTAGCCTTGGCCTGTGACTTCTAGAAGTTTCCCACCTGGAACACCTTCCCCCATTCAATCCCTCCTTCTGCAGAAAGCCTCCCCAGAAAACCCAGCCCAATGGCAAGGGCTTTCCTCCTCAGACTTCCCATTGTCACTGCTTCTGAACCAGATCTCTACATCTTTCCTTCTGTTGCTCTAGAACTCAGGCTCCTTGACTCTGTTGGAAGAGGTCTCAGTGGCCATCACTCTAAGCCACGACCGGCTTTTCAGATTCTCCCCGAGGCACCCTGTCCTCTGCTTGAACATTTGCACCTTTGGGCAGAGATAGTGGTTTGGTACTTGTCTGTTATAGAATCTCCTAACAGACACTCTACAGAGATTTTTCTTTTTTTTTTTCTTTTTCTTTTTTTTAAAGAGTTGAGGATTCTTTTTTTTTTAAGTTTATTTATTTTTGAGAGAGAGAGAGATAGAGCATAAACATGGGGAGGGGCAGAGAGAGAGGGAGACACAGAATCTGAAGCAGGCTCCAGGCTCCGAGCTGCCAGCAAATAGACCAAGGCAGGGCTCGAACTCTCGAACAGTGAGATCATGACCTGAGCCGAAGTCAGAAGCTTAACTGACTGAGCCACCCAGGTGCCCCTCTTTTCTTGTCTATACCCTTTGGGTGGGAGATCGCAAGAGTAGAAATCACCATCTCTTTAGGAGGATACTAAGGATACTAAAGAAACTAAGTATCTTTACTTAGTGAAGATACTAAGACCCCAGACGCTGTGCGTTTGCTCAAGGTCACACAGCAAGGTGGGGACTGAACAGGAACTAGAACTCAGGCCCAGCTCCTAGCCTTGTGCTCTTCCCTCTGTCTGCCCATCCTTGGTGACGGGAAAGGATCCCCAGGAACAGTGGGGTTCGAAAGATCACAGAACTTGGGGGGGGGTGAGTAGGCGGACAGAGCTGGAGGTGGAGAGAGGCACTTGATGTGAAACCAAAAGTGACCGGTGAGAAAAGTAAGGACTCGCTGGAATTTGACTTGGAATAAGCCAGTTTTCTTTCCGGTGTTTTATGGGCCTGTCCATCCTTACAGACACTGTGGTCGAAATTGAGGGTTACGAGACAGAAACAAAACAAATGGATCTATTTCTGTTGTTTTCTGTTATATAACAAACCATCCCCAAACCTGGTGGCTTAAAATAACAATGGTTTTATGATTTCTTATGTTCCTCTGGTAGGTGGGGTGATAGCTGGATATGGAAGCAGCCATTTAGCTGGTGGCTGGAAGGTTCTAGAAGAGCCACATCAGTTCCCCGCCCCCCCACGTGGCCTTTTTTTTTTTTTACCCTGTGGTCTCTCCTTCCTGTAAGACAGCTTAGATCTCCTGACTACGTGGTGGCTGCATTTGGGGAGAGTGAAAGTGGAAGCTTCCGGGCCACTTGGGGCCCAGGCTGGAACTGGCACAGGGTCACTTCCAACCATGTTCTGTTGGTCAGAGCAAATTGCAGCATATCCCAGACTCCAGTGGTGAGGAAATGAACTCCCCCCTCTTTTTTTTTTTTAATTTTTTTTTAATGTTTATTTTTGACAGAGAGACAGAGCATCAGTGGGGATAGGGAAGGGGCAGAGAGAGAGAGAGGGAGACACAGAATCCGAAGCAGGCTCCAGGCTCCCAGCTGTCAGCACAGAGCCCGACGCGGGGCTCGAACTCACGAGCCGTGAGATCGCGTGACCTGAGCCGAAGTCGGACGCTTCACCGAATGAGCCACCCAGGCGCCCCGAACTCCCCCCTCTTGACGGGAGGAATCGTGGGTGGCCAAATTTGCAGACAAACCTCCACTGGAAGTGGATAGGGATCAGGGGACGTGGAAGGGAAAAAGACAGGATTTACACCAATCTGCCTTATTGCACAATTTTACAGAAGCACATTTGGGGTGTGGAGTGAGGCTCGCCATCTGTCTGCGTGGGGCGGGAGCTGGGGCTTCTGCGCGGCTGCCTCTGTCTCTCTTCCACGACCCTGATTTCCTCTTCTTCAAACAACCCCAGCGGCGGGAGACCACTAACGGGAAAGAGAAATACACCAAGGCCACAGTCATTAGCATCCCGGAACATTGGATTCTATTTCTGGCAGATCTGAGGTAGTTGGCAAACCTCTCCCCCCTGCTTCCCTGGCTCAGCACTCCGAGGTAATGAGCCCACTGTATTATGTGGCATTAGCAGAAGCGCCAGGTGCCAACCAAGAGAGGAAATCGAGTCCCCGCTCTCCCCGCCCATCAGCACGCACCTGGTGCTCGGGGTTCTGCCCTGGGCCCCGCAGAAGGCGACTCACCTCGATTGCGTGCCCACTGGGTGCCAAGTGCTGCTAGGCATGGCTGGCCCCTGCCTTTCTCTCGAGCATCGTCTCGTATTCGTTTCCCGCTCCCCGCTTGCCCGTCGGTCTGGGTGTATCTTAGTTCTCCAAACGGGCCGCTCTCTCTCTCCCCAGCCTTCGCGTGTTCTGTTTCTTCTGCCTGAAACACGCTTTCCCTGGTTAACTCCAGTGCACGCCTCAAATCAGGATCCCTGCCTCCCCTGCGAGACCGTAGGCTCCTCGTTCGGGGTTCTCTAAGTGTTTGTTGAATGGCTGAATGATGGAATGAATGTCTCCGCAACAGCCCCTCTGAGAGATGAGTCAACGGAGGCTCAGTGAGAGCTAACTTGTCCCAGGCCAGAATGAGGTGAGACACAGAGCCAGACGGTCCGGTGGCCGAGCTTGTGTCCTTTCTACCACACCTGGCTCATACGAGCAAATGCAGATGTGGCCGGTGGTGATGGGGAGGGGCAGAGGGTGCTGGCAGAGTAAGTGAGAGTCCGGGTCCTTCTCTGCCTCACTGCTCACAGAGAGTTATTCTAGAGACGGGGTGGACCCTGGGGCCAGGAGGCTGAGCTGCGCGGTGTGTGAGCCTCTGTGGGTTTGGCCTCCCTCAATCCCTCTTCCATTGAGGGTTTACAGGCACCTCCTCTGTCGACAAGAGGTGCCAGACCAATGACTCAGTTGGCCGTCAGAACCTGGGAAGTTGTGCCTAAGGTCTTCACCACCCTCTGGGTAAAGGGGCCCAGGCCAGATTTCAGGGCAGAATCAGGAGGTGTTTTTCCCAGAGGGGCAGTCAGAATGCTGCATCGGAGATGACTTCCTACCACGGAGAGAGCACTGGTTTCGGAGTCCCACACAGATGCCGGATCCCAGCTCCACCAATAAGAGCTGAGTGACCTTGGCCCAGTGACTTCACCTCTGTGAGCCTCAGTTTCCTTGTCTAGAAAATAGGGATAATAAGATATTCTTCACAGGGCTGTTGAGCAAGTTCAATGAGTTAACTGTGCAGCATACTTAGAACAGGGCCAACCTCCCCCAACTTGAGCCTAGCGTAAAGGAAGCAGTTGACAAATATTAGGCTAGAAGGCCTGTTGTCCTCCCATTGCCCCTGAGCCCCTCCTGCCACAGCTTCTCTTCCATGTAGCGTTTTGCTCGGCATGCGCCCTGGGGCTGTGAGAAGATTAAATGTGAGGGAAGATGACGAAGGTACCTATAGAGTCCCGTCAAAAGAGCAAGGCTAACGAACGTTGTGTTGCTTTTGTGTCTCCGCCTAGACCACACCAGGTCAAGGCCAAGGGCCCGACAAACATCCAGAGAGGAGCAGAAATTTCATGGGCTTGGGACATGGTGATGGTGATGTTGATGATGATGGTGGTGATGGAGGTGATGACGACAGAGGTGGAGATTATGATGATGGAAGAGGATGATGGTGGAGTTGGAGGTGATGACGACAGAGGAGATGACAGAGATGATGACGATGATGCTGGATAGAGAGATGGGGGGATGGGAGGGCCTATTATAGCATGTTCAGGCCAAGCCTTCAGAAGACAGCGATCGGTCATAAAAAGACCAAAGGGTTACTTGTTCCAAGACCCGTATATTCGTCGGCCCGGGCTCTGCCTCTTACTTGTCAAGTGACTTTGGACGAATCGCTACACATCTCTGGGCTTCGGTTCCGCCACCTATAAAACAAAACCGGTTTCCTGCTTCCTTCATAGGGGGCACCCACGGAGATCGCACCATAATCATTTCACACACACAAGCAGCCGTGGCAATTGCTGGTGTGTCTGAGCGTAAATCCCACCCACAGGCAGTCATTGCCATCGGGCGAGTTGCCTCCAGCACCACCTCTGTTCCATTCCTCGCCCGGGTGTTTTTAAGCCCGTTAGGTCCCTCCCGGGCTCCTCACCCACAAATGAGGGCAACAGTGCCACCCCCACATAGGGTTGTGTCCTGGCAAAAGTGGGCTCTTGCAGTTGGGACCAAGCCAGTACCTGAGAGAAGTGGGGGCTTCAAGAATGATCCTCATGATGAAAAGCCTCGGGTTCATTCTGGCTATTTCTTTCCCGGTCACACCCTTAGCTTGGCCTGACCCGGTATAACGACCATACTCTCCTGGTCATCGCTGCTGCCTGCAGAACTATCTTGTGGCATATTCTATTAAAAAATTTTTTTAATGTTTATTTATTTTTAAGAGAGGGGGGAAGAGAGAGTGCGTGCGCCAGTGGGGGAGGGGCAGAGCAAGAGGGAGACAGAGAATCCCAAGCAGGCCCCGCACTGTCAGCGCAGAGCCCAGTGTGGGCCTTGAACTCACAAACCGTGAGATCGTGACCTGAGCTGAAATCAAGAGTCGGACATTTAACCGCCTGAGACAGCCGGACGCCCCATCTTGTGGCATTTCTTCAAGGACTAGATGGGGTCACAAAAGGCTGCCCGGGATGATTGTGCAGGTTGCTTACTGGCCCAGGGGTACTCAGCTAAGGAAATTCAGCTTGTGCTCCTCCCCTTCCCCTGCCTGCCAAAGCTGGGAGCCTTAGGGAAGCTCTGCCTCTGCCCGGAGGAGGCATCTTTTCTAATTTGTACACAAACTAGAGCCAGAAGGCACCCTAGTCACCTGCAGTGGGATTCATTTAGCTTAGAAATGTAGAATCAGATGGGGGTCTCAGGGAGGATCTGACCCAACATTCTTGTTGTAAAGAAGAGGAAGCTAAACACTATTCACTCATTCATTCATTCGTTCATTCACTCTTTCCTTTATTGGACTTTTACTGAATATCTGCTGTGACAGATACCATTTCTATGCTCGGCAGGAGGCAGAAGCGGTCAGATGACGAGAAGGGCACAAGGCGTGGCTGGTTCAGCTGTGCTCCTGCTGACCCTGTCCTTACTTCTCGACCTCAAGGGATGCTTGGCGAGGCCCTGTAATGCCAGGCACGGTGCCAGTCTCCTCCAGCTAGCTGTTCTCTGCACTGACTTGCACCTGACCCACGCTCCTGATCCAGCTAGGTTTGTGCAGCTGGTGACCCAATGGCCTGGGCTAAAGGGCTCGAGGCTGACTCCGATGCCTGGGCTCTGGGTCTAGCACGTGTCGAACGCGATCAAGCCCCCAACCATCCCTTTGTCTCCAAATCAGAACATCGTGCCGCTTGACGTCTAAGGTTTTGCCGATTCTAATCTTCTAATCGGTGGTTCTCAAACGCTGGCATCTCATCGGAATTACTGGGGGGGGGGGGGCTAGTTAAAACCCAGATGGCTGGGCCTGGCCTCAGATCTTCAGACTCAGTGGCTCTGGGGTGGGACCTGTATTTCTCACAAGTTCTAGATATGCTAATACTGCTGGTCCGGGGGCCGTACTTTGAGAACCACTGCCCTACCACTGAGCAAATCTGGCTGCACATTGGAATCACTTGGGGAGCTTTACACTGTGGACACCAAGCCCAACACCCGAGCAATTAAATCAACACCTCCGAGCGGGAGCTGTTAACACGTGAACCTCTCCCGGGGTGATTTTTATGCTCCACTAGGGACAGGAACCACTGTTCTAGAAAAGCAGCCAGGGATGTGACAGGACATTGATCAGGCAAACACATTATTTCCCTTCGGAGAAATGTCGTTCAGACCCGAGCTCAGCCTCCCATTAGCCGCCTGGCTTTGAACAGCCTCCCCGAGTCTCAGTTTCCCCTTCCGTAAGCGGGGCTCTTAGGAGCACTAAACGAAACCGCCTCTCCGTGTCTACCCTCCCCCTTTTGCTCTTGTTTCCAAGGACAGCTTGCGCATTGCTTCTGCTCTGAGGCTGTTGAGACGAGCACAATTCAATAAGCATTTATTAAAAACTCACAGCGTGCAAGACGCTGCCCTTAACGACGTGGGAATACAGAGATGATTCAGGCTCCATCCCCGCTCCAAGGAGCTCAGGAGCTAATGGGGATGGTGAGGCGTGTGCCCAAAATGTAAGGCAGGATGTGACACAGGCCATGAAGGAAGCAGTCACATGAAGACTACGGTATGCATTGCACGCAAGGTCGTGGTGCGAGGCATTTTACACGATGTTTTAATTCTCCCAACAACCCATAAGGTAGAAACTGTAACACCCACTGTACAGGTAAAGAAACTGAGGCCTAAAGGAGTGGTCAGTTACCTACCGTACAAGAGTCGCCTTTTTTTTTTGTTTTTTTGTTTTTTTCTGTTTTTTTTTTTTTTTCCTGCTACAGGATCCCAGAAGAGGATAACACTATTCACACAGTTAGAAAGGCTAAGAGGCTTTGTAGGGAGTGCTCAAATGTTGTGCTTTGAAGGATGTGTGGAAGTTCACTGGGTAAGGATAGAGAAGTTATCCCAGATAGAGGGATCGACATATGCAAAGGCCCGGAGGAGGGAAATCGCAGCCTCTTGAGGGGACCTGGAACTGGTCTGATTTAGCTGCAAGGCAGGCTGATGGTGGGACACGATGGGAACTAGATCCTGGTTGGAGGCTTTGTACGCTGGATTAGAGTTTAGATTTTGTGTCTTCAGCCATGGGGAGCCATTGAGAATTCTTGAGCAGGGGGTGGCATTATTTGGAAAAAGATTAAAGCGGTCATGGGTTATGGGGAGCCCAGGAAGGAGGGAGATGGTGACGACAAACGGTCCACGCGAGACAGTGAGGCACATGGACGGCGGGAGGAGGGTAGGAAAGTGGATACACGGGGAAGTGTGCTATTGCCACATGAGGCTTCTTTGGGCATCGACCCCTATGTGCACCTGCTTATTGACTGAGCCATTCTGCACTTGAGGAGGGGCAGGGGTAGGGGCAGGAGCAGGTGGGGCTCCTGGGGCCCTGCAAATCCAAGTGCAGCAGCCCTCAAGATATGATCCATGGAAATATCGGGGTGCCTGGGTAGCTCAGTTGGTTGAGCGTCCGACTTCGGCTCTGGTAGGGTCTCACGGTTTGTGAGTTCGAGCCCCGCGTCGGGCTCTGTGCTGACAGCTCGGAGCCTGGAGCCTGCTTCGGATTCTGTGTCTCCCTTCTCACTCTGCCCCTCCCCCGGCTTGTGCTCTGTCTCTCTCTCTCTCTCTCTCTCTCTCTCTCTCTCAAAAATAAATAAACATTAAAAAAAAAAAAGATATGGTCCACGGAGCATGACCCGCTCAGAGTGGAGGACTGGGCTGAAGCAGAGGGCTCTTGGGCGGGCTCAGCGCTAGCCACCTGCCACATTTCCTGCATGGGAGTGGGATAACTGGCCCGATGGCCTAAGTGCTTCTGACCCCAGCCTTTCAGGTGAAACATGACACCCTGCCCGCCTCCCGGTGTTGAGCTCACAGCCTCTGTGTAGAGCTGAGCACAAACCCTCCTGGGCCGAAGCCAGTTCCTAGAAGCAAAGTCTGGATGTGGAACGAGTGCTGGGCTTGGATCCTGCCACTTGCTGGCTGGGTGACCTTGGGCACATCCCTTAGCCCGAGCCTAGATTTCACATCCTCTGTTTAAACACAATCAAGTAATGCACGTGCTGCACTCTTCACCTAGTCCCTCCTCCTTCACCTGCCTCATCTTCTCTGGTTGATGTCCCGAGAGAATCTCAAGACCACACAGGGACAAGCAGAGCAAACCCCTTTCAAGAATCAAGGTCCAAGATGATTTCAGTGTTTTTGTCACTCTGTGGACCTAGTATATCACACCCATTTTATAGGTGACACAACCAAGGCTCAGGTGAATTTCTTTAGCTGAGTACCCCTGAGTCAGTAAGCAACCTGCACAACCATACAAGGTAGCCCTGTGTGACCCCATCTAGTCCTTGAAGAATAACTAGTCACGGAAACATGACTGGACCGGGATCAAATATTTGAGGGGCTGCAGAGGCAGGACTTGAACGCTAGTCTCTCCCCCAGTGGAGTGGGACCCTCAGTTGAGTGGCCCTCCGACCCCCCACCCCCCACCATGAGGTGGTGGAGGGAAGATTGGCAGACATTCGCCAGGTCTGAGGTTGGCAAGTGATGGACAGTTCTCTGGCTGATACAAAATATGTTTTGATAGACAGCGCTGTGTCCCTTCAACGCATCACACAGTGAGAACATTCTCTTTTCAGCCTCCTGAAAGCATAAAGGAAGAAGTTTCTGTTGGGTGCTGATAGGTCTTTAACACCTCTCCAAACTTCGCCAGGCTTCCTTTTCCACTGAGGGCACATCTCAAGCCTTGGTATGCCGGTTTCCAGCTAGAATTTAATAACGTTCGTTTGTTTTCATTGTGTTTATTTTTATTCTACCTTCTATTTTTGGCAAGTGATACTGGCTTCCCATTTAAGGCAGTGATATAACGATCCTCTAAAAAACGTGTTGGCGGGGAGAGTTGGGCCTTGGATTTAAGAAAATACGAAGTAATATGTGGTGCATAGATATGGCAATGAGAATGATTGAAGTCTTGCCCTAGTTCCAGGCGGGGAGAATGCCGTGAGGGACGCACCGCCCAAGGCACCCGGCTCATCCCCGCGGGGCTCTCTCTACAGTGCTCTCCCAGACCCGCACGCGCCGACCTCCACTCAGGCGCGCGCGAGGCCAAGGCGACTCCGCGGCTCCTCCGGGCGGCACGTGCGGGTCCACGAGCCATCCCGCAGGGTCCCGCGATCTCGGGCGTGAGGTGGCGGCGGCTCGGGGCGGGCGGGCTGGGCACCCGGCAGGGCACCTGGGCATTTCCGCGATGGAGGAGCGCGCGGGAGTCCTGGAGCGCGGGCTGGGGACCCCGGGCGGCTGGCTGGGGGGGTGGGGGGGGGACCCTCGCGGGTCACCTGCGGCCGGCGCGGGGTGCGTGTGCATGCGCGCGCAGACATCAGCCTCGCAGGCAGATGCCGCCTTCCGGTCACGGTGCGCGTCCCCGGCCGCCCCACCAGCGGCCCCGACCCCACGCGCCCGGGCACGCGGAGCGCCAGACTGCGGCGACCCGGCGGCCGCGGGAGGGGCGGGCGGGGCGGGGCCAGGCCGCGGGACCCGCCGCCCATTGGCCGAGCGAAGTGCCGGGGGCGGGGCGCCGGGGAAGGCGGGCGAGCGGGCTCCGGCAGGCCGAGCGGGCGCAGGGCGGCTGGAAGGGCTGCTCGCGGGCCGCGGAGGGGGCGGGCGGACCCTGAGCGAGGGGTCCACCGAGGCACGCTCCGAAGCCTGATCTGGGCTTCTGCCCCTGGGTGTGCCACCGCGAGCCTCGGCTGCCACCGCTTTCCTGGGGGCGGGGGTGGGGGGGAGGGCATTGACCTCGCCCTGCGGGAGAGAGGGGCGTTCGCCTCCCGGAGAGGGAGGGAGGGAGGAGCTAGGGCCCGCAGAAAGTTCGCTTCCTCTGGGGGCCGGAGGAGGTGAAGTGGGAGGAGGACCGGGTTTCAGGCTAACTCGGAGCTACGTGCAAAACCTTGGGGCGGCGTTCAAGGCCCCCTCCCACACGCGCGCGGAGCCGAGCGCCCTGCTCCTCCTCCGGCTGCTGGCGTAGCCTCGCCGGGAGAAGGGAGCCGTTCCTCTGGCGCGGGGACAGCTGCAGAGCTGCAGGCAGAGGAGGAGGCCGCGGCGAGACGGGCAGCACCCCGAACCCGAGCGAACCCCTTTGGCGCGGGCGGAAAAGGTGGCATAGGCGGCCAGCACAGGTTCGCCCACTCGGGACGCGCACACCCGCACGCACCCACACACCGCCAAAGGACCCTTCAGGAGTGTCTGAGGACCCTCTTTAAGCCCCGGAGTCGTCCCTACCACCCTCCCCCAGCCCCGGAGACCTAGGCGGGGACCCCGGGATCGGACGTCCCCGCGCCTCCGGGCACCTGGCTCAGCAGGAGTCCCCCGGGTCGGGGCAGGGCGGGGTCGGCAGCGGCGAGCCCGAGCCCGCCCGGCGCCCAGGCCCCTCGGAGCCCTCAGAACCCACCCATGGGGTACCGGCTCCCCGCGTCCCCTCGCCCGGCCGCGCCCAGCTCGGCGCCCCCAGCCGCGCAGAGGAGGAGCCCGGCGCAGTGACCCGGGAGCCGCTGCAGGAAGCCTCGGCGGCGGCGGCGGCGGCGGCGGCGGCTGGAGAGGCAGGCGGTTCCCCGCACCTCCAGGCGCTTCCAGGCAGCCCTCCAAGCCGTGCCAGAGGCCCGGCTGGCCATTCTCAGGTAGGAGAGAGACCCCAACAGAACTGGGGGGCTGGCTGAAGTGGGGGAAGCCAGGAAGAAAGGTTGGAGGCTTGTGGGGGGGGGGACTAGAGGAAGCTTTACATGATCAGGGACAGTTAAACCGATCGAGCACCTACTATGTGCCGGGATCATAGGCAACTTTACATATCTAGAGCAAATGATTCGAGTTGAGCACCTACTATGGGTCCAGCTGAGTGCTAGGCCCTTTACTTCTCCCTGGTAGGAAAGACTTAACTAAGCTTCTACTATGTGCTAGATGTGTTGCTGGGAGCCTTCCGTTTAAGGGACCTAGAGCAATAGCCATTTAAATAGGAGGACACTGAGGCTCAGGGAGGAAGTGGCACTTAACCTTCCCCAAACACTCCCACCCCCTTCCTGAGCTGGCTGCTGCCTGTGGACCTGGATGGAGCTCCCTGGTGCCCCCCCCACCCCCAGCCCTGGTGAGGACTTCCTTTGAGGAGGGAAGATTAAGCAATACCTTCCTTGTTCGGCATGTCTTGAGCTTTTTGGGGGGTTGGTGCAAGGAGCGAGTTCCCTGAGTGCTTCTTTTCCCTGGAAGTGTGTCCAGCATTCGGCTGGCCACAGGGCCTCCAAGTACCTCTGAGGGGCTCTCTCTGCCTTCTCCCTTTGCCCCGCTTCCTTGGAGGATAACAAAGGATGTTCTGGATTCCTGGCAGGTCGGAGGCCAGGCTGGGAAGGGGCAGCCGGCTCAGGAGCCCACGATTCAGGCTTGCAGTGACGAGGCGGGGTCCCCCAAGACCTCTGCTTGCATTCCAGTCCTACGCCACCTGGCTGTTCCGCCTGGCCCCTTGAATGCCTAGAGGAGGTGCCTCAAAGGAACCCACTTGTCAGGAGCTGTATTAGCCTCTAGACTTCTCGCTGAACAATCCGGGCCACGCTCCGGGTTTGTTTCTGCAGTTCCCAGGTGATAGATGACCAGCCCCACCGGCCCAAACCATTTGCTGAGCTGGTGAGAGGCAGGGCTGGTCTGCCGGAAGCTGACGGCCTGCCTGTTTTCTGCCACCCCGAGCTGCCAAGGGTGATGGGGTTGGCTTTGCAAAGCCCCCAGGACACCCCTCAGTGTGGGGATGGGAGCGAGTGGATAACGTGTCCGTCCAGAGAGGCTGGCATGTGTGCTAATGGAGGAGGCTTGAGGTGTGTGGGAGGGAGAGGGGGAGCACTGGTTCTGTGAACAAGCTTTGGGGTCCCCCCAGGGAGAAGGACACGGCCAGACTCCTGTCCTGATGTCCTTGTCCATCTGATCCCCTCCATCTTCCAGGCGGGCCCTGAAGGGAGAGGTTTGGGGGAGAAGAAGGGGGTGAACCCGCAGGTGCCTCTGCTAGGAGCCGGCCGGGCAGGGTTTAGGGGTGAGTCCTGGGCAGAATGCCTGCCCCCAGCTGTCTGCAGGGAGGGAGAGGGAGTGAGTGTATAATAGGCCTCAGGGGTCATTCCTCTGCCTGACGCCAGCTGAGGCTTCCCTGAGTCAGGCACTGTTTTGAGAAAAACTGGTTTTGGCCAGGGGGTAGGTTTTTATGGAGGTAAGAGCCCAGGCTTTGGAGCCCATCAGCCTAATTGTAATCCTGGCCTGGCCGGTAATCTGTGTGAGTCAGCCAGGCCGACCCCCAGTGTGCCCATCAGTTAGTAGACTGATGCTGGTCTGCTCTTCACGGGACCGTTGTGAAGTCATTGGAACAAGGAACACGAAGTGCCCGGCATGATGGGAGCCCGCCTGGCTGTTCCCCTGGGGATTGTGGAGGGGGGGGGGGGGCGCTGTTCCTGACAAGTGGGGTTCCACCCCATCCCTGGTCTGGGACTTTCTGCCCCCTTCCCCCGCCGGGTGCCCTTCGAATGACCCCGGGCTGGGGTCAGCTGAGTGACCCAGAACTTGCATTTGGGTCCTTGTGCTGCTAGCGGTCCCCATTGACCACTCTCTGAGCCTCCAGGGTTGGGCTCTAAATTCTGGAAGGGCCCTTTGATCTCGGATGCCCACCTGCTTCTCACTGTGCGGCCCCGGCTGAGGGTGCAGGGAGGAGAGAAGCCAGGCCCACAGCTGCCCACAGTGCCTCCTCTGGGGCAGCAGAGGGAGGGAGGATGCGGGGGCGGGAGGTGGAGCCCACGGAATCGCTGTCACCTGGCGTCCAGGTGTCTGGGTGCCTCACACAGCCCCACGTGGCTGAGGCCATGTGAAGACTCACAGTCTCCTCTTGGAGAAGAAAGCCGTGTTTCCCTCTCTCTTTGCCTCTTTCTGATGCCTTGTCTCCTCCCTGACCCTCTGCCTCTTCTCTCTGACTTCAGGCCCATCCAGGCACTGATATGCGCACATCTGTACCAGGAGCCCCCGGCTAGAGGCTGGGTAGGCGGTGATGGAGACCAACATTGTCCCTGGGGGCTGCTGGCCTCCTTCCCTGTCTGTCTAGACAGAGGTGATCACCAGCAGAGTCAAGTTCCCCGCAGAGGGGCTAGGGAGGGGGCTGTCGTGGCGTGGGGCCTCTTTTCCCCCATCTCTGAAGGTCCAGGCTGCCTTGCCAGCCCCAGAGGACACAGAGAAGGCTTCACTGCTCTTGGTCTTGCGGCCTTCCTGTCCCCACTGTGTGCCCATGGGTGTGCCTGGGGCACCGAGACCCTCCTCAGCACCGCACCTGGGCCAGCCAGGTGGGAGGAGGAAGAGGGAGAAGACCTCAGAAGGAGGTTTCAGGTGAGCTCCAGAGGCAGACCCACTTGCTTCATTCATTCATGGCTCCTTTATTGAGCACTTGCTGTGGACATGGCACCGGAATCCCGTGGGATAAATGGAAAGAGGGCCGCGGGCGTGAATTGGGGGGAGGGGGATGTGGGGATCTTCGCCTCGGAGTCACTGTCCTGGCTCCCTTATGAACTACAGAGCCCACTCGTGTAGACCTTTAAGCTTCAGGGTCCTTATTTGTGAAATGGGCAGGTAATCTCTTCCCCGTCGGCAGGTGGTGAGGAGACGCCATCGCGTGGGGCACACCGCCTGGGGTCAGATCTCTCTTTGCTGGTTACTGGCTGTGTGAGCATGAACAAGTTAACTAAACTTCTCTGTGCCTCAGTAACTTCCTCTGTAAACTGGGGTAACACCACCTACCTTCTGGGGTTCCTGAGGGATGGAACGACTTATTCCACGCTCAGCACTTAGAACGCTGCGGCCTCTGTTGACGGCACGGTAAATGTCAGCTACCCTGATTGTCCTGTACTTAGCACAGTACTTGGCACACGGCAGGGGCTGGGCTAATGGTGATGGTCACAGCTCCAGGCTCAGGGTCAGCGGTGTGCTGAGTGGGCTTATTGTGTGTGCGATTCATTTTTCCTCTTTGCGATTCATTCATCGAGGTCCTCTTGGTAGCTTGGAATTGGCCGTGGTGGGAATGCGTATGCTGCAGAGATTGACAAACACTGCCAATAAGAGCTTTTTAAAAAGATACTTTTGAGAGCTGGTTTACTGCACAGCGGCTCTCAGTGGGGCAGGGCGAGCGGATACAGATGCCTGAATGCCCTGCACAGGACGTTTGCCAGGGGGTCTCTCCACCTCCAGTCTCTTAGCATAATGGCAGACGTAGAACATTATGAGGTTGGAGAGAGCCTTGGGGTAAGTGGGTGCGGCATTCTAGGCTACTGCGCTGGGGCAGCCAGAAAGGGGGGGGGGGGACCAGCGGTAGGTAGCATGTACAGCTCCCTGTGCACATGGAGAAAAAGGTGCCTCCTCTGGGCAGATGAACTCCACAAAGACAGCCCTCCCCTTTCCTTCACAGCTGGGTGCCTTGTGCAGTGCCCAGCCTGCACACCCGTGCGTGGCAGCGGCTGAGGGCAGAAGGGATCGCTACTCCAGCAGGCCTGTATCCACTTCTAGTTCCTAGAGAGGGGAGGGATTCCTGCTGGGGTGGGGTGGGGAGCGAAAAGCCTTCTGAGAGGAGGTGATATTTGAGCCAGGCCCTGAAACATAAAGAGAAGAGGGTGTTCTGGCAGAGGGACTAGCACGAGCTAAGAATTGGAGGCAGATCTCAGCAGAGCTCCAACAGAGCGATGGGCTCAGGGATTCTAAGGGGATTCTGGCGGGTGCTGACATAGGAAAGGAGGGTGGCGGGGCCGGGACTGGCCTCTGGGGGGCTTATTTATGTTCCATTTGGGCTTTGGAGCTGGGATCCAGTTCAGCCTCTTCCACAAGCCCAGGAAGCTCCCATAGAAAGTTCTGGGTAGCCCTTGGAGCTCTGAGGCACTTGAGCTGTTCCTGGGTCATTTCTCTGGCCCACATCCCCTAGTCTAGATCTCTGGGTCTCCTGGCAGTAAGCAAATTCCCAGGGGCTGCGGGTGAAATCGCCGGGCCCTGGGTGGGTGGGGAGGATGTGGTCTGGACACGGCCTTTCCCCGTTTCTGGGAAGGCTGAAAGGCCACAGCCCGCCGGGCCCAAGAAATGCTCTCTAGCGCCAACTCCAGGTCGTGCCCTGGAGTCACAGCTCCTGGGAGGCCGGGAGTTGGAAAAGGACGGGAGGACCAGGGAGAGGTCAGGTTCTAGCAGGAGTTACTTAACACTTTGCCACCTCAGCGCGGGCCACAGCCCTGTGAACGGAGTCCCTTTTACAGCTGGGAAAAAGTAAGTCCCAGGGAACTTAAGCTCCTTGCCCACGAGCAATAGCGAACGGGTGGTAAAGTGAGGAATCAGGCCCCAGCGGTTCCGGGCCGGAGTCAACAAGGGGTGAATGGCCGCAAGGGCGACCGAGGGCACGCGTGAGGGGGGTGAGTGAGGAGGAAGGAGGCCTCGGAGGGCACGAACGAACGAGCGGGCAGAGCTCCTAGGCCCCTTAGAGACGCCCGAGTCTAACGCCCCCGTCTTACAGACAGAAGACGAACGCCCAGACAGGAGCCACGCAGAGGAGGCCAAGGCCGCCAGCAAGAGGCTGCAAGGCCGGGTCCAGGGCCTCCTGACACCCGCTCCCCGCTCTGTGCCACAGTCCCGAGCCATGATGAAGACCCTGTCCAGCGGGAACTGCACGCTCAGCGTGCCCGCCAAGAACTCGTACCGCATGGTGGTGCTGGGCGCCTCGCGGGTGGGCAAAAGCTCCATCGTCTCCCGCTTCCTCAACGGCCGCTTCGACGACCAGTATACGCCCACCATCGAGGACTTCCACCGGAAGGTCTACAACATCCGGGGCGACATGTACCAGCTGGACATCCTGGACACGTCTGGCAACCACCCCTTCCCTGCCATGCGCAGGCTGTCGATCCTCACAGGTGGGTGCCGGGGCGGGCGTGCGCGCTCAGCAGCGGACGGCGCGCGGACAGAGCGCGTTGCCTGTCCCCCGTCTGCAGTGAAGCTCCCAGCAGAGCCCCCTCGTGAGGGTCAGAGAGGAGTTGCCAGCCAAGTGGTCGAGCTGGGGCCCAGATTCCGCGCTGTGTGGCCGGGGACCGAGTACTCGTGACCGTGGTGCCACCTTCCAGATCGGGAGCCGACACAGGCCGGCACTGGGACGGTCCCTCTCCGGGGAGCAGAGGGGCTGCTGCCTTCCTCCTGCAGGAGGTGGCCCCGCAGGGCTCCGGGGCCCGTGGTCAGTCTGCCCGGCTCGGGTCTGTTGACACCCCGGGCCTTCGCTGCCTCTCAGAGCGGTAAAGGCAGGACCGGGGCAATGGCCAGTCAGAGTGATGCTGGGGGCTCGGCAACGGTCACGGGAATGGTGGTGGCGATAGCTAACACGTACTGAGGGCCGTGTGCCTGGGCCTGTTCTTACAGCTTAGCATGGATTCATTTCATCCTCACGACTAACCTAGGAGACGGGTCTTTTGCACTTCGCAAGTGGGAAAAGTGACGCCCAGAGAGGTTAAGCTACTCCAGGCGGTAACACAGGCGGTCCGTGGCAGTCTGGTGCTTATTCTCTACCACTAAACTGTCCTGAAGTCTGCTGGCCCTGCTGGGAACACTGGGGCGGCCAGAGAGATTGTGGGGGATTAAGGGGGCAGGTGGAGAGGTGGGACCTGGCCGATGCTTGCCTTCCTGAGGCAGTTTCACGCGGTGGCCAAGAGGGCGGCCATCTGCCTGGGGCAGTTGCTTCCCGGTTTTATTCCTCTGGGTTTCTCTCTTTGCGCCTCGGTTTTCTCTCTGTAAGAGCCGCACATCAGCACCCACCCCATAGGCCACTGTGGAAATGAAGTGAGTTAATACAGCAAACGTGCTTGCTGAACAGATAGTGAGTGCTCAAGAAACAACAATCGTAACCCAGCATTTACAGAGTGCCTGCTATGGGCTACGCAGTCATTTCCTTTTCTTTTTAAAACGTTTTAATGTTTATTTTTGAGGGAGAGAGAGAGAGACAGAGCATGAATGGAGGAAGGGCAGAGAGAGAGGGAGACACAGAATCCGAAGCAAGTTCCAGGCTCTGAGCTGTCCGCAAGAGCCTGACGTGGGGCCCGAACCCAGGAACCGTGAGATCATGACCTGAGCCCAAGCCGGACGCTTAACCGACTGAGCCACTCAGATGCCCCAACTCAGCCGTTTCCTAAGCATCCTTCTCCCATGGCTGGGCAGTGATGCAGGGGAGGAATGAGCAAGTACCCCTCTAACCATCACTAAAATAGCCCCCCACATCGAGATGCTTTTGCACCAAGAAACCCGTGCTGTGCGGACTCCTCCCCCTACACCCTGGCCGAGCCCCGTCCTTGAGCACCCTGGGCAGATGGCTTCTTCTTGCGGGCTGTCCTTGCTGACTGTCTGACCCAGATCACATTTCACCCCCCACCCCGTGGTTTGGAGAGGCACTGTGTGGATGGAAGGAGCCCCGCGTTGACCTAGGTTCCAGTCCTGGCTCCACCACGGCTTACCTGTGTGACCCGGGGTCCGATTCTCGGTCTCCTTGGCTGTGCAATGGACATAAGCTTGCTTCCCCCCGCAGTGTGGCTGTGGGGAGGGAAGGAAGGCACTGGGGACACTTCCAACACGTGGAGCTCAGCTCTCCTTGCCTTGGGGAGGGGACTGGGTGCCTGCTGATGTCACAAAGGCTAACACCAGAGGGAGGGAGAGCCATGTGGAGCCGGGCCACGTGCATATTTCCAAAATTAATTTTGAATGACACAAATAATATGCACACACACCCTCCTATAAACCCAAATAAGCCTAAAAAGCCCCCTTGACCTGTGTCTCCAGCTCCAGGCTCCTGTCCCCTCTCTGGAAGTGGCCCACCCCCTCAGTCTGGTGGGGACTGTTCTGGACCCCACCCCCCCTCCATGAACACACTGACCTTTACACTTGTATCCTGTCTGTAATAGGGAGTATTTTCGCCCGTCTCTTTTGAACGCGCACTTATCATTCGGAACACATCTGTCTGCTGCTTGCTTTTTTCACTCACCAGCTCGTGCCTCATTTTCCAACCTGGTGCAGAAGGAAACTCTGAAAGCCATTAATTCTGCCGCCAGCTCTCTTTCCAGCTGCCAGCCAGGCTGCCTCTGAAGCTTGGCATTGCAGTCTTGCATTTGAATATGTCCAGGCCGCCGAGTCCTCAGGGGCCCAGGATTAGCCTAATGGGACGGGGTTGGCATCCCAGGCAGAAACGGTCGCCAGGCCTGGGGCTGCCTTTTGCAAGCACCTCCTTAAACAGCCCACACCCCCCATTCCTTCCATCCCGTCACACCCATTCGCCCAGCTTTATGGACACCCACTGTGTGCGGGGCCCTGGGGGACGAGGACGCAGGTGACACTGTCTCCCTCTGCTCCAGAGCTCTTGGTGAGGGGCACACCCACCGGCCGGAGCATGGTTCCGAATGTGGCATGCGCTGTTATGGGGGGACAAATGCTATGCTCTGGGGGTCCGCAGAAAGGAGGCAGCCGTGCTTCCAGAAGGGAGAATGGCTGGATTCTCCTCTCCAGACGCTGGGCCAGTCACCGACCCCCCTGAGCCTCAGTTTCCTCGTCTGGGAAACAGGGATTTGGGCATCTCCCCCCAGGTTCTTATGAGTTGAAGCCAAAGTTCAGAGAAGGTGCTTTGGGTGTGAGCTTGTGATCCCTGTAGTAAGTTTTAAAAATTGGGATGTGGGCACTGCCTGCGCTCTCCCTGGCTCCCCGGCCACCTCCAAATTGCCTGTTTCAGACCCAGGGACCCGTCTTGAGTGATGCAGCGAGTGGAAGTAGGGACCGCCTGGGTCTTGGAGGCTAGCGCTCATTGGTCCGTGATTTATTCAAGAAGCAGGGAGCATCTCCGTGTGCCAGGCACCGGCCGGGTGAGGATAGAAGCAGGTCCAAATCTTGGCCTGGCCACATTCATGCTGTGTGACCTTGGGCCCTCTCTGAGCCCCTCTCTGCTCACCGACACCAGGAAGGTAATGAAAGCCCCTCAAGGAGGTTTTGTGAGGAGTCAGGGAGGAGCCCACGCTGGCGTGTCCTGATTGTCCTCTCCATACCTAAGACCTCTGAGGACGTGCCACACTCCATTCAGTATCCTGTGAAAAGCCCTGCCGGGAGGCTGTATTTCATCCCTGTGGGACAGATGGGGAAATGAAGGTTCAGAGAGGCCGTGGGACCCGCTCAGGGCTGCGTGGCCAGTAAGTGGCGGGGGCAGGATGTAAGCCTAGGCCTGACTGGTGCCAGTGCTCTGAGTTCCTACGATGTGTCAGGCGCGATCCAGGCCCTGGGGATGTGCACTGAACAAGTCGGGCAAGACCCCTGCTGTCATGGAAATTGTATTTATTATGATAACTCTAACACAGTCTGCACGAATTCGCAAGCCACTCACCCCATGGCCAGCTCTGCGGGGAACTGTAGGGGGAATTAACTGCGTTGTGCCACACGTTAGCTCATGTGCCCTTGGTCAAGGGCTTTAACCCTCTGGGCCTCAGCCTCCCGCTCTGGGAAATGGGGAGAGGAGTGACTCCCCCATAGACTCACTGGGAGGGCGGACTCAGCGAGGGGAGGGGTGGTGGGGGGGGGTGGGGGGGGCGGCCTCACCACCTGGGGTCCCTCTCCCCGCAGGGGATGTCTTCATCTTGGTGTTCAGCCTGGATAACCGGGAGTCCTTCGACGAGGTCAAGCGCCTCCAGAAGCAGATCCTGGAGGTCAAGTCCTGCCTGAAGAACAAGACCAAGGAGGCGGGGGAGCTGCCCATGGTCATCTGCGGCAACAAGAACGACCATGGCGAGCTGTGCCGCCAGGTGCCCGCCACCGAGGCCGAGCTGCTGGTGTCGGGGGACGAGAACTGCGCCTACTTCGAGGTGTCGGCCAAGAAGAACACCAACGTGGACGAGATGTTCTATGTGCTCTTCAGCATGGCCAAGCTGCCCCACGAGATGAGCCCCGCCCTGCACCGCAAGATCTCCGTGCAGTACGGCGATGCCTTCCACCCCCGGCCCTTCTGCATGCGCCGCGTCAAGGACGTGGACGCCTACGGCATGGTCTCGCCCTTTGCCCGCCGCCCCAGCGTCAACAGTGACCTCAAGTACATCAAGGCCAAGGTCCTTCGGGAGGGCCAGGCCCGTGAGAGGGACAAATGCACCATCCAGTGAGCGGGAGGGATGCCGGGGTGGGCGCTTGGGCGGTGCCTTCCGGGAGGTGCCCCTCCCCCCCCCCCCCCCCCCCCCCCCCCCGTGCCCGCTGCCCGCGCCCTCCGCCCCCCACGAGACCCCAGTGGCAGCCGCGTTCGAAGGCCTCCGGCTCCAGACCGGGGCACCCCAGCCTCTGACCTCTGTGTGTTCTGCCTCCTCGCCGCTTCCCTCTGATTCTGCTTTTTTCGAGGTGCCCCCCCCCTCCCCGGGCGCATTTAGCTCCTCCCCGCGGGGACAGGTCACTGCGGGGCTGGGGACAAGGGTGGGAGACATCCGGACTTGTGCCGGTCCCCAAGTCAGAGCCTTCTTGTCCTTGGGGTTGGAGGAAACGCTGACGCGGGAGGCGCCGGAATCCCTACGCGGACGGAGCCTTCTGGAACGGTCGCGGGTGGAAACGACTCCCGGGGTCTCCGCCGTGCTGCTTGAGACCCCAGACTCTCGCCCTCTCCGACTCAGCTGTTTGGGCCCCTGCCCCCAGGGTGGCCCCCAGCCGTCCCGGTCGGTCGATCGGGGACGTGAGCCAGTGGCGGCTGTGTGTGTGAAGAGGGGCGTGGCCACATCTCCGGGCCCACGGCCGTCCGTTGGGCGGATGCGTCGTCTGCTGGTTGTGTGTTGCTGCTCTCGTGTTGTGCTGTAGAAACGGAAATCGTTGTACTGTAAAAGCTACTGACGCCTCGTTGGCCAGACCCCCGCCCAAGTTAGACCCACCGCCTCTGCTGGGGATGCTTTCCTCCCCCTTCCCAGACAGGGTTCCCCGTGGCCTGCCTGCAGCTGGACACTGCCCTCGATAATGAGCTTCACAATTTACATTTGCACGGGGCAGGGGATGGGGGGGGGGCAGGCTGGGGCTGCTTCTCCTGCCCCCATTTTGCAGAGGAGGTGGCTGAGACTGGGGGGGCGGGTAGGTGACATGTCCCAGCGCCCCCCCCCCCCACCTCCCCGTACCCCCCACGCTTCACCTCGTTCAGGGCAGGGCTCTGCCTAGAACCACGCCGTCTTCTACTGTGCTCGTTCCTCAAGCATTTATTGAGCACCTGCCGGGTGCCGGGTCCACTGTGTGCTAGGAAACAAAGAGGATGAGCAGTGCACTTTATGACCCTGAGGCCAGGCCCATCCCCAGCCTCTCGGCCTGTTCCCCTTCACCTGCATGGCCTGTACCCACCCCTGCTGCCCGTCTGTCTCGTGCATTTGGAGCTTTTGCGGTGGGGGGGGGGGGTGCTGCAGGTGCAGCTGGGAGCCAGAGCTGAGCCCGGAGAGGTAGGTGGAAAGCTCCTCGTGGGTCTTTCCCTCTTGTGTGGCGCTGGACTGCTGCGTTCTGGGTGTGACGGGATTTGAGCCCGTAGACCGAAGGCCTGTCGTCAGCTCTTAGCAAGTACGTTTTGTGTCTTAACCTCCTTTAAAATATTGAGATTTAGGGCTACAAGGAACCTTAGCGATCACCTAGTGACTCTTTCTGAGGCCCAGAGAGGGTGAGCAACTCGCCCCAGCTCACACAGCAAGTCTGTGAGCGGCAGAAGCAGGGCTAAGTCTGGGCGTTCGGCACGCACCCCGAGGTGCCCCCTCTCCTGATGCTCCCTCTGCCCTTGAGGCCTTCAGAGAATGGCGGTGTCTTCCCCGAGCCTGTCTCTAGATCGGTCTTTGAGGGCTCCTGTAAGTTCTGTGTACATGCCCACGTTTGTCTACATGCACCCGTGTGAACACCAAGATGTGCGTGTGCCCCGACTCCAGCTCTGCGTACCCGCTGCCTCCACCCTGCCACCTGCCGCTCAAGTCAGCGGCTCTGACCCTGCTTCTGTGCCCTCGCCCGGCCCCGGCCTGAGCCCTCCCAGTGGACTGGGTACCGTGGCCAGGGCAGGCGTGTGACCTGGTCCCACCCAGTGATGCCCCTGCTGCCCCACATCTCTGTGTATGCTACCAATTAAAGTGGGTTTGTTTCTAAGCTGTGTCCTTGACCATGTGTATTTTTCTGTATTTCCAAGGGGCGGTGTGTCTCTTCCTCCAACCAGAGCTGGCCTTTTCCTCCCTGGAACACACCTGCCTGCTGCCCTTGCCCAGGCGGCAGCGCTGAGTTAGTCCTCAAGTTTACATGGGGAGGGGGCATCCCAACACAGGAGGTTGTGCACCTGTCTTGGCCCTGCCCTTCTAGGTCTTCTGGGGGGTGTATGCTGAGCTGTCGGTGTCCCTCGAGAGGGGTGCCGGGGTCAAATACACCCCCCGCCCCCATGGTTCATCAGCCCCTGGGGGCCACCGTATCTGAATTCTGTGCAACTCGTCTTGAGCATTCATTTTGCCTCAGGGAACATTTGGAACTGTCTGGAAACATTCATTTTAAGTTTATTTATATCGAGAGAGAGAGAGAGAGTGTGTGTGCTGGAGGAGCAGAGAAAGAGAGAGAGAGAGCGAATCCCAAGCAGGCTCCGCACTGCCAGGACAGAGCCCGATGCAGGGCTCGAACTCACGAACCGTGAGATCGTGACCTGAGCAGAACTCAAGAGTTGGACGCTTCACCGACAGCCACCCAGGTGCCCCTGGAAACATTTTTGAATCACCAAGACTTGGGTGGAGGGCACTGCTAGCATGTAGTGGGTAGAGGCCAGGGGTGCTGCTGAGCACCCCCGTGTCCAGCTCAGCACCCCCATCATAAAGACTTATCTGGCCCCAAATGTCAGTAGTGGGCAGCCTCAGTTGGGACAGTTGGTCCTGGAGGCCAGGACATAGCCCAGGTCCGTGTGGTTGATTTGATGTACAACTTTATGGACAGAATTTAATAGACGCCGGGCAAGCAGAGCGAGCCTCGTGTGAGACGAGGCAGGTTGTGGGCGGGGACGGGGGCCGAGGGACAGGGACAAGGTCTCGTCCCTGTGCCACCCTGAACCTGCCACCTTAGGCCATGATTTTCCCTGGGCGGGAGGAAGAGGAGGGGACCAGCCACGCACCTGCCGTGTCTCACGCCGCCCTCACGTTTTCCAGCCTCATGAGAAACATCTCCCCTTGTCCACCCTTTCCCAGCCCTGGTCTTTGTAGAGGGGACAGGCCAACACCATCTCCTGCATCGCAGGCCGGTGCTAGATGGTAAGAGCTGGTGGGGAAGCAGCTGGGCACAGCAGAGCAAGCCTTCCCGGGGTGGGGTGGGAGGGGTGCAGCTAGAGCCTGGACCACCTCTGCTCTCTCCCCCGACTGGCATCTGTAAGTCACGTCCTTTCCCCCTTCCCCCCCCCCCCCGCCCCCCGCTGGCTCCCATATCCTCGTCTCTAAATGGGAGGTGGGATCAGGGCAGTTGGACAAGACAACACGCGACCAGCCCCTTGCAACCCTATGTTCTCTGCAAGAAGGAATTAATATTCCTATTATGTAATCCACAGCATTCCGCTCATTGCTAAATAGAACACGCTTGCTCCAGCCCCGGCCCAGCCCGCTCCCCGCACCCCCCAGGCTCACCCTGGGATGGGGTTAATGATCACCGGGCTGGCTGTGGCAGAGAAGGAGACTTGCCCGATGCAAGAGAGGGAGAGAGGGTACAACAGGATTGTAGGAACATTCCCCCACAGTGAAACCGTTTACAGACAAGCACAGGACAGCCAGCTTAGCTCCTGACCTCGCGAAGGGAGCCCTGGGAATCTGATTTCAGAGAATTCTGCGCTGCAAACTCTAAGTACTTAGTCTGTTCTGCCTCCCTGAACCTGTCACTTAGAAGAAAAACTTCAGTCTGGGTCACGGCTTGGTGGGGCTGCTGGAAAACCAGCTGGGGCTCAGCAGCAAAGGCTGCTGGGAACAGGGGTAGGGACAGAGGGCTGGCCTTTGTTGAAGACCTACCGTGCACTGAGTGCCGTGCTGAGTCTGTTACCTGCACCCACTTACTGGATCCTCGTGGCAAAGCTATGTGGAGGGATTATGACTCCCTTTCTACATACCAGGGAACCGAGGCTCAGAGAGGCGAAGCCACTTGCCCGAGGTCGCACAGCTGTGTGGGCAGAGCTGAGCTAGAATCCACGTCTGATTGCAAAGCATGTTTTCTCCCCAGAGCTTTCATAACTGAGTTGGATTAGGGGCTGCCCTCCGGAGGGAGAGAGGCTGGAGGGTTGAGGTCCGTCTGAACATAGTTCAGCAGCCTTGAGCAGATGTCATCACAGGGAGTAAGATACTCTGCGGCTCATCGCACGAGGCCCAGCCCCTGTAATAGAAGAGCTTGACTTCTGTTTCATGGAAAAGTCCACCAGCGCCCGAGGGCGGCTCTGCTCCACGGGCCGTTCGGGCATCCAGGTTTCAGGCCGCCCCATCTCTTGGACCAGGCCACCATCTGCAAGGTCAGAGCCACCACCACATTCAGGTTCAGCCAGAGGGGTAGGGGAAGAGAGCGCCGAGGATACATGTCTGCGGCTTTCGGGGGCCTTGGACGCACCCCTCCCTCTCCCTTCCGCTGGCCACGCACACCTGTGAGAAGGGCTGGGACAGACAGCTCCTTGCCAGGTGGCCCCACGTCCAGTGGCAATCCTCACGGAGACACGGGAGACGCAATCCGTCTGGCCAGCTAACGGGCCACCCGGCACCCTCCCACATCGGGTCCAGGCCTCGGGATGCCATGTACGCCCGACCTCACTCAGGAAGCGTCTCCACCTTCCCTGCTTCCTTAAAGCCGATCTGGGCTTTATTCTCCCCTGTCCCTCGATGAAAACACATCCATACCAAAGGCACTTCAGGTGGCAAATACAGCCTCAGTTACAAATCCCTGGTCCCTGTGATGACGGACATTTCAGTCTTTGATCAAAGGCAAGACCTTCCCTCCCACCCCCAGCGGTGGCCTGCTCGCACACAAAGGTCGGAATTGAGGGAGACAAGGACGGGCAGGTTCTCCTCTCTTCACTCTCTGGCTTCCCTTTTAGCTAATTCCAGTTTCTCTCTCCTCGGTCCTTGGGAGGTGGGTCTGGTAGGGGTGGGGGGAGGAGGTCAGAGGAGCAGGGAGGTTCTTGCGTGCCTGGCACTGTGGTGTCGCGGTAAGACAGCGTCATGCTCGGAGCATGGCAGACGTTTCACAATGATATTAAAATCGCAGGCATAGTTGCGTAGATTTTTCCGAGACCATCCCACCATCCCTGGCAATGGCTCACCTGTGGGCATCTTGGTGTAGGTGTGTGCATCTTTATTTGGATTGCTTGCTAGGTCCTTCCGCAGCCTCTAGGAATGGTCTTTTTTTTTTTTTTTTTTTTTAAGTTTACTTATTTGTTTTGAAAGAAAGAGAGAGAGAGAGAGAGAGAGTGTGTGTGTGTGTGTGTGTGTGTGTGTGTGCAAGTGGGGGAGGGGCAGAGAAAGGGAGACAGAGAGTCCCAAGCAGGCTTTGCACAGTCAGCACGGAGCCTGGTTTGGGTCTCGAACCCGCAAACCCGCAAACCGCGAGATCGTGACCTGAGCCAAAGTCGGACACCTAACCCACTGAGCCACCCAGGCGCCCCACCTCTAAGAATTTTCTAATACCTGTCGGTTTCCTGTGCTGAGGCCTCTTTCCTCCAGGGTGCTCTCTCGGTCGGGGCTTACACTCTCTTTCCCAAAACACCTTCTCACGGTGGACTCTTTCATATCATTGACATAGGTCAGAATTATGAGTTAGGCAGCTGGTTCTTGGCCGTACGTGTGGAGACTTTTGCCTTTGGTTTGGCACCTGGCTTTGGAATCTGAGATCAGTCTTGTTGGGTCTCAGCAGAAATGAAGAGAGAGGGTCAGGAGAGGCCACTGAGGGGATGGCAGGGCAGGCAGATTCGATGTCTGGTGAGACCCGCCTCCTGGCTCACAGATGGCCATCTGAGGAGCGAGCTCTCTGGGGTCCTTTTATAAGGGCGCTAATCCTTATGTGGGCTCCCCTCATGACCCAGTCACCTCCCCAAAGGCCCCACCTCCAAATAGCATCACGTTGGGGGTTCGGTTTCCACGCCCGGATCTTGGGGGGACACCTTGAGTCTATTACAGTCTATTTCCCCATTACTTTTTATTGTTTTAATGTTACATGAAAATATGATTTAGCTTGATTCCTGGTGGGGGGGGGGGGGGGTTTGGGCACCTTTCTCGATTTTGCCCGGAAGGAATTGCCACAGGTCTGGGCCCTGGCTCCAGGCCCCAGGTTGGGTTCCAGTCCGTTCCACCCTGTTCCTTTCGGAACCCCCGGGGCTCAAGAGGCCGCAGCTACCCCTGGTGTGCCCGCTTCATGATGGGTCATCGGATCGCAAAAGGGTGGGCGGGAACGTGAGACCTCAGCCCAGAGCTGACACACTGTCGCCTCTGCCATGTGTCACCGGCCAAAAGAAGTCCCCCCGCCAGCACACAATCCAGCACCCGACGCACCCTGTCCACTCCGGGGGAGTCACACGGCAACGGGCTCACACGTGTGCTCTCAAACAGAGAAGGCGTGAAGGAGGGCGAACGTGGCTTCATCGATCACACCTAGCTTCCCTGTGACTCAGTTTCCTCTTTTGGAGGAGAGAGGTGATCACACCGCCATCTCGCTGGATTGCAATGAGTTAACGCCTCGTTCTCAGGACGCTCTGTCTCAGGACCCAGCTGCTGGGCTGTGAGGAGCCCCATCTGCCCCCCACGTGAGGACGCTGCCGGGGGAGGTGCTCCTGGCACGTGAAGGCCAGGTCACGTGAGCGCGGGAGCCTCCAGGTGGCTCCAGCCCCAGACGTTCGAATCTTCTGGACGTGATGGAACAGAGGTAAGCCATTCCTGCTGCGTGCCGTCCAGATTCCCGATCACAGGGCAAAGCAGTGGTTGTTTTGTGCCGCTGACTTTGGCAGGGTTGGTCAGGCAGCGATGCGAATGTGAAATGTTCGCTAAACCCTCTTCACTTCCGGGTCTCAGGCCACAGATGCGCATCAGAAGCAGTCCCTGCTCCTCAAAGAACAAACAGCCAACAAGCAGCGATTACGACGTAGTCTGTCACCTGCCATGACAGCGGCTGTGGAACCGCACTGACCTGTCTGGGGGAGATGATGCCGGAGGCGAATCTAGCAAATTCAAAGCTAACCAGGAGAGAGTGGGCTTCTAAACAGAGCGTGCAAGGGACTAGAGCCCAAAGGAGATGGAGCATAGAAGGAAAAGCTTATTAAATACCCAGCTGCCACAGGGCCTTTGCACTGGCCATTCTCTCTGCCTGGAACGTGCTTCCTTTACAGACCCCACCGGCTCACTTGGCCACTCCATTCGCAAATATCACCTCCTCAAAGAAGCTCCTCCTGATCTCTCTACCTAAGGTTCCCCCCAGTCCAGCCCTCTCTGTTCTCTTTCCCGCTTTATCTTTCTGGATGGACTTGTTACCATTTGACTCTAATGTGTGGCTACAGCATGTCTCTTCCACTGGAATGTGAACTGCAGGGAACTAAAGCACGTGTTCAGCATAGGCTGGTGCCTGGCACACAGTAGGTCTTCAATAAATACATCAGGAGCGGGTGGATGAGTGACAGAGGCACGGTCAGCTACCCCTTCCGGAGGCCCGCTCTGGCTGCAGGGGTGAGCGGAGAGGCAAGAAAGGAGGCCAGGGGAGGTAAGAGGTAGCTACAGTGGTCCAGGTGGGAGCAAGGCAAGAGCCTCTTTGAGACATGCTGTGGGGACAGTGGGGGCAGGGCAGATTTGAGGGGGCAGACCTGGGATCCACCAGCTGTGGGATGTTGCATTGGGCAGAGAGTCGGGACTGGCATTTGGGCAGCCGGCTGGGGCCAGTCACCAAAATGGGAGCTCTGGGAGGGGGCCCCAACGGACCTTCCTTCGAGTGCAATTGCCCAGCAGGAGCCTGGGTGGGAGAGTCTGAAGCCTGGGGGAGAAGCCCACCATGACAGATCTGAGCTCCTGTCACCGTGGGGAGAGCATCGATGAGACGGAGCAAGCAGGAAGAAGGGGACCGGGAGGAGCACCACCGTTTAGGAGAGGACAGAGAGCCGAAGAAAGGAGAGGTGGCCCGAAAACCAGAGTGTGGCGCCACGAAGCTGCGGGACGGGAAGGTCTGAGAAGGCACAGATGGGCTCAGCTGCCAACAGCGGCCAAGAAAGGGGCCGAAGAGTGTCAGCGGGACATTGGAGGCAGCTCACCTAAGGGCGGACCGCGTGGTGCGGGAGAGCACGGTGTGCACATAGCAAGGGCGCCGTTCCCCCTTTCTAAACCATCACGGCTGTGCAGTGAAACGGAAACGTGGGGCGAAAAACCAGGGAGATGGGTGGCTCCAGGGGGCCCGCTGTTAGCGTCATCATCATCTTTTAAGACGCAGAGGCTTGAGCTTGCCGAAATGCTGTTGGGAAAGATCCAGAAGGGATGGAGGGTGGTGGCAGAAGAGAGCAGGAAGGGCTAGGGTCCGGGGCGCAGGCAGGCGAGTCTCCGAGGACATCCAAGGAGAGGGCGGGGAGGGGACAGAGCCGGGAGTGAGCCAAACTGAGCTGCAAGGAGGGCTTTGTCCTGCCTTCCCCGGGCAACTGGCGCCCTGGTGTGCTGCCCGCTGGGGACCGCTGGGGACGGAGGCCGGTCCCCCAGAGACCCATCTCAGCTCTCCAGTGTTTTCGCAAGAAATTAAACCCGAAGGAGAAAAGCCCGCACCGTTTTCATCCAAAATGAGAGAGAACAGTGGTGCTGGCTGCCGTCCAGGGGGTGGGGAGTGGAATCCCCAGAGGCGGCTGGAAGGAAGAAGCCCGTGTGACATTTAACGTCCACGCCACAAACCGGAGCTCGCTCTGTGCCCCGACCCGTGCTGGGACTGGGGACGGACAGACAAGGTCCTCAGGAGATCTCAGGGGGTGTGGAGGGGGATAGACAAGTCCCAGTGATTCAGTAATCGCTGACACGGGTGGGAGAGGTTCCTCAGAGGAGGTAACAATTTTAGCTGCCTCTGAAGGATTTGTAGACTTTTACCGGGAGAACTTCCTGGAGGTGGGAAATCATATTATTCTACTTAATATAATTATACTTAATATAAAAGCTCTCAGCTTAGCACCTGCCATATTGTCAGCTCTCAATATAGATGAGCCATTAAAATATTATCACTCATCATTTCCATGCATTTAGAAGTTTGACTCCACCCAACCCGCCCCCCACCCCCCTCCTCCCCCCAGCAGTGTTTTTGACATTCACAAGAAAGGAGACAAGAGATCTTGGAGAATCCCAGCCTGGGAAGTAGTCAGCCTTCGGCACAGACCGTCCTTCTAAGAAGGAGCAAGGCGTAACTAAAATGCGAAGCTGCTGCCCTAGCCGGTCGGTGACTTACAGTCGAAGCCAAAGCCAGTTATTGGCGTGGTTGCTGCCACTCACAGCCCTGCCCGAGGCGTCGTCCGTGCGGGAGCCGGGCCGGGGAATCGGGGAATCACTTTTCCTGCTGTTCACTGACAGCGGCATATGGTGGGCTGACTGGAGCCACAGATCCAAGCCAGGGCCAAACCCCACTCTCCGCTCTCTAATCCGCTCTCTAATCCGCTCTCTAATCCGCTCCCCGCTTCCCTCCTTCAGACTAAAAGCCAGGGATGTTTCAGACGTCTTCGCGTTCTTTCCACGATTAGCTCTAGCAGCCGGCTTCCTTTTGAGGCCATTTTCCTAAAAGAAACCGGGTTTATCACCGGGTGGGCAGCGAGGCTCATTTGCTAGCTGAGTTCCACGCTGCCGTTTTTGACTCATCGAACATATAAACGGTTACGGGCCGCGGGCCTGCGGGGCGCTTGACATGAACCCAAACCGGATGCTCAATCCTTGGATGTCACGGGCTTTTGGGGGCTCCCCGATCCCCCTCCCTCTCCCCGAACACACAGCCTTTAAGTCACCTAGTGTTCCATCCTGCCTGACGCGGGCACACACACACTCATGCACACACACGTAACGTACACATAGGCATAAGCGTTTGCGTGCAAACGCGCGTAGGCACGTCAGTAAGGCACGAGCAGCCCACGCATGCACACATAGGTTCGCAAGCATACTTGCACACACAGATGGTTGTACGCACACGCGAGCACACACTCACACGTGTGGCACACAGGCATGCACGCATCTACCACCGCGCATGCACGCGTACACGCAAATATACAACACCACACGCGCACAAGAACACACAGATGCTTGCACGCGCAGGCAACCACAACGTGCACGGACAAAGACGCACACACTCGTGTGCACGCGCAACATGCATGCACGCAAGGCACCCTTTGCACACCCATGCACGTGCACACATGCGACACCCACGCTTACAGGCACTCTTGCACACGGTGCACGCAGACACGGGCAGACGCCGTGCTCTGCTTAGGACAAGTGAGGAGGAGGAAGGGGAGGAAGGGAGACACATCATTCTTTCTCCTCTAGTTCAAATGACTTCTCTTCCTGGCACCAACTTTTGTTTTGATGTCTTTTGTTATTTTATTAGATCACGAAGACACGGGACGGGAACCAAACCCCGGGGTTTTACAGATGGGAGACGTGATTTCTAACAAGGAATCTGCTAGAACAGAATGACATAGGGGAAGAAGGACGTGGAGGCCTCCAGGAGTGTCTGCACAAGCCCGTCCCCACCACCACGCTCCCTGCAGAGGAGGGAACACGGCCCAGGAAAAGACGCCGAAGCCCTGCGCTCGCTTCGAGCAGCCTGCCACTCCGGCTGTGTGCTCCTGCTCCGTCCCCTCCCCGTCTCTGGTCTCTGGTCCTTCCAGCTTCGACGTTTGCAGGTCCTGGTACCCTTCTACAGCAGACGGAGAAATTGTGGGACTCGTGGGAGCGTCCATCCCAGGGCCCATCACCACAGGGCTTCCCAAATCTGAACATGCAGATGAGTCGCCTGGGGATCTTGTTAAAATGCAGACGCTTGAATCAGTAGGTCTGGAATGGCCCTGAGAGTCTTTCTAACAAGCTCCCAGGTGACTGCACCTGTACCACAAAGGCCTTATGCTCTTCCACGGTTTCCTTTAAAGGGGCGATGAGGCTGAGATTTGGTCCCCCCGGCACTGCACCCCACGTTCCTGGCTGGGATAGGAATGGTGGCACCTTGTCTCAGAGCTCCCCCCCTTCCTCCCTGGCTCTGGGCCCCCCAGGGTCACCTAACTCCCTTTTCTGAGCCAGCTCCCCACCCCTCCCCCACTCTTGGAGCTGTGATGTGCTCGGCACCTGCCTCGGAGCTCCTATCTCCCAGGAGGCCTGGGGAGGTCCCTTCACCTCTTGGAGCCTCAGTTTCCCCAACTGTATGAAGAGGGGGCTGGGCTTGCTCTCAGCCCTGGCTGCACTTCAGCTCCCGGCAGAGCCTTTTCCAAGTACCTGGCCCGGGTGCCACCCTCAAAGGTTTCTTTATAACTGGACTCCGGCGGGGCTCAGGTGTGGGCGATTCTAACGGACGGCGGGGCTGGGGACCCCAGGTCTAGCGCTCATTAAGGGTGAGCGCGCAGTGCTGAGGGTCGGCGAGGGGTACAGCGGCCGGTTCTGCGCGCTGACCCCACACCGTCAGATGCGGGGCTCGGGGACAGGCGAGCGAGGCTTCAGAAGGACTTGGGCCCGGCTGTTAGACAGGCTCCCACTCCCCGCCATGGGAAAGAAGTCTTAGAATGATGCTCACGACAATGACCCTAGCTTCGAGTTGAACTTTCTTTTCTTCTGACTGGCACACGTTGCCTGTTTTAATTAAAGACTCAACCCCACACGTCAATCACCCGCAGACCTCCCCCACCAACGCACCTTCCCACGGGAGGGCTGGTAGCAGCATCTCTGTGTGCACGGCAGGGAGGAGGGCCCGTCCCAGGCTGCCGCTCGCCGAGGCTTACCTGACGTCCTGGCCGGACAGGAGGCTCCATTCACCGGAACCCCCTTGGCCACCTCACAGCAGAGGCCCAAACGGAGCCATGGAAGTCAACCGGTGGTACGGCTATACAGCCCAGGTGTCCACAGCGACCTGTCCCTTCCTAAGGCTGACAACAGGGTCTAGCACCAGGGGGATGCTTTCCGTGTCGGAGAAGCCCAGCCCGGAATGGGTCCGCTGAGCCTGTCTAATCTCTGCTCCGTGAGGCCTCCTGGTGGCTCAGGGCACGTCCTTTCTGCGAGGGACTGAGATGTCACCGGGGCAGCAGCCCCACCCGCCCGGGCTCCCCAGAGGATGGGAAAGCAGTCATTAGGACGAAGACAGTGGGTACCCCTCAACACTCCCTAGTCAGGGTAGGCTGGGGGCCCGGCGCTGGACGTTAGAGCCATACTACCCAGGGTTCAAATCCTGCTTCTGCCGCCGAGCGGCTGGGTAACGGTGTGCAAGTTACTTCACAGCTCCAGCCTCCGTCTTCCCATCCGTGAAATGGGAAGGAAGGTCCGCACAACGGCATCCAGCACGTCATAGCCTCTGGCTCTCCTCTCATTCTCTCCAGCCTCACAATCCTACACAGGGAGAGAGTCTCCAGGCTCCAGGTAGAAGAGCTCTGCCAGGGCCTCGGTCTCCCCTCTGGCCAGGGCGGTGGTTCTGAGGCTGGGCCTGGGAGACCTGTAAGTCTCCTGACATCCAGTGCACCCCACACCTATACCGGAAACTCTGAGAGAGGGACTCAGGCATCAGCTCTTTGGAAGAGTCTACAGAGAGTGTGAACGCTTAGCCAATGTTAAGAACCAGTGTGAATCTGGAAGCGTTCGCCCCTGGAAGGTTTGCTCAGCCTGAGACCCTGGGAGCTCCTGAGGTCAGAGTGGAATCCAAGCATCGGGGGAGTGGATGGAAATGAAGATTTGCACCGGACCGGCCACTCTCTGCTCATGCACTCATTGCACCCGAGCTCTTAAGCCCCTGCACTGAGACTGAGTGGTGCACACAGCCAGGAATGAGGCCGGGGCACGGCCCCGTGGTGCACGCTCACTTGTGAGGAGACACACACGTATCCACTTATCGCATCGATGCACCTGTCGGCGAGGGCTGCGACGTGCAGACTAAGTGGTCGGGGACGGCCTCTCGTGCAAGCTGAGACCTGGCGGGTACGGAGAGGTTCACAAGCGGAAGGAGGGGTATATTCCAGCTGCGGATTGAACGTGACACCTTCAGGAAAGCTCATACCCAAATCCGGGTTCTTTCCACTCCCCTCCCTGGGCTGCGCTCACCCCGTCCTTCTCACTGTTCCCCCATTTGTCCTACACAGCCCTCCCCGCAACGGCCCCACTACCTCATCACAAACTCCAAACACCCCACCAGACCAGCTGCTAATCCACATTGATTGACATCCTTTCCCAAAGCCACTGCGAGGACAAATCTTCCTTCTTTGGATATTGATCTGACTTTGAGACACATTCAAAGGCTAGTGGCAGCCAAACTTGGCTGGATAAGGCGGGTGATTATGTCGGTCACCTGTCGCCGTGTAACAAATCATCCCCAAACTTAGTGGCTAGAACAGCAGTAAATACTCATGATCTCACACAGTGTCTGTGGGTCAGCGGTCCGGGAGCAGCTTAGCTGTGGGGTCCTGGCCCCAGGGCTGTCATGAGGTTGCAGTCAAGCATCAGCCAGCCCTCATCCGAAGGCTGGCCTGGGACCGGAGGACCCTCTTCCCAGGTGGCTCCCTCCCACAGTGGGCAGTTGACTCCGGCCCCCGGCTGGAGGCCCCGGCCTTGCCATGACAGGTGCGTCAGCGTCCTCATAACACGGCAGCTGGCTTCTCCCAGGCGGAGCAATCCCGGCGAGGAGGAAGCCTCAGAAGTCCTTCCTGTAACATCCAGCTGGTTATTCAGTGTGGGAAGAGACCACACAGTGATCTTTAGGGGATGTGGTTTGGGTTCTAAAATTAGAGACAGAGATTGGTTCCTTGGGCACTGGGAGAAACTCTTTCACCTCTTTCTTGTGGGGCAGGACCCGGAGACTCACTCAGGAAATGCAAGTAGTCACCTTTGATTCAGCTCAGACCCACCAGCATTGATTGGGCACCTACTGCGTACCAACACACACATTCCTTACTCACCTCTCCCTTGCTGCCCTGCTTGTGGTAGGCGTTTTGGTTCTTCCTCTCTTGCAGACGTGGAAACTGAGGCCCATGGGGAAACTGGTCAGGGACCAGGTGCCCTCCTTAGGAGCACAGTGGCCAGGACCAGCCAGGCGGGGAACTCATGCTCCAAATGCAGCGAGACAGATCTCCAGGTATCAGACTACGGGGGAGGAGGCAGGGGTAGCCTGCTGCTGTTTTCTCTTCTAGCCCTGGGGTTGGGTGCTACCATCCAGGCAGAGACCCAAGCACAGTATGGTGGGCACATCAGCGGGGTCCTCATGGAGGCAGAGGGCGCACAGACATGCTCACTGGGGAGCATTTAATAGAGACTCTTACGAGGTGTAGATGGGCTTCAGGGACTTCGATAGGGGATGCTGAAGCATCCAGAGGCTGGCAACAGCTGGGAGCCGTTATCACTGCCATGACCAGTGGGGCCAGGGAGGGAGCAGTTCCCAGAATCCAGAGGGAGCTGTCTTTATCATTGTCATGGGGGCAAAGGACTGCCTGACAGGAGCTGTGGCCTTGTAGCCTGGGGGGCTGGGTCCTTTATACCTAAACCCATCGGAAAATGCCAGAGCTGAGACCCCAGACTTAAGATCAGCTCAGAACAATAACCCCAAACCACATCACCCCCCGCCCCCCAGAGCAAGTCTGTAAGCGGTGCAAGCAGGTTGCCGATGCTGCTGGGAATCTACTGCGAATTCCCCGACTGCTCTCTAGCGCCTTTCCTTCAGACGCTTTGAAACCCTGAACATCTAATAAAGAACATTGCAGAACAAGTCTGCAACGGACGGGTGACGAACAGCCACTCACGTCTGTGAGCCCACCCATCCCGGCAAGGGGCATTCACGAATGGGGTCTTCGCTATACATTTTTTTTTAACATTTATTTATTTTTGAGAGACAGAGAGAGACCGAGCACAAGTGGGGGAGGGGCAGAGACAGAAGGAGACAGAATCCGAAGCAGGCTCCAGGCTCCAAGCTGTCAGCACAGAGCCCCGACGCGGGGCTCAAACCCACAAACCATGAGATCGTGACCCGAGCTGAGGTCGGACGCTCAACCGACTGAGCCACCCACGTGCTCTGGGGTCTTCACTCTACAAATACCCAGTGAGCGCAGGGAAGGACGCTCAACATCGCTATTCATCAGGGAAATGCAAATCCAAACCACAATGACATAGCACTGAAGGCGCTATTAAAAAAAAAAAAAATCAGACAAAAACAACAACAACAAAAAGAGTAACAAGCCTTGGCATGGATGTGGTGAAATCGCAACCCTTGTGCCCTGTCGGTGGGAACGTAAATTGGTGCAGCCACTATGGAAACAGTATGGTGGTTTCTCAAAAAATTAAAAACGCAACTACTACGTGGTCCAGAAATTCCACGTCTGGGGATCTACCCAAACAAAACGGATGTAGGGTCTTGAACAGGTGTTTGTACATCCACGTTCATGGCCGCGTTATTCACAATGGTGAAGAGGTGGCCACCGGGGGATGAATGGGTAAGAAAGATACGTGTCTATACACTGGAATATTCTTTGGCCTCGAGAAGGAGGGAAATTTTGACATATGTTACAACATGGCTGACCCTTGAAGACGTTGTGTTGGTTTGTGTGAACTAAACCAGTCACAACAAAACAAAACAAAACAAAACAGACACACACACACACACACACACACACACAACCCAACCCGAATACTGTGTGATTCCACTTATGTGAGGTCCCTAGAGAGTCACATTCATAGAGACAGAAAGTGGAAGGTGGTGGCCAGGGGTGGGGGGAGGGAGAATGGGGGGTTTTGTTGCTTAACGAGTAGGGGTTTTAGTTTTGCCGGATGAAAAGAGTTCTGGAGATGTGCCACTGAACTGTACATCTGAAAAGAGTAAAAATGAAAAATTGTATGTCCTGTGTGTTTTACCACAATTAAAAAATTGGAGGAACAAAATCTCCCAAGACCCTGATCCCAAGACAGCTCCTGGCCATCAGGTCTTGGCTTCCGGGGGAGACAGGACTTGAAAACCCCCCAGAGGCAGGAGATTCGTGTTTACTGAGTTATTATGTATCCAGAACTTGCCAGAGTGGGGAAGACAACGGTGACCCCCTCAAAATGAAAGACAGCCCTCAAAGAGCTCATCGTTGAGCGCGACAGATGGACATCAGTCAAACAATGGGAGGGAAGGGGGCATTGCTACTCTAGGAGGGGCTATTGGAGCACATAATGGGGGGGGCAGGAAGTGGGGGACACTTGGGAAGGCTTCCCGGGGAGGGGGTTCGGTTGAGCTTGGAAGGGGATAACCCCGCAGAAATCAAACGGGGAGAAGAGTACCCACCCCCGGCAGCAGCTCCTTCGCTTTTTCAAGGGAGGGAGGGGGCGGGGAGGTTGTTGGGGAGATGCAAGGTGGGGGTGGGGGGTTAGATGGCTAATGCAGCTGGGCTGAGCGTGGGTGGAATCACAGATCGGCCTGGCCCGTCAGCCTGGGCAGCTGTCCCGAGGGCTGCCACCCGGGAGGCCCGCACAGCCCAGCCCTCGGCCCGCCCGAATTCCAGCCAATGAGCGCTCTCAGGCCCCGCCCCCACCCCGGAGGTTACTCACCGTCCCTGTCGGGCTGCCAGTCACTCCTGGAAGCTGGAGGCCTGCTCCCTGGGTCCAGCCCCTGCCGCTCCAGGTAGTCGGCTGTCCTGCTCCCTCCCAGGGCTCTGACCTCTACAAAGTGGGGTCGAGCCGGGCATTGTCTTGGCCACACACCAAAACCAGCCCCCAGGCCCTCTGAGCACCCCCCCCAGAGGGTGGCAAGAGCCTCCTTCTTAGGTCTTCCTGACCTGGGCTCTTCACACAGCAGGCCTGCCCAGACAGCAGGCAGATCAGACCTCGCCCCTGATCCAAGCCATCCAAAAGTTCCCCACCTCACTTGGCAAAAAAACCCAGATTCCTCCCTGGGGCCTCTGAAGCTCCAGCCACCTCTCAGGCCTCCTGGACCACTCCCGCTCAGGCCTTCTGCCCACCTCCAATTCCCTGGTTACACCTCAGGGCCTTTGCACCTGCTTTCTCCATAATTCCCTGGTTACACCTCAGGGCCTTTGCACCTGCTTTCTCCATAATTCCCTGCTTACATCTCAAGGCCTTTGCACCTGCTTTCTCTATCTGCTTAAATCTCCTCTGGTCAAAGAGACCCTTCCTGGCTACTCTGTTCCAAATAACCCCTCTGGCACTCTAGCCCCTCTCTGCTTCATTATTCTTCGTAGTACTTACTACGCTTTGTATATATGCAGCTTATTTTATTATCTGGGTCTCCCTAGAATGCAAATTCCAGGGGGTCAGAAAATTGGTTTTGCTCACTGCTATATCCCCAGGGCCTATAGCATGGTCTGGCACATAGTAGGCCCTCAGAAATATTTATTAAGTGAATGAATCGGTGAATGAATGAATGAGGCACAAAGTACGTTTTTAAAATAGAAACTGAATGAAGGAGAATGCTCTGATTGCCAAAATTTGGCCCCGAATTTTGGGGGGTGGCAAATGTTTGTCGAATGGATATGTGAATACATATTGACCTTGGTGCTGTTTGAAGACTTCTCTAGATGCGCATGTCCCTGGCTCTGCTCCTCACTGATTAGCGTCATACCTGTCTCCTTTTGAGGTCTCAGTCTCCCTCTGTGTCATATGGGGAACTTGGATGAGACCAAAGACTTTTTTAAAAAACATCTTACTTTGGGAGGGCACCTGAGCAGTTCAGTCGGTTCAGTGTCTGACATCTGATTTCGGCTCAAGTCGTGATCTCACGGCTTGTGACTTTGAGCCCCACGTCCTGACAGCACGGAGCCTGCTGGGATTCTCTCTCTCCCTCTCTTTGCCCCTCTCTCAGAATAAATAATAAATAAGCTTTTTAAATGTCTTATTTTTAACAAGCAGCCTTCAAATCAAAAAGTATGTGTTGGGGGCGCCTGGGTGGCGCAGTCGGTTAAGCGTCCGACTTCAGCCAGGTCACGATCTCGCGGTCCGTGAGTTCGAGCCCCGCATCAGGCTCTGGGCTGATGGCTTGGAGCCTGTTTCCGATTCTGTGTCTCCCTCTCTCTCTGCCCCTCCCCCGTTCATGCTCTGTCTCTCTCTGTCCCAAAAATAAATAAAAAACGTTGAAAAAAAAATTTAAAAAAAAAAAAAAAAAAAGTATGTGTTGTTGCTGAAGGTGGCAATCTTGGAACCCTGTCTACTCGTAGCCCCCCAAGCCCAGCATCTTCTTATTCATGGTGGCCCAAGGGGGCTGGGAGTGTTTGTGGGAACAGTTTAAAATCCACTGGACTTGAGGGCCCCTAAATCCCAGTTATAAATTATGTTATTGTTTCACAAAGAGTCACCACCAGCCCTGCCCGTTGGTGTTGAGCTCGGCCATGTGACTTGATTTACCCCTCAAAACGTGGGCCTAAGTGACAGTGTGATAGTTTCCAGTGGAGGCCTGAAGAGGCGTTATAAGTTTTCTCCTTCCCTGTTGTGTTCCTGCCCTCTGCCATGAGGACATGCAGCTCAGAGAAGAGCTGCTCCTTGAGCTGGGGCCCCGGAACAAGAGACATGTGGAACAGACCTGACTGAGTGCAGCCAGGTCCACAGCCTCAGCTGCTGGGCCCCTGCCACTGACATGCAGCATGAGCAGGAAATCGTATTGCTCTAAGAAGCCAAACTTTGGGGATGCTTGTTATGCAGCATAACCTGGTGAGAGCTGACTAATACAGGTCCCTTGTAACATTGATGCGTCTGTATCTTAGCTCTGGGGGGAGGAACCCAGATCTGGAATTTCTTTTCAACCTTTGGGCTCTTTTCTCACCTCATAATCCACCCCTAAGAATAGGATTTCTCCTCCTTACCCTGATGCCCAGCCCAGAGATCTCAGACTGGTGGTTCCAGGCTATACCTAGCTTGAAGACATGCTTTTTTGGACCCAAATTCATTCATTCATTCATGCATGCATGCATGCATGCATTCATTCATTCAACAAACCTACTCTATGCCTGTGCACCTACATGTGGATACAGAGGATCACACGATTGCAGATTTCTGAGTGGCCATTCAGGAGAAACCTTCTTTTCAGTAAACGTTAGTGAGGCACCTCCTTTGCCAGGGCCACAGAGATGAAAAAGAATCAGCCCCTGCCTCTTTGAAATTGAGGATATTACGCTCCGGGTAGGAAAAGAGTCTGACGTGAGTAAGTAAGCCACCATCAACAGCACGCACCAAAAAAACCCCCTTCGTCTCAAATTCAAAAAGCATCCATCATTTTTAGTTAGCGAAGCTGCATAATTTCTGAAATTGACGGATGCTTATAGCAATACACAGGAAGAGCCTTTTTGCAACAACAGAACCTTTCATCCGGCTTTCAGGCAGCTAAAAACATCCCAACCCATGCTTTTTAGCTATCTTTACTGAGACTAATTTTTGCAAGCATCATTTTGAGAGAGGGCTGTAGTGGGCCAAAGCAGCGAGACGTGCCTCAGGGTTCAGGCACACTACGTGGCTGGGTGTCCCGGCGGGGGGAGTCCTATTTCCTCTTTAAGCCTCAGTTTCTTTATCTGCAGCGTGGGCTCATGTGAACGAAGGGGGCTGGGCCAGATGACCCCTGATTGCTTTAGGGCTCTTAGGCTAAGCCCAGAATTTTAAGAGTGTGTTCTTGTCCATTTGTGAAACCCGGGTGGGGGTAGGGGCCTCAGAGGAGTGACCCCAAAGCATGCTCCCACTCGCTAGCCCAGAGGGGCAAAGGATCCCTAACCAGCTTCGATATCACTTCCCCCACCCCGGCCTTTCCCTGTCTGACCCTATCCGCTTCCTCCCACCCCCCTGGTTCACTGTGCTCTGGGCCCAGTACCTTTTTAAAGCCAATTTGCACCCATGCTACGCGGCTTCCAGCCTCAGTGCTTTGCACTTGGGGTGCTCTCTGCCAAAAATGCATTTGCCCCGCATGTTCGCATGGCCCCCGCCTGACTCTTTTAGGGTCTTGCTCAAATGTCCCCCCACCCGGATCAGGCCCTCTACCTGACAAACACCCCAGTCCCTCCACATCTGCCTCTGCTTTGTTTTCCTTCCCAGTGCTTGTCACACTACCTGCTACACCGAGTCCCACGGCCCCCACCAGAATGTCAGCTTCCTACAGTATGACCTGGACCCTTGCTGTACCCCCAGCACCTAGCACCTGGCTTCTAGTAGGTGCTCAGAAGGTATTTGTGAAAGGAGTGCGCAAATGAACACACGTGAAGGGAAGGGAGATCACTGCCTCCCCCAAGCTGCTGCCTTGTCCTTCCCCGGCCCTCAGTCCTGCCCAGTGGAACCCCTGGCCCCGCAGCCCACAGGGGGGTCAAGCTGGTGGAGCTTCCGGAGACCCAGCTGAACAAAGGGGAGACTGAGGCCCGGAGGGAGAAGGAGGCTCATTTATTCCGGGTAAGTTGTCCTGAGCAGTTCTCCTGATGTCAAGAACCTACAGCTCCTTCACCCGCACAGGCCACCCCAGCCCGTGCTGGTCCTCTAGCCACTGCCTCAGCTTCGCTGCCCTTGCCACAAGGTGCCAAAAGATGTCGCCCCCTGTCTCAGACCAGGAGTCCCTCTCTGCCTCCCGGGGAGTGGGGTGGGAAGGGACTGGGGTTCGAGTCTGCTCGGGGCTGGGTAGTTGACACGCACGTCCCTTCTCCCGCCACCCTCACCACAACCCGGTGGAGTCACAGCGATTGAACCCACTTTATGGAGGAGCCTAGTGAGGCCCAGAGAGGTGAAGACGCTTGCCCAGGTCACACCAAGCCAGGAAGTGGCCCGGCAAAGCCCATCTCCATTTCCCAGTCTGCGCAAAGCCATCTGGGGCCAAGGCTGCAGCCCCCGGAGGGAGAGCTGTCAGTCAGCGGGGAGCTCTTCTCCTCCTCCCTCCCACGCCCCCCACACGGGCATGTCACATGGCCCCGGGAAGGAGCGGAGCCTGCGGGGGCGTCTCCCCTGGGAGGCTGTGCAGGGAGCCCTGGGAGCTGCACCCTGTGGGTGGTGGCGGGGGAGGTGCACATGTTCAGGTGCATGCACGTGCTCACGCTAGCACGCTCTGGCTCTCCCTCTCTCTCTCTCTCTCTCTCTCTGGTTCTTGCACTTTCTCTGCAGTTCCTCCAGAGGCGTGTCAGCTGCTGGGTCTGTGCCCCCAGACTGGGGGCACACAGAGAGAAACCTCCAAGGTCAGAAATGGCAGGGAACCTTGGAGATAAGCCAGGCCAGCCAACAGCTCTCGTCAGTAAGATCTAGAACCCTGGATGTCTGAACTGGGGCACCCTGGGGTGAGGTCAGCATCCTTTTGAGCACGTACATCGAGCATATCCGTTAAGTATAAAGACACCAATGTCAGACCACCTGGGTTAGAATCTGGGCTCTCTCTCGGCTGGTTGACTCCAAGTAAGTTCCATGACCTCTCTGAGCTTCCATTCCTTTATCTACTTTGAGACAATATTGACTGAGCCCTTGCTTAGTGACAGGCATGGCTCTAAGCTCTGTAACCGTATTTACTCCTCTGAGCAACCCTATGAAGCAAATACTTTTGTTATCCAATTTAGATCAGAGGAAAAGGAGGCACAGAGTGGTTAGGTAACTTGCCCAGGTTCACAGAGCTGAGGAGTAATGGATTTAATCGCAGGCAATGAAGCTCCAGGGTCCCAGAGCTCCATCACTGTTCGGTTTACTGTCTGCTGAGGATTAGACGAGGCAGGTGTACTAAGCACTTGGCTCAGGGTCAGCTCTCAATAAGTGATTATTAGCAAAAGCACCACAGACCTCTTGAAAATCTGATGAAAGATACAGACATTCTTGCTAGAAGATTGCACACACACACGCACAAATACTGCATACAATATCAGGGTTCCTGTTCCTGAAACCCACCCAGGGATCCCCTCTGGGACCTCTGCTCAAACCCAACCCTGCTATTTACATTTGAGGAAGGGAGAGGAGAGGCCATAGTGAGTGTGTTCACATCATATTATGTCATTGGATCCTCCGAGGTGGGTATCACTAGCCCATTGGGCAGATGAGAAAACAGAGAAATGTTGAGACCTCACAGCAAGTCGGTGGCAGACGTGACTCTCCTCCGCTCGGGGGCCGCCCCCCTTCTCCCTGGCTGTGTGTTGCCCAGCTCTGGGGCCAGGGTAGGAAATGGAGACCCCAGGGCCGTGCTTGATGTGGTATACATTTTCATGAGTGAGTGAAATAGAGTCACGAGTGGGTCCACACTGAACTGAACCATGTCCAAGGTCAAGGACTCCGAGCTCTCCCTGACCCAGCTCGCTTCTCGGTCTTTCACGGCTCTTCATGAGGAGATAAGGAGGTGGGGGAAGAAACGAAGAAGAAACGTGGGGATCCTGGCATGTCAGGAGCCACCCCCACAACCCCTCTTGTATGGGCAAGGAAGGTGAGGCCCCGGGTCTGACTTGTCATACGCGGTCACACACCAGGGGGGCAGCTAGGACTGGACAGTGGGTCTCTTGACGGCCAGGCCAGGGCCCTGGCAGCGGTGGTCAGGTAGAAGAGCACTGAACTTTGAGTCAGAGCACTTGGGTCCAAATCCTGTCATTTGTTGGTGCTGTGACTTTAGGCAAACCCACAGCCCTGATTTCTGCATGTGGAAAATGATCATAGTACCTACCTTGTAGAGCTGCTATTACAATTAAGATATGTGACAATTGTCTAGTTGAGGTTGTCCAGCCTGTTCCCCACCCACCCCCCCAACATCTGTCAAACAGAGTAAGTTGTTGTGGGGGTTACGTGAGTGTAGGTAGAATGCCTGGCACAAAACAAGTGTCCCCTTAGTGGTAGTAGAGGCCAATACTACAGCAGGTGTTACTACAGTGCTGAGCATACAGGATATACCTCTGTTAATGTTACGTGAATGACTGGGTGGGACCAACAGACAGGCTGGCCAGCTGGTTGGCAGAACACTAGGAAGTGGGGTGGGGAGATGGATGGATGGGAGAAAGGTGGTGAATGGATGGCTGGGCAGGGAAATTGGTAAGAGGAAGGTGGATGAATGGATAAGTAGACCAATGAACAAGCAAAGAGATAGGTTTGGGGCAGACAATAGGTGAATGAGACAGAGTGTAAGGTAGATGGATAGGTGGATGGAAGAATGGAAGGATGAAGGATGGATGGATGGATGGATGGTCAGATGTGTGGATGGGTAGATGGAAGGGTGGACAGATAGATGGATGGATGGGTGGGTGGATGGATAAGTAGACCAATGAACAGGCAAAGAGATAGTTTTGGGGCAGACAATAGGTCAATGAGAGAGAGTATAAGATAGATGATAGGTGGATGGAAGGATGAAAAGATGGATGGATGGATGGATGGATGGATGGATGGATGGAAGGATGGATGGAAGAATGGATGGATGGAAGGATGGATGCATGGATGGATGTGTGGATGGATGGATGTATGGATAGATGGGTGGGTGTATGGATGGGTAGGTGGATGGAGGGATGGATGGATGGATGGATGGATGGATGGATGGATGGAAGGATGGATGCATGGATGCATGGAAGGATGTGTGGATGGATGGATGTGTGGATAGATGGGTGGATGGATGGATGGATGGATGGATGGAAGGATGGATGCATGGATGGATGCGTGAATGGATGGATGTGTGGATAGATGGGTGGATGGATGGATGGATGGATGGATATTTGGATGGAAGGATGGATGGATGGAATGATGAAACAATGGACAGATGTGTGGATGGATGGGTGGGTGGATGGATGGATGGATGGATGGATGGATAGATGAGAGAATGAATGGATCAATGGCAATCTGACAGACTGGTGGCTATTCAGACCAATGGTGGATAGGTGGACATATAGGTGGGATAATTGAGTTAGTAAGTGGACAGATGAATAAATGGACCAATAGGCAAGAGGATAGAGGGAAGGATGGATGGGATGCCAGAGACTAGATGGATGGTGGGTGTTCCCTCCCCTTGAACTGAAGCTGAGGAGCAGGCAGTGGCAGCTACAGAACTGCCATGGACGTCCATGGAATGGGGAAGAAAGAGCTGCTTATTCTGTTTGTTGTTCCAACAGGGGAGCCCTGGAAGTGGGGCAGTGAGCAGTAGTTTATTGTGCCCCCATGTCTGTGCTGGGAATGGACGCCCGGGAGAAGAGAATAACTGGGGGAGGGGCAGGCACAGGGCTGACCCCACCTGCACACACACTCCTCCATGCCGGCTGCCCTAGTTGGGCACAGGTCCTGCCAGACATGGTGGCTGTCCCACAGCCTAGAAGGGGCACTTAGCTGGAGAGGCCTTCGGGGAAGGCAAACCCAGAGGGTGCCCCTGGGGACTCCTTGGATCTGGGCCAGAAGAACGAAACGTCCCGTTCACCAGGACTGTGCAGCAGGAGGGGAGCTGCTCCGGGAGAGAGGAGGCTCCGGCTTTACTGGTGATGCCGCCACTGTGTGCTGAGTGGCCAGGGACAAGCCCTTCCCCCTCCAGACTCCTTACTTCAACCTGTCATCCAAACCACCTCCTTTTAGCACTGACACCTCACACCCCTTGGGTGTACCTTACCGACCCTCACACCCATCTGATGCTCATTTCCAGGAGTGTCACAGGGAGGGGTGGCCCACGGGGAGGGGTCTTGGGTGGTGGAGGGTGGCCATCCCGCTCCTCGGAGGGTAGCCCAGGGTCCAAGGGCCTGCTTCAGGCTTTGAGGGTTTAGTTGATAATGAGGACACCTTCTTCCTCTTCCTCTCCTTCTCCTTCTCCTTCTCCTTCTCCTTCTCCTTCTCCTTCTCCTTCTCCTTCTCCTTCTTCTTCAAGTTTATTTATTTTGAGAGAGAGAGAAAGCACGAGCAGGGGAGAGGCAAAGGGAGAGAGAGCAAGAGAGAATCCCAAGCAGGCTCCACACTATCAGTGTGGGGCTCGAACCCATGAATCATGAGACCCTGACCTCAGCTGAAGTCAGATGCTTAACCCACTGAGCCACCCAGGGTGCCCCAAGGACACCTCTTCATGACTCCCTTTTCACACATGTGAAAGCCCGTCTGCTCAGTGGCCCCTGTGACCCTCCCCCGCCCCCGGGGTCTCCTGCCACCGCCCACATGCTTGCTGCTTGGGCTCACTGACCTCGTGGTGCTGCTTGGACACTGCTAGGCAGCCCCCACCTTGCTCTGTGTCGCACCTTCCCCCAGGGAGCCACGTGGTCACGTCCTCACATCCCCTATGACCTGTGTCAGTGGGCCCCTTGCCCCCACCCCAGCATCCCCCCAGCCCCGGCACTTACCACCTTCTAACACACTCTTTCATGTGCCCGCTTTGTTGGCTGTCTTCCCCGGACCAGAACGTCAGCTCTGAGACAAGGACTTTTGGGCCCGGTTCCTGCACGTGGTACATGCACAGTATTCTTTGTGGATATTTAAGTAACTGTAGAGTGACCACAATGGGGGCAGTGATGGGGCACTTACCAGGTGCTGGGTGCACGGCTCGCTCACTTATTCCCCACGGTGCCCCCACCTCCGTGTTCTCATCTCTATGTTTCCGGAGGAGAGGGCCCAGGCTCGGGGAGCGGGGCGGGGGGTTGCTCAGGTCCCACAGCAAGGCTGGGACCAGAGCGTGACCCAGCCAGTTGCAGGGTCATCCCTCGAGAGCTCACGGAGTTCACGGAGGCCCAGTGGTGCCACATGGGACCTTGACCTGGGGCAAGGCACTCCTCTCTCTGAGCCTCGGTTTCCTCATCTGTAAAATGGGACGGTAGCAGCCTGCCCTTTGCAGGGCTACTGTGGGGAGTGAGGATGACGGTGGGTGTGGATGCTTTAGTAAGAACTGGGCCTGTGTCCCTGGGTGTCATGGTACCACCTGTGCCCCCACGTGCCTGGGCAGGGAGACCGTGGTTCCTTAGGCAAGCCCAGGGCCCCAGGCTCAGTTTAGGGGAATCCGGGATGGTGCCACCCAGTGGCTCAGGATCAGGGATCAAGTCCCCCTTTCTAGGTGGTTCTTCCCTCCAGCTCCACTGGATGCTGCCACCAGGGAACCTCTCACAGCTGTCGGGGTCGGGGCCGCCTGGGAGGGGCAAGGCGGGCGGGGACAGGAAGGCCTCAGAGCTTTCCCAGGCTGGAGGTCACCAAGGAGCTGCTCTCGAATTCCTCCACCGCAGCTGGACTGCTCCTGATGTGGCTTTCCCAGACCCTGCTGGCCCTTGTCTGCTGGGGATAAATATGGAGGAGGCCCTCTGTCGGGGGAGGGGAGGACCTTGGGAAGAGGAGGACTCCCAGGAGTTCGGGTCTGCCTGTGTCCTGTCAGCGTGGAGCTCGAGTTGCCGCTCTCGTGGGCAACTCCGGGCCTCAGTTTCCTCACCTACAAAATGGGTGTGGGCTAGCCGATTTTGCCCTGGCCGCCCAGTGCTGGCGTCCGAAAGAACAGAGCAAGCAGCCCCTGGAGCGGGCCAGGAGAGGACTCCCTCCCCCGGCTCACCTCTGTGAGATGGGAGAGGTTGTTCCCTACCCCTTGCCTCAGGCTCCTCATCTGTAAAATGGGCTGGTTGAGCTGCAAGAGCCAGGAAGTCCTCTCCCCCTCTGCCATTTTGTTACAGGCGGAAGAAGAAAGAAGGCTAGGGCTGGCAAGCAAGGAGCATTTAGTGAGCTCTATCTGTATGCCAGGGGTGTTTGGACATTATCTCATTTGTTTATTAGCGTCCTGTTGCTGCTCCAACAGATTACCAGTTACACTTCGTAGTTTAACACAACACACATTTATCACCTTATAGTTCTGGAGGTCAGACATCCTAGATCAGTCTCGCTGGGAGAAAGCAGGGCTGGTTCCTTCTGGACACTAGAGGAGAGAAGTCTTTTCCTTGCCTTTTCTAGAACGCACATCGTCCTCACTGTCACATCATGTGGGCTTCTCTGTCTCTGCCTGCGCTGTCCCATAGCCTGCCCCTCCAATGCTCCTGGCTCCCTCTTAGACGAATCCTTGGGGTTACCCCCGGCCCCACCTGGATAATCCTGGCTAATCTCCCTATCTCCTGAGGCTTCACTTAATCACGCCTGAGAGTCGCCTTTGCAACACAGCCACAGGTAACAGTCACAGGTGTTTGGGTATTGGGATGCGAAGATCCTTCGAGGTCATTTTTCCTTTTGCCCCATCTGTCAACACAAGTCTGTCATGGAGCTCGGTTTCAAATCCCAGCTTTGGACACTTTGTAGCTGTGTGACCTCGGGGAAGGGTCCACCTTCTCTGGGCCTGTTTCCTTCCCTTCAAAATCGAGAGAACATCTGAGGAGTGTAAGAGACATCGCAGGGAAGGCTGTGGACACGGAGCTGGCCCCTGTTGTTGAGCGAATGCATAGAGGAATCACAATGGTGATGATAATAATAGCTCCTGTTTATTGAGGACATACTTTGTGCCTGCCACCGAGCTGAGTATTAACGTAGGTGAGCTGCAGAGGCACGAGCCTGGCCTTCATGAAATTTACAACGGAGCCAAGTAGACAGGCTTAGAACCAATAATCACAAATAACCGGGTAATTACCAGAGAAGCCCAGAGAGGCCCAGGGTCACCCAGCTGGGAAGAGGAGAGGTGGTCGGGGTTCGCACCCAAGTCTGTCTGGCTCCCAAGTCCTTGTTTTTTCCATGACACTCCGTGTCTCCCAAGACTGGTTGAGGCCAGTGGAGGACCAGAGATGGGAAGGGACTTGCCAGATGCAGACCCAGCTCTCTGGGCATCCTGCCCGAGATCCTTCCCAGGGGAGACTCGGAGATAAGTAGTAATGACTAGTGACAGACAGGACCCACTGAGGTTTGCTCTGGGCCACGAGGCGGGAGGCAGGAGGGACACCATCCGTGCTTGATGTCATTCGGTCCCCAAGGTGCCCCAGGAGAAGGGACTTGCCATCATTCCACTTCACACACGAAGAACCTGAAGTGTCAGGTCATGTAACATGTGACACGCCCAGGGTAACACCGTGAATTGGTTGCCAAGCGGACCCGGGACACTCGCTAAGGGGATGGCCTGCCGTGGAGCCTCCAAGGTCAAGTTTTTCTGACCCTAAAACCCGCCCCCAGCCCCCATACACCCTGCCTTTGGAGGCTGGCTTGGTCTGCAGCAGGAGGGATAGGTGGCTGTGGTCCCACAACCCCCAGGGAAATGCCTCCTGAGGACCGCCTCAGGGAGACCCGTGAGCCGCTGGCGCCACCTAGTGGCCCCGAGGAGGGCCTCCGCTCCCCTGGGGGCCTCGGGGACCCACAGAGGTACCAGGAGACCCAGCAACGCAGAAATTCTGGTCAGCTTCCATCGCTCAGGAGCCTTGTCGCAAACCGACAAGGCTGAGCCCAAAGTGACCAAAACGACCGTCCTCAACTTGCAGTTGAGGAAATCCCATGAGTCTTGGAGACAAACGTAGCCCTTGCCCTCCGGGAGCTTCATTCACTCAGCAGTCACTGACCACCTGCTCTGTGCCTGCCCCATGAGGGGTGCTGGGGACCTGCCTGGGGACCGACCTGGCCCGGTTCCCGCTCTGTGGGACCCTGTGGCCCAGCGGGGAAGAAAAACGGGTAACAGATCCCAAGAAGTGGACCAGATGCACCCCCGAGGCTCCGAGGGGGCCAGGGGCCCGGCAGCCAGGCAGATCTAGCTGCTGATACGGGCAAAAATAGTGGCTAGCATTTATTGAGCGCCTCCTGTTGGGACTCCATGAATGACAGCCACCATGGAAAATAAGTGTAGTAATGGAGGGACGCTGAACAGGTCCCACAACCTCCTGCTTATACGGGTGTTATTGCAGAGCTGGGGAGAGTCCTCCTTTCGAGTCCCAGGGTCGCAGCTCCTGACACTATACTGAACGGCCCGTCACTCCCTAACACACCCTGGGGGCTCCCTTCCAGCCCGTGTCCCCTGCCTCATCTTTCCAAGCTCCTGTGCTGCTCCCGAGGGAGGCCTTCCCACGCGCCCGTCCCCTGTAGGTGTAGAGGGATGGCCGCCGCCCGCCCCCCTGACCCGTGCTGTCCCCAGCAGCTTCGCTCCCGCCCCCAGGCCACACGCTCCTCTGCGCCAGCTTGTTGGAGCTCTCCCTGACCAGGTGACCGTGCTAGATGAAGTGAGAGAGGCATCAGGAAATGTGTCAGATGGGCCTCAGTCTCACGTTAGGCATCCTGGTCTCCGCAGGGCCAGGTCTTTGTCATGCTGAGTGCCACTGCCCAATAACGATCACACACCATCAGACACTCAAGTTCCCCAGCACTTCCTCAGCACCAGGCACTGCCCGCGCTGAGGGCTTGTCCTGTGGTCTCCCCCTAGTCCCCTCGCCCCCACAGGAGGTACCAACTGTTACCATCCCGATTGACAGATGAGAAAACCGAGGCCAAAGAGGGAGGCGAGTGAGCATGAGAGCCGGGCAGGCTGGCCCCAGGGGCTCCCACACCACAGACGGCGCACAGATGCTTTTCCCTGTGCCTGGAACACCCTTCTCCCCTCCCCCGCCCCCCACCGCCACACCGCCATTCCTGTCGCGGGCTTGCCTCCCCCTTGGGCTTCAGCACCTCCTCCCTGAAGAGGCCTTCGCTCTGACCACTCTGTTGTAGGCCACCCTGCCAGCCTACTTGTTTTCTTTAGAGGGTGTTTCTCTGCGTTTCTGTTGTTTTTTGCACTACACACACACACACACACACACACACACACACACTCAGCTGTGAGAGCAGGAACCATGATTTCGGTAGCTGTTTCATCCCTGAGGCAAGCACCAGACAGACCCTCACCTCCTGTACTCACACCTCTGAATCATCTCCTCCCACGGTGAGCAGGGGGGACCTGTGTCACCAATAGGATATTGCGTGATGACAGAGTGTGATTTTTGAGGCTCAGTCATCAGGGACATTGCATCTCTGCCTCGCTGTCTCGGGCCACCTGCCCTGGGGGATGCCAGGTGCTGTGCGGACCCTCAGGCAGCCCGTGGAGAGGCCCACACGGTGAGGAACGGAGGCCTCCTGCCAAAAGCCCGCGTGAACTTGCCCGCCATGTGAAGGAGCCATCTAGGAAGTGGGTCCTTCCAGCCCCGGTCCAGCCTTCGGATGAGTGCAGCCCCACCGACATCCTTCTGAATGCAGCCTCCTGAGAGACCTGAGAAATCCACCCGGCCAAACTGTTCCCAGATCCCTGACCCACAGAAACTGGGAGATAACAGATAAATAAATGTTGACGATTCTAAGCCACTAAAGTCTTGGAGCACTTTGTTATGAAACAATAGGTGATGAATTCAACACTTACTAAATATTTGTTGTATAAATACGTGGATATATAACAACAGCTTCCATTCATGAGCCCTTTCTCTGTGCCAGGCACTGTGCTAAGGGCTTTACACGTGTGATTCATAGTAAATCGTCGCCAAAACCTTGTAAGGTGGCCACTACTCTGTGCCCATTTTATGGATGAGGAACCAGGTAGAAGGAGGTTAAATAACTCACCCAACATCACACCGGCAGAGCTTGGACTTGCTCCCTGACGGTAGGCAGCCACAGGATTCACTGCCATACTCCACTGCCCGGGGGGCTCCTGTCCTCTCCTTCGCCAACTCACTGGGGGCCGGGAGGGGGTCCCTCCTGCAGGCCGCATGCTTCTGCGGAGCTGAGAACGGCAGAGCTCATTGCCCAGAGCTGCTCTTCTTGTCCAGCTCCTGGGAGCACTGCCCTGTCCCCACCTGTGGATGCCAGCTGGACTGGATGCAGGTGGGGGAGGGCAGCTTCTGTTGAGTCGCCCCCAGTAGAGCCCAGTTGCTGTGGGAGTAGGGCGGGTCAGAGGGCTCAGATTCCAGCCAGCTTGTCATCCTTGCTCCTTAGCAAGCCTGCTAAGGTCACACACCCCAGGGTGCTGGCTGGGTGCACGCAGGACCTCACAGGCTCGGTTCTCTGGATCTAGAACAATAAGGTGGGGGCGGGGCTAAAAATAACTCTGGAAGAGGACCAGCCCCTCTTGACCTCTAGCGGGGTCTCCCGGGGAGCATGGAGCACTCGTGGCACCCGGCCACGCAGAGCCGGGCCCTCAAGTGCAAGGTGCAAGGTGCCTGGCCGCAGGTCGGGCTCTACCCGTCCCCCTCACCGTGTGACCTCAGGCAGCTTCATTAACCTCTTTGCACCGCTGGAAAATTCATCTGAAAATAATCAGGACGATGACCAAGAATGGAGGAGCCTGGCATGAGACAAATGCTCATGTGCACCAGGCTCCTGACCCACTCGTGGTGACCTTTCCAGGGACCTTACAAGATGGGTGTTGTGACTGCCACTTACAGATAAAGAAACCGGCACTGAGTCATTCTCAGGGGCCACACAGAGCTTGAAAGGGGAGGAAACAGTCAGGATTCGAACCCAAACAATGTCCTTGCCTTTGTGTCACTTTGCCCCCTGATTATTTTTGAGCCTTCAGCACCTGCCACTCCATGTCGCCTGTTAGATGCTGTCCTTGTTGTGAAGCAAATGGACGGAAAGGGTTGCAGTGGGTAGTGAGCTCCCCGTCACTCCAGAGGTATGCAAGCACAGGCTGGGTGTGGTAAGGGTCCTTAAGCATTAGATTTGGGATTGAAATCCTTGCCACGTGCAGTCCCTTCCCGCCCCTAATTGCCAGGGTTCATCTTTGTTGTTCCCTGGAAGACAAAGAGGACACAGATTATTGGGCTGGTTTTCCAGTGGGAGAAATTGAGGCCCAGAGCCAGGATTTGCCCAAAGATCGCTCATCCAGCCCAAGGCGAATCTGTGTTGAGGCCTCAGTCGAGGCAGATGGTCAGCTGAGCCCGCTGGGCACCACACCAGGCACGGAAGAGTCCTAGCAGAAAGAAGGACTGTGCCTCTGAGGGACGAGAGAAAACTGATAGTGAAAATTGAGGACACGGGACTCTGGGTAAGGAAGGGGCAAATCCTAGAGCCAAAAGCAGGTGCTCGGGGGGTGTGCAGGGCAAGGGAGGAGGTGAAGGCCACCAGAAACGACCTGGAGCTTCTTTTGGTCCGGTTCCCTCTGTGGATAGGTGAACAAATGAGGACCCAGAGAAGGGGGTCTGTCGTATCATGCTGGGTGCGTAACTGGAGAGGGAGATGGCGGGCTGGCATGGAGAAGCCTGCTGCTGTAGCCATGAGAGGGATAATTCGCACCAGGCAGGAGCGGGACTGAATTCGGGGCCTTCTGCTTACGCAGTCCTCCTCCTCGCTCCTCCTTCCACCAGCAAGAGAAAGAACCCTTATTTCCCAAGCACCCAGGACGTGTTCCGCCCCGTTCTATACGTTCTGCAGAGGTCACTTCATTTATCCCAACAACAGCCCTGGGAGGTAAGGACGGGGAGTATCGTCACCTCCATTTCTTCACAAGAAACTGCAGCCGGAGAGGTTAAGCAACTTGCCCAAGGCCACACAGCCAGTCACAGAGCCACAGAGCTGGGAGTTAAACTCTGGCAGTGGCTGCTGAGTCCCAGGTCCTTGCCCCACGTCACTCTGGCTCTGGTGGCTTCCTCCTGAGGGCAGAAGACGGGCCCACCCTGCCTTCCCTCCAAGGTCAGCTCATCTGGCCTTCAGCATCTCCGCCCTCTGGAAAATGACTTGTGCTCTGGCCCAGGAACCACCACGCATGCCCAGGACGTGCGGCGGGTGAACGCCCACAGGTGCCAGCCACACAACGGGCATCTCCTTTTTTTTTTTTTAACTAGCTTTTTGCAGCTAGAGCACAAGTAAAGTGCACCCACTCAAAGTGCACAATTCAGGGGTTTTCGTATATTCAGAGTTGGCAACCGTCGCCACCATCCGTTTTAGGACATTTTCATCACCCCAAAATGAAACCCCGCACCCCATTCCCTCATCCCCTCTGCCCTGCCCTGGGCACCCACTCATCGACCGTCTCTACGGGTTTGCCTCTTCTAGACATTTCTATAAATGGAGTCACATGACACGTGGTCTTTTGAAAGCACCTCTTTTCGAAGCCTTATAATCACCTTTTGCAGTAAGATGGTGTTCTCCCGATTTTACAGACCAAGGAACCGCGCTCAGAGTGGTCAAGCAACATGCCTTAGGTCGCCCAGCTCAAAGATGGTGGGTGGATTTGGACTGTGTCCAATTCCCAAGACCCCGGGGCTATTCTCTCAGGTCTGGAGCCCAGAGGTGCCTGACAGCTTCGGGGGCCTGGAGGGCAGAGGTCTGGGGGTGGGAGGAAGGCCGAGAGGGTAGGGACATTTGTGGGTATAGGGGGGCAGGTTGGAGTGGCAGAGGAGCTGGGGAAGGCCCTGTGTCCCATCACCAGATAACAGGGTCCCGGGGAGAATGGGAAAGGGGTGAGGCAGGCAGGGGAAGGGGCGACTGACTTTCCCTCAGGCGGACACAGGCCCCCCCAGCTCCCTGCCCTCCCTGCCGGTTGGTCCAGGCACGTGTCCAGATGACTTCCCCACTTCTGCGTCCTCTCCCTCTAGAAATAGCTCTCTCCCCTCCGGCTCCGACCCCAGCCCCGTAGGATGACTCAGCCTGAGCCCTGGAGCTGCCTCCTCCCCTGCACCTGTCCTCTCTGGCTGACGCTCCCAGGACGTACTTATCACCAACACCAGGGTGGCTGTGCCAGGACCGCCTGGGCCGGCATCCACGGGCGGGGCCGCTCTGCCAGGCACGTCCACGGGCCACCTCTGCCCTTATGCCCTTCTAGTTGGAGGCACTGCTCTCGAGTTCCTGGCAAGCCCCCTTTGGGTAGACCCGAGAACCTCAGGTCCCCTTGGGATCCTCGTTGTATTTCTGAAATGTTTTCCATAGCTCGCCCCAAAGAAATCAAATTCGACATTATGGTCTTTCAGGCTACGCTCAGCCTTGGACCCCTCCCTCCCCGCCGATCCGACCCATCCCACCAGCCCCTGTAAGAATCACCGAGTCAGGGAACCGCTGACATGTCAGTAAGGGTTCGTCTCTCATGGGTGGGGAAACTGAGGCTCAGAGAGGGAAAGGGACTTCCTAAGTCCACCCGGCTGGGAAGGGGCAGGCTTGGAGTGTGCATGTGTATCCCAGGCTCCCGGCACCAGGGGCCCCTGGAAAGGGAGTCTGAGAGAACAGTCGTGGGCCCAGGCTGCCAGCGTGGGGCCAAGAGCTCAGTGACTGTTGGTGGCCCGAGAGTCAAACGATGGCAGCCCCTGCCTGCCGTGCTTGAACACCAAACTTTTGTTCACCTTTTCATCCGTTACTTCCTTGGGTTGGAATACCAGCTCCACCAAACAGTGCTCTGTGGCTTTGAGCAAATCAGTTAACCTCTCTGAGCCTCGGTCTTCTCATCTATATAATGGGTATGCTAGAAACAGCACGCCTCACAGGGCTAGAGTGAAGATGAGATGACTTAATGTGTGCCCAGCCTTTAGAAAGTGCCCGGTGCATGTGGAGGGCTTGATGAGTGTGAGCTGTCATTCTTATGAGTATTCCCGGCGAGTGTGTGATGTGGGCAGAACCCAATCCCACCCCCCACCCGCCCCCAGGCTCAAGGAGCTCCCACAGAAGTGCAGGAGGCAGTCAAGAAAACGGAGCTGTCCTGGTCCATTGATGTGAGGGCTGGGACCGAGTCTGGGGCTGGGCTGGCAGGACCCAGAAACGGGACCTGGTCCAGCCGCGGGGCCCCTAGGGAGGCTCCCCCATGCCGTGGAGGGTGCCAGCTGGCAGTCCGAGGCCGGGGTTCTGGCTCCAGCTCTGCTGCCCACCTGCTCTGTGACCTTGGGCAGGTCACTTGCCCACTCTCGGTTGCAGATTCATGCTCTGCACGGTGCTGGACGGTCTCTCCAGAGACCCTGGCAGGCAGGAGTCTGGAGGCCAGCCACAGCTCCCCGGGCTATTTTTACCAGGACTGTGGGCAGGCACACCACTCAGAATCAGAACGTGGGCGGATGCAAGGGAGCCCCAAGGTCACACAGCAGCCCCTCCTGTGTCTGAGGCTGGGCTGGCTCACCCCGCCTGCAGAACCCGAGGTTGGGGCCCAGCCAGACCCAGCTCTAAGTTCCAACGGCAGCACCCTGCACTCCAAGGATCACAACCTGTTCTCACCACCACTGCATGCTGGCAAACATTTTATTTTTATTGTAAACTGTTTAGAAAAACCACAGAGAAGTTATGGGATTGGAGGTGGGGAGGCAGGGAGGGATAGAGACCGGCTGGGAGTGGCAGAGACATAGTGAGACAGAGACGCGGGGAGAAGAGACAGAGACGAAGGCAGGAATGCACGGAGGGCTGGGTAGCCAAACGCAAGGAGACAGAGGAGGAAACATAGAAAAGCGTTCAAAGAGAAGGAAGAGAGATACAGGGAAGAAACCGAGAGAAGAGCGAGCAAGATGGAGGAGACAGAGACAGACCGAGGGCAGCGACCCCACCACACCCCCCACCCCCACACGTGTGCACACACAAAGCCGGGTGTCAGGGGTCAGATCAAGGTTTACCTTTTCTGGGCCTCAGTCTTCTCATCTGTAAACCAAATCTGAGCAAAGCGACCACAAGCGCTCCCTAAACTCTGATGGGTTGGGGGTGATGGATCCTGCCAGTCTCGTAATTCCTCGGGGTCGGATAAAGCTCTAATATTCAATCCCCCACTGTTGGCTCAATACCTAACCCTGTGGAGCAGACGGGAGGCCGGAGCTCAGAGAGGTGCAGACATTTTCCTGAGGCCACTCAGCAGGCTGTGATGAGACGGGACCGAGGGCTCCCGCCTCCTTGTGTCCGGGCACCCAGGTCCGAGCCCCATCGCCTCCCTTGCCTCGTCCCCTCTCTGGCCTTCAGTGCTCAGCGGACCAGCACAGAGGCGACCCTGGTCACTGCACACACCTCTTCCCACGCGGTCTGGGGACCTCTCAGCGAAGAGCGAGGCGTGACCGAGCGCTCCTGACCCAGCCTCTTTCTCCCCACTCTCTCTGTGAGACACTGCAGCCTGGGACCCCTTGCCTGAGGACAGAAACAAATTCAGGGAAAAGGGGGCCCAGTTCCTGCTTCCACCTTTCCACCTGCCTGCCAGGCTGCTCCCCCAACTCGCTCGTTACTACTGATGGTGAAGAACCAGCAGGAGCGCCCGGCGCTGTTCCAGGCCCGTGATGGGCGTCAATTCGTTTGATCCTCACGAAGGACACTCCGTTTTTTTCATTTCACAGATGAGGAAACGGAGGCTCGGGCTGGTGCGCTAATTTGCCCCAGTTCACACCCTGGGAAGCGGCAGGGCTGGCCCCGGCACCTGAGTCGGTGACAGTTAAGGGTTGTGTAACACCGTCTACGCTTTCACATTCACGCCTCAGTCTGTTAAGGGTGACGCCCGCCCTCGCTGAGCTTCCCCACGTCCCAGCACCTGGCTGAGTGTTAAGCGTGTATAGCCTCGCTCCGTCCTCGTAGCCGACACTGTTGCTTCCGGCCTAGCACCTTCCTTGCCCTGAGTCTCCTGTTGGTTTGGGATGATGCTCAGGGAAGATGACCCCAGCCTGACCCCAGAGGTGGGTTACAATTGCTCTCGGCCCACCATGGCAGTCCTGCCCGTGATTGGCTTAGGCACGGGCATGTGACCGAGTCCTGGAAAATGAGGACTGAGAAGGAATCCGTCAGAGTGGAGGGAGAGGGCTTCTAGGAATTACTTCTTGTCAGAAGGGGACTTGAAACAAAGACTTGCCTTTTCCTCTCTTTGGCTGTTGGGTGAAGATGTGAGGTCTGGAGCTGTGGCAGCCCTCATGTGAGCTGGAGGGGAAGGTAAATTATAGAGTAGCGGACAGAGAGCCGAGTGAGTGACCCTGAGCCCTGTCAACCCCATGAGAGGCAACCATGAAATATTGAACTGTTGTGTTTTAACGTTTTATTTATTTTTGAGAGAGGGAGAGACAGAGCATGAACAGGGGAGGGTCAGAGAGAGGGAGACACAGAATCTGAAACAGGCTCCAGGCTCTGAGCTGTCAGCACAGAGCCCGACGCGGGGCTCGAACTCACAGACCGCGAGATCATGACCTGAGCCAAAGTCGGCCGCTTAACCGACTGAGCCACCCAGGCGCCCCTTTTTTAATTTTTTTTTTTAACGTTTTATTTATTTTTGAGAGTGAACTGTTGTGTTTTAAATCGTTATAATTTGCAGTGATTTGTTATGCAGCAACAGAAACGAGAACAGTAAGTGTTTCATTTGGTGAGTTAAATATATTGGGTCTATGGTTGGGTGGGTTATTTTTTTTAAGAGAAGCCGCCATGTAAAAGAATCCAAGTTTCCACTGAGCGGCAGTGACCTCAGGTTCCCCTGGAGTGATTTACTTCTGCTCAGGAGAGTTCGTTAGTGACCTCTCAGAGACACTTTCACATTAAGTGAGAGGTGAGATACCAGCGACCCGGGTCTGGCCAACTCGGTAGCCTTTGGAACCTCACCCACAGCTTAGGATTCTTGCCAGCCAAGCCCATAGACGCTTAGCGGGGGATTTGGTCTCTTGGCTTCAACTGGTGGGTTAGCGAGTCTTGCCTGGGGAGTATCATCGAATGTCATCGGCGCTGCCTCCAGGGTGCCTGCAGGATGGAGGGCGGGACTCCAGGACATGGGTCTCTGGACAAGGAAGCCCCCCTCCCGCCCCCCGCCCTCCACCAGGAGAGAGAGAGATCAAGATCACAGCCGTGTGGCTGGCCACCCACATTTGTAACTAGATTGCCTCCCCACTCCTTGGACTCAGTCAAACCCTGGATTCTGGGTCTTTTCGGTAAGATGGTAGGAAGCCCCGATGGAAAAGTTGGGCTTCCTGCTGATTCGAAAGTGGAGGCTCCAGCTGGTTTTACTTTGAAAAGTGTAGGAGTGGGAGCCCATCTGTCCCCGGGCTGCTGAGGCATGGCACGCTTCTTACGCCAGCCTGTGCATCCCGCCAGGCAGGGAGCCGCGGAGACCCTGGCTGCAATCCAGCTCTTCTCCTCAGCTGGGCGACCCTAGACAGTTCCCTTAAACTCTGCCTTAGTTTCCCCGCCTGTGAGTAGGGATGCTGGGTGTTACTACAGGGTCCTCAAGAGGCACGGAACCAATGATGCCTACGGAGAGAGGTTTACTTTAAGGAATCGGCTCCTGGGAACGCGGGGGGCTGGCTGGGGGGCCTCGACAGCCCATCCCGACCCACTCGCCTCTGCCGACACGCTTCCTCTCACCTGGTACTTCAAGCCGTCTTCTCAACACCCAGTATTTTGGGACACCCAACCCCGCACCCCCCAGAATCCCCTCAAACCTCCCCTCATTTCTCCTTTGCACTATGGACCCCAAACCGTCTCCACAAGGGACCTGCTTCATCCCAACCCCCCACCTCCACACACGTTCCCCCCTTCCCGTCTCCACCCCGCACAGGGACGGTAAAATCCTGCCCACCCTTCAAGACCCAGCCTTCCCTGATGTCCTCTGGGAATATTGATCACGTCTCCCTGCTCTGCTTACCCGGTACCCTATGCACACTCCTCCCCCTCTCTCCATCTCTCTCTTCCCCGGATTGCAAACGGCCTGAAGCTGGAGATTTTTGTTCTATTCCTCTTGGTGCCTCTCCTTGTCTCGCTGTGCCTGGCACCGAGGCGTGTGATTCACGTGGCGGAATGAGTAGAACGGTCCCAGTCGGCGATCATTCAGTCTGCTCTTGCTTGTGTCTGATGGTGGGGACCTCACCTCCGCCCAGGCAGCCAGGTCCATTTCCAGAAACTCTAACCCATTGGGAGGGCACATCTGCAGGGTCTCCCTCTCCGGGACTGGGCGAAGACTATCTTTTGATTAGGTGTCCGCGTTTAGCCCTCCTTCTCCTAAAGAGGAAGGCCATTTTCTACTTGCTGGGAGAGACGCTAATTTGATGTAGATAAGAAAGTCATGGAAGATGGAGAGGACGAGGTGGGAAAGGAGCACTGGCCAGGAGTTTGAAGAAGCAAGGTTCTACCGCAGTCTTGACGCACGGCGGACGTAGACAGGGAAAGACAACTCCAGTAAATATTGATGCGGCTCGTGCAGTGGGAGCTCTTTGAATGTCCTTCAAGAAATCCAAGAATGGAATTTCTCCTTAAATACTTTTGGTTATTGAGGCGCCTGGGTGGCTCAGTTGGTTGAGCGTTCGACTCTTGATTTCAGCTCAGGTTATGATCCCGGGGTCATAGGATCGGGCCCTGAGTTGGGCTCCTCGTTGAGCATGGAGCCTGCTTGAGATTTTCTCTCTCTCTCTCTCTCTCTCTCTCTCTCTCTGCCTCTGCCTCTCTCCCCCACTTGCACTCTCTGTCTCTCAATAATAAAATAAATTAATTCATTAACAAGTTACTTTTGGTTATTGAACTGTCTTATTTAAACTTGACATTGCTAGGGCGCCTGGGTGGCTCAGGTGAGCGTCTGACTTCAGCTCAGGTCATGATCTCACGGTTCGTGAGTTCGAGCCCCACCTCGGGCTCTGTACTGACAGCTCGGAGCCTGGAGCCTGAGTCGGATTCTGTGCCTCCTCCCCTGCTCATGCTCTTTCTCTCTCTCTTGCAAAAATACGCAAACATTTAAAAAAAAAAATTTAAACATGACATTTCTCTGAGACTGAGCCACATAAGTCTCTAAATTTATTAGGGTTATCCATTATACTCTCAGTAGTAGATTAATTCGTGCTCAGATACAGTTTTCTCTTTGACGTTGTGACTTTTACTTATAAAGATGCAGGACGGTGCTGGTGAGCGTCTAGCTTAGAACCAGTCCATTTTTTTTTTGAAGTTTAATTATTATCTATCATGTAACTTTCACGAATATTCTCCCCTACATCTCCCACCCCAGCCCCCTGCGCTGTTTGGACACCAGAAGCCGACTCTAAACCGGAAACTTCTGGGCCAGTAATTATCAACGCCACCAGGCAATACCCCTCTCTTTATAACAAATAATTTGGTAACACCCCCTTTTACTATCCTGGAATGAGGCTCGCTGATAATACAACTTACCTACATCCATAATTTAAAAAATTCATTATCATGTCATGTATAAAGATAAAATGAAAGGTTTTTTTTTTTTTTTTTATAGTAAAATAAAATGTCTTTCAATATTTAACACGATGGCCCTGGAGGACTACGAAGCGGTTAGAGGCTCGCGCCCCTGGACGGAATGGCCCCACGTGCAGTGCTCACCGGCATGGGTGTGTCGGGCCAGCGGCTACACGGTCAGGACGCAAACGGCCCAAATGATCACAGCTTCACATTTTGTGTTCAGCGTGGCTGGCAGGGCCTCTGCTTTTCCTGAAGAGACCCAGCCGGTCGACAGAGGCTCCACGGAGACACGCACATCCACAGCCCCCGGGACAGCGGAGGGATGTGAATTGTCACTGATTCAAAACTTCCACCAGAAGTGACACACAGCCACTCCCGGGTTGTTGGCCCAGACAAGCCATATGGGCCTGGGGAAATGCCACCCACCATGTGCCTGCAAGGAGAGGACACTCAGGGTCGCGACCGATGTCCGTAAAGCCCCTGAAAGCCCGTGGTGGCACTGCCGTGGGGGTGCCGTGGTTTGCGACGGTGAGCAAATCTTGGTACAAAAGTCCCCAATAAAAGCCCCCCCTGCCCCCGCCAATAATGCAACATAGTTTGAAACAAACAGCTGAAAGATAATGTACGTATAAGCAACATTTGTAAGTTCTAGAATCTGGTCTAGAACACGGGAGAGATTCCCCATGTATTTTTTGGCTTGCACGTTCCAGAACACCCGGTTCTCCCCTCCACCCCTCCTCCCACTAAATGTCAGTATCCTCATCATGGCAACCAAACACTCCCACAAATATACAAAACGCCCCCACCGGGGATAATGCAGCCCCACTGAGGGCCACCAGTGGAGGCTGCTGGGTTGTAGCAAACCTTTTCCAGCAGCATAGCCCCCATTTGGTTTATTTCTCATGAAATGTCAGGCAGAACCACAATGTACGCGTTGGCTCAAAGTACCCCTGCCCTGCCCTAAGTGGGGACACCCACCCCGCCCCTCCCCTCCTCCCCCACACCCGCTCCTTCCCCACATGTGTCCGAAGACCCAAGTTCCCAGGTGCGCAAACCCTGAGTCTCCACATATCCAGTTTCAAGTTTGCTGGGCCCACAAAGTCACCTCTGCTCCCTAACGTGTGTGATGAGGGGGCCATTCTGCCTTCTGAGTGTTCTGAATCTGACTGATCTAATAACACCTGTGAAAACTTTTGGTGAGGTGATTACAAGTGACATTTGCCACTAAGAGGGGAAAGGATACCAGGGGCTCCGTGCCTCAGACGGGACGCCGGTTTTCCCTGAGGAAACGACATCCTTTGATGAGCGGAAATGTTTTCAGCAAAGATCCGATCCTTCTAAATGCGTTAACACAGGTTCAGTATCGTGTTTCTATTTCTGTGTGAAATGCCAGCATGGAGAGAATTTTCCTGTTTGTGGGTAATCTGTGGTCAGGCATAAAGCAATGGAGTCGATGCAGGGCAATTGGGGTGAAAGGTTTGTGGCTAGTTTTTAATTTAATTTATTAATTTATTTTTATGTTTTCAATTAATTTATTTTTTTATTAAAAATGTTTTTTAATGTTTTCTTTATTTTTGAGAGACAGAGAGAGACAGAGCACGAGCCAGGGAGGGGAAGAGAGAGAGGGAAACACAGAATTGGAAGCAGGCTCCAGGCTCCGAGCTGTCAGCACAGAGCCCGACGCGGGGCTCGAACCCACACACCATGAGATCATGACCTGAGCCGAAGTAGGACGTTTAACCGACTGAGCCACCCAGGCGCCCCATCTCTGGACAACTTTATTGCCTCTGCTCTCCCAGACATGACTCAAGCCCCGGGAGCTCTCATGACCACAAGCTCCTGGCCCGGCTGGACCCAGAAAGCCCAGTCCCAGGCAGCGGTGGGAGAGCTGGCTTCTGGGTCCATGAGGAGGTCACCTCGGCTGCCCTGGGGGCGTGACTCCTGGGGATTTCAGAGCAGCAGGAAACGGGCTGAAAGCTGAGATCAGATTCTAACAGCAGAGGAGTTAGATGGACGTGCATTGTCACACTCACACACACACACACGCACACACGCACACACGCGCCTACAGGAACCAGATATTCAGAACCGGACTCCGCTTGTGCCTCCTGACTCACTTATCTTTAAAATGGTCTGTCGTTTACAACATGCTTTCACGGCTGTGAGAGAGAGAGTCCTGTGTGACCCATGTCTGTAGCCAGCACCCATTGAGCGGCTGGGGTGGGGGTGGGGGGAGGGGCGGAGGGCCAGGGGCCAGGTGTGTGACACCAGTGAGCAAAACAGGAACCCCAGGCCTTCTGTGTCCAATACGGGAGAAAGAAAACAAGCAAAGCAAAATAATTAAAAAAAAAAAAAACAACCAAATTCAGAATTCTAGATTATGAATTCCATTTCTGGAAGTAAGCAGGCTAGACATGGCAAAATACACTCCCCTCCTGATACCCTAATAAATCTGGATAAAAAATACTGTAAGAACTTCAAAAATGTGTAACTGTGGGGCACCTGGGTTGAGCATCCAACTTCATCGGTTGAGCATCCACCTTCAGCTCAGCTCATGATCTCACGGTTCACGAGTTCGAGCCCCGCGTCGGGCTCTGTGCTGACAGCTCGGAACTTGGAACCTGTTTCGGATTCTGTGTCTCCCTCTCTCTCTGCCCCTCCCCCACTCACGCTCTGTCTCTCTCTGCCTCAAAAATAAATTAAAATGTTGCAAAAAAATTAAAAACAAAAGAAAGAAAGAGTCGTGGAGGCTAGTGTGAGTCAATCTAAAAAACAGGAATTCTGGAAGGAATAATAAATGTAGGAAAGACAACGTTTGAAGGGATTATTTTACATCGATATTTTATATATTTTATTATCTATATTTAAAATATCAGATATCTCATTAAGTGCGAAACCTTACAAACATTTATACTATATATAATATTATATATGGCTATATATAATATTACATAATATAGCTAGATATAATATATAATATTAATAATATTATATAATAGCTATATATAATATTACATATCATTATATGTAATATATATAGCCGTATATAATATTACATTGTAATATTATATACGGCTACATTGTAATATTATATATGGGTATATATAATATTACATACTATTATAATATATTTTATATAAATATATACTATATAATATATAGTATATAATATATTTTATAATATATATGTTTTATATAAAACATATAGTATATACTATATAATATATCATATATGAAATAATATATCATATATGAAATAATATATAATACATAATATATTTTTATATAGGGGGTGTAATATATCATATATCATATATCATGTGTAAAATAATATATCATATACAATATATTATGTATCTATATTTCATATATTATATATAAAAATGAATCCTATTGCTCTTGTTTCTGTGGAGAAGCCTGACTGTTCCACCACCACCATCTTTGTGACTCTGGTCCACTGTGACGGGGTCCCCATCTCAGACTCCTCAGGGGTCAGCCTTTCCCGCCTCCCTGTGTCCAGAGCCTATGTGTGCTCCCCCAGGCAGGGGCCAGGACCGTCTCCTTCACCGTGGCCCCCACAGCTGAGCTCGTTGCCTGGCACACCGCAGGCCTCAGTGAATATTCGACGAAGGCGTGCACGCAGCAACGAGTGAATTTGCGGTTCCCTGCCTCTGACACTCCCTCCCACTTTCTCTGCTTCTCACCCTCACCCCCCCCGGCCCCCACTACACGTACACTGTCCTGAAGGCCTGGCACAGACTCCTCTCCAGTCCCGTGCCACAGAACATCCATGAGGGCAGAGATCATGTTTGTCACTCAAGGCTGGGTGCCTCGTCCCTATCGGTGGGGGGCCGTTGAGGGGGGCGCTGGCACATAGTATTTGCTCAATAAATATTTGTCAGATCAATACAGAATAAATGCCGTTGCAGGATTGATTATACTTTTAAAATATTAGCCCATATTTCCCTCCCAGGATTTCCTTTCTTTTCTGCTCTTTCCTGTTCAGACAGTAAGGCATTTCTGAGCCCAAGCCTCAGGAAAGGACGTGACAGCTGAAAGCAAGAAAAACATGTCCCTCGTGTAGATGTGCAGATTCAAAAGCTCAGGCCCTGAGAGGATCAGAAAGAACACAGAGAAAAGGGCAAAGACTTGGAGGAAATTGTGAGGCGTTCCTGCTTCCCGGGCTGGAAAATAATGTTCTGAACTGTCAAAAAGGAAGGGAGTTGAAAAGGAAACACTAGATTGAAGTTGGAGTTCTGTCCCTGCTGGAGGCCACTGCTAGCTCAGAGGGCCCCCGCGTGTGAATTAGGAAAAGGCACCCCTTCTGGGTGCACGGCTTGGCAACTGGAACACAGATGGAATCTAGCCCTTAATTGACGCCCCCCCCTCCCCAGGTGCTCATGTGGAGTGCACAACCTATACAACCATACAGGGCTGCCCTGCACACCCCTGTGAAGCCCCGGAGGAGGCTGGGAAAGCTCAGACAGGCCCCGTAAGGTCTAAACACGGAAGAAATGTATGCCTCATATCCCAGGTGAAGCCCTCACGGGTCAGGGTTGTCCCTGAGAAGTGGCCCTGGCAGAAGGAGACTTGGGCAGTCTCCGGGTTTCCTCAAGGGCCTGATAAGGACAATAACTGGAGACCAGGTGGGATGCAGCACCCCTCAGGACCACTGTGGACAGATGACAGCAACAGATTGCCACCTTCCCGCCCCCACACGCCACAACTTGGCACCTGGAAGCCCCTTAGAATAAGCCAAAACCCCGGGGATATTTGGAACGAGGGAGCACATTCAAGGAGACAGAGATTAAGTATCAGCCACGCAGCCACAGTGAGGATTCCAAACAAAAATTCACTTAAGCTATAGAAAAAAAGAAGTTGCATTTGGTGCACACGGAAGGTATAAAGGGAGATTTTTTCTACCAGCTGTGCTCCACAAATATTTGTTGAACGAGTGCTGAGTGAATGACAAATGGCTTCTTCTCGGCAGCCCTCCTTTTATTCTGCCCCGATTTAATTATCGGAGCACACGGTACCCTGACTAGATTGTCAATTGCTTGAGGGCAGGGACCAGCCTATTCAACTTTAAATCCTGCGCATGTATCGATAGAGAAGTGCTCGTTGCCTGGGCATTCAATTGAATTACTATATAAATGCACAGCATTTTCCCCAGGCTCCGTGATCAAAACCCTCCCCTCCTCTTGTGCTCCCCTCCCCATCTCTCCCACCCTCTGAGCAGAATTCCCAAAGCTGGGAACGGACAAAGGGATCCTCTCGTGCTGTCCTGGATGCAGCAGCTCAGCCTGATGAATGAGCCTGTTAGGTAGGATTTCAGACATGTCTACGTTAGCAGATGAGCTCTGCTCTGTTCAGCAGCCGTCAACCGGTGTGGACTGAGGTCAGGTGCATCACAGAGGGTGGGGCCCTCAGGACTCAAGGGCAGGGGTAACTAGGTCACTTGTCCTGGAAGTTCCTGGAGGTTTATGGGGCCTCCCAGAGTCGGTACCCTGAGTCTAAGGCGCTGCTCAAGGCCCTCACGGCCTGGGCACCCGGCTGGACTCAGGCCACCTTTTCCATGGCCCCTGTCCATGACCTCTGCTCTAGCCTGCTTCCCGGTGTCCACTGTCACAAGCCAATGTTTTATTCTGGGTCCTCACAGCTGTATCACACATTCTGTCTGTGTGCTCGGCATTTGTAGATACGCTCGTGGCTCCTGGCCGGCGTTTATAGGTTATTCGCCTTGCGTCTGTCCTTTCTCTGTGGCCAGAAGGTCAGTGCCTGCCACTGGCTGGCCACCTCTTTGTCTCCCCGACTGGAGTCCCCGCTGCCTTCCCAGCTTTGAACCCAGATTTGCCCCTTAACTAGCTGGTGTCCTTGGCATGTTCTTTAAGCTGCTGTGTCCACGGTGACCACCTCCCCCGGGTCTGTGTCCTCTCCTCTGGGCGCCCTGCAATTTTTGGCCTCTTCCCGCAAAGGTCTGCTGACCACTCTCCTGACCAGACGGGGCTCTCCCCGCCATCGCCTGTGCCCGGCACCGTCCCTGCCACTGAGGAGTGACCTAAGGAAGGCAGGTATCCGTTCCTCTCTCCTTCCTGCTCCCTCCTCTCCCTCCTTTACCCAGTTTCCCTCCTCTCCTTTCCCCCAGCCTCCTCCCCACGCACACAATCCCAGCCATTTCTTCCTTGGGGCCCCTTCGCTTGCTCCAGGAGAGGAAGATCACCAGGCAGAGGCAGAGACTGTCATGTTGCAGGCTCTTTTATTAAAGCCAGGTGAGTTACTCCATTAGCTGAAAAGGCACACTTAGGTTCCAGAAACCCCCACCCCACCCCACCCTCCACCGCCCTGCCACCTCCTTTGGGATGGGTGTGGCTGCCCCACTCTGCCCAGACCCGTTTCTCACGGCAGAGGGGCATCTGGTGGGGGTGATGGGTCAGAGAATCTGTATGTTTACGGCTTGGATTTGGGATTAGAGGCGCGGGTGACGGGTTGGGTTTGGAGATTGGAGGAATTGGGTTGGAGTCGGGGAGAGAGGAGAGAGGCTGCGGGGCGGCAGAGAGCAAAGGGCCACACTTCCGGTTCCCGGGGTGATGACCCCCACAAGGAGCTCAGTCCAGATGAAGCCAGCCCGAACAGCCTCCCCCTCCCTCCCCTCCCCCACCCGCCTCTCAGAAACAAAGCAGACACTCAGAAGCAAACTCTACGTGGCTACAGGAGACCCAGCGCCACCCTCCCCTGGGGCCCGGCGTCCCCGTGGGTGGGGGTGGGGTCGTGCAGGGGCTTAGCCCTGGAAACCCAGCTCCTTGTACTTGGCAGCAATGTCGTTCCGGAACAGCTCGAGAGCCTTTCTCATGGCCGCCTGGGCGTCAGTGCCGAAGTCGTGGGGATGTTTGCTCAGGAGAACCTGGATGATGGCCTCTGAGATGAACTGCAGCGGGATGGATGAGAGGGGTGCTGGTCATGGGGGCGGACACGCCAGGAGCCAGGGGGCAATCAGGCCGAGTCCCACCTTCTTTTTATTTCAGGGCCATTTATTGAGCGCTTACTGTGTACCAGGCATGCTTCCAAGTGGTCTCTGAGATTAATTCCTTTTATCCCTGCAACCCCGGGAGACAGGTATAGATGGGGGACCAGGCCTGTCCCAGTACAGACCCAAGGTTGTGCGGCCCAGTGGGTCGGCTCACCCACCACCCTCCTTGGCTAGTGTTCAGGATGCGGGTCCAGCTGCGGCCAGACAAGGGCCCGGGCGCCGCCTCCATGCAGACAGCTGAAAGGAGGGAAATGCTCCCATTCCATGGTTTTATCCAGAAGTTTGCAGTCAGAAAACCTAGATAGAGAGAAACTATGTCCAGGGTGCCTAGGGGTGGGTCAGTCGGATAGGCGACCGACTTCGGCTCAGGTCATGATCTCGCAGTTTGTGAATTCGAGCCCCACGTTGGGCTCTGTGCTGACAGCTCAGAGCTTGGAGCCTGCTTCGGATCCTGTCTCTCTCTCTCTCTCTCTGCCCCTCCCTGCTCACGCGCTGTCTCTCAAAGATGAATAAACGTTAAGAAAATGTTTTTTAAGGAAGAAACTATTTCCATCTATGTATATTTGATTTTTGCATTTAATGGCTTCATAGGGTTATTGCTTGAAGCAGCCTATTGGGGGCGGAGCGGGGGTGCAGAGCATCCTATATTCTGTGCCAAGCACAGAGCTGGTGCTCAGAATTCTTGGTGGGCGGGAAGGAGGGAAGAAGAGGGAAGGATGTGGCCTATGGCTTGCCCCCAGGACCCATACTGTCTTCTGCCAGCCTCGCCGTCACCATCACGCTTGCTTGGGCACCCACGATTTCCTTGCCAGGAACACCTACAGCATGGCGGCTTTAGCGACTCAACGATCTCATGGGCGTAAAATGCTACTGTGCTCTTCCGACAGGGAATCAAGCTTTGATGTCAACCACAGCCCTGGCCGGCGCACCAAGCGGTGTCACTTTACAGAGGCCGCGACTGGAAAGTAGCCAGACTGAGGTCACATAGCAAGAGGACTTTGCACCCCGGGGGCGGGGGGTGGGGAGGTGGGCCAACGGCCGCCAGAGCCAAGGACGGAGGCAGTGACCGTACCTCGTTTTCCCGTTTTCTCGGGGCGCCCCGAGTGCAAGTGACCACGGGCAGGTGGGGGGGCGGGGGGCTTGGGCTGCCATGGAGCAAGCCCCGCCCCTGGAAAACGTGGGATACCCGACCTCCCGGCTCAGCTCCGCCGTGACCCTCATGTGTGACTTATGAAGAGCATGGAAGGGGAGGAACAGACACGGGCCCTGCCTTCGATCTTGCGGGGATCCACGCAGTAAACTAAGCTCGTTTTCAGCAGACCTGGTTTCTAGTCCCCCCGCTTCCAGTGCTACCTTCTCTTTCTGAGCCTTGTTCCCTTGTCCCCCCGGAGGGGATATGTCTTTCCGGTTGTGTTGGGAGCCCACCCCCACGCCACTGGGGTTCAGAGATGCGAGAGCCAGGGTCTGCCCTCGGGAAGCTCATGTCCCAGCCAGGAGACAGCTGGGTAAAGAGATGAATTACAGTACAGCCGGGCAGGCGCCGTGACAGAGAATGAGGATAAAGCGCCTTTGCAGGGGGGCGGGGGGGGAGGGGGGAGGGCGCCGGTGGACAGAGCAGCTGACGGCCGGCCGTGTGCGGAGGAGGTGGCTTCTAAGCTGGGCCCTGGAGGACGGACAGATATTTGCTGACAAGAGAAGATGGGGAGGGCAGGGGCCACAGCAGGCACGGAATCTCAAAGGCAGGACAGGCTCCTTGTGTCTGTGATGCTGAGTGGATGGGCGGGCCAGGTTGTCTACGTGTGATTTGCGGGGGCAGCTGGGGCACAGGGAGGTGAGACTGAGAGGCTGACGAGGGGTGTGGCGGTGGCCGATGGGAGATATTGTACCGCAAGGGTTAAGGGCTTGAGTTCTGGAGTACTGTTGATCAGACTGTACCTACTGGCTGTGTGACCTTGGGCAAGCTACCTAATCTCTCTGAGCCTTCAGTTTCCAAATCTGTAAAGTGAGTATGCGAAGGGTACCTGCCTGGCACAGAGTCTGCTAATTGCCTGCCCAATGTCCATTTTCTCCTTCTTCCTTGGTAACAGAACACTGGTTGTATTTGCAGTGGCAACAGACCACATTTCCCAGCTTTCCATGCAGACGGGTGTGGTCTTGTAACTAACTTCTGGCCAACGAGATGCAAAGGAAACTGTTGGGTGGGATTTCTGCGACTCCTTAAAAGAGAGCTTTCCTCTCTTCTTCCTGCTTCCTGTTGGGAACGTGGACCAGATGGCTGGAGCTCTAGCAGCCATATTGGACCATGAGTCAACTTTGAGGACTCATGCCAACATTGGCCTGAAAGAGGCTGCATTCTCGGTGACCGTGGGGCCCCCACACCAGCTCTGGACTCCCCAGCTCTGAACTTCCTTTGCGTCAGAGAAAGAGAGGACACTGAATGCCTTCAATCTCAGGGAGATTTCGAGAATTCCACGCAGTGATCCAGGCGAATGCCCACCCTAACTGGTAGCTATCACCACTACCTTTATCCTCGTCGTTGCATCAGCCTGCCTGCTGCTCCCATCCTGAGGGATTGCACCTATCCCGAAGGCCCTTTATCCCCCAGATCTCAATGCTCCCTCTTGCCACACCCCTCCTCCCACTGGTTGTAAAGGCAGTTCAGGCTCTCCCCTGCCCACCCAACTCCTCAGCCCCTCACAGGAGGTTCAAACCAACTTCTTTTGCCTAGGACACCCGAGGCCTCTCCTTCTTCATCTGTAAAGATGCTGAAACCAGTATCACCAGCCTGTTGGCCACCCCCAGCCCAGGATCGAGCCCCCGCTCCTGTCCTCCTGCCTCACGACTCCTACACACATCAGGCTCCAGATGGCACAGGGGTTAGGCACTGAGGGCCTGGGGGAGTAGAGCCCTAGTTTGAATCCTGTGGGCAGCTATTGCCCTCCCTGTGCCTCAGTTTTCTCATCTGCCCAGTGGGTGTGATAATAGTACCTCCCCGTGGTGGGGGGAGTGCAAGTGGTGCCCCCAATATCCAATCTCCCTTACTTCCCCGGACGACATACCGATCTGGGGGAGAAATGGGTTTCCTCTCAGTGACCGCAGGGGTGACAGCTCGTTTTACAGATGAGGAAACTGGGGCTCAAAGAGGAACGATGTGGGTCACCCACAAGTCAGTGGCTGAGCTGGGACTCGAACCCCAAATCCCAGCCCTTCGAGGCCTCCCCTTCCACCCTCCCACCCGCCCCTGCCCTGCCTCCCACCTCCAGGTACTTGACGGGGATCTTGTGCTTGGTGGCATGTGACTGGGCCAGGGGCTTCAGCTCCGCCTCGTGCTGGCCCTTCTTCTTGAGGATGCCCCCCAGGGCGGTGAGCACCGTGTTGCCATGCTTCTTCAGGTCCTCGGAGCCCTTCATTTCATCCTCTGTCTTCAGGTGCTTGAACTTTTCGAACTTCTCCAGGGTCTCCGGGTGGCCCTTGAAGAGGCTGCGGGCACAAGGGGGGCTGGAGTCAGACACAGGGGCTGGAGGTGGTGAGACACACGAGTTCCAGTCCCGGCCCCGCTATCTCCCAGCTGCGTGACGTCGGGCCATGCGCTTTACCTCTCTCTGTGCTTCTGCTTCCTCATCCAAGCATGGGGGATAACTGGTGCCTACCTAGAGCAGCGCTGTGGGGGCTCGGTGGGCTGTGTAAAGGCTTGCCTTGCTTATTTCGGGTCAGTAGCATCTGCCTCTCCATTGCTACTCGAGAGGTAGGAAGGAAAGATGTGCCTGCCTCGCTCCCTGGCTCCACCCGATTTTCTCTGAGTCGCTTGGAGAGTAGGTGATTAAATCGCATCACGGGTACGAGGCAGAAGGGCCAAGTGGAAGCGGGTCTGCGTGACTCAAGACGTCGACTGCACAGGGGACCATCTCTGCAAGCTTCCTGCCTACGGATCATCCTTTGGCTGCTTAAATACTTGCAGCTACAGGAGACTCACTACTTCCTGTGTTAGCTCTCAGGCTCAGAAAGTCCTTGCTTATTTTGCTCAGACGCCCTGTACCTCCCAGGCCCCTCAGATGGTGAGGCCCAGGGAGGGAGCCACCTGCCAAAGACCAGGTCTCTGCTCCTGCCAGGGAGCCAGGGAGCTTAGCTGCAGAGGGACTCTGCCCTGAGCCACACCTGTAGCCCTGGAGCTCGGTCTTTCCTGTTCTGGAAAGGTGGGTGTCGGTTAAAGGGAGTCATACCTGCCGCCTCGGTGGGAGGTGGCTGTCCCCGTTCCACTGTGGGCCAATGGAGCACAGAGGCAAGTGACATGGGTCGGTGGCAAAGCCCGAACCAGAGATAGGATGGTTCTATAAGTCATGCGCCCTCTCTCTCTCTCTCTCTCTCTCCCTGTCATACCCTGAAATGTTTGCAGGAGTGGCCCTGTCTCCCCAGCCTTCCCCTCCTCCTGTCTAATGGCTTCGGGTCCTTGCAAGCTTCCTCTTTTTGTAGCTTCCTGGCTCAGCCACTCGCTTCTTCAGCCCTGCGGTGGACACACTCCGGTGTGTGAAAGCATCTCACAGCACACACCCATACTCACGTGCATGCACACACGTGTGCACCAAGTAGCACAAACAGGGAGCACACCCTTCTCCCGGGAGCTCATCCCTCCTGCATCCCCCAGAACGCCCAGGGCGATCCACAGCCATGCCCCACGTCCCCATCTCACCCCCCGTCCTGGCCCGGCCAAGCCTGTGTGGCCGGGACAGCTCATCCCTGGCACTTTTCACCCAAGGGTCCTATTATTATCTGGTGACAATGATCCTTGAACTCCTGCCTGGCAGAGGTGAGACCTAGCACCCACAGGTGAAGGTCGGAGGTCGGGACGCTGGAGGGAGCCTATCTGGGGCAGAAGACGGCCAAGGACCTGGTACCCAAGGCAACCAGGGATCTCAGATATTTGGGGAGCCCCCAAGATGTCTGGGAGAAAGAACACGGGGATGAGAGTTACAAAAGCTGAGTTCTGGTCCCAGGTCCACCTCCAACGTGCTGCGTGACATTGAAAAAGTCACTCAGCTTCTCTGGGTCCTGGTTCAGCCATCCATAAATCAAAAGGGTTGGTCTGGCTGATATTTCAGCCTCCAGCTGTAAGGCTGGACCCCTGCCTCACCTTCCACTCTGTGCCAGTCAGCCCGCAAGCGAGCCCAGATTTACCTTCAACGGTGCAGGAAAACCAGGCCAATGAGTGCCCACCAGATCATTCTGGCATCACTCAGCCGCTTCCCTCCCTTGGCCCAAAGTCCTGCAGCTGGGAGCCCCAGGCAGCCACAGAAGGCCATACCTGGATTTGCCTAAGGGCAGCACCCCGGAAAATGGACAGACGAAGCCCGTCGGCCCGCGGAAAAGGATGGACAGACTTTCACTCCTGTTTCAGGAGCCCTCACTTGCCTTGCGTCTTCAGCTTCAATCCTACGTCCACCTGCTTTGCTTTTCGCAGGCCTGCAGGCAAGTCAGCGAGGAAGGAGGCCACCTCCCAGCTGTCCTCTGAACGGAGGCCCAATCGGACACCCACACGGGAGATGGAGACTCCGACGTGCGGAATGCCTTCCCTGCTCTAGGCAGAAGAACCGGGCTGGGCAGGGCAGCCCCGCTCTGATGTGCCAAGAGCAGAGCGCTCCAGAGCAGCCATGCTGGGTGCAAGCCGCCTGGATGTGAATTCCAGCTGTGCGACTTGGGGCAAGTTACTTAACCTCTCTGTTAAGGGTGGTGATCCTAATATCTACCTCATCGGGTGCTTGGGAGGCTGAGTTAATATACGGGAAGCGCCGAGCCCGGGGGCTGGGGGTGTCCTTTGCGACTTGCAGCAAAGCCCTCAGTGTTTTGTTAACAGGTTCCACTGAGCAGAATATGCCGTCTTTTACAAGAAGAGTAGGAGAAGTGACCTTGCCAAGGTCAGTAAGAAAGCCCAGGCTCAGCCTCTGGAACAGAATCAAGTGGCCAGCTCCCACAGAGGCAGGTGCAGCTCTGGGGGTTAGCACCCCCTCCCTTCCCTCTACACACAGGGAGGCCCTCCTCCCCGGACCCCGCACAGTAAGAGGGCAGAACCCGTTGGCATGGTCTCTGCGTGTCCCACGGCCTAAGACGTGATGGGGCATTGGGCTTTCTGGGACCTTTCAGGGGCCAGGAGTCTCAGGCATCACATCCCATCCCGGCCCCTGGCCCTTGGTAGGTGTCCCTGATCCACTCTGGAGAGGGAGGGAAGGTTTCCCCTGATGACACAATACCCCAAGTCTCCTTCAAGTCGCTGCCTTGGGGGCTAATGGCCCCCAGATCACCTTGGAGAGACTTGTGCTTTGCAAACTGGTCTCCAGCCCCAACTACCCTGCCTCCTCTCCAAAAGCGAGGGAGGAGCATGGGCTCAGGGAATGCCAGCGCATGAGAGCGGAGAGGGACCTCAGAGACCCTGGCAGACAATCGCTTCGTTCAGCCGATAGGCAAGCAGGAGGAGTGAGTCACTCAGAGAGGAGGAGTGACTTATCCAAGGTCACACAGCAAAGGTGCCTAAGGAGCTGATGTCAACTTGGGGGAAACTTTTGTCCCATCCAACAGGACCTGTTGCAGCCCCAGCGGCCTGCTGGCAGGGACAGGAGGAGAAAGACACAGGGAACATCCCCCATGATGCCGGTCGGAGTAAACAGAGAACGTGACCATCCTTCCCCAAGTGTTTCTAGCGTGGATGACTCAGGGCTCAGACTTCGGATCACAGATCCAGACATGGGAGCCGGATAGAAGTGCAGCCCAAGGAGACCAAAAAGGCATCTGAGTGGGAGAGGGAAACCTGGCTCGTGACGTGACGAAGGAGAAACTCGTCTGTAAATGAAAGCGTGAAGGACAATCCATTCACTCGTGGCCACCCCAGGGCCACTTTCTCCCAGGTGCAGAAATGTGGATTTATACCCCATTAGATATTTGACTTGCGCTGGCCCAGAGCGTGAGAGAAGGCACCTGGAGAAGAGGGGTCCAACACCGTCTGGGGTGGAAGGCAATGAGAAAGTAAAATTCTGCTTACAAGCCACACACCATCCTTTATTTACAACGCTTGGAATTTTGTTTTCTTTTGTTTTTGTTCAGGAACCCCTGCAGTCAAGATGTGCTTGGAGACCACACTATTCAGAGCTCTCAAATTCAAGACTTCCTCAACATCAAAAGTCCCTAATGGGCCTCTGTCTTCTATTTTCTAATTATAATACTTCGCAGGTCCTTAAGCTAGCTCCATCCGTAACAATTACTAACATCTTCTAGAACCTGCTATGTTCCAGGAACAGCACCAGGCCCCTTACATGCATTATCTTATTTAACTCTCACTTCTACTTTAAAGGGTAGCACGGAACAGCCCCGCCCATTGTATAGGAGAGGAAACTGAGACTCAGAGAGGTTGTGTGCCTTCCCAAAGGTCACACAGCGGTTCGGAGGCCGAGCCAGCTCTAGAGCCTGTGGGTCTTTATCTTGAAGGCCATGTCTCAGTCTTGACAGTTTATAGACCTTTACGGATTTGTGGCGCGGGGAGGTCCTGCCCCTCTCAGGTCCTGTTTGTCCTCGTCCATTTAGTGAAGCGTCTGGACAGGATCTCTCAGGGCCCTTGTTAACTATGACTGCCTACGATTCTAGGATTCCTCTTGGTGGGCGCTAGGCATCCGGGGTTTGATCACCAGGCTTCTCCCACTGCTGGCACAGGCCCGGGATGGATCTCTTTTCCTTTCTGGACGCCAGTCCCTGACACTTACAAGCAAAGGAAAACCAAGTGAAGGTGTTAACAAAGTCGACCGACACAGCCAACTGGTCAACCCTGGGCAACGATTCCGCCTTGCAGGCACGCACCCTTGATCTTTGGGGAGTGGGTGACAGAGGCAATGGGGTCTCTTCCTTTTACCTGATGAGGACCTCCTGCCCGTGGCCCGCGAGGTCGGTCTCCACCTTCCCCCAGACGTTCAGCACCAGCTGCCACTCTCCGTCGCTGAGCCCCATGGCGCAGTCTGAGGAAGACAGAAAGAGGGAGTCCGGGCCGACTCGGTGTCCTGGCTCTGACAGCCGGGGTTTGAGACCGCCCGGCCCCAAAGGGATTTTATACCTTCCCTAAAGCTCGACACAGATCACTTGACGGCTCGTTCACTCTCCCCTCCTCTCCCTCCTCCCTCCTTTTCATGAGGGGTCTAATCTTTTCCTTTCTGTAGCTCTCACATGGGAGCTATTTTGGGGCAGGTGCCATTGTGGGGAGGTAGGACAGCTCAGGCCACAGGGGCGCGGGGGGGTGTTTGTGTATGTGGCAAGAGCAGGGGAGGAGGCTGGGCCACTGTGTGGAGTCTCAGAGGCCAGCAAAAAGGGCACCACCAAGGCCGACGCCAGCAGCCTGAAACTCAACTCTCCCTGTTGTCAACCATCCCAAGGAAACTGTCATGTTTCCAAGCTCGGGCAGCGGCTCCTGGGCTGGCCCTGGGACTGTCCTGGTCCTTAACAGTCTCCTCGTCCACAGTCTGCCCATGTTGCCGGAGAGCCCCTACCCAGCCAGAAGTGGGGGGGTGAGAGAGGGGAGGGAGCCGAGGTGGTTCCTACTTATAGCTGGGCGTCTATCCACAGGCTCTTGGAGTCTGGATTTTTCTACCCCACCCAGAAAACTGGCTTCGTGGCCCTCGTGGCCTTTGCTCAAGTATTTCCTTCTGAGAAGTTTTGCTTGGCACACCCCCTCCAGGCCCCATTAATGTCCTCCTCCTTCCACTTATTTGGGTGGGCGCCCCTGTTGTACGGCTCCCTGCATCATGCTGTATTTCTTAGTTTCCATGCTGGCTCTGCCACGAGTGTGTTAGAGCAGCCGATACGTGTAGGGACATGCCGGGCCCTCCTCCGAGCACTTCACATTTGGTAACTTGTTTAATCCCCTGACAGCCGTATCTCTAGGACAGACATGGCATCGTCCTCGTTTATTCAGGGCGGGAGTTAGGGAAAACTGTCACGGTCACATAGCTGGTGGTAGAGCTGGGATTTGAACCCAGAAAGTCAGGCTCTTGGGTTCATGCCCCCGAATACCTTACTCACTTATGTTTTATTGACTTCTGTATCTCTTGGACCTCACACAGTGCCCTGTACCAAATCGTAGCTGAACAAATATTTGTTGAATAAATAGATGGTCTTGCAAGGGAGCCAAGGGAGGATGGTTGGCCTTCTTTGTATTTATCCATCATCCATCCATCATCTAGCCACCCACCCATCCATGCATCTCTCCATCGTCCACGTATGGGTTCATCCATCCACCACCACCCACCCACCCACCCACTCCCCCATCCATCATCTGCCCATCCATCCATAATCCATCCATTCGTCCATCCCACACATAGTGACAGACTACCGCTGGCGTGATGGAAACTGTGCCACATGCTCAGGACAATAAAACTAAATAAACACATCCCTGTGTTCAAGAAACTCACAGTCCCTTGGGGAGATATAAGGAGTAAGCTTACAGTACCGTTGTTTTAGTGCTATGATCAACGTACCAGGCCCTTCCTTCCATCTGCACAGGACTTTACAGTTCACAAAGCACCTCCTTGGGCAGCATGACATCTGATTTTCACAGTGGCCCCGCAAGGTAACGAGCATCACCCCATTTTATAGCTGTGGGCGGTGAGGTTCCAAAAGAATAAGCAAGTGCCCTGGCTGCCCTGGGTCTGTAATAGACACGTCCGTCACGACGACCCCACATAGACAGCTCTTTCTAAAAGCGACTGCTCTGTCCCAGTCCCTACATGACCATGTAAGGCCATGTGCTTCCCCCCGACCCCATGGCCAATCACAGCCGACTGGACCGGGACTGGCACCCAACCCGAGGCAGCCGATGGCAGGGCTCTACCCAACAGCCTCCATCTGTTAGCTACCTGAATCAGATCCCCTGTTCGAAATACAAGCAGGGACGTTTGGCAAGAATTGTCTAGGCGGTAGGAAACGCGGCGTCGAAGAGAGTCAGTTCCATGGCCAGCACGGAGTAGGAACCCCAAGGTGGGGGCTCTTGAGTGTCACCTAGGGCCCAGAATTCATTCCGTTCCGATCTCTGTCAAGCCCGGCCCAATTACTGTGTGAGGGTCACCGCGAACTGCCACTTCCTGTCTGACCCCTCGCGGATCCTGTCAATGAACCCTGTTGACTCCTTTATCGAATCAATCAGCTGGTTCCTAAGCAGAGGCATCTCTCTCCCTGACACGGTGCCCCAGGAGTCACATGGGAAGCTCCTGTTATCCCAGACCTCTGGGAGCCCAGCCACCTTTCACAGCAGAAGATGTGGTGGCAAAATGAGTAGCTAGAAATGTCACGGGGATTGGGGGGAGAGCTATCATTCATGCATTCATTCGTTCATTCGTTCGTTCATTCTCCTATTTGCTCAACAGCCTAGTAGTAAGGGCTTACTCCGTGCCAGACCCAGGACAGAGGAAAGGCAATTCTGAGAGAATCTGCCAAGGGCTCAGACCCCCAGCAGCTTCGGCCCCTGCTGCCGGTCACTCGCTGGAGGCTGAGGCCAGCGCGGTGGCAGGGCAGGGCGGGGCGGCTTGGTACCCCGCCTGGCTGGAAGGGAGCAAGGACTTGGCAAGGTTACGCACCGGCCGCCCAGGGGCTGGTGAACAGCAGGGCGGGACCCAAATCTGAATCTTCGGCTCCACCATCTCTGGCCTCTGCACTTGTCTGGGGGCAGCCCGAGCATTTAAAAGCTCATCAAATCATTACCGATGCTCAAGTGTTTAATACGTAGCCGTCATCCCTTGGCAGGCACCCCCATTAACTGGCGTGCTCATGGAAACCTGTGGCTTTGAAGTCGATGGACCTTTTAAGTTTTACCATTTAAGCTAATAGGAAGGGGCCGACATCTGTTTGTACTTCGATATCTCTACACCAGAGCAGGCATTACCTAACAGTAGCTATGGCTACCTGGAGGCACCAGCTTTGTTTGGGGACTATAATTATCCCGGTGACAGCCTTCCAGTGGCCGGGGCAAGGAAGCTGGAGGTGCACGAAATAGGAAAACCAGGCCCCCTTTGCGGGCACAAGCCTCACACTCGCGTGTCATACACGGACACGCACACCCACACGCGCGCACACACCGAGGTGGGTTAGTTCGATCCCTCCACGCTGGACCCGCCCCCATCCTCTTTCCTGTCCTCTCATGTCACAGAAGCCTTTGGGTGCAAAACTCCCGAGACATGTAGGATCATTCTCAAGTCTTCAACTTCTACAGTCTGGAGATCCCAGAGGGAAACTCTGGGGCGCCAAAGTCTTCGGGTTTGGCCGCTCTGGAAATTTGGGCTTGAGAGGTCCAGGGTCATAGAAAGGCAGAGATAGACAAGTGTAGATGCGTATAAGGCCATCGTGTCTAGAGGCTAACAGAAGACTTCGACAGCATCTTGTCCAAGTTCCCACTAAAGGCGGGGAATTCTCCCAGCGGATCATCCTCTAGCATCTGCTTGAATACTCCTAGGAGCAGCGAGCTCCTCACCTAAGACTTGCAAGAGTCTCCTTTATGATGAACCAAAATATGCCTTCTTGTCACGCTCGCTCCCTTGGGCACACTCTGCTGACTCTTTGGGGATAGAGAGGACCAGTGGAGTCTACTGAGAGGAGAGGGAGCTGCATGCTCACTGAAGAGCTGCATGCTCACTGCATGCTCACTGAAGACTTTTCTTGTCCGTACTTGGACAAGGACTTGACCCGAGCACCGCCCCCCACCCCCCAACACACACACACACACACACACACACACACACACACACACGGTAAGCCAGGAGCCAGTCTGGTGGAAAAAGACTGGTTTTGCGATCTTCAAGTCGGCAACTCCTGCGGAGCACAGACACAAAGAGAATTCTCTAGCAAGGGGCTTCCAGCATCCTGCCCCTCCCCCCCCTCCCCCCCCCCCCCAAGTTTTGAGTCCCCAGGTGGCTGTGCAAAGAGCGGCTCTCTTCCAGGACCTGGGAGTTTGCTAGCCCTTGGGCAGCTAACAACTCCCCGAGCGAATCTGGGGGATTCCACTTTAAGACTTCATCCAGGGGGTGACTTTAGCCCCAAAGAGCCAAGGGTCCCTTCAACCTTGACCACCTCCCTTTCTCCTCCTAGGAGCCTCCCCTTTGGAAGCCAGCCTGGCCAGTGCCTCCCGCCCGCCCAGCCTAGTTTGCTGCTTTCTGCCAGAGTCTGCGGTCCTGGTCCAGCGCCAGGCCCGACTCAGAGCAGACTCGACGGGGCGGCGGGACCCCCAAGCTTGCCCCAGACCCCACTCCGCCCAGCCTCCTGGCAGCCATTAGAACTGACCGCGTCTCCCCTTCTCCCCAGCTGTCCTCCAGGAGCCTGCAGCCAAGCGGCGGGCTGGGGGTGGGGAGAGGTGTCTTATAGCAGCTGGGGAGAGGCACAGGGAACTAAAAATACAGTTGACATGGCAAGGCTCCTCCTCTCCCTGGAGGCCCAGAGGGGCTTTATTGGAAGAGGGCTGGCAGGGACACAAGGATCCCCAAATCCCAATAGCAGATGTGGCCTGAGGACACCAGCCGTCCTTCCCCACGTCTCCGCTACTCAACCTCGGAGGAGGCGGCGTGGGGTGACTCCACCTTTCACCTGTCACCGGTGCGGCGCGGCCCCGCCTCCGCAGACCCTCGCCCTTCCTTCGCGGCCCATCTCGAAGAAACAGCGCCCCCTGCAGGAATCCTCCCCCAACTCCAACCCTCCCTCGCAGGTGCGCCTTCTTTCCCGCCTTGGGGCTCCAGCTCGGGGGCAGCCTCTCTCTCTCCGCTTTGGGGTGCAGCTCCCCGTTTCTACCCCGTGAGCTTCCTCGGGAGCAGACGTACCAAAACAATAGACACTCGCACCGCACTTCCTGCGCTCCAGGGGCACCGCGCCTCCCAGCAGCCATAAACCCCACCTCCCACACGAGGAGGTGGAGGCACAGAGAGGTTATAAGGAACCACCAAAGTCACACAGCTAGGAGATGCCAAGCACGAAGTTCGAACCCGGGTAGTCCGGTTTCGGGGTTGGTGCTTCCCAGCTGGAACTGGTCCAACTTGTGGATCGTTCTTCTTCCCCCTCTCACCTTTCTGACAGCACACCTGGCAGAGAGCTGGGTCAGTAAGGTCTTTGAATGTTTGTATTATTGAACGGAGTCCATCCAGGGTCTTTTGGCTTCCCGGAGGTTAAGGCAAAGGCAGTCGGAAGGGTGACCGCCGGGTGGTCCTGCTGCCATCTAGTGGCAGCGAGGAGAAAAGCCTCCGCCTCTGGCTCCGCCGCTTCTACTGGGTCCCTGCGTTCGCCCCCCATCCCCCCGACCCCCCATCCACCCTCCCCGCCAGCCAGGACGGGGTTTTTTCCCATCTCTGTATTCGTGGCACCGACCAAGGACGGCTCCCCAAATTATTAAAAGGGGAATAAAGCGTAGTTTTTGCTCTCAACGGACTCCGGGTTGAGTGGAGGAAATCCCTGGGGGGGGGGGGGGGGGGGGCGGGGATTTGGACCACACCAGAGACCCAAGCGAAGGGCTTTGGGAGCGTGGGAAGGCAGCCCGGGGTCTACACGGAGAAGCTCTGCGGGCAGAGGCCACAAGGGGACTGGACCTTAAAGTATGAGGGAGCGTGCTGTGGGGGCCCCAAAGCAGAGGTAACAAACTGTGTGCGCAAAAGCCCAGGGGGTGCAGGGGATGCATGGGGAAAGGGGTGCAGGGAGGTGAGCCCACCTGGGAAGGCCCTTCTGCCTCAGAACCGGGACTGAAGACTTAGAATTGATTGTTGAAGTCCACAGACACGTGCTCACAGGGTGCCGGGCTCTGTACTGGGTTCCAGAGAGACCAAGGTGAATGCCACATGGTGCCTGGACGTTAGGGGGTGACGGGAGGGACGGATATGTACACAAATGATGATAAGGGCAGTAACGTAACAGGGATGGTGCAACATAGGGGTAAAACACAGGGAATCAGACAGCTGGATTCGATGCCTGGCCCCAGCACGTATTACTTTTGTGATCCAGGGAAGATATCATAACTTTCCAGGTTTTTTTTAATAATATTTATTTATTATTTTGGGGGAGGGGGTGAGTAGAGGAAGAGAGGGAGACACAGAATCCAACCAGGCTCCTGGCTCTGAGCTGTCAGCACAGAGGCCGATGTGGGGCTTGAACCCACAGACAGCGAGATCATGACCTGAGCTGAAGTCTGACACTCTGATTGAGCCACCCAGGCGTTCCCAGGGTTAGTTTTTGTTTTTTTTTTTTTTTTTTTAATCTGTAAAATGGGAACTTTGAAAGTAGTTACCTATCTCAAATGTCTTCATGAGAAAGAAAATGGGGAGTGTATGTACAAGACTCAGCATGGTGCCTGGTATGCAGTAAGTGCTCAATAATTGTTCAGTGTGATATAAGGAACATAGAAACCATTAAGGAGGAAATGATTAATTGTACCCAAGTACATGTAACAGTGAAGGTGATGCCTGAGTAGTAATTTGGAGGATTTTTAAAAAAATTTTTTGTTAATGTTTATTTATTTTTGAGAGAGACAGAGACAGAATGCGAGTGGGTTGGGGGTAGAGAGAGAGGGAGACACAGAATCAGAAGCAGGCTCCAGGCTCTGAGCTGTCAGCACAGAGCCTGACGCGGGGCTCGAACTCACGAACCGAAGTTGGATGTTCAACCGACTGGACCACCCAGGCGCCCCGGAATTTGGAGGATTATTAAGGGTTTGCTGGCAGCAGAGTGAGGAAAAGATATTCTAAGCACAAGGACCAAAACATTCGAGGACATGGCAGTTGGTGGGTTTGGACCAGGTTTGCTTGTGGGTGACAAAAATTCCAAAATAACATGGCTTCAACAAGAGAAGATTCATTTCTCTTTCATATGGAAGTCCAGGAGTCGTGGTTCAGGGCTGGTAAGGTACAGACCCACGCACAGCCTACTTTAGCGCTCTGCCATATTATACACATGGCCTCCACCTCCTGATCCGATGTGGTTGCTTGAGCTCCAGCCATCACGTCATCATTCCAACCAGCAGGAAGGTAAAAAGGGTAAACACAGTTGTGCCCCCGACCTTTCGGGACACTTTCTGAGGCTGTAATGAATACTTCCTCTCGTTGTACATTACACGACCACATCTTTCTACAAGGGAGGTCGGGAAACGTAGGGTTTATTTCTCTATGGCCATATCCCCAGACGCAAATTGGGAGTTCTACCACTTAGGAGGAAAGGGAGAACACAAATGGGGTGCACACCAGACATTTCCACCACAGGGTTCGTAAAGAGCATGATCTGTGCAGGCAAATAGAAGCTCTTTGGTGTTTCTGTGGTGGGAAAAGAGAGCGAGGGAGGAAGGAATGGAAGATTCGACCAGAAAAGTAAACAGTGGCCAACCACGGGTGGCCTTGGGAGCCACAGGGGCTAAGATTTCTCCCCAGCAGCGAGCCTCTGGAGGGTTTTGAGCAGGGGAGGGCCAGTGGCTTTATGCTGTACTAGAAACACCACGCTAGTTACAGGTGGGAATAAGGGCATGGAGGGGACAGGTCTGGAGACACGTCCCCCCAGCCTTGTATTCTGAAACGATGTTCACACATGCGGCAACGCTGAAAGAATTTTCCAGTGAACGCTGTATAGCCATCACCTGTGTTCCACCACGGACATTTGACTAAACTAGTTTGACCACATACCTATCCATCCCCGCGCGTATCCGTCAGTCTTCCTGATGGTTTGTGGCATTTCAAAGCAGGCTGCAAACATCTACCCGTCCCTCCCCTGTGAATCCTTCGGCAAGCAGGTCATTAATGAGGTGAATCCTTGGGCAAGCAGGTCATTAATGAGAGTTCAAGAGATGTTTGCCTTCTTTTCTTCTGCTGTAAAATTTACGTCCAATGAAGTGCACATGCCCGAAGCATTTGAGTCCAGATACCTGTGTTGGGCAACCCCCTATCAGAATACAGAGGATCAGCATCACCCCAGAAAGTTCCCGGCTCCGCCCCACCCCCACCACCTCCCAGAGGCAGCTACTGTTCCCTGTTTGGGTTTTTTTCAGGCACCGGAGGTCTGTGGGAGGGGCTCCAAGCTGAGGGCTGAGGGACTGGGAGGAGAGGGGACAGACGCTCCAGGGGAGGCTGAGGGAGGTCCGTGAGTGGTGGAGCCCTGGGCTGGCAGGCAGCGGGGAGTCCGTGTCTGGCTGAGTGACTGGGCAGGTGGTGGCGCCCTTTACTAAGGCAGGCGGGGCACCCAGGAGGACAGGGGAGAGAACAAGTCTCTCTTGGGACGGCAGCACCTGCAGCATCTGGGTGACATGTGTCTAGCGGGCGTAGGGATGCGTCCCCGAGGCTGGACTGTCCTCTGGTGGGTGACGCTGGGGAAGTGGTGGCCGTGTTTCTCCAGCTTCTGTATCCTCCCGGGCCAAGCCCCACTGCCCACAAGGCTCCTGCCATCGGGAAAGGCAGAGAGCCCCTCCTCCACTGTCCGGAAGGCAGTGTGGACAGGGCACGGGTGTGGTCACATCTGGCTGGCAGGTCAGGAGAGGAGCCTTCCCTTCCGAGGGAGAGCCCCTGGGCTGTGTCCCTTCCTCCCCTCTCCTTCCCTCCTCTCTCCCTAGCATCCTGCAGCCACACCGCCCAGCCTTTTCCTAAAACCTCCTCCCTTCCCTCTAAAAACAACCAGAGCCCAAGTCCTAGCTCCCAGGACTCCTCCAGGGAAGAGGGCACCAGCCCTGCTGGGAGGGGACAGAGGAAGAAAAGACATGGACCCACACCCAGACCGCAGTTGGGTTTTCTCTGGTTTATCCACAATCGAACCCAACTAAGATGCAACGAGTAATTTCTCTCAAAAGCCCACTTAGTCTGCTGGAGATATTCCTGTTCTTCCCCCTAGCATGACTTTGAGCTTTCCCTTGAGAATTAATTCCCTGACCTTATTCTGCTAGAAGAGAAGACTTGCCACCCCCACCCCCCACCCCCATCCGGAGTCACCGCACGTGCTGAATCTACCTGGCGACTTGGAGAAGCTCCCGTCTACCCCATCAGACACAGAGCATGAGTGAGTGGTCAACGTAGAGGAAGCAGCAGCGATGGCCCCAGAGAGGGTGCCGAGGGAAGAAGAGAAGGACCCAGGGGAACACCCCAGCCTTTAAGGATTGGGGAGAGAAAGAGGAGGGGAGAAGGAAATTTCCAAGGACAGGGGGGAGCCCTGGGAAATTCTGAGCAGCGGTGGGAGGCAGGGGGAGGAGGGCGGGGTCAAGTGTGCACATGGAGGATGGACGAGAGGGGAGCCACGCGGTGGGAGATGAATATGAAGAACTTCTTACATACTAGGCGTGGGTGAGGCTTGCAGCACAAACCAGGGCACATTAGTGTATTAGTTAGAGCGCTAGCTGCTGTAACAAACAGCCCCCGACCTCAGCGGCTTATTGGTTTTAATCGTGGCTTCTTGGTTTTAGTTGTCCTTCACCTCCGTGAAGGTGGGGAGAGGGCTCTGCTCCACACAGCGATTCAGGGGCCCGGGCTCTGTCCCCAAGGACTCTGAAGGCCTCTGCTCCCTCTGTATCCAGCAGGCAAGCCAGACGAAAGAGAGGGGGAGAGTGAGAGGTTTGGGGGCCACGCCTGACACTGACGCTCATGGTTTCCGGCCACGTGGCCGTGCTGACTTCCACGGAGGCTGGGGGTGAGACCTCCCCATCTGCCCCGAGAAAGTGAGACAGGCTTGGTGAACACACAGCACTGTGCTGCCACCGTCCCCCCGTGAGAGTAAAAGGTTTTGTAATCTAGGGGAAAAATGAGAAAGAGGGGCTAGGAATAGAACATTCCTGGGGAGCTTGGGTGGCTCAGTCAGTTAAGCAGCTGACTTCAGCTCAGGTCAGGATCTTGAAGGTCATGAGTTCGAGCCCCGCGTCGGGCTCTGTGCTGCCAGCTCAGAGCCTGGAGCCTGCTTCGGATTCTGTGTCTCCTTCTCTCTCTGTCCTTCCCCTGCTTGTGCTCTCTCTCTCAAAAACAAATATATGTCAAAAATTAAAAAAGGAAGAAAACGTTCCTATAACTAATGCCTTAATCTCCCCAGAGCCCATAGTAGGTGTGCAGTATCTGTCCTCTAGGTGAGTGTGGTCACACTGGTAAACTACTTGGGAGGCAAGGAGGGGGTAGGGGAAGGGGGCTGGGGAGGGATAGCCACTCAGTCTGTGCCGAGTATAGAAGGGCATCCTCCAGAAAAGGGCGTTTGAATGGGGGCTCGAAAGATGGTCCAGAGAGTTAGGGAAGCAGGAACGTACTGGAATGCTCAGGAAACCCCGAGAAGACTAGTTGACAGGGCTAGACGTTCTGTGAAGGGAATTGGTCGTGGATGAGGTTGGAATGAGGGCTTGGAACAGATGGGGAATGACCTTGAACTTTAAGAATTTTGGCAGCTCTGAGGAGTGGCTGTGGCTGGCTGTGGCCTGGGCTGGGGGTGGGGGGGGCAGGCGGGGGAGGGAGGGAGCCATCTTGGATGAATCAGCAGGTCAGTTAAAATTAGGTGTGGTGGCCCAGCCCGGAGACGCCCGGGGGCCAACAGTCGCGCTGGCTCATGTGGCAGCCAGGGTTTCTTTCTCCACGGAATCCTCGACCTTCCTACTTTGGACTTGGAGGGGGGCGGGGGGAGGCGCTTGGAGTTGGAGCTGGGCTCTGGCCTGTCTTGTGACCCCTGCTCTGGGCTGTTGGGTCAGTAACTCCGGGTCTCTGACCTTGGCAGCAGGAAGTCATGGGGCAGTTAGACCCGACTCCCGACTCCCCGGTCAGGCTCTCAGACCACCTCGGTCTGGAGAGGTCTCCCTCCCTATTCACCTTGCTAACCCCTCCTTGTGGGGAGCCTTCCACAGCTGACCAGGTTACAGACGCTCTTACCTTACCTACGTGGCATTATTCGTGTTTGTAAACTGGATAATGGTTGTGAAATTTTTATTTTATTTTATTTTTATTTATTTATTTTTGAGAGAGAGACAGAGAGAGCAGGGGAGGGGGACAGAGAGAGAGAGGGAGAGAGGGAATCCCAAGTAGACTCCTCGCTATCAGCACAGAGCCCGATGCGGGGCTCAAACCCACGAACCGTGAGAACACGACCTGAGCCAAAACCAAGAGTCAGAGACTTAACCCACTGAGCCACCCAGGCGCCCCTGGTTGTGAAATTTTTAGACCGTGTATTATTTGGCAGGCCCTATCCAAAGGCCCATCTCCCTTCTCCCATACACCCAGGAGCCACCTTCAAGAGGAGCAGGTGTGGTGGTGCTTAGGGGCAGGGGTGGGGATGGGGGAGGGTAGGGAACCTGAGATACTGAGCACTTATCAGGAAAGATTGAGATCCCATCTAAGGGATCTTAGTTGGCATCCCTTAGATGAGTTGGGACTCGTGTAAGTTGCCCCCAGCTCCCCCCCCCCCCCCCAACACACACATAGCAATGAGAAGTGCTTATAAGCAAAAGACAAAGGTAGTTCAGATATCAAGGGGTGGATTCTTTTTTTTTTTTAATTTTTTAAAATGTTTGTTTATGTTTGAGAGAGAGAGAGAGACAGAATGTGAGTGGGGCAGGGGCAGAGGGAGAGGGAGACACAGAATCTGCAACAGGCTCCAGACCCTGAGCTGTCAGCACAGAGCCAGACGCAGGGTCCAAACCCACAAACTGTGAGATCATGACCTGAGCCAAAGTCAGACGCTTAACTGACTGAGACTCCCAGCTGCCCCGGGGTAGATTCTGGAGCCAGACTACTGGGTTTGAACTCTGGCTTCGCTATTTGCTAGCTGTGTGACTTCAAGCAGGTTACCTAACCTCTCTGTGCCTTAGTTTCTTCCTCCGCCAACCAAATGGCAATCATAAAGGTACCTGCCTTCTGGGATGCGGTGAAATCTAAACTAGGTAAAAAAAACCTAGAGTAAGCACCCAATACACTGTGGACTACTGGACTCAATTATAGCGAATAAAGAAACAATGCTTTTAAAGAGATCTCCTTTTAATGGTTAGAATTTTGACCCTGTTATGTCATTAGTGAGTAACGTCCCTCTTCCCGGTGGACCGCGAAGCCCATGAGAGCCCGTGCCATATCCGTCTTGTATTTCCATTGTCTGGTACAGGCCCAAGTTCATGCTGACAACAGCTATATTACCCCCTCTCACGCAGCACATAAGGATCCTCATGACCCTTTTAAGCAGGAAGTTATTGATAAATATTTGTTGAAGAAGGGAATTCCTACCACTCAGGGCCGGGTAGGTGATGGATGGCAAAATGCTTTGTAAACTGCAAAGTGCACAACTCGTGAGGATGGAAACTCTTACGACTTCTTCCCTCAAGGCCTAGGGTCTCATTCTACTTATGGCTTAGAACTTTCCCTGTGTTCTAGAACTTTCTAGAACTTTCCCTCCACTTGCCCCTCTGTCAAAATGTACCTGTCCTGAGTGCTATTTTCCCTCGTGACTTGTCTCAGTGGCCACTAGCAGAATTCGATCACCCGCCATCAGGGATTTGATTTTCGCAAAGGCCAGTACAAGCTTGATATCTAACCCCAAAGACTCTTTCCTCCCATTCTACCCCGGACTGGCCTCTGCGACATTCCTCTGTCAGGTCTTGTGGCTTCATCTGCCCACATCCATCCCCTGCTGTGCAGAGTCCATCCTTCTCAAATGGCACTTCCTCCAGGAAGGCCTCCCTGCAGAGCCCCCACCACATCACAAAAGATCAACAGGCCAGTGTAACACCCAGCCAGAGAGCACATTCCCCCTTCCTCCACCTGTTTGTTCGATTCGGGCCCTCAACATGCTGGATGAGGTCCACCCACGCCAGGGAGGGCAATCTGCTTTACCTAGTCTATGAATTCAAATGCTCATCTCATCTGGAAATACCCTCACAGATGTACCCCCAAGATAATAATATGTAACCAAATTCTGGGTATCCTGTGGCTCTGTCAGCTGATACATAAAATGAACCATCACACCTACCACATGGTTCTAGGTGGGGAAAACTAGAAAAATAAAAAGTTAAAAAAAAAAAAAGTTGGGGCGCCTGGGTGGCTCAGTCAGTTGAGTGTCCAACTCTTGATTTTGGCTCAGGTCATGATCCTGGGGCCTTGGGACTGAGCCCCACATTGGGCTCTGTGCTGAGTGCAGAACCTGCTTAAGATTTTCTCTCTCTCTCTCTCTCTCTCTCTGCCCCTCCCCAAGTTAAGAGCGCGAATGTTCTCTCTCTCTCTCTCTCTCAAAAAAAAAATTTTAAAGGCAAAGAAAAGACAAAAGACCTACCTTTGCTGGAGCTCACATGGTATAAGTAGAAAGACAATAAATAAAGAAAATAATATCAATAGCACATTAAATGATGATAAACGCTATGGAGAAAAAAAAGCAATACAACAGAGAAAAGTCACAGCGTTGAGTGGGGGATACATTTAAAATTTTATTTTTAAAATTAACTTAAACTTATTTGATAAAGAGCTAAAGAGGTAAAGGAGAGACTTTGGAAATATCTGGAGGACAAAACATACCAACAGAGGGCAGGAACCGCAAGTACAAAGGCCCTGTGGTGGGTGTGCGTTTGATTTACTCAAAGCATGGTAACAGTGACCTCAGCCAAATATTCTGGTTCATGCGCAGAGTAGTTTGAGTTGGATTTCTGTCACCTGCAATAAAAAGATTTCTACTAATACAGCTTCCCTGATCCCCTCCAAGTAACAAACGCTTGCTGTCCTGGCTCCTCCCCCCCGCGATCCGTCCCTCTTCCCACATTTACTATCAGTGCCCTTGGCCTCACACAGCTGCCTTTATTCGAATTTGTGTGCTCTTCGGAAATACTATCAAACACTTACCGTTTGCCAGACGGTGTGTGTCACATCCTGGTGTGAAGATTAACGCCTTTTTAAGGATGCGGTCAGGAAAGTCCAGAGAGGATAAGTCGTTTTTCCTAGCGCCACACTCCCAGGAAAAGAAGGCAGGCCCTGGGCTAGGCCTTGCCATCAGCACCCCTTGCTCTGACCTGGGCATACTGGCTACCATGGCCAACCATGACCCCTGAGAATTTAGCAGTCCAGAGCCCCCTTCACAGAGCTGCCACAGCCCCTAATAAGGATGCTGGCCCATGGCCCTTCATCCCAGGTCCCCACCCCAACGGGGAGCTTTGAGTCCCCTGGAGGTGGCCCTGCCAGGGCCGACATCCCACCCACCCTCCGCTACCCCCAGGCCGGGAGCCCCACCGGTCTGGGCAGCCTAGATTCTGTTCCATCACGCTGGAGCTTGACATGCAGTAATTTGGTGTGGCTTTTGACTTCTCAGCTCATCTGTGCGCTTCTCAGGGTGGGAGCCAAGTTTCCGTCTCTTATCTCCCTCTCCTAACCCCCCGGGGGACTTCCTGGCCGGATCAGTACTCTCAGAGAAGGCCCGTTGGATTCCTGTGGCCCCCGTAACAATGACCACAACACAGTGGCTTCGAACAACAGAAATGGGCTCTCCCAGAGTTCCGGAGGTCACGGGTCTGAAGTCAAGGTCTCAGCAGGCTGGTTGCCTCCGGAGGCTCCGAGGGAGGATCTGTCCCCAGCTGCCAGCGGCCTCCACCTTGGTTTGTGGCCGCACCACTCTGATACTGGCCTGCGTCCTCTTGCCGCCTTCTCCTCGTGTCTCTGTGTCTTCTCCTTTTCTTTCCTTTTATTATTTTTAAAATTGTTTAATGTTTATGAACTTTTTTTTTTAACGTTTATTTATTTTTGAGACAGAGAGAGACAGAGCATGAATGGGGGAGGGGCAGAGAGAGGGAGACACAGAATCGGAAACAGGCTCCAGGCTCTGAGCCGTCAGCCCAGAGCCCGACGCAGGGCTCGAACTCACGGACCGCGAGATGGTGACCTGAGCTGAAGTCGGGGGCTTAACCGACTGAGCCACCCAGGCGCCCCAAATGTTTATGAACTTTTGAGAGATAGAGACGCGCACAAACAGGTGAGGGGCAGACAGAGAGGGAGACACAGAATCAGAAGCAGGCTCCAGGCTCTGAGCCGTCAGCACAGAGCCCGACCCGGGGCTCGAACTCACGAACCGGGAGATCGTGACCTGAGCCGAAGTCGGACGCTCAACCGACCGAGCCACCCAGGCGCCCCATCTTCTTCTCCTTTCCTTTTCAGGACACTGTGGTTGGGTTTGGGGCCCACCTGAGATCCTTCATTTCATTACGTTGGCAAAGACCCTATTTCCAAATAAGGTCGCGGTCACAGGTACTGGGGTCAGGACTCGGACTTCTCTTTTCGGGATCACGGTCAACCCACCGCAGAGGGAGAAACGCAGGCCCCGAGGAGACGGGGTTTGCTCGGGATCCCACAGTGCACTGGGGCCGCCAAGAGAGGGCCTGTTCTCCTGACGCTGGGCCGAGCCCTGGCCCCGCCCACATTCTGTCTCGGGGTCCAAAGATGCGCCGGGAAAATCTTCAGTGAAAAACCATCTGGAGACTGTCTGGGCTTTGGGAGAGCCTGCCCTTTCCTGTGCAGAATGGCCCAGACTGCGATCATGGGAGGGAGTTTCCTTTCCTGGTTGGCTCTGTGCCTGGGGCCTGGGCTGGCAGGCAGGCCCTGGGGAAGAGTCCACGTCTGGCCCGCTCACGGGGTCCCTGCCCCCCTCCCCTTCTCTGTGGAGGCCAGAGGCCACCCTGGTCACAATGAGGAGGAGGGGAAGAGGAAAGAGTTCCCTCGACCTTGGGGTTGCTTTCTTTTTTTTTTGTTTTTTAATGTTTATTTTTAAATACTATTTTATTTTATTTTTTTAATGTTTATTTTTGAGAGAGAGAGAGAGAGAGAGAGAGAGTGAGCGTGCGAGCAGGGGAGGGGCAGACAGAGAGGGAGACACAGGATCCAAAGCAGGCTCCGGCTCTGAGCTGAGAAGTCGAACGCTTAACCGAAGTTGGACGCTTAACGGACTGAGCCACCCAGGCGCCCCAATGTTTGTTTATTTTTGAGAGAGAGAAAGAGAGAGTACAAGCAAGGGAGGGGCAGAGAGGGCAGAGGATCTGAAGCAGGTTGTGTCCTGACAGCAGAGAGCCTGATGCGGGGCTCGAACCCACAAACCTTGAGATCCATCACCTGAGCCGAAGTCGGATGCTTAACTGACTGAGGCACCCAGGCGCCCTAGGGTCACGTTCTTTCCAGGAGATGACTCTGCTCTCTTTGCAGAGCAAAGAGAATGAATCCCGGGGCGCCTGGGTGGCTCAGTCGGTGTGCTCGACTTTGGTTCAGGTCATGATCTCACGGTTTGTGAGTTCCAGCCCCTCGTTGGGCCATCTGCTGTCAGCACAGACCTGCTCAGATCCTCTGTCTCCCTTTCACTCGGCCCCCCCCTTCCCCTCTCATCTTCTTTTTCCCTCTCACAAAAATAAACACTAAAAAAAATTTAAGGGGCGCCTGTGTGGCTCAGTCGGTTAAGTGTCCCACTTCAGCTCAGGTCATGATCTCACGGTCCATGAGTTCGAGCCCCGCGTCGGGCTCTGTGCTGACAGCTCGGAGCCTGGAGCCTGCCTCGGATTCTGTGTCTCCCTCTTTCTCTGCCCGTCCCCTGCTCATGCTCTGTCTCTCTCTCTCTCAAAAATAAACATTAAAAAAAATTTTCTTTAATTAAAAAAAATAATAAAGCGATGAATCCTTCTAAATCTTTGGGCCTTAGGATTCTGGCCTCAGAGCCCGCATGGCCTTGATCAGGCCCAAGTCTCCATTTGCCAAACATGTGGCCTTGGGCAAGTCATAGACTTCTGTTTTCATGCTCTTAGTGGTAAAACAAGGACAACAGGAGACTGACCCTATACAGTTATTAAAAGGCTTAACTTGGGGCGCCTGGGTGACTCAAGAGTTGGTTAAGTGTCCAACCCTTGATTTCGGCTCAGGCCATGATCTCCGGGACATGGGAACTTCCCCCTCTCTCCGGGGAAGACCTCTGAGCCCCTTTGCAAATCCACCCACCCCCTAGCCAGCAACCCTTGTGCTCTGCATAGCCCGGGACGAGAAGTGAGTTTGGGTTGTTCTGTGTCAAGCCAAACTCTTGCCTTCTTTCCCAGGCGATTTGAGAATCTAGAACGAGAATCTAGAACCTTAAACACTGAGCGGTGTGGGACGTCCCGGCAGCCCGGGTTAGCCTTCGCCAGGCACAGCCGTGGGCCTCACAGAGCCAGCATTTCCTGAGAACCACGTGGGAGATCCAGACCCATGGTCAGGAAGAGTGGGGGGCGGGGTGGGGGGGGGAGTATAGACCAGATGCACAGCAGGGGGGAACAGCTAAATTAAGCCTCCTGCCTCACACCTGGCCAGTCCTTTCCCTCTGGCCCCCCCCCAGTCCCACATTTCCTCTGTCACCAGAGCTCATGAGCTCAGATTTGCTCCTCCCAAGGACCGAGTCCGGTCCTTTGCCCGGCCTACCCCAACCTCTCTGGAGTTCTGGCGAATAACATTTTCTTCATCTCACCAGATCGGAGCCACAGGAGCTGTGAGCTGTGGAATTTAGGTTATGTTGGGCCAACGCGGTTCAAGGAGCTAGTGAGGCGCCTGGGCGGCTCAGTCCGTTAAGCGTCCGACTCTTGATTTCGTGATCTCACGGTTCGTGGGTTCGATCCCCACATCGGGCTCTGGGCCGGCAGCGTGGAGCCCGCTTGGGGTTCTCTCTCCCTCTCTCTCTGCCCCTCCCCCACTCATGCTCTCTCTGTCTCTCTCAAAATAAAGAAATAAACTTAAAAAAAAAAAAAGGTTCATGGGGCAAGGAGCTAATCGCTTTGAAAGGCAGATAACAAAAGGTGCAGGCCCTGTACTGGGGTCACCTAGTGGCAGATATAAAAATGGGCCACTCAGCAGACACCGCAGGAGTCTCATCTCTGAGTCTGGGTCCCGGGCAAAAGCACACCCTCTCCTCGACGAGGCCCACCTCATGCGAGAGCCAGGGAGAGACCAACCTACATTTTGTGTGGATGGCCTTCTTGGGGGCAGGGGGAGGGCTGAAAATCAAATCCAAGGGGTTGGGGTGAGAACATCATCACAAATAATCGACGTTTTTCGGTTCCTAGGATCTCAGAATCATGGAATGTTAGATTCCAAGGATCGTAGAATCACAGCCAAGAAAAGGACTGTAGCCCACGCAGTGGGATTTCCTCGTTTTACAGATGTGGGCAGGGATCTGGAGGTTTCAGGGCAAGCCCGCCACATTTCATGCTCATTCCTGAAGGATGGGATTCCACATATTCCTGTGGGAAACATTCCCCGTGACGTCACAGAGGACCCCTCCCCATACGTCAACCTCCAATCCCCCTGGCCAGCCCAGCCCGCCAGAGCCGACTTGCCCACCCACACAGGGGAAGAGGCATGCCCACAGCCAGTGCAGGAAGGGAGCAGACCTGGGTCCCCTGGCCCCCAGCCAGGCTGAGGCAGCCTCTGGATTTTCATCTATGGCCACAGCAGAACTTCCTGGAGCCACCCCCCAGCAGTTCCTTGGATACGTAAATAAAGCCTCTGGGTAAGATGTCACCACCCCCAGCCAATCAGGAAGTCAGGTTTTAATGCCAGAGGGACCGCCCTTTTCCAAGCAACTTGGCAAGACTGCCCACTGGCTGCCTCTTCAGAAGCCCAAGTCTGGAGAGGTCGGCAGACATCTGAAATGGTTAAGATCTGTTGGAGCAGAACTGGGGGCTCAGCCAGGGCTCTGCAGACCCACAGGATGCCCAGATCCCACCCCCCACCTTGGAAGATCACCTGCTTGGCAAACTGATGCTTTGCAAAATGCTACCCGGGCGGTCCCTGGGCCAAATCAGCAACAGCTGGCTCATTGGCACCTGACCCGTTTGTAGAGGACAGTCATCGGTTGACTTGTCCAGAAGAACACCCCCTCAGTTTGGGCCTTGTTTCTTCCTCTCTCCAGTCTCACGCTTGCAATGAGGACTTCCAGAAACAGCACACTGCTTTTGCTATGGGGGAGGGGACGTGACGTGGGCCGGGGAACAGAGAGCTGCATTCCCCTGGCCACAAGGGACCAGTGGGACCTGGGACACAAGGAATCTTCTTACTGGATCTGGAGAGGAAACCCTCTTACATCTACAGTCCTGGGACCAGAAGGACGTGAGCTGGAATAGAGCTGGAGGCTCTGGAAAAAACCCTCCTATACTGGGACTGAATGAAGCCAGTAACCCCCCCCTAAAGAAACACAGAGCTGAGGGAAAGGAGAGTGAGAGAGAGACCTATGACCATGAGGAGGTCCCTAATCTCAGGACCTGAAGGTGAACCTGAAATCTGTAGATTTCCCTTTGAATCCCGAAGTTAGATCAATGGCTCTCAAACATTCTGTCTATGGCCCATTTCACATTGCAATCCAGAATACACACACACACACACACACACACACACACACACACACACACTCAAGTACGTGATTGTATGTACATAATTTTCATGAAACAATACTTACCCCCTGATTATGTGTGATACACTCTGATACTTCCCATTCTGTTCCATGTCATTTGCTTTTCCTACCAGCTGAGACCCACTAAATTGATTTCATGACACACTACCGGGTTGTGATCTGCGGTAGAAAAACCACCAAGCTGGATCAATACCCATGTTTTGCCAATGCTGGTTCAAGTCGGGTCTGCCACTTGCAACCCCAGAAAATGCTACTTAAATTCACCCTTTGGGACGCCTGGGTGGCTCCGTCAGTTAAGCATGCAACTTCGCCTCGGGACATGATCTCATGGTTCATGAGTTCGAGCCCAGCACGGGCTCTCTGCTTTCAGCACAGAGCCTGCTTTTAGCTCTTCTGATCCCCTCTCCCTCTGCCCCTCCCCGCTGATGCGCGATTTCTCTCTCGGTCAAAAATAAACAGTAAAAAAACAAAGAATTCACCCCTTGCGTGCCCTTGGCCTCGATTCCAGCTCTGCCCACCCCCATGCCTGGCCAGGCAACCGCTGGGAGTGCCGTCTGCAACCTTGCTTACATACTCATCCATAGAAGTGCACTGTGGGCTTCTGGGATGTGCTTTAGTGGCAGGGGAGCCGCGACCTAGGCAGACCTCGGTTCTAACCCAAGCCCTAGCACTTAGTGGGATCAGACACCGTGCCCTTGGGTAAGGTGCCCAGGCCCGTGAGCCTCAGTCTTGGCAGCTGTAAACTGGGCTTGGATTCCCTGCCTCTTAGAAGGACCGTGTGGACGGAATGAGTTTGTGTGTGAAACTCTCTGTGATACGGTGATTTCTTTTTTTAAAGTTTATTGCTTTGGAGAGAGAGAGGGAACACACGAGTGGGGGAGGGGCAGAGAGAGAGAGAGAGAGAGAGAGAGAGAGGGAGAGAATCCCAAGCTGTCAGCACAGAGCCCAATGCGGGCCTTGAACTCAGGAACTGTGAGATCGTGACTTGAGCTGAAATCCAGAGTCGGATGCTTAACCCACTGAGCCACCCAGGTGCCCCTGTTGTATTGTGATTTCTAATAAGAAACCTATTTTTGGTTTTCAGAGTGATAAAGGTATCTTTTGTTAATAAGGTGACTTTTGGAATGTCCCTACATCACCTGAAAATGGAGTGGGGGCAGGAGGGGAGGGGAGGGCTGGTTGTCAGTGGCACCGGCTGTGTGACTGGGGGGGAGGGAAAGGGGCTGGAGATTTGAGTTTGATCACCGATGGCCAATGATCTAATGAATTGATTCACTTAATTAATTTAATTAACTGCACAGGGTTCAGCTTCCAGGTGAGTGAACACGTGGAACAGTGAGGACACTGGTGCCCTGGAGAAGGTGTGGAAACCCCGTACCCCTTCCCCAGACCTTGTCTGGTGCCCCCCTTCCATCCGGCTGGTCCTCTGTTAACCCTTTTGTGGTAAACTGGGGATCTAGTTCTGTGAGCCCCTCTGGCCAATTAATTGAGCCCATGGAGGTGGTCTTGGGGACCTCCGGTCTATAGCCACTAGGTCACAAGCACAGATGACAGCTGGGACTTGCAGGGGGCGTGTGAAGGTGGGGGAGGGGCACCCTTGCAGGACGGAGCCCCTAACCTGCGGGATCTGATGCCGTCTCTGGGTAGGCAGTGTCGGAACAGAATGAAGTTGTAGTCAGTCACCCATCTGGTGTCAGAGACTCGTTTGCTGGGGCGGCTAAAACGTGTACCTGGGAGTCAAGGGCGGAATTCTGGGCTCCCGGCACATGACTCGGATGCAGTGCTCTACACTTGGCAGTTTCCATCCCTCCAACCCCACAACCACAGAAATCTTGGTTTTTGATTCAGGGTAGGACAAGGAAGGGGAATGTGCCCTCAAAAGTCTCTCAAATGTCCCATGAAAGGTGAGTCGTGTGTGTGTGTGTGTGTGTGTGTGTGTGTGTCAATGGTAACAGTGACAAGAGTCCTGGATGAGTCTTCCCATTGTCCAGGTGAACTCACTGGAGTCCCTCACTTCCCTGTGACCGCTGCCTCCCTGCTTCTCTCCCTGGAGCTGCTTGCTGTGCAGGGATGGAACTTTCGCTGCGTTTGGCAAACTGTGCTCCCCCGGGGGCAGGCGTGGGAGGAGGGGAGAGATCCCGGAATTCAGGAATTTCAGGGTCGGAGTGTTCCCCAAGGCTCCCTCTCCCCAGTGCTTGACTGTCAGCACCTGAGCAAGGGCTCCCCAAGATGCCTTTCGGGCTGTGAGCACCAGAGCCGTGGTTTGGGATTTTTATAACGGTGGCCCTAAAGTGCCCTGCTCCCAGGGGCCCAGCCGGATTTAGGTGTGCTGACATCCCTGCCGACAGCCGCCCTCGGGCTGCAGGAGCCCGTGAGCAGCTTGGCTGTCTTCCATGTGCAATCCCGGCGGCCTCCCTGGCAGCTCTGGGAGGGAAGAGAGAGCACCTGTCCGCAGCTCGGGCCCCACCTAACAAGGGACCACTGAGCAGACAACAGCAAGCTCTGCAGGAGAGCTACACAAAATCTATCATTTTAGTTACTTCCAAGGGCACAGCTCAGCGGCAGGAAGTACATCCACATTGTCACGCAGCCGTCACCCCGCCCACCCCAGAGCGCGTTTCGTCTTGCAACACTGAAGGAAACTGTGTCCCCACTAAACACTACCTCTCTATCCCTCCTTCCCCCAGCCCGACAACCATCATCCTACATTCTGTCTGTATGAATTTGACTCCTCTAGGGACCTCATATAAGTGGAATCACAGAGTGTCTGTCCTTTTGTGTCGGGCTTATTTCATGTTTCCAAGGCTCTTCCGTGTTATAAGGTGTGTTAGAGTTTCCTTCCCTTTTTCAAGGTTGAATAATAGTCCGTCCTATACATTGAAAGCCAGCTGAAGGCAAGGGGATAAAGGAATGGGTAAATCAGGAGGAAAGTTGCAAATCCTGGCCATGACCTTGAGCTAATTCTTACAAAGCCCTTGGAACAGTACCTGGTACATAGCAAGTGCTCAGTAAATTCTAGCTAGAATGATTACTGCTATTATTCTTACTAATATTTTTTTGAAGCTGGTGATAATATAATATTAGCATAATTATAGTATTAAAATGAGTTTCAGAAAGAGATCACGACCAAAAATTGTCACTCCCTGCTTGCTGTGTCAGCATGATTTTTCAGGATTTTTTTCTGTCCCTCTCCTCCTCGTTCCCTTTATTAGCTACTGAGGATGGTTGAATTCACCACCGAGGCCATAGATTCGAGAATGTCAACAAGGGTTGTGATGGAATGAGAGAAGGCCAGAGACCCTGGCTTCAGAGCCCTGTGGCTCCATTGGGTGGATCCGTGGCTGCAGACGTAGTCCCCAGTGGTGACTTTGGGTACGACTCCTGGGCAGGAGTCGGGGGGGGGGGGGGGGGGGGGACAGCCAGGGCTTTATTTGGGTCATTGCGTCTCATAAGGAAGGCATTCTTCAGTCCTGCACCTGGAAGGAGGGTGTGTGGGGGGAGAGCAGTGCAGAGGATGGGATGGACTAAACACCTGTTGCTTTTGCCTGCCCAGCATCCTTTCTTGGCCTTTTCTAGGAAGAGCGCCCCCTTCCTGCGGGTGACTGCCTCTCGACCCCCTGTGGTTGTAGTGAGCCCACTAACCAACAAGCCTCACCTCCGTGCCTACCAGCCTGTTACAGCCTGAGTGTCTGTGTCCCCCCACATTCCCATATTGGAATCCTGCACCCCACGTGATGGTATTCAGAGGTGGGGCCTTGGGGAGGTGATGAGGCCATGAGGGTGGGGCCTTCAGAAACAGGATTAGTGCCCTTTTATTTGCTTATTTATTTTTTAAAAGCACATATATTTTTTTTAAGTTTATTTACTTTGGGGGGGGGTGGGGAGAGCACACGGGAGGGGCAGAAAGAGAGGGAGAGAGAGAGAGAGAGAGAGAGAGAGAGAGGGAATCCCAGGTAGGCTCCGGGCTGTCAGCGTGGAGCCCGATGCAGGGCTCGAACTCACAAACCGTGAGATCATGACCTGAGCCGAAACCAAGAGTCGGCGGCTTAACCGACTGAGCCACCCAGACGCCCCGGGATTAGTGCCCTTTTAAAAGAGACCCCACAGCTCCCTGGCCCCTTCCACATGTGAGGACACAAGGAGAAGTCAGCAGGCTGCAGCCACATAGCGGGTCCTCACCAGAATCCCCCCGTCTTGGCACCTTGACCCCAGACTTCCGGCCTCCACAACTGTGAGAAATGAATGCCTATGGTTTCAAAGCCCTCCAGTCTGCGGTTACTTTGTTATGGCACCCCCCAAAAGGATTAAGACGCACCCCAAAACACAGGTGCACCTGTGACCTCCACGAGGCCAACCAGATTCTCCCGAAGGATCACAAATCCTGACGGGACAAGAAAGGACGGTGACTGAGTTAAGTGATGGAACCAGCCTCCTGAGTCACCCCGAGCTCCTGACGCACTGTGGGCCGCCTGCTTCCGGACCTTTCCCGGGCCTGGCGGTTCTGCTGCATCTTTGAAGCTGGAACTGCCTCGGGGGGTGTTCCAGAAAATTCTTACGTGAAATTTAGCCTGAATCAATCTCCAGCACTTGTGTTCAAAAAACTTAATAAAACCACAGCTCCAGGCAGCCCAGTGTTTGGCAGTCAGCTCCCTAATTCTTCGGCTCCAGTGGTTGTGGCCAGGCCCCCCGGGGGAGGGAGGGCCACCTGGAGGGTCTGACTTCCAGCGTCAGGCTGACTGGCCGGCACTCCTACCGCCTTCAATTAGGTTACAAAAGGGAGACACTGTTGGTTTGTCTAGTAACACAGAAATTCTCTAAGCCTTTGACGAGAGCAAAGGGGATATTTTTGAAATATTTCCCAATGCCCCCTTTATCTGTGTGACGTCCCCCTCCCCGCCCCCCTTCACTCTCAATCTCTCAGGGAGTAAGAGAAAAGGACAAGAAGTCCTCAGGGCAAAGAGAAGCAGACGTGACCTTGGGGAAGTGCCTACAGAGAATGGAGGAGGGAGGAGCCTCCCAGGATTGGGAGGGAAACAGGCAGAGAGAGCAAAGAGTCAGGGGTTAGCTTCCCAGGATGGCCGGACTCTGGCAGAAGCAGAAGCGGCTGGAAAACTCCCTGCCCCCTGGGGGCAGGAGGCAGCCAAAGGGGGCAGAGAGGACTGGGGCAGGAGCAGGAGCCAGAGAAGAGCCTGTGGTGTTTTGGGGTCGAGGCCACCGGCCCCTGCTGCCCCCAGGCCTCCCCATCCAGTCCTGCCCCCACCCCGTCTGCAGCTCCCTGGGGCCTGAGCAAGGCCTACAACGCAACACGGCACCCGGGCCCAGGGCGTGGGGACCTCACAGAGACGTAGGAGTCTATTCCCCAGCCGTGTGGGCGCGATGCAGGTGCAGCTGGAACCAGAACACCTCAGAGCCCAGGTGCCCCGTCCCAGCCAGCAGAGATCCACGAGGTGGTCTTCCACGGCCGCCGCCCAGTGGGACGGTGGGACACAGGCGGCCTCTGTGCAGGCCAGTCAGACCCCCGAGGGACACACAGGCATCCCCAGCCCCGTGCCTTCTCAGGGAGGAGGCACAAACTTTTGTAAGCAGCGTCTCCCGCGCGTGACAGGCTTTCTTGCCCGCCCCCCGCCAGTGTCTCCTGGGACTCTTGCTTCACCAGGGCTGCTGTGGTAAACAGCACCCTAGTGCGGTGGCCGGCCTGGCCCCTGAGGCTGCCGGGACCGAGGAGAGGCCTGGGCATCTGGGTCTGTTGCCAGAGAAAGCAGCAGGGAGGCCAGGTGGCCGCTGCCCCCGTTGGCCAGCCCTACCTCAGGGACAGCGTCTGTTCAGAGTGCCCCCTCGTCCCACCCTGCTCAGAGGGCCCCAGGGGACACGGGCAGGGTGCGAGCAACCCAGAGCCTGCCAGCAACAGCCCCCGGTGTGGCCTCTGGAAGGCTGCGAGAGGACCTGGGTCCTGCGAGAGGACCTGGGGCTTCCGGCCACATCGCCACGAATGAACCCGCGGCCCCCGATGCCAGCCTGCCCACACATGGAGACACAGAGCTCAGCCCGTGACTGCCATACAGGCCACGGCCACAGACACGGGGTCTAGAGCCCGTCTGCTGTTTCCTAGCTGTGTGACCCTTCTAAGGGCTCAGTTTCCTCATCTGCAAAGTGGGAGAGTCACGGCCACAATCCCGTATCCCCAAACCACCGGGGCCAGCTGTGTTGCAGAGTCTCCAACTTTTTCTGGAGTTTTGCAAGTTTTTCAAGACCCTGGCCGCCCCATCTAGCCACACGCTGCTAATATTTCCGCGGGAAAACGACGAATCCGCCAACGAGGTGGGACGTGTAAGAACCATCACCTTGAACCGGGTCGGGTTCCTCCACCACACGAGTTCGGAAAACACGCCTCAGTCTTCAGAGAACTCTGCATCTCACGGTTGCAGGGACGAGGCCTCAGACCTTGGGTGTCACCCACCTAGGAGCGTGGAAAAGGGATGTGACAGCACCCGAGGCAGCCACCGTTGACGCATTTGCTGCGTGCCCTGTCCACGCTGGGCGCCGCGTGACTTGCTCCTCACGACAGCTCTGTGCCACAAGAACTATTTTAATACCCATTCCACAGCTGGGGGATCGAGGCCCAGGACAGAGGAGGAACCCGCTCCCCGTGGTCGGCTGGACCGGGGTCCTGGTGTTCATAGCCACGCCCGTTGTGCCCGCTTCACAGCTAGGACAGGGGGCGGGGGTGGGGGGGGGGTTGGTGCTCAGGCCTCTGCCCTCGATTCTACCGCCCGGCTCGACTACATTGCACATCTATTAGAGAAGACAGCAACAAGGAAGGGGAAAGTGCAAGCCACTTCTCAGCAAGCCCTGGTCGTCCCAGGAGAATTGCCTCAGTCGTTGGCATTTCTGTGCATGTAGAACCCGGATCCAGTTTTCCCGATCGCTCAGAGTTGGCCAGCAGAGGCTCGGGCTTCCCCTTGGTCAGCAGAACCCGCTGGAGACCCTGCACTTCGTGTTGTCCTCCTGTAGCGCCCCGGCCGGACCAGAGGCCCCGCAGAGGTGAGGACGGAGCGGGGGAGGGGGGGAACTCCTCTCCCTGGGCACCCCAGCCCACGGTGAGACAGCAGCACTGCTCACCGCCCTGAAGGGCAATGTGCCCCAGCGATGGGCTGCAGGCACTTGGTTTAGGAAAAAGAGCTCCCGCCAGGGCCACCAGGGTCCAAATCCCCGTCCCGCCAGATACCTGACCACCGGAAAGATCTGAAGTTCAACGTCTTTCATGGTAAATCAGGGTAGGAATCTCTCCTTCTGGGCTGTTTGAAGGTTTCGACGAAAACGGGATTAAGAGGGTGACGGGACTGACCAAGTTGCATCTCCCCTCCGCTGGCTGGGGACCCCACGGCCCTAGACGAGAGGTCCCAGCCCCCAGAGCCTAGGGGCCCTCACCGGCGACAGGCGTCTCCCTCGAGAGGATGTCATCCTTGGAGAAAAAAAAGACGCTGAGGGATGTGTCTCCAATCTGCAAAGAGAACCTGTGACGTTCGTTCCCTGGATTGTAGGTTTATTGCGGGGGAGGCTCGGGGAAGGGGGGAGGGGAGATGGTGATGAAGATTAAGGGGAGTATCTCAAAGCTGTGTGTTCGGAGTGAGCTGCCTTTTCCTTAGCCTGGGTGTCGGGGGAAGTTGGTTGGCAGGGAAGGGGCCGCTGGACAACAGGATGGAGCTAAAGGCTCCCCAGGCAGGCGAAGAAAGACCATCGGCAATACAAGCTTGCAAATGGAAATAAGTTCTGGAACGTTCTTGGCAATCCTTTCCTCTCTCAATGTGACCACCCTCTCACACCCATCGAGAGGATGTCCGTAGGGGCAGGGGGTGGGATCTGATGGGACCAAAGAGCTCCCTGTGTCGCCTTCACCCTTCATCCCATAGGACTCACGGAAAATGGCGACAGGGCGCTGGCAGAGGGTGGGGCCCCAGACGGGAGTTTCTCAACCTCAGCCCCACTGACATCTCGGACTATGTCATTCCTAACTGTGGGCCTGGCCTGTGCATGGCAGGCTGTTTAGCGACCTCGCTGGCCTCCAGCCAGCCTCCCCCAGAGTTGTGACAGTGAAAACAATGTCTCCAGACATTGCCAACAACCCCTGGGGAGAAAACTCACCCTTGACTGAGATCCATGGCTCCAGGCTCGTACTGCAGGCCTGGCTGGGATCTCACTGCCCTCTCCTATTTACCAAATGTATGGCATGGGTCTCTCTGTGCCTCAGTTTCCTCATGTGGAAAATCGGGATAATATTAGCCTCCATGTCACAGAATCACTGAGGGGTGTATCAAGTAGGGAAGTGCAGGCCTGGCACAAGTAAGCACGAAAATGTGCTTCACGTTCTAGGCCATGGTGCCCTGGAGACAAACTTCCAAATTCTAGCTTTGTAAGTCAGAGGGGAGAAAACATGTGTTTTATTTATTTTTTTTAATTATTTTCTTAAAGTTTATTTCTTTATCTTGAGAGAGACAGCATAAGCCGGGGAGGGGAAGAGAGAGAGAGGGGGAGAGGATCCCAAGCAGGCCCCAAGCTGTCCGGGCGATGCCTGACTCGGGGCTTGAAGCCGGGAGCCCTGAGACCATGACCTGGGTCAAATCCAAGAGTTGGACACTTCAGGGACTGAGCCACCCAGGCGCCCCAAGGAGAAACTCTTTATCTTGGATGCATTAACTCTACCTCCAGGACTATCCCAAAGAAATAACCAAATGGGTGCACCAACATTTAGGTAAGGATCAAAAATTATTCATAAAGCAAAAAATTATTTATGAAAACAAAACCAAAGCTCAAACTGAAGACAACCCACAGATTCAACACTAGGGGACTTATCAGATGCACAATGACACATCCGTCTGATGGAATGTCACCCAGACTTTAAACAGCTTGTTGGAAATTATTTGCTAATACAGGGAGCCACCATAATGCAGTGTTAAGTGACAAAAATTCACACAAAAACTGTATGCACGTCATGAGTCTAAATTTTGGTTTGCTTATTTTCTTTTTTATTTGAGAGAGAGAGAGAGAGTGAGCAGGGAAGAGGAGCAGAGGGCCTGAGAGAGAGAGAGAATCTTAAGCAGGGTCGGTGCTCAGCACAGAGCCCAACTCGGGGCTCGATCCCACAACCCTGGGATCATGACCTGAGCCAAAATCAAGAGTTGGACACTCAACAGACTGAGCCACCCAGGTGCCCCTTGTTTCACTTATAAAATAAAATGTCCAGGGGCGCCTGGGTGGCTCAGTCAGTTAAGCGTCTGACTTCGGCTCAGGTCATGATCTCACAGTTTGTGGGTTCGAGCCCCGCATCGGGCTCTGAGCTGACAGCTCAGGGCTTGGAGCCTGCTTCAGATTCTGCGTCTCCCTCTCTCTCTGCTCCTCCCCTGTTCATGTTCTGTTTGTCTCTCTCTCTCTCTCTCTCAAAGATGAATAAACATTAAAAAAAAATTTTTTTTAAATAAAATAAAATGTCCACAGTGGTCATTTCTGTGTGGTGAGAATACAGAAGAATTTTATTCTTTTTCCCTAAATTTTCTACAGTAAATCTGTACTTATTTAAATAATTAGGGGGGAAAGGATTACAAGAATTTTTGTGCCTTCAAACTATGTATGGGAGGACTTTTTTTCCCAAGTTCTTTCAGAAGCAGAAAGGAGGGAAGAGAGGGGCACCTGGGCGGCTCAGTCGGTTAAGCATCTAACTCTTGGTTTCACCTCGGGTCATGATCTTGAGGTTTGGGAGTTCGAACCCCGCATCAGGCTCCGTGCTGACAGTGCAGAACCTGCTTGGGATTCTTCCTCTCTCCCTCTGTCCCTGCCCTTCCCCTGCTCATGCTCTCTCTCTCAAAAGAAACAAATAAACTTAAAAAAGAAAAAAGAAGGGAGAGAAAGATGACCATGAGAGAGAAGGCGTATCTTGAAGATATCATTTCTGACATAGCTCTGGGGCCAAGTACCAAATATAGCGGGAGAAATGAAAGGACGTGTCCCTTTCCTAAGGCTGCCACAGACTGGGTGGCCTGAAACAACAGAAATGTATTCTCTTGTAACCCTGGAGGCTGGACTCTGAAATCAAGGCGTCAGCAAGGCCAAGCTCCCCCTGTAGGCTCCCGGGGAAGAATCAACCCCTTGCTCACCTCCTGCAGCCTCTGGTGACTCGGGCAATCCTTGCCTGGCAACAGCTTGACTCCCATCTCTGCTTCTGTCACCACGCCAACTCTTTTGTGTCCTCTCCTCTTCTCGGAAGGATGACAGTCATTGGATTTAGCTCCCCCCCACCCCGCCCCAATCTAGGATGAATTCGTCTCCAGATCCTTTAACTGATTACATCTGCAGAGACACAGCTGTCAAATAAGGTCATATCGGAGGTTCCGGATAGACATGAATTTGAGGGGCACAGCTCTTCAACCTGCTACAGGGGACAGTCTTGAAAAACAAATTAAGGTATCACAGGCAGGTGTATGGCAAAAATGATCGCTATGGAAAGTATAAAAGGGCGTAGCGTGAAAAGCAAGCTTCCCGGGGCGCCTGGGTGGCTCAGTGGGTTGAGCGTCTGACTTCAGCTCAGGTTGTGATCTCACGGTTCCTGGGTTCGAGTCTGTGCTGACAGCGCGGAACCTGCTTCTGATTTTCTGTCTCCTTCTCTCTCTGCCCCTCCCTTGATCGTGGGCTCTCTCCCTCTCTCTCTCTCTCTCTAACATAAGTAAACATTAAAAAAAAAAAAAAAAAGCAAGCTTCCCTCTCTCATCCCTGACCTCCAATCCAATCAATGTTACTGGCTTCTTGTCTCTACAAACACACGTGTTCAAGTGTAGTATACAGTGTTCCACACTCTGCCTTTGTATTTACCAGTGTATGCTGGAGATCCTTCCCTCTGTTCACATGGATTTGCCTCATTTGGTTTAATGACTACACACCGTTTCATCCTTAGATAAACCATAGTTTACTCAGCTGATCCATTTGGGGTGGTTTTTCGATTTTCCTTTTTCCTTTTCTTTCCTTTTCTTTCTTTCCTTTAATTTTTTTATATTACAAATAATGCTCTGATGCTTCCTATTTGTATCTGCATGCTATGCCCGGCTCTTTTCTTTTTTTTTTATAGACTTTTTTTTTTTTTTTTCAGAGCAGTTTTAAATTCACAGCAAAATGGAGGGGAGCCCAAAGAGATTCCCCTTATGCCCCCTGGCTCCCCGCACACGCAGAGCCTCCCCCACTATTAACATCCCAGACCAGAGTGGTCCACTCCTTGCAGATGGTGAGCCTACGCTGACACATCGTTATCACCCAGAGTCCATAGTTGGCATCGGGGTTCACTCTTGGCGTACATTTTACGGGTTTGGGCAAATGGATAATGACACGTGTCTACCGCTATAGTATCCGACAGAATAGTCTCCCTGACCTAAAAATCCTCTGTGCTGCACCCATTCATTTCTCCCTCTCCCCAGCCCCTGGCAACCACTGATCTTTTTACAGTCTCCAGAGTTACGCCTTTTTCCAGAATGTCAAGTCATATGGTGGGAATCACACAGAATGTAGCCTTTTCAGACTGGCTCCTTCTGCTTAGTAACATGCATTTAAGGCTCCCCTATGTCTTTTCATGGCTCGATAGCTCATTTCTTTTAGTGCTGAATAAGACGCCTTTATCTGACGGGACCACACTTTGTTTATTCACTACCGAAGGACATCTTGGTGGTCTCCAAGCTTTGGCAATTATGAATGAAGTTGCTATAAATATCCGTGTGCATGTCTTTGTGTGGACCGAAGTCTTCAACTCCTCTGGGTAAATATCCAGGAGCGTGATTGCTGGATCGTATGATCAGAGTATGTTGAGCTTTGTGAGAATTTCCCAGAGGTCTTTCAAAGCGTCTCGGCATTCCCATGGGCAATCAGCGATGGTTGATACGGTGGTTGATATGAACCACCGAACTTAATCAGAGCCCCCCAGCTTTACCCCCACTCATTTGTGTGAGTATTTAGTTCTATGCAATTTTTTCACACGTGTGGATTTGTGTGGTCAACATCACAGTTGAGATACAGAACACGTCTGTGACACAGATCCCTTGTGCCCCGCCTCCCTGCCCCTTTATAGATACAGCCACCTCCTGGGCCTGCTCTGACCATTTTAACTTTTTCTGGCTCGCTATGTTTCAGACAGATCTCTTGTAAACAGTGTATATAGCTGGGCTTTGCTTTCTAAGCCAATATAAGGGTGTTCTCATCTTGAGAGAGGGTTTTTATCCTGTTTGTGATTACATCATTTCAATCACGAAAAATTACTGCTCCTCACTGTTTATCGGGGTTGGCATTGTCCTAGCTATTTCACAGATAAGGAAAAGGAAACAGAGCAGTGAGTTAATTTTCCTGAAATCACAGAACTGGTATGTGACAGAGGGGGACTTCCCACCCACCCTGCCCTACTGTCTCTATACTAACTATAGGTGAGTTTCCTCTTCTGGAAGATTAAAACCATGTCTCTTCCCAGCCGGACGCCCTGCCCTTCTGAGTATGGAGAAGAGCAGAGACACCGCTTGGACCTTCACCACAATGGAGGCCCCTCACATCTGCCAAGGTAAGCTTTTCTCCATCCCAGCCATTTTCCTTAGAGGGGAGAACAGAATCCAGTGACGTCTTTGTAAGAGAAAGACGAAAAGCGGAGTGATCCAGAACATTGAAAAGCACAAGGATACACAAAGACGTGGCTCCCAAAATGCCAAAGTCCTTGTTCTCCTTGTGCTTCACCCGCTGCTTCTTTTCCTTTTCTTGCTGCTTTCTTGTCTTCTTCCCGGGTCTAACTGTTGGGGTACTCTGGGGCTCGGCCTGGGACCATCCCTGGCCTCTGCTGGTACTCTCTCCCTAAGGCTCTTATGCCATTTCATGGCTTCGAGCGCTTTCTACACAGATGGTTCCCACATTTCATCCCCCAGCCGGAACAGGAATCATATATCCACTGCCTATTCAAGCATCGCTTGGATGTCTCACGGGCACCTCAGACTTAACCCACCCCAAAGTGAGTCTGAAACGTTCACTGCAACAGTCCTTCGGGCCCCAGACCTGACTCACCCTGAAGTCATCCGGGACTCTGTTCTCCCACATCCCACATCCCCTGATGAATCCTGTGGCTTCTTACAAATATAATCCTTGCCATCACTTCTATCAACCTGGTCCCTTGCAGCTGTCCCCTCTCACTCTGACTATTGCAACAGCTTCTAACTGGCCTCCTTGCTTCCTCTTTTGCAAACCTAGAGTCTATTTTCCAGCCTGAGTGATCATTTTTAACATATAAGTGAGATGAGGACCACTACTGGCTCATACAGTGTCCTGGGGTTTATGAGAAAAAGCTCACCCACTTAACAAGTGTAGATATAGCTCTGAGGACGCCTGGCTCCACAAATGGATAGCAACTTCATGCAATCAAGCAAGCAAGCAAGCAAGCAAGCAATCAAAGTGCTCCTTTCTCCCGATAGACACAGCACCTCCCCCCATCCCTGGCCCCCAAGGGCTCACACCTTGGCAAGTCGATTCTGGGATGGATTTTAGATCCCAGCTGTATGCTCAGGCAGGACCTTTTACAGTTCTCATAATACTAATATAATATCAATATGTCCGTTGGAATCTAACTTGTAAAAAGGGCCTTATAAATCGTTCTCTTGTCTTGTGAAATGATCTTTTCATCGTTATAATCAATTCGATCACAACAGCCAATGGCTGGAAACAATCCAAACATACCCATCAGTGGAAGAATAGATCAATAAATTGCAGTGTATTTATACAATGAAATACTCCATAGCAATCATTTAAAAAAAATTTTTTTATGTTTATTTTTGAGAGAGAGAGAGAGAGAGAGAGAATGCGAGTAGAGGAAGGGGAGAGAGAGAGGGAGGCACAGAATCTGAAGCAGGCTCCAGGCTCTGAGTTGTCAGCACACTGCCAGATGCAGGGCTTGAACTCACAAACCGTGAGATCATGATCTGAGTCGAAGTCAGACGCTTAGCCGACTGAGCCACCCAGGTGCCCCACAGCCATAATTTTTAAAATCTGTGATACCCACCACATGAGCGCATTTCATACACATCATATTGAGTGAAGGAAGCTAAAGAAATTAGTCCATTCATGTGAAATTCAAGAGTAGGCAAACTGACCCATGGTTATAGAAGTCAGAAACCGCTGTCCTGTATCTTGATCTGGATGGTGATTCCTCAGGGGCGTATATAAGTGAACGTTTACTGAGCCGAGGACTTTACTTTGTCTACTTCCTGTATATAAGCTGCCCCTCGATATAAAATGTACAAACAATAGTTTGCAAATATTTAGTACGTTGTGAGTTTTTCATTATTTTGATTTTATGTAGTCTAAAATCCCTCCACAAACCTTGAACTTCACAAGGATCAGGGCACCGGCAGTAACCTTGCTTTCCATGTGCCCAACCAGAAGGCTGTCTGACTGGTGAGGACACCTCTCATTCTCCCATGGGCAGAACGAGCACAGCTTTGGTGGCCCAGGAGCTGGTGGATGACCAGACGGGGAAAGGCTTCGAGGCTGGCATTGGTTTGCAGAGGTAACTGAGAGAGCTTTGTCCCCGGGGAAGGCTGCTTCTGCCGAAACGTCCTGGGCATCCTCTTGATACGTGACGAGGAGAAAAAAGGGACTATGCTATATATTTTGGACAGAAGAAGCGAGATCCCGTCAGGTGCATGACCCCGGGCGATAGGCCTCAAAGGGCAGAAACTGCCCCCCTCGCAGAGGGCAGGCCCGTGAAGGCTCACACATCACCAAAAAAGCCCCTTCGTGGCCCTGCATTGATGAACTCGGGCCCGATTATCCGTTCATTGGCAGAAGCCCCCAGCAGCTTGCAGCCCAAGGTAGAAAATCAGCATATGTCCGCTGAGTGAGTTAGGGCATCTACACTGCGTGGTGCCTCCTCCAGTGGGACCGCAAGTCTACACCCGTCAGTGGGCACCGCCGTCTCGTGACTTTGTAGTGAGCACAGAGTGGGGGTGTCAACTCTGCCCCTGCTCGCCCTTTCTCCTCTTTGTCCCTATTCACTTGAGGAAACACAGCGAGCAGGCAGGGCTGCGTTGTGGGATCCGTAAAGCTTAAGGTTCCTCGGCAGTGCCCGCCTCCTTGCCTGCATCCCTCCCCTTTCCCACGGCCAGCACCCCCCGCCCCGCAACCTTCTGCTCCGTGACCTGATTTATGGCTGCTGGTTAACTGATCATTGGGCCTAAATTTGCTAGTTTATTAGCGCTAAGGGGTTTCCTTGGAAGTCTATTTGGTTTTTAACCTTTCCCATTAAGAAATTGGTGTGTGTGTGTGTGTGTGTGTGTGTGAAGAGAGAGAGATTCAACAGTATAAGCATATATACTTCAGTGAGGAGTTCCTGACATCAGCTGACAGAGGAGAAAGAAACAACCGGCAGGATAGAAGATTCTCGGAGCTCCGCCCCCACCTCATGCGCTCTTCAGGGCAAGTCCCCCTTCCCTCTCTGGGCTTCGTTGCCTCTGCTGAAAAGTAAAGGAGGCAGCTTGGGTCCTGGCTGGGGTCCCTTCCAGGTCTGATTGCCTCCTCTGGGCCAGGGAACCTGTGTCGTCACCAGGCCTCCTACGCCCTCCCTGGTGGAGCGATGGCTCTTGGAGTCTGTTTGCTCTTGCCCGATACCGCTCTCCCGTAAGGTCAGACTCCGCTGGGGTGATACTTTGTACCGTGAGATACTGGGGAGGAGAAGCCTGGGTCCCTTTGTCTCTGACGTCTTCCACGAAGGACCAATCCCGTCCATTTGAGTGGCCAAGTGAAGCTGGCCACGTGCCGAGGAGAACCTCCAGAACGTTGGTGATAACTCACCTCAGTCCTCTTGGTGTACAACTGCTGGTGGAAGCAAAGGTCACCACAGCAGCCAAACTCAAGGTCACGGACGTGTAGGCTGCGTTGTACAATATGGCGCCTCCTTCCTCCGATTCGCCTCTGCATATACGGGACTCTCAACGTGGTCTCCTCTTTCTCCTGCGTTTCCCACACCGGTCCCTCCATTAGTCCCACGTTGCTCATCTTGACTCAGATCTTACCATTCCCCCACTGCCCTCTCCTGGGTGACAGTGTCTCTGAACAAGGCTGAAAATGTCCCTCAGGACATTTGTCCCTCCAGAAGCCCCTCTTACGTGTTTCTTCTCTTTACGGAAGGAGCAGTTCCCAACAGCGTTCTGGGACTCTCCACAGTTGGGTCAGAGGTAACAGAGGTGCCAGGGAGAGGCAGGAAGGACTCAGAGTCAGGAGTGGTGAGAGCATCCAGAAACCACAAGGGACCTAAGAGTGTGACTTTGCCACCTGGGAGACTGAAGCCAAATCTTTATTTCACTCATCCACAGGGACCAGGATGACATTCTTCCGTGTGAAGGTGTGCAGCAAGGAGAGGAGGGTCTGTCAGCTGAAGAGGTAACATTTTTGGAAGAGTTCCCCATCGTGAAGGAGGAGCTAGAAGCAGGCATCAGAAAGCTCCACGCCCTTGCAGACCACATCGACACAACCCACAGAACACTCACCAAAACCAACATGGCGGCCAACTCCATGGCGGTGGTCTCAGGAGCCATGAGCATCCTGGCTCTAATCCTTGCTCCAGCAACAGCAGGAGGAAGTCTGATGTTCTCCGCTGCTGGTAAAGGTCTGGGGACAGCAGCTGGGGTCACCAGCATCTTGACCAACATTTTGGGACACTTTCGAAATCAAGAAGCCCGAGCTCAGGCCAGCAGCCTAGTGCCCACCCGTGGCCACGAGGTCGGGGAGCCCGGGGGGCAGAAGGCATCTTACCTCATGGCTGTTGGAAAGATGGCTTATGATTATGGAAGTGCCATCAAGGATATTAAGAAGGACATCCGCGCCCTTCAGATAGCTAGAGCCCACCCACGTCTGGCCACTGCTGCTAAGCGTCTCCTGACCACTGGCCGAGTCTCGGCCCGAAGGAGCAGGCAGGTGCAAAGGGCCTTTAAAGGCACGACGCTGCTGATGACGACAAACATTCGCTTGCTGGGGAGTGCGATGGCGGGCTTATCCCTTGGCCAGGACTTGACCGCCCTCCTGCAGGACTGGAAGCGACTGAAGGAAGGAGCAAGGACGAAGTCTGCGGAAGAGCTGAGGGCCCAGACCTGGGAGCTGGAAAGGACGCTGACAGAACTCACCCAGCTCTATGAGAGCCTGAAGCGGAGGGTGAGGCTGACATCTCCCTCTTGGGTGGAGCTGGGGGAGGGAGGCGGGAAGCTTGAACTGGGACTTATGGGCACCAAGGTTTATGGGAAAGGTGTTGAAGGAGCCGGGGCGTGCGTGTGTGTGTGTGTGTGTATGTGTGTGTGTATGGATGTTCCTGAGGACGTGGGGTAGACGGTGGCCCCGAAGGTCCAAATGACGTCGGGGGCATCTTGATGATAATGGCGCCTGTCCTGGACAGCCCTGGTCATGCCTTCTATTTCTTTCTCAGTGCTCTAAGAGGGTCTTCCCAGTTGAACAGAAGAGGGCACTGAGCCACATGGAGTGTTGTGGACTGGCATGTGTCCCCTGAACATTTGTGATTGAAGTCCCAATGTGACTCGGAAGAGGTCCCAAAGAGGGCCTTTGGGAAGTGATTGGGGCTGATTCAGGTCACAGGAAGGGGTGATTCTATACGACTGTGTCCTAAGCAGAGGAAGGAACACAAGAGGGCTCTCTCTCTCTCTCTGCCTGCGCCCGTACAGAGGAAAGGCTATGGGAGCCATCAGCAAGCCCGGAGGGACATCTCACCAGGAACCCAATGGGCCGGAGCCTCCAGAACAAGGAGAAAATACATTCCTGTTATCCAAGGCGCCGGCCTGTGGTGTTCTGCTAGGACAGACCCAGCTGGCTAAGACGGGGAGCTTCTGAGGCTCGCCAAGTTCTCAGCTGGGTGGTGACAGAGTCAGGATACACAGCCAGGAAGCCTGACCGCCGAAGCCCCCGGAGCTGCCCGCCAGGCTGAGCCGGAGCCCTCTGTAGCTCTCCTGTGACTGCTGTTTTCCTTTCTTTACAGAAACTCTTGCAAGAGGAAAGACCCAGGAGCTCATCTTCGGGAGGAGCCACGGGGTCTCTGCCCCAGCCCCCAGCCAGGCTTGGGGAAGCAGGATCCCAGGGGACACAAGAGGACGAGGGCAGGTTGACCCGCCGGGCCTCTGAGCAGAATTAAAAGGGGCAGGGTAGAGGCGGGCTGGTTGGCAGAAGGGATGCCTGGAAACTGAGCAACCGGGAGGTCCACCTGGGTCCTGAGGGCGCTGTCAGCTGGTGAGGGTGGCCAGGGCCATCTGTCCTGCCTCTCCTTTGCTACCCGGCTTCTTCATTGTCCCCCACTCTTCCCTGGGGAGCCACCTCATTCCCACTGCTTTGTCAGCACCCCGTTCGCTCATGTGCACACAGGCTCTCTGCTAAGCGGGGACCGTAAGACAAGGAGGGTCCCTCAGGTGAAGGTTACCTTGGGCTCACCTTGGGCTCACCTTGTGCTCACCGGCTGCCTTGCTCTGCTCTCTTCCTCCCCCTCCCCTGCAGTAAATCCCTGGGTTTGCACACACAGGGATGTCACCGGAACCTGCCGGACCAGATTCCATCAGGAGCCCTCCCTTTCTCCCCAAGTGCTCTGTGCAACTTAGGACCTCTCCAGGCTTCCCCATTCACCTGTCTCTTCTTCTTTTCTTCTTTTTTATATTTTAGCTGCTATTTTGAAAGCAGTGCATGGACATGAGATGCAACTTTTTTTAAAGTTCAGGAAAGTAAAAACCAGGCGTTGGAAACAATGCATCAACCAAGGGTGACCACTGTTGGCAGCCGGGTGTGGAATTTCCTTCCCGTGGTTACTTGCTTTGGGTGTTAAAGTGTAGCCGTCATTTGACTGCGTGCGGGCGGGGGGCGGGGCTTCCTCCAGGCTGCCGTTACATAATTGATTTTTTTTTTCTGCAACCCACTGAGTGGTCTTGCTCTCATTCTCAATTCCTTCATTTGACTACAGATCTAACACTTTCCATTTTGCTGTTTTCACTTAACGATATTTTCCTGCCCTTCTATATTTCACTTGGTTTTTATAGACTTTTTTCGTGTGTTGCACAATATTCTCTTGATTATATGTAGTCTTTTATTTATTTTATTTTTTTAATTTTTTTAACGCTTATTTATTTTTGAGACAGAGAGAGACAGAGCATGAACAGGGGAGGAGCAGAGAGAGAGGGAGACACAGAATCTGAAACAGGCTCCAGGCTCTGAGCTGTCAACACAGAGCCCGACGCGGGGCTCGAACTCACAGACCGTGAGATCATGACCTGAGCCGAAGCCGGACGCTTAACCGACCAAGCCACCCGGGCGCCTCATATGTAGTCTTTTAAATTAGACACGTTAGTCATCACTTTCTGTTTCAAGTGGCCAAAACCAATGCAAACTGGCCTACCCAAAAAAGGGGAGTTTATTGACTCATGTACTTAAAAAGCTTAGGGGTACAGTGGACTTCAGGTGTGTCTGGATCCAGAGGGTAAAAATGATGTCATCAGGTTCCCATTTCTTTTTTTTTTTTAATATGAAATTTATTGTCACATTGGTTTCCATACAACACCCAGGGCTCCTCCCAACAGGTGCCTTCCTCAACGCCCATCATCAGGCTCCCGTTTGTTAGCCAGGCTTCCACCAGGTTGAGGGAAGAGGGCCCACCCCTCCCGGCACCCCCAAACCTCCCAGTGGCCCCCTTCCTTCCAGTTGGGGGCGTCCAAGGGGAAAGGGGCGGAGCAAAGGTGCAGGGACCACTCTGATTGGTCAGGACTGGGTCCCGTGCCTTTGCCCGTGCTGGTTACTGGTTAAGAGTTTGTGGTAAAACAGTATGGTTACTGAAAAGACCCGGGAGAAGGAAAGCAGCAAGGGGTCCGGTAGCTGCCCTCCTCTTTCAGGGACGTTTGGACTAATGGCGATTTTTTAAACTTATACATAGTGGTAAAGTGAACATCTGTGTGCCAAAAACTTGTTGCGTTATTGTTGAGATTTTTTTTCTCAAAATTGTGTCCCTGAATGGGGGTAAAAAGAAGGACCGTATGATGGGAAAGGAGGAGACGCCCCCCCCCCAGCCCCCCATCACGGTAGGGAAATAGATCATGGGAAGTTGAGGAAAGACTTAAAAGAGTGGAGGGGAAAGAGCCACCGTCACCATTTCAGACCACAGCCTGCCCGTCTGGTTGTCTACACCTCTCACCGCCCAAGCGGCGAAACGGTTGCCATCCCATGCCTGGGCCACTGTGCTACCTGCTTCTGTTGTTCTCGTGTCCTTGTTTTAAGTTCTTGGTGAGGATAGCGATGACAGAAAAGCCCTCTAAAGGCCTGGTTTGTGCACCCACCCCCACCTGCTCTGTGAATGAGCCCCTGAAGGAAAACCATCTCATCCTTGAGATATCAGTCAGTGCTCCTTTCTCTCTTTTTTAAAAATTTTCTGTCTTTTTTTTTTAATTTTAGAGAGAGGGCACCAGCGGGGGGCGGGGGGGGGGAGCGGAGAGCTGAAGGGCAGAGGGCAAGGGAGAGAGAATCTTAAGCAGGCTCTGTGCTCGGCACAAAGCCAGACCTGGGGCTCCATCCACAACCCTGGGATCATGACCTGAGCCGAAATCAAGAGTCAGACACTTAACCAACTGAGCCGGGCCACCCAGGTGCCTCCCTGCATTCCTCTCTGATAAAACTTGTGATTCCTGCCTGAATGCATATCCATAATCTTTTGAGCTTTTACAAGACATAAGAAAGTATAGAACCCTGTAAAAACTGTTTATTCTCCAGAGCACTTTCTTCCCTGTGACAAGCGTGTTTCCCTGGGAGCTGTCCTCACTTGGGCTCGAATAAAACTCTCTTTCTTACTTCTAGAGATTCCACAAAGGTTGCTCATTGTGAGTCAACAATCAGTAAATAGACAGCTTTCTCCACATTTAATACTGTTGGCTTAGTGTATGTGTCCTTAAAGTTCCAAATAAACGCTATCAGTAATGATACCAGGCACAGAATAGTCACTAAGCCTGGGGTTTTGTTTCTTCTGTGGAATGTCTGGAAGAAAACAAGAAAGAGTGAGTTAGCATGGAGGTCCGAGACCCACCTCTGACACTTACCCGCCAGGTTCCATTCCTGGATTTGGGTGCCTCAGCCACGACCCACGTGTAACCCGAATGAAATCCAGGGCTCCATTTGGGTGTGGATTTGTGGTCTCGGAGAAAATGTCCTTGACAGAAAGTCCAGTCCTTATGAAGGCTGTTGAGCCAACACTGGGAGGTGGGAGGTGGAGGGTGGGGGGCGGAGAGGCCATCCTTCCCTCCCCATCCACCCCTCAGCCTCAGCCTCTCCTCCCAGGGGGTAGGGGCTCCCAGACAGACTCTTCGCTGCACCTGTCTCTGCACCCCACTCCCTGACTTGGAGCCCCAGCGACCCTTCTCTCTCCTCCCTGCAGTGCCTTCCATCCTGGGCTCTCTCCGCATCACCGTCTGTTTCTCTGATGTCTAATCTTATACCACCCGGAATCCTGGAGAAGGGGTGCCTTCACCTCATTGTGTCTCCCCGTTAGTTAAGGCTTTGTGCTCCTGGCCAAGAGATGCCCTTTAACCATCCGTGTCCCTCAGGGCAACCCCACCCCACCACTGGCCTCGCTCTTCCGGCTTGAGTGGGGTTCTCATGGGTGCCCCATGCCTGACTCCACCACGGCCAGTCAGGAATTCTGAGAGGCCTATCGGTTCTGAGATGTAACCTCTCTTTTAGTAAGCGAGGGAGTCGCACACGTTGGCGTCCTCCCATGAGTGTGGAGAAGCAGCTGTCAGGTGCCCCGGGATGCCACGATCTCACACACACAAGTTCCAGGCTTTTCCAAAGCGTTGGGCCTTCCAGAGGGGCCAGTGAATTTGTCCTGCCCAGGCTGAGGTCTGTGACAGCAGCAAACACGTGGTCAACAGTCCTGCTGGTGACCTGCTCCCTCCCCACTACTAGAAGGAAATTAGGAATCTCAGTCATTAAGCTAAACCCCAAGTCAGCTGGGGAAGGGGGAGGGGCTTCAATTAGGTCTCAGAAACCTCACTCATCCAGACCCATCAGCACCTGACTACCTGTGGGTGGCCTCAAGGGGCCTTCATGTGTCACCCCAGCTCACCCAGGTCCATCTTCAACTATGAACTTCAGGCGGCCCTTGAACTTGTGAAAAAAATGCAAAATATTGTCATCTATAAATCACAGTCCCGTGGGTCTAAAATCTCACTTTTAACGGCAAGCAAACCAAATAGCCATGTGTTCTAGTCAAGGCACATGTTACGCTCAAAGAAATAGCTGTCTGGGGGAAAGTATGTCAGAAACAACTTGAACCTATTCCTGGTCCCTTGAGAAAATGAAAAAGACGTGTGTTTGTGGGAGAGAGGGGGGAAGGGAGAGATAGCCTGAATTCATTGGTATAATTCACCTAGACAAAATCACAGTGGAAAACTAGCCTTCCTTTCTTTGATAGGCAAGATCATGTAGACCAGCCCTGTTCAATATGGTAGCCACTGGTCACGTGGCCACTCAGCACGTAAGATATGCTGTATGTATACAACACCCACTGGATTTCAAAGGCATAGTGTAAAAAATATATATATATATATATAATATCCAATTAATAATTTTAAGTGATCACATGTTGAAATGGTAACATTTTGGGAAGATTACATTAAATTAAATGTATTATTGAAATCAGTTTCACCCGATTTTTTAAATGTGACTGCAGAAAATTTATAGCTACATGGGTGTGGCTTGCACGATGGTTCTACTGGACGGCGCTGAGGTGGACGGTGAAATAAAAAAGATGAACATAATTTGAATGAGGAGTTGGGATGTGCGGGGGCTAATAAACAGCACCACTCTTCTCCCTCCCAAGTTGAGAGCCAATGAAGAAAGAGACTTGGTTCGGGCAGGTGGAGATGAAAGCATCGTCTTGATTAAAGTTGTTGGAGGAAACGGCTTTGGAGGGAATGGGTTGGATGCCCCATACGACTTGCTGCCATTTCACTCCTCAATTAGATGGCCTCACCCCCTTTCCACGCATGGTACTGGACAACCTCGGGCCAGCCCTGTAAGCTCAGGAAGGCCAGTGGACCTCAAATCCATGGCATTTCCTTCCAGCCAACTTGCCCACCGTATAACTTGCTCATCCTTCCTTGTAGTTGGCAAGCAAGATGGAGGAATTACTTGGATGGAATTCCTCCGTACGGAAACGGAATAAGTGTTCCTTCTACACTTCCTAATCTTCTTTTAAATAAGCATCGGATTTATCTGTCGAGTCCACGGTCAGCAGGTGGCAATCAACCATCCAGCAGAATGGCCCTGCTCTCAGCTTCACCCTTCTGCCCCCTCTGTACCAACCACTTCTGTCTGAATCATCCCGGGTCAGCTTTGGGCAGTATAAAGTTTGCTGCTGAGAGGTTTTGAAATGGGTCAGATCAGGGACGCCTGGGTGGCTCAGTCGGTTAAGTGGCCGACTTTAGCCCAGGTCACGACCTCACGGTTCGTGAGTTTGAGCCCCGCGTCGGGCTCTGTGCCGACAGCTCAGAGCCTGGAGCCTGCTTCGGATTCTGTGTCTCCCTCTCTCTCTCTGCCCCTCCCCTGCTTGCACTCTGTCTCTGTCTCAAAAATAAAAATAAACATTAAAAAAGTTTTTAAAAGAAATGGGTCAGATCAAAACAGTAGTAAGTTAACTCTAAGGTCTCACTATGACCAGAATTTCTCCCATTCCGCATCCCAAATGATATCCATGTCCAGTATAGCTCTTCAGAGATTTTGCAGTGAGGTCAAGATTTAGCAGAAAGATAGTCCAACGGTAAATAGCTAGCAGCGAGAACCCCCACATTGCTTCTAAGCCCCTTTCCATTGCAAATTTCCAGGAAAAAAAAAATATGAAAGTGTGATCTCCTTGAAAATTAAAGTTTGAAAGAGTTAGTCTGAAATCAAATTGTGTTGCCCTCATGAGATCAAAGTTCAAAGAGATCAAAATCTTTTAAAGTCCAAAAGAATCAAAGTCCAAAACCAAATTCTCTTCTAGAGCCCAAGGCATTTTTTAAAGTAAAAAAAATCATCCTCCCCAATGTCTTATTTCGGTCATTTTCAGTTAAAGGGGTTCTTTGATTTAAGTTTTTAAACTTAGGAATAATTCCAAACATCCGGAAGAGTTCAAGCAGACTCCGAAGAACGCTCACATACCTACACCCAGATTCTAAGCTTTGTCGGTAGAGGGCACACTGCAGACTTCTCCTCGGGGCTCTGGTGTGAGCTCCTTTCCTGGTTCCCGTGGAGCTCAACCACCAGGTGGAAGCCAGGGGGGATGGATCCCAGTGAGTTCATCATCACCCCCAGAGGCAGCTTTCTGGTGGGTTCCAAGGCTGCCCCACCCAGCTTCCCAGCTGACACTTTCCCCAAAGGTGGCTTCTGTCCAGGTGGATTCCCAGGGAGGTCAGCAGCACCCCCACCACCTTGAGAGTTTTTGTCGGCACCCCAGTGGGGAGGCGCCTGCGTACAGCCTTGGTCTGCAGCACCCCAGCAAATGTCGTTGCCTCCATTCCTTTTAAAAATTATTAGTTACCAAATCTACCACTCTGCTCTGGGTGAAGCCACAGTCTGGGTATCTGAATTCTAAAACCGTGGGGGACTTCCCAGGATGAAGACATTCGTCGCGGTGAAACGTGGCTTGGAACCAGTAGACAAGTCTGAGGAATTCAGGGTGGGTACCATGGAGGGATGGTCCCGAGGGTGGATCAAAATAATATTTTAACGAAAGAGAGACAGAATTTGGGGCCGCTGAAGGAACACAGCCTCCCCAGGCGTGACACTAAATTTTTTTTTTAAAACTGGGTAAATGTCAATTCTCTTTCTCTTTTCTTAAAATTGCAGTACAATATACATAGCATAGAATTTTCCATTTAAACCATTTCTGTGTGTACAGTTCAATGGCATTAAGGAAAGTACATTCACACTGTTGGGGCACCTGGGTGGCTCTGTTGGTTAAGCATCTGGCTCTTGGTCTCGGCTCAGGTCATGATCTCATGGGTTCATGGGTTCGAGCCCTGCATCGGGCTCTGCACTGACAGTGCATTGCAGAGCTTGCTTGGGATTCTGTCTCTCCCTCTCTCTGCCCCTACCCTGCTTGCACTCTGTCTCACTCTAAATAAATAAATAAACTTAAAAAAAAAAAAAAAAGTACATTCACACTGTTGTGCAACAATCACCACCGTCCCTATCCGGAACATTTTTGTAATCGGTAACCAAAACTGTCGCCCTTAATCGCTAACTCTTAACCCCTCCCCCAGAGGCCCTGGTTACCAGTGCTGGGGTTTCCATCTCTCTGCATGTGACTACTCTAGGTAACTTATTGAAGCGCAATCATACGATACCTGTTGCTTTGTGGCTGGCTAATTTCACTTAGTATAATGTCCTCAAGGTCCATCCATGTCATAGCACGTGTTGGACTTCCCTTCCTTTTTGGGGCTGAATAACACTTGGTCTTGTGTATACAGCGTGTTTTGGGTAGCCATGCATCCACCTGTGGTCATCTGGGTTGTTTCCACTTCTTGGCTATGAAACGCTGCTGTGGACACGGGGGTGCAAATGCCAGTTGGAGTCCCTGCTTTCAGTTCTCTTGAGCCAATCCCCAGAAGTGGGACTGCCCGAACAAATGGGAAGTCTATAATTTTTTGAGAAACCTCCATACTATTCACTGTAGCAGCTGCACTATTTTACAGTCCTGCCCACCGTGACCACGGGTTCCCATTTCTCTACACTCTCACCAACATTTGTCATTTTCTAGTGTTTTTCCAGTAGCGGCCGTGCTAATGGCTGTGAGGTGGTCTCTCGCGGTGGTTTTGACGTGCATTTCCCTGACGACTGGTGATGTCGAGCATCTTTCCATGTGCCTATTGGCCGTTTGTATGTCTTCTTTGGAGAAATGTGTATTCAAATTCATTGCCCAGTGAACTTTTAACGTCATGAATTTGTAATGGTTAACATCGATTTGGAGCTGCTGTGTGCGGCCTGGCTGAGAAACTACCTGATAGCAGGGAAAAAATGGTCTCCTAGTCCCATCTATCAGTGTCGAAAAGAGCTACAAACAGAGTTTCTCTTCCTTGTGGTTGATCCATTTCCTGAGCTGCACTGTTTACTGAGGCCAAAGGGTCTGGCATCAACCAAGACCTATTCCTGAGGAAAGAAAGAAGAAAGAAAGAAAGAAAGAAAGAAAGAAAGAAAGAAAGAAAGAAAAGGAAGGGAAGGAAGAGAGAAAGAAAGAGAGAAGGAAAGAAAGAAAGAAAGAAAGAAAGAAAGAAAGAGAAAGAAAGAAAGAAAGAAAAGGAAGGAAGGGAGGAACAAGGAAGGAAAGGAAGGAAGGAAAAAAAGAAAGAAAGAAAGAAAGAAAGAAGAAAGAAAGAAAGAAAAGAAAGAAAGAGAAAGAGAGAAAGAGAAAGCAAGCAAGCAGCCTTTTGTGAGGACAAGGCCACCTGCCTCCGTGAGCTGCCAAGTTCATAACCACACATGACCTACAAAACCAAAGCCAAAGACCTAAATTTAGGCTTTAGCAACCCCATGTGTTATTTTGCCCGTTACACTCTTAGTATATTTCTCCAAGTTTGGGGCCACTGCAGCAACCCAGAGCTAGACACAAGCAAGAAGGAGGCAGATGGACATGGAAACATTACCTTCGTTACCAGCGAAGCTGTTGGAGAATGAGGCAAGCCTTCTCTGCAAGGCATGTGGGCTTGTGAGGATTTCACCGCACAAGTGGCCAGCTCCCTTCCCGGGGCTCAGGCGTGCTGGGACAACTGACAGTGTCCTCTGTGGGCTTACCTCCCTGACACGTGCAGCTTGGACAGAAAGAACCCAGGACGTGTTCTCTCGCGAGCAGGCAAGCCCCCAGGAGAGTTTTGAGCAAAGGGCTGAGCTATGCATGAACCGCCTTCTGCAAAAATTAACAGCTAGGCTCTTCCTCCTCCTCCGGAGAGGGTGAAGAGGGTCCGGAGTGTTCCTCCAATGGAGCTCCCTCCACATGGGCAAAGGGAAAAAAAGAAGCATTTCCTCCTACATAATGCAATGAAAAAATTTGATATGCATCCAAAACTTTGTTCCTAACAGGGAATGGAGTTTCTCAAATGCTCAGGAAACATTTGTAAAAATACATCAAGTACTTGTCTACAAAGAAAAACACAATAAACTAGGGGAAAAAAAAGAAATTATGTATGTCTCTATGACCATAGTGCAATAAAGCTGTAACTTAGCAAGGATAGTGAATTTTTACTGAATTAAATCAATTAAATTTAATTAATTAAATTTTAATTCCAGTTAGTTACCAGAGAGGGTAATATTAGTTTCAGGTGTACAATATAGTGATTCAACACTCCTATACATCACCTGGTGCTCATCATGACAGGTGCACTCCTTAATCCCCATCACCTGTTTCACACACACACACACACACACACACACACACACACACACACACACACCTCATTTTCTTTCTTTCTTTTTTTTTTTCTGAAATGACACAGGGGTGGGGCTCATTTTCTATTTTTAATTGGGTTTTAAAAATATTAAGCTCAGGGGCACCTGGGTGGCTCAGCCGGTTGAGCACCCAACTCTTGATCTCAGCTCGGGTCTTGATCTCATGGTCGTGTGTTCGAGCCCCAATTGGGCTCAGCCCTGTGTGTGGAGCCTACTTAAAAAAAAGAAAAAAGAAAAAAAGTAAGTGTATAGCTTAATAAAATTTTTTAAATATTTATTTTGAGAGAGAGAGAGAGCCCAGGGGAGGGTCAGAGAGAGAGGGAGAGTGAGAGAATCCCAAGTAGCCTCCATACTGTCATTGCAAAGCCCAATGCGGGCCTTGAACTCAACAACCAAGAGATCTTGAGCCAAAATCAAGAATGGGATCCTTAACCGACTGAACCACCCAGGCGCCGCCCCCCCCCAGCTTAATAAACTTTTACTTACGTATATTCCCTGTAACTACCAACTGATCAAGATACCGAATATTTCCAACACCCCCGAGGGCTCCCTTCATCTCCCTCTGAGTCAATACTCACTGTATCAGTTGTCTGTGGCTGCCATAACAAATTCATAATAAATTACCACAAACTCAGCAGCTTAAAACTACACCCAATGTTGTCTCACGGTTGTGAAGGCGAAAAGTCCAGGGAGCTTGACCGGGTTCTCCGCTTAGGGTCTCACAAGGCCAAAGTCAGGGTGTATGGGATCCTCTCGGAAGGCTTCCAGGGCAGAGTCCACTTCCAGGCTCATTCACGGTGTTGACAGAATTCGTTGTCTTCTCGTGGTTTCCACTGAGGCTCAAGGCCTTCTCACAACTCTGAATCTGTCTGACCTCCTCGTGCCTCCAGGCAGAGAAACTTCTGATTCTAAGGGCTTCTGTGATGAGGTCAGTCCCATCTGGATCCTCTCTCTGTTGCCCGCACTCTTAGGGTCAACTTTCGTTACATCCGCAAAGGCCCTTTGGCCATGTGGCATAACATAGTTTCTGGGGATTAAGATGGGACATTTGAGGGGGGCTATAATTCCGGCTACCACATCCCCTATTCTGATTTCCATCCCCATTGGTTAGTTTTACCTGCTCGTAAAATTCATCCAAATGAAACCACACAGTATGTAGTCTTTTGCACCCACGGGTCCGTCTGTGAGATGGCGCGTAGCCATAATTCGTTATTTTTTATTGCAGTGATTATCAGTCCATTATATGAATATATCACAACACCTTTATCCATTCGAATAATGACAGACACGTTTGGGGCTGTTGTAAATAAGGCTCGTTATGTACATCCTTGGTCACGTGTACTTTGGAAGACCTGTATACTCATTTCACTTAGAAATCTACTCAGTAGTAGGACTGCTGGTTGAGGGCACGTGCATGTTTATATTTATAAATATGTCTGAACAGCTTTCCAAAGCGATGATGTCAATGCTCATTCCCATCAAGAATGTGTTAGAGTTCCGGTTGCTTCACACCCTCGTCATCTCTTGACCTGGTCACTTCTAAAAAATGTTAACCATTTTGCTAGGCCTGGAGTGATACCTGTGCGATTGTGGCTTTCACGTACATTTCTTTGACTACCAATGACGTTGAGCTGACGCACGGGCTTATTGACCACTTGAATGTCCTTCTTTGTGAAGTGCTGGTCCAAGCCTTTTACCCATTTTTATTAGGCTACTTTTCTTATGCATTTGTAGGAGTTCTTTTGCATTTTATACATAAAAGTCTTTTGTTAGATATAGTTATCACAAATATCTTTTCTCAGGTTGTGTCTTGACTTTTACTTCCTTAGTGGTGTATGTGTGTATATATATATATTTTAATGTTTATTGATTATTATGAGAGAGAGAGAGCGTGGGAGCAGGGGGAGGGGCAGAGAGAGAGAGAGAATCCTGAGCTGTCAGCACGATGCGGGGCTCGATCTCATGAACTGTGAGACCATGACCTGACCTGAAATCAAGAGTCAGATGCCCAACCGACTGAGACATCCAGACGCCTATATATATATACATATATAAAATCATAATATAATATAACATATAGAATATATATGAAATTTAGCTTTCCTCTCGTAAAATAGACATAACATGAAGTCGTCTCACCCATGTTTAAGCGTACATCACCATCGCAGCAATCACCATCGTCCATCTCCCAAACTTTTCCACCTTGCAAAACTGAAACTCTGTGCTGAGTAAACATTCCTTTATCTCTCCAGCCCCTGACAACTACCAACCTCCTCTCTACCACTGGGAATGTGACTACTCCGGGTTCCTCATATGAGTGGAATCCTACGGAATTTGCCTTTTGTAATTGGCTAATTTTACTCAGCTAAATGTCTTCAAGGCTCATCCACGTGGTAGCGTGTGCCAGAACTTCCTTCCTTCTTAAGGCTGAATAATATTGTGTGTACACGCCATGTTTTGTTTCTCTGCTTGTCCGCACACAGGTGGATCGCTTCCACTTTGGGGCTGTTGTGAATAATGTTGCCGTGAAATTGGGTGTACGCTTACCAGTATATATTTTTTTTTTTCAACGTTTTTTATTTATTTTTGGGACAGAGAGAGACAGAGCATGAACGGGGGAGGGGCAGAGAGAGAGGGAGACACAGAATCGGAAACAGGCTCCAGGCTCCGAGCCATCAGCCCAGAGCCTGACGCGGGGCTCGAACTCACGGACCGCGAGATCGTGACCTGGCTGAAGTCGGACGCTTAACCGACTGCGCCACCCAGGCGCCCCACCAGTATATTTTAAGGTTCAGAAGTTCTTTTTTTTCGACCTTCAAAATAATTATTTTTGTTATTTGACGAGCAGGGTTATTGCTTTATACTAACCTTCAGTTCGCATCAAAATCCTGTACACACTATAGGTGATCCACAGAACTGGCTGGTTCAGAAAAGAACGCATACGACTAATGACCAACAACATGTTTAAGCATTTGCTCTATGACAGATACTTTTTTTTTTTTTGCTGCCATTTTTGTTTGTTTGCTTGTTTTTGTTTTATTTTTAAATCAATTAATTAATTGTTTAATTTACATCCAAGTTAGTGAGCATATAGTGCAACAATGATTTCAGGAGTCGATTCCTTAATGCTCCTCACCCATTGAGCCCATCCCCCCTCCCACAACCCCTCCAGTAACCTTCAATTTGTTCTCTGTATTTGAGTCTCTTCTGTTTTGTCCCCCTCTCTATTTTTATATTATTTCTGCTTCCCTTCCCTTATGTTCATCTGTTTAGTATCTTAAATTCCTCGTGAGTGAAGTCATATGATATTTGTCTTTCTCTGACTAATTTTGCTTAGCACAATACCCTCTAGTTCCATCCATATAGTTGCAAATGGCAAGATTTCATTGTTTTTGATTGCCGAGTAATCCTCCATTGTATATCTATACCACATCTTCTTTATCCATTCATCCATCGATGTACATTTGGGCTCTTTCCAGACTTTGGCTATTGTCGATAGCGCTGCTATAAACATTGGGGTGCATGTGCCCCTTCAAAACAGCACACTTGTATCCCTTGGGTAAATACTTAGTAGTGCAATTACTGGGTCGTAGGGTAGTTCTTTTTTTAATTTTTTGAGGAACCTCCATACTGTTTTCCAGAGTGGCTGCACCACCTTGCACTCCTACCAGCAGGGCAAAAGAGATCCTCTTTCTCCGCATCCTCGCCAACATCTGTTGTTGCCTGAGTTGTTGTTAGCCATCCTGGCAGGTGTGAGGTGGTATCTCACTGTGGTTTTGATTTGTATTTCCCTGATGATGAGTGATGTTGAGAATTTTTTTCATGTGTCAGTTGGCCATCTGGATGTCTTCTTTGGAGAAGTGTCTATTCATGTCTTTTGCCCATTTCTTCACTGGATTATTCGTTTTTTGGGTGTTGAGTTTGATAAGTTCTTTATAGATTTTGGATACTAACCCTTTATCTGATATGTCATTTGCAAATAACTCCTCCCCTTCCTTTGGTTGCCTTTTAGTTTTGCTGATCATTTCCTTCGCTGTGCAGAAGGTTTTTATTTTGATGAAGTCCCAATAGTTCATTTTTGTTTTTGTTTCCCTTGCCTCTGGAGACGTGTTGAGTAAGAAGTTGCTGCGGCCAAGATCAGAGAGGTTTTTGCCTGCTTTCTCCTCGAGGATTTTGATGGCTTCCTGTCTTACATTTAGGCCTTTCATACATTTTGAGTTTATTTTTGTGGATGGTGTAAGAAAGTGGTCCAGGTTCATTCTTCTGCATGTCGCTGTCCAGTTTTCCCAGCACCACTTGCTGAAGAGACTGTCTTTATTCCACTGGATATTCTTTCCTGCTTTGTCAAAGATTAGGTGGCCATACGTTTGTGGGTCCATTTCTGGGTTTTCTCTTCTGTCCCATTGATCTGAGTGTCTGTTTTTGTGCCAGTACCATACTGTCTCGATGATTACAGCTTTGTAATACAGCTTGAAGTCCGGGATTGTGATGCCTCCTGCTTCGGTTTTCTTTTTCAAGATTGCTTCGGCTATTCAGGGTCTTTTCTCGTCCAATACAAAGTTTAGGATTGTTTGTTCTAGCTCTGTGAAGAATGCTGGTGTCATTTTGATAGGGATTGCGATGTTCAGACGTTCTTAATGTTAGTCAACTCCAAGTTATAACTTTTTTCTGTTATTATCTGTGGTTTTTATATCACATGTAATATTTGCATGTCCCAAGGTCATGAACCTAGCCTCTTACGATTTTTCTACAAGTTTTATTGTTTTACTTTTAACATTGAAGTCCCTAATTCTTTGGGAATGATGTGAGGGAAGAATCAAGTTTCACTTTTTTTTTTTTCCATATGGATGTCCAGTCGATCATCACCATTGATTGGAAAAATCATCCTCCCCACTGCATTTCAGTTTGCCTTTATTGCAAAAGAGAGATTGTACCCATCCAAGGTCAGGCGAAGAGACCAGTGGAACTTACACAGTTTGTTCCTGGAGTCCCCGTTTTGTTCCTTTGGGCTAGTTGTATAGCCTTGTGCAATACCACACTGTTTTCTCTATTATGGCTTTGCTATAAACTGTGATCTTGGTAGTGTGAGTCTTCCAACTTGCCCTTTTTCAAGATAATCTTTATTATTCTATTGCATTTCCATGTAAATTTCATTTAAAAAATTTTTTTTAAGTTTATTTATCTGGAGAGAGAGTGGGCACAAGTGGGGGAGGGGAAGAGAGAGAGGGACAGAGAGAATCCCAAGCAGGCTCCACACTGTCAGCACAGAGCCCATTCCGGGGCTCAATCCCACGAAACGTGAGGTCATGACCTGAGCCGAAATCAAGAGTCGGTCGCTTAATCGACTAAGCCACCCAAGTGCCCCTCCACATAAATTTTAGAATTAGCTTGTCAATTTCAACCAAACACCTTCTGGGATTTTTATTAGGATGACATTGAATCTATAGATCAATTTAAAAATAATTGACTTCTTAACAATACTGTTTCAATCCTTGATATCCCCCCGTTTATTTAGGTCTTTTCATTTATTTCAGCAATGCTTTGTAATTTCAGCGTAGAGGCCTGGACATTTTTGTTGCCTGCCTCCTCAGGTATTTGGTGCATCCCAATGTTCTTGTAAATTGTTTATTTCACTCATTATTGTTTGTTTCTTAGTATAAAGAAATAGAATTGATTTCTGTATATTGACCTTATATCCAGTAACTTTACTAAATTCAGTTTTAATTCTAATGGTTTACCTGTAGATACTTAAAAAAATGTTTTTTTTTTAATGTTTATTTATTTTTGAGAGAGAGAGAGAGAGAGAGACACAGAGCGAGCAGGGGAGGGGCAGAGAGAGAGGGAGACACAGAATCCGAAGCAGGCTCTAGGCTCCGAGCTGTCAGCACAGAGTGTGACACAGGCCTTGAACTCACAAACGGTGAGATCATGACCTGAGCCAAAGTCAGACGCTCAACCGACTGAGCCACCCAGGTGCCCCTACCCATAGATTCTTTTGGATTTTCTGCATATACATCGATGTTGTGGTGTGATACAATGATGTGTTATCTGATCACATCAAATCACCTGCAGAGAGTGTGGATTGTTTGCCACCACCAGAAACTTACCCCTGGGTCTGACCTGGAGGTGATCTGTGTATTTTCAGCTCACATTTCATTGGCCTGAGCTACGCACATGACCTATCCAGCTGTCGGGGGTTGGAAGTACAGGGAACAGGTGAAGTATTTACTGAGCATTGCTTTTATTAGAATGATGGCCTCAAGGTCCTGAGAGAGAATAAGCGTCAACCGAGGATTTGATCCTCTGTGAAAATATCGTTTAAAAATGAGGACTTCAGAAATTTTAAAAAAGCCACGGGGCGGGGGGAGGGGGCGGCGCCTGTGTGGCTCAGTCAGTTAAGCGTCTGACTTTGGCTCAGGTCACGATCTCACGGTTTGTGGGTTCAAGCCCCGCACTGGGCTCTGTGATGATGGCTCGGAGCCTGGAGCCTGCTTCGGGTTCTGTGTCTCCCTCTCTCTATGCCCCTCCCCTTCTCACACCCTGTCTCTCTCTCAAAAAAAATAAACATTAAAAAAAATTTTTTTTTAAAAAGAGGACTTAAGGAGATATTCTGAAACAAAAACAGACTCTTCCCACAGCCCGGGTGATTCATCACCACTGACCGGTTCTCCTACGGAGCAGGCCCGAAACCAGAGAGGGACTGTGGTCTGTTCCTCCCACCCCAGGAAACAGAGTGAGGCAACATGGGGGAGTGAGGCACTTGGGAACTTGGGAACTCTCTGCTTTCTTAATTCCTAAAGATGACGAAGGCAAATGAATGAGACCAGAGCTGGACATTTTTGTTTGTTTGTTGAGGAAACTTATCTTTTGTCTTATCTTGAGCAGGACCGAGTTCTCTGATTTCTAAGAGAGCAGGAGTGATCACACTGGGATGGTGGGGGAGGAGAGAAAGAATGGTGGGGGGAGGAGGAGATGGGGAGAGAGAGAGAAAAGGAGGGGAGAGGAGGAGGGGGGAGAGAGAGAGAGAGAGAGAAGGAGGAGGGGGAGGGGGAGGGAGAAGGAGGGAGAAGAGGAGGGAGAGGAAACAGATTGCAAATACCCTTCAGAGGGTATTTGCAAAACATTTGGCCAGCCGGCCCTTGAGCCACACACTCGGCTTCTCAGGCTTCTCAGCCTCCCTAGAAACCACAGAGAAGACAGATGCTCTACTCGGGATGGGAACCGGAAGCGGGTTTGGAGCTGGCCACAGCAACTGCTGTGTCCTGATCTAGCTTCTGAAAAGAGGGAACTTTGTTTGTATGAGGGACAAGAGCAGCGTATGAAAGAAAAACACGTAACATGTTGTCCGTGCATTTGCTTATTGAAGGGCGTGCGCGCGCGTTGACATTGGGCAGCCGGAGGATGTGACTGCAGTGGACAGTTGTTATTCTTTTTGCCTCTTAGACAGTTTGGGGGAGTTCCCTGCGTGGTCACTCTTGGCAAGGAGAGCCTGGCGTCCGCTGCGGAAATCAGACACTCGTTCCAGCCTCTCTTGGTGCAGAGTCTCCCAAACAGAGGGCCCCACACCAGACTTCGAATTCTAAGATCCACCCAGGATGCGTTCCGGCGATGGCAGCCGCCAGTGGGCAGGGTCCCAGCGAGGCTGCCCCCACTGATGCCATTGGTGCTACAGCCTGAGGGGCTCCTCGCCAGCCCAGTCGGCAGGTGATCCTGGGACTGTCGTCTCAGATACAGGGCACCCAGACCGGTTTCCTCTCGTTAGTCCTGAGACAGCTCACGCTCTTCAATACATTACTTCCCTGATTCAGCTGGTTGGGGTTTGAGGCGCCTGCGTAGCTCAGTCGTTTGAGTGTCTGCTTCTTGATTTCTGCTCGGGTCATGATCCCAAGGTTGTGGGGTCGAGCCCCACACCAGGCTCTGCACTGAGCATGGAGCCTGCTTGAGATATTCTCTCTCTCTCTCTCTCTCTCTCTCTCTCTCTCTCTCTCTCTTTTCCACTGTCCCTCTCCCCTCCACACACTCTCTTTCTCTCTTAAAAAAAATAAGGGGCACCCAGGTGACTCAGTCAGTTAATCGTTCAACTTCGGCTCAGGTCATGATCTCACGATCCGTGGGTTCGAGCCCTGCGTCAGGCTGTGCTGACAGCTCAGAGCCTGGAGCCTGTTTGAGATTCTGTGTCTCCCTCTCTCTCTCTCTGCCCCTCCCCTGCTCATGCTCTGTCTCTGTCTCTCAAAAATAAATAAACATTAGAAAAATAAATAAAGTAAAATAAAATTAACTGGTTGGGGCTCATTTAAGTTGTTAGCAGCTGGGAATCAAACGTGCTGCAAATACATTCTTCGGCCCCTCATTTGCCATTTAACTTGGCTAGTTTTAAAATCTGACATAGTCAACTAATTTTCCTTTCAGGTACCTGGAGTTCATGCCGTGCTAAGAGAGGCCTTTATCAATCCAATATTATGAAAAATATTCTTCTGGTGTTTTACACTTTTATGCTTTATGTTAAAGTCTGATTTTGCTGTTGGTTTCCGATAACCTTTGGTTTGATAGTTTTTCCTTGTATTTCCAGCTTAATATGAGTTTTTACTTGGGGTTTATTACATGACTTCATTTATTTTTAAATGCTTATTTAATTTTGAGACAGAGAGAACGTGAGTGGGGAGGGGCAGAGAGAGAGGGGGACAGAGGATCCAAAGCGGGCTCCGGGCTGACAGCAGAGAGCCAGATGCGGGGTTCGAACTCACGAACCACGAGCTCCTGATCTGAGCCGACACTGATGCTCAACCGACTGAGTCACCCAGGCGCTCCTGGAGTTTATGACACGACTTTAAATATTTGCTCTGTAGCGGCTCCTGGCCAGGGGACCCCACCTGGACAGGGAGGGGGCAGGGGAGCTCTGGGAGGAAGGGGAGGGGCTGCTGCACCTCTGAGCCACCCCAGCGGCACAGGGGGCTCTGAGTCAGAGAACTCCGAGGGCAGCAGCTGCTGGGCTCTCATAACGCCAAGGTCCCGTGTCGTCACAGCTACCCGGTGAGGCTTTCAAGGGGCCTAGACAGCAGGCAGGCCCTAACTGGTGAAAAATCTGCTTGTCCAGGCTATTTTAAAAATCACTGGCTGTGTAAAAATTCTAATTTGGTGCCAGTGGGCTTTGGAGTCAACAGGTCTCGGCCTGCGGTGGGGAAACGACAAGCCGGGGCCAATGTACAGAGGCCACCCCTGGCCCAGTCATGTAACAGGAGATTAGACACAGCCCAGGCCTGAAGTTTGTAATAAAAGGAGTGAAGGCTACTCCTTACTTGGCCAGGCACCGTGCGGTAGACACAGAGGCCCCCTGTGTCTGAGGAGGAAGAAAGTCCGGGAAAACTGGCCGGTCCCAGCGTCGTACCGACGAACCGTCAAAGATGATTAAGGATGACGGGCTGCGCGGAGTTTCTCGTCCTGTGAACAAGTGGGGGCCGAAGGCTCCACGCAGCACACATTCCTTCTGTGGAAGCCCAGGGGGGAGAGGCAGGGCCGGGAAGACAGGACTTAAAAGGCAATAATAATTAAAAAAAACAGACGGGGTGCCGGGGTGGCTCAGTTGGTGGAGCGTCCAACTTTTGATTTCGGCTCAGGTCATGTTCTCAGGGTGGTGGGATCGAGCCCCGAGTCAGGCTCCGTCCTCAGCACGCAGCCCACTTACGACTCTCTCTGCCTCTCCCCAACCCCCCAAAATAAAGAAATTTAAAAAATAAATAAATAAATAAAAATCCAGAGCCAAAGCAGTGCCAGTAATATGTGAAATTATCTCACGCTTTCCTGTGTTAACTCATTTCTCTCCTCAACGAATCGCCGAAGTGTCCTTCTCCCGTTTTTAAGATGAGCACACAGGTACAGAGAGGTTGATTTACTTACCCAAGGCCACACAGCAAGTAAACGGTAAAGCCTGACTTTGAACTCAAGGCAATTTACGCCAGGGTCTGTATGCAATCCACAAAATCAGGGCTGGGGGCAAAGAGGTTGTGGGAAGGGAAGAAAAGGAAATGACGTCAGGGAATTAGCAGGTGGTTTTGCTGGTCTCATCTGCCAGGCTCCAAGGAGAAAAAGGTATCCTGATGGGGGGGGATGTATTCTGTGGTGTTGTAAGAGCAGGATCTGGACACCCAGCGTGGGAGGGCGGAGCAGAGGGGGGACCCTGGGTGCGGGGCAGGGAGAACAGCCCGTTTCCACTCCTCTGCACACTCTCTACCCCTCCCCTCGCTTCTCCTCCCCCCCTACTTACTCTGCCCCATCCCCCCAAATAAGTTTTCTTGGATAAGAGCTGACTCCCCGAAGCAGGAGGGCAAGAGGGGAAACTCGGGCCAGAATCAGCCTGACCTAAGTCTCCAGGACCAGCGGACCCACAACTGCCCTGTTGGTGAACAGCAAGCTCCAGGGACGCACCTGCAGCCTGGTTTGGGGGTGGGGGAGGCGCCCTGTGGAGACCCCTCCCCCCCTCCCCCACTGAGCAGAGGCCTTTGCTGGACGCTTGCACATCTCCCTGGGGCCTCTCCCGGGCTCTCCCTCTCCTGGATTCCTTCAAGTCTGCCTGGTTGTCCCGCCTTAGGACTGATGAGGCGGCCGTGCGTGTCACTACTGCTGGCTCTTAGGGTCCTGCAGTCTCCCCCAAAGACGCAAGGCCTGTGAGCACCATCAGCCCCCTGGCACAGGTGGGCAGGGCTCTGCACGAAGGGTGGGTCTTCACAGGGCACAGGGAACGTGTTGACCCCCGCAGCCTGGGGGACAGGTGTCTATCATTTGGTCTTTAATATGCAGGCACCTAGTCACCAGTGAGTTCCAGCTGCTTTTCACGTATTTACTGGCCACTGAGCACCCTCTTTTGTGAGCTCCCTAGTCAAGCTGCTTACCTGTTTCTCTATTACGTGTCTTTTTCTTATTCATTGGCCGGAGTTTGTTATCTTTTCTGGATACGGGCCTTTCGTTGATCCGGCGACCTTGCGGTAATGAAAACAGAGGCTGGAACCAGTCAGGGCCAGGTCAAGCGGGCCAGGAAGCCACAGGGAAAAGCTTTAACTTGAACTCGAGACCCATGGGGACCCAGAGAAGGATTCCTTGCCTCTGGGCTACTCCAAGTTTGGTCTGCCTCTAGCGGGGCTCCCTGGGAGTTTGGTTAGCAATGCAGAATTTGGGGCACCTGGGTGGCTCAGTTGGTTGAGCACCTGACTCTTAATTTTGGCTCAGGTCACGATCCCAGGGTCGTGGGATCGAGCCCCGTGTTGGGCTCTGCACTGCATGTGGAGCCTGCTTAAGATTCTCTCTCTCTCTGTGTCTCTGTCTCTCTCTCTCTTTCTCTCTCTCCCTCTCCCTCTGCCCATCTCCCCTGCTTATGTGCTCTCTCTCTCTCTCTAAAATAAAAAATAAAAAACAAGAGAAATGCAGAATTTTACACCGTGTCCAAGACGAGTGAAACTGAGCCAGCCATCGGACCGGATTCCTGGGGACTTGTGTCCACACTGAAGTCTGAGAAGGGCTGGTCTACAGGGGAACCTCAGGATCACACTCCTGCTTCAGAACGTTCCCCACGACTGGGGCACCTGGGTGGCTCAATCAATTGGGCGTCTGACTTCAGCTCAGGTCATGATCTCACACTCCATGAGTTCGAGCCCCGCGTCGGGCTCTGTGCTGACAGCTCAGAGCCTGGAACCTGTTTCAGATTCTGTCTCCCTCTCTCTCTGCCCCTCCCCTGCTTGTGCACTCACGCTTGCTCTCCCTCTCTCTCTCTCTACAATAAATAAACGTTAAAAAAAAACAGGAAAGAAAGAAAGATCACCACGACTGTAAAGGACGACTGGATGCGGACCCAGCCACAGCCATGGTTCTGTTCCAAGGTAAATACACTCATTCCCTTGAGCTGTTCGTACAACAGGTCTTTTTTTCTGAGAAGGCCAAAACAGGCGCCTCCCCAAACCTGGTGATAAGTGGCTGTATATTTACTGAGCTCTTTGTCAGCTGCCCGGGCGGCTGACACGGAGGACAGCGGGACAGCGATCAGCTGCGCCCTGGACCCTCGGAAACCCGGTTCAAAGCCACCTCACCTCATCTCATCTCATCTCATCTCATCATCTGCCTAAAGTTCCAAAGTTAGAGAGACCTTTCATTCAGTTATGGGACCCCGCGTAGAGGCCCAAGGTGGCACGACTGTGGAGCTGGGGAGCCCACCCTCGTCGGCTGTGCGCCCAAGAAGAGGAGCCGGAGTAAGTACCTCACTTGCCGGCACTGCGCTCCCCGCGGCTGTGACACGCGGGGAACGTAAGCTCACTCACCTGACAAAGGGCGTTGGAAGCCACATGGGGCGAAAATGTGTGTGAAGTCCTTTGTGAACCACCCTGCCTGTCAAACTATCAGTTTGCACACTGATTATCACCCCGGGGGCCGCATCGAAAGGGATTTGTCTTCTCTTCCTGACGTGTATCTGAAGCGTCTGTGTTTCTTGCGATGAACCTGTAAAAAGTATGTGTATGTCGGTTTTGGGTAAGAGGCTAAAGGATAGAATTTATCCAGTTTCTGGATATATTCTATAAAGTAAATATAAGATATTAGGAATCAAAATGCTTTTCTTCTGTGTTCCTAAGAGCTGATGGCATGCCAAAAAATCTGTATCTATATTGATGTCAATGTCTACGTCTATCTCCATATCCAAATCCATATCCGTATCCATATCTATATCTATAGCTAAATCCATATCCAAATCCAAATCTAAATCTAAATCCAAATCTATATCTGTATCTATGTCTGTCGATGTCGATCTCTATGCCTATATCCATATCCATATCCAAATCCATATCTACATATCTATATCTCTATCTCTATCTCTATATCTATATCTATATCTATATCTATATCCATATCCATATCTATATCATCTATGTCATCTATATCTATATCCAAATCTAAATCTAAATCTATCTATATCTATATCTGTATCTATATCCAAATCTGTATCTATATCGACGTCAATGTCTATGTCTATATCCATATCCAAATCCATATCTATATATCTATATCTATATCTATATCTATATCTATATCTATATCATCTATATCTATATCCAAATCTAAATCTAAATCTAAATCTAAATCTATCTATATCTATATCTATATCTGTATCTATATCCAAATCTATATCTATATTTATATCGACATCAATGTCTATGTCTATATCCATATCCAAATCCATATCTATATATCTATATCTATATCTATATCTTATCATCTATATCTATATCTAAATCTAAATCTATCTATATCTATATCTATATCTATATCTGTATCTATATCCAAATCTATATCTATATCTATATCGACGTCAATGTCTATGTCTATATCCATATCCAAATCCATATCTATATATCTATATCTATATCATCTATATCTATATCCAAATCTAAATCTAAATCTAAATCTAAATCTAAATCTATCTATATCTATATCTGTATCTATGTTCAAATCTATATCTATATCTGTATCGACATCAATGTCTATGTCTATATCCATATCCAAATCCATATCTATATATCTATATCATCTATATCTATATCCAAATCTAAATCTAAATCTATCTATATCTATATCTGTATCTATATCCAAATCTATATCTATATCTATATCGACGTCAATGTCTATGTCTATATCCATATCCAAATCCAAATCCATATCTATATCTATATCCATATCCAAATCTATCTCTATCTCTATCTCTATCTCTATCTCTATCTCTATCTCTATCTATCTCTACCTCTGTCTCTATCATCTATCTATATCCCAGGACACAAACATTACAAAATTGTCACACACATGCACACCCCAGTCATCACAAGCAGCTTGCAAAGGCACAGCTCCGTGGCTCTTGTGCTGAGGGTTGTTATGGAAAATCTGAAGCCCATGTGCTTGGTGGCCCGGGGGTCCCTTTGTTCCATGTGGATTCTGGTAACTTTGCTAGACTGTGGCCCGGTACCACCTTTCAGTGGCCACTTTTCCTGGGACGTGGTGTGCTTCTTTGTGTCCAGAAGGATTTCTTGAATTTTAACTTTGTTTTATTTTATATTTTTAAAGATTTTATTTTTGAGTAATCTCCATGCCCCCCATGGGGCTCGAACTCATGACCCCGAGATGAAGAGTTGCACATTCCACTGACTGAGCCAGCCAGGCACCCCTTGAATTTTAACTTTAAATACTCGTTCTGTTCACACTTTTCAGTATTCTTCTTTGGAAGTTCCACCTCGCATGCATTGGATTTTGCCTTTATTCCGTGTATTTTTTGCCAGACCTTTGTCTTCATTTCATTTTGCTCATTGACCTCATTTTTGTCTTTGTTGTCGATTACTATTTCTTTTTTAACAGTGTCTTTTTCCCCTTGTGTGAATTCTGTTATCTCACTTATTTCTGCAATGGCTTTATTTTCCTTCTCTCTTCTTTGTTAAGCTTGACCAGTTTCCTCTTAACTGCCTCCTGTTTTGCCGTGTCTTCCCTGAGCCCTGAGATCACGTGTTTTGCTCTTCTATCATAAAGGAAATCGCTTCACTCGCTTTAAAAAAATGAATTGCAAAAGAATTGTTGATAATTTTCATCAGCTTTTTGGCAACACCTTTCTGGTGAGTGTTCTTTATCTGCCATTTCTTTCTGATTTTCTTTTTCCAGTTTCCATTTGGACCTTGGACCTATATATATGTTTTATTGTGGTAAAATATAGGCAGCATAAACCGAACCATTTTAATCATTTTTTAGGTGTACCCTTCAGCAGTATTGAGTACATGTACGTTCTTTTGCACCCATCTCCAAAACTTTTTCATCTTCCCACACTGAAACTCTGTGTCCATTAAGCACTAATTCCCCATTCCTGCTCCCCCCTCCCCTCCCCACCCCACCCCTCAGCTCCTGCCGGCCACTTTTCTACCCTCCATCTTTGTGAACTTGACTCCTCCAGCACCCGCATATAAATGGAATCCTACAACATTTGTCTTTTGTGTCTGACTCATTCCACCAAGCGTAAAGTCTTCAAGGTTCACCTGTGGTGTGGCATGTGGCAGAATTTCACTCCTTCTTAAGGCTGAATCATATTTCATGGTATATTTTGTATATCTATTCCATATCCCACATGTTATGTTTATCTACTTACCCATTTGTGTTGTTTCTACCTTTTGGCTATTATGACTAATGCTGCCGTAAACACGGGTTTACACATATCTGCTGGAGACCCTGCTTTCAGGGTCTTTTTGAATATCTACCAGGCAGTGGAATTTCTGGAAATACAATAATTCTACTTTTAATTTTGGGGGGTAACTGACCTACCCGTTGGCTGCATCATTTTACATTCAATACCCTAGCAATGCACAAGTTTCTTTACCCTCTTGCCAACCCTTGTTATTCTCTCTCTCTCTCTCTCTCTCTCTCTCTCTTTACAATCTGTATCTTAGCAGGTATGAGATGGTCTCTCATTGTGGTTTGGGTTGGCATCTCCCTGATGATGAGTGATGTGGAGCATCTTTTCGTGAGTTTATTGGCCATGTTTATGTCATCTTTGGAGAAATGTCTGCTCAGGTCCTTAACCCGCTCTTCAGTTGGGTTGATTGTTGTTGGTGGGTTAATATTTTTTTTGTGGAGACCTTGTTTGGGTTGCTTGCTGTTGGACCAGCTATTTATGGGAGATTGAAATAAGGAAGAAGTCAGGACTGTGTTTTATGGCAACAGAACTGTTCTTTCTGATCTGGGGTGTTCTGCACGAGTTTCTGTTTCTGTTTCCCCCAAGCAGGGGAATCGGGCAGTTTTCAAACTGTTCACAACGCTGACCCTCTTCTCCTCTCGTCTCAAGGACAAACTGCCTCCTCCAGATTCAGCTCGTCTCACCGGCTTTCCTCATTTAGTGCATTGATTCTTGGAGCCAGTCCCGATTTGGTGCCAACCCGCACACTTTATTCTCACCATTTTAAAAAGGGATTTTACTTTTGCACTTCGGGAATGCCCTTCACCTTGAAGAGGGGCATTTTTCTTTGCAATTACTGGCATCGTCTCTCCTTTTCCTGCCAAAGCCCTGCTCATTCTTCTTGCGTTTGGCAAAGTGGGAAAAAACGTTACCTGTTTCTCACGGTTTCTAATAGATGATGCCTCCGTCCTTTCCTTGTTGCTTTTGAGTAATTGCCAAGAGAAGTTGACAAGTTGCTCCAGTCGTCCGGCACCCATTTATCCAGAAGTTCCAGCAGCATCACAGGATAACGGAGACATTATCTCTGTTCTGGGGCCTTCCCTCTGCTTCTATCTCTCAGGCAACTTCCTCCCTGAGTCGTTAGGGGAGCCCTTTCATTCCCCAATTTCCTCTATAATATTGGCACTTGCCAGGGTTCTATTCTTGGCTCTCTCCCCGCTTCTAGGCTCACCGCCTTCCATAGATTCCATATGTTTACCAATTCCTAGGTCTGACTCACTGGGTCTCAGCTCTGGGTGAAGCCACCCTCCCCGCCCCCAACCTGACTGTGGGCTCTGTTTTCTCCTTTAGGAGGTGAAACTACGTCTCTTCTGGCTCAAGGCCCATTGTCACCTGTAGAGAGAGAGGCGCAAAGGGGGCTTCGAAGCTCTATGACTACACCATCACCTGGAATCTACCCAGGTAACACCCCCCTTTTCTCAGTAGATTCCTCTGACTACAGCGCCCTCTCTCAACCTATAATGGAAGATGCGGGAGATTGGCAAGTGACTCGGGGCCCTGAGTGTGTGTGATCCCAGTTCCTAAAGCGAAGGTGAGGGTCTAAGGTCTCATTCCTACCCTATTTCCTGCACAATCTGGCTCACACCCGTCTCACAATTTGACCAACCGCATCCAGGGCCCCTTAGCCACAGGGACGATATTTTATAAACCCCAAATCAGAATACATATCCAGATCACGATATGACACCTGCGTGAGCCCCACCGACCCCGGCGACTCTCAGCCCGATTTGAATACTGTTCTGCATACGAGAGATATCCTGGAATGAAAAGGACCCGAAAGGTCAGCACAACAGGTTAGGAACGCTTGTCACGTGTGGAGTTTTTTAAAAGACGACAATATTGACACTTAACGACGTTAATTCGCCGGACTCTTGCTCGCCTTGGCATGTGCCCGGCGGTATTGCCTGTGCTAAATGCCTTTACCAAAGCGAGCTGGCGAGTTTATCGTGACCAGGGGGGTGAGGAATAAAGATGCCTCTTTATGAAGTTGTTTTTAGTTCACTGGTTTTCGTTGTGAAAGCAGCATGTGATTTCTGCAGCACGTTTCGGTAAGACAGATGAGGGGAAGGTACAGGTGTGGGTCGTTTGTCCCCTAAGCGTCTCTCCCCCGGGCTGAGCCTGCTCACCGCTGGGTGTAACTCCACCCAGAAATCCCCCCGTGGTCCTAGACCACTGCATATACAATCTTTTTAAAAATCGAGATTATGTTCTTCAATTTTTTTTTTTAACTTAACGCATTCTGGGTCTTCCTTCCAGGTCGGTTCGTGTAGATTGGTTTCATTCTTCTTTGTGTCCATAAGTCTTTCTTTTATATTGGTGTGTTTTCATGGGAACAGTCCCCCTCCAGGGGTATTGCAAATTGTTTCCATTTCTCTTGACCACCTCAAGGCACTATGTGCTGTTGTGTTTGCGTGGGGTGAATTTCTAGAGGGGGGATGGGAGCCTCAGCATATGCACGTTCTGTGCTTTGAGGACTCCAAATCATCCTTCCAAAAGTTCTATCACTTTGTGCTCCAACCAAGTGCCTGAGAATACACATTCCCCTCTCTCTTTCTCAGCAACACGGGATGCTTTTATTCGTTTCACTTTTGCCAAAGTGGTCAATGAGATGGTCAATGAGATCTTGCTGTGGTCTAGATATTCATTTTGGGGGCTGCTAATGATGTTAAGCATCTTTACATGTGTCCATTGGCCATTGTACTTCTTCCCCTGTGAAAGTCTTTTCGAAGAACACGAGAAATACCTGTTTATAGAAAATGAGGACAAGTGCAGTTTGAAATAGCTAGGATTTTGTTATGACCCTTTAAGTCTTCAAAAAAGAGGAGGTGTGGGCGAGGGCTGGGGCCAGGTTTCAGGCACAGGAAAGAGAAACATTTGTCAATCGCATTAAAAACCTTTAAAAATGAAAAGCTTCTGGGGTGCCTGGGTGGCTCAGTCAGCTAAGCATCTGGCTCTTGATTTCAGCTCAGGTCAAGACCTCACAGTTCATGAGATAGAAACCCACGTCTGGCTCTGCGCAGACAGCACGGAGTCTGCTTGGGATTCTTCCTCTCTCCCTCTCCCCCATTTGCGTGTGTGTGCACTCTCTTTCTCTCAAAAATAAATAAACTTAAAAAAAAATCAAAAGCATCCTGATGAAGATGTGGCAAACAAGAAAATCTGCAGATTCTTTTAAGCTTCCAGAAAACAAGCAATTCTCACGTCATATAAATTGCCCCAGAGACAGAAATCACAGCATGCAATTGAGCATATTCTACGATGTGAATATAACACTGATAATAAGCCTTGATTACCTGGAAGGGAAACCATAGCTCAATATTTATGACTCTGAGATGGACATATTGAATACAGTAGGGAATGTAAATCTATAATAGACTGATACAAAACCCTGCAATGACCAAGTTGGGTTCTTCACAGAACAGAAGGACATGGAAATTTACGCACACAATACATGGAAATTTACGCACACAATACACCTTATTCATGGGATAAATAAAAAAGGAAAATTATGATCATCTCATTAGAGTCTGAAAATTCAGCACCTAATCCTAAGAAAAATATTGAAATATAGGAATAAAACACACACCTTATCACGATGAACAGTGGTTTTTGTAAGCCAGCTGCCAACAGTGAAATACTAGGATCCATAAAATTAAGTAATTTAAGATTTCAAACTAACCCAATAAGGCATAGATCCAAAATAAGGAATATGAGTCTTAAAAAAAAAAAAAATAAGAAAGAAACCCAGCATTATGTATTCACGAAGCATTCATTCGACAACTATTATAATTAGTAAAACTTCAGTGAAGCCCAGAGGAGTATTAAGGATGAATATCTCTGTTGAGCAACAAAGCAGGTTAGAAAACACAACATTAGGGGCGCCTGGGTGGCTCTGTCGGTTGCGCGTCTGACTCGATCTCAGCTCAGGTCTTGATCTCAGGGTCGTGAGTTCAGGCTCTGCGGTGGGCTCTCTGCACTGGGCATCAAGACTACTTAAACACACACACACACACACACACACACACACACACGTTAAAAGATACTATTCACAATAGCATGAAAACAATTTGAAGTAACCGGGAAACAATGCCAGCCTGACCAAGAAGTAACAAATCTCGCTTCAAGGAGCTCACACCGTGCCACGGGGGTGCCACCCCGTGCCACGGGATAGGAACGTAGCAGATCCTCGGATTTAAGCAGGGGTATGTCCTGAGCCCTCCTCAGTGGCCTGTATCTGCACATACTACGACAGCAGATAACTGCCTTCGTGAAGTGTAACGAGAATCACGAGGAGCTCCCGGCCCCTGCGTGTGCGCCCTCACACCCACAACCGCAGGAAGCCAGGAAGCAGAGGGGGACACGGGAGCCCGTCACCGGCCCCGGCCGCCGCCCAGAGCCGCCGCTGCAAACAGGACGGGCTTGGTGCCATTACACACAGGCGGACTCATAGGGGTGTCGAGACCACGGCAACCCCGATGGGCCACGAGGTGCGGCCCCCTCTCGCCACGCAGCGCGGAGGAGCGCTATGGAAAAGGCTTGTCGCGTAATATTACGGTTTAAAGCCAGCACACACGGCGGCGATACGTTATCCAAAGCCCGTGGAAAAGGACATGCCCTTGAAGCTAACCGGAAGTGGGTGAGCCAAGTCGATGGTTCTGTTGCAGCCGTGGGGGTGTTTTGTGTCCAAGTACACGGAGGCTGCATCTCAAGCGATTTTTGAGCAAGAGAAAAAGCCGCGACGGAAGCGTCTTTAAACGGGGGCCAGTGTGCCGCGCTGCCCGTGCAGGGGGGACGCTCATTGTCCCTCTACCCTTCTGCGTTCTTAGCCTGAGGCCCTGTCATAAAAGACTGACGAGAGAAAAGTGAACGTGCGTGGCCTCACGTGCACGTGGGGAGTGGCTGAGGGGGAAAATGATTCCCCAAGGCGGCTGAGAATTCAGTCTTAAATGCCAATTTTTTTAAATTTTTATTTATTTATTTTTCATTTTTTTAATGTTTATTTTTGAGAGAGAGAGAGAGAGAGAGACAGAGCACAAGCGGCAGAGGGGCAGAGAGAGAGGGAGACACGGAATCCGAAGCAGGCTCCAGGCTCCGAGATGTCAGCACAGAGCCCGACGTGGGGCTCGAACCCACCAACGGCGAGATCATGACCTGAGCTGAAGTCGGACGCTTAAGCGACAGAGCCACCCAGACGTCCCTATTTATTTATTTTTGAGAGAGAGAGAGAAAGAGCGTGAGCAGGGAAGGGGCAGAGAGAGAGGGAGACACAGAATCCCAAGCAGTCTCCATGCTGTCAGCACAGAGCCTGAAACGGGGCTTGAACTCACAAAACCATGAGATCATGACCTGAGCTGAAACTAAGAGTCAGACACTTAACCTACTGAGCCACCCAGACCCCCCTTAAATACCAATTTAATAGGAAAAAGGGGGGGTAGGCCTCTTAGGGGGAAATAAATGCTTTCCAAGAAAGACGAATGGGCCCTTAGAAGAACAGGCAGGAGGTATGATAGCTTGTGACAAAGTGGGTCTGGGTGTGGTGTCGACCTCCAGTCTCCTGTGACAAGAGGCTGTGGACACCCCCAGGGGGCATCTAAGACATCAGAGCACCTCTCTTGGGATATGTCTTTAGGCAGAAGAGGGGAGTTCAGAGAAAGCCTCTTCCTGCCTTTGTATTTCAAGTGCCTTCAGCTCCAATCAATCAGTATCCCAAAGCGGCATCTTTTGGAGTGACACCTGTCACCCTCACCTGCCTGGTTGAAACAACCAGCCAGCCAATGGACTCATCTCTGCGGAGGCTTCAGCAGAGACTGGACAATCCTGCCGGGACTGTAGATGGTAGAGGGTTGGACAGAATGGTCTCTGCCTTGCCTTCAAATTTACAGTGACATAAATAACATGACCTTGACCATCTTGTGCCTGTCGTTGGCTTATTGGATGATTATCAGAAGGCTTGGTGACTTCATCTGTTAAGATCACGATTTCCTAAGTCTTTGGCCAACCTGCTTTGCCGCCAGAAACCTGAGAAATCGCCTGTTTTACTACCTTGTAGCTAGCAGTAGGTGTTATCAGAGTTTAATTGTTTGGTCAAAATCCTTAGGCCAATAAGCTATGAAATTTTTGAGATGTTAAGATTTTTTTAAAGTTTATTTATTTTGAGAGACAAGGAGAAAGAGAGAGAGAGAGAGAGAGAGAGAGAGAGAGAGAGAATCAGTGGGGGAGGGGCAGAGAGAGAAGGAGAGACAGAGAGCCCCAAGCAAGCTCCACCCTCCACGCTGAGCCTGACGCAGGGCTCGATCCCACAAATCCCACAAACTATGAAATCATGACCTGAGCTGAAATCAAGAGTCGGATGCTTAACCGACTGAGCCATCCAGGCGCCCCATAGACGTTAAGATTTTTGATGTCTTCTAACTGTTTTTCTTATCCCCCCAATTATAACTAGATAGTCCCTTTTGCGGGCACATCAGTAAATATCTCCGGGACAAGATGAGCACGCGATGCATACTCTTTCACCCAGAGGCCTGGGAAGGCTGGGGGACAGGAGCGGTTTGGACAGGTAATCCTAGAACAGGGATGTGTCGGGGGCGGGGGGGGGGGGTGGGGAATCCCCAGAATGTGCATTCTGGGAGGGCAGGGGTTTGGGCTGCCGTACTCAGCGCCATAATCCCAGCCTCTAGAACAGCGTCGGGCACAGACCTGACACTCAGGACATTTGCACGAGGGCAGGAAATCTGATTGTTAATATCCAAATTCCGTCGCTAGGCTGTCATCAGCCTCACAGTAGGCAACGCACAGATGTGTTCCAACTAAGTGGGCTGAAGTGCTCATCACGCGTTACCTCCCTTTGCAACCAGAAATGTGCAGAAACGGGGGGCTGGGGGGGAGGATTTACACATCCTCACAAAACTTGGCCCAGCCTCCCTCCACCTGTCCGTCCCTCTTCTGCTCTTTCGACCCCACCTCACGGCGCCGGTTCATCCTGAAGCGGCTCAGAACAGAGTCCTTCCCATGGGCTGCTGGCTGAGAAACCCCGCTCGGACCAAAGTTAATTAGGTCACTTGCACGGTGCCCGGACAGAGAGATGGTTTTCTCTTTCTTAGGGGAATAGTAGTCTCGACCGGCAGGTGGGGCCGGCCAGAAGCTTCTGGAAAACTGGAGTCCCGGGTTCTTACCCTAATTCCATCACAAACTGGGTTGTCATGTAGGGAAGGTCACCTCGCCCTTGGGCCAGCCTTCTCCTCTGTGACTGAGGGAGCAAATGAGGCAGGTGGCCGCTTTCCTTCCGTGTCAGGCCTGCAGAGGACATCACAGGCCGATGTAGCCTACACGTGTGTCGAAATAGTGTGAACATGGTCTGGACGTCCTTCCAGTAACGGCAGGGGCGTGGACGCCTTTGCCCTCTATGGACGGATGATCTGGGGAGCCTTCCACGAACACCCTATAGATCTAAGACAGGCTAGAGGGGGGCTGGACTCCTAGGCGTACAGAGACGTCCCAAAGAAAACTCCGAGCAAGCCTTTTTTTTTTTTAATTTATTTTTATTTTGTTTTTTTGTGATCTGTCCTCAAGATTCGCTTCTTTGTGTTTTTAAGTGTATTTATTTTGAAAGTGAGAACCGGCGGGGGAGGGGCAGCGAGAGGGGGAGACAGACGATCCAAAGCAAGCACGGTGCTGGCAGCACAGAGCCCGATGCGGGGCCCGATCTCGCCAACTGTGAGATCATGACCTGAGCCAAAGTCAGACGCTTAACCGACTGAGTCACCCAGGCACCTGTGAGCAAGCCTTTTTTTCGAGAGTGATGTCGTGACGGGGAAGGATGTCCAAAGGCCCCTCCCGCTTCCCTGGGCAAGGGTCACTTGGCTGGTCTACCTGAGGCTTTGCCCAAGGAGCAAAGAGATTGTCAAGGGTCTCTTTATGGAGGCCTTGGGGCTGCTTGGCCTCAGTATAGTTTTTCCACGAGCCCTGCCTTCTTTCCCAAACACCTCCTCTCCAGTATTGCTTACGGTATTCCTTAAACCCGTGCCCAATCTGTTGTAGACAGACAGGAACAAACCCAGGGGTCATACGAGTCAGATTCTGTTATGTGCCACAAGAGGCCGATTACAGCATCCTGCACCGTCCAGCAGGGTCCCCTTGGGAAGCTCCCGATCCTATCCGATAATTTCACTTAGAACGGGGATATTCTCAAAGACCCTGCCAAACTCTGGTGTTCCAGGAGCTGGACCAAAGGGATTCCACGGGAAAATTGAATGACGGCAGTCTCGTCTCCAAAGCATAGGGAAAATTTGAGTTAATGGAGAGAATTTTCTCAGCGGGACATTTTCTTTCTTCTCCACCACTTTTTCTTAGGATTACATGCTTCTCCTCCTTGCCTGTTCGCAAGCGAACAGAGCAGAAGCTTCTGTGTCGGGGTGCGACCACGTTCCCCAAATAACACAACGCTGGCAAGACAGATAGTACACCATTGGCCCTCCTCTATGGAAGATATTACATTACAATCAGGGTCTCACTGAAGGTTCTCTCTCCTTTTTCTTTGGAAGTATAGGCTATTCGATTAATTTCCTGAAATAATTCGATTACCCACACACGATACAAAACTCAAAAGGAACAGAAGGGCAAAGGTTAAAAGTAAATCTCCCTCAAACCTTTTCCCAGCTGCCTGGCTCTTTTGTCCAGAAGCAACCACAATTTCCCAGTAGATCCCCTTTTAACATCAAAAAAGAAAATCAAGCCACCTCCTCTCTATATAGGCTGTTAGGACTCTTATTTTCCTGGATAGAATTGTTTGCAATCTGTTATTAGTGTTTAAGTTTTATATGTATGCATATATACATATACATATACATACATATTCATATATATATATATGAATATGTGTATATATTCATTAAGAAAAGATTACAGAAGTCAGTCAATGTTTTCAGGATACATTTTATTCATCACATCAGTCTCCATTATGGGCAGAAGAAAGAGAGCTGTCCACGGTGAATGGACTGGGAAGCCGTTCTGGACGCACAGCACGATCGCTTGAACCGTGTCTCCTGCTATAAACACACGGTCCCCGGGGTCCCCGGGGTCCCCGGTCACGTTGCTCCCCACTTGTACCTTGATTTTCAGGGCCCTGCTCCCTGAATGTGTTAGAGAACTCCGATTAGCAGAAGTTTGTAGCTTACTGCTGAGCCTGCTCTAGAGTTGGAAAACGAACCAAGTGATACAAACTGTACATCCTGACAGAAGAGCTGACACGGTATAAGGAAGCATCTGTGCCAGGAAACCTATCCGAGGAGGAAAAAGTGTTTCTTTTCTGTTTCCCCTTGCAGAAGTATAAGCTGGAAAAGAGCATCAGAGAGCTGCACGCTATTGCCGACCAAGTGGACGCGACCCATAAGATGCTCGCCAAGACCAGCCTGGTGGCCGGTGCCTCAGACGCCCTCTCTGGCGTCTTAAGCATCTTGGGTTTGGCCCGGGTACCCGTGACAGTAGGGGGGAGTCTGATGCTCTCAGCGGTGGGGCTGGGCCTGGGGGCAGTCGCTGCTGTCACCAACATGTTGACGAGTGTCTTAGAAAATAGAAGCAATATGGCAGCCAGAGAAAGAGCCAGCAGACTGGTGCCTATGGAAACAACGACGGAGTACAAAGCTTTTGAAGAAATAAGGCTGTCTGAAATCAGTGTTGTGTGCATTGATAGGTGTGTCAGACTCATCAAGAAGGTCAAGGGACCTCGTGCCTCCCAGATGGCCAAAGCCAACTCTGGCTTCATGGCTATAGGTCAATACGGCCGTAAGCCGTCTCCCCTTCTGGAGGGCCGGAGGGCTGCAGAGAGCAGCTGAAGGCTCAGTCCTGTCCATGAGCAAAGGTGTCTGGATGCCGGGTGCTGCTGGGGCTGGCTTGTCACTTTTGCAAGACGTGCAAAGCCTCCTGCAGAGCCGGAAGCACCTGGAGGAGGGGGCGAGGGCAGAGACAGCCGAGGCACTGAGGACACTCGCCAAGGAGCCGGAGCAGGAGCTGAGGCAGCTCACCCGGCACCACAAGCTGACCATCCAGGGGCGGGGCTGCCGGAGAAGCCCGTTCCTGAAGGAGGAGGTAGGAAGGGGGTGCAGAAGGCAGACGTGGTCCCCGTCTTCCTAGAGCCTCCCAGGAGGCGAATGCTGGGTCGGTAGACGCATACACAAATACATGATCAGAACTGTCCTTTCTTCAGAGAGAGGACTTTGCCCACGCCCCTCACCTAAATTAGGCCCCTCCTCTTTCCAGAAGCCCACTGTTTTCTCTCAAGGCGCTGAGCACATGCTTTAGAAATCACATATTTCACGTAGGTATTCCCTGTCCGTCTTCCCGTACGATGCACCCTCTGGGAGGGCAGGGATGGGTCCCCAGCCTCCCGCAGCACCTGGCACGCCATAAGGGTGCCACAAACCTGTGTTGGACGACCTGAGGTGGCATTCCAAATGAGTTGGGAAAGGATTTTTATTTGAAAAAAACGGTTGATAGCTCTAGCCTCTCTTATTTGGGGATGTTCAATATCTAGCTTTAAAAACAGAAGTGAAAACTACCACATAGAGAATTTCAAAAACTCCTCTTTAATTTTACAGAGAGTATGAAATAAGACTGGGTAGCAAAGCCACTGACTGAGACCCTGACAAGGGACACACAAGCCTTTGCCGAAGGTGTGAAGGCTCATGAATTCATTCATTCATTCACAGTTTCTATTTTACTTTTTTAAATTTAAATTTATTTTTTTTTATTTTAGAGATAGGGTGTGAGCAGGGAAGGGGCAGAGAGAGAGAGAGAGAGAGAGAGAGGAGAGAGAGAATCTCAAGTAGGCTCCACGCTCAGCATGGAGTCCAATGCAGGGCTCGATCCCACAACCCTGGGATCATGACCTGAGCTGAAATCAAGAGTCAGACGCTCAAGTGGCTGAGCCACCCAGGTGGCCCCTTAGATTTTAATCAGCTGAGGTCGCGACAGGGTCCGAGGGCTGAAGGGAGTGTTCCCAAACTTGTCTGCATGTTGCAAGTGCCTGGGAAGCTGTGACAAATACTGATGAGCAGGTGAGTCCCGCTTGCTCTTAGGGACTGGGATTTAATTGATCTGGGGTATGACCTGGACTGGGGGGGGGGGGGGGTGTTGCAGAATCCCCAAATAATTCCGTTCTACAGCCAAGTTTCGGAAACTTTGCTTTTAAGGAGTGAGGTGTTCTTACTCACTGCATCAATATACTTTTACTCTTTGGGTACATATTCTAACTTCTTTTTTTTTTTTAACTTTTTAATGCTTTTTAATTTGTTTTTAAAGGAGAGAGAAGGACAGAGCATGAGCGGGGGAGGAGCAGAGAGAGAGGGAGACACAGAATCCCAAGCGGGCTCCAGGCTCCGAGCTGTCAGCACAGAGCCTGACGCGGGGCTTGAACTCACAAACCGCGAGATCATGACCTGAGCCGAAGTCAGACGCTCAACTGACTGAGCCCCTCTGACTTCTTTTTTTTTTTTTTTTTAATGTTCATTTATTTTTGAGAGAGACAGGATGAGCAGGGGAGGGGCAGCGAGCGAGAGTAAGAAAAAGAATCCCAAGTAGGCTCCACACTGTCAGCAAAGAGCCGGAGGTAGGGCTTGAACTCACGAGTTGTGAGATCATGACCTAAGAGTTGGACGCTTAACCGACTGAGCCACTCAGGCGCCCCATATAGTCTAGCTTCTTAATAACCAGAGGAAGATTTGGGGGTAAACTATGAGACACCAGGATTCGTATTCGAAAGCGTCTTGCCTGTCATGGAGTACAAGCCAGGTCGTCGTGAGAAAAGACACAGTCTCTGCTCTAATGGCCCTGGGGACCCAGCAGGGGGACAGACCCCAGATGAGCCATTAACAAGGAAGAGAGGTGGAAGGTACCACCCAAGGATCACAGGGGGCTGTGGGAGACCCTGACAGGGGTACCTACTCCTGGGTAGGCTCCTGATTCTGCTACGCGCGTGTGCAATCCTGGGCTCGCGTCTCTGCCGCGTCACCTCACTGAGCCCTGCGCGCACCCGGCTGTGTGCATCTCCAGCCAGAGGGGCCACTCGTTGTGGTATTCAATGCACAGACACCCACGGGGCGCCTCTTTGTCGGCAGTACTCCAGGCCCGGCCGCACGAGAGACACAGAAGGGCCCGGTGTGGAACGCGAGCCACATGCCAGCCCTGGCATGGCTGAACGCCCAGGTGAACCTTCTGGAAGATTCTAATTATTGCCACAGACGTGAGTAAACTACTCCCGTTTCCTCTGTGTCCTCGCCGGTCGAGCTGCCTCCACGGAACCTTGGTTTAGCAGAGGCAAAATACAAGTGTCCAACTAGGAAAACTCAGGGCAGGGAAATTTAATGATGGTCGAAGTCCAGCACTGGCCCATGGTAATCCCTGGGGGCTCCGGAACTACTCGGGACGGAAGGGAAATGTGCGAGAGATAAGATTTTCTGTGTGTACAGATGGGGTCGGGGGCCAAGGAGACTTAAATATGCATGTTAATTTAAGCTGAGGTTGGGCCACGTTTAGAGCACGTGTCTTCTCCAAATTGTACGTAACTACACAGAGCATTTAGAATTAAAGTTTTTTTTAAAAAAAAACTCCTTCATTTTTATATATTTTTTAATGTTTATTTATTTTTGAGAGAAAGAGAGCATGAGGCGGGGAGGGCAGAGGGAGAAAGGGAGACAGAATCCGAAGCAGGCTCCAGGCTCCAAGCTGTCAGCACAGGGCCCCACACAGGGCTCGAACTCAGAACGGCGAGATCATGACCTGAGCTGAAGTCAGCCACCCAACCGACTGAGCCACCAGGCACCCCCAAAATTAGATTTCTTAAAAAGGAGGACCACAACCCATAGCCTGCTGGACTTAATTTAGTTTCTTAAATCACTTCAAGGAATACAGCCTCTGCCTCACTACTGACTGAAGCCATAATGGGAGGAGAATGAGTTTTCTAAAAGACCATTCCCATGGCTGAAAACCAAGAAGTCTAGTCTTTTGGGTTCTTGAACCCGACTCCAACGTGAGTGTGTGTGTGTGTGTGTGTGTGTGTGTGTAACCAACACATTAAGGTAGAAAATGCTTGACTGTTCCACCATAAGAAAACTCTAGGCTAACCTGACTGATTCATGAGCCTGTTTTGCAGACGTTGACCAACCACCAGTAAGACTGGCTAAGATGGGAGCACACTGGGAAGAATTCTTGGAACCATGAAGAAGGGACCAGGAGTGAGCGAAAGTAATCTCTGCGAGGACACACCCCAAGATCTCCCCCCACGCGTCACACTCACACTGCCATTTTTGAACAGGTGTCCCATGAAAAGACAGGAGTCCTGAATGCGCTTGTTCAGAAAGGAAGACACCTGTCCTTCCCTATATCCACGTAGCGTATCTCGTCCAACTTCTATGCTGATTACAAAGGAAATGAAAGAATATGAATGGACAGCCAGATGAAGAGATATGTAGGGCGAGGACCTGAACAAAGGAGCTTCTGTCCTAGCTAAAGTTTGGGCCCCAACATGGTGGCCCGTGGAGGTGTTCTGGCTCCCCCGATTTGGAAGCTCGCTGAACCCTCTCCATTTTGGGGTTTTACGGAGGCTGCATTACAGAGGCACGATTGTTTAATTCCTTGGCCATTGGTTGATTCGACCTTCAGCCCCTCTCCCCTCCCAGGAAATCAGTCTCTACTCACGGTTGGTTTCCCTGGCAACCAGCCCCCATCCTTAGGTGTTTCCCCAAGCCCACCTCCTTCGGACACACCACATGCTGTGAATAACAAGGCACCTGGTTCACTTTTAAGGCTCTGAAGCATTTTCAGGAACTGAGGACGAGACTAAATATTAAAACACAAGGTTTACCCATTGCTCTTAACACTCGGGAAATTCCAAGGGTTTGGGGAGCTGTAAGCCAGCAACTGTGGATGAAGACCAAATATATAATGAAAAATACATTTTGGTCCTCCAAATGAATGACCAAATGTATATATTTCTTATAAATCACAATATTGCTCCTAGGTAGTCTCCAACCTGTTCATCCATCCATCTCACCTATTCGTCCATTAATCTCATCCATCCATCTCATCTATCCATCTGTCCATCCATCCATCCACCCCATCTATCCATCCATCCATTCACTCATCCATCCATTCACCCATCCACCCATCCATCCATCCACCCATCCACCCATCCATTCATCCGTCCATCCATCCACTCACCCACCCATCCGTCCATCCATCCATCCATACACCCATCCATACACCATCCATGCACCACCTATCTACCCATCCACCCATCCATCCATCCATTCATCCATCCACCCATCTAGATACTTAATACCTACCAAGTGAAAGGCATTTTTCTAAGCAGTGGGATAGAGCAGTGAACAAAACACATCCCTGCCTTCATGGGGTTTATAGTCTCGTGGTGAGTCAGTGGGAGAGGCAGACAAGAAACACAAGAAATAAGTAAATTATACAGTATAATATAAATCAATGGATGTTAAGGAGAAGGATGAATCTGGGAAGGAGGCTGGGGAGTGTAGGGTGGGGCAAGAACGCAATTTTAAATAAGATCATCAGGGAAAACCTTAGGGAGGCTTTTATCTGAGCAAAGATGTGAAGGAGGTGAGGGAGCCAGCCAAGAAGATATCTGGAAGAACAGCATTCTGGACAGAGGGACAGCAAAGACAGGTTTAGGGAGCTGGAAGGAGGCTGCGTGACAGGAGCAGAGTAATGGCTTGGGGGCACCAAGAGGGGAAGGGAGATGAGGTCAGATGGAGGCCAATGTCTTATAAGCTATGGTAAGATTTTGGCTTTTACTGGGTGAGATGGGTAAACATCGGGAGGGTTCAAGCGGAAGGATGACATAATCTCCCTCAGCTTTTAACAGCATCCCTGTGGCTGTTGCGTGGGGAAGAGACCATAGGGGCCAGGCTACCACAGGGAATGACACAGTCCTTGGGAGAGAAGACGGTGGCTTGAAATGGTGTGGCCGCGGAGGTGGTGAGACGTGTCGGAGCCTGGACCTATTCTGAAGGTAGAGCCCACATTTTGTGAGAGAAAAAGAAGACCACCATAATACCCAGATGTTAGCCTGAACAACACGTCCTTACCCGAAACAGGTGTGGCCGTGGGAGTGTAGGGCAAGACCAAGTTGCTCAGTTTGGACATGGCTAAGTTCGAGATACCCAACAGCCAAGCAAATGGAGGTGTTGAGTAGATGGTGAGACCTGTGTGTCTAGACTCAAGACGCCGGATCTCCAACACCAAACTGGTGAGAGACACAAATTTGTAAATAAATGATATTTAAAATCATTTTTAAATTTTTTTTAATGTTTATTTATTTTTGAGACAGAGACAGAGCATGAACAGGGGAGGGTCAGAGAGAGGGAGACACAGAATCTGAAACAGGCTCCGGGCTCTGAGCTGTCAGCACAGAGCCCGACGCGGGGCTCGAACTCACAGACCGCGAGACCATGACCTGAGCCGAAGTCAGACGCTTGACCGACTGAGCCACCCAGGTGCCCCTTTCACACATATTTTAAGAGACTGTCGCCGTGGGGAATCTTCAGTGGTATTCCCTATCAGCAATAAGGGTCATTCGAATCTTCCCAGCCTGAGGAATCCTCATGCACATCCAGACTCTCCTTGATTCTTGTCCCTCTCCCCTCTCAAAAAAGAAATGAGGAAATACGGTTTATGATGCACCGGGAATTGTGCTAAATAGCCCATAGTTACTGCTTAGTACTTTGTAAACACTGTGCTGAGTACTCTATAAATACTGTCCTACTTCATCCTTGAGCCCCCCCCCCCCCACCGCCACTATGTACATTTATCTCCAATTTACAGGTGAGGAATCTAATGCACAGAGACATTAAATTGTGCGAGGTCGACCAGTTAGCAGGCGGCCGCTCAGGGATGGAACTCCGAACCCTCTTGAGCCTCGACGCCTTGCTCTTAACCACTGCCCTACGCTGCCTTGGTTAAGTGTCCCAATTAAAAGGGGCGCCTGGGTGGCTCAGTCGGCTAAGCGTCCGACTCTTGATTTCGGCTCAGGTCACGATCTCAAGGTTTGTGAATCTGAGCTCCGCATCAGACCCGGTGTTAGCGCAGAGCCCGCTTGGGATTCTCTCTCTCCCTCCCTCTCTGCCTCTCTCTCTCTCTCTCTCTGTCTCTCAAAATAAAACACTAAAAAGTGTCCCAGTTAGGAAAGGGGGCTCAGAGAGACAAAGCGACTTTTTCAAGGTCAGACCATTAAGGAACAGTCGGGCTGGAATTTGTACATGTCTGCGTTTGTAGGCCGGAGGCATTTTAACTTCGAGTGGGCCAATCCTGACATCACTTACTTTTAAACATTATGTGGAGATTTCACATCGTTTACACTTGGGTGCACACGCCCAGATTAGCATTTATATTCAGCCTGTGCTTGGTGGGAGAATTTTCACATGCACTGACCTACACTCTTCCGGAGATTTCTGGAGCCTTGGGGTTGGTCTAAGGCAAGAGTCAGCAAATGATCGCCCAGGGGCCAAATCTGGTTCACCACTTGTCTTTGTAAATTTTCAGTGGAGCACAGCCACACCCCCCTTTGTTTGGGGAGAGCCCCTGGTTTCTTTCCCGCGATAATGGCAGACTTGAGAAGCCGTGACAGAGGCCAGGCGGTCTGCGACACCTCAAATATCAAGGGGCGCCTGGCTGGCTCAGTCGGTTAAGCATCCGACTTCGGCTCCAGTCGTGATCACACGGTTCGTGGGTTCGAGCCCCGCGTCGGGCTCTGTGCTGACAGCTCGGAGCCTGGAACCTGCTTCGGATTCTGTGTCTCCTGCTCTCTCTCTGCCCCTCCCCCACTCATTCTCTGTCTCTCTCCCTCTCAAAGATAAATAAAAACATTAAAAAAATTTTTTTAAAAACCCTCAAATATTATCTGGTGCTTTACAGAAAGTTTGCTGACTCCTGGTCTAAATGCTTCAAAAGAAGCAACTTAAGGGGCACCTGGGTGGCTCCGTGAGTGAGCATCTGACTCTTGGTTTCGGCCCCGGGTCATGATGTCGCCATTTCATGGGTTCGAGTCCTGAGTCGGGCTCTGTGCTGGCAGCACAGAGCCTGCTTGACATCCTCTCTCTCCCTCTCTCTCTCTCTCTCTCTGCCCTTCCCCTAGTTGCGTTGTCTTTGTCTCTCTCAAAGTAAATAAACTTTAAAAAAAAAAAAAAAAAGAAGCAACTTTTGAGTATCTAGAATTCTGGCTTTTGAAATGGGAAAAGGCCACCCGTGAACCGGGAAGTCCGTCATTTCAGAACCCAGACGGAGCCTGAGGGTGATGGTGAAGCCGCCGGGATTCTGAGAGCACCGCTCACACCTGCCCCCTCCGGCCGCAGCGCCACACAGCCCTCTAACAAGCTCGAGGGACAGCCTGGAGGAGGCTTTACTGCGAGCCTGCGGGGAGGCCAGGGCACAGCCTCCCTTCCTGCCTCCTCCAGAGCTCACACCCCATCTGGTCATCCGGCCTCCTTCTGTAGACGAGACACGGAACCGAGGATGGTGGGATGAAGGCGTCTAACAGAGAGCCTCGTGCCTACTGAGCCGTCGGGGGGGGGGGGGGGGGAGGTGGCCTCCCTTTTTTGGGAGGTGGGGGGAGAAGGAGACAGGGATGGCCTTTCGCTCTTCCAGTTTGGGCTCCTCATTATTGATTCTAAGCCTGGAAAGATGCTCTGAAGCCAGAACCGTAAGGTGCCTTCAGTGCCTGGGTATGGAGGTTTCGAATTTGGTCCCGGCAGACAGAAGCTTTCCACGGAGATGGGAGCGGGAGGGCATCTGAGAGCCGGTGTGTTCCAGAAGGGATCTGGCTGCGGTGCGCAGACCCATGGCCCTTGCATTCAGCTGGTCACTGAGACCGACCCGCTGCCTCCTTCCCTGCGTTTGAAAAAAGATTAACAGGGGCGTCCGGGTGGCTCAGTTGGTTAAGCGTCCGACTCTTTTTATTTTTTAATTTTTTTAATGTTTATTTTTAAGAGAGAGACAGAGCACGAGCAGGGGAGGGGCAGAGAGAGAGAGGGAGACCCAGAATTCGAAGCGGGCTCCAGGCTCCGAGCTGTCAGCCCAGAGCCTGACGCGGGGCTCGAACTCACGAACCGTGAGATCAGAACCTGAGCCGAAGTCGGACGCTCAACCGACTGAGCCCCCCCCAGGCGCCCCGGCGCCTGGCTCTGGATCTCGGTTCAAGTATGATCTCACGGGTTGGTGAGTTCAAGCCCCGAGTCGGGTTCCGCACGGACACCGCCAGAGCCTGCTTGGGATTCTCCCTCTCCCGCTCTCCCTGCCCCTCCCCCACTCACAATATCTCTGTCTCTCTGAAAAGAAATACATCAACTTAAACAAAGAGATTAATAGACGTTTGTTTTTAGAGGAAAGAAAAAGAGCGAGAGACATTATTTTGTAGAGGAAAAAGAAAGATTAACAGACGTGATTTTTTAGAGGAGTTTTCAGGCAAAACTGAGTGCAAATACAGAGTCCCCGCAGGCCTGCTCTCCCCACCCACACAGGCGTGGTGCCTTGGTGACCATGGAGGGGGGCGTCGATGCCAGCCTTTCTAAGTGAACCTGTTTTCTCTCAGGAGGACTTGGGAGGTCTCCAGCCTCCGAGGCGATGGCGGGATCCCTGATCATTCAGGGTGGCGGTTTCCAGCCAGGGCCCAGGCCAGCGTCGCCTCCCTCTTCACAGGATCCAGAGGCCCAGCTCTCGCCCAGGCCGGCTGGGGCAGAACCCCCCGGGCGTGCAGCCCGGGTGTGTAAATGGTGGTTCTGCCCTGCAGCTCGGGGTGAGAATCGCAGGGCCCGGCCGAGAGCGGGATCAGGCGGTTCCCAAGATCTACGCGTCATTTTCCTGCCAAGGCCCCGGGCGGGGCCGGGTTCGGACCCCGCTTGGTCAGAGTATTGGTCCAACTGCCCTCCCGAGGCTTCTGTGCGGGGCGCGGCGGGTGCGAGGCCCTGTTGTCGACCGAGAAGGAGAAGGAACTTTGCTCCCAGGGGAAGACAGAACGCTGGGCTGGGGGTCTCCGAGCAGACCGTCCTCGGCCCTGGGACCGAGCATTTGTCGAGGCCTGATTTTCACCTGGGGAGACCGGTTGCACTGCGGCATCGGGAGGGTCCCCACGGGCCCCCCGGTCTACCTGAACGTTCTATATGCGGAGACGCGGCGGGGCAGGCGGGCAGAGACTTGACCGAGAGCGCAGAGCTGGCTCAGGCGGAGAGAAACAGAAGCCTCGCAAAAAAAAAAAAAAAAAACAATGACCTTGGTCGCCATCGCGATAGCCGTGGGCACCTTGGGTGCGCGGAGCTGAGGGCATAGTCCAGAAGCCCCTCTCGGAGGCACAGGGACGGGAGCCTGAGGCTGAGAGCCGCCTCTCGGACCTGCATCCTAGAGTCATCTTGTAGTTCCCGGGAAACCTCTGGGGAGTCAGAGTTCGGTGCCTGTCACCTCCCGGGCTGTGTGTTCCAGACGGCGTCTTTCCGTGGCACCTTCAGTACAGCTTACATTGTACTGAAGTATATGCAGGCAGGTGCCCAGCGAGGCGGCAGAAAACCGGACACGATTGATGGTTCTCCGCCCTCCGGAAGCTCGGTCTGCTGGGAGGCCAGACACGAGCACCGTTCCCAGCGGAAGATCTGGCTTCTCCGGGCCCGGTCTTCAAGTGGCACCCGTGTGCGTGGTTAGCGGATGCTGCAGGGGTGGGCTGAGCGTGGCTCAAAGTAGATCTTCGTGGCTACAGTCTGTCAAGAGGAAAGACTGATGTGGGTGGGAGGGGGTCAAGTTGACAAAATAAAACGTGTAAAGAGCCCACTATGGCGGGGCGCGGGGGGCGGGGGGCGCCTGGGTGGCTCAGTCGGTTGAGTGTCCCACTTTGGCACAGGGCATGATCTCACGATTCGTGGGTTCAAGCCCCGAGTGGGGCTCTGGGCTGACAGCACGGAGCCTGCTTGGGATTCTCTCCCTCCCTCTCTCTCTGCCCCTCCCTGACCTAAAAAAAAATTAAAATTAAAAAAAAAAAGATGACTTTTTAAAAACTGTTTATCCTTGAGAGAGAGAGACAGAGGGTGAGCAGGGGAGGAGCGGAGAGAGAGGGAGACACAGAATCCGAAGCAGGGTCCAGGCTCCGAGCGGTCAGCCCAGAGCCCGACGCGGGGCTCGAACTCACGAACTGTGAGATCATGACCTGAGCTGAACTCGGACGCTTAGCTGACCGAGCCACCCAGGCGCCCACAAGAGAGATGACATTTGATCTGAGCTTTGAAAGTTGAGGACAAGTTCATTCGGTGTGGGAAGAGGGGCAAAGGCCAGGGGAGAGGGAGGCACAGCTTGTCTGGGGGGCAGTCCCCGGTGGCGGGGCCGGGCGGGCACGGGAGCCAGTGGGCAAGGGGGCCCGAGCTGGGGGCGTGGAGGCCTTGAGTGCCGTGTTAAGGAATTTGGATTTTAGACTCTGGAAAATGGGAGTTTCTCAAGGATTTTGAGGCAAGGGATGATGTGGTCACATTTATTTTAGAAGGAGAATCCAGGCCCACGTGTAGAGGGCTGGCAGGCCAGGAGAGGAACATTCTGGAGGCAGGGGTCCGGCCATCCTTCCTTCACCAGTGGCTGTGCTGAGTGCTGGCCACACGGCCGGCCGGGCCCTGGGATGCAGCGGGGTGTTTGAGGCTGCCCGCCCCCTTCTGTGCCAGGGCTTACCTTCTAGAACCAGAATCTAACGGAAGGAGTGAGAGAAACCTAGAAGCAAACACACGAGTGAGCCAGCTGACCTGAGATGATTTTGGGATGGCTAAGGGCTCCGAAGGAGGTCAAATAGGAAGTCGTATAGGTGGAGGGGGCTCGCTGCGACTGGCCGGTCACCCAGGGGCAGGATTTAATCGGGGAGAAGGATGAGAGCCGGGGCTGTTTCCGAGCAGAGGAGGTTAGATGGAACGAGCTGGGAGGAGGGGCAGGAGGCCAGGCAGCGTGGTGGGGGCAGGTGGAAGGTGCCGGGGCCCCGCTCCTGCCCTGGGCAGAGCAAGCGGGAGAGGCGGCAGGTGGATCCGGGCACGGGCAGTGGTGCTGGGCGCAGAGCAGGCTGGGGCCGGGGAGGGTGCTACAATCGGGCACCTGGCTCAGCGAGAGGGACGGCGCGGCAGTGAAAGACCGAGAAGGTGCAGGGGCCCGAGGCAAACGTGGGGGACACCCTCCTCTGAGCAAGAGTTTTCACTCGTCCTTTCCTTTCTCCTTTGGGTTTTAACACGGTGATTGCCAACGTTTGTCCAGCTCACTGACCGAGGGAACGCAAGGTTTGGGGTGGCGAGACGATCTCCGGGGTGTGGAGTTTTGGGGGAGGGGGTCCCGGACTTCGGGGGGGGGGTGGTCTGTCACCTGCGGAGAGCAGAACCTGACGGCAAAGTTCTCGGGAGGGGAGGGGCCCAGGGACACGGGGACTTGCAGGCTGGGTGGAGGAAGAGGACCCTACAGAAGGCACAGGGACAGCCAGGGGCAGGGTACAGCTGGCTGGCTCTTGGATTTCTGCAGGAGTCCCTTAGTTTCTTTTTTACATATTCGTTACTGGGGACAGCGCAAGTGGGGGAGGGGCAGAGAGAGGAAGACAGAGGATCCCAAGCGGGCTCTGTGCTGACGGGCTGACAGCGGTGAACCTGATGCAGGGCCCGAACTCACGAACCGACCTGAGTCCAAGTCGGAGGCTCAAACGACTGGGCCACCCAGGCGCCCCCTGCAGGAGCTCCCACAAGGGAAGCGCCAGGAAACACCAGAGCTCAGAGGTCACAGGGCACAGACTTGGGCTGCACTGGCTAAGCTTGGATCCTGGGACTGCCGCTTCCTACTTAGGTGACTTAGGGCAAAAGTTAGGTCACCTCTCTGCAGCTTCCACGTCTTAAATAGGGGAGTGACAACGTATCAGGTCTGGGCTTCGACTTCTCCCTCCTTGGAGGCTAGGTTGGCCCGTTACCGTTTCCCGCATCCTGGTAGAAACACAAGACTGGGGCAGAGACAGAGGGCTTTCGTGCTCCTGGCACAGGGGACTGCGGGAGCCTCGGTGTCCCCAAGTCCCGTGGGCGTGGAGGGAGAGGTGATAGGAGCCCGGATGGATGCCGAAGGTCTACACTGCAGCCGGATTACGCGGAGGATCCCCGTCTGGCTTAGCTTGTTCTTTGTCCCAGACGGACGCTCATTCCCTGGGGGGGGGCACTTGGCTGCAAACACACCCCTAGCGATGGCCTGGGAGAAGAGCAGTCAGGACTCTGCCCACGTGGTGTACTCAGCAAAGGAGGGGGCACCCAGAGACCCGGGAGGGCTGGTGCCCAAGTGCCTGCCTCGGGGCTGCGAGAAAGATCGAGAAGATAACGTGGATGGCTCTCAAGCGGGACCGATTACTCACTCGGGGCGACCACAGAGGGGAAGGCAGGCTGGAAACTGTGTCTCACTTCATGCAGCCCTTCCCCCCCCCCCCCCCCCCCCCCGCCCCCAACAGATAGTTTCCACGTGCCTGGTGCTGGCTGTCCCGATGCCCAGGCGCTCGGACCAGGGTGCGGAGCCGAGCAGATGGTGTTCTGCTGGAGAGAAGCGCATGACCACGCACGCGCCGTGTTGGTAACGAGCAGGTTACCAACGGAGAACGGACTTTGGTGGTGGGCGTTGCTGGGCAAATGGATGGAAACGGGGACCACTGGAGAGGAAGTGGGACCCACTAGCTAGCGCGGTGGCAGCAGAGGGAGCCTTCACCCCCCCACGGTGGCTGTGCAGGTGGAAGGATCACAGGGCATCAGCGGGCAGAAATCGATTCCAGAAGTCTGTCACGTAGGAGAGGACCTGGGATCTTGCAGAATTACTTAAAAAATATCTTAAAGGTGTAAGTAGGTTTAAATGCCAGAGGGACTAACGAGTAGGAAATGAAAGGCTGACCTCGCAGGAGGGCACGACAAAGGTCCCCGGAAGGATGAGGTGCGGGGCACGAGTGTGGGGGCAGCTCCTAAGGTGAAGAATGTGTTTCCAGTAGAAGAGGAGAGAGCGGGGAAGAAGGGGTGTAAACTCGGGTAGGTGTCTGGTGGCAAAGCACAATCTTTCAGGGAGACGGTGACACTTCCATCTCCTCCACGGAACAGGAAGCAGGGTGACCGGAGAGCCGAGCGAAGGGCACTGGAGGCTCGTGGAGAATTCTGGAGACTGGGGGAGGGGGGAAACCAGCAAAGGAGGGGCGGGTGAGAAGGTCTGGCCAGGGGAGAGAAGGGCCAGCAGGACCCCACAGGAAGGAGAGGGCACAGGAGCCCAGGGGACACCATGACAGGGACAGTGAGGCAGGAAGGTCAAGTGGCCGGAAGGGGAGGGGGCAGCGAGGAGTCCAGGAGAGCACGAGGGCTGAAAGGAGGTCAGAGGCAGAAGCACAAAATGCAGCTTCTGCCCAGCCCAGAGGAACCCACGGTGAGGCACTGCCCCCCCCCCCCCGGCCCCCACTCCCGCCCCTCCCCCCCCAGCTTCCTCCCCCAGACTCAGGCCTCACCTACCTACCCGCCCCCCCCCCCCCGGCCCGCAAGACCCAGACCCAGAGCGCCCTCCGCCCAGAAAGTGCCGCGCTGCCTCCTCTCTCCTCCGTCTGAAGAAGTCAAATCCAAGGGGTAGGTTTTGAGCCTCCCGGAGGCAACAGGGATCCCCGGATCAACGCACACAGGCCCAAGAATGGTGTTTCTCTCTTTTATTTAAAAACAGTGCTTCATTACCATTTGCAAAGGCAGAGGCAGTGCTCCTCCTTTGCTTAGAGTTTATAAAAGCCAGCAACATGATCAATAATTTATACACATGGATAGTAATACAAAAAAATAAGGAATAAAAGCTAAAGATCTAACTACTCCGACCTTCACAATTCCAGCTACTTGATAATAATAGGAGTAACCCAATGAATACTGTATGGTCTGAAAGCTACTATACAATATGATTCTTAACGAGAAGGGGAGGGAGTCAGAGACTGTCACAAAGCCCTGGGGTGCTTCTCTGGAGTTCGCAGGGAAACAGGACCCTGGGCAAGCAGCTCGGGTGTCCTAGGAAGTGACTCTGGGGGTGAGGGGGTGGGGAGAGAAGGCGAGGTGGTCAATTATACAAGCATCCCACGTGATGCCCCCGTGCCCCAAAGGTACCTGTTTTGCCATGGCAACGGGAGGGGGCCGGAGAGGCTGCGTGTTGCCTGTTGGGATGGTCCAGTCCCTGCCATGGGGGGTGGGGAGGAGAGGAGAGGGTCTGTGGCGTTTTCAGCCTTGCAAAGATTTGGACTGAAAGGCTCAGAGACGCAGGCCGGTCGCCTGTCCGGGACGAGTCAACTGCGCTGGCTCTCTGAGCACTTGAGCCCTAGCTTACGTGTGTCAGCCCCAGGTTTGCTCCAGCTATTCACAAGCAGGATTAGAACACAAGAAAAAAAAACAAAAACAAAAACAGTTCATATCCCTTAGGGAAAAAAGAGGATCAATTCATCACTCGATATATAATACAGCCAAAACGAGCACACACACACACACACACACACAAATACTGTGAACAGAAAAATACAAGAAAATGGCTAAGCTGGGAGTCTCAACGGGGTAGAGACATTGCTTAAAGCACTTATCAGTCCCCAGAAAAACCAAACCGAAAGTCACTTAAAAAAAAAAAAAAATTCAAAACCGCGTGTACCCCCTGGGAATCTGGTGTCGGTGACTGGGGCAGGGGGTGGGGAGAGGAGAGAGAATTGATGTTCCCTTTTTGCTTGCCAGTGTGACCGGGCCTTCCCCACACAGGCGAGTGTGACCACCAGCCAGAAGGGACACGGAAAGGCCCTCCCCCCCTCCCCAGCCCCCCGCCGGCAGTCTCCTTAAAGGCAAGGTTTGCGTTTTGGCTGACGAGCAGTTCCCTCAGTTACCAATCCCTGCCAACCAGCACTACCATGGCTGAATTGATCTACCGTTTTCCTGAGTAAACTGTAACTGGCTACAGTTCCGGTAACGTGGAGAAGAACTCAGCTACTACAGCCAACTTCGGTACCCGAGGGGTCCCCTCCACGCTCAGCTCCTCATTCCTGGTCCATCGGATTCAGGAATTCGAGAACTCGCTGGAGTCTGGTCTGTAAGCCTTGTTTTCAAGACAGGTGCCAGGGACTCGACTGCACTCGCTGAACCAGAGGGCGCGTGCTGGCTTAGGACACCCAGAGCCTACTTGGAGAGGGCCCTGCTTCACGCTCTAGCTCTTGGATGGCTATTGCCTGGTTGATCAGTAAAGCAAGTATGAAGAAGTACACAGGAAAAGGGAAAGGGAGGGGAGAAGAGGTTTGTGGACAGTAACATTGCCAAAAAAAAAAAAAAAAGTGTTTGATGCAACAGAGAATCAAGTTTCACTGGTGTATACCTACAAATGGTCAGACATCTTCAAGAGCATGACAAAATAAAAACACGCAAATTTACGTCTGATGTTCACCTTGCCCACTATTTTTTTTTCCTATCTTATAACAGTGCAAACAGGTAACTTATGCTTTTTAAAACACCACTACCCCTTCCCCAACCCCCACCCCCCAAAGTCCCTTTCTTCCTATCAACTGGGGGAAAAAAGTCTGCAATTCTGCAAATGTTACTGTCCTAGAGGCTGCAAGCAGCAGAGGGGGCTGGACGCTGGGCTCCCGGCCGGAGTGCCTTCCAGATGGGCCCCGGCGTGAGGAAAGGGGGGTGATCAAGGCCTTCCTGCAGGTCCTCGAGGTGGCTTCCATCCCGAGTCTACACCTCCCTCCCGTCAGGAAACTAACGGGGGGTGTTGACTCACCCACTGCTCCGCTGCACGGCTAGGAAAGTATGACCTGAAGTCAGAGCGGTCCAGCCCCTGAGGGGTTCTACTTTTCAGGGAAAGCTGCTGTCCCGGGTTTCTACTGAATAACGTCCACTAGCTCCCCTCTTAAACTAGGAGCTGAGCCCCGGTGCCCTTCTTTTTCGAGGACAAGTGACACTGGCTCCATCCCACCTCGTGGCTGCCGGAGGCCGGGGTCGGTGGCAAGGCCGGCAAACCCGAGAGCCTTAAAAACGCTGAGTCACAACGTCTGACCCGGTGAACCGCGCACCACAAGGCATTCCAGAAAAGACCTACGGGCAGCTCTCTGGGCCGAAAGAGGGAGACCGAGAGGACGGTTTTCGCTAGGGGTCTCATTAAAGGAGCCCAGCTTCTCTAGGAGTAAGATGCTAAGCACAGGAGTCCACGCCAGGAGCTACGGGAAAGCTGTGGAAATCGGTCACGTGCTGGCCTTCAGCATCGGTGAGGTTTTTGGATCATCGAGCGGCATCCGCCCACGAACCCCCAGACGCCAGACTCCCTCCCGGCTCGGTCGCTCGGTGCGACGGGAACCAGAGCCGGGAGCAGACAAGCCTCGGTGCTCCGAGGAACCTGCCTCCGAGGGGGCTGGCTCTACGGAGTCTCAAAGTTCAAGAGGTGAGGGGGAGGCCGACACCGTCTCCTTCGGGTGCTCACGGGAGCCCCGAGTCTCAGTGCTGACGCTAAAAAGCAAAGGCCCTCTGGCGAAAGCCGAACTCTGCTTGGCCTTCCTTAGAGAAGGGAGCTGGAGGAAGCCGTGCTCAAAGCCATCCCTGGAGACGCAGCAGGGCACGCAGGGCCTGCCCGCGGAGTCCTCAGCCAGAACCCGCTGAACTGAAATGCACGCAAGGAACCCCAAGCTCCAGCTTCTGCCTCTTTCCGAAGGGCGGTGGGGGCTGCCTTCTCTCCCTTTCCCACCGTCCTTGTCTCTCTCTCGGACAAAAGAAGAGCAAATGACTAAGCTCATTCCCCTGCGACAGCCACAACCACGTAAAATCTGGCCTGCTCTCCACCGAGCCGTGATTTGCCATTTTCGTCAATGGCCCCTGTTTGAACACGACCCGAGGTTTCTCTGTCTTTAGTCAGTAAAAGCTCTCCCTCAAAACAAAAGCCAAAAGCAAAGGGGGGGAAAAAATCCTCCCTGCCCCCATTCTCTAGAACTGTGATAGCCCCCGCATCCCATGAACCCTTCCTCTAACTAAAATATTTATATACAACACAACAAAAATTGTCTTAACGGCAACGAACCAAACTTTGGCTTGGGGAGGAGAACCCTTCAAAGTGGCCAACGGCCCGGGCAGTTTGGTGTCCCCTGTTCCACGCAGTCCTCCCCAGAATCAGTTAAGATTGCATCGAGGCCTCTATCTTCCTTGACGTCTCCCCTCGTTTCAGGGACAGCCTCTCCCCCGGTCATCAGGAGAGCGGGGCTTCCGAGGGGGGAGAAGAGTTGTGCTTTACACGACAGGCCAGTCCCTCCCGGACAGATCACTCTGCTTACAAAGGATGCTTCATGCTGCCATGTGTCAGTCATTTTAATTCAGGGACACGAATAGTCATCAGTCAAGAACATGTGTGGAGGCAGGAGTAAAAAAAAAACAAAAACAAAAACACAAACGGAAAATAAACCCATACCAAACCGGAAGCTCCATGTCTCTGAATTACTCCCTTGAGCAGCTATCCCTTGGGTGAGAGGTCACCCTAGTACCAACGTGAATAGACCAGGGAGCCAAACAGAACGTGCTTTTCTATTTTCTCAGGCCTTCATTTTGGAAATGCGGCAGGACCCTGGCCTCTACCATTACCAGCTAGAAGAGAAACGCCTCTCCCCTACCTTGCTTATACATGTAACATCAAAGCCGCAGGGCCGCGGCAGTGACCCACTGCTGCGGCCACCACATGACTCTTCCTGGCAACACAGAAGATCCTTGCCATGTCAGACTCTCCTTCCAGGATGGGAGGGGAGCAACCTCAGGGGCTCGGATTTGATATCCTGTAGTGTTGGTATGTATGCCAAGTAGGCGGGTGCTCGGCTGGCGTCTTTGGAGGATGACGAGAAGCCGGGCGGAAGGGCCATGAGAGCTCAAGACTGTGGACAGAGAAGTGGCTCGCAGAGGCCCCGGGAGCTGGGAATTCCTATGGCTTTGGAGCCAGTACAAAGCGCCCATGCCTGCCCTTCCGTGCCCCGGTCACCGCAAGCTTCCAGGGACAGTGGACCCGGCACTCAGTGCTTGATCTTTTGCTAACGGTTTTCATACGTTTTACACCTTGTACTGCCCTCCTGATGTAAGAGAAAGGACAGGAATATCAGAGCCCTGCCAGACACCCTCCGATATCCCTTTTCTTTTCCTTACTGTCTTTACGGACTCCCAACACTCTGTACTTCTAACCCTCAAGCCGGGAAATCTGGTCGCTGGCTATTTATTCTCCTGTCTCTGGGTCCTAAATTCCTGACTCTTGAGGACGTGGGAGCAGGGAGTTCATAAAAGGACAGATGAGCCAAGCCGTGGTTCAGAGAAAGGAGAAGAGGCCCAGCAGGAATGCTAGGATCTCAAGAAAGAAAAGAATGATCTTTTTCACACTCCGGAGTTCATTCTGAGATCGGTTTCCTAATGAGGTGTTTATTATCCACAGTCTGAGAGCGTGTTTGGAAATATTAATACTATAATTCCAAAAACTATGCCAACCGTCTCAGGCTGTGCAGGTAAGATGATTGTAAAAAGGATGGAGAAGACAGGAGGGAAGAGGAGAGGACAGTGGCTTTTAATTCTCCCGCTTTGCAAGCACAAATTCCTGTCATCTATCAGCATGTGGATTCCAGCCACAGCCAACCAGAATTGCCTGCCGAAGACCAGAAACTCAGAAGACTAGAAGAATATCCTGTCGCAGAAAGATCTCCACTTCTGCTTGTCCCCCAGCCACTCAGCACCGGATACACTTTGGTAACTCTGTCTGCGGATTTCTGATCACATGCGTTCATCAGCTCCTAAGGTCTCTCCTTCCTCATGAACTGCCTCTTCCGTGATTGACAGAATGAGCTAGCACGGACATACAGACATGGAAATGCATTATTTTTTTTTTTTTTTTTACCACAGTTAAAAAAAAAAAAAAGGAAAAAAAAAAGAAAAAAATGCACAATCTTTGGAACAAAAGAATTAAAGGCAGAAATTTAAAGGAAAAATACATATTCAAAGAACATAGTGAGGTATAAAAAAGTATTCTCTCTTTTTTTGTGTTTTTTTTTGTTTGTTTGTTTGTTTTTCCTCTTCATCTTGCTATAGAGTTCCTCTACTAGTAAATATTGCAATAGCCAGGCCTCATGAACTGGGGGGCTGTCCCATTTGCGGGGTCTCACGTCACTTCAGTAGGGGGCAAATCGGCTGTAGCCACCTCGGTATAAACTCGCCTGCAGTAATTAGAGACATAAAAATAATTAGAAGGTTGATGAGAGAAACATTAAAGGTGAAGAAAAGTGTCCTGAAAAGGGATTTGGGAAAACAGTTTCTTTAGAAGCTTCAAAGCAACTGGTACGATGTGACCTTGTGCAGTGACATTGGGAAACCAACTTCTGCCTCTAAGGGGCTCAAACCAGAACCCACGACACTCACTGCTGGCCCGATATTCTCAAGAAGAGGGTATGACGACACTGTACTTAATGATTTACATGAATTAGCAAAGAAGGGAAACTCAGTAGAGTTTAAAACCAAGTCAGTAAATAATCTGATGTTTAAAATTTAGCACGAGTTTCGGTTTACCTTGATGACATCATAGATGATTTCACCTTCTTGCACATTACCTGTCTGCAGGGAATAGGTGCTCAGGTGCTCTGACCACTAACTGTCACATACCATGTTCGAGATGGTGCTGGATTTAAACCACAGTCAATCTTTTAAATATTAAAGTCTAGTTCCTCTATAACCTACAAAATGTGCCAACTAGGTGCTTCTTGACGTATCTGAATTCATTCCTTCCTTCCTCCCTCCCTTCTCTTCCTTCCTTCTCTCCCTCCCTCTCTCTCTCTCTCTCATTTTAACTGGGCTTTAATTCCTTTCTTTTATCTAACGACCTATCTCCATTAAAAGTTCCCTAGGAACATCTCTCTCCTTGGGTCATTCTTTCGGGGTCGGATCTGTATCTTTTTGGCACATAAAATCTCAGCAACTTCTATCACTGTCTTTATCTTGTCTGTCTACACCTACATTCCCCTCAGGACCTTGTTACTTCCTCCCACAAATCTATCATTAGAAATTTAGTGTGAGAAATGATGGGCTCTCTCATATTCCTCCCGGTCTTAAATTTCATTTATCACTCTGTCTCCCCATCACACACTGTCGTCCATGACCCCCAGGCCGCTGCCTGGCTGTACTCTGGATGGCACACAGCGTTAGGAGATGTCGCTGTGACACGGTGTGTCCCTGCTGCGGCCGGTGAGTCACTATCACTGGGCCTGGACGTATCCAGGCCACCACAAAAATACCACGGTGAGGGTTCGAGTTTGGTTGGGGGGAGGATTATTCTAAATTGAGGTCTATGGATCTTTTCTACGCTTCCAGGAAAACATCGTATTTTGCTATGAATGTTACAGATAGAAAAGACCTTTGTAAGGCATTCATTTGGTGATTTGTAGTGCTTTCTGCCAGAAGGCTCAGAAATGGCAAGGACATCCTTTGATATCTGCATCTGAAACTAATGCACAGGTTTTGGAAAGCTTACTGTGAAAGCTGGAGTCTCTCCCCCGACATCTCTGCTAAGACCTATCAGTTAAACCAAGCCACAGGTATATGTATCCAACATCTGAGCCAATATAAAGGATCAACCTGTTCCCTTCTTTCTCTCCCAAATGATGCCGTCACCCGGGGCAGACTGTCACTATTCATGCCTTTCTGCTGCTGGTAACCAGGTCAAGGGGCTCACGCTACAACACACAGATGAAGGCGATACGAATTTCCAGCTAGTTTTCTGTGGCTTCAACACTTTGGCAGTGGAAGAAGGCCTGAATTTATCACACTTCTAGAGCTTCTGCAAACTGCAGGTAAAAGTTAAAAGGTGTAAAGTGGTTAAAAAAAAAACACGGTACATATAATAATACTCACCACAGCGCCAACTCCATAGCTAGCGGCAGGGGCCAGGGCGTGGTAGGGGTCGGCTGTGTATACCCGGCCGTAACTGGAGAGAAGAAAGACAATCAGGGAGAGCAAGAAAAGGCCATGATCTAAAAGAATGAGAGGCTTACTGTGCTAATCAAGACTAGCGAGTAACTCGGTCCTCAACGTTATTAGGGAACGGGCAGAACGGAAACCTGTCCGCTTCTACGCCCAAATGCAGTACCTCTGGAAACTTCTGAAGGACTTCCATCCAATGGAAAAGCAAGGAGGTGGGGATGAGGAAGAGGGAGAGAGGGAGCCTGGGGTCAAAGCCAAAGAGAGACAGGAATAAGCGGGAGGGGGGCGGAGCACAGGGCCTAAGGGGGTCTGCAGGCATCTGGAACCCAGGGTGGCCCCGAGTGGCGATCCGGAAATGGTGACAGGAGGAAGGCGGGGCGGCACCTGGGCGGCCCCCCCGGGCTCCCCGCCCGCTTACCCGTCGCTGTAAGCTGCGGCGGCAGCGGCAGCGGCTGTGGCCGCGGTCGCGGTAGCCGGCTGTGCATATCTGTAGGCTGCGTATCCGCCCTACAGGAGAGAAGAGAACTGACTTTACAGATACCTCTCCCCCGACGGCCGGACCAACACACACCCACCCACACGCAGACGTACACGCACAATGACACAGGGACAGACGCAAACACGGACACACACGTGGGAGGAGAAATGTTTCAAACTGCATCAGTCTGCATGTTATCCTTCCCCTGGCACAAAATTAAGCTCCACCCAACGCAGGGATCTGCTTTCCAATTTAGGACAATTACAAGAGTAAACTACCTCAGTGGGACCCGTTCTCCGATATAAGCAACGAAGACATGATCTCAGACCTGTCTTACTTCATGGTCTTTGCTGGAACTTTCAACAGGGCAAATATTTGCAGGAAGGTGGGAGAACGCTATCTGACTGATGGGGAATGTAAATGTGTATGTGTTAACTTCAGATTCTCAGGCTGATTTATTGCTAAGAGACTACAGGATGTAACAGAAAGGTCCTCTCTGGTGCTATGCTCCATCAGGACTAGGCTTTTTGTCGAGAGGCAACGTTTAATAGGAAAAGCCAGTGTAGATCAGGGGCTGGAACCTTCGGGCTGTGAGCCGATGCAGCCTGCCACCTGTTTCTGGAAGCAGGCGTGACGGCACCGTACGGCCTCCGAAGCCGGAAACGTTTAGCCCTTGGCCCTTCGCAGAAAAAGTCTGCCGGTCCCGAGCTGCATTTAGGACTGGGGCAAATCAGATTACGAATGGCTGAGGGCCTTGCAGTGGGATTCAGCTAGATGAGTTGGGCCTCCCTCCATGGCCTGAGCATTTGCCTGCATTTATTTTCCTCTCCTAACAGATTCAGAGGCCCTTACTTAACACCCAGTCTCACTGCGCACTCTGGAGTCCTTCTTCCAGTGGTTCCACTATCCCCTCGGTCCTAGAGGCTTCCAAACTCTTCCATCCTATTGTTACTTCCCTTCACTTTAGGGGAACAAACACCCCAAAGGTTTCCGCTGTCAGGGTGAACCACATGTACTCTCCCATGAAGTGTTTCAAAGAAAATCACAACGATAAGTGCTATTTTAAAAAGCGGCAAGCCCTACTTTTTTCCCTCTTCTAGACTTCGTCTCTTTCACCTACACCTCATTCAGGTGTAAATTCTTATGACTATTTCTCCCTCTCAGATATAACTATGTTCAACTGGTACACGCTATGACACCATCTCATGTACGCTTTCTCTACGTGAACGCTCTGCATTCCGGAGGAACGTTTATACCCTTGACGTCATCAGCAGTAGCTTCCAGCGTACGTTCAAAGTATCCCTCTGACTGGATTACAGTAGTTACGTATTACTTCTCTTTGTTCTTCGAGTGAATCACTCAGGAAAGCAAATGTTTCTTTCTCCATTACAAATTCTTCCACGTATAAGTAAGAAGATTCTAATTAATATTACCAAACACTGGCAATGACATGGTAATGGATAGAAACAAGGCGGGAAGCACCCTCGGGGGCTACCTGAGATCAACACGTTCACTCTGAAATCCAGCCAGGTCTACAGGAACAGACTGATTTGGGCAAAACTGTATACATCCAGGCTGTAACACATACACCGCTGTATCTGTAACTAAAACTAGACCTATCTATACACACACACGCTATAAAGTGTCTCTTTACCTGATGGTATCTATGGCTAGCTAGGTAGGTCCTTTTTTAAACTTCTAAAGAACAGTAAAAGCATGTGTTAACCAAAGCAACAAGCCAATCATTATAGCTGAAATTTTAAGCTTTAAATGAACCTGAAAGGCTCAATTTTTCATTATAACTACAGATGGTTCCATTGGTTTAGAATTAAAGTTTGTTAGAGTGAGATCTACACCAGGGCCGTCTTTAGGAAAACTTTGTAAGCAACGATAGCGTGGTAAACAGCCATTAGGTGGTCTGTGCCTTTAGTATTCCAAAAGACACCAAAATAATCTTTAAAAATTTAAAACACCAACGTAATCAAAGCAGTTAAAGCCCAATTTGTGCTCACCTGAGTAAAACACTTAAAAACTGAAGTTCTATGCCGTAGGGCAGAATATACATTCCCATTAAGGGATTCTGAGGCTCAGTACCGACCTGACTCTCTGAAAGTCTCTGTAAAGTCGAAAATACTGGGGATTCTATCAAATCATCACTTTGAGCGGTTAGCATACTAATTCTGGAATTCTGGAAAAGGAGGTTCTGAATTTAGTTACTGATAGGACCACTCCCTCTCGTGTTCCTCAACCCGCAAAAAGCCATCAGAACCTCAAGAGATCAGACTGGGGGAAAGGAGATTCCTTCCAAACCAGAAGGAAATGGGAGAGAATCTACCTGCAGTAGTTTCCTTCTATTCTAACTCAACTCGGGCTTTGAAGTTTGAAATTTGATGAGGTTCTTTGCTATTTAAATTCAGGAAAACCAGAACAGGAATACAAATGTTTTACTGATAACAAAAAGCTTGAGGAGAATATCAGCATGAAGAAAAACTACGTGAATGTTTGTTTTTTTTTAAGTTGGTAATATTTCAACACGACGACTCTCCTGATTACTTTATAATGGTGCTACAGAGAGGCCCTTTAAAAGGGGGACTATGTTTAGGATGGAAAGATACAAGCTAATTTGGTAATTCATCAGCGACTACCCCAAAATTAGAAAAGTTAAGTTGTATGATCATGGATTTACTTCTCTTGGGTGTAGTCATACCCCAAAGCACTTCCGCTGCTGCCTTAAACAAAATACATCCAAAACTGTAAGACAGAGACACTTCGGATGTCTCTATCCCTACTCCGATTTCGGAGTGCACAGAGCTTCCGGGCTGAGAAATCGTTTTCTCGGCTTTTGCTTCTACCGGCAAGTCTGAGGTCTTTTGCAGAACATGAGAACAAAGTGCAGTTTGAAACACCAAGGTTTTCATTACTGTTTCTTAAGTTTTTCAGAAAGAACAAGGGCGGGGAAGGGGGTAGGAGACAGGGTTCAGGCGTGGGGGGGGGGGGGAGGCGGGGAGGGATATGGCGCCACATTTATTAATCACATTAAAAACTAAGCATGCCAACATCTGGAGCTAAAACAACCAGCAAAATCACCACGTTCAGACTCGTATTGGCTAACTCTATCTATCCCAGCATTCTCTTGGGACAGCGGTTTGCCCTAGGCTCTACCACAAGCTCGGTGAAGTACACAGCCTCAGGTACTAGAGCGTGCAGCCACAACAACCGGCTATTACGGAAACAGTCAGTCACCACTTGAGTTAACATTCCAGACCCTAACGACGGGCCCTCCCCAGCCCAAAGAAATAGTCAAGGTCGCCCGCCCTAGCCCTGGCCCACACCACGATGTTAATAATTATAACAAGCAGTAACCCATCTGTTATGTCAGAGAAGGGAACAGAGACTCCACTGAGAGGTTTAGAGTGGGGATGCTAACACGTCTTCAGCTGACTGCACAAACAAACAAACAAAAAAAAAAAAAGAGGAGAAATAATTCATTTGGAGATATGAAGTCATGAAATAGCTGATGTGTATTGCTTTTAACCATGCACTGATGCAAAACTGAAGCAACCATTAATAAAAATTAAAAAGGACATATGTATTTACACACAATCAGACCTGTTGGATCTGAAGCAGTTTGCAGACTCTATCTGTGTGTGATTTGAAATAAAACAAAAAATGGGGATTAGCATGGCCACAGCACACCCTAATGTAGGAGGGCACACATGGACTGCTTTTTGGAACCCTGAGAACTGGATACATTTGGCATGGGCTGAGCCTGATGCAAACATACACATGCCCCGTTAAAAGGCTCACTTTCTCACTCCTTTATAATTCATTACGAAGGACTCCAGAATGTTCCCAATAGGGGTGGCCCGACGCTAGCTACATCGCTCCCCTATTCACCCTTCCTGACCCTGACCGCATGGTCCAGTCCTGACCCGCAGCACTCGCCGGCCCTCCGTCAGCACCCATCCACTCTGACCCAGAGTTCTTCTGCCATAGCGCCTGTGCTGAATGTTCTAGCTTTCCACATATCCATAAGACATCCCTGCCTTCAACTTCCAGCTCTTTCCCAGGACAATGCGGTTACCTTGAAGATCCTTTTGATGTTCATGTCTCAGCTCTCCAGGGTTCACCATCACCTGCTAGGGATTCTCTACTCCACTCTGAATCAGTTTTAGCATTTAATTAACTTTATAATGTTGCCACACTGACCACAGGACGCTCCTGCACGGTTCTGTTTTAACCAGAACAAAATGGAAGGGATCTACATATCCTGCCCTCCTGTATCTGCATTATCTGTTAGGAGGATCTCCTACTGGCAGACATTCCCCTTCTCTTGATTTTAACCTAGCCGTGAATTTTATTTTGGTTTTGTTTTAGATTTACATGAAAACAGGACTTTGGTGAGCATGTGATGTCAAGACACCTTCTTTCTACCTGGAAGACAGTGACATTATGTGACACTGAGGAGAAGAGAGTGTGTGTTTTAAGACCAGCAGACAAAATGAAAGCTTTGGTCCCTGCACGTGATGTACAGATTTACTGAGCAAGGGCGGTGGGGGTGGGTGGAGAGAAAGGCAGATGTGATGCTTAAAATCACTACAGGGAGCAGAGACCTATCCCCACGAGCTTGGGTTGACTTTGGGTTGACCTGCCGTGCCTCTGGGGATCGCTTCATTTGTCCCTACACGATTCTAACTCCTCCCTTCCCTTGCCTCCTCCCGGCTCCAGCCGAGAAACACTGTCTAGATGGGTCCTGGGGGGTGGGGGGGAGGGGGGTTACCCTTCCGTGGCAATAGGGCACCTCTGATTAAGTGTTAACACAGACATGAGTACTAAAAACTTACAATAATGATAATACTGTTGCTGTTTTTGACGGAGACCTATATCTACTTTGGAAAGTAGATACGAAAAAGTTTTAAAGACACGTACTTAAATTTTATTTTAGAATTACTTTAAAATTGGGGTTAAGGGAAGAAATGGTTATGATCAGCTTCTTAACTTCCACTTATCACTTCAGTGGTAGACGAGAGATGATCTTTAACAAATCAAACCTCTCAAGCACGCCACCATTTCACATGCCCCCAAGTCAGTTCATTTCCCAAACCCGGCAGGGAGGCCACATAAGGAGTGTGACGGGCGGCCTGGGGTTCTCTTTCCCCAGCATCCAGCTATCAGCAGACGTAACGGTGAATGATTTTCCAAATAAACTCACTGACCTTGTTTTAAGGTGAAAGGAAAGAGGGCGAGGGGAATACGTGTTTCAGTTTTACGGCCCCAACAGGTCTAGATTTTTAGGCAACCCGGAAGTGGGGCGAACAGCACGGTCCAATTACGACTGTGGCCTCACCCCGGGGCCCAATCGGGGACTTAGGAGTCCTGCGTGGACAGACTCAACTTCCTCCCTTCTCTCATTTCCTTCCCAGTGGAAAATGTCCTCAACTGCTAAGATCTCCAAGTATAACAGACCAGCTTAAACGCCATGGACAAATGCGATTGGCAAACTAAAAGAGGTGGCAGTGATGGGACAGTGCAGAGCACACGCCTGGTGTGGACGGAGGCGACGGGGCAGGAGCACTTAATTTTGGAGGCGGTGCCGTCACGTATGGGACTTGACTGTGCACTGCTGAGGTATAGCAGGGCTTAGATCACACGCTCACAAGTCTCGGTTGTCCAAAAAAGCCTCTGTTCCCATCTCTAACGTGGAGCTGGAATGGTTAGTATAATTCAATTTTTTCACTGCAATCCACAATCTGATTGATTGGCAGGTCACACTGGCACTCCTACCTGAGGTATTTTAGCGCTAATGATTGGTTCCTGTAAGACTATTCTATAACAGAACACAGGAAGAGCAGTTCAAAAAACACAGCTGTGGAAGGAAAACAATCATACAAAAAAGCCCGCTAAGGGGCCCACCAGCCTTTTCTTTCCTTTGGATGCAAGCATGCTTTTCACAGGATAAGAATCAGGAGCAGTTTTGTCATCCCTTTAAAACGTGAATCAGGGTGAGCTACGCCTTTTCTACTGGTCAAGAAAAAGAGGGGCGGGGAGGACGCACGATCCGTCTGCTAAGCTCAGGTCTTCTCGGGGCGGGGCGGGGGTCGGGGGGCTTTCTACAAACTGCAGCCACAGTTGCTAGATCGGTTCTCTGGAGAGGAACGTGGCACAAAAGAAACAGAAAGGAAGCAAATGGCTAGCAGGGGTTACGGACTAAGAACAGAACAGGGGAAAGAGATTACAACAAAAATCTCTCTGAATGAATAGCCTAAATTAGTCTAACTTAAAGCCAGCAGCTTGCACTCTTCCCTCGTGATGTTTCTTCAAGCTCTGGGTCAGTGCACTTGTACTGGATTAACTCTCCTGTCTTCCTATTGCTAACGTGTATCTCTGAGGAAACAACTCAGTGTATAGGGATAGATTTCCACAGTGGGGGAGGTGGGGTGGAAATGTACAGAGAGAAACAGGAAAACTCTAGGTAAAACATGGGTGTGTGTGTGTGTGTGTGTGTGTGTTTTAGAAAAAGCATCCCTCGCTCCCTCACACATGGAAGAGGGAATCTAAAGTTTTCAAAGCTACAGTTGTATCAGACTTCACTCAACAGTTACCTCATAATGCATTCTTGTTTTTCATTAGTGGGGTCGGAAAATATTTCAGCACTAGGGACCACCTTTTTTCCTCCAAGTGACTGCTTTAAGATAGGAGCTAAGAAATGACAGTAACGTTGTGATTAATTCCTTTCATTAATAAGACACCACTGGCCAAACACGTATTTCAGCAAGGTCGCTGAATTACCCGTTTAGTTTCATAAGGTGATCCGGTTAGTAGATTAAAACAAAAATGTCAAGGGTGTTTTTATTTTCTCAACAGAAGTACAGAAAAGTCATCTCTCTCTTAATAAAATCATATGCTGTGACCTAAAGATAGGAGAGAATTATAAACAAATATTTGGTTGGTTCACTCAAGGGGGAAGTAGGCAATCTTACTAAGGTAGAAATAAGCCATACTTTAAAAATCCCCAAATAAAAAAGGTATCAGAGGAAAAAAACAAAAACAAAAACTTTGACTTACGAAAATAACTCCAGTGCAAAAGCGTGCTCTAACAGACCAGGTTTCAGGAAAGCAATTTAAATAACGTAAAGATGACTTTCACGAGAACATGGATTCTAATGTACATGGGAGAATGTACATGCGAAGAACGTATGTAAATATGTGTATTTAGAAAAGTGTCATCTGGTATAAAAGTAGGACTATTTCCCCAACCCTCAAGTTTCACTGTGAGCACGAGAAAAAAAGGTATGTTTCGTTACTTCTGGAAAACCAGCTGAGGAAAGACGTGGATTTTAATTAAAGCACTGATAACAAAATATGGATTAGCTGAGTTTTGGGCTGGGTTATATAAATAACTGATGTAATCTGGGTAAGTCACCATCTCTTTAAGAAATAGATCTACGAAGTGAGAGGGTTGGACCAAATCGTGGCTAAGATTTCTTTAAGCATCTGTTAAACTAGGGCAAACTCTGAAGGGCTACTCTACAGAGGACAGGTGTGTCCAGTTACCTCCTTCCTTCCTGCACCACAGAGTCTCTAAGGACATTCTGAAAGCGCACTGAAGTCTTCTGGTTGCCAGAGAGTCTCTGGCAGAAATCTGTGGCAAAAAGTTCGCTACAAAGGCACCCTTATTGATTCGGGGAGGTAAGGGTGGAGAAAGCACTCCCGGACAACTCTAACCTATGCCCAAGGAATAATTTCATCCTGACAAGTTTTTCTTAAGAAATCGTTTCTTAACGACCTGGGTGGTTAGACTAAGCTTGCATTCAGAAACCGATCATTTGGAGAGGTCCTAATAAAAAACCTCAAAACTCCAAACTTTTGACTCTTTGTCAGTTGGATCACCTTGTCCACATTTTAAATAATATGTGACAAGCCAATCATGGAACTTTAGCTATAACAAGACAGTTTCAATAATGGATAATAATAACGATGATGTTAACATTGCTGGTACAATCAACAAATCCTGGATGGTAGCAGAATGTTTGTAAGAAGAGTCTAGGTTGCCAATTATGCCACTCATTTCCCTCTAGATGGCTCTTAAGAAAAGAGACCCGGTAGCTGTGGACCTTTTGATAGCGAAAGGCTGCAAGCACTGAGTGTTTGGTTGCCTCTCATTATCACCCACTTTCCACTGGCATCAGCTCCTTACCTCCCTCTCACAGGATAATGCTCTCTCAAGGTACGGAAAATAGGAAAACACATAGTTCAGAAAGCTTACTGCCGTCTACATAAATCAAAGCTCCAATGATCTAAAGAGGGATGTGAAATGAGAAGAAAAGCAGAAAAGAGAGAGAGTTGGTTTAAGCTAATATAACTATCCTGTTATTTATGTATGCACATGACACGACGGTATTAAAAGACTTTAAACCTGCTGATCATCTCGCAAATAAATCACAGAACATCTGTGGGTATAGGGAAGGGAAAAGAATATGTCCAGTAGACTGACTCTAGCAATGATCAGGAAACCCAAAGGCTTAGTTTTTGCACCCAGGGGCAAGCGCAGTGGCAGAGAAGCATGCTTGCATTCTTAAATATATAAATATATATATATATATATCCACAAGGAAAAAGAAAATAAAAATCAAATAAATTATATGTAAAAAAAAAAAAACCAAAACAAAACAAAGAAAAAACAAAAACAAAAACAAAAAAACCAAACCAAACCAAAGAAACAGAAAAAAAAAGGCTGGCTTGTCAGGGAATGGGGTCGAGAAGGCCCCGGTGTGTGTACTTACATAGAGGTCAGCACCGTAAAATCCGTCCTGGTAAACCACACTGCAGAAAATCCACACAAAAACAAAAACAAAAAAACAAAAGAACAGAAACACATTCCGGTTATTGAGGACGGCAGCATGCACATGCGCTCTACACAGGCAGGTGATGTATGAATACGTAACCGGGGCTGGGGGGCCGCAGCGAGTCAGCGAGAGGACCGTGCACGGGCACGCGCACGTCGTACAGCTCCAGGACATGCGAGGCGGGAAGGGAGCGCACCACTCGAATGCACACCGTTCTGAACGCTTGGTAATTAAAGGAGGGTTAAAACGATGAAAGCATTCCCAGAGGGCCTGACAGAACTATCAGAACTCTGCTGGATTAGAAACATCAACTTCTCATACCTGGAGTTGTTGTTGTTGTTTGTTTTTTTAAAGCTTGCCCTTGGAGGAAATTTTCTTTAAAGAATTTCAAAATGTGTGTGTGTGTGTGTGTGTGTGTGTATGCGTGTGTGCGTGTGTGCGCGTGTGCGTGGGTTAGGGAGGGGGGAGAGGTACGGGGAAAGGGGGTCTAACATAAGAAAACTGAACCGAAAGAATCCCATTAGGGCAGGACCTGTACGCAGAGTATGTCCCAAGATTAGGTTTAGCGTTTTGTTTTGTTTCCTAGAAGTATGTACGTTTTTCCTGATATCCATACATCACCTGCTTTTTACCCTGCACATTAGACATGCAGTAAGATTTGGCTGATCACACGAGCATGCAAAGTATTATTATTCAGCATTTTAAGAACCAATGCAACACCTCAGAAAAACAAGTCAATCAATTCTGACCAAAGTAAACAGAGAAATGTAATTAAAAAAAAAACACAACCAAAAATACCCACAATGCATTGCTTTCACAAGCAGAGATAATGAGCTAAAGGTTAAGGTGATTGGTCCAAGGTCCGAGAATTGAAAAGGTGCAGTGGGGATCCCAGATAGTAACAATATAATCCAGAGTGGGAAGGAGTAACTGCAAGATTTTAGGGGCTCTTTTTTGACTGTTAAGAATATTCATGGAACTCTGAAAAATTAACTGATAACTGACGTTTTGGGCATGACCAAGGATCATCCTGTTTTATTTAAAAGGATAAAATGGAGAACAGTAGCTGATTAGGAATTAGAAGGGTTTATTTTCCTGTTCAGAAAAATGAATTTTTATCAAACAAAACACATGAATTTGGGGTTTTTTTTGTTTTCTGTTTTTAAAGTCCTGGGCAACACTAAACTATGATAATCGTAGATTTCAAACCTTTTGAGGTATTTTTGTGCATATAGACTTTCCCCAAAACATTACTTTGGGACCAAAAGACATGGAACAGACATAGAGACAAAAGATAAGACTTTCTTCTTCGCATGTGTTAAATCAAGATTTGGATATTCTAAATGAGAAGATCTGTTTATTGTTTATTCAACTAAGCAAGCTGGAAATTTTCAGCACTACCTTCTCTGTTGTAATAAACTAGTAAGTGAGGTCTTTAAATCATATTTTTAACTTGAATGTGAAATAACTTTTTTTTTTTTTTTTTTTGCAGGTGGCTGGAAAGTTTCTGAATTCTACTTATTACAATGACATTTTGTTGGGTTTACAGGACAGTACGGTCACACTTTGCAATGCCCCAAATGTGCTGTGCATTTGTATTACAAAACAGGCAAATTAAATTCCTCTGTGACGCTCACTTAGCTAAGCCCTATCCGGTTTCATCGTCTCCAACTGCAGTTAAAGTTAGATATTAGAAAGTAATCTGCCTCTCAACTGCATTTTATTAGAAAAGACATTTGCTCGTAACGAGAAGGCTGACAGAATGGAAAGCACTGAGGCCAAGTGGTGATTAATTAACCTTCAACTATTTCAGCAGGGGATCCAGGCAAAGATTACAAACATCTCTTCGATACAGAACAGTGGTGGCATTAAAAGCAGGAATACAGTTTACCCTAAGTTACGTCACTCACTGGGAATATTTACCTAAATTCTAGAAGAATTCTAATATTCCCTGTATCAAATGCCATAAGGAGGCTAGAACACAATGATTAAGGATGAAAATTAGTTTACTAAGCTGAAAAGCAATTTTAGGCCATTCCCCATAAAATACTGGACTTATTCCTTGCCATCTTCCATGTAAACCGGTGGTTTAGTTAATAAAAAAGAAAACATGGGAAATCAGTGTTCAATGTAATGCACAGAGATTGGTATGATTAGACATAAAGATAAAAATATCTTTGAGCGAACGTAATCCTGACACAGAGTAGGGAGCGAATGGGTTCTCAGGTTTGGCCAATATAGTGAAATGAGCTACAGTGACTAAAACAAATCCAACCGTTTCATAAAGTAAACTCGGGAATGTTACAAAATAAAGAAGTCCCATGTTTCTGGCAAGTGGCATCTCTTTGCGAACGTGACAGTAAACTCTCCTGGACTGAAATGGAAGACGCTTCGTGAACAATTTTCCTGGTGTGTAGAACTTCCAAAACGTCTGTTTTTATGTCTGACTTGAGTATCTCTCGATGAAATAATACTGCATCTTTATTCACTTCTTTAAAGAGATGTCAGAGGTTGAAGGTCAAAGCTCAAGTTGAGAGAAGAAAGAATAAAATTAAAAGCAAGTGATGGCAGAGGATGGAGATGATGGGATGCATGGGATTTAAGCATCTATAAGCTGCAAACAAAAGTTTATTTCTAACGCACTTCCCTTCCAGCGCCTCTTGGAGCCTGTCCATTCCAACATGCACACGTGTCTAATAAAAATGCCTGAATTCTGTGCAATGGAGGACCGCTAATGGCACGTCCATTCGGTCTATGAACGAATGCTGAGTTCGTAGACCTCCAAGCCAATTCTGCTGTCAGAAAAGGACCTACAGAGAAGGCTCTTTCCCTTTGTGTTTTAACTAAGGAGCAATGAACAGGCCCCCCTGCTGCTGGGTTTACTCCTCGGAGAGAATATGGAAAAAACCTGTCATAGGCAGAGAAAAGATGGAGAACACAAAGGTCACATCTTTGAAGAAAGGAAAGTCCTCGGGACAACTAACTTCTAGAAGTCGACTCCGTATAAAAATATACATTTGCGGCTGGCACCGAGAAACACGTGGAGACAAAACCTGTCACCTTCACTCCTTCTCCCCCATTCAGTAGCAAAGGATTTATTTGTTGCTATGGAATCATTCCACTGCATGAGGCACCCTCCATACAAAAATCAAAGGGTGAAGGATGCTCCGCTATATCAGCTGTTTTACCATCATTCAGAAGCCAACTGTAGTTTAATTCTTCCTACTTCTCCCTTTCTCCCTGGATTCAATTGGACTTGGTTCATCTTTGAATTAACCTCTTTTAATCCGTCTCCTACAAAGAAAGCAAATCCATTGTGGGTAACTAGTTCTGCTGTTCACCACCCAGGCAGTGAAACCAAAAGGGAGGGCGATGTGGCAGCCTCGGCCCCAACACAGGGTGGTGACAAGGGGGTGAACACAGCAGATACGGTCTTGTACTACAATCTGGAGCTCCTATTTCGGTTCTCTGCAGGAGTGTTAATCCACATTCGTGCGATGCTGAGTGAACTGCATGCCAACACACTGCTAGTAAACACAAGACAGTTCTGGCTGCTGTCTTAAGCCGTGAGGGCTTAAGGTGGCCGAAATGAAGATTTATATAATGAATCGGTATTTGGTCACATTCTGACGATGGTATATTTTGGTTCTTGCCATCTAATCCAGTAATTTGCAAATATTCAGAGAATCTCTACAATGTGGCACGGCAACGTCCCAGAAGGTGTGAGAGGGCCATGGTATTCTTTTCTGTCCAGCTGCTTATTTTGGAATCTAATGCTTACCCTGGATAGGCGGGAATGGCTGTTGGAGGTACCGCTCGGACTGCCCCATAGACCGTCCGCCCTCTGCCCCTCAGATGGGCTCCTCTGAAGGCGGCCGCCGTGGTGGCTGCAGTCGGGTAAGGGAAGCCAGGAACTAAAGGGAGACCCAAAATATGACAGGAATGTCAACTTGCATTCAACAGCAGGGCTACAATCACAACCGGCTTTGAACCGATTCCAGCAAAGGTTCAAAGACATGTACCACATCTTTCCTGAGAAAGAAATGGAGAGACCCGACACGCAAAGGCTCATGATGCCATGCTCTCTCTGTTCGTCACCAATCTTGAGTGAGCGCACTCTGCTCCTTCCCAGCCCTGGCATTACAGTGCAAGCTGGTGAGAAACAGGTCGAGAAGGTCCGAGAACCAGTGCCGGAATAAGAGACTTTTCACTTGGGGGGGGGGGGGGGGCGGGGGGCAGCAGTTTAAATCGACTGATATAAACTCTTTAACTGGCCCATTGCTAATCTTGTTTCCACACGTTATTATGTGCATAGAGTAATTCTTCTTTGTAAGAATATTTTTTTGTGTTTGTACGCGGTGCCAACCTCCAAGGCACACAGTAATCTTTAGACATTTCATTAGTCCACTTTATTCTTTTATCCAAAATGTTTTAATCCAGAAATGTCAGGGGAGAGGGAAACTACTTGTATCCTTCAGGGAGGCAGACAGTTTCTAAAAACCTATTTTAAATGTGCTATCCTCTGGAAAGCACATACCGACATTTATTCCACATTCACTGAGCTCTTTTTAATTTTACCTTTCGCTGGAGGAAAATGGCTCAGGTCAGGAGGACTTCAGAGGTTTCAACGGAACTGAGAATAATCATGAATACTGGAGGTGCTTCTGAGCGATGTTCTACTGAGGGCCCAAAACTGACTGGCAGAGAACATGTATAACCCATTCTGTCAATACCCATGTCTTGTTTTCTTTACTGTCGAGAGCAGACTCAACTGTTGCTCACATGGCCTTACCCCCTCTGCCTTTTCCAAGTGTTTATGCTCCATGGCGCTCTTAATATCTGGTCAGAGAGATTCTAACACCGGTGGAGCAAGGCCAGGGCACTGTAATAGCACCGAACTCTCTCGAGAACACCTCCTTTTCAGTTACGTGCTCTACCTGGGGTGGGGGTGGGGGGAAGACTAGCACACATCACTCTTTACTCGCAACAGTCAAACTCCACGCCAGGCCAACATAGGCTACTTACTGATTAAAGGAATGTAAGTGTTAATACTCCCTCTTCCTGATAGGGGCACTGCTGCATCATTGCCTAAGGACACGTCTGCTTGAAAGCTGGAGGCTGGTTGTGTTAAAAAAAAAAATTAAGAAATGCAAAAAGATTACAAAGGAAGAGCAAGGTGAAAAGCAACACATGTTTTTGCAGTTAAACAGCACGAATGGAAAAATCAACATGGTACTACCTGCATATAACTCAGGGCCATATACAGCTCCCACCACGGGGCTTAATTTCCAACCTGAAACGGAAGAGAGGACAGTGAGCACTTCAGACCATGCAAGGAGCACGGTGAAAAGGACCGACTGGTGCATGTGCAAGCTGGCTTCAGATATCCCTGCATTTACTTTTACCCGTTGGAGAGTGCCAGCTCGGGGGGTTATGTGAGAAGGTCAGGACACTTCCATACCAGGGTATTTTTTTGGTAAAGTTTATTTATTTATTTTGAGGGAGACAGCACGAATGGGGAGAGGGGCAGAAAGAGGGAGAGTGAGAATCCCAATCCCAGGGCTTGAACTCACGAAACCACGAGATCGTGACCTGAGCCGAAAAGCGAGAGTCAGACGCCTGACCGACTGAGCCACCCAGGCGCCCCCACACCGGAGTTTGTTTGCTTATTTTTTAATGTTTATTTACTTTTAAGAGACAGAGAGACAGCGTGTGAGTGGGGAAGGGGTACTGTGATGGCGCTTTCTATTCTAGCTACTTTATAATTCAAATTTGCATTCACATCTGAGCTGATCTTCAACTCCGTGTTCAAGTACACCACACTGATGGAAAGCTGGGTAAAGCTGAAATTCCCTTTCTTTGGGATTTACTACTGGGATCTTGTTGTAGTTAACCTCAGCCAGTCAACGAGAAGAGACATACAGTGATAAAATTCAAGGTGCATCCCCAACTTCATGCATGTCTTGGGATGTCCGTTTGTAATGAACACACTTAAGTTAATCAGTCATTTTAACAAATGGATACTGGATTGCTGTTGAACATTAGCTTAAACAATTATAAACTTTGAATTATTCCCAGAATTAGCTTTGATGTCAATTTTATTTCTTTGTTCCCGTTTTTTATATTTATAGAAATGTAGCAGGTGTTAAAAAAAGTATTGTTGCCCACTGAGAGTTACAGAGTACACAGAATCCCATACGAACACTTTAATCAGTAGACATTTATTGATTTTTACACATAAATAAGCAAAAAAAAAAAAATGTGCCATTATTTTTCTGAAAGACGAGAGACTGTACTTAAGAGAAAACCCATTCATTCTGAACCAATCCAATCCTCTGTTATTTTATATGCTCATAGATGGTGAGGTTTCCTCATTATTTCATATAAAAACTGGGCAAATATCTGGATTCAAATCCTACTGAAGTTGTAAGAACACAAATGTTCTCCAATGCCAGACAAATCAAGTGATTCCAACCAACGTAAACTATACTGCTGACTGAGAATTCACCAGAAGGCACAGAGCACTCTTATCAGAAGCTCTAACCATAAGGAGCTGCAGGGTTCTAAAGTTTGGCTCAGTGGGGCGCCTGGGTGGCTCAGTAGGTTGGGCATCCGACTTTGGCTCAGGTCATGATCTCATGGTTGGTGGGTTCGAGCCCCACATCGGGCTCTGTGCTCAGAACCTGGAGCCTGCTTCGGATTCTGTGTCTCCCTCTCTCTGTTCCTCCCCTGCTTGCACTCTGTCTCTCTCTCTCTCTCTCTCAAAAATAAATAAAGATTAAAAAAAATAAATAAATAAAATTTGGCTCCGCTAAGGCTTGAATATTAATTTAGAATAATATTCAAAAAAATGATTCTTTTCTTTCCTACCAATGGTATTGTTATTTAAGCATTCCTGGAAGTAATAATACACATGTTAATAATGGCATATAATGGTATGCTGTCAATAATACTTCAGATATGTTTTAGTTCTGTACAATTTACAAAGTAGTTTTGACCTTCACAAAACCCGAAGGGAGAGAGGTAAGACAGGTGCGACATCTGGGACCGCAAGTAAGTACTATCCTTCTCTGGGCTTAATTTCCTAAATAATAGACTAAGAAGGTTGGGTTGGATGACTTCTACAGAGCCTTCAGGGGCTCAAATTCTGTGACTGCCAATTCATAGTGATGAAAACAGAATCAGCTTTAAAAAAAAATGGGCCCAAGGACAAAATGAAGAGTCAAATCTAGAAGTAGAATTTCTGTCTTCCGAATTCCAGTTGGCGACTCTTTCTACCACCCTGTCTTCCCTGGATTTATAGGAAATCTGACACACTTTGCCTCTCCTTCCTATGTTGTTTACACCGGGTTATTATCAAAACTGCAGAAACTCTGGGGCGCCTGGGTGGCTCAGTTGGTCAAGTGTCTGGCTTTAGCTCAGGTCATGATCTCGTGGTTCGCCAGTTTGAGTCCCGCGTCAGGCTCTGTGCCGACAGCTCGGAGCCTGGAGCCTGCCTCGGATTCTGTGTCTCCCTCTCTCTCTCAACAAACAAACAAACAAACAAACAAACATTGCAGAAACGTCTGTTTTTGTGATGGCAGTGAAAAAATATCAAGAGGTAAAGGGGGAGGTGGTGGTATCACATGATGTACCATTGATAAAATGGGTAGGGAAAATGTAAGTTAGGCCAATAAATGCAAATTATGCTGATCTGTACCATCTGTTTGAAAAGCGGGGCTAAATCTATCTATTGAAGACATCATGGAATGGACTAAGATACTTATCCTTGATTTAAGACATCACCAGCACATATTGTCATACTCTAGCAGTAGATTCGAACTTTTACAAAACAGAAAACACCCCATTTGGCTCTAGATAAAATTTTATGCAGAACGCTGAAGTACACAACGGAAAATGAGAAGTTGCTGGAGGTCTCAAGACCCCATTCATGGGCTTCCTTTCCACCCTCCCCAAGTGGCCCCGTAGAACACAGCTGGCAAAACCGCTGCTTGTACGGCAGATTCAAATAAAGTTCCAGCTCATTTAGATAAACGTGAGTCCAGATTAGACTGACGAGGGATGGAAGGGTTCTGTTTTTGTTAAGCAAAATACTCACAATGTTTCCTTCTCAATGAGAAACATTTATGAAACCCACTATATAGCATGGGGTCACGGGACAAAATAGAAAATGCGCACGCGCGCCACGACTTTTATCTCAGAGCATACCTTTAAAAGGAGGGCAAGGGGTCAAGAATTAGTCCACTCATGCTCAGGAGCGGGCAGGAGTCAGTAGTAAAAGTGAGCAGTGGTGGGCACCTATTACGGACAAGCCTAACGTATCACGAACGACCACAGCAGCTAAAAGTGAGGGTGCCTTAGTGGGATCCCCCAGTGGGTTAACAGGTAACCTCAAATGATGTGTTCATGCTGTGCGTCAGATGAACTTTACTGAGACCATTACAGCTTAATAACTTAAAAACTCAGCTTAGTTCTAAGAAAAGAAGCAAATTTGCAGAAATAAACTATTCTCCTAGGTAAAGAAAATACTTCCATGTTCATTAAACAAGCTGCCTTAAGACTGAAACTGAGATTCTTTGAGGAGTATAAAAAGTTCCTGTATTAATACAAGAACAAATGACATCCTTCTGAAGATGATGCGTAATCTCTTACCATTTGCATATGGTGTGACCATCTTCTTATTGGTCATTACGCGTGCTGTAGCATTATTCACCTAAAAATACAAAGGAGAAAGAAGGGGCAGGGAGAAAGGAGACCACGTTAGGGAACACGGAGTTGCTCATCCAGTAACACAGCACTCAGTTTAATAAAATGTAAATTTCAGAGAATATTGATTTCAACAATTAATATAGCAATATAAAATATTAATATATCATATTTTAATTAAAGTGTTTATTAAATGAGGCTAACAAGAGTAAAATGCAGTTTCTTAGTCTCCAAATGGAAAACTAGGGCTATTTTACCACTGAGTACTCCAAAGAAAAGACACATTTGCCAAGTTCTTTGGAGATCTCTTAAATAGAGAAGTCTCTGAATTATGGAAAAAAAGTAAATTGGAAACAACTCTGTTTGCACATGAACTTTGAAGTTCATTAGTAAAACAGAGGCTTGCCACATGGGTCAGGAAATAGATTTACAGGAAGATAAGAAAATAAATCTGTGGATTTCACCCGTTCTCATGTTCAGCACTTTTGATGTTTGTGCAAGATTTTGCTGTTTGAGGTTAGTTAAAAAGAAAAAAAAGATATCAGAACTTAGATTCCCATGTTGACCGGCTTCAGGACCGTTCTGAATTTTCTAGACTATGTGGTCTATCCATTGAAGAACAATGCTTTCAGAAGGCTTTTAAATTAGGCACTTAAGCCTTATTTGTTCAGTTCTTTTATGTTTCTTTTGTTTTATGGTACTGTCCACCCTCATTACAGAACTGCGTAGTTTAGAGCATTCTCAGTGCTAGGGTGAGTAAATGTTACAAAGATGAGGAAGAGACGAATGGAGCTTCGAAGCCAGAAAACTGCAGCCCAGTGTCAGAACCAGCTTAAAGCTCTTGCAAGGAGGGTGCAACGTCACCACAGAACCTGACTGTGTACCGTGCCGTCAGGTCATTAAACAGGCCAGCTTTCAAAAGCATTACAAAACACACCAAACAGAAACGTCTTGCTTCGCCTCTGGGGATTTACATTACAGTTAAGTTTGGATGGTGCTAAATCCGTGTTATGGAGAGACCAATTTTAGGTGGAACTGGAATCAAAAAACATCTTGAGATGTCTTTTCGGATTTGCATAGTGGTAATCTTCCTTTGTGAGGAAAAGAAACTCCATTTACTCGAGTTTGAGCCACCAAATAATATAAACATTTCACATTTAAAAAGAAAGAATGGGATACAACAATGATGAGACTGAGAGCATGCAGTTAAAACACACACACACAAATAAAAGAAAGAAAAAACAATCAGTTTTGGAAAGAAGGGAGAGAGTGGAGAGCAAGGTTCTTACAGACAAGGATTAGAAGGGGGTCAGAGCGGACACTAGCTGCTAGAGCAGAAAGCACCCAAGCACTAACAGGAAAATGGCCAGAACCAATCAGAAACCACCGGTCAGCAAAGACCCAGCAGCTGCAGGGAACAGAGGGAAGGGGCAGGGAGCGGCCGAGGGAGAAGGATGGGAGCCGAACTCGGGGAGAGAGAACACAGCAAGGCAGGGGAGGGGGAAAGAAAAGAGAGAGTGGGGGCGGGGAGAGGTATCATGGGCAGGAAAGAGAGCTGTCAAGGGCAAGGAGAGGACAGTCAGAGCTACAAACAGAGGTCTGGGGAAGAGGAAAGGAAGTAGGGGCAGGGAGTGCATTAATAAAACCAGCCAAACTTGGAGTTCAGGAACTCTGAGTAAGATGTGCAAGGGGGAAAAAAATCACCATGACGTCAGTAATCAAACAGCTCAGACTGCTACAAACAATATGTACATCCAAAGTCCAGGCGGCATTACTCAACAGCATTGAAAATAAAAAGGGGAAAGGAAAAGGGAGAGGAACAAGTCAAATCACATTTTGTAGTGTTAATGTGAGATGGCAGATGGACTTTTTCTTTCTTAATTGTTTTGTAATTAACGATTTAAAAAGCTTCTTCTCTAGTGCTTTGTTTCACTTACCGCCCACGGGCACCATCGCCAGCATTGTGTATAGTTACCATGGAAAGAGGGAGTCAAGTGAAGGGCCCTAAATGCTAAACCATTGGAAAGGGAGGGAGAAAGCAAAATATGCAGACATCTTACTCAAAATGGTGGCTTTTATATTTCAATACTTTAAAAAACTGGGCAAGGGGAAAGGGGCCAGTTAACCTTCACTGCGTCGTTCAAAAGGGCTGGTGAACACCAGGTGGCAGCCGTCAAAGCCTCGGTCGGAGGGTTTTATCCATTCGTGGTTGACGTTCTTGACGTTAAATATATTCAAAAACCCCATGAGATTTGGGTTCTTTCTCCCCCGCCCCCACAACCTCTAAGGTCTTCTAAATTCCTTATCACACGCTCATGGAGGCGAACTGGCCTCCTGACAAGGGGATACTGGCTGGATCTTTGATTCAATACAGGACACAGTGTGGTAAGCTGGATTGTTTTCAGACATTTACAAAGTTAGTTTCGTTTTGGCCTGATCACAGGTATTCACATGGAGTCTCGCAAACTGAAGCAAAGGAAAAAAATCAAGAGAGCAGAAGGATGAACATTTCGGAGGGAAAAAGTAAATGAAAAACAAATACACATAGACACGCACACAAGTAAATCAAAATGAAAACCCCCGCACAACTGAAAACTGAGGGAAGGAGGGTAGAAGGGTTATTTGTACACATTTTAGTGCAAGAAGGTGAAGGACAGAGAGACACGTACACACACACACGTGTGTGCAGACACACAGACAACGAGACAGGGTTCCGAATGTGAAATAAGGGGGGCAGTACACGAAAGAGAGAAATAAAAATATAAACCGGAAATTGAATTATTGAAGACATGCACCTCGATTTTACGGCCCTCTACCACGGTGCCGTGTAATTTCTCCCTGGCCCTGTCTGCATCAGCACTATTCTCGAAAGTTACGAACCCGAATCCCTGCATGCAGCGGGAGAAGGGGGGAAAACATGCGTATCGTTATATTGAAATACTGATCTCTTGGTAAACAGAGAAAAAATATCACAGTATGAAACCCACATTGGCAGTACTAGTCACATTTTTGGCCCATGCATATTTTGTGAAGGGAAATTAAATCCAATAAAAGAATAAAGAACTGTAGCAGTAGTAGTAGTAATAATCATAGTAATAATAATGGCAACAACAACAATAATAATGATAATGTAATTAACAACAGTGACAATAATAAAGTAAAACATAAAGCATGTGAGGCCAGACCAAAATTAAGGTTTAGAGTTACTCGGGTCAAACCATTTCACCAAGAATCTGAACTTTTTTTTTTTAAGTGTTCTTTCTCTTTCAATTCATGCTGTTAATACACACGTCCCTTTACGTACTACTAAAAACAAAATCACATAATTAAGTCTGCCATTCCCCAGCAGCTTCTCCATGAAACCTTATATTTAGGGGCATCCGCTGTATAAAGAGATTTTTTTTTAGGAGAGCTCATCATTCTAGCCCCACTTTGCCTGTTGCTTGTATCACCACAATTCCTCTGGGGCCAGAATAATTGAAAAAATAGTCTCGGTCTACAATTCTGTAGGTACTGGGTGTGGAAGACGAGAGCACCTGTGTTCATCTAAGCTAATGAAAATATCACTAAGCAGGGGGCAGTCAATTATGACTGGCACTCAGAGTAAAAATAGGTTCAGCTGAGTTCCAGAAAAGAGCTTATCCAAATCTGCCTAAATTATACATTTGTTGAAGCTGACATCTGCTACTGAACGTATTAGTGATTTTCCGTATAGAGGGGAAAAAAGGAATAATCAAAAGGCAGTGGGAATGAGATCTAGGTTAGTGACATCAGTTGTACACTATTCGCCACGAAAAGAATACCATAAAACAGCAATGCAGCTGCTACTCAGAGTTAGAATTAATTTATTTGTGCACTGTACACAAATAAATTATATGGAGCTTTTCTTCATTAAGTAGACAAACCAGGAGCCAGGGGGTCAACCCACTTACTCCTATGTTCACATTTATCTGAAAATTCTCCGTCAAAATCACCAGGATTCACGATATACTTACGTGACTCTCTCATCAAGCACTGTGTCCGTTGCCTCCTAGGCACTCTGTCCTTATCTTTCCACTCTGTAACTATCACCTTCTCTCAAGCTATTTACATCTGTGAGTAGTAAATTCTTAGGATTTTTTGGGAAAGTGCTAATTTCTCAACAGCTTCACTGTCCCTCTGGCATTCTTTGAACATTCCACAGTAGGACAACCTGGAACCCTTCATTTGTTATTTATTTTTACTGAAGCTCTGCTGTTCTCCATGATGAGCATTTCCATATACATATAAAACAGGTTCTTATCTGGGATGGTAAATGGTATGCATTGTTCTGTAAGATTTTACGAAAGCTGGGGCACCAGGTGGCTCAGTCAGTTAAGCGTCTGCCTCTTGATTTACGCTCAAGTCATGATCTTGCGGTTCATGGGATTGAGCCCTGTGTCGGGTTCTGTGCGTGGATGATGCAGAGCCTGCTTGGGTTCTCTCTCCCTCTCTGCTCTTCCCCGGCTTGTTCTCTCTCAAAATAAACAAATATGTCAAAAAATTAAAAAAAAAAAAAAAAAAAAAAAAAGATTTCACAAAAGCAACTCCCGTCATTTTGAAGGCTCTGATTACTTTGCGTTCTGATTCTATGGTTGGGTGGTGATCCACGGAGGATCCCAGTGGGTTATCTCTGCCTGTAATTTGGATATCACCACAAATAACTCTAGAAAATGCAAAGCTGAGCTGACAAAAAACGTTCTATGTACCGAGGTACTATGGGGTTAATTAATACTTTCCTTAAAGATGTAAGTATGCTGAAAATATCAATGGAAACGCATTTTCAGAAACACATTTTGATACAAATGTGTTATAGCCACATCAACAACTGGAGGTGTCGTGTTGGATCTCGAGTTCCTAAGTGACAGCACGGTTTGTCATCACACTGGCATCTGCTGAACACAGGAAGCCAGCTCTCCAATCCTGGAGAGTCCTCCAACAGAAAAAAAACCTTGCAAGAAAGGTCACAGTGAGGAGGTTTTCTATCACACTGCAGTAGTATTAAAACTGTATTCCAACGGATCCTCAGAGTCTCAAACATCATATGCCCCTTGGGTTAAGTTAATAAATTATACGTCAGTAGCTGGATAACAGATGATGTGGAGACTACTACCTAGGTTTTTAGCGTTAGCATTATGACTGTATCTTCACACCCACACACTCACAGACTTGTCTTTTAAATACAACCGGGGGTAGAAAGGACCAATCTGTTGGTTTTACTTTCAACATAAAGAAAGACCGTCAAACTGTGTTAAGTACCCAAGCATCAACAAGGCCTTCTTCCTACAGCTAATGGGAAGAAAAGGAGAAATTAAGCTTTGAAACCAAAGTTCAGTATCCTATTAACTAAACGACCCGAGTCTTAAAATCCTTGTAGTTTCCTTTTTCAAATCTAATTGCTAAATGTGTTCTGTGATCCTCCTCTCTGTATTGTGTTGATGGGACACCTGTGATGTAATAACATCCACAAGAACGCAGGGTGGTGTCACGAGCACGGATGTTTTACAGCCAGCAAATGACAACGTTTAACATCAAAGTCTGCTTGTGTTAAGATTTTCTCAATAATGACTTTAATATTCTGGAACAAAATTTCACTTTCAAATGTCTTATAAAGAAAAGTGCTTATATTCCAAAGGAAATGCTCATCTAGATACCAAAAATGTAAAAATAAAGCAATCTTCCCAAGCGTCTTTACCTAGACTAAAGGAGGAGGTTGCTGATACTTTGGGACTTCCTGATACGAAGCAGAGGTAAGATTTCTTTCTCTCCTTTGTAGATAAACAGGCTTTGTGGCAGGCAGAATAATGCCCCCCACTCAAAGTTGTCCACGCCCTAATCCCTGGAACCTGTGAATGTTACTACCTTACCTGGCAAAAGGGATTTTGCAGATGTGATTCAATTAATGATCTTGAGATAGGGAGATTATCCTGGATTATTCAGGTGAGCCCAATGTAATCACTAAATTAAATTAAATGGGTGCTTCTAAATTAAAGAGGGGAAGATGGGGGCCAGAATCAGACAGAGTGTAGCAGCCTGAGAAAGACTGGACTGGCCATTTTTGGCTTTGAAGATCGAAGTGGGGCTATAGGTCAAGGAATGCGGGTCGCCTCCAGAAGCTGGAAAAGGCAAGGAGTGGATTATTCCTTAGAGCCGCCCGAAAGAATGCAGCCCTGTAACACCTTGACCTCCAGAACTGTAAGATAATACATGTCTGTGTTTTTAAGCCACAGACTTTGTGATACTTTGTTCAGAAGCAATAGGAAATATACCTCTCAGAAGTCCGTGATTAGGGAGGTAAGAAGTATAAACAGTATTTTTAGAGCACTGTTCTTTAATACTTTCCTCTCATGCTGAAACTTTAGAGAGGTGATCTTCCATCAACTTAACTACAATTTGGTTTCAAAGATGTTAACTCAAAGCTTGAAAAAAACTTTTTAGAAGTTTATTTAGTTTTGAGAGAGCATGAGTCGGGGAGGGGCAGAGAGAGAGGGGACAGAGGATCGGAAATGGGCTCTGTGCTGTCAGCACAGAGCGTGACATGGGGATCGAACCCACGAACTGTGAGATCATGACCTGAGCCGAAGTCGGACGTTTAACCGACTGAACCATCCAGGCACCCTGCTTGAGAAAAAAAATTTAACGTACCATTCCTTCAGTAAAATTTCAGTTTTGAAAATGTGCCAGGAATTGAGTTAAAGATATTCACAGATTATCCAGGCTTACAAAATTACTAACAGGAAAATATGCTTAAATGAAATTATGTTTTAATGTCCCTTCATTCTCGGAAATCTAATTCACATTAAGTCTTGGGTCTCTTGCTTTGAAAAGAAAAAACTTAATAAAATTATGTCTAAACCTAACACTTCTTCCTTAGAAGAGCTTCAAAGTGATTATATAATGTATCAATCAGGAACACATAATGACCAGTCAGAACAGCCACAAAGTCGAACTGAGATTTAATCTCAAATTCTTCACAAGAGTGAATACTTCAGGTTTAAGAAGACAGAAACCAGATAAACAAAAAGTAAACTTTTAGTAGACTTCTGTTTTTAATTAAAAAAAAAAAAAATGATGTCGACATGTTTGTCTATACCAGTGCTATCAGACAGAAATATAACCCAAGTCAGTATGTAATTCTAAATATTCCCCTAGGCACATTAAAAAAGTAAAAAAAAAAATATGAAAGCAATTTCAGTAACGTATTTTTATTCAAGACAACCTATATGCAACATGCTACCATTTCGACATGACATCAATACAAAAACATCAGTGAGATGTTCAATATTCCTTTTTTTCTGGTCAGTCTTTGAGAGCAGTGTGTATTCTACACTAAAAGCAGATCTGAATTTAGACGCCATGTTCCAAGCGTTCAGTATGGCCACTTCTGCTGGACGACGCAGGTCTCTACGCTCTATCCTGTATAACCTACACCTCTCAGTTCCCAAAGTTTTTCTGTGTTAATAATTTAAATATATCAGTGTTCTGTTAGTGATTTACCAGCTATCTTAGCTGTCTTTTGAAAACTCAGGAATGGTGTATTTCTCGGGAGGGAGGGAGTATGGCTGTGGTCAAAACTTCTGCTGAGGTCAAAACTTCTGCTGAAGTGACACACACTTATCACGCCCACTTATCATCAAGGGCCGACAGGAGCCGAGTAACCGCCACCTTTTTAGCCTGGCCTCAGGCTGCAATAAATAACAAGCCACAGGACGAGCACTGTCAAAATATTCTTAAATGTGGATAATCTTTGAGTTTTTCCATCTCAGAAGAATGAGAAAGAAAAATTTACCATGTAAGTTTTAAGGGAGAAATCAAAAGCAGACGTTCTCCTGGGTATGGCCAGAACACAGAAGTTAAACAAAATAAATGAAAGAAAAATAAAACTAAAACCCATAAGATGGTAACAAAAGAAAACAAACTAAGCCCTTTGGAAATACATGCACTGTTAACTCAGTTTTAAGTATAATGAAAACCATTTCGCCTATCAAATTTTACTGAAAAGCAAAGGCCTAGTTAGTACAATTTCAAAGACAGTCTTTTGATCATATTTTGAAAGAAATGAATAATTTCCCTTTGCATGAAATTAAAATCCAGGGAAACAGGCAAGAAATTACAGCACGTTACTTGTGTCTGGGGATGGGATTAGAGGTTTTATCTTCCCTGACTCCAGCCTAAACCGAAGCCTAACCCAAATCAAGATCCCATCATTCCAGAAATCCACCTGAGAGAAGTAATGAGAACACGTTAGCTAAAAACTTGCTGGAAATCTCAGTAATTGTCGCTGCGCTCTATTTTGTGTCCTTTAGTGAACTTAATAATTGGCACTGTTTGCACAAGTAAAGAGCTCCTACGTTTAGCAGTTACGACACATGGCCCTTCAAGCCACAACTATACCAAAAGTATGCCGACCAAACTTTATGGAAAGTATAAACATGAGAATGTGTGTATTTCTGGGGCGCCTGGGTGGTTCAGTCGGTTAGGGGTCCGACTTCAGCTCAGGTCATGATCTCACAGTCCGTGAGTTCAAGCCCCGTGTTGGGCTCTGTGCTGACAGCTCAGAGCCTGGAGCCTGCTTCCGATTCTGTGTCTCCCTCTCTCTCTGCCCCTCCCCTGCTCATGCTCTGTCTCTGTCTCAAAAATAAATAAAAACATTAAAAAAAAATTTTAGAATGTGTGTATTTCTTTACTTAGTAAGCCTGGTAATTATCAGACCGTTACGGGGCTGGGTGATAACGAACAGAATGGTGGGAAGTCTGAGTAAGTCAGAGAAAGACAAATACCATATGATCTCACTCATATGTGGAGTTTGAGAAACAAAGGAGCAAAGGGAAAAAAAGGAGAGAGAGAGAGAGAGAGAGAGAGAGAGAGAGAGAGAGAGAGAGAGAGACACACAAATCAAGAAAGAGATTCTTAACTATCAAGAACCAAGTGATGGCTATCACAGGGGAGGGGGGCGGTGGGAGAAACAGGTGACAGGGATTAAGGAGCGCACCGGTCGTGACGAGCACCCGTGGAAGTGCTGAATCACTGTATTGTACACCCGACACTAATATCACACTATGTGCTAACTACCTGTACTTTAAATAAAAACGTAAAACCATTTTTTTTGAAAACCAACACGTTCTCAGTCACTGAAAGTATCCAGCAGAGAACGCAACGTCAGGTTAAAGAATGCAATGCGTTCTTTAGAGTTCTATCGAAGATCGAGTGAGAAAAAAGGCATGAGAATAGTAGTGAGCACCATGCTCTCTTAATGATTTATGTCTGTTCTCTTGTCTAGTCACTAAAAATCATGTTTTTCCTTCATAACGGTTTTGAAAAGGGAGCTTTTTAAAAGCTGTTACTCGGGGCGCCTGGGTGGCGCAGTCGGTTAAGCGTCCGACTTCAGCCAGGTCACGATCTCGCGGTCCGTGAGTTCGAGCCCCGCGTCAGGCTCTGTGCTGACAGCTCGGAGCCTGGAGCCTGTTTCCGATTCTGTGTCTCCCTCTCTCTCTGCCCCTCCCCCGTTCATGCTCTGTCTCTCTCTGTCCCAAAAATAAATTAAAAAAAATAAATAAATTAAAAAAATAAAAAAAAAAAGCTGTTACTCGAAGAATCTATATGGGGAGGGGCAATACGATTTGTTGTTCAAACTGGAACACTCTGAGGGAGAAAGGGGACACTAGTAATAATTACACGAAGACAACAAGTATAGACTGGGACTATCCTAGATAAGCCAGAACTCTGGCCACTCTACCAATATATCGTGTTTCTACTGTTTGTCAAAGTAATACTTTGTTATGACTGGTGACCTGTGGAGAATCAACAATGTTATACAAAGCAGTATAATCATTTTGTAGATTCTAGTTGAGTGTATTCATTTTTGGGGCAGGGGTAGCATTTTTACCATATACCCTAATCGAACGATTTCAAAGGAGAGTCCCCTTTGTTTTAGTTAATCACAGAAAATTACATACGGCTGACTTTATGCGTTTACAAAGGAGTACGGAGTTAACAAATATATTTTTTTTAAATCACGTGAAATAATGTATGCATATATTTCTGTACGTGTATGAATGTAAGCGATACACGTTCATTCCATAATCTAGGCAAACTGATCCAGAATATGAAGGTCGAAGAAGAAAAAAGGAAAATACTCAACAACGAAGAAATCATGTTTGCAGGCAAGCTGAAGAAGGAGGATGTTGACAAGGCAGGGAGGGGATGGGCGAGGCAACGCGGCAGTGCTCACTTATGTCTGGAAATGGGTATGTTCTCAAACCGTAGGCTGACAGTCTCATTATAGAGAAGATATGGTAAAGAGTTGCTTTTTGTTTTGGAGGCCTGTGGTTATTTAATTGTTCCACTGATAACTGTTTTACATGTAAGTATCGCTGATCTCAGAATTATTTTGTGACTCGTTTTTCCATTACTGCTTCAAAAAAAAAATTTAATAAAGCTCATTTGTGTACAGAAAAGCACTCATAAAAAGACTGAGCAACTCTTAACTGCACAATAGGACCACTTAAATCTCCTTATCTCCGGTTCCTTTCAAGGCATGTTGTAATTTTATAGTCAACCACAAACAAAAAGGAAATGAGAAAATAAACTTTATTTACAGAAAGAAAAGTACTCATTAATTTATGTCAGGTGGATCCGGAAGAGGTACCTAGGTTTTGACTCCAAAATAAATCTCTGTTAACAAGTATCTGAACAGTTCTGGGGAACCTACTGCAGCAAAGAACTTTAGGTGACAGCTAAGAAGTCGGGCAAAGGATGAAGACAGGTTTTGTAAGTGTCCTTAAAGGCAGACCCAGGCAATTGTGCCTTCTGTGCTTTAAGAACAATTACCAATTAAGTACACTGTCTACTCGTCAGCAGCCCAAAGAAAAAGGGGCAGTGAGGACACAGCATCGAACGGAGAGAAGGCTTTTAGATTCCCCAAAGAGAAAGGAAGGCTTGTGTCCTTTAAAAATGAAAATTACAGGGGAGAAGCAATTGAATTGGGTAAATTAAACAATTTTGGGTAGTAGGCAAATCTTTGAAGTCAATGAAAGAAGCCTTAAGAAAGATCAATTTCCTTTGCTTCACAAGAATTCAATCAAATTATTTTCTTGGTAAGGAGCAAGTTCCCAATACCTGATGAAATCATATTGGGCTTCGGGTTGTTGGAGTCTAGTTAGAAACAGTTTAAGTGCATACACTTAAAACTACAAACATTTAAACTACGACTTTGGGTAAGCAGCGTGGCATATAATCTTCACGTACTTATGATACATATCTGAACCACTGTCATTTTTCCACCCTGTATCTAAAAAGGTCACAAAAAATACAAGCAAACTATACAACAAAGGAATAGAAATCCACTGTGAAGAAATTACAAGCATCAACAGTTTTACTGGCTATAGGTTGAACAGATTTCACTTTAAAAATACTTACCAAGTTAAGTGCTGGAGAAAGTTCTGCATAGGCATATTAATCTTTTTTGTTTTAACTGAAAACTGGAAGCTTAGAGTATAATTACCTCTTTAATGATTAACAATAATTATAGTCAGAATTAAACACTACCAGTGTCGATGCGTTCTATACAGGGAATAATAATCAGGAGCATTAGAACAGTATATACATTGGTGTTCGTTTAGAGGGGCAGAGGTATATATATGACTCTGCAGATATATGCTATTAATTCCCAAGGTACGGTGGATTTGGAGTAGGAAATTGAAGAGGTAAATATTAACTCATTTATTTGCTTTATTTAACTTTACTTAAGTTACATTCTTCGAGATAAAACTATAGCCAAGGGCTATTTTCAAAGTTCAGGAAGAGATAAACAAATGAAAAATTAACTCAAAGATTGTTCTATCCTAAAAATGCACGTAGAAGTGAACATAGCAACGTAAATATTCACAAGCTTGGTCGCAGCTGGTTGTGCCTGTGGGGTGCATTTCACTTGTTGAGGAGGAAGAAAACTGTCAAATGAAACTTTCTGAAATTCAGTTCATTAAACATTTTTTCACAACACCACTGTAAGACTTCATCATTCCCCCATTCCTAAAATCACTGCTGCTTATTTTAGTGCATGGAAATTCTACATCATATAGATTGGGAAATTTAAAATGGTAAATAAATGACAAGGGGGAAACAAGTTTGTATTAAAATGTTCAGTTCTCCTACAGAACACATTTAGAGTACCTATAGCGAATGGTGCACTGTTACTAACGGCATCCTTATGCAAAAAACTGAACTTACTATATCTGTCACTAAAGGGGTTCTACATCCCAAAGTTTGCCTATCTGTAGAACTCAAAGGAGGAAATCAGCTTACCACGAATTTCTGAGTCACTACTCCCTATATTTACGCCTTGTCAAATTTATTCCAAAGAGAGAGGAAGCCAACCAAATGGCTGAAATATCACATTTGTCCTAAGTCTGTCATTTCGAAGTCTGATTTTTGAAAGCCGGGTTGTTCTGGTAGAATGCACACTAGAATTCTCATACAGAATTTCACTTAAGTGTTCTCTCTCTTCCTTAAAAATAAGCAGGTTAGGGCAATTTCGGTCTAATAAAGGGCTGGTGTCTCCTACCCCGACCCTCCTCACCGCTGCCCTCCTCCCCACACTTCTCTTCCTCTCCCCCCTCACTCCCCCAGAGGAAGTACTAGAATAAAGTTTGGCCATGTGGTAGCTTATTTTTAGAGATAATCTAATCCAAGCCAGATAACTTGGGATACTTTCTGTAGGCTTGAGAAACAGCTTTAGTTTTCTGGTTACTTACTATTTAAAACAAAACTACAAAGGAACCAAGCACACTTAATGCGGAGAGGGAGCTTACCTTAGAACCACGTTCATTAAAGATTATTTCTACATCTAGGATTTTGCCAAACTGCTGCAGAGACAAAAATAAAAACATTTATTCACGGTCAGCTTTTTACCCACACACTGTATTTTCTCCTGAAAAAGGAATCTTTTTTTTCTTTTTCTTTTCTTTTTCTTTTCACTTCTTATACGACTTCCATGTTACTTTCTATTTGTTGGTAGGTCCCAATACTGGGTTCTGATTTTTCCTTATCACTGAGCTGATGTCTCCTTTCCCATTCTTTATTCAGGCCACCCACTCATGCATTATCCACCTCTGTATGGCAGAAGCTGTTTCCAGAAGATATGCGCAGTGTTACCCTATTACATGCTTCTCCAAGGATAAGAACTAGGGGTTTTCCTATCTACTGCGTCTTTAATTTTTCAAAATGTCCCAGTTTTTAAGAAGCAAATCCTAAGTAGAAAGATATACTATTGGAGGCTATTTTTCTTCTATTTTTTTTTTTTTTAATTTATAAAAGCAAACCATGTTCGCTATAAGAAAAAAAAAAAAGGTCAGAAAGTACAGATAAATAAAAAGGAAAATAGGAAAAGCAAAATGCAGATCCTCTGTAAACCTGCCATCTCCCCGTGCTGGTATACAGCCTTCCCAGATTTTCCTCGGGCATATATTGTTAAGGAAATGTTTCCACGTATTACTTTTATTTTTTAAGTTAATATGCTATGAACAGTTGTCCAAGCCAATAAAAATGTACCTACGTTCTCATTTCTACAGACTACACGCTGTTTTCTATTGTACTTAAACATTCATGGGCATTATACCAGATTTCGTTTATTTGCCATTTTAATATTTTGGCAATGAACGTTATCAAGTGCATTTTAAGTAATAGCTTTGTTTGGTCCTTAAACATTTTAACATTTGGGAAATGAAACAAAACTAACAACACAAAGCCTAAAGACCTGTTTAGCTCCCTAAATGGGACTGGAGGGGAGCATACGTAAAACACAGACGTTATGTGGAGGAGAGCATGCAGCTGACAAGACTACCTGTTGTAGTCAATACTCGGATGAACTGATGGGAGAGATGTGCAATAAATCTCCAGGTATCTTTTCGGTCACACCTCCCTCTGAATACTGGACTCCTAGACCCCAATGATCTATGTCGCTTGGACGTTAATATACGTATTTTAAAATATTTGGAAAAGGAGAAAGAGAGAGTGTATGTACATGCGCGAGAGGGAGAGGGAGGGAGAGAAGACGGAAGATCTGAAACATGCTCTGTGCTGACAGCGGAGAACCCGAGGCGGGGCTCAAACTCACAGACCATGAGATCATGACCTGATCTGAAGTCAGAGGCTTAACCTACTGAGCCACCCAGGCGCCCAGTGTTGCCTGGATTTTGAATCAGACTTTGGGAAGTGTGAAAAAAATGAAAAGAGCGAAACAAATCATGCTTTCTTATTGGGCTGAAGCATTACTATCTGTATCAGAAAACATGTCCTAAGAGCCCACGTTTTCTAGAGTAAGACTTCTGGGCTCGATTCCAGTTTCATCGCTTAATAGAACATTAGGGAAATAAAGGAAAGAGGAAACGGTCTTATTTTGGGTAGGAGGGCATTTAATTTTACTTCTAGGACTATCCAAAAAACTAAGATTTGAGTGGTGTTTTAGAGTTGCTTCCTTTTACATTTTCTAATGCGTCCTTATACCATCCTGCTGGCGAGGGCTGCCTTCTAAGGAAAACAAGGCTGAGGGAAGCCATTCGTCAAGTCTGCAGAGCTAAGAAAATGGAGCATGGAGTCCCTGCTCTTTACCAGTGCTGTCCTCCCGAGACAGCTGTTAACCGGGCAGGGGAAGACCGAGCAACCCTAGCAGGTGTCCCTTGCAAGGAGAAGTTTTTGTACATGCACCTAGCAGCCGTATAGGATAACACATCTCAAGAAATCACTGATAACCGGCCTAGGCAGCTCTTTAACGCACACAATTTTTCTGACTCCAGAGAAAACACGCTTGCAGCACATGAGAATATACTCCATTTTCACCGATCTCCAGAGACTAGGATTCCGTATTATTTCTGTTCAGTAGAGAACCTTCAGTAGAGTCCACTAGAGAACTCATACTCCTGGGAAACTTCCTCTTAAATATAACCTAAATTCTTTACGCTGCCCTTTATGGTTTCTGTTGCTCTCTTTTCTGTGGAGATGAACAGCTGGCTACCATTTTCTCTAAAAAGGTTCGTCAAGTACTTCAAGAACGTTATTAAATCTCAACGCTGGCCTTGGCTTCAGTGTAGAAAATACTCCAGGTACTCAGCGGTCAGTGACAAAACTGTGCTCCAGGGTCTTGTCACCACGAAGAGGCCACAGCCGAGACTTCAAGCGGGGCACCTGCTTTTCTGCCAAAGCACCGTGCAGCTACAACAGCAAAGGTTTTTTTTAAACCATGAGCTCTCACTCCTACGTCAAGTTAAGAGCCTGCTCGAATTAAAGCAGGCAACAACACATGAGCCCAGAAAAAACCCGAAGATTTCCAGCAGCCATTCACTTTCCAACAACTGAAATCTTTGCTATTCTACTTTGTCTTCATGATGGCGATTCCGGGAGGAAGCGAGTGGCTGGAAGAACACGTCAGAGGGAGCAAACTAACCCCCTACTCCTGATTTTTAGACATTGGTCTTGACGCTGTTGAGTTATGAGCGAGGAAGTAAAAGCAAAACATAGGTACTTTCTGCTTCCCAAACATTAAGTCGTTGAGCTCGTAACACTCTGAAAGGTAAGGATTCCTGTCTCTTTCCTGATTTTAATACTGAATGGCTCACGTCCCACAAAACCCCTTGGTCCCGGGCAAACCGGGTTGCACGGTCACCTTGTGTATGTGAGAACCTGCACAGCCATTGTCTAGGATGACAGGAGTGATGGCACTAGGTGATGGAAATTCCTGAAGACTGATGGAAACACTGATTTACCTCAATCTGTCTGCAGTCTTATCCTAAGGTCCTGATGACTTATAACACGCCTGGCGGATCACATTAAATTGTCATTGTAAACCCACAAAGGGACTTCAGAGACTTACCCCAAACATCTGTCGGAGGTCGGGGTCCCGGAAGCGGAAGGGAATATTAGAGACATGCAGCCGTTTCGGGGTAGATTTGCTCTCTGAGTTCTCACTACTTTGTGTCTGTGACTGCTGGCCGTCTGTCTGTGCGCCCCCTTCTGTCTGCTAAGCAAAGAAACAGACAACGTTGAGTGGAAAAGAAATATGATTACTTCACAAGAATTGTGTAAAATAACGAACATTCCCAGCCCCAGTCGTTCTCAAACAATCTTTAAGCAAAAATTACAAGTTGTCCCTTCAGAGGGGAAAAAAACCGAATCAAAATGTTACCTATGTTCAAACTGCTATAGTTTACAAAGAAAATTTAGGTCTTTTGAGTATTTACAGTACATTAGTGAAATGGGAGAAAACCAAAATGCTGAACAGAAATACTAAATACTAATGCCCAAGATCACATGGAGATCCGTTAGGTAGGAAAGACATAAAAACCGTACCATTAGTCTTTGATTCTTAGTAGAGTTTTCCATGTCTGAAATCTTTCCATTTTGAAAATGAAGAGTCTGTTATACTTAGCTGAGGTGATCACTGCGTTTTTGGTCTATCGTTTCAGGAAACAGGGGAGTATTTTCATGTTTCGTTCCCTCTATGAGTTCCAGAGTTTATGACTACCGGGTTACCAAAGTATCATAATCATAACATTCACAAAGAGGAGACACCTAATGACAGCGGGCATTTGGTTTCAACCTGAAGGAACCCAATCCGCACGCTCCTCCCGATCCATGTGATTCCAGCTGACGTCAGCACGGGGACCCCAAGCTCCTGCAGCCCAGAGCAAAGCCCCACTATACAAAATCTGCCGGGACAGGCTTTGCGGGCCCTGCGTAACCTACTAGACGCGGGTAAGCGCTGGGTCAGTGTGTACAAGCGTGGTGTGCACTTTTAATCCTCAATCTCTTTTAAAGCAACACCCCAGACATTTTTCCCCCGATAAATCCTTGAAAAAGTGGCTATGCTGAGAAATACTTTTGACCATTATCTAACGGGTGTGATACATTCTAGGTATTCAAAACACATTTATTCTGAAGTATTCATCTGGCAATTTAGGAACCTTGTGTTTTTACTATTCCCTATGAAGTGTCTGCCAAACTGGAGGGCTCGCTGTGCTGATGAAACCAACATCCTTTTAAAACAAGAGTGGAACTCGCTGTTCTTATTATCTCAAGTGAGTCACAACTGAGTCCCTAACAGATTCTTCTGAGTGACGCAGAACAGATCCCCTCCCTTTGACCCAATGTTCAAGTAAAAGAAACTGTGAATCACAGATACTTTTGGCTCAGAGACATTACCAACCAACTTGAAATGAAGTTCGAGACTTTAAAATATAAAAGATAATCAGGAATAAACGTGGAATAAATGCCAGCTTTTCAACTGTCAATCTAAGTGATGGCAGCTTTTATCTCATTCCATTCAGGCCTTGCAGATGGCTTAAATATGCAATGATTCATGTGATATAAAAATAGCAGAAAAGGGAAGGGCCATGAAGCAATGTTCTGCGAAAGTGTAAGGTTTTCAATCACCAATCTGGGCACAATGCAGACTAAACAAAACAAATTCCATTTCAAAGATGAAATTCACTAAGTTGCTAAAACGGCATCACGGACACCAAAGCAATAAGCATGAGCATCAATTACGACTAATGCTCATTCAAGCACCTTCAGACTTGCCTCTTACATCTCACAGCTGGAGCCCATAAAACTATTTCTTCAATCAAACTTAAAACTTTTTTTTAATGTTTATTTATTTTTGAGAGAGCGAGAGAGACAAAGCACGAGTGGGGGAAGGGCAGAGAGAGAGGGAGACACAATCCAAAGCAGGCTCCAGGCTCTGAGCATCAGCACAGAGCCCGACATGGGGCTTGAACTCACGCACTGCGAGATCATGACCTGAGCTGAAGTTGGACGCTTAACCAACTGAGACACCCAGGTGCCCCTTCAATCAAACTTTAAAACCACCAGATCTTATCTGCAGGGTGTCAGTGTTTCACTCTGATAAAAGCCGAAAAGATGGACTCTAGCTCCAAACCAAAGTTTTATATATAACATCTACATGTAATTCAGGTAATCTGTAACATATATGTGAGGTGGCAGACAAAATGAAAACGAATGATTATTTCAAAGTATGTTGCCCAAGGTATTTGTTACTTAACGTTTTTACAGCCTCGAAGACACAATTTAAGAAGATTAGAGGTCAGACTGGATAATTTTCTGGCCTTGTAGTTCATACCCACATTTTAAAAAAATATAAAGTCTTTAATTTCAGGGACATTTGGCAAGTTGAGAAATTAACATTTCCAAAATTCTTAAGTCTTCTGATTTAATATAAATTTTAAAACTGAAGTTTAACATACATAGATACAAATGCACAAATCATAAGCATGAATGAAATTTCACAAAGAATATACAAGCATGTAACCATCAAACCAGATCAAGCCAACAGAACACCAGGAGCATTCCAGTCACTGTCCCCTTGTGAAAGGGACTCACTGTCCTGACTTCTAACTCCATAGATTAGTTTGGCTGTGAAAGATAAGAAAGAAAAGAAAAGAAAAAAGAAAAAAGAAAAGAAAACGAAAGAAAAAAGAAAAGAGAGGAGAGGAGAGGAGAGGAGAGGAGAGGAAAGGAAAGGAAAGGAAAGGAAAGGAAAGGAAAGGAAAAGAGGAAAGGAAAGGAAAGAAGAGAAAAGAAAAGAAGAGAGAAAGAAAAGAAGGAAGAAAGAAAAGGAACTACACAGCATGTACTCTTTTGTTTGCCTTGTTTATTCTGTGTAATACACATACACACATTATTGTAATTCATCTATTCATCTATTTTATAAACATACAGGACTTACTCGAGCTGCTTCCAGTTTTTGGCTATTAAGGATAACGTTCCTATAAATATTCTTGTGACATTCTTGTCTTTTGGTGCGCACAAACAGCCATTTCTGTTGGGTGCATATGCATCCAGGATTTGCTGGGTTAAGGACACGTGTAAGTTCAGCCTTAACACACGTTTTCCCAAGTGGCTGTACTAACTTATACTAACTGTGGATAGCTGCAAAAATTCTAGTTGTGCTTAGTATCGTCCTTTTCATTGTGACTATCCTGGTGGAAGGCAGTGGCATTATATGGTGGCTTTAATTTGCTTTCTTCTCTTTAAATCTGCTTTCCACTTACAGAACTTTGTTGAAAAATGGAACTCCTTGTTAAACAGCAACTATCTCTTGAGTGCATACTATAGGATAGACTCTTCCGTAAGCCTTTTAACAATAGTTAATACTTACATAGTGTTTACTATTTGCCAGACACTGGCCTACATTTTATGTATTTTAATTCATGTAATGCTTGCAACGACCCTAACATGGCATTTTTGTAAACATGAGAATGTAGAAGGTCCTTTTTTTTTTTTTAATTTGAGAGAGAGACTGGAAGAGTGCAAGTGGGGGGGGGGGGAGAGAGGGAGGGAGAGGAAGGGGGGGAGAGGGAGGGAGAGGGAGAGGGAGAGGGAGAGGGAGAGAGAGAGAGAGAGAGAGAGAGAGAATCTTCTCTCATGGGGCTCGATCCCACAGCCCTGGGATCATGACCTGAGCCGAAATCAAGTCAGACGCTCAATTGGCTGAGCCACCCAAGCATTTCTTTGGGTGGTGCCGTTTTTTTACCCCACTTTTCAGATGAGGAATCTGAGAAACACAAAGACCGCCTAAGCAGTGGATTAGGGATTCAAACACAGGGAGTTTGGCCCCCGAATACATGCTCTTCACTACTATGTCATGCACTGTCTTTTCTAATCCTCACAATAATCTATGCAGCAGGCACTATTATTATCCCAATTGACAGAGGCAGAAAGTAAGGCACAGAAAGATTAAGTAGGTGCCCAAGGTCACACATTAAGTGGCAGAGCAGGAACTGAGAACTAGGTGGCGGACTTTCACGTACTAAGTATCATCCTGGCCAGCACGACACCTGCACTCTTATTCTCATTAGAAGGGAGAGCACTTGTGGATCCCACTCTCTTTCTCAGCGCCCTCACCTGGAGGAGCAAGACTTCCTCGGGGCTAGAGGCAGGCAGGAGGGTAAGGGACAGGGAAAGCTATACAAGAGTGACACGTATTCTCGATCTTGAGGGAAGAGAAGCAGGTCAGCCCACGAAGGGAGTAAAGGCAAGAGGAAAGAAAACCTGCAATGGCACACTACCAAACTGATACTCAAAGGGGCTGAAAAGCAGATTTCTGTATACAGTGGACAAAGGAGTAGGAAATGTACATTGAATGTAATTAAGCCAGATACTTCCCATTTGACATCCTTAACATTAAGTTACCTCAATATCAACTACTAATTGTTGAAACAGACAAATCAGAGAGAAAAAGTGACACTTTTTAGGCTGTATCTTTGTGAAAAGTGGACAACTGAACTGCTCTGAGAAAAACCTCAGTGTACACATTAGTTTGCTTTATTTTCTTTTTTTTTTTAATTTTTTTTTTTTAACGTTTATTTATTTTTGAGACAGAGAGAGACCGAGCATGAACGGGGGAGGGGCAGAGAGATAAGGAGACACAGAATCGGAAGCAGGCTCCAGGCTCTGAGCCATCAGCCCAGAGCCTGACGCGGGGCTCGAACTCACGGACCGCGAGATCGTGACCTGAGCCGCAGTCAGACGCTTCACCGACTGAGCCACCCAGGCGCCCCAGTTTGCTTTATTTTCTACTGTTAGCTACTGAGCAGCTCTCTTGACTGTACAACCAACCTCCCAAGGTTCTGTTCTTCCCTTCTGTGGTCATTTTCTGACCTAATTTATTCACTGGGCAGAGGATGAAAACAGAAGGGGCTAGAGTCTGTGCCCTGAGAGTTCACAGCGAGGGCTGGCAGCGGCACTGCTGGCACCCTCCTGGGACTACCGTCTACATATCTACTCTTTAAACAACCCAGCTGCTCCAGTGGGGTCTGGCTGTCTGTATATACCGCACAGGAGCACAGGGCTTTTTATACCGAAGAGTGAGCGAGATTTTTAAGTCTCAAAGCCGCAATCTAGAAATGAGAACTAAAAACGTTTTGGTTTGATTAACTCACTTTTCAAATTCTTGTAACTGCGAAACAGATTTTCTGACTTCTCTATGAAACAATGGAAATAAATCTTACTATACACTGTGAACAAATGTGCTGGTATGGCCTGGAAGAGAGTTGTGGGCAATACAAGATGAAGTATTACTGCCCAAGTCTCTATCGGAGTAACACTTAACATGTAATCCAAGATAGTAAGGAAGGTTTTGATTAATTCGGGAATAAAATTTATGGATTACCCATTTTCTTCAAAATTTATTTTTCCTTTTGTTTTCTGAGAGGACTTCATTTCTTATTTTTGCCTATGTGAGGCTGATAGGGAGGCAGAGGAAAAGAGAAAACTTAATTCAGCACAGTAAATTTCTTGAGAATCTGATTCATGTCTGAGAACATCTACTGAATCAACCCATTTTAATGATTGTTTGACTGGGTATAGAATTGGAGGTTGGAAAAAATTCCTTTAGAACTCTGAAGGCAACTCTCAACTGTTGTGTAGTTTCCAGTGCTGCTGTTCAGAAATCCGAAGGTGTTCTTTCTCCCCATTCTCTCTGGTTTGGAGCCTGTCCAGTGTGTCTAGTGTTCTAAAATTTCATAGTGGTATGCTTTAAGGTGGGTGGGTGGGTTGGTTGGCTGGTTGGTTGGCTGATTGATTGATTGCTTATTTATTTTTCCCAAGATTTTACTTAAATTCACATTAGTTACCATATAGTGTAGTACTGGTTTCAGGAGTAGAACCCAGTGAGATTCACAACTTACACATAAAACCCAGTGTTCATCCCAACTGATGCCCTCCTTAATGCCCATCACCCATTTAGCCCATCTCCTGCCAACCACCCCTCCAGCAACCCTCGTTCGTTCTCTGTAGTTAAGAGTCTCTTATGGTTTGCCTCCCTCTCTGTTATCTTATTTTTCCTTCCCTTCCCCTATGAATGTTGGATAAAGGGATAGTATCCAAAAATCTATAGAGAACTTGTCAAACTTAACACCCCAAAAAATAATCCAGTTAAGACATGGGCAAAAGAGGGGTGCCTGGGTGGCTCAGTCGGTTAAGCATCTGACTTCAGCTCAGGTCATGATCTCACAGCTCTGTGAGTTCGAGCCCCGCATTAGGCTCTGTGCTGATGGCTCGGAGCCTGGAGCCTGATTCGGGTTGTGTCTCCCTCTCTCTCTGCCCCTAACCCACTCACATTCTGTCTCTGCCTCTCTCAAAAATAAATAAACATTAAAAAAAAAAATTAAAAAAAAAAAAAGACATGGGCAGAAGACATGAACAGACATTTCCTCAAAGAAGACATACAGATAGGGCTAACAGACACATGAAAAAATGCTCAACATTGCTCATCATCAGGAAAATACAAATCAACACCACAATGAGATAGTCAGAATGGCTAAAATTAACAACTCAGGAAACAACAGATGTTGGTGAAGCTGTGGGGAAAGGGGAACCCTCTTACACTGTTGGTGGGAATGCAAACTGGCACAGCTACTCTGGAAAACAGTGTAGAGTTTCTTCGGCAAGTTAAAAATAGAACTACCCTATAACCCAACAATTGCACTATTAGGTCTTTGTCCAAGGGATACCAAAAATACACAAAAATACTGATTTGAAGGGGCACATGCACCCCAATGTTTATAGCAGCGCTATCAACAATAGCTAAATTATGGAAAGAGCCCAAATGTCCATTGACCGATGAAGGAATAAAAAAGATGTAATGTGTACACACGTACACACACACATACACATACACACAATGGAATACTACTTAGTGATGAAAAAGAATGAAATCTTGCCATTTGTAATGACACAGATGGAACTAGAGTGTATTATGCTAAGTGAAATAAGTCAGAGAAAGACAAATACCATACGATTTCACTCATATGTGGAATTTAAGAAACAGATGAACATAGGAGAAAGAAGGAAAGCTTAATGTGGGTTTATTTTAGTCTATTTGGCTGGTAATTCTGTGGCCTTTTTTAAGTTGGAAATTAATGTCCTTCAGTCCCGAGAAGTTTTCTTTAATTATCTGATGACTCCAACCCTATACATGTTGTCTTTCTGGAACTTGCATTATTAGACACTGGATGTTTTGGATTGGTCCTCTTAATTTTCTTATTGCTTTCTTTTATTTTCTATCTCTCTGCTTTTAGCTTCTATTTTCTGGGATATAGGTCTTTAATTCCTTATCTGAAAACTCTGGGGCCAAGGCATATCAGAATTCAGAAGTTTTAGGATTTTAGAAAGGTAATGGGTGTATAAACCATAATACAACTCAGTGAGACTTGGGACAGTGATATTCCTTTATGTGCATTCATGTAAGTGGGACAAAGATATATGCAGGCTGTGAGTTCTGCCAATTTATGGAAAATCACCTGATTTTCAGAACATTTTTAGATTTTATAATTGTGGATTAAGACTGTAACGGTAGACCTCTGCTTCTTCAATCTCATCTTCCAGCCCTCCAACAAAGATTTTTTTCATTTTGTTGCCATGTTTTTAATTTCAAGGGCTCTTCTCTGAATCCCCCACTCTCCACCTCTTTTAAACTTCACTCTTGGTTTAGCAGATGGTGGTATCTTCTCTTCATCTCTCTGAGGCTACAGGTTATTGTTTTGGATTAGAAAAAGGTTCCTCTTATTCCCAATTTCTTTTTTGATTCTTTTCATTCTGTTTTGCACGCTGTAGGCTTCCCTCAGGAATCCAGCTCTCTTGGGTTGTCTGCTCACAATTAAGAACTGAGTGGGGGAAGGTAGCTAAAAAGCCAGTAGTTCTGAATGACTGGGGTGCAGGGGCCTGAGGACTTTGATTCATTCTAGTTCAGTTAGGCAAGCGATTTGTTAGGGAAATCCCTGACATGTACATCGTTACGTCTTTCCTCTTGACTAGGTCAGGCAGGCAGTCCAGGGAAGAGTCTCCCAGTCTTCCAACCAGAGCTGTCGGTTTCGGAAACTCCTGTGAAATTTCTGTGGTGTAAATGGAACAACTGGCTTAGAAGTAAGTTCATGTGGGTCTGCTAAGTTAGTCACTAATTGGGACATCTGCTTTCTAGCTGCCAGAATTATTAATTCCCCTGGTCCTGTAATTCTCCTGTTCTTATTGGTTTATAACCCTAAAATCACACAGACACAAAAACCATTTTTGGAGGACCCCAAATTAGATGGAGGTTTTCAAAAGTAACATGAAACGACCACACAGTGTCATGTGTCTATGCAACCCAGCTTATGTGTGTTTTGAGCTGACATGTATAAAGCATTTTGGCAAATGTTGCTTTGCTTTCAAAATAACCTTTGTATCTCAAGAAGAAGAGCCTGCGTTACAGCCCTTAGCCAACGCACACACGAAAGGCCGCAGGAGAGAAAGCAGAGACCTCGAAAATGAGACATGGTTATCAGCTAACGGCAAGTGTGTAAATACACAGTGTTTTCCTTTCCCTGTTCTTTAGAGCCTGGAACTACTTCAGATGTAAGCTGAAGATGATTAAAATATTTTGGGATAAGGAGACATGACAACTAACAGCAGTGTGGGATCCCAAACTGGATTTAGGACAGAAAAAAGGAACGTTAGTGGAAAAACTGGTAAAATTGAAGTAAGGACTCTATTTTGCCTTAACATTACTGTACCAACACTTCTTACTGCCTGGTCTGGAAGACTGTACTGTTATCTTTTTTTTTTCCCTAAAGTAGGCTTCCTGCCCAGCGCAGAACCCAGTACGGGGCTTGACCTCATGACCCTGACATCAAGACCGGAGCTGAGACTGAGACTCAGATTCTTAACCAACTGAGCCCCCCAGGTGCCCCGAAAACCGTACTGTATCTGTGTAAGGTGTTGACACTAGGAGAAGTTAGATGAAGGACATCCAGAAATTTTTTGTGCTATTTTCGCCACTTTACTGTAAGTCTACGTTTATTTCAAAATAAGAAGTCAAAAAGAAGGGAAAAGGTATTTGGAGATGTCAGATCCTAAACCCTAAAGAATATTAAAACACCAAGAATGTCTAGTTGGTTTAAGGACTGTACACAGACATAAATGTAGGTAGGTACTTGTATCTGTATTCAACAGGTGGGTTGGACAACTTCTAAAAATCAGAAATGGGCTGAAAAGTCCATTCATTTCAAATTATCGCCATGGCAAAGGAAAAAAAAAAACAAAACACCTAATCTGATATTATGATTATCTACTCCCAAATTAGGAACAGTTTTAATTTACATTTGTAAGTTACTCACAAAAGGTAAGCCACATAAAGTGCCATCCCCTGCGGCATTTTCCCTGAAGATCTCATCGTTTTGAGAACAAAAGGAGGATTCCTAGTTGGGTCCAATTTCTTTTGGGTGGGGGCTGGTCTTCAGTTAGGGTTTAAGTGGATCCTCTTCATAGGATGAATGAGATATTTTCACAATATTGATTATAAAGTCGGTCACACATGGTGCAAAGGACAAGGTTCTAAAAACGGCAGAATTCCAGACTAAACTTATCCAAGGACAGTAGATCTTTCTATTAATTGCTAAAAGCAGAGCTGTCTTGTGAATTGCCATATAATTCACACAGCTTTGAAATGAGGCAATTATTAACAAGAATTATGAATATAATTATTAGTTATGTGAGAGTATTCACATTGGTTCTGTTAAAGGAACCAGACTGTGTCCAAGAGGGAGTCACTCATGCCAACAGGCTCCAGTTGAGCAAACCAAAAGTGAACTACATTGCTTTGCCGGGCTCTCCCAGAAAAGCAAGGCCTAGGTCAACCAATCAGCGCAACGTACCTGACTTGGCTCCAAGACTCCCCTACTTTCCAAATAAGGAAAGCAACCTTGCTTTGACCAATCAGCAAATGCCCAGTCCAATTTCCTTGTTCCTGCTCCTTCTGCCTATCAAATCTCTTGCCTTGTACAGCTCTTCTGACCTCCTTTCTATCTGCTTAGATTGGATGCAACCCAACTCATGAATCACTGAATAAAGCCAATAAGACCTGTGTAATTTTAAATTTGGTTGTAACAGTTAAAAATTTACACAAAAGTGAAATTTCATTAATTTTCCTACATTACATTATTTCAAATTTGAATGATTCAAATTTGTATCAACTAAGACTGTGATGTATTTTATACCCAAGAAAATCTAATGGAAAGATCATTCCCAAAGTAGCATTAGGCACATCTAAAGGATGTGTGTGTGTGTGTGTGTGTGTGTGTGTGTGTGTGTGTGTGTTTCAAAAATCATAGAACAAGGGGAGCCTGGGTGGCTCAGTTGGCTAAGCATCCAAATTTGATGTTGGCTCAGGTCATGGTCTCACAGTTCGTGAGTTTGAAACTTGTATCGGGCTCTAAAATGACAGTGCAGACCCTGCTTGGGATTCTCTGTCTCCCTCTCTCTTTGCCTCTCCCCTGCTCGCTCTCTAGCTCTCCATCTCAAAATAAATAAATAAGCATTTAAAATTTTTTTTAAAAATCATAGAGCAGTATTTCACAGTGGGTATAAGTTAGTTCTACAGGATATTACCTGGTATGTTGTAGAAAATGGCTTTCATGGTCAAATAAATATGGGAAATACTAGATTAAACAAAGTCAACAAGTTTCCTGTGAATTCTGAAGAGAGAACTCACCTTTCTCCTGAAACAGGTTACACATGCAATTCATTCATTTATTTTTCTAAAGCAGGCTACAAAATTCACTTAGGAAAATACTGCTTTTATCAGGATGGCTCTTAGAGCAGTAGCTCCCATGCAGGTGAAGGAAGAAAATGGAGTAACAGAGAAGAGAATTGGATGGCCTATTAATTTGTATCCTTTTTTTAAGTTTATTTATTTCTGTTAAAGGGGGGAGGGGCAGAGAGAGAGGGAGAGACAATCCTAAGCAGGTCCCATGCTGTCAGCACAGAGCCTGAAGCAGGGCTCGAACCTGGGAACCATCAATGAGAGCATGATGAGTCGAAACCAGGAGCCAAATGCTCAACCAACTGAGCCGCCCAGGTGCCCTTGTATCATTTTATAAATCGAGGTTGCCTAGAATGCCTTCTCTGAAATAATTATATAAAAACAGCCTTGTAGCTAATGCTTTTTGCACACTTACTATGTGCCAGGCATTATCCTAAGTACCTGCTATTCATTTTCTCATTTAAGGCAAAAAATAACCCTATCCGGTAGGAACGATCATCACCATTTTTACAGATGAGGAAAATGAGCATTAGAGTAATAATTTTCAGATGGTTACACATTTAGCAAATGGAGGGAGCTGGTAGCTAAACTCAATCTGATTTCCAGGGCTCCAGCACGCTCCCTCACCACAACCACAATATTATATAGTAAAAAGATGTTTTTTAAAACAGCTTTAAACACTTTTTTGTTTTTTTTCCTGATAATATTGTAGAAAGTGGGTTGGGTTACTTTTCTTTTCTTTTTTTTACATTGTATTTATTTTTGAGAGAGAGAGAGAGAGAGAGAGAGAGACAGAGACAGAGACAGAGAGAGACAGAGACTGAGCACAGGTGAGGGAGGGGCAGAGAGAGAGGGAGACACAGAATCTGAAGCAGGCTCCAGGCTCTGAGCTGTCAGCACAGAGCCCGGTGCGAGGCTCAAACCCACGAACCGTGAGATCATGACCTGAGTCGAAGTCAGTTGCTTAACTGACTGAGCCACCCAGGTGCCCCGGGTTACTTTTCATCATGTCATTTTACACTGCCTACAACCCATGTTGACCCACCATTAGCAAATTTTTTTTTTTTTTTTACTTTATTTATCTTTTGAGAGAGAGAGAGCAAGCAGGGGAGGAGCAGAGAGAGAGGAGGAGAGAATCCCAAGCAGGCTCCGCGCTATCAGCACAGAGCCTGACGTGGGGCTCAAAACCATGAACCATGAGTGAGATCATGAGCTAAAGTCAAGAGACAGACACTCAACTGACTGAGCCACCCAGGTGTCCCAAGGTTTGTTAGCATTTAAAGCATTTTTATAAATATTTATAATGGAGTATGTGATAGGTTAAAACTGGTGGAATTAGATCATATGAATTCCTTCTTAAAGAGTAAAATGCCCTAACGTGATTTAATATTTTTCTAAAAAGTGAAATCTTGGCCCATATGCTTATTTACTGAAAATCCGGGTATTTCACAGTGCTAAACGAACATGCTAATAGGACCATTTATCATATGTTGAATACAAAATTATTTTATCTAATGCCACCACCAAACACAATTTTTTAAGGCACGGAAAACTGAAATTGCATCTGTGTAGAGCAATTCCCTACTCAAGAAAGATTACTTTTGGATTTAGTTATTTTAAAAAGAAATGCTTAAGGGGCATTAAGCCACCTGGGTGGCTTAATCAGTTAAGCATCCAGCTTCAGCTCAGGTCATGATCTCACGGTCCGTGAGTTCAACACTCAAGCCCTGCGTTGGGCTCTGTGCTGACAGCTCAGAGCCTGGAGCCTGCTTTGGATTCTGTGTCTCCCCACCACCCCACTCTTTGCCCCTCCTCCACTTGTCCTCTGTCTCTCTCTCTCTCAAAAATAAATAAAACATTATAAAAAATATAAAAGAAAAAGAATACTGCTGTGACAACCCAAATTCTGAGAACCTAGTGCTGTTTGGTCATTTAAATATAAGCAAAGCTTTTTTTTCTTTTTTTTTTTCCAGTTAACTAGTAATTCAATTTTCTTTAGAAAATATCTAGTTCCTTTTTCTCAGTGGGTCAAAGTGCTATAAAAAAGGAATTACAAAAGGCATCATCTCTACATGTAATATCATCATAAACTGATATCACCCTGTGAAATAAAAACCACAAGTCACTTATTGTTTTTAAACCGGGAGTAAGAACTACAGAAAAAGTTTGTATATAACATAAAACAGTGAACACATAGATCACCTCAATTAAAACTTTCATCCTTAACTGAATGTTTAATATTCTAATGTACATTTTAGAATGAAAGAAATCTGTATGTTCTAGTTGGAGTTCTTAGGCTTAAGGTCAAAGAATGAGTGGAAGCTAACAAGACCATCCCTGTGGACACCCTTTATTTTCTGTAATTTGTATGGGGAGGCAGAAAAAAAGCATTTGACTGAAAGCAGATTTCCTGAGTTCTGGCTCTGTCACTGGCTGGCTGTAACGGTCTGCGTTCAAGAATCACCATCCCCAACTCTGTGTAGTTGCTGGGGGGGGGGGGGGGGGAGGATAGCAAATGAATGAATGGATCACAAGGCTAACAACAGTACCAATGTGCTGAAAGGTGTCTTGGGCGTCATGGCCCAAAGGGCAATTTTCTGTGCCTGAGAGTATCCACGCCTGGCTCTGAGTGTGGTTTTCTGTAGCAACTCCTGCATCGTCACGCCAGCCTGCAGTGCGCTCGTGGACCCAGCTCTGCCACCGCCCAGCGGCTCATGGGCCCCCCCCACTCTGCTAAACTGACAAGTGTGGATGGTTCGTGTCGGCTCCACATCAGGGCCTCTCCTGGAAGAGTGGACAGCCGGGTGAATAAATTCCTCAGTCCCAGGCCTTCTAAATCTAGCTCGGAAACAGAACGTGCTAATGATAATTTCTATGCTGCAGGCTGAGGGTAACATGGCCCCACGACGCACAACGTGAGACCAAGATCTAGGCCCCATTCTTCCCATTATGTTCCAGAAATCCTCATCTGGGCCAACGGACCCACGTTAAGGGCTACCACTTCTCGGCTATGTGGTAGTGGGACACCCCTCCCCAGGGCACTTGCAAGTACGGGGGTCCGTGGTTAATTCCGTGGAGGACGGGGAGACTGATCTCCTGATAGGAGAGCGGTGAGAGAAAATCTGGCTTTAACTCCAGAGAAAGGGTGTGCAACAAAGCGAAGAAACGGGGTGACGCGAAGCACGGAGTCCTAGTTACCTGTAATTCGGGTGTGCTCCAAGGCTAACCACTGAGGAGGGCTGCAGGGCCTATGGGCGACAGTGTAAAGGCAGGCCCCTCCGCTGCGCCTTCGCATCTCTGCCCCAGAGCCATCAGCAGCTGTTTAAATACCTCAAATGATGGCACTAAAATTTCCTACTAACCGGGCACGGATGCTGAACTGCCTCTGTAAGCTTTTTTTGCCCCCCACACAAAAACACTTATGAAACATCCATTATATGCCAATGGGAATAATAAGAGGAGAGCTTGTAGTAAAACTCCTGCCCTCAAGGAGAGGACGATCCACTAGCTAGGTAGAGTCCATATATAAATTCAAACCTCATCTGTGGATTCCTCATCAAAGCTTGTCTCCTTCAAATACTTCGGCTATTTGTGCCTGCCAGCAATTGGGAGAGTATCTAAACGGACCGGCAACTGAGGTCCTTTCTTCTCTGCAGGCAGGCGCGGGGGTAATCAGGCCTCTGCAGTCCCAGGAGGGACCCCTGACTGCTATCTCTTTGCTAATGCTCGGTATGGGACCTACTGACTGTCAAAACAGGCTCTTGTCTTAAGGGCACAAGAAGCTTCTAGCCCAATGTGAAAATCAACTTCTGAAGTACATTTTAGAAATAAAATTCCACATTCCATTGCTTGTTTCTCATTTTCCTGGAAGTCCTTTTTTTTTGGTTCTTGCCACCAAGATGGAACTATTCGACATAAACGAGGTCTCTATGATGGTATCGCTGCAGCTCACAATAATAAAAAGCACAAATCAAGGACATCAAAGAATGACTGATTTTAAAAGATGGTTTAAAAAAAAAAGCAATTAAAGAACTATTTACACTAGTAATTTCCAAAGCACTAATTTCTAATTTCTTTTCAATACAATACTGTCAGGTAGGCAACACTGGCTTCAAGTGGTAGATGAGGAAACTGAAATCCAGGAGGTGAAATGGCTTATTCCAGACACAGTTCTTGCAGTAAGAAGGACACAATCTTTGACTCCGCTCTCCTTGTTTTACTCATTCAATCGGCTGTCAAATCCTGTGTATTCTACCTTGGCAATTTCTCTTCTGTTCACCCCTCCTCTACATAACACCCGGAGCCCCTAGTCCAGAGGCTCGTAAGACTCTCCTAACCCGTCCCCTGCTTCTCTCCTCATCTGGTATATGCAACAGATGGGTCTTCCAGAAGCACAGTTCTGCTCACTTCCCCTTCCTTGCTTAGGAACCTTCGATAATGTTTCTCAGCCAGGCATTCAAATACTCTTCCCAATTTGTACTCAAGCGACTTTTTCTCCCACCTTATTTTCCTCTGTAACCACCAAACGCCCAAAGCTTCATCTAATGGAAACATGTGCTTTTATCCAAGGACACTTTGATCTTGCCCATCTCTAACTTTGTTTTGAGAGATGGCTTTCCCAATTCTTCCCACCATCACCCGCGCATGTTCCAATTCTAACCACTCGTGGTACGAGGCCCAGATCAGTGCCACCTGCCCCTAGCAGCCTCAGCGTCTCCCTCCTCAGACCTCCCATGGCACACCGTATCTCCCTTAACCACCACCCGCCCCCCAACCTGAGAAAGTGTTACTGAGTAACTATCAAGTGCCAGGCACTGTGATAAGTCAGAGACTGCAAAGATGAACTTGAAGACCTTACAGTTTAATTAGGAAGACGAAAGTGAACAAAAAACATCACAGTAAGTTCCACGGAAAGCGGTCGGCTCAGGAATCGCTGTGAGCCTAAATGAAAGAAACGCTTGGCTTAGCCTAGGAAAACCAAGCAAGGCTTCCCAATAGAGCGGACGCCTGGACTGAATGGGAAGAGATACACGGGTGCCTGCTATGAGGACCGTGGGAGATGGGGCATCCAAGTGGCCGAGGGGGGAGAACAGACTCTGAATTCCCCGACTGTAAAACCCTCACACGCACAAGGGGCTAGTTTATGAACCACAATAAAATACTGTTTGCGGAAGCAATCTCTCAACAAAGTGCTACAGACATTTAAGGTATCAGTTCGTGGTTAAATAACAATGCTTCCTACCTACCTTTTGAATTTAATTGGCCCCAGGAACTACCAAGTCCGTTTTAAGAAACATGTGAGTAGATAGTAAAAGTTTAACACAGAATAATCTATGATGTTGTCATATGTAAGTTTTATGATGCGCTGTTCTGCTGCTCAGTCTCTCCCTCTCCACACGCATCCCCTGAACACCCACACATTCACAACTTCCAAAGGCAAATGGCTTAAGAGCAGTGAATTCACACTCCCGTTTAAAGGTACACTTAACCACGGGGTGCCTGGGTGGCTCCGTCAGTTAAGCGTCCCACTTTGGGCTCAGGTCATGATCTTGCGGTTCATGAGTTCAAGCCCCGCGTCGGGCTCGCGGCTGTCAGCCTGTCAGCAAGAGCCCACTTCGGATCCTTTGGCCCCCACTCTGCCCCTCCCCAACTTGCACTCTCTCAAAAATAAATAAGCATTAAAAAAAGTAATAATAAAAATGTTTATTTTTTTAAAATTTTTATTTAAAAATTTATTTATTTAAAAATTTAAAAAATAGGAAAAAAACCCAAACATGTAAGAAGCATCTTCAACCAGAGCCTCCTAAGAATTTCCCATTTTATTGTTAGTAACTTCCTAAAGTTATAGAACGTGTGCCGTCTGTGTCTGTAGAAACAGCTCAAGGAGCTTCCATTTTCTCCGCAGCACAATCAATCCACAGTCGCTACACATGGATTCCTAATTTTATTTCAGGATTTCTTTAGGACCTCAAATTAGTCGATATAATGCAAAGTCATATAGCGAATAGTTTCTACTAGGGGTGAGAAACAGAAATCTTAACCGCGTAGGTTTGGACTAAGGAACAGAACTTGCCCTTAACACTGGCGTCGAAAAGCTGGAATGCGGGCCTGTGAAACAACGGGAGCTGGTGGCAGTAAGGGCAGTGGTGAGGAGGGGTGCGGTGAGGAACTGTGAGCTGCCGGGAGAGGACTCAGCGAGGGCAGTGCTGGCCGAGACAGCGTGAACAGGCCGGTCACTCCTCCCCAAAACAAGACAACAGTAAGAAAGTGGGACGAGACTGTCCAGCAGCCATGTCAGATTCTGGAAGTCGGTCAAAGGTGAATTCTGAAAATTGGTCAAAGGTGAATAACAAACAAACGAATTTCTCGAGGAGCGCCTGGGTGGCTCAGTTGGCCAAAGCTAATGCTGTGTAGAGAATTGTCAGGCTGGTCAATTCTGCACTTTCCCGAAGGAACCTAAGGCTCCAAGAAGATGAGCAGACATTTCTCAAGGTTTTGGCTAAAGGTGAGTTAGAGAGATTTTTCTTATGTAAAGAAAAGGTTAGGGGCTCCTGGGTTGGCTCAGTTGGTACAGCATGAGACTCTTGATCTCAGGGTCGGGAGTATGAACTCCAGGCTGGGTGCAGAGATTACTTAATAAAATAAAATCTTAAAAAAAAAAGAAGAAGAAAAATGGGGTGCCTGGGTGGCTCAGTTGGTTGAGAGTCTGACTTGATTCTGGCTCAGGTCATGATCCTAAGGTCATGGGATCAAGCCCTGAGCCAGGCTCCACGCTGAGCCTGGAGCCTGGTTAAGATTTCTCTCTTTCTCTCTGCCCCTCTCCTCCACTGGTGCTCTCTCTAAAATTAAACAAACAAAACTTTTTTTTCTTGAAAAACTGCTAGTGCTTAGGGTAAGGCCCGCAAGAGGCTATAGACCCTGCCTGTGGCTACTCCAACCTGTCCCTCTGCCCGCCCCCCACTGTCACCACCCCAATCCCTCAGTTCTGCGGGAGAGAACTTCACTAGTTTTTATCAGTACAGGGCTGGGGCCATGAAAACCAGTAGCTGTGCGCCAGAAGGGGTGAACTCGATTTGGGGCACTCGGGGCGACGGTGGGAGTGGGTGGTGGGGAGGTGGGGGCGGTAAAAACCCACAGCTCTGTCAGGTTTGGTAGGGATCTAACAGGGGACAGAGTTCTTCTAGCGTGAGCTTGTGGTCTGATCGAGGTGAGTTGGGGGGGCAGCCAGGGGTGCGGAGGGGAGATCCCGGAAACAGAGAACCGCACAGGAGCCGGATACGCTCTCCTCACATGTGGGGCTGGCCACGCAGCTACAGGCGTGAGGAGGGGAGACACGAGACAGTGCAGCAGAGAGACCAGGCCGAGCAGCCCTGCGAACTGGCTGGCCTCTGAAGGCACCTCCCAACCCACAGACAGATGGTCCACAGAGGGTGGAGGCTGTACAAGCACGAGGCACTTAAACACCACCTCTGCCCAAAACACTGGCCGGCCACCGAGCTACGGGGACTCGCGGGCAACTCCTAGCCAGGCTAAAGAGTGAAAAGGGGAGGGAGAATTGCCAAGCGGAACCGGCAGTGGCTGCACACCACCGAGGAGTCACATTCCACCGTTTAAGTTCAGGCAAATTACTTAAAACACACACGCGTGAGTACACCTACACCTTTCAACAGCGTAAATGATGCTTCGGAGTTGCTGAAATATATTACTAACGCGTCCAGCGCATTGAAAAATTACAAGACCTGCAAAGACACAGGAAAGTGGGGCTCAGACTCCAGAAAACAAGCAGTAACTAGCGGGCCTGGATGTTGGATTTAGCGGATGACTTCAAAGTGGCAGTTCCACACGTATTCAGAGAACTGAAGGAAATGTGATGACAGTCTCTACGGAGAAGCAGAAATCACAAATGAGGATTGCAGAACTGGAAAGTACAATAACTGAAGTAAAAAATACACTGAGACGCTCAACAGTTGATGCAGTATGGCGGAGCAAAGAACGAGCGGACCGAAAGAGGCCTCCACACAAATTCTCCCATCTAATGAACAGAAAGACAAAAGATCGGAGGAAAATGAATAGAACTTTAGATTCTATTTTGACTTAACTTAAAAACAAACAGGGGCGCCTGACTGGCTCAGTCGGTTAAGCGGCCAACTTCAGTTCAGGTCATGATATCGAGGTCCATGAGTTCCGAGCCCCGCGTCGAGCTCTGCACTGACAGCTTGGAGGCCAGAGCCTGCTTTGGATTCTGTGTCTCCCTCTCTCTTTCTGCCCCTCCCCCATTCGCTCTCTGTCTCTTTCAAAAATGAATAAATGTTTAAAAAATTTTAAAAAACCTTGAAAACAAACAAAAAACCAGAACCCGAACCTGTGGGTGAACAAAAAGTTCCCAACATATTGGTGGTGAAAGTCCCAGGAAGAGAGGAAGAAGGGAAAGAACACACAGCTGAAGAAACTATGCTCAAAAACTTTCCAAATATGGTGGAAAATCTTAATCTACAGATCCAAAAATCTCAATAGATCCCAAGGATGATAAAAACAAAGAGATCCAGGGGCGCCTGGGTGGCTCAGTTGGTTGAGCATCCGACTTTGGCTCAGGTCATGATCTCATGGCTCGTGAGTTCGAGCCCCACGTTGGGCTCTGTGCTGACAGCTCGGAGCCTGGAGCTTACTTCATATTCTGGATCTCCCTCTCTCTGTCTCTGCCCTCTCCTGCTCATGCTGTCTCTCAAAAATAAATAAACATTAAAAAAAAAAATAATAAAAAAAAAAAACACAAAGAGATCCACCCTAGGCACATCAGGGCCAAACTGCTCAAAGCCAAAGATAAAATAAAGATCGTGAAAGCAGCAAGAGAAAAACAGTTCAGCACTGGAAGGGGCACAACAGGATTAATAGCTGACTTCTCATCAGAATCAGCTGGCTCTTGTCAGAGGTGGGAAGGCAGGGGCACAACAGATTTTCAAGTGCTGGGGAGTGGTGGAGAAATGGTCAACCAAGAATTCTACAGCGAGCAGAACTAGCCTTCAAAACTGAAGACAAAATAGAGACATTCCCAGATAAACAAAAACAGAAAATTTGTTTCAAACAGACCTAGTCTACAAAAAATACTAGAAGATGTCCTATGGGCTGAAAGGAAATGATATCAGACTATAACTCAAATCTATATAGGATGATATGAAGATCACCAGAAATGGTAACTTTCTGAAAATACAAATTCTTTAAAGTAATAATTACAATACTGTATTTCTGCATTTCTTTTTCTTTTAGAGAGAGAGCGAGAGCATGAGCACGGGAGAAGGGTGGGGGGAGAGAGTGACAGAGAACATCTCAAGGAGGCTCTACACTCAGCACGGAGCAATGTGGGGTTGATCCCACAACCCTGGGATCGTGACCTGAGCCGAAATCGAGTCAAACGCTCAACCAACTGAGCCACACAGGCACCCTTTGTTGCATTTCTAATATATATTTGTCTCCACCAATATTTCTTGTCTCATCTATTTTGTCTGATATTAATATAACCAACCACCTCAGCTCTCTTATGCTTACTATCAGTAGGACATCTTTTTCCTTCATTTATCTCAAACTCTTGAATCTAAGGTGAGTCTCTTGTAAAAAACATACAACTGGACTCATATGTATAAAATATATGAGGATAACAGCACAAAATGGTGAGGAATGAAGCTATATCAGGACCGAAGCTGCTATATTTTATCAAAGACACACACACACACACACACACACACACACACACGGGCACGTGGGTGCACGTCTGCAAGTAAGCAAACAAATGGCAAGCAAGCAAGTGCATCGGTCAGTTATAAGCTGAAGACGTAATCCTTGATCAAGAACTAAGAAAATATAAAAATAACACAAATAATTTAAAAATCACAAAGGGGTTTAAAAGGTACAGTTAATTACTTAACAGAAATCAGGAAAGAAGGAACAGAGGAACAATAAAAGACAGGAGACATAAAACAAGTAGTTTAAATGGCACACATAAATCCACCCATATTAACAATTACTTTAAATATAAATAGACTAAATACTCTGATAAAAAAGGCAGTAATTTTCAGATTGTTTAAGTGAGATCCAGTTGTATGTTTTTTTTTTTTTTTACAAGAGACACACCTTAGAGTCGAAGAGTTTGAGACAAAATGAAGGGAAAAGATGTCACACAAATAGTAATGGTAAGAGAACTGAAGTGATTATATTCGTATCAGACAAAACAGACCTAAGAGATAATGGCAGAGACAAATAGGGACGTTTCTTATCGATAAAAGGGCCAACTGGTTAGAAACAGTCTGTAGGACAGACTGTCTTAATAATACAAGTCTCAGTAAGTTTTAAAAAACCGAATCATACAAAGTTATGATGCTCTGTGACCACAATGGAATTAAATGACAAATCAACAAAAAAAGTTAGGAAATCCTCAAATATTTGGAAATTAAACAACACACTTCCATGTAACCCAGGATCAAAGAAGAAATCATAAGGAAAAAAATTTAAGAATCTTTTTAAAAAATAAATGAAAACAAAAACACAATATATCACATTTTAGGGAAACTTAAGGGGAAATATATAGCTTTAAACACATATTAGAAAGGAAAAAAAAAATTAAATCAATGCTCTAAGGCTGCAACTCAACAGGCTTAGAAAAACCAAGAGCAGGGGCTCCTGGGTGGCTCAGTCGGCTAAGTGTCCGACTTTGGCTCAGGTCGTGATCTTGCGGTTTGCGAAGTCAAGCCTGTGTCAGGACTGTTCAATCCTGCTTCGGGTTCTGTCTCCCTCTCTCTCTGCTCCTCCCCCACTAGCACTCTGTCTCTCTGTCTCTCTCTCTCTCAAAAATGAATAAACATTAAAAATTTTTTAAAATAATAAAAACCAAGACCAAATCAAACTCAAAGCTAGTAGAAGGAAGGAAATAATGAAGATCAGAATGGATATCAATGAAATATCAAAGAGAAAGACAATAGATTTAAAAAAATCAATGAAATCAAAAGATGGTTTTCTGGAAGGATCTGCAAAATTAATAAACCTTAGCTAGACTGACCAAGAAAAAGAGAGGAGCCACAATTATCAAAATCAAGAATGAGAGAAGGGATATCAGTACAGATGCTATAGAAATTAAAAAGGACCATACGGATTTTTATAAATTATAATTAAACCATATATTTATAAATCTATAGATTATAATTATATATATATTATATCCAACAAAATAGACAATTTAGATGAAAAAGAAAAATTCCTAGAAAGTCACAAATTACTAACATTGGTTTGACTCGCAATATAAAATAAAAATAAAAAGAGAAAAAGGACAGGTAACTAGTAAAAAACAGATTCAGTAATTAAAATACCTTGATAAAGCCTCAGATTTATGTTTTATTTCTTCTTTGCACAATTGTTCTGGTAAGTCTGTGAGTTCATCATCATTTGAAAATGATTTGGAAATGTGGCCAATATAGTGGCTGGTATATTCACAATTCTAGCACAAATGCTATGGAATCCTCATTTGTTACCCATCATGCTTATACCTCTCAAATAAATTGTCAATACAGTCCATTACTTATGAAGTATAAAATTATGTGCTTATATGTAACTGATCAACACTAAAAAGACAACATGTTTTCAAGGAAAGAATGGATTTCTTTGCGGTCTAATAGCTAATAAAGGGAAATAGAAAGAATTTGAAGGTGAAATCCATCCTTATGCAACAAAAGCTTCCATTCTAAGGTTCTTTATTGGGAAGTAAATCATATCAAGTGGTTTAAAGGCTGAATAAAGGTCTCCTGATAATCTGAAACAGGAAGGGCAAAAAGAAGTGTAAAAATTCGACATAGATATTTCTATCTAGGATATAGAACATTTTTATCTTTGGAGACAGACGACATAATCCCACAGACAATAAGACTTCCTTCCTGTATGTTGATATATATCTGATATATATCTCCTGGTTAATTTCTGACATTTCTTTTACTTTCGGAAGTTAGTGGTTAAAAGGCGAAGTCAAAGAGGCAGGCTAGGGCCAGGGATTAGTAAACGAAGTACAGAGTGTGGATTTTATTCCAAGTATGTTAGGGAACTGCTAGAGTTAAGTTGGAAAATAACACTATTTGCATTAGAAAACAAAGCACTACGCTGGCTGGGATGTGGCAAAGGGAGAAGTTAGTTAGGGAGCAGTGACACAGGGAATATGTGATGAGGTCGGGAATAGTGTGGGGGCAATGAAGATACCTTACGTGAATTAAATTCTTTTAAATCTAACGGCCATTCTGAGGTAGGTACTACTGTCTTCATTTTCCAGGTACAGATATGTACTTGTCATCACTGAGAAAGCCAAAGCAGAAAGAGATTAAATAAAATTGTACTGCTAAGTAGGGCCCGCCTCAAACCTGGCATAAGAGCTGCTATCATACACATTCTCCAGTTAAGGTACTAAGTTAGAGACAAGAGGCTGAAGTAAGAGAATGCTTCGAGTTACGGTTTCCGAGACCTGTAGACGGACTGGATGGAGACGTGAAAGAAAGAAACAGGGAAGACTCATGGGTGTTGCTTGAACAGCAAGATGAATCTAGTAGTATAATCATATAGAGAGAGAAGACACAAAATAAGAGGACGGGGGTCCTAGGATCCAGGCCTGGAGTGCTGTAACATCTCAAAATCGAACAGAGAAAGAGAAGCTGCCAGCAGAGGGGACTGAGAGAGGACTTCCGGGGGGGGGCAGGAGGGCAACGGGGAGTGTTTGGAGAGCCAAGAGCCTAGTGAGCGTCTCCAGGAAGTGGGAGGTGGCCCCGTGCAGAACAGAGCTGCCGAGAGACCGTGTGGTACCACATGGGGGGCGGGGGGCCGCAAGACGAACTGAAGCGAATGGGCGAAACTGACCAGAGCAGCGCCCCCCTCATTGTGCCCTCGCCTTGCTGTGTTGTCTGTCCTGTCTCTTGACCGTAAGCTCCTGGGCAGTGGCTGTGAGCTAGGATTCTAAGTCCTCACCTTCTAGTTACGGTGCAGGGGGTAGGAGTGAAATTGCATAAATGCCGCGTAGTGTCAGGCAGACGCTGCCTTAATGCAAAGGGTTTGCTGGCCTGGCGATGCAGGCGAGGATTGCAACATGACAGGCCCTCCTCCCTCCCCGCTCAGAGCTCCCTTACCGTGAGAGATCCATTCTGTGTGCTGGGGGAGCTGCTGCTCTGCTCCCCGTGGGCTTGCGTGCTCCCGTACAGCGTCAGGTTATGCTCACTGGTCTGGCCGGCATAGTCCTGAGTGTGTGGCACTCCGTATTCTGTGGGAATTCCATTCTGGGGAGGTGGCGGAAACGGGATGGTAGTAAAAGGCTGAACCATTGCGTCAGGAGTTGTTGTCGGCTCCTGGTTACCCTGAAACGAATACGGGAAGAGAAAATAAGGAGAAAAAGTGACTCTAAATTCTCATTACGTGATTCTTTTTTAAAAAAAAAAAAATTTTTTTTAACGTTTATTCATTTTTGAGAGACAGAGATAGAGCGTGAGTGGGGTAGGTGCAGAGAGAGAGGGAGACACAGAATCCGAAGCAGGCTCCAGGCTCTTAGCTGTCAGCACGGAGCCCGACGCGGGGCTCGAACCCACAAACCACGAGATCGTGACCTGAGCCGAAGTCGGACGCTTAACCGACTGAGCCACCCAGGCGCCCCATCATTATGTGATTATTTCTAAGGTGAGTACAAAATTCTCTGAATATTCTCTCTGCACTCCTACAGAGACGTATGCATGCGGACACATACACCCCACTTTGGTGAATCTGTGATTCCCAAACAGGCCCGTGACCATATTAAAGTTGATTAGTTACCAAAGAGTCAAAAATTTTCCTTGAAACCAAGTTTTTAAAAATGCCAGGAAATTTCTCACACAAGAAAAGGTGTAAGAGTTGAAATCAGTTTGGGCCATTAGTATTTTCTTCAGGACACTCTCTGTCCCTTTACAGTGATTCTCAGAGGAAAACAAACCAACTTCGTTCAATTACAATTCATAGCAACAGGCAGGGTGACATTATAAGTTAAATTCTCAAAACCAGACAACATAGGTCTCTAGGTTTTAAGAGCACAGAGTTCAGAGGAAAGTATATTATTAAAAAAATACTGTTTGTATTTCAAGATAGAGATTTATTTAAGTCTTGGCTACTAGGTTAATAGTTTAAAATAAAGGTTCCTTAAATTATAAACACTAGAGATAGAAAAAAAAAAATCCCCAGACAAAAAAATTTAAGAGTTCTTCATAATCACTGCCAGCTAAGGGTAACAGCACACCAAGAAACCTCTCCATGTGATAACCTTTCCCAGATGCCTACCTGGAATTCAGTGCGGTATCTGAAATATCAATAAAGTATGCAGGAACTACAGGGAATTGTTAGAAGGGGCTATTTTGGCGCTATGGCCCCTCTCTCACTTCTGTTCTAAGTTCAGATATAAAAAAGTTTGGATCTTGTAGAACAAATTTTGCGAAGGACCCATCCTCCCCACCCCCTTGACCTCCCATTTCATTCCATCAAAAGCAAAGCCTTTTTTTTTTTTTTAACTGAAGATACACAAGTCTGCAAAGTCTTAGGCCACTCTCCTGTAAGTAGCTGGCAGAGATGGACAAATGCTTCAACATGTCAGCACTTTGATAGGCTCCCCCCATCCCCACCGTATTTTAAACATCATATCATTAGGCAATCAAAGAAAACCTGGGTTTATGTCATTTGGTTTCCTCCTGCTTGTGAGCATCATTTCCATCAAGCAAGGGAGCAATTATTCCTCCTTCTCTTTCAGTCCCAACTATCCTTCTTTCCCCTCAGTTCAAGAGAGGATTCTCTACCCACGGAGAGCTGTAGGAAACTGAAACTTTCAGCAGCATTTTCTAAACATTATCGCAGGCTTTTGACATTAACCTGATGGCCATTAAACTCATACTATATCTCCAACAAAATGAATCCAAAGCTGCAGAAAGATCTCACGCTATTTTTAAAGAAAGGTTCAGCCATCGTTGCTACAATGAGTTCTTCTGCAAAATCCAACAGAACAAATGTACAAAGATAAATGGAGAAATACATGACCATGGATTGGAAAGCTTGACAGTCTTAAGATGACCATGTACCCCAAATCCCACAAACTCGCATCAGTGCGCCCCAAACCCCCCACATCAATGAATGAAACAGAAGAGAATAGTACAGTCAGTATTAAGGCATCAAGTCAATTCGGTGGCAGAAAGGAAAGTCTTTTTCACAAATAAAAAAAAGTTGAACACCCAATGGGGGGAAAACAAAAGAAAACAAAACAGAACCTCAACTCATCCCATGTATACAAAAGTTAACTTGAAAGACATAACAAACCTATATATGAGTGTTTTAAAACTTCCAGGGGAAAAAAAAAGAGGATAATCTTCACAGCTTTGCAATAAACAAAAACTTCTTGGGTCATAAAAAACAAGAATTGCTGAAGAAAAAATAGATACACTGAACTCCATCGGGAATTTAAAACTTCTTCCTCCTTTGAAAGGTACCACTAAGATAATAAAGAGACAAGGTGTAGACTGGGAGGCAGCATTCGCAATACACTCACTTATCTGGCAAAGAACACCTATGCAGAATCTACAAAGAACTGTTACAAATCATTAACAAAAAGAACAAAGCATCTTTTTGAAGATGGGTTAGTGGCTTTAACAGACAACTTCCCACAAAACGATATCCCGATGGGCAGAAAATACATGAATGTGCGGCTCAACAGCATTAGTCATCAGGGATCTGAAATTAAAACCAAACAGGAGGCACCTGGGTGGCTCAGTCGGTTAAGTATCTCACTCTTGATCTCGGCTCAGGTCATGATCTTGCGGTTCATGAGATCGGTTCGTGGAATCGAGCCCTGCATCAGGTTCTGTGCTGACAATGCAGGGCCTGCTTAGGATTCTCTCTTTCCCTCTTTCTCTGCCCCTCCCCTGCTTGTGCTCTCTCCCTCTCCCTCCCAAAATAAGTAACCTTTAAAAACAAAAAAACCTGAGCTAGCATTTCGCGCCCACTGAAAACACGGAACGTTGATAAGGATGTGGAACCACGAAAACTTTCATATGCCGCTTGCCAAAGTGTAAAACAGTATATCCGCTTGGTAGAACTGCTTTGCGGTTCTACTTTTTTATAAAGTTAAAATGCTTCTTGTATTTACCCAAAGGAAATAAAAGCATGTGTGTACAAAAACACTCGCACAAGTATGTTCATGGAAGCTTTATTCATAATAGCCCCAAACTGAAAAATGACTGTCTTGAAATCAATAGGAAAATGGATAAACAAACTGTGGTTGATTCACAAAATGGAATGTTACACAACACAAAAAGAATGAACTGCCGACAGCAGGGATGGACCTGAAGGGCCCTGCTGAATGAGACATAAATCTATCGTAACAGAAGTGAGAAACTAGTTTTCTCTTTTCTTGGGGTGGGGTGGGGGGGTGGTGGGGAGAGTGTTGATGGACATCTAGTACTATGGAACATTCTAAGATGATGGAAAGGTTTTATTTCTTATTAAGGATAGTGGTCCCAAATTGTTAAAATTCATTAAACAGAACACTTGCTAAGAATGTTATCACATTTGTTAATTATAACAAAGGAAAAACGACATAAAAACCACCAGCAAACATTACATATTACACACACACACACACACACACACACACACACACATATAATTTTTAATGTGTACTTATTTCGAGAGTGAGACAGCCTGAGTGAGGGAGAGGCAGAGAGAGGGAGAGAAAGAACCTTAAGCAGGCTCCATGCTGAGCATGGAACCCAGTGCAGGGCTCAACAGTGAGAATGGGACCTGAGCTGAAATCAAGAGTCAGATGCTTAACCGACTGAGCCACCCAGGCGCCCCAGCAAACATCACATTAAGCTGTGAAATACCAGTCATTATTAGAAATCACAGATAACTGCGCTGTCACTATTAGTCCTTCTACATATAAAAGCAAGTACAAAATGGAGACCAAGATAATACAGAGACAAGTTACCCTTACAAATGTAACTATATACTTAGAAACACCAAAAGAACTGACTACAAACCAGCAGACCTAATAATAAAATTCTGTCACATTTATGCATAACTATTTTAAAACCAGCAGTGGCCAGTTATTCAAAAGAGCAACAAAATGTGTAGTATAGAACACACGATGTAGGATGTAAAACAAGGCCTGAATAAATAGAAAGATTCATTTTGTTTCTGGAGGAATGCTTAATATAAAAATGTTAATCCTTGCCGAAATAAAACGTACACCTAACGCCATTTTTAATCAGAAGCAAATGGTGTCTAGGGAAGAAAATAGGCCTAAATACTTTTCTATTTGGTACGTGAAACACTCCTAGGAAAGTTTAGAAAAGGAAAAACCATGAAGTGAGGCATGTTCTATCAGTATGTTAGGACTTGCCATAAAGCCACTGTGGCTCAACACTATGGAGCGCCTGGGGGGGAGGGGGGGCTCAGCTGGTTAAGTGTCTGACTCTTGATATCAGCTCAGTTCATGATCTCATGTTTGTGAGACGGAGCCCTGCATGGGGCTCTGGGCTGACAGCGCAGGGCCTGCTTGGGATTCTTTCTCTCCCTCCCCCGCTTCCCCCAATAAGCAAACAAAACTTAAAAAAGAAACAACAGTAAGAATATACACAGTGATTAACAGAACATGATAATCCTAAAACAGATTCAAGTTTATACAGGAAATTAACAGAAGATAAAAGTAGCACTTCACTCTGCTTGGGGGGAAACAGTTTATTTACCACATGGTATTTGTAAAAGTTGGCTATCCAAATGAGCACTTCACGGTGCCTAGTCCATACCAGAAAAATTCAAGAAGGAATAAAATCTAAGAGAACAATGAAAACTACGCAAATACCAGAAAACTTGAGAGCATAACTGGGGTCTGGGGGATTCTTAAATAAGGCAGGAAACCTAAAAACTAGGAAGGGAAAAAAAAAAAAAAAAAAAAGACGTGGCTGTGTAAGTTAGGAAGGAAAGGAGAAGGGAAGGGGGAGAAGTGGGCTTTAAAGTCAAAAGGAAAACCAACCAGGGAGAAAAGAACTGCCACAGACGAGGCAGACAAGGGGTTGTCATCAATAACTAAGAGTAGGCTACACAAATTCAGAAACACACCTGACAACAGAAAATGAGGCAAAGAATATACCTGAACAATTCACAGAAGATGAAATGTTCAATCGCAAATGACTGGTACCATCAAAATGTTCAATTTCACCAACAAATGGAAACACATAGTAACAGCAAAACAAGTCCAATTTTGATTAGTCATCTAATCAATAAAAAAAACTGAACAGTTTTAGTGAGGTGTAAGTGACATACACAACAAACCGCATCTACTTATTTGTACTGTGAGCCTTGACAATTACAACCCAAGTGCACCCATGAAATCATCATCATCTTCAAAACAGGCAGCATATCTACCCCCAAATCTCCTCAGGCTCCTAATAATAAACAGGTATTACATTTGTAATGAAGCCTACAAAAGTCTTCTTTTTTAACTTTTTTTTTAATGTTTATTTTTGACAGAGAGAGAGACAGAATGTGAGGGGGCGAGGGGGAGAGAGAGAGAGGGAGACACAGAATCTGAAGTGGGCTCCAGGCTCCGAGCTGTCAGCACAGAGCCCGACGCGGGGCTCGAACTCATAGACCACGAGACCATGACCTGAGCAGAAGCCAGACGCTCAACTGACTGAGCCACCCAGGTGCCCCGTTTTTTTTTAATATAAAAGAGAATGACATGAAAAATGGAATCAGTAAGAGGAAGCCGAAATGCTAAAGCACTGAATTACTGTGCTATCCTCAAGAAAATGGTAGTGACATTATCTAGAGACAAAAATTCATCACGGTCTTTCACTTCAAAGTTATAAGGCATCAAAATTCAGCTGTCTCCAGTGTCCAAGAACCATTTCTAAGTGGTATTAAGGAGTGCTTTACGTAAAAATCTTCCCTTTGTTTAGTTTTTATAAATTATGCTAGGAAAACCTTGAATTTTTACCTATAATTTTTCAGGGAAAAGGTGTATCTTTGTCACCCATCACCATAGAAGTTCTTTTCATTATTTCTATCTAGGCTGGGGTATTATACACGACTTCTCCTCAGCTCTCCTGGGTGTCCGAAGAGAGAAATAAAATAACCCTCTCCCTTCGTCAAGTTCCACAGGGCCGTATCCATATCTACGTACCCACCTGCCTGTCTGTGGCATGAGGCACACTGCTTCCAATTTTTTCTAAATTTTTTAATTTATTTCTGAGAGAGACAGCGAGCGAGCATGTGCAAGCAGGGGAGGGGCAGAGAGAAGGGGAGACACAGAATGCAAAGCAGGCTCCAGGCTCTGAGCTGTCAGCACAGGGCCCGACACGGGGCTCGAGCGCCTGAACTGTGAGATCATGACCGGAGCCAAAGTCGGACGCTTAATCGACTGAGCCGCCCAGACGCCCATGAAGCATGCTGTTTCAGAAGCCCTCATAGGATGTACTGGCCTAAAGTCAGATATGAAAGAAACAAATTCACATTCAGGTAGACTGGTGAACGAAAGACAGTAAGTGTCTGTAGATCTATACTCCAACTCCAGGCATAAATACAATCTTACCGTATGCAAGAAGGGTCTACTTAATAATCGGTAAGGCTAAAAGACAGTCTCCCGGTTATGATTAACATGGCAAAGGGGGCCTCGCTTTCCTCGCTCAGAGGTAGCTCCTTGTAGACTCACCTGCTCTGGCCTCCAGTCTCCACCCCCCCCCCCCCCGCCCCCTCCAGCCCTGCTGGGAGTGAGGTACCCGCACACCAGTTCACAGTATTGACTCTCCCACGGGGGCAGGCCTTACAAAGCCGGCCCAGTCAACTGAACAGCCACATCGATTAGCAGTGGGGGCTAGGGGAAGAAAGGTAAAAACATTTTATAGGATCTACGTGCACCCTTGGCGCTATGTGTTTCAAAGAAATACGAGGCAGGCGGAGGCTGAGCGGTTTCCTGAAAAAAGGGGAAATGTAGGTCTTTGCTAAAAGGTCAAAAAGAAACTCTCAGTAGATTATTTTGCTCCTTATAGGAAGGTCTTTTATTTTTGTGGAAAGAAAAACACATTAGGTTTATATGCTAAGGGAATGAAATTGGAATAGGAGTGATTCTGCGTTTTATTTCATACACGCTACAATGTCTGAAAGTCTCCCCAAGTATTTATTACTACTACTACTATAAATGTTAAATGGTTTCAGATTTCTATTAAATTTCCAGGCTATATTCCAAGGTTATAAGTTCAAAAGCGAAGTACTTTGGCCTCTGGGCAAACTATGAGATAATAGTTCACATGATCATTTCTAGGCAAGAATTTACCTCTATGTTTAATATGAAAATGGTTTGTTTTTAAAATCATAGGCTAATCATAGGCTTAGGTGTATGTCAGCTGAGAAAATGAATTATTAACTCTTACCCTCTACAAAAGCAGACATGATTTCTCTTCTCCCTCATGTGGCGGTCTATAAATTTTCCCTTTCACAAGACTGACGGACAACAAAGAGTACTATATGCAAGTCAGGCTTCTATCTCACTTAACAAGAATCTAATAAAGATTTAATTTTAAAGCCCCTTTCTTCCCTAGAATATAAATTCTGACTTTTGTGAAAGATGAGAAGAAAAAACAAACTGTACTCCCTTTCAGTCCTTCGCACTGTCTCCCAGGGTAACGAAAGTTGCCTGAGAGCAGGTCTGCCGGCCCACCAAGCGGAGCACGCAGCTTCAGGATTCGCTGTTCTGTGTGCCGCGGGTATTCCAGTCTGCTGATTTCACACCTCCCTCACGTCCGTGCTCCCATGTCAGCTTTCCTGACCGCTCTATTGAAACTCTCGACCCCGATTTCTGTCTTCTCATCTATAATAATACTGCATTGATTTCGTCTCCTCTGTTGGAACGTAAGTGAGAGGTTTTGCCTGTTCGGCCCACCGATGCGTCCCCAGCACCGAGAACGACGTCTGGCATGGAGCCTCACGGCACTACTCTTACTTAAGGGGTTTGCATGAGCAGAATAATAAAACCGAACATCCAAGATGAAGAGTGGTCCCCAGTTTGTAGAAAGCTAACCGTGAGGACAGAAAGAACAGGTTACATCGAATCCTCCTAATATCCACATGAATTTAGTACAGGAATGGACAGGAAATTATAAACAAAGCAATTCTTTGGTTAATTGGCCTTCCCATCAGCAACATAATTTACAACAATACTAAAAAGTGAGATCTTCCAAATTTTCAAACAAAGCTATCTGCATTTCTAACGCTCTGGTTTAAAAAGTAAGAAGACACAACTGAGTGACAAAGCTGCTTTTCTAAAGTTATTTTTATTTTCTAAAAGCTGCTTATTTATTTAGAAAGTGTGAGTGGGGGAGGGGCAAAGGGAGACAGAGAGAGAATCCCAAGCCTGCTGCTTGGATTCTGCCCGTCGCCTGTGTGTGCACTCACTCCCTCTCTAAATAAATAAATAAATAAATAAATAAATAAATAAATAAATAAATAAAATACTTTAAAGTTATTTTTAAATCGGAGGAGGAGGAGACGAGGAGGAAGAAGGAGAAGAAGAAAAAGAAAAGCCCTGAAGAGACCTACGTGAAACAGATAAATTTGGGATATAACATTATTTCATACTCAATAATCATTCAACAAACCAATTCGATATCCTGCGATCTCACTGTTGTTTTACTACCTACACAAAAGTTTAAGGAGAGATATAGTAAGAGGACAGAAAACAGTATTTTATTTCACATAGAATTCAGGCCAGTGTGACTCAACACTTTTTAGGATGGCATCTCTGATTAAAGCTCAAGGTGATGCCCAGAAAGGAAGGTAAGGGATATACTGACTGATGACAGTGTTTTCAATGTATTATTCCCCAATACAAATTTGTTTATTCCATTACTTAAACACTACTTAAAATATTATCAAATCCACCTGAGACCCAATAAAAGCCACATTTTACCAAGAGCAATGCTGAAGTGTATGGTTAGAACATAATTTGAATCTCGGCTTTGCCACTTACTATAGCTGTAAACACTTAAGTATGTTGTAACCTAACTTGCCTGCACTTCAGCTTCTTCATTTATACATTTTTTAAATGTTTATTTATTTTTGAAAGAGAGAGAGACAGAGTGTGAGCAGGGGAAGGGCAGAGAGGGAGACACAGAATCCAAAGCAGGCTGCAGGGTCCGAGCTATCAGCACAGAGCCCGATGTGGGGCTTGAACCCATGAACTGTGAGATCATCACCTGAGCTGAAGGTGGATGCTTAACTGACTGAGCCACCCAGGCGGCCCACAGTTTCTTCACTGACAAAATAGCAATGTTAGTGCCACACCTTGTTGTAAAGAATTGGTAAGCTAAAATGTGAAGCTGGGGTGTCTGGGTGGCTCAGTCAGTTGAGCCTCCGACTTCGGCCCAGGTCATGATCTTGCGGTCTGTGAGATCGAGCCCTGCGTCGGGCTCTGTGCTGACAGCTGGGAGCCTAGAGCCTGTTTTGGATTCTGTGTCTCCCTCTCTCTCTGCCCTCCCCTGCTTGTGCTCTCTCAAAAATAAACATTAAAAAAAATTTTTTTTTAAAGGGAGATCTTTCCATTATTCTCCTTTTATAGACCAAGAAACCAACGTTTAAAAGGGTTAAGTGTTTTACCAAAAAACCACTTAGCTAATACCTGGCATAAGCAGACTAGATCCAAACCAATGCTGCTAGTCACTGAGCCATGTGGTGTCTCCAGTGGGGTCCTCTTTCTCACAGGCATGTCACACACAGCTCCCATCCATTAATCCTGTGTTGGAATGAGTCTGGACTTCTACATTCCCCAAATACGGTGCTTTCCCAAATCTCAGCCAGACTGCTATAGCAGGGATCAGTGCTGGTCCCCATGCGGTATCCCCTACCAAGAGGATTCATGCCCAATGAAAATGTAGCCGGACACCAAGGATCACCTCAAATAATCCCTTCTCCACGAAGCTATCCCTAGAAAGGAAGTACGACATAAAGCACGGGTCAGCAGACTTTTTCTATAAAAAGCCAGATAGTATTTTAGGCCTTGCAGGCTGTCTGATTTCTGATGCAACTAACTACAGGACTCCACTGTTACAATGCAAAAGCAGCTGTAGACAGTATGTAAATGAGCCAAGTACGGCTGTGTTCCAGAAAAACTTTACTGATGGGCACCGAAACATAAATTTCATCTAATTCTCACATCTCAAAATATTCTTCTTCTTTTGACTTTTTTTTCCTACCCATTTAAAAATGTAAAAATCATTCTTAGTTCACGAGCCTTACAAAAACACGCAGCGGGCCAGGTCTGGCCTGTAGGCCATAGTTTTTGGACCTCTGGTGTAAAGGAAACAGATTAAGGTTTAGAGCCAAATGAACCTGGGGTTGAATCCTGACTTGGTAACCTGTTAGTTGTGTAGCTTTGAACAAGACACTAAGCCCCGGTTTTGTCACCTGCAACACAGACGTAACCGCCATCTACTGTGAGGCTAACACAAGACAAAGAACCAGCGGTATCTAGACCAGCATCCAACCGAGCAGACTTTTAGCAAGTGTTGCACCCCCATTTCCAGTCAGAAGAATTTCCCCCCTCTCCTGTATTCCCACAGCACTTGGCTTGCACTAAAAATGTGTACAAGATATTTATTTACTTATTTATTATTTTTTTTTTTTTTAATTTTTTTTTTCAACGTTTTTTATTTATTTTTGGGACAGAGAGAGACAGAGCATGAACGGGGGAGGGGCAGAGAGAGAGAGGGAGACACAGAATCGGAAACAGGCTCCAGGCTCCGAGCCATCAGCCCAGAGCCTGACGCGGGGCTCGAACTCACAGACCGCGAGATCGTGACCTGGCTGAAGTCGGACGCTTAACCGACTGCGCCACCCAGGCGCCCCAAAACTCAAAGCCTTATACTTATCTCGGTAAGTGCCTTATCTCTCCTATTAAAAGCTTCTTTATGATGAGTGGCGACTGTTTCGTACACTGTAGAATCCCATACCGGGCCCAATAAATATTAAGCAATAAATAAAAATTTTAAATAAAGGATTAAGATGGGAAGTCACACACAGGCACACTACAGTAGCAAACTGCTTCGTTTGGCTAGAGTAGAGAGTGTAACTAATGAAGGATAACATATAATGAAACAAATGTTGTCTTGGGTTGATATCAAATTGGAGAAGAATGTTGGGGTAGGAAGAAAGAAATGGTAGAGTACCTTTCGGAGAGAAAAGAAATCAACATTTATGTGCCAGTGCTTTAGATTCACGATTTCCTTCAATCGCACAAACACAAAAGCTAAGAAGGACGTCTCTCACAGGGCGCCTGGTTGGCTCAGTCGGTTAAACATACGACTTCGGCTCAGGTCATGATCTCATGGCTCATGGGTTCAAGCCCCACAGAGGGCTCCGTGTGGACAGCTCAGAGGCTGGAGCCTGCTTCGGATTCTGTATCTCCCTCTCTCTCTGCCCTTTACCGCCCAACCCCCGCCCCCCGCTCTCAAAAATAAAGAGGAAACATTAATTAAAAAAAAAAAAAAAATTAAAAAAAAAAAAAAAAAAAAAGAATGACATCTTTCTCCTTTCAATCACATGGAGTACCAGAGGTGATACATTACCATATATGGTCTTCTGGTATACAATGTGAACTCTGCTAAATGTTTTAATTCTAAAATCAAATACACAATCACAGCAAACGGTTCCTGTCACACAGAAAAAATGTATAACCCAGGGGCCAAGTCTCAACCCCTTTATCCGTCTATTCCCTCACCCACAGCAATCTGAGAGCTTTGATTGCTACCTACCTACGGGTGACTTCCAAATATTTTTAGGTCCAACCGTGTCCTCTCTCCCATGCTTTCATGGGATGCAGAGTAAAAACAAAAAAGAGCATGAGCCTGAAAGACAGACCTGAGTTAAAATCCCAATCCTACCATTACCAGGTACAGACGAATTACGCAAGCCTTTCCAGCCTGCTTCTCTAGCTGCAAAATGGACTGTTTACCATAGAGGCTGTTGCACAGATGCAAAGAGAGCAAGTGAAACTACGAATACAGTGCCAGACGTCCGACTCGATCGTACCCTGCATCCGGTTCTTCCGGGGGGCACTCTTCCTCCTCAGATCCCATCCTTCCGCCTTCCGTGTCCCACTTACACTGCAAATTCTGTGTGTCTAAAAAGTGAGTTTATTACGGTCTTTTCTTATTTCTGCTGGTTGAGTTAATCATATTCCCAGTCTAAAAGACCTACTTGGAACCTCTCCCTTATCCTTTCTGATGCTTTGCTCTATAGTGAGTATCCCAATATCCAAATCTGTTCGGTACGGACGGTTTTAACTAGTATTCCTTGGTAATGAAGAGCCATCAAAATAGGAGAACAGCAGAGTTGTAGCTCATGTAAAGATAACAGGATGTGGGATATACTTGGGGGTTGGCAATTAGGGGGCAGAAATAAGGAGGTGTTTGTAGCATACTGGAGAAGATGTGGACCTAAGCAGGGTAATGGGGCCAAGAAAACGGAGTCAAGAGCTGCTGTGGGGGAATTCAAGGAATGTGGCAACCAACCAGTTATAGGCAATAGGCAGAACAAGATGGCTTTTTAAGACTTATAGTTGCAGACTCACTATTCAGGACCCATTCACCCACGCACTTTCATCAGTACCTGAAAGAAAAGTTTTCTCATTATTCACAAGTCACACTGCTTGGGGTAAACGAGTCTATGTTGTTATTGTTTCTTAAATATATTCTCTGTTACATGGAGTTATTCTGAGTATTACTTGAATCCGTTATTTACTGACATTTAAGCACCTACAACATCCTAGTCTTTAACATCAGGGGGAGGGGAAGCACAAGGGCAAAAATAAGATTTTGCTTTTTTTTTTTTTTTTTAAGTTTATTTATTTTAGGAGGGGAAGGGGCAGAGAGAGGGAGAGAGAGACACAATCCCAAGCAGGTTCCATATTGTCAGTGGGGCTCGATCTCACAAACTGTGAGATCATGACCTGGGTTGAAATCAAGAGTCAGACACTTAACTGACTAAGACCCCCCAGGCACCCCAGCTTTTCTTTTGTAGGACCAAATTTAAAAGGTGAGACAGGCATTTAAACTAATAATTACATCAACATTATTTGTGCTATAGAGCTAAGCATAAAGTACTTTAAGAGAACACAGAAACAGTGGTCCCAAATAGAATTGTTTGCCTTAACTGTTGTAGGATAATTAAAGTCCATGGAATCTTGGAGAAAGAAGAGTATTTTTGTTTATACCTTCCCATTTCTTTTTCTTTTTAATTTTATTTGAGAGAGAGAAAAGTGCACGCATGTGTGTGTTGCACACGCACGAGCAGGGGTGAAGGGCAGAAGGAGGAAGAGAGAGAATCTCAAGCAGGCTCCCCACCCGGTGCAGAGGGGGGCTCAATCCCACAACCCTGGGATCACGACCAGAGCCAATCAAGAGATGGACACTCGACGAACTAAGGCACTCAGCCGCTCCTTCCCATTTATTTCCCAGCCTCATCCTCACTTTCTCACTTTGGTAATCTAAGTCCCACTTCTATACTTGATCTGCTATCTGCTGCTTCTAAGCAACGGGCTGCAAATCCTATCGCAAGAGAAAAGTTTCCCAATTCCTGTATTACATCTATGATCAGAATGAATCGCTGAAAGAAAGGGATCGATATGTGTTTTATTTACACCTTCACAACAATGATCATTTTGTTATTTAGGTAGAGGATCTTCTCACCAGTTTATCATCCTGGCCAGGGTCACTTACCATTTTCGTCATGCTGTAGGAAAAATGGAAATTAATTCTCTAGCTTTGTAACCAAAAGAAAATACTTTTGCCTTGAAGTATTTTATTTTTTTTTAAAAGTTTATTTTTGAGAGACAGAATAGAGCAATGAGCAGGGGAGGGGCAGAGAGAGGGAGACACAGAATCCGAAGCAGGCTCCAGGCTCTGAGCAGTCAGCACAGAGCCTGACGCGGGGCTTGAACCCATGAACTATGAGATCATGACCTCAGCCAAAGTCAGACGCTTAACCGACTGAGCCACCAGGCGCCCCTGCCTTCAAGCATTTTACAAATTAGATATTTCGTACCCCCTAGGATTTGCCTGGATAGGCTCAGATCTCAAACCCTACCTGCCTCTGTAAAAAAGGGTTTATAAAAAGCACTCAGCTGACAGAGCCTAAGAAAAGGCCGGCCATTCTTCTCAGACCCTGTCCCAAAAGCCGGGGTGCCCGCCTGATGTCTGTGACCCTCTCACAGAAAGGTAAAAAACAGAATGCTGGATTTAAGATCAAGAATCAACTAAAGTAATTTATAAACCTCTGTAGAAGAACGATAGGCTAAGAAGACCTCGAGAAAGAAAATGAATGGATACGCACAAACACAAAACAACACACATTTACCAGACACTCAGTGAAGTTCATTCTAGGGTCTTCATTTACCCCCACACTTAAAACTGGGCCGCCCCAAATCTCTGTCCTTTGGTATTTGAAATAACTCTGTGTTGAACACAAACGTCCCCCTCTGCCCATCTAAAAACAGTGAGGTTATTATACTATTCCTGCCTCCTTTTGTTCTTCAAACTACCATAATAACCTGGAGGGAGGGCTGTGAAACAGAAGTGTTTCCATTTCTCCTGTCAGCAGGGTTTCACCCTCTGAACACCTGGAGCTGAAAATATTAGTATCTAACAGTCCCGAAAAGATTTCTGATAGCAAAATAAGTTAGATAAAAGTCATGTGTTTTCTCTTTGACAGTGAATATAAATCATACCCAGAGCCATGACATGTCAGACAATCTGCAGGTAGATCTAGAACTGGAAGGAAAAGCCTACACAGGGAGACTCCCTGCAGCCTCTAGTTTGTGAGTTCAGGATCAGTTCAAACGGTTCATTCTTCATTTGGTTGTCCGTGACTGAGTAGATGGCTGGGATCCAGAGGAAATTCACAAGAACAGATTTAATGACTGTGTCATAATGATTATAGTAGTAAAAGGCCCATCACCGACTAAAATATTAAATTTAAGGGAAAGTATTATCTGATTCCAAGAAAATAGTCTAGGGGCACATCTATTCCTGCTAAAGTCTCAGTAAGATCACTAACGCACGCAGTATGGGCCCCCTCCTCTACGCTGTGCCACACACACCCACATACTCATCTTTGACCTGGCTCCTTGAGAGTGAAGATTCCCATATTTAATTGTGCATAATGATCACCCCGGGAACATTTTTTTCTTGAGATCAAGATCCTTCCCCCCACAGATTATGATTCAGTGTGTCGTATCAGGGCCCTGGTACTCCAGGTACAGGTGGTTTGGGAAACGCTGAGAGGCTTTGCTGGCATGATGAGAATTATGGTGACAGTAGGTGCTGCTAGAAAATGCCCTTAGCGGCTACACTTCTAGAAGAAGGGCAGAGATTAGGGAGGGAGGAAGTGCTGAGAGGAAGGTAGTAGTGGCCATAAATGTAAATTACCTCAAAGTAGAGGGATCTTCTTATATGGAACCTACAGATAAGAGAATAAAAACTAGTTTGTTTTTTTTTTTTTTTTTTTTAAATGCAAACCTACTGAAATGGAAGCCTAACAATGGTTCCTTCTTTTACAGTAGTTTTTTTTTTTTTTTTTTTTTTTTAACATTTTTTATTTATTTTTGGGACAGAGAGAGACAGAGCATGAACGGGGGAGGGGCAGAGAGAGAGGGAGACACAGAATCGGAAACAGGCTCCAGGCTCCGAGCCATTAGCCCAGAGCCTGACGCGGGGCTCGAACTCACGGACCGCGAGATCGTGACCTGGCTGAAGTCGGACGCTTAACCGACTGCGCCACCCAGGCGCCCCCTTTTACAGTAGTTTTAACCAAAGGGCAGATGGAGTGCAGGAGGGGACCAAGTGCAATCCTGAGCCCTTGCAAAGAATAAATAAAAATAAAACAGGAAATACAATATATTGTACATTCATGTTTACAATAAAAATAATTTAGAGGATCTAGCATATGCAAGTCTAAGGACAGGTATAGGCTTTGTATCCAAATCACTTGCCTTCAACACACACACACACACACACACACACACGCACACGCACACACATACACACACACACAGCTTTCAAATTACTCAGAAAAAAAAGGCAGGCTGACCTCTCCCCTGAGGCTGAGTTCTGCCATCTCAAAGCTATGAATATTTAAAGAGAAAAATAAATATTTCAGAATAGAGTCATTCAAACCAATAGTCTATTAGGTTAAAAACGACAAACCCTATAATAGTCTTAATGTCTCCAACCTCCTAAAAGCTCTTTCTTCCGTATCTTCTGTAAGCAGTATTTAGAACCTCAAACATCCATGAATCATGTCTTCCACCCACAGGAGACAATAAGAAATACTCTGGTCCAGCTACCTGCTTCCTTGGAAACGGAAGGTCCCCACAGCCAATATGGTTGGTTGTCTATTCTAGTCAATATTATTGATTTATACAATTCATGGGTGATTATTCTTTATCTTAACCAAATTTTCAATACAATTTAAATCAACTTACTCTTTATTTTGTCTTCATGGGCAATTAAGTTCATATCTTCTATACGTTAAACTGCAATATCCTTGAAAAAAAGCCGTTAACTCAGGTTCAGAATAAAATATTAGGAAGATTTTGTAGTGCCTCCTGAATCAGAAAATATTGAATTATTCTTTATATATATAGCATTGGATGTTCTATTATAGTTCACTTCTTCAAATGAGTAAATCACATAACATACAGTAAGAGGCAAAATTTTTCCCTATACTCTTCCCCCAACAAAACTGCCTTCTGTCTGCAAGCACAACTACATGATGGCTTGTATTTCCTCTATTTACTTCACAAGTAAAGTCCCTACGTAGACCATGGGCTGAATCGCATGCTGCTTCATCCATAGCTTCCTCATTAAATGATGAGCACACAGCAGTTGATGTTTAGAAAATGTTTGCTAATTGAATCGACCGGACAGTTGATTATCTGCTTCTGAAGCACTAAGTCTGTAAAACACATAAGAACCTTTTCTCTTCCTAGTTTTAGGAGTCTGCAAAAAGCTCACCACGATATCAAGAATTGTTCTTAAATACTTCCCACAGAAGACAAGCGATTACAGTCCTGTATTCAACACACACGCTCACTGAAAGGCTGTGCGAGTATCCGTGCTCTGTGCACGGCAAACGGTGAACAGGCGATTCCGCTCTCATCACCTCCCATGCAGGCTATTCCAAGAATCTCTCTTCCAGTCATTCTCCCATCTGCAAACAACCTCAGCCTAATCCATTTTTTAGAAGTTTATTTATTTTTAGAGAGAGAGAGCAGGAGAGGGACAGAGAAAGAATCCCAAGCAAGCTTCACACTGACAGCACAGAGTCCGACGCGGGGCTCAAACCTACGAGCCACGAGATCATGACCTGAGCGGCAATCAAGAGTCAACACTTAACCGAACGAGCCACCCAGGCAATCCATTTTTAAGCAGCTCCCAGGAAGATATCGTTAACTAATTCTCTTCTGAAAATCCTAGGCTCCTCGATGCCTACACTCTCAAGTCCAAAATCCTTCGCCCATCCAGTTTTGATTCTTGCTGCCGAGTATTTACTGAGTACCTATGAGGGGCTAGACACTTGGTTCTAGATGCTGGGGAAACGGCGACTACAAAGACAACGTTCCTACCCTTGGGAAGTTTACATTCTAGTAAGGAAAGACAAGTAAGAAACAGGCAAGCCACACAAGAAACAGATGGGGAGCCATGGAGGAAAATAAAGCAAGGAAGGGGGTACAGGGGTACTGGGCTGGAGGGACAGAGGACCGCTATCTGACACCGGGGAGTCAGGGCAGGTTACGACCGAGCAGACACCTGAAGAAATTCAGAGAGCAAGCCGTGTGTCTGTCTGGGGGAAGACCGCCGCAGACAAAGGGAACACAAGCGCAAAGCCTCAGATGTGAAAACGTACTCAGCTGACTCTAGCAACTAGGAGCAAGGCGGCCTCGTGCGACTGAACCAGAATAAGCAAGAACAGAGTGGCAGGACATGGAGAAAGGTGGCAGTGGGGAAAGAGAGGTGTTGGGTAGAAATCTTACCAAGCTTAAGGCCACTGCAGGGGTTTGGGCCCTTCCTCTCCGGCGAGGGTTCTGAGCCAACTGACATGGTTAGGGTCAGGTTTCACATGGACCACTGGGCAAGGCAGAAGCAGGCAGGCCAGTTAGGAGGCTACAGTAATAACCCACCTGAGAGATGACAGCGGCTCAGCTGGGCCCAGGTGGCGCTCTTACGTGTATTACGTCTTGGAAAACACCTTGTGCTATCTCACCTCCAGTTTCTCTGCACCTGCCAGTCCTTCTGCTTAGAAAGCCGCTCTCCTTCCTACCCATCTGCCTAGCTTGTACACATTCTTTAATATTTAGTCCGGTCATCCACTGTTCTCGGAGGCTTCTCTTGCCTCCTCCAAATAGGAAAAAAATCACTCCCTCCGCGTATTCCCACTGAACCTAATACGTAACTCTACTACAGCACTTCTATTCTATTGAAATTATTTGTTTAGGGGCGCGTGGGTGGCTCAGTTGGTTAACTGTCTGACTTCAGCTCAGGTCATGATCTCACGGTCCGTGGGTTCCAGCCCCGCCTCAGGCTCTGTGCGGACAGCTCAGAGCCTGGAGCCTGCTTCGGATTCTGTGTCTCCCTTTCTCTCTGCCCTCTCCAGCTTGTGCTCTGTCTCTCTCTCTCTCAAAAGTAAACAAACAATTAAAAAAAATTTTTTTTTTTAAATTATTTGTTTACATATCTATCACCTCTGTAGAACATGGACTCTTTGAGGGCAGGTAACCGTCCAGGTCTAATCAATTGTTGCATCTCCGCTGACTGCCTTATAAACATTCAATAAGTGCTTGTTAAAAGGGGGGAAAAAAAAGAAATATGTCCAGCCTAGTAGAGTGTATAAATAACTACAGGTTTTTGTTAATTTTTAAGAGATACAACCAAAATTAGGACAGGAAGAGACCCAAACCCATCCGGCATGGAGAAACGCAGGGGACACGAGGAAGGGAACACCGCAAACCCTAAGACGCAGAGATGGAACATACAAGGGGTAAGACAGATGGCTTCCTTAGTGTTCTTTAGAAAGTGAAGACGGAGACAAAACCTTCCCTGCTGAATTACATACGAAACAGCCAAGATCCAGAAACAACCTCAGTGTCTCCCAACGGGTGAATGGGTACAAGAGCTACAGCAGAGCTAGAGGGAAGCAGGTCAGGGACCGTGTGCTGGGGTAATCCAAGGAGAGTCCGGGTCTGGCAGTGGCCCTGGGGGAGGGGGAGGAGCTCCTAGACCTCAGTCCCATGGGGCTGTATGCAAGCGGGCAGTGAGGCAGGAATGGGTGGGAAAGGAGAAAGGTTCGAGTCTGTAAGTCCAATTTTCTTAAAAGAAGATTCTCCTGATATAAACTACTAATTAGATTTTACCTTTCAATATCTGAAGTTCATTTTTTTTCCCCAAATGCATCCTAAAAGATCTTTCATAGTTATTTTGAGGGTGTTTTTGGCAATTTATTTTCCCTTTTTAAATTTAATTTTCACTTTTCTCAAATTAATGCATGTATACAATAGCAAATCAGATGGGTACAGAAGAGCTCATAATAAAAAGGAGCAGTCCCCTAATCCCTCCCTTTGCCAACCCTCTTGGGAATGACCATCTTTTAACAGTTTCTTGAAAGGCAGCGGGTCCGAGGCCAGAGGCTGCCATTGGAGTACCGATTCCTACTTCTCCAGGCTTAGATGACACATCACTCTAGACCTGGGCACACAGGATGTAGGACCTGGCCTCCCCGTTGAGGCCAATGAAGGCCAAGGCCTGTGTGAGCTAACTGTTCACATGGCAAACTCTGACCAAAGGGGGAGAAACAGATGAGTGGAAACCAGCAGATAAAATGCCTCTCTGCACTCCCTTTGGATAGACCAGCAAGAGGAACATCTACAGAACCCTTCTGAAAACTTCTACAGAAATCAAATACAGACGATCCCCAACTTAACGATGGTCAACTTTATGATGGTGTTAAAGAGATACGTATTCAGTAGAAACCATACTTAGAATTATGAATTTGGGTCTTTCCCCTGGCTAGATTGATATACAGGACGGTCTTCTCTCCTGATGCTGGGCAGAGGCGGCCAGAGCTCCCAGTCAGCCATGTGATCACGAGGGACAACAACCTGGACACTGACGATCATTCTGCACCCAGACTGCCGTTCTGTTTCTCAGTACCGTATTCGATGAATTACGTGAGACACTCAGCACTTTGTTATAAAACAGGTTTTGGCAGATGGTTTTGCTATCTGTAGGCTACTTAAGTGTTGTGAGTATGTTTAAGGTAAGCTGGGCTAAGCTAGGACGTTTGGTAGCATTAAATGCATTTAAATGCATTTTGACTTACCACACTTTCAACCTGCGATGGGTTTATCAGGGTATAACCCCGTGGTAAGTCGAAGATCTGTAATCAACAACACCTATAACAAGGCTATGGCCAGCCCACCTTCCTTGTTTCACTCCCCTTTCCTCATCCCTGCTTTCCTACGACTGTACTCCCAACAGTATCAGTTGGTAAAGTTTTTTCTGCTTTTGGTTTTTTAACTGAGGTAAAATTGGTATGTTATATTCCTTTTAGGTGTACAACATAATAAATCATATTTGTATACACTACAAAGTGACCATAATCCTAATAAGTCTGATTATCACCTGGTACCATACAATTGACCCCCTTCCCCTCTGATAACCACCACCAATCTGTTCTCTGGATCTATGTTCATTCAGTCTTTTGTTTTCTTTAGAAATTGATCTTTTTAAATTTGAGAGAGAGAGAGAGAGAGAGAGAGAGAAGGGGAGAAGGGGAGAGGGGGAGAGGGGGAGAGGGAGAGAGAGAGTCTTAAGCAGGCTCCACACCCAACATGGAGCCTGACACAGGGCTCCATCCCACGACCCTGGGATCATGACCTGAGCCAAAATCAAGAGTCAGATGCTCAACCGACTGAGCCACCCAAGTCCCCTGTTTTTTGATTCCACATGTAAGTGAAATCACATGCTCTTTTCTCCTCTGGCTTATTTCATTTAGCGCAATGCCTTCGAAGTCCATCCTTGTGGTCACAAAGGGCAGGGTTTCCTTCTTTTTATGGCTGAGTAGCATCCCACTGTGTATCCAGGTATGTGTGTGTATCTCACATCTTCTTTATCCATTCACCCGTTGGGAGACACTGAGGTTGTTTCTGGATCTTGGCTGTTTCGTATGTAATTTAGCAGGGAAGGTTTTGTCTCCGTCTTCACTTTGTAAAGAACACTAAGGAAGCCATCTGTCTTACCCCTTGTATCTTCCATCTCTGCGTCTTAGAGCTCTACATTTCGGGAGGTTATCTTCAATTTTATTTTCTATTTGTCTGTGGCATGTTTTCTTTTGACAGTCACATTCTTGATCTCCATCCCTCTTTTGCATTCTCACATTGCTCCCTTTTCATTATACCAGTAATGTGGGGTGTTTTTTTTAATGTTTATTTATTTGAGAGAGAGAGAGAGAGAGAGAGAGAGAGAGTGTGGGGGAGGGGCAGAGAGAGGGAGACACAATCCGAAGCAGGCTCCAGGCTCTGCCGTCAGCACTGAGCCTGATGCGGGGCTCGAACCCACAAACTGTGAGATAACGACGTAAGCCCAAGTCAGTCACTTAACTGACTAAGCCACCCAGGCGCACCCCTTACCCAATAATGGGTTTATGAATGTATTAACTTCCTGAATCTGACTCCATTAGTTGGAATGTTGTGTTAAATTTTCCTCTATTTCTTGCGTTGTCTGTTTCCCCAGAGGGTCAGCTTTTCTTTTTGTTTTTTTGTGGTCTCTGTCATGCTGAAGGACCCTCTAATATGGCTAATGGTCTTCACGCACCAATGATCCAGGTATAAGGACTTGGTTAGCTGGTGTGGGTTTTCTCTGCTATTGTATAATCTGTTTTCTGACTAGTTCTCTCCCTGGAATTAAAATTCTAACTGGGAACTCAGTATGAGATTTAGAAAAAAAAAAAAAGAAAAAAAAAAAGAGCATGTCAACCAGTAGGCTTTGTTTTATTGCAAGCTGCTAGGAAAGTGTGGAATGATCTCCTCCCCAAGTATGGGACTCAAGGAAGGGGTGCCAATACCTAATACAGAAAGAATTACATTCAATTTCCCCAAGCATTCCCGATCAAGTTCTTCAGGGTCAAACCCTCTGGTGTTTTTGGTTTTCCTCGTTCTGGTGCCGGAGAAAGGAGCCGCCACAAGTGCTGGCTGCCTCCACCGGGAAGGCAGCGGAAAGGCTACGGAAATGCCACACGGTTGAAGTGATCCGTACAGAATACACCCAGAATCGCCATTTCCTATTCCTTCTTCACTCTCGCTGAGTCCAGAGCCTCTCTGGGGTTCCTGCTGGAGAGACTGGCCTACACACCCCTAGCCGCTCCTATACTCATTGTTAGGCTTTAGCTTCCGCTCCATTTATCCATCAGTTGGTTCCCGTTTGCTTTAATTTCTCCAGAAATGTGTTTAACTCTCTTGTTCATTAGCAGTATCGCTCTTCGCCCTTTTCTGTCTGCTGTTACTGGTTCACGTTTATACTTCTACACTGTTATGCCAGTGGGCTCTTACAAGAGATGGGGGCTGCAGGAATGTCCCAGAACTTGACCCAGAAGTCATGATTTTTTTTCTGCAAAAGATTTCAACCATAAGCAAGCTCTAGAATTCAAGTTCCTTTTCTTTTTTAATTTAAATTTTAGTTAACATCAGGTTCCTTTTTAGCTTTCCTAAAGAACATGGGGTAGTGAATGTCGCCGTTTCTTTAACCCTTTAAGAACACCAAGATTCACTGAAAGCAAACTGGAGAAGCTTGAAGGAAAATGAGAAGCGTTTACTACAATTCTTGCAACATCCTTGTCCTGACGCTTTAGTAAATTATATGCATTTGCAGTACAGGAAGCAAAGCAACTCAGGAAGTATCAGAACTACTATTTTTTTCTCTGACTTATTTCATTTAGCACAGTACCTTCAAAGTCCAATCGTGTGACCACGAATGGCAAGGTTTCCTTCTTTTTATGGCTGAGTAGTATTCCACTGTGTATACATGTATGTGTGCACCGTAAGTCACAGTCCACATGTCACCTACAAGCTCACTCAGCACCATGTCTGAATCGTGACAAATATAAAAGATCTTCATGAGTCTAACCACTCTCAGAAAACAAAACAAAACAAAAATCAAGTACCTGCCAATTAGAACACCTAATTCTTCACCTCCCGCCTCCTTCACAAACACAATAGGGACCAAGATCAGATGGCGGTCTAAAGGGAGAAAAACACTTCCCGGTACCTACACCTCTCTACCACGCGGATCAATAAGGCCTGCCATAGACTCTGACCCTTCGGTCAGAATAGAAGGGCCATGAAATATAAACTAGTGACTGCCATGTTTAATCCTGGACCACAGCGAGACAAAGAAACCTAGAGAAGGAATTAGAGTCCTGTGTTGGAAAAGTTCATCCAAAAAGTGATCGCAAATAAGGTGTTATGCTAAAACAGGAAAACCTGTCCCAGAATAGGAGAGGATAATCAACTTAAGGAAGAAGGTATGCAGAAAACCCAGATTGGAGATCCAAAATCTGTTCCTAAGAGAACCCAAAGGCGGTCTAAACTTCAATAGTGCTTAGCGATGAAACACTCTCAGATTTCACTCTACACTTTTTTTTGGTTTTTTGTTTGTTTTTAATTTCATTTTAAGAGAGAGCACATGTGCACAAGTTGGGGGCTGCAGAGAGGGGCGGGGGGAGAGAATCCCAGGCAGGTTTTGCACTGTTAGCGCACAGCCCCATGAGGAGCTCAAACTCACAAACCGTGACCCCATAACCTGAGCCGAAGCTGGACACTTAACCGACTGAACCACCCAGGCACCCCTCACTCTGCACTTTTTACCTTTCCATGTCAAACCAACTGCTCAACAAACAAAGACAAAAAAAAAAATCTTCAAGCATCTTTAAACAGAAACAATCAAAGGGCATGTTTATTTCTTCTTCCTGCTTACAATCTTCCTCACCTATAACTGCATTGTTACCATTATCCCATCAACTGGACTATCGAGCTTCATTCAAGAATTATTTTCCAGGGATGACTCAGGGGCTCAGTCGGTTGAGCATCCAACTCTTGATTTCAGCTCAGGTCATGACCCCAGGCCCTGCGTTGGGTTCCCTTTGTCCCTCTTCCCGGCTTGTGCTAAGATAAACAAATAAAAATAATTTAAAAAGAATAATTTTCCAGCAAAGAATTCCCAAGATACACAAGTTGAGCCTTTTACTCATTTTAAGATTTTTCCCTTTTAGGAATGAGGAGCAAAAGAACTTGATATTTTCGCCTTTACAGACTAAACATCTGTTGTTAAAGGTCTGAACTTCCCAGGAGGATGTTCTGACAGTAGAAAGAACACCAGACAGGGACTATGGAAAACCGAGTTCTAGCTCCAGTTCTGCCATTACTGCGCCAAATGACCTTGGACAATTCACCTCCTCTCTGGATCCACATCCAGATTTGTAAACTAAAGTTGAGTTGTAAGAATCAATGATTCTATGATAAAGAAGCCTTACCCAAGGGACAGAATGCACTAAAAAGGAAGAAACATTAGGCTCATTACCATGTGGAACAAAGTATTTTCTCTGCAACAGAGAGAGTCAACAGAGTGCCATTAAGTAGTTTATCCGCTCTCCCGCCCGAAGTGGCTAAGAGCTACTGTAATAAGGCAACACTTTCATTTCTCTCTTATCCTGTACAAATGCTCCCATATGATTACTAAACCATCAAACTGTAAAACCTCTGTGCTGCGATAAAATTTCAGGAAGCTAATGCTGTGTACAGAATTGTCAAACTGATCAATTCTGTACTTTCCCAAAGGAACCCAAGACTCCAAGAAAATGAGCAGACATTTCTGAAGGTTTTGGCTAAAGGTGAGTTATAAAGATACATAAAGAAAAGGTGAGGGGCGCCTGGCTGGCTCGGTTGGTGGAGCACATGACTTGATCTCAAGGTCGTGAGTTCAAACTCCATGCTGGGTGTAAAGGTTACTTAAAAAAATAAAATCTTAAAAAAAAAAAGAAGAAGAAGTTAAATAAACATTAAGGCCTATATTCTTCATATTATGCTTCAGGTAATGGCTATCATCAAAAAAGGGGTATAAACAGCATAAATTTTGGAAGATAAACATGGGTTCTAACCCGGGCTCTACCATGTACAACCGTGTGACTTTGGAGAAGTCATTAAATCTCTCAATGCCTCAGTATTTTTATTTGCAAAATAAGAGAGGGGATAGCTACCTAAATGGGGCATCCATAAGAATGAACTGAGATCGTGAATACAAAATTCTTTGTTTGACTTACACACACACACACACACACACACACACACACACACACACACACAGCTAATAACCACAATTTGTGAAGGAAGAAGACAAAAGGGAAAGAGAATATAGTTCACAACGTGAGGCCTAACAGCTGAGCTATAACTTTAAAGATCTTCATACTCCTTTTCACATAAATAGTCACATCAGCATAAATGTTGGGGGGTGGGGGGACAACCACCTTCTTCTCACTTTATATAAAAGCATAGGCAAAGTGAGATTAACCCAAACAAAACACCTACGTCCCCAGTTTCTCAAAAATGCCTCCTGGCTCCTCAAGAGAGGACAGCATATGAAAGCAGACACTTGGGTGAACTTTTGCTCAAGTTGCTACACTAGCAGATGACAGACAACCATTTCATCCAACGTTAGGAAAACTCCAAGCAGTGCCACCCACATTCTTTGATACGTGCAACGTGTTTCGTTCCACAGCACCCTCTCCCCACTGAAATTCCTAGAGAACCTGAAAACCAATGAAAGAGCAATGGTTACAAGTCTAACTACTGGGGCATTCTAAAATAAACATTAAAAAAAAAAACAACCCAGAAACACTATTTTTCCTGTGATCCTGTCCATGTATTTTTGTTAAAGAACTATTTTTAGGGGCACCTGGGTGGCTCAGTCGGTTAAGCGTCTGACTCTTGATTTTGGCTCAGGTCATGATCTTCACGTTTGTGAGCCTGAGCCCTGCGCTGATAGTGTGGAGCCTCCTTAGGATTCTCTCTCTCCCTCTCTCTCTCTGCCTTTCCCTGGCTCGCTCGCTCTCTCTCTCTCTCTCTCTCTCTCAAAATAAATAAACGTTTTTGAAAAATTAAAAACAAATAACTATTTTTACCTTTAATTAGAGAGTCCTAGACTCTCTCTGAAATTATTCTACCACTGTGTCTCATTCAGTACTCTAGAATTTGGTTCTAAACTGAGATAATGTCTTGCATAATGCACACACATGCCCATGTGCGTCCACCAGAGCCATTCGTCTCACCCTTTCTGCTGCTGCCAAGCTTTCCAAACTATTTCCTCATCTGAACTCTAATGGTAGTTTACTGACGTCATATTCATGTAATCTACCATGCTCCACCTCGTATTTTAATTATTTATACATACTATGCATTCCCCAATACTCCCGGAAATTACTGTTCAATTGAGTTTTCATTCATCAATTAGGAATATGTTAAATGAGATACCACTTAGCTTTCAATTAAAAATAAGTGGTTTCCTTCGGCTTCCAATCAAGGTGAAGTGACAAGAACCAGACAGACTTCTCTTGCTGCTCCAAAAAAACCCAGAACAAAATACATGACGTACAGCACTCGAGACGCTGTACAGGAGGCAGAGAAGGACACTGATCCCTCAGACAGGAAAAGCCAAGGTGACCTTTATAACCGCCCAGCTTACTGCCTGGAGAAAGTTTCCAGGCTGTGGCACAGAGAGAAGCGAGAGCCAGGTAGTCCCCATGAGCTGAAGACAGTGAGCTGCAAGTGCAGGGAAGCCAAGACAGCTGGAGTTCACAGGGAAGAGCGCCAGAGAAAAAAAGAAAGCTGCACAGAGAGAGAACTCCGAAGATGCGCCCGGAGTTGCCCTCAAATATTCAGCTAAGTCATGATCACTGCACGTTCTGTGAGGAGCTACCGAGGCTGGGGAAACGTCCACCTGAAGGAGGTGGAGGGAGTAATGCCAGGAGATCACACAGTGCCATCAACAGAGCCTGTTTCCCCATGATGAGAGTGCAAAACCTGGTTATTTCGGAAACATCAGTTAGAGTACTAAGAACCTCAACAGTGAGATAAAACTAACCAGAGACTAAACACAGCTCTGGCCCTATTTCTAACACAACTTAAAAAAACAAGACCTGAAAGGAGCAAACCATTTTTCAGAAACTCAGCGGTGCTGTAGACAAAGCTCAAGAGTATTTTTTGAAATAGATACGTATTATATCTAAGCCTCCAACAAGGTAAAAAATTCAGCGTCTGGCATCTAACCAAACATTACCAGGCAATGTAAACAAGCAGAAAAATATAGTCCATAATGAGAAAAATCAATGGTAACTGACCCAGAACTAATACAGATGTCAGCATTAGTGGACGAGGATATTAAAACGTTTGTATTCCACATGTTCAAGAAAAATTGTATGTAAAAGAAAAACCGAGCATGTTAAGAGACATGAAAGATAAAGATACATATATGATCCACATCAAATGCCAGAGGTGAAAACTATATTGTCTGAGATTTAATGGAAAAAAGGCAACAACTGCACACTGGATTGGATTAATGGCAGATTAGACACTCCAGAAGAAAAGATTAGCACACTTGATAATACCACCAAAGAAACTAACCGAAAGGAAATACACGGAGAGGAAAAAAGACCATAAAACAATGAACAGGGAGCCTTGAAAATGACATGGAATGGAAAAAAAAAAGAAAGAAAGAAAAAAAGAAAAAAAGAAAATGACACGGAATGGTCATACTCTAATACGTATCTGTACTGAACAGCTTTTCAAAAGCAGTATGCTAAGAATCTAACTTTTGGCCATCTCGAGTAGAAGGAAAAGAAGAGAGGGAGGTGGCAGCACTCTAGTTGCCAAACCCTAAAATGTCACCACCACCTTTCCCTTTCTCTTTGCCCTTCCCACACTGGGTGGGTTGAAGATCTTCTTCCCCCTTTCCTGACTTCCCAGGAGACCAGAGCTCCTATGGCACTTACCTGCTTGCTATCTTCTGGATACATGTTGCCTTCCACTGAAACATCTACAAGGGATTTCCCCAAATAGCTGTTTACTCCAAAATTCTCCTTTCTTCTAGCCAAATAAAGCATCCGTTTCTAAAATGACATTTATATTTTAAATATTAACTGATTTAAGTAATAAGCATGAGGATATATGTGATTACCCAATTTAACTCTCCTGTTTTCATTTCCAAAGAGAACCCTGCCTATGAAGTAACAGGTTAAAATTCATTAATTCAATCGCGAAGTATTTACTAGATACTGAATCAAACCAGATGTGACAACGAACACAGGCGATACGGTCGCATTCCTGAAAGAAGCTAGTCTGATGGGAAAAAACAGATAAATATACTCACAGAGACAGTACTACTATAGCACGGGCTAAGAGAGCATCGCATACACGATGCCAGTCACAATAAAGGGACAACCCTGAGAGGGGGGCAGGCTTTCTGAAGGAGGTCAAGTCTAAGCTGAACCTTTAAGGCAAGAAATTAATCACGTTCGTGAAAAAGGTATTCTGGCTCAATGTAATAGTATATGAAAAACTGTATGAAAAGCAGGAAGGTATAAAACACAGCATACGTGGGGATATGCCTTAGATTTGGGGATAGAATGGAGGGATAAAGGAAGAAAGGGGGAAGAAATCTTCCTATTTTCTGGGGGAAAGTGAGAGAGCAAGTCAAGGGTTTCATACTAACAGAGATGAAAACATGTCAGAACTGCCGGGAGCTGTGTCCCTGTCCCTTTCATCAAGCTCTAGGGGAAAACCTTCCCTCTATTAGCAGGTAGGGAGGACCTCCATCCTTCTCAGTCAGGGGTTGGCAAACTGTGGCTTCCCCCACCAGTTTTTGCACAGCCTAAATGCCAAGCGTGGTTTTTACATTCTTAAACAGCTAAAAAAAAAAAAAAAAAAAAGTGAAAAGCAGAATATTTTGTGACACATGGAAATTATATGAAATTCAAATTTCAGTGTCCATAAATAAAGTTTTACTGGAACACTGCCACACTCCTTCGTTTATGTATCGTCTATGACTTCTTTCACGTTTCAACAGCAGGGCTGGATAGTTGGGACAGAGACAGCATGGCCCGCAAAACCAAAAATATTTACTATCAAGCCATTAGTGGAAAAAGTTTGTGGATTTCTATGTTTCAAAGTCTCAACTCCTTCACTTCCGTGTCAGTTTGTCTCTTCAGAACTTTTTATAAGGAATCTCATAATCAATATTAGATGAAAGAATACAGTTCTATTATTTGTGGATGTGAAAGTATTGTAATTTCAAAAAATAATCACTGATTTCCATTTCCATATTGTCTACTTAAATATTCCTTTATACGTGAACTATCAAATTCTGACTGCAGAACTTTATCCTGTAATTGTGAATGAATCCAATATCATCAGTTATAGGATTTCAAGTTACAAGTTTAAAAACTGCATTCATTTCCTCTTGTTTATAACAAGTCTAGCCATCCTTATTTCCTGAGCTTTAATTAAATAAGAAATATCATTCTAATGTTCTGAAACTGATAGCCCTTGGAAAGAATTCAAGAGGCTGATGAAAAGAATCTGCCAAAGGAAGCTGATCTAAGAGTATTTCTATGATATTTGACTTATACTAAGTATTATTACCTCAGAATATTTTCCAAGGGCTGAATTCATCTTTTGGTTGTGTTTTACCTCTATTTTCGATAGAAAAACAAGATCATGTTTTCCTGCTGCTACCAACTGAAAAGACTCATAATCCCGGATTTTGTTTTTTCCAACATATTTTTTTGATACAATCGCAACATCTCAAGCGAAGTGGTATTTACTTTTGTGGATTTTTAGTATGTCATTTGTCAGTCCAATTGTCATCTCTGAAACAATATTCCTAAAAAATAAGGTAAAAAAAAAAATGAAAATTTCATGGCTAGTAACCTTTGAGGGATCTGGGTTAAGACCCAGGTTAGAAGACAGGTAGGTTCGGGGCGCCTGGGTGGCTCAGTTGGTTAGGCGACCGACTTCGGCTCAGGTCACGATCTCGCAATTTGTGGGTTCGAGCCCCGTGTCGGGCTCTGTGCTGACGGCTCAGAGCCTAGAGCCTGCTGCAGGTTCTGTGTCTCCCCCTCTCTCTGCCCCTCCCTTGCTCACGCTCTCTCTCTCTCTCTCTCTCTCAATAATAAATAAATGTTAAAAAAAAATTTTTTTTTTTTTAAAAGACGACAGGTAGGTTCTTGCCAAACAGCTGACAGCTGCATGCATGGCTTACAATGGAAAAGAGAAATAACATTCTACTTAGGAGATGAGATACCCTCATTGATCAATATAAGCTGTGAAAACGGAGTGAAGTCAAACCTGTCACAAAACAAAATCTGTAACAGAGATCTGGTCCTCAATACTCATAATTGATATTTTACTTAGCAGAATGATAAACCATTCACATAAATCAAGGTAATTAGTCCAGTATAGCTAAATCTCTGGCAACGCTGTGAGGACTAACACAAGGAAGTAGGTAAGAAATGCAAAGAGAACAGAGGATTAAAGGGAACACTTAGCAGTTATCTTCAAATACTTGGCTTTTATGAAGAGAGATTAAGTTCTGTGTGACTCTGGACGACAGAACCAGGGGACAGTGAGAAAAGCATAATGAGAAGACATTTTAGCTCACCGTAAGGAAACCTCTTCTACTTTTGAAGGGCCACCAATGGAACTGTTTATCTTATGAGGCTGCTAGTATCATGGAAGAGAATGCAGACCTGGAATGACATAGATTTCAAGCTTGAAACCTATCTCTGTCCGTATCTAGTGCCGCCCAGTGGCCTGACCTCTCAAATCTCAGTCTAACGGATGGGAAAAACACCACGGATCTCAAAAAGAGATTGGCAAGTGATATGATACGCCCATGACAACGATTTATGTAGATGTAAATGTGATGTGTTTGTAAACTGGTGTCAAGCAGGTACGCAAAAACAAAAAAACTTGTTTTAATAACAGTCATTATTAGTGGTGTTAAGAACAGGGAAGCCAGAGAGAAACTCTCTGGGATTTCAATCCTGACACTGCCTCCCTGGGCAAGTTACTTAACTTTTCTGAATCCCTGTCTCCTAATTTCTTTCTTATTTTTAATATTTATTTATTTACTTATTTAGAGAGTGAGCACACACGTGCACACACGAGCAGGGGAGGGGCAGAGACAGAGGGAGAGAGAGAATTCCAAGTAGGCTCCACGCTGTCAGCATGGAACCCAACACGGGGCTCAAACCCACAAATGGTGATGAGATCATGACCTGAGTTGAAATCAACAGTCAGATGCTTAACTGACTGAGCCACCCAGGAGGCCCCCCGTTTTTTCTTAATTCCTACAATATGGACATTAACGGCACTTATAAGGCTGCTAATAGGAATAAATGCCTTAATATACACAAGGCACTGACAAAAGTGCCTAATACATACTATGTACTCTGTAATATTATCTGCCACTATAAAATAATACTATTACAATGGATTCATTTTATTCATTAGTAAATTCCCTGCTTTTTCAAGTACAATTGACCCTTAATGGGAGGGTAGGGGTGCTGACGCCGCCTCCGCCCCCCACATTGTCAAAAATCTGCATGTAACTTTTTGATTCTCTAAAGCCTTCACTAATAGTCTACTGTTGACCAGAAGCCTTACTGTTAACATGAACAGTCAATGAACACATGTTTTGTATACTATATGTACCATGCGCTGTATTCTTATATAAAAGTAAGCTAGAGAAAAGAAAATGTTATTAAGAAAACCATAATGGCGAGAAAATACATTTACGCCACTGTACTGTATTTATTGAAAAAAATCCACATTAAGTGGGCATGTGCACCTCAAACCCATGTTGTTCAAGGGTCAACTTCTATTCCATCAAAGCCTTGAATAAGTCAGAGATGGAAATTCCAGAAGTGAATCAGAGCCTCAACTAAATTAATTCATTCACACATTCAACAAATATTGACTGAATATATAATACCTACAAAAGGCACTGGGGTACAGTGCTTAAGAGTATGGAGTCCCAAGCCGGTCTATGGATACGAATCTCCACAACATCTCTTAGGAGCTGTATAAACTTGGGCAAGTTACCTAACCATTCTGTGCCTCAGTTTCCTCTTCTGTACCGAGGGGATAATGACAAGGTCATGGAGAGGATTTCAATGCTGTTTAGCCCAGTACCTGACAGGATTAGCTGATCAGCTATATTTGGCTACACTCCAGGCATAGTTCTAGATACTGAGTATACAACACACTGCTGAGAAGGTCCCTGACCTCACTCACAGAGCTTATATTCTTTGGAGGGGTCGGTGGCACAAATGATAAACATACATGTTAACAAGTAACGACAGGCACTAAGATCAGTATTAAATAAAGAAAAAGCAGCATATGGGGATAGGGCAGTTCAAGTTGACACAAGACGATCAAGGGAGCACTCTCCCTTGAGAAGCCAAGTGGGAAGCATTTCAGGCTGGGAGAAAAACAGAAGGAAAGGCCCTGAGCAGGAGGGTACAAGGTGTGGTAAGAGACGAGCAAAGAGGCCAGTGTCTTTGGAGCGAAATATGGGAAGAGAAGGAGAGAAGGTTGGGGAGCCAGCGGGGTTCCTGATCACACAAGGGCCTCAGGGACTGGAGTAAGGACACTGGATTTAATGAGTCTTCAGGAAAACAAACAACCGGGAAGGTTTTTAAGGCACAGGAGTGACAAAATCCGACTTGCACTTGAAGTAATAATGCACTCTGCCAACAACCTCTAATGAGTTATTGGACTCTAAGGCTCCCCGAATTTCATCACTCTAACAGAAACAAAGGGACGTATGAGCATCTGGGCAATGGGAACACCACAAACAGCATGATGGCGGACTGCAGCATTCCCAGCTGCCTAGGCTGGAGGTCGAGCACCGAAGCCCAATAATAAAGCTGCTACATTCAAAACGGCAAGGCATCTGCGGCAGGGGCGTGTTCTGTTTGCATTTGTTGTGTTTCACAGCCCCAGTGTTGCGAAGAAAGTTTAAGGAAGACGGGGCCGGTCGGTTTGGGAACGAAGAGACAGGAAGAGAGGGATTCCGGCTCCAGGACGAGATGCCTTGGGACACCAGCCACGTCGGGCTCCAGGGAGGAATGGCACACCAGAAAAGGGCCACTGGGCAGAGGAGCTGAATCATCACAGGTGACCACCTGAGTACGGCACAGAGATGCCCGAGAAACCACCCAAGGTGAGGAATTACCCCAAGAGATGTTTTCATCTGAGGACTCCACAGACCCCAAGTCAAAGGAGAGATGAAGCTATTTCCACATGGCCATCCGTACAGACAGGAGTGTGAAAATCTCAGGGAAGAGCACAAGACTTTCCGCCGGGCGCTGTCACCGGGAGGGAGGAGGAGCGCCATTTACCTGGCCACACGGAGACGTCCTCGGTGACAATGCAAACTTGCAGAGCAGATTATCAAAGGCTTACCTAGTCTGGACTGCAGCACTAAGGAGAAAGATAAAGTTAAGGAAAAAAAGGAAAAAAAAGGGAAGGGCAAAAAGGTGTGTGTTTGGGTGGTGGGAGTGGGGGTAGGGGGGTGGCTGGGAAGAAGAGAATCATCTACCGAGTCCAAATTGTTCAGATTTAATCACATTTATGGAATTCTGGGTATCTTTTCAGGAAAGCTTAGTCATTTTTAGCACAGCAATATTTTTCAAGAGCCCATCTTGGCTTTGGCAAGGAAATGGTTAGAAGTAAAGATACGGAGCAGTGTACAAGAATTCCGCAAGAAACCAAATCTTCGGAAAGAGTGAGCCTTTTTTTGGTTCATTGTAAAGGAACATAAATTAGTCTCCAGCCCACAATCTGCACCTACCCCCAACTTCCCAGAGTCCTGCGCAGCCCATAGAAAGTGGAAAGTGTGCCAAAACAAACCGTGTGGGCCCAGGCTCTGGGCATGGAGGCTGGGATGAGGTTCGGGTGGAACCGGCCGGCAAGAGAATGGAAGGGCTTTGAAGCAAGGCCACAAAATGGAGACTGAGTAATCCCCGAGTACTTCCAAAATCCACAGAAAATGGACTACGCGTAGCTAAATCTCAGAACTGATTCCCTACTCCGGCTCATTTCCAAAAAACCAAACCCAGAAAGGACACGGGAAAATGAAACAAAGCAAAACATACCTGCTCAGTTATCTGTCTTTAATTAAAGCATAGAACACCCTCCCTCTCCTCTTCTCCCAACCACCCGGGAACAGAATAGCGACGGGGCAGCAGCTCAGGTGAAAGACTTCAGCCTTCCAGCTACAAAGAGGGGAGATAGCAGACAATGGAACTGGTGATTCATTACAAAAGAATACACTCCAGAGCCGGCCTGCTGCCACATGGGCTCCCTGCACTATTTAAAGGAACAGCAGCCCCCTTTCCAACCTCCCTTATTCTTAACACCTTCCCTCCTCTCGGTCCTGATGGAAAACAGATTTTGAAGAAAATGCCAGCAAAGCACTGAGCTGTCCAAGAAAGGGAGGGCTTTGTGTTCCACAGAAACTGGCAGTCTTACGCTACAGGAGAGTACAAAAATTTTCTTTCACATCCACCACACCGTACAACCTTTCTCCTCTCTGCCTGGTAGACTTTCCCCTTCAAGAACAAATAGCGTAACTGAGTCTGAGTCAGGCCAACCATTTTTCTTATTCACTGAAGTCGACTGCAATTTTGTTTTTCTAATTTTATACCTATTACAAGAATGACTTCTTCTACATGGTTATTTTCATAGATGTGAAGAGATGTAGTAATTTGGTTCACTTGCTCAGAAATAACAAGAGTATCTCAGAGAAATAAATACACCTACACCATTCACACGAACAGCGGGTAGACCTGAAGTTCTATTTTAAAAAGTCACCTGGGCATGTCTGTCTAGTATAACAGAATTTTGTGATTAAACTGTCTTTTGCTTTTTCTTTCAAGGCAAAACACTGATTACCCTACTGTAAACGGCAGAGCCGTTTGCTAATTATACCAAAAAGGGGCCTCATAAAACCACAGCCGATATAATAATAAGGTGCACCCGTCGAGCAACGGCTGATATGGATCTAATATCGATCTGAAAGCACTTTGCCTTTCTTCCACCAAGTGAGCAGTTAATTTAAAATTAAGGGATACAGGAATGTCAAGATCCAATATGCAAAGAACCGAGGTGACAAAATGATAAAAACAGATCTAAATACTTCTCTTAATATACTAGTCAAGACAGTAAATACTATGCTATAATAAGCCATTTAACTTTGATAAACCAAACCCTAAATGGCACACGCGTTTTATATTCAGAAAGTCTATGTGACAGATCATTATCAAACACCAGGATTACATGTCTGGCTTGAAAAACGGAAAACAAAAACAAGCAAATCAAAACAAAACAAAGCAAAACCAAAAAACCAAAAAACCCCAAACCTGTAAGGACAAAGAAAGAGTTGGCCCATCTGGTTATCTCCTTTCATTTTTTTTTTTCTAGATTACTAACAACTACGTATGTTACACTGACACAGAAAGTATATACACCAAAACAAAAATGCTGCCACACGGAAAATCCACAAATTTGATATTCTGCACTTCCCGGTTGTAGAAATTCGGGAGGGGCAAAGATGAGCAACTTCCTCTCTCAGCATCCTGCACATCCTGAGACGATCACCGTGATTTTAAATCTGTTAGAATTCTTAACCACCAAGAAATCTCCCCGTTTCTATTTCTCTCTTCTGCTTCACTTGCTAAAACTCCAGTTTCCTTACATACCAATTATTCAGATCACAATATCAAGTGTGCAGAAGCACGCGTTCTAACTTGTGTTTTACACACGCTCCTCCAGAAACTCAGGGCACATGTTCCAAGAGGCCACAGAAAACCTCTGATTATAAAAAGCACTACTTTAGAGAACTCTTTCACTGATTTAAAAATATATATATTGAAAAGTCAAGTAGTTGAAAAGCCCTCAGTAATAGCTGAGAAAGGAGAGAGCTGTTGCCCTGTAATATTGCCAGTTAATGAAAATTGAATGAGGGCTCCAAGGTTAAGAAGTATCATCTCCCAAGCAACAAAGAGAATCCAGAAATAGGTCTTCTCTTTTATGGAAATTTTTAAAAAGTAAAGCAATATTTTAAAAGAGTTAATTAGGCTGACAGCGAAGGGATAAGTGGAAGAGAAAATATTTCCAAGATTTCTCTCCTTTCCAAAAGAGGAGGGGTTTCTCGATAATCTCTGAACTCAGATCTGGTGAAAAATTACTTTGGAAAGATACATTCTTTGAAACTCCCCTTCCCTCTAGGTCATGTTGGCAGCATCTCCCTGATGCTTTCCCTCTTTCCAAACAGCACTGCAGGGCATTATATAACATTTAACGGAACACTGTTCCTGCCCCTAAAATGATGCCTCTATCCAGAGAGCTAGCCGACTCTCTCGCCCTCCGGTGGTGGTAACTTGGAGAGGAAAAGAGAAGAGAGAATACAAAAAAAGGGCAACCTCCTTAAAAGGAAAGCACTGTCCAGTGATGAAATTTCCCTACAGAGCATAAAAGCCTGGCGTGACACCGATCCTAGGTCTGAGCCTGAAGGACTGGAAGGCTCGACCATGCAAATGACTTCACTCCAACCATAGCCTCATCATTCCCTATCTACGTGTAAAGGAAAAAGGGTAAAGGAACATACAGAAGGTGCCAATGAGAAAAAGAGCACTGCCCGGGGAACCATGGAAGGCTATTCACCTTTCCGTTTGTCAGGAATGACTTGGTAAAATGCAGATTAGATACTGCCTGGCATAACCAAAGACAGGCAGAGAGAGACAGAGAGAGAGGGAGAGTAAGCGGAGAGAGATCTTCCATTTCTGACTCCCTCTCCTTCAAATGCCTTTTAATGCCCGTGTGATTGTCACTTATCCGTTCAGATTTGTTCTCCTTTCGGGGAGAGCTCGACCTGCCTCAGCTACACCTGGATATTCCCAGGGTTCCTACTGAAAACATTCCTTGCCAGTAACAAAGCCATGAAAACGAAGCCTATTTTTCCAGCCTTCATTTTTAACAAGCCATGTAGAGCGAAGGCAGCGAAACTGCAATTCCACAGCCAGCCCTGAGAAACCAGAGTGAATCAGGAATCAGATTTCCCTAGAACACAAATTCTTCTGCAATTCTTAAAAGGAAGTCGGTCCCTTTCCCCTCTTTTTGGCAGTCTGTAAGAATCTCTTCCTACCTCTGCAGTCTCTCTCCCTCCCTCTTCTCAGAACCAAGACAAAGAGGTAGACAAATCCCCACAGGGTCTTTCCTGAGCTACAGCTGCACAGAACAGGAAACAGGAATCTGCTATGGAGCTGAGGGAGGGGGAGAGAAAAAAGGATACGGACACATCACACACACACACACACACACACACACACACTCTCTCTCTCTCTCTCTCTCTCTCTCTCTCTCTCAACAGACACAGACTAACACTTTTCAGTTAATAACAATAAATCTGGCCTTTTCTGGGAAGACAATCATTATTAAAACTCTGTTTAGTATACCCGACCCCCATATCTTTACTTAGATCCCAGAAACCAGAAAAGAAACACACGGAGGAAACACAATCTTACCTGAGTTACCATTTTCTTTTTCTCCATAAACCAGACGGAACAGATGATGAACCCTTCAGGGCGGTCGTGCTGGGGCACACCTCCACAGCTCTCCTTCCCCCCCTCCCCCCCCCAAGCCAGCTATTTAAGGGCGGGTGATTGATTTCCCTTTATCCCGTTTTCCTTCCTTTCTCTTTCTAGCGTTTCTTCCTTTCTTTTCTCTTCCTCTCTGGCAGTCTCTCCCCCTCCTTCTTTCTCCAGCTCCCTCCCATATCTCAGGCAGATGGCTGAAGGAAGCCCCACCCCTGAATGCCTAAGGTAATTAATCAGAGTAGAGCCCCACCTCTTCCTCCTCCCCCCACCCCCTCCCGGCAGGCTGACATCTCCCAACTCCAGAAACAGGCCTGCCGGAGAATGGCAGTTTGTTGTGTGCTTTGCGCACGCGTGTGTGGTGTGTGCGTGTGTGCGTGTGCGTGTGCGTGTGCGTGTGTGTGTGTGTGTGTGGAGAGAGAGACAGAGAGAGAGAGAGGGAGGGAGGGGCAGGCGCCATGTGCAGGCATATTTTAAGGAATGAATATCTGTTATGGGGGCATTAATTACACAGCACTGGAAGCATTCACAGCAGCTCACCATAGTTAATACAGATTTAAACTATTCCACCCGTGAATACCTGATAATTAAACAAGAAATGAAACAAAAAGTATTTAAAAAATATCTCCACTGATGTACAGTTTATAGTTGTAGTGGATTTAATGAAAGATGTGAAAAGCTGAATGACCACTTACAGGAAGGTTTTCAAGGAATGGGAACCGGCAAGAATCTGCCTGTCCTAAACCAGTCTAATGCCTGCAAAGGACCAAAAGACAGGAGGAAGGTAATAGGAGTGCTTATTTTTTTCTACTGTTAAAAACCTGGGGATTCTGAAAAAAGTGTCTATAAACAAGACTGCTTAAGAAACTTAAGGTGTATAGGAAGGTGTATGCAAATTTGACTGCCTAAGGCTTCCAGGTTCATTACAAATCCTGGTTAACTGAGAATCTGCCCTTTGTGTTCCCCGCCCTCGGTATTTCAGCCTCTACTGAAAATCATAAACTCCTTCTTATCTATACACTGGGCATCTGTGCCATCATTGTAAACAGTAATTCTTACTACCATGTGCTACAGATATAAAAGATTTGGGAAAATGTTTACTGGACATAAGAGTTTCTTTAATGTTTTCTTACTAAAACAAGAGTGAAAAAAAGCATAAAGGTGTGACTCAGTCCAGAAGTCCTAGTCTAAGTCCTGATTCTGCCCTTTACAAGTGATCTTGCTGGTCTTTAAGTTCCCAATGTAAATTTCATAATTTCTCTACCTTAAATTATTAAATTTTCAAATAAAATAATCTGTGTGGATGATGAATTTACGGTGTTTATCACTTTCACATAAAAATGAAGATTTTTTTTTTTTTTTTTGGTATTCGAATAAGGGCCTACTCCAAAGTATTCTGGGGCTCCTGGGTGGCTCAATCAGTTATGCACCTGACTCTTGATTTCGGCTCAGGTCATGATCTCACAGTTGTGGGATTGAGCCCAGTGAGGGGCTCTACGCTGAGCACTGAGACTGCTTGAGATTCATTTTCTCTCTCTCTCTCTCTCTCTCTCTCTCTCTCTCTCTCTCTCCCCCCCCCTCCTCCCTCCCTCCTCCTCCTCCCTGGCTCACACGTTCTGTCTCTCTCAAAATAAATGACTTAAAAAAAAACAAAAGGATTTTGGGGCTCCTGCGTGGCTCAGTTGGTTAAGCTTCCGACTTTCGCTCAGGTCATATCTCACAGTTGGTGAGCTGGAGCCCAGCATCTGGCTCTCTGCTGTCAGCACAAAGCCTGCTTCAGATCCTCTGTCCATCTCCCCCCCACTCACTGCCCCTCCCAATTGCACTCTCTCTCACTCTCTCGCAAAAAATAAAAAAATAAACATTAAAAAAGGGATTTTATTTGTATTTTCATTATGTGTTTATTATTATAATCTCTGATAGATTACCCAAAGGCAAACAGATTAATCCTAAAATTAAGCTTCCTATGTGTAAGATATATACGAAAGAAATCAAAATTTAAAATCACAAATCACACTGAGAATGCATAGTGTTTTGCTATCTTTACGAGGATTTGTTTAGCAAAATGCATAACCAGCCTTGGTTTGGCACACTGCCCAATGTAACATCATCATACTCCTACACACATTAATAATCATTTTAACAATTCTGAAAAGAACATAGGAACCACCAATCTGGAGAACCTGAAGAAACTGGCATAAGCATAGCCATTTGCTGAATACCTACAATAAGTCAGGCACTATTCTGGGCATTTAACAGATAACTGCATACTTTTGGTATAATCCACAATGTATAAGGAAATATGTACCAAAGGATGGGACCTTTAAACATTGGGGGTGAGGAGGGAACAACTAGGAGAAAAGGGATAGATCAGTACTAGGCTTGTTCTTATTTAACATTTTTAGAAATGATCTGGAAGGTAGAACACCTTGCATTTTCTCAATTTGTAACTGCAAAGCCAGTTAGGAGATAAATGCAGTCGAGTTTAAAAAAAAAAAATACAGAGTAAGCAGAAAAGAGGTAGGTGAGTTTCACTGGAAGCAAAGGCAACCCAGTGGACTTTGGGAAAAATCTCAATCACGTTTATGGGAGAATTACTTATGTTTTCAGTTCTAGTATAAGAAACAAACCTGAGAATCACCGTATGCCATTCTCTGAATCCACTGGTCCACTACAGTGCTAGCGGCAAAACACCTTAAGCAAGACAGAGTCCCCCACTCCCCATCACGCATTCACTACCCTCACGAAAGTCACAGTTCTCTTGAAGTTTGTGTGTGACTGCAGCCTCTGTACATTAAAAAAGACAACATGTCCCCCCAAAAATCTTTTTTAAAATATAGAGGCAGATGAGGAATCCCTACACGCAAAAAGGCCAGGACTAGGGCTCGGACGCAAATTTCCTTTGGCCTGGTATTCATGCTTCTTTCGTACACGTAGGACCGACATTTTATATGGCAGATGAGCTTAGAACAGTCATCACCACAAGAAAGAGTTAGTGTGAGCTAACATCCAAAGAAATATTACGATGGTTCTCATAAACACCGAATAACAGCATCATAATGAGCACTGAACAAACTGAAGGATATTTTGAAGTGTGTCCCTGGCTTTCAAGGCCTGTATCACAGAGGACAGTTTGCTCCCTGGTGCCCAAGAGAAAGAAGGTGCAGTTGAACAGCCTGGATCTGACCCAGCAAAACAACTGGAGTCCCTAGTGGCTGAATATGCCCGGTAGGGTACCAAGGAGCAACTCATTCCAGGGCATTTTCTGGGATGGAATGTCTGGGTTGCTTCCAAGATCCTCCTTCTCACTCAACACCACACCAAACTGGAAGTCCTTCTGATTTCTATGAAACCTGCCCTTTCTTTCTGTCCCTAGAACCACAAACTCAGTTCTGACCACGTTATTTGGTATCTAGCCTCCTACTGCGCCCTCTGCCTCCCATCTACCATTCTTCCTGTCCGAGGTGCTTACCACCACCAGGGACCTCTTTCTACGTGCAAACCCCACCATGCCATTTCCCTGATTCAAATCCTCAACTATTCCCCACAGCCTAAAAGGGGGGGAAGGTCTAACTCTTATTAGGTGCCTACCACGTCACCCGGCCTCATTCTACTCTCTGATCCCCTCTTCTCCTACCACCCAGCGCTCTTCTCTGCTCCTAGCACACTGACCCACATTCCGCAATGACACCGCGTTTCTGTTCTTTTCTGTTTCACATTCTTACGCCCTTGAATATGGCCTTCTATCTGGCTGACTGGTTAATTCATCTTCCAAAGCTCACTTCAGTGATCCCCCCCCCCCCCAGAGCATTTCCTGGCCCTACCTGTTCCCACATCTAGGTTAGGTACCCCTTTTCCCTATGCCTTGGGACCTAGCCGATGGTTCCTAACTGTTGGGGTTACTGACGGTGAACGACCTGAGGGTAGGAATTGTGCGTTTCATACCGTATCCCCAGTTCCTAACGCACTGCCTGAATACACAGCAGATGAAGAAATGTTTGCTGAAATCAAACAAGAATGCCTTGATTTCTAGCTCTAACCATTTACTTCACATACATGGGCACCTGAGAATGAAGAGTATCCATGCTGTTATCAAAACGGTATAAAAGTGTTCTTTTCTCCCAAAAGGATACTTGGGAATATGTTCAAATTTACAAATTTACTTCGGTATCTTAGAAATGTGAAGTTAAAAGGAAGAGGTAAAAAAGGAGAGTCGGAGAAAGGCCTCAGTTTTCACTTTCGTAGAATAGTTCAGATTCTAGACAAAATGATGCCCACTGATTAAAAAACAAAACGAAACGAAACAAAACCCAAAACTCACAACTTTAGGTGCTCTTCCTGCTCTGCACAATTTGACATTAGCTGTGACTCAACTTCCGTACCTTCCACCCACGTACCAGCAATGCTATAAAAGCAGATCCAACAGTTCCCGGCTAGAAGGGAGGTTTTGCTCCTATTTTCCCAGGCCGCCTCTGACACCCAAGTGAAAAGCAACATTAAAGGGATAGCATTTCCTGAAATAATAAAAACTTGTTAGTATAAAAGCTTTTCACAGCACGCCCCCACACAATAACCCTAAATGTAAATAACAATTTACACCTAATAGATATTAAATGCTCTCCCAGAAGCATCTCTAACACAATGCCACTTTAATATCCTTTCCCCCCACATTCCCTTTAGCATAAATGAAGCCAAATTAAGGGTAATTCTATTATTTCCCCACTTCTTTCCTCTAGTTTAGGCAGGGTTCAGTTACATAGAACCCATTCTCGAAAAAAAAGGTGAGGGAAGCATCTTATATGCTTATAAAACCTGAATAACCCTCCTATTTATTTCTTATCCCTCAAAAGTCAAACCTTTAGAACGAGACCCCAAATAACATACCTATCTAAGACATAGGTGAGGCTAGAAAAGTTAGAGAACGTTACTTTACAAGTTAGTATCTAGATTTGAGTAACATACTCTTGTATCTTTAAAAAAAAATCCCAAAGTCTACTCGACTAAAGTCACACATACAACTGAAATTATGTACACATTCCCTGTATTCAGTGAGAGATTAAGGAAATCTTAGACAAATATGAAAATGGGATGGGATCTAAACAAATTTATCCATAACCAGATGATCAAGATAATAACAGCTGGTGAATCTATGACAACTGCGACGGGTCTGCTGCTTCCCCAAGGCTAAATACCAAAATACGCTGTGTCTCCCACTAAATTACTGGACGTTCTCCTGTCTTCTTCGCCACCAAATCCCTGTGCCTGGCACAGTACCTGACACACGGTAGGCACTCAAAAAAATTCTCAAAATGAGAAATTAAAGAATACATATGTTCCCTGCACCTCATCCAGGTCGCCTTCCCCCAAAGAAGTGGACAGCCGTGGGCTAATTCACTCCACAACATTCTGCAGACCCGAGCATGCTGTAGGCAAATGGAGCTTTCAGACAGGCAGCTTTCTGTCTCCCAATCGTCCAGATGCCTAAGATCCTTAAGCTGTATCTGGCTGTCCGAAACCCTCAAGCACTTGGCTACACCCCCTCCAATGGAAGACCTCGCTTCTTCTTCCTCCAACTGCCCCATTCACCTCAAAATGGTAATTGGTGCCAACGTGTTCAGTGGGTGCCTCAGGACACACGGTGATAATAGGGAAACCCTAACCTGCCACAAGGGTTATGTTTTCCCCTTGATATTTTGTATTGTGGTAAAATACACGTAACATAAAATTTACCCTCGGTGATTTTCTAGTACAGCTGACTGTTGAATGACACAAGGGTTAAGGGCCCTCATCCCCCACGCAGTCGAATATCCATGTACAATTTTTGACTCTCCCAAAACTTAACTACTAATAGCCTACTGTCGACTGGAAGCATTATAGGTAACATAAAGAGACGATCAACACATATCTTGTACGTTGAATGTATTATATGCTGTATTCTCTTAATAGAGCTAGAGAAAAAAGTAAGAATGCCATAAGAAAGAGAAAATATATTTACAAAACTGTAAAAAAAAAAAATCCACATAAAAGTGGACCAAAAGAGTTCAGACCTGTCTTGTTCAAGGGTCAACTGGTATCATACAGGTTGGTAATGTGCTATCATTGCCACCATCCGTCTCCAGAACGCTCTGTATTTTTTAAAACTGGAATTCTGTATCCATTAAACAATAACTCCCCATTCTTCCTGTCCCTGTGAGCCCCTGGCAACAACCACTGCACTTTCTGTTTCTAGGAATGGGACTACCCTAGGTACTTCATATGAGTGGCATCATATGGTACCTGTCTTTTTGTGACCGGCTCATTTCACTCAGCAGGACTACTCTCATGGTTCGTCCATGTTGCAGCTTATGTTGGAATTTGCCTCTTTTTCTTTTTTTTTTAAAGACTAATATTCCATTGTGCGTATTACCATATTCCGGTGAACCATTCATCCACTGATGGCATTTGGGTTATTGCTTCCACCTTCTGGCTATTGTGAATAACGCTGCTGTGAACGCGGGTACACAACTATCTCTTTGAGACCTTGCTTTCGATTTGGGGGGGTATATACCCATAAATGGAAACACTGGGCCAGACGGGAGTTCTATTTTTAATTTTTTGAGGAGCCACCATACTGTTTTCCACAGCAGCTGTACCATTTTACATTCCTATCAACAGTGCACAAGGGATCTGATTTCTCCACACCCTTGCCAACATTTGTTATTTTGTTTTGTTTCTGTTTGTTTGTTTGTTTTACAGTAGCCATCCTAACAAGTTACATTTTAAACATCCAGCCAGAGGCAGTAATGTTTAATCCCAAAGAATAATTTCAGAAATAGTTTCTCAACAAATAGATTTTTTTTTTCTGGGCAGGGAGACCATAGTCATTGTCCTTTAAATCACAGCAAGCAAGCCCCTATCTATTTACTCTGCCTGTATTTTAACCTGATTTGGTCTAGACTCGGCTCTACAAAAATCATAACTAATAAGATAACCAATTTCAATTGCGTACTCTTAATATAGGCGTGATTTTATTAACAATAAGAGCAATGAATGGTCAAGTTCTGAAAATACTTTTTTGCCTTATGTTGAGAACTCACTTTATTTCGTTATCTCAACACTAGCAATTCTAGAAACAATTTAAAAAACAGGTGCCAAATCTTTAATTAAAAAAAATACTGTTCAGCCATATCCTCAATGATTTCCAATGGCATAATGCATCAGTACAGAACCACACATGTTATCCAGTGAGGAGCTTTAATTTAACTAAGTATAAGAATATGACAGAAGCCAGTAAGAAAATTTTATAACTACAGTGGAGATAAAAGTTCAGGTGGCCTGGGAATGCGAGCTGGTGCAGCCACTCTGGAAAACAGTATGGAGGTTCCTCAAAAAACTAAAAATAGAACTACCCTACGACGCAGCAATTGCACTACTAGGCATTTATCCTAGATACAGGGATACAGGGTGCTGTTTCGAAGGGACACGTGTACCCCCATGTTTATAGCAGCACTATCGACAAGAGCCAAAGTATGGAAAGAGCCCGAATGTCCATCGATGGATGAATGGATAAAGAAAATGTGGCATATATATATATATATATATATATATACAATGGAGTATCACTCGGCAATCAAAAAGAATGAAATCTTGCCATTTGCAACTACGTGGATGGAACTGGAGGGTATTACGCTAAGTGAAATTAGTCAGTGAGACAAATATATGACTTCAACTCACATGAGGACTTTAAGACACAGAACAGATGAACACAAGGGAAGGGAAGCAAAAATAACATAAAAACAGGGAGGGGGACAAAACAGAAGAGACTCATAAATATGGAGAACAAACTGAGGGTTACTGGAGGGGCTGTGGGAGAGGGGATGTGCTAAATGGGGAAGGGGCACTAAGGAATCTACTCCTGAATTCATTGTTGCACTAGATGCTAATTCGGATGTAAATTTTAAAAAATAAAAAATAAGGGGCGCCTGGGTGGCTCAGTCGGTTAAGCGTCCGACCTCAGCTCAGGTCATGATCTCACGGTCCGTGAGTTCCAGCCCCGGGTCAGGCTCTGTGCTTACAGCCCAGAGCCTGGAGCCTGCTTCAGATTCTGTGTCTCCCTCTCTCTCTGCTCCTCTCCTGCTCAGGCTCTGTCTCTCTCTGTCTCAAAAATAAATAAAAAGATTTAAAAAAAAATTTTTTAATAAATAAAGTTTAGGTGGCCAACAACTATCTATTGCCCATTTACAAAGGCGCTGAAAGAAAACTGTTTCCCTAACTGAATTAATAAATAAGATTGTAAAATAGTTTTGGATCCTTCAACTTAAAATTGTTTTTCCAATCTCATTCATTTCCCTGATGTGGTGGAATAGAGAGTGTACTCTTAAAATTAAAATCTCATTATCTGCATTTGTAAGCTACTTGAATTTCAGATAGAATATAGCTACTAAATGGAGCAAAGCCAGGAAAGAGTTGTTTCAAACACTGAGCGCTACCTTTACCAATACTAAAACTTAATGACTAAAAAGATTTAGGGTGTCAAATACATTTTATCATAAACGAATAAGATTGCACTGCTAAAGACTAGCAAATGTTGTAATTTCTAAATAGGAATGCTTTAATCCACCCCACCACCTTTCCCTTGTTGGGAGGTGGCCAGTTTCCTACCCCAAAACTTCTTTTATACATTATAATTATTTTTTCCATAGATCTCTGATACTTCAATCTTCTTTGGGAACACTTTTGCTTTTCCAGTTTTTCCCCGCAATTTTACTTATACAACTGTTACTACAAGTCCCTTACTTTGCTAGCTGGGTCTCAGAAAAATACTGCTCACAGATGTTTCTCTTCAAAAGCACATCAATATTTACTTGGAAGAAGCTTTGTTTTTAATCTAGTCTCATGACACTTTCAGCCTTAAACTCTTATGTGGACCAATCTACTGTTTTATGCCAGTAGAGAAACAGTCCACAGGTAAGTAAGACCCACAAATATATCAAAACCTCATTGTGGTAAACACCCTTGACCTGAATAACTCAAAATAATGGAAACACATACATACAACAGAATATAAGTAAAACGCATAGTTGAAGAAACATAACCACATCCCCTCCCATCTGACTTCAATCCTGGTGGCCATGAATGAGAGCTGGGAGTTTCCTCTGGAGAGCTTACCCAATAGGTTCAATTAAAAATAGCCTGGTTAGCCTTTAGGCCCAAAATACACAATAGGATGTAATGGTTAGTTTGTCACTTCCTTTAACCCTATGCATTTCTGTCCAACCTACAGCTTAGGAGCTAATTATTAGAGAAATGGCCATTTCAAAGGAAAAAATAATGAAGTACCATGAAAATAAAAGTAAACCGAAACAAACTGAGAAAACTGCTAGTATCTGTAATTCAGAATTAACTGTATTAACCGTTTTTATCCTCCTGTTCTAAGTTTTCAGCACAATCCATTAATATTTCAAAGAATCGCGACCTATGAAGGATCACTTGGTCCAACCCCTTCATTTCATACATAGGGAGAGTGAAATCAAGTAAAATGAAGCTATTTGAGCATATCATGGAGGTGGTTAACGCTATAGCTTGAATCAGAATCCAGGATACTTTAACTTCACTCACTATACTGCTACTAATTTAAAGGCAAATGGTAGATATCTGGAATACACTTCATAATGACTTGACATTTTCTGATTCTAGACTTCAGTAAGTTAATAAGATGCCACTAATCCCATCACAAAACAGTCTAAAACATTAAGTGTGTAGAGAGTGCCCCACCATACATTACCTTTCTGAAACATAACAGCAACCGCCATCTGTGCTTGTCATGTACTCAGAATGAAGCCTCAAGTATACTTTAATACGGTGACTTAGTATGTTACATTTATGATGGCAAGCTCGCTGTGTTTAAACACACACACACACATACACACACACACACACACACACACACACACACACACACGCACGCAGGCACGCACGCACGCACACGCGCACAGGAATCTCTCTGAAGTTTCAAGAACTTCTAGAGTTGAAAGTAACCTCCCCTGCCCAGTCCTCAATACTATAAAACTCAAACCTTCTGTTTCAGCAAATTAGCAAAGTACCATGGGAAATCTATGCCCTGAGTGGTACCAGGTCAAAAGACAGAAAGCTTATAAGCATTTCATCCCACCATAAAACCTTCACATCAATCAAATGGTACTTTAAAAAACAAAAAAAACGTTATAGCCCTCAGCTTACCTGGACAACAGGATATTGATAATCCATACAATATACACCATACATAGCAAAGGGGAAAAATATCTTCAGATAAAGACAGTACCAAAAGCGTCTATGCTTTTGCCTTGTTTGATCTGGCTGTCCTGTCCAAAGGGACTAGGTAGCACCCAAAAATCTCTGGCTGCCTCCCAGTCTACGCAGATAGGTCTGCTGGCTCAGATGATGAAGCTGGAGCTTGGTTCAGCCCAAGCGTCCACCCCAGTAACATTCAACACTACACAGAAGAAGCGTTCAGGGGAAAAGCAAAAAAACCTCCAACTGAGTTACTAGTTACAGCCTGAAAACTACAGTAGAGACTTGCTATTTCTGGTGGGTTCAAACTGACAACTCCACCACCAGAAACTCAAGAGGCAGAGAATGACAGCCAGGACAGAGAACACGGGCTCCTTAAAGAGGCAAAAACAAAAAGTAAAAAACAAACAAACAAACAAAAAAACAACGGCAGGAAGCACAAGGTATCCAGGATCCAAATGATATATATGTTCCCGGCTTCAAATGCGTCAGAGGGGAACACTCCCAATCCAGGACATGGAAAGGCAGATGGGTCTGGTGTTATTTCTCTACTCCTCCTTGGGTAGGGTGGCGCGCACGCACGCGCGCACACACACACACACGCACACACACACACACGCCACACACACCCCTCCTAACCGTCTCCGGCAGAGACAGGTGCTAGGATTAACAGTATAAAACCCCTCTGTCGTGGCAAGGAAGGGCAGAAAAAAGAAGTCGCCCCGCTACATGCAGTAAAGGGATCCCTTTCATGACAGTGTATGTTTGTGTATCATTTAACACCTCCTTCGCTGTGCTTTAACAGAGGCCGGGACAGCTGGCAGGATCGGCACTAGAAAAGAGGGAGGTGGCCCCAGCTCGGAGGCAACATGAGTCCACCGGAGACCTTCAGATATGCAACACACTCTCTCAGCTGTTCCAATCAAACATGTAAGGATTAACTCCGGCTGTCTGCAAAAAAGGTGGGGGTGGAAAGGTCTTTTCAGAAAATCAGTTGCTCTTCCTCTGTTAGGAAGCTGCTATACCCACCCTACCATTATATACGAACACACATGTGCACGCATATTTCTATGCCAGATATTAAAAGCAGGAACAAACATGGACAGGTGTTAAGTCAGTCCGATAAAGCACGGCGGGTTGGGGTTCAAAGTTGAGACAGCCCATCTAAAACCAGAGGACTGCTAAAAAATGCAAAAAATAAACAAAAATAAAACCAGACAACTGCTAAGTAATTCTTAGAAAATAGGACATACAGTGAGCAGAAAGTGAATGCTTAGTAAGGGACACACTATTTATAACTAGTGCTCCTAAGAAATTCCCTACTTGGCGCAAGCATTCAAAAGTTCAAATGGTAAATAATTCTAAATTAGTTTCAAGGGCTATGATCTCCCTAATCTTGGAGAGCCAGTAATATTATAACATGTTTCAGTAAGATTAAACCATAAGGATTAAATGCAACTGTGAGGCATTTGTGAGAGTTTATGTATTGCTGTGCCCCCCGCCCCCGGTGCAATTTTCCTCCTTTTATGGTCATTGCATTTTATTTTAGGATTGTTCAGAAGAAATTGTTTTTTAAGAGTCAAAATGGCTTTAGCACATCTAAGATAGTTCTCTTGGTGAAACATGTACCTAAAATCGGTTCTAAGAGATTGGGTGGACCATTAGAACGTACTAGATTATCTTCAGATCGCTGGTATACTGGGTCTGTGCATTACACACGAGATACAATAATGCATTAATTCAGTGTAACGTTTTAAAATTTACTGAACATCTAGTACCGTGCTTAAACACTGGAGAAATGAACACAGTCCTGTTGTCAAGGACTTTACAGTCTTGGGGGAAATAGGTAAGCACACAGGTAAAACCAAAAGGCAAAAGGAGGCTACAGCACAAAATTAAACACCATAAGTCACTTCTCACACAAAGAATAACATTTTTTTCAAAGCTGCTCTTAATGAACACGTCCACAGTATCACTTTCTCACAACTATGAGCCTCTGGCTTTGTCAATTCTGACTCGGGATTATCTGAGCCTCATAACATTTTCATAACATTTTTGATTGGATTTGTCACATGTTAAGGGCCTTTCATATACATTCTGACTATCCCCTACACCACTATTAAAGCGGTAACTAAGAAATAACAAAAGTAATGTTTCTGTAATAAAATCTGATACTAAATTTCTACTTTTTTTTTTAAACGTTTATTTATTTTTGAGACAGAGAGAGACAGAGCATGAACGGGGGAGGGTCAGAGAGAGAGAGGGAGACACAGAATCCGAAACGGGCTCCAGGCTCCGAGCTGTCAGCACAGAGCCCGACGCGGGGATGGAACTCACGGACGGCGAGATCACGACCTGAGCTGAAGTCAGACGCTTAACCGACTGAGCCACTCAGGCGCCCCACTAAATTTCTGCTTCTAATCACAAATCAAATAATTCTCCAACCCTTCTTACTCCTTGTACACCATACCATTCCACATCCACCCTACTGCATTTCATACAGAGCAGTACAGCAGTACTGGCCACATAAGATACTTGTAAACTAACATAAATCACTATTACATCCTTGATGTGACTGGTATCAAGATTCCTCTCGATAGGAAGACTGGGAAACGATGCACGTCTTATAAACCACGGAGGGCTGCAATAATGAACTATGGCTGATAAATTTCATGAGTTAACTCCGTTCAATATTTGGTGAATTAATTACGGAAGATCCCAGAAGTTCCCAGATGGTACTGTATTTAAGATGACACACTATAATTCAAATTCTAGAACTGATAAAAAAAAAATTGTAAGTTTATTTATCTGCCTTGAGAGAGAAAGCGTGAGAGGGAGAGGGACAGAGAGAGGGAGAGAGAATCCCAAGCAAGCCCTGCCATTCAGCGTGGAGCCCAACACGGGGCCCAAACCCACAAACCGTGAGATTACGACCTGAGCTGAAACCAACAGTCATAACCCACTGGGCCACCCAGGCGCCCCAAGAACAACCTATATAATTTAAATTTGAAAATGGTCTCCACATATGTTACTGCGAGCCTTGTCAATTTCGAGAGCTTTAAATTCTTCTTGAGGATAGATCTATACATACAGGGTGAGAAGATGTGACTACAATATTAAGTGAAAAAAATTATATTGCTGAATAATGTAGAGAGTGTAATTCCATATTTTTAAATGCACATATGTATCTCTGTATATCAATCAATAAATCATGTATTTAATTTGTAAGCTTTATATATCTTAGATACGTTACATAGTCACGTGCACGTGCACGCGCACACACACACACACACACACACACACACATATAACTTACTGGTCGATACACATACCAACAGATGCCACATATATACCATGTACTGTATGTAACATATATTTATATACACACACATATGACAAAACCTACATCTCTAGGGGGGGTGGGACGGTGAGGAGGTTTTCATTTATTACTTTAAAGACAAACTTCTGATATGTTTGAATACATTTAAATTAGCCTTTGGTGCTCCTATAATTTATCTTTTTATAAGTTTAAGGGAATCAAAACAGTTTCCTTTGAGTATAAGTACTTTAAAACTTAGCCATACTTTCTCAGCCTCTATACTATCACATTTGCTTTACTTTACATGATGGCCTGACTATAAACTCTCTGGAGGACACGGATGATAAACAAACTTAACCATGTCTTACCTAGATTCTGCCTATTAATAGTTTAATAATTATTTAAACTAATAACTAGTTTAAATAATTAGCCCCCTTCAGAAAAATGACAAAATAATTCAGCATCTCAATTATAACTCCCTGTATTTCTTGCCTGTTGACTCACCTCTCGTAAAAAATTTTAAATTGTAATATAGTCAAAATAAAATTCTAAAATATATGCCATTTGAAAAAGTACACACTTTTTGCAATATTATGACTGCTTTCATAGTATTGAAGTCTTTGTTTACTCATCAGTTATAAATACAGAAAATGGCTGTTCATATATATTTCATGCATCTCATTAGTAAGACACCCAGATCACAGTTCAACAGCTGACGTACCTATAACACATGTGTTAGATAGAATGTAATGATATCAGAGAGAAACGGACCTAGTAATATTTAAGAGTGAGGTATCTAGAAGCTACCTTGAGATTCATGAAATTTAAGTCTCGGAGGCATCTCAAGACTTACCAAGTACCGGACAGCCAGACAGTATTGGGAGATTCTTCTCTTTTCTACTCTCTTGTTCTTTTTTCCTTCTCTCTTTCCTTCCCTTCTGCCTACGCCACAATCCTACCAAGAGTGTCCACGGTAGGATGCTTAACACAGACTGCAAGGACTTCCGTCTAAGGTATAAAATTAGTTTTAGTGACAATAATATTAGAAGATTCCAATGACTGCTGTGTACAGGGATAACACAGCAGTTCAAAAACAGACAGGGCTTGAGATAGATGGGGATGAAGGGGACGAGGCAGAGAAAGACAGAGATATATATAGGTAAAATATGTAGTTAGAAATACGCAAGACCTACTTATGGACCAGTGTGACCAGTCTAGACAACTGTGGGTAAATAGTGGCAAATGCTAAGAAAAGTAGGTTGGATTCACTGTGGAGAGCCTAGGACATCAAGCTATGTATGTATTTCAGACCTCATCTTTAAAGACAGTTTGAGAAGGGAAGAGTGTTGTTACAAAACTGTTTCGTGAAAACAGCTCTGGTGGCCATAGGAAGAACGGAAAGGAGGAACAAGCTGAAGGCAGGGAGGCCGAGGAGAGGCTACACAATTGCAATCATCTACAGATTACTAATGCAAAACCACATGCCAGCAGTAGGAATAATGAAGGTAGAGACGTAGGAGACATTACAAGGGCAGCATCCACGGGAATTGCAGACTGTTCGGATACAGGGTAGAAGAGAAAGGTAATTAAATCTAACACTAAGGTTCTAAGTTGAGCTGACTGGCCAAGTAAGTATCACACTGATAAAACAGGAAAATCAGAAGCATACACTGGTTTAAAGTTATGGCAGGACATCCAACAGGAAATGTCTAACAAGTGCTCAGAGGTGTAGGTGGCAGCCCTAGAAGAGAGGTCAGGGTTAGAAATGAAGAGGCAACAGGAGCATGGGAGGAACAGCCAACAGCAGAATGTGGTTGAGATTAAAAATGAGCAATGTTCTCCCACACTGATTTAGTCCACAACATTACTGAACCACTATGTACTTTAAAAAAGAAAGAAAAAAGAAAGAAGGAAGGAAGGAAGGAAGGAAAGAAAGAAAGAAAGAAAGAAAGAAAGAAAGAAAGAAAGAAAGAAAAAAAAGAAAGATAAACGAGCAGTGGATACAAGGCAAAGGGCTGAAAATAGAACCTTAAGGAATACTCACTTCTAGAAGGCAGAAATAGCAACAAAGGATAAAAAAGATTAAGCAGGATCATGTACTGTTCACAAAAGCCAGGACATAGAGGACATCTGTTACTATTCTTCTATCTTGTGTCTCTTACACTAGGGAAAGTATTTCATAAATTGATACCAGAGTTGAGTATATAGCGATGTCAAGCAGAAATACAGAAAGGTTTAAAAAATGAGAATTTAGGAAAGATAACTGAATTTAGCAAATAGGGATCGAGAAGTTTTGTGTGAGAGAGCCGTTTTAGTAACAGCAGTAAAAGGATGGCAGCAAAATTTATAAATTCATGATCAGAATGGACAATAGACACGATACCTGCATGTAAATCGGAACAAAACTTTCTATCTTGGAATACTTCGTCGTCTTCCAAGTGACAGTGAGGTACAAAAATAATTGCTGATACATTCAACCACCTACTATTGCCTCTATCAAGGTGGACTGGACTGCTACCTTGCTTGTTTTTTTGGCTCTGTGCCTTTGATTGTATGGTTTTCGTGCCCATTTCAAAATGACCAAACCTTAAAACAGACCCCTTGGAGGTCTCCCTTAAATGCAATCTGCTCCACAAAGCTCTTCCTGATTACTTCCAGCCAGAAGGCATTTCTCTTTTGTTTGAACTTCATGGTACTTTACCTTTAGCTGACTTATAGCACACTAAGCACCTTGTATGTTTTTAGCAATGCTCGTTTAATCTCTTAGGCGACTTCTTTAAGGGCAGGACCTGTCTGTTCAACTTTGTATTTCTCTCAAATAATTAAGCCAATACCGGGGCGCCTGGGCGGCTCCGTCGGTTAAGCGTCCTACCTCCGCTCAGGTCATAATCTCGTGGTTGGTGAGTTCAAGCCCCACATTGGGGGCTCCTCACTGGCGGTGCGGAGCCTGCTTGGGATTCTCTCTCTCTCCCTCTGCCCCCCCCCCCCGCCCCCGCTCTAAAAATAAATAAATAAACTCAAAAAAAAAAAAAAAAAAAAAGAATTAAGCCAATACCTTTTTTTTTTTTTAAGCCAATACCTTTCACACAGCACATGCCTATCAGCATGTGAAAAGGGAAGGTCTGCAATTACCTGCAACTACAAATCGGAGCGAAATGGACTGACAACCAGGAACAGACCATCTCTCATTTGCTCATTCAGTCAACACCCATTTGTTCAACCAAGATATCCCCAACATCGCATGAAGCCCTAGAAATTGAAAAAACTCTCAAAGAGCTGGCAGCGAGGGAGAGAGAGTGGAAAATAATAAACACCAAAATACCACTTGACAGATGCCACATGTGTTACACTGTGACTTGGGAGAAAGGCCACAGCTGCCACCACTGCCACCATCGAACTCCCCAGAGCAACGGAAGCCAGGAATATTTCACGAGCAGTTAAAATGAACTGTGGCAAAGAGTTTTCCAGGTGGGGTGGGGGGCTCTGAGGCAGTGGAACAGCATTCCAAACGCATACAACAGCACGGAAGGGGCGGGGCCATACGTAGCACGCGTAAAGAAAAGCAGGCAGGTAAATATATGGCACGAAGTCAAGAGCCTATTCAAAAATATTCACGCAAAAGTTCTGTTGGTTGTAAGGTGCTGTGAGAATTGTTGAATTTTCTACACCGATGGAAACACTTGAAATTATACCTACCGGAGAAGTTGTGTACAGAAAGGACTCCTTTGCGTGACACACGGTACACAAGGAAGTATGGGTAATAACAGAATAAGCCACGCTATGGCTGAAATGCGTTATTCTATCTGGAGAGAGAGACAAGGCATGCAAACAGTGAGGCCAGAAATGAACATTTTTGTCAGAAGTGTCTTTAATTACTCTTTCGCTACATCAGTACTACTAAGAAGTAAAAGGTATCCGTAAAAAATGGGCCAATAGACATTCACTGGAAATCCAGAAAGACAGACAGTACATAAAGGGTAAGGGTAAAGATATGCCTTTATTTATTTTTAATTATTTTTTTATTTTACTGTTCATTTATTTTGAGAAAGAGAGAGATCATGAGCAGGAGAGGGGCAGACAGAGGAGTGAGAGAGAATCCCAAGCAGGCTCCATGCTGTCGGCGCAGAGCCTGACATGGGGCTTGAACTCATGAGCTGTGAGATCCTGGCCCGAGCCAAAATCAAGTTGGACGCTTAACCAACTGAGCCACCCAGGCGCACCAAAGATACACCATTTAGAACAGAAAATAACTACAGATATTCAAATGCTGTTAGGGAAATATGTCTACAAATGATTCTACATAAGGCTACATAATAGAGCCTTTTACCCTCCACAGAAACTTTTATCTTCCTTCATTCATAATACCTCTGTGATAGATTACAAAAATCGTCAGACGATTTCAGAGCCTCTTCATGAAGTGGTGGGATTTTCCCTCCACCCTTTGAAATTGGTCTTAGCCTTCCTTGTGACTTGCGTTCGCCATTGGGCCATCAGCAAATGTGACGCAATCGGAGGTCTGACAGGTGTTTTGTTCACTGGGACTTGCCCTCCCTTGCTATGCTCTGGAACCCTGAGACTACCGTGTAAGGATGGATGGAAAACAAAGTGGAATAGAGGGGAACTGCTCCAGCTGTGCTCCCCAGACCAATCAGCTAGCCAACCACCAGATGTGACAGGGAGGTCATCCCAGACACCCAGGCCCGGCCAACCCCGACAAGAAGAACCACCCAGATTCCTGACCTGCGGAACTGAGAGCAGGTAAACGACTAACACTGTTTTAAGGCATTACGTCTTGGGGAGGTTTGTTAGGCAGCGAAACCTAACTGACCCAATCTCATTGGATGACATTAAGAGGTATGTATATACCTCAAAACTGACACCAGTATCACACTGTCTTAATTACTGTAACTTGAAATCAAGCTGTGTTAGTGCTCCAACTTTTTCTTTTGCAAAACTGTTTTGGCTATTCGAGGCCCTTGTCATTTCCATATGAATTTTAGAATTAGCTTGTTAATTTCTACTACCAAAAAAAAACTTGCTTAGATTTGGATTGGGATTACACTGAATCTAAAGATCAGTTTGGGGAGAATTAGTATCTCGGGAATATCAAATCTTCTGGCTCGTGACCATGGTAGTTCTCTCCATTTCGTTCCACTGTTTAAAAATAGGTTTTGAAGATTTGAACGATCTTTTCACCAGGTGTGGACTGGAATCACAGGCTATGCCTGAGGTTTGTGACAGTTTGCTGTCACTTTTCTGAAGTCTACTGGTTCCCATAATACTTACATCCCTTAAGACAGTGTGGTATTGGTATCAGGGCAGAAAAGTGCATCAATAGAACAGAATAGGAAATGGAAAAATAGATCCACAGGTACAAAGGCGAGGCAGTGGATAAAGAATAGTTTTTTCAGGGCACCTGGCTGGCTCTGTCAGTTTAAGCATCCGACATCAGCTCAGGTCATGATCTCGCGGTTCGTGGGTTTGAGCCCTGCATTGGGCTCTGTGCTGTCACCTCAGAGCCTGGAGCCTGCCTCAGATTCTGTGTTTCCCTCTCTCTCTCTGCCCCTCCCCTGCTCACACTCTGTCTCTGTCTCCCTCTCAAAAATAAACATAAAAAAAAAAAGAAAAAGAAAAAAGAATAGTCTTTTCAACAAATGGTATCAGGACAACTGGATATGCACACACAATAAAAATGAGCCGAGATCCTAACCTTATACCATATATTACATCTAGTTGTCAAAATGGACCACAGACTATAAAAAGGTAAAAAATGATACTGTAAAACTCCTAGGAGAAAACCTTCATGACCTTGGATGAGGCAGACTTCTAGGATATGACACCAAAGGCACAGTTTGTAGAAGGACAAACTAATAAAATGTCTTCTTCATTGAAAGTTTCTGCTCTACAAAAGCTACTGTAAGGAGAATAAAAAGACAAGCCACAGCTGAGAGAAAATATTTGCAAAGCATGTATCTGATAAAGGACTTGTATCCAAGATATATAAGAACTCTCCAAGCTCAACCACAAGAAAACAAGTAATCACAATATATATATATTTTAATGGGCAAAGGATTTGGACACTTGACCAGAGAAGATACAGAGATGGTAACAGAGCCTGTGAAAAGATATTCACTGCCATTATTCATTTGGAAATGAAAACCACAAGACCACTACATACCTGTTAGAATGACTCAAGTTTAAAAGACTAAATGCTGGCAAGGCAACGAAAAAATAGAAAGTTTCCAATACTGCTGGTGAGAGTCTAAAATGGTACAGCCAGTGTGGAAACAGTTTAGCAATTTCTTAAAAAGTTAAACATACGATCCATCCACTGCACTTCTAAGTATTTACCCAAGAGAAATGAAAGCATGTATTCATATAAAGACTTGTTCAGGAATATGCATAGCAGCTTTATAGATCAAAGCCTAAAACTGAAAGTAACCCAAATGACCATCAGAAGATTAATGGTGGCCCAGTTATGGTACAGCCCGACAGACTATGATTTAGCAAGAAAAATGAATGAACCATTGGTATATGCAATCACATGGATGAATCTCCAAATATTTAGGCCGAGTGGAATAGACCGGGCAAAAAAAAAGAGAATTTATTGTGATTCCAGTTTTACAAAATACTGGAAAATGCAAAGTAATCCATGCTGACTCAAAGAATATAGTGGTTGCCTGCAAACATGCAGGGTGGAGGGAGAGAGCTGGAAGGACTACAAGGGGCATGAGGGAACTTTCAGAGATGACTAACATATTCATTATCTGGTCATGGGGGTGATTTCATGGGCATATACATATGTGAAACTTACCAAATTATAAACTTTACACATGTGCGATTGATTGTACTGCAATTAAACTTCAACAGAGCTATTAAAAAATTAAAATAAACTAATTCCTGCCCCACTCACTGCGAGGAGTTTGTGGAGGGCTAGTTATTTTCTTTGGGGAGGGGGTGGGCTGGTAGAGGGAGATAGGGAAAGTCACCGTCATGCCCTCCAACATTACGGAGAAAGTCGTGAAAAGGGAGATTACGGGTATGGTGGCAAATTAGGTATGAGATTTAAGCAGAAGTATAAAAGCAGGTTTTTCTGAAAATCACTTCTGATCAGTCTAGTTTACATCTCCCCTGCATACCCCCTTGGCCCTACCACATATCCTTTTCAACTTGTCACCTCTCCCAACCCAGGAGGGCAGGGACTTATAGAGTCTGTTTTATTCCTCGAAGCATCCTGAACACCTAGCAGAATGCCTGATGGGCGTACAGAAGCAACACGGTGTGCGGTAAGAGTTCTTAAGAGTTCAGGGGTCTGAAGTCAGGTCACCATGTCCCAGCTGTGTGACTTCGAGAAAGTTCTTTCACATGTCTCTGCCTCAGGTCCTAGGATCGGGGAAAAGAACGATGATGAGAATGCCTACCTCATGGGGGGCAGCACATGCACAGGCGCCGGGATATGGTGAGTGAGTATCAAATTACAGCTGCTCTTACCGTCACTGCCATCGTCATCATCATCATCTCCAATAATTCAGGAAGGGCATTTAAAGGAGCTTCAGAATGATCTGATTTATGAAGCCAGACCTAGAACTGAGGAGTACATGGCCTCAACAGGAAGCAGAAAGCACTTAAAGAGCTAAGTTAATTGTGTTAGGAGGAAAGGCAGTAGCGGGGAAGGAGGGTGGGGAAACCCCTACAGAGAGGTGGTTCGGGCAGGGCCATTTCTGTTGAATCACTCAGTCAAGTGAGAGGACCACGCTTGACCAGGAAGGCAATACAACTATGTAAAGGAGCAGAGAAAGAACAAGTGATTTTTATCCCAAAGCGATCTCCTCAAGTGCAAAGCAGGTAACATGCTCTCACTTTTTCACTAAGAGCACTGCAAAACAATGGGAAATCATCCCCTTGTGTTCAAAACAAAAGCTAACCAAAAGGCAAGGCCATGGGGTCTTGAACGTGCAACCGCCTCCCTTCTCGGATTGTGGTCACCATGCTTGTGCCTTACAGATGGACTGTCAGGCATCCCCTGACTCTCGTCCCCACTGGGGCCTGGGACAAGGCTCTGGGAGCAGCGACGCAGCAGTGTGGGAATCCTTGGGTTGGCACCAGCCTCTTGCTCGATTCAGACCTGTAATCTCTTCTGACTTTGATTTAATGCAGCAATTACTGGTAATGTGGTTTGAAGGAGATAAATGCCCAGTGTAGCCGGCTGTCGCTTACTCTGCTCACGATGCAAGAACATTTTTTAATTAAAATTCTCTTTATGATAAAGGAGCTGCTTCACTGAATGTTTCTGCGCAGCCCTGATATGGAGCTTCCCCCAAAGCGGATTAGAAATCAAAGTTGCCCCTCCTCACTTCTGGCAAAGCATGCACATACAAAATCACTCCATCACCTAAAGTGAGTTCTTTACCCTAAGTTTTTCCCATTTATATAATTAGATCCTGGTAACAACTTCTTTCCACTTCCCACAATCTCACTGTCAGCACTGCCAATAATGAAGCCATCGTGCATTTTTGCAAAGAAGTTCCCTTAAATACACTTCCCTTAACTTAAATAAAGTTCCCTTACATAAATACATAAGTTCCCTTAAATAATTTATTTTCTTTAAAATAAATATGCAAAGTAGACATTGATAGCTGTGTATAACTATGTATGTATCAAAAGACTGTACCTACTTCATTTGGAAAAAATGAAGGTTGGCTGAATATGAGATATCAATAGTTCTAAAGGCTATTTTAATTCACAATACCATGGTTTGCCTTACCTTTTATATTTAGCAATCCTTGAGTAATTGTTGGAAGTGAAATACTCATAGAAAGATTAAAATAGAGTCAACCAGGGTATTTTTCCCTACCATATAAAATCACCATGTTCTAGCAGCTTAAGGAATCTATATTAGGCACCCCAATTATTATTTAAAAACGACAGTAACCACCGCCCAAGAACTAGAGGAAGAAGAAAAATGATGTAGGGCTCCAAGAGAGATCATTTGGTATAGGTTGATTGGTTCCTATCTATCAGTAAACCTTAGAATCCAATTACAAAACTTCCCACCCCTAAAAAATAGAAATAAGAAAAAAATAATGACTTATGGTTAGCTAGGATCTATTATTTTTACTGCTTGGCAAGGACAGTTGTTGACAGACATCCTTTAAGAAAAAGAAGGAAAGAAACAGCACCAGGCCCAAAGCAGTTACATTCCATGAAGTGGAAGCAGAGAGAGATCTGAGACCACATGTGTATCTTCCTTCCCTAAGGTACATAGCACAATTTCAACGTGAAGGTCAAAAGTTAAGAACTGATTTTCTGTTCTACTATAGGAGAGTGGTATCTCAATTATAACCAATTTAACTGTATTTTTTTGACGAAGAGCCCCTAAACTCTAACAACATTCCCCTTGTAGAAGAGTGCCGTGCGCCTTGTCAGGAAATCCAAGACGAGCACTAGACTCCCTCTCAGGAGGCCTTGCAGAGATTTACGATAATCTAAGGTGTAAGAATACAGAACTGATGTCATCCTTGCAATGCTAACGCCGCTCTGGAGAAGGACATGTGGTTCTATGGCTCTTTGTGAGAAAACTGACCTTTTTCAGAGAGAAAAATATCTTTGGAAAAAGGAACTATATGACTGCATACTATATATGTATATGTACACATACACACACACACACACACACACACACACCCTGACCCTTGGGAAAGTGGTCTGGCATAATTAACAAGATTAAAGAGGGATTTAGGATAAATAAGATGAAAGTCTGATCCTTACAGGATTAAACCCCAAATCCTAATATGAATCCAGCGATTTTTAAGATCAACACCATATAACAGGATTAAACCAATAGCCGCTTTTGTTTTCATACTGGAAACAATCACAGTTGGCAAATCCAGGGCCTGGAGCACCACCTCAGCAGTTAAACAGCGTGGCGTTGAGGGCTAAAAATAGGGCCCTTACTCCAGCTCGGCTTGCTGACTGCCCTATTTCCACGGGCCTAAAATCCTTTATGTGTAATTCCGAGTCCAAAAGGCTTGGAAAACTGCATTTCTTTCTTCCCTCCCCCACCCCCCCTTTTTTGTGCTGGTGGGAGATAGGTTCACTGGATAAAATGTGATGACAAAGTGTGACGACACCGTTAATGTCACCAGTATGAGTATGCAGAATCATTTAGCTGCAGATACATGAATGGCTGCGATTACAGGGTGTTGCCCACGGCCAACTACAGGCCGCGTATACCCTAGTATATGCTCTGGCTTTCCTTTCCAACATGCAGAAGGTTCCAAATTATGACACAATATTTGGCCCAAGAGCTCCGGAAAAAAGACCATGGAACTGTGTAGTTCTGTAGCTTAAAACAAAAGTAACCATGACATGAATAATGGCAAATCAGGAAAACAGACTTCAATTGCTGACGCGGTGAGCGACAACACGTGCAATCATGACCTAGCAAAGTGCGGCCAGTGTGTCCAAGATGGACACACACGGAGGGTGAGTTAGAAGACAGAGACACAGCCGGAACCAGAGTGCTGCACACTGATAACGACATCTTAAGAGTGGCGGTGTATTTGAAGGAAAACTTCTCAAAAGTCTGCTGTAGGCGTAAGTAACGGCATCAATGCCTCTTGGCACATTTATGTTTATACGTTAATTTACACACGCATCTCTCTTTGACAGAGAAACTATCAACGAACATAAAACTACCGATTTCTGCTTCCAGAAACAAGGAATACGTACACTCTCCCCTATTTCTCCCAGTTGAAGACCCTGGACATTTGATATGCTCAACAAATATAAAGACTCTTACAGGTGGAAAGAAGAAAGCCAACTGGATTGGGACCTCAGGACACGGTGGTGAACCCCCTTCCCAGGGTTTCCTTTTTGCCTCACAGAGCCTGGACTCGGGGAGCTGAAGACCCTGGAAATGGCAGGGGGTGCAGACAGAACAGGCCCCAACAGAAGCCCGCTCTCTGCAATCAATGGACAAGGAAAGGGGAGGCCCAATCCGGCCAAACCCAACCTCACTGATCACGTCCCACCCACGGCGACAGAGGCCTAGTGGGGACCCCAAATTTCCACCCTTACCAGGCTATCACCAGGCATCCCAATCCCCCTGCCCAAGCAACATTAGGGAAGGAGAAATAGGGAGCCCATATGTTCACCCTCACAGACCTGTAACTTTTAGGAAACACCAGAAGAAAATCTTAAAGACCCAGGGCTAGCCAAAGAGTTCTTTTTGACCTGACACCAAAAACATGAGTCATAAAAGGAAAAATGGATGAGACTTTACCCAAGTTTAAAAAAAACTTGTGTTCTATGAAAAGGAAAGACAAGCCAGAGAGAGAGCGGTGCTGGGAACCACACATCTGCCACGAGGCTACTACGCAGAATACAGAAAGAACTCTTAGAAGTCAACAGTATGGAAACAATCTAATTAGAACCTGGGTAAGGCACTGACATTTCACCAGAGAGGATCTAAAAGACTAGATCAGCACAAAGAAAGATGCTGAACATCATTAGCCACTGGGGAAATGCAAATGAAAACTTTGGCAGGATCCCCTTCGTGTATCCAGCAGAATGGCGAGGGGAGAACAGTTAAACACCATCAAATACTGGTGGGGAGGCAGAGAAACTACGTAACTCATCCACTGCTGCTGGGGATGTAAAACGGCACAGCCCCTGGAAAACAATTTAACAGTTCCCTAAAAAAGTAAGTATGCCATCGCCACGGGATGGTTGGCCGTGGCACACCTGTGCATTGAGCCCCGAGAACCGATTACACAAAAATCAATACCCAAGCGCTTACAGCGGCTTTATTCACGATAGGCAAAAACTGGAAACGATGCCGATGTCTCCCAACATGCGTTTAAACAAACTACGCAAACCACGGAATACTACGAAACAATAAAAAGGATGGACCGATACATGCAACGACCCAGATGAATCTCCAGAGAACTATGCTGTTCAAGAACGTGGTCTCGAAAGCTTCTACGCCGTACGATTTTATTTCTAAAACGTTCTTGCAATGACAAAATTACAGAAATGGAGAACAGATTGGTAGTTGCAATGAGTTAAGGAGAAGTAGGGGCAGGTGGGAATGCTATAAATGGGCAACAGGAGGGATGCTTGTGGTGACAGAAGTGTTCTGTGTCTTGACAGTGTAAATGTCGATGTCCTGGTTGTGACGCCGGGCTTTTGCAAGATGCTAACAATGGTGGCGTATCTCTAACTGATTTCTTACAGCTCCAGTTATCTGAAAATAAAAGTTTAGTAAAAAGGCAAGTCTATCTGGTACTATAAAGGACGCGATTGGGACAACCAGAAAATTGGCACGTGGGCTGCCTATGAGACAACAATATCTATACTAAATGCCGCATTTATTTTAAGTGGACTGTGGTTATGGTTTTAGAAAGTAAACGTGGACATATTTTGGACCAAAGGAACATGACATACATGTGTGTATACACACACACATACGCATGTATTTTTAAGTTTACTTTCAAAGGCTCAGGAAAAAAAAATTATAGAAAGAGTATAATAAAGCAAATGTGGTAAAATGATAAAAACTTTTGGGGCGGTGAATATATTCATCACCTTGACTGTGTCACAGGTATTTCCCTATGTCAAAATCTCATGAAATGCCCCTTTAAAATATGGGTAGTGAGAGGCACCTGGGTGGCTCAGTCGGGGTTGAGTGTCTGACTCTTGATTTTGGCTCAGGTCGTGATCCCTGGGTCATGGGATGGAGCCCTGCGTTGGGCCACATGCTAGGCTTGGAGCCTGCTTAAGATTCTCTTTCTCTCTCTCTCTCTCTCTCTTCCTTCTTTCCCTCTCCCCCACTTGCACTCTCTCTCTAAAATAAAAATAAATGAATAAATAATAAAATATGTGTAATGAATCCATAATCATCTCAAAATAAAAAGTTTAATTAAGAAGAAACTACTTAGCCCTGAAATCCAGAATAATTTAAAGACATCTGCCAGCAGCTTTACCTGCTGATGTCACCAAGAACACTACAAAACAACTACACCTAACGTTTACATTTATTACATCATGTATGGGGTTACCAAAACGTTTTATGGCCTTTACAATGTATTCTTTGTGTTTACTAGACACATAGCTGCCTACATCATAGGACAAAATCAGATGCAGACGCCTCCTCATAACAGCCTTTCTATTTGTTACTCACGTGCCTTAAATATATTAACTAAGGGCACCTGGGTGGCTCGTTTGGTGAAGCGTCCAATTTCAACTCAGGTCATGATCTTGTGGTTCGTCAGTTCAAGCCCGACGGGCCCCCCTGACAGTGTGGAGCCTGCTTGGGATTTTCTCTCTCTCTCCTCTCTTTGCCTCTCTCTCTCTCAGATAAATAAACTTTAAAAAATTAATTAATTAACTAAAGGCTGTTGCTTTGGTATGGGCTATTAGAACTTAAGAGATGTTGCCTCTATTAATGTGTTTGATTGGCTTTTTTTCATTAGGGTTTTTTGAAAATTACTTTATGAAAAAAAAGTAAGGTGATAAATTCCATTTGATCATCAGTTTCAGAGTTAAAAATTTTTTATTATCTTCAGAGTAATTCCCTTCAATCACTTTAGCCAAAACCAAAATATGAGTATCAAACAAAAGATACACTGTTAGGTATGGCTATTTTACCAATTGAATATCTAATTAAGGACCAATACTGATTATGTAGAATCCTTCTAGAAAGTCTAGGTTAATACTACAGTACTTGTTACTTGCCACTTAAAACAATGAGAAAGGACCTATCACAGATACTTTGGATTCATCTTATAAAACTAAGATAACATGCACAAGTTCCTAGGAAAAAAAATATCAAAATTATGGTTTTTAGGAAACGGTGCCCCAAAGTATGCTCTTACACACCACCTGAATCAAGAGAATCCAGGAAAATCAGTCCTCCAAGTTCTAAAATATCCGTGAGCACAGGAAGGAATAACTGATTTGCTCTCTCTCTTTCCCTTTCAGTCCAGCCAGACCGTCTCACGCACACTCTATCAAGCTTTGGGCCAACAATTTTAGGAATTCATTCCTACCTTCACCCAAAACACATAAAAGTAATTAGACATGAGATGACGCAATGAACGGACTGACTCCGCGTCCAAACCCGGCCCGCTGCGTATCCCCAGCACCCACAGTGGTGCTCGGCCCACAGGCATGCACAATGAATGTATTTACTGAAAAAAAAGAAAACCGAATAAAGGAACAGCGTCCTAACTCTATTTAACGGAGTGGCCTTGCACCCCTAGTGCCCAGGCACCAAGAATTCTCTCCCTAAAATCCCGCCTGGCCTATTTGCCGCAGCATCAGTACCCTTGGATTTTGGACTGGCTCGTGGATCTTCACTACTGTTTGACCTAGCAGGCGTTCCTCAACCCGGGTGAGTAATAAGCCCACACTCTGGCTGCGACTTTCTTACACATACACGCCCTCACTCCAAATATATCACCTGGATCCAGCCTGCTGCCTCCACCTTAACTACAAACTACCAGAGCTAGAAAACATCCCATTTCACGTTCGCCTTCGCGATCCGGGTTCCTTGGCCTGTACGTCTACTCCACCTGTGCTTTTCGTGGGGAAGATGTGACTCAGCAATTCTGTATTTGTTACTTTTCAGGATGGTGCAATTTCGTTTGCTCGCAGGATCTTTCTACGATGTATCCTTTTATACAACACGATAAATGACCCTTTCTGAGTCATGGTGAATGACAAAGCTTGGGTTGCAGCTGGTTTTCCAGTATCTTCGGTCCAGCCCATTAAATAACGTATCTCAAATCTCAGCTGTATCGATGACCTTAAAAATTTTTTAAAGTACTAGATAAAAAAATTCTTTAAAATCAAGATTCTATTACATGTATCTTTACCCTGAATTTAATCCATTGTCCATCCGCATGTCAAGCAACATTAATCATCGCTGAGCCTCCAAAACCTTCCTGTGGCACCAAGTTCACTAAATTTTGGCTAAGTCTCGATAGTGGTAGATGACAAAAGAGTTAATACATTCGTAGTATGGTTGGGCTTCACAGGGCCTATGATCCTCTGAAAATTGTGTGCAAAATGTTGTAAATATGTACATTGTTCTGGGGACCTGGTCCACAGCTTTCATTAGATTCTCAATGAGGTTCAAGACCCAAAATAAAGATTAAGAACCAATAGGCCAGAAAATTAACAGGGTTTTGAGATAATTCCTTCTTTATGGAGCTGTTCCATTCAAACACTCCTATTTTTCCTTGGTGAACAACGAATATTTCTGGTTTAGGTATTTCCCCTAAGCTCACATCCTAATCCTATCTCTTTTGAATGTTGCCCTTTGATTAAGGGACTTTTATTTTCATTTCTAAACCTCTCCTCCTTTCAGAAAACCCCAGCCCCTCCTCCTCTAAGGGCCAAGCCAGAGACCCAAATCCTAGCCCCACTGTATTCTTCCACAGCTGTGACCAACTGACAAGAAACTGTCCAGCTCCAACATTCCAACTGTCTTACTAGGGGGCTAGTCCACTGAGAGAGATCTCTGTTGTGTTTTGTTTTTTATTTAACAGTTGTTTAAACCAATCTGGCTTCAAACCCTCAAGGGAAAATCTAGGGCCAAGAATCTTTTGTCCCTTTCTGGCCATGCCCGAATCTTCCTCAGGACGCCCTACATCTTTCAGTCTGAACAAGCTTTAATGACATTCTTCTATTGCAGACTTACGAAGTAGAAATCCTTTGAGTCATTCAGAGAAAATTAGAGACTTGAAATGAGTGTCTCTTAACCATGTTTAAAACCCTTGTCCTACAACACTTACTTTTATCTTCGGAATCTGCCATCAGCCCAGAAGAGCACACACAGCCTTACTTTCTGAAATGTTCATTTAGGACTTAGAAGTTTAAATATAGTCTCTCTCACCCCGACTCTGGATTCTGATTTACACCTCCTTCTCATCCCTGAGATCGTGGCTCTATGCACACAGAATGTAAATACAGACTTTTGCGGGCAAGCTCCCTTCGAAAGGTTCAAGATAGCAGTCTACATGCAAAATAAGGATAACAGAAAAGGTTTCCCACAACCTCTCTAAGACAAATAATAAAAGTGAATAAAAAACAATGGGAGTTTCTGGTTAACTGAGAACTGTAATATGGGAGAATCACTCAAATAACACAGAACCCTAGTGAAAATATCTGGATCACATTATGAACACCCATATTGTAGAGTATGTGCAGACAGCGAAGGAGACTTGGCTAGATTTATACAGAACATACGCTCTTCTGGATAAATGGCTGATGAAAGCAGGTGTCGATTTCTTCTCAAAAACAGTATGGTATCTTACGTTCATAGGCAGTGACTCCCAGGTATTTGAACTTTCAGGATTTGTTCGGAGGCAACAAGGAGTTTAATGAACTATATTCTTTTGACCTTTTACTCAGAGATGCGTGAAGACATGTGATTTAGTCCACTTACAAACGCAATGAGAGACATGGCTACAGAGAACACGAAGTTTAAAGAAAACGATGCACTGGGGCTCTCAGTGTGTTCCAGAGTGCCTTTATTATTATTTTTTAAAATCTTTTATCCACATTAGAGTCAGCACCACTTCCCCCTTCTCTTGCTTGTCTTGCTTCCATGAGTTCCATAGTTCCAAACTGTTCATTTCAAAGGTTTACCCTTCCTGTTCTTACTTCTTCAGGCCAGGGGGCTTCCACTCGACAGTATCCTGGGGGAGTTGGTATGTTGCTACCTCCCTTGAAAGCTATTCTAAAAGGTCGCTGTTTTCCTTTGTGCTAAGTACCTGGGGAGAGACCGATGAAAGGAAACTGAACCTCGGCAGCGCAAAAACAGGTTTCCAGGACCTACGCTCTAAAGTATCACTGGGTTTCCCGAAGCAATGTGTGTCCTATGGCTGGAGGAGAGGGAGGAACAAGAGAACTGTGAAGGTAAGATAAGGGAATAAAAACAAGGGAGGAAGCTTCGAACGCCCAGGGCAGAAGGAATGAAGTTCTGACCAGCAGTTAAGTGGAGCCCGAGACTGAGCGTACGTCACCAGGCAGCAACAGAAACACAGAAGGGGGTGAAGTCCTGGGAGCAAGGAATTATTCAACTGAAATAAAGACTGGTCAAAGTGGAGACTGGTCAAAGACTGACCTCCTGCAGGAAGAGGTCAAGATCCAAATGATCGAGTCATAAGGATATACTGAACTAGCCTAATCTGAGCTGTTCTTAGTCAAGAGGTTCCATGGGACAGGACAAGGGAAAGTCTGACTTTTCCCAGTCTCATAGGAAGGAATATCATCAAACTCAAAGAAAAAGAAAATCAAGATCCAATAAATTTGTAAAAAGATACTAGCAAGGAATGGTTGAGTGATTCCTCAGTTAACCGAAGTGGGATTCAGTGTTGGGCTCTGGTCCCAAGGAAAACTAGATTGCCACCAAGCACCAGAACAAAAAGATAGGCAAGGAGACTAACCAATCCAGTGGGGGCAACGTTTAACCCCTGGCACATGGCTAATGAGACTCTGGACTATGTAAAGACTGTGCTACGGGAAAGCAGCTCCTTAACATAAGGCCAGACTAAACTTTCTGATTCAGAGTAGAGAAATAAACTCGCACGCCTTCTGTATCCATAGCTGGGCAGGGTGAGGGCAGACAGAGACTGACAATTTTAAGCAAGACAGTGCACTTGAGTTTAAATCCTTTCAACACCTACTAATGAGTACCTGATATGTATTCAGCTCTGCGCTAAGTGCTGGAACACTGAGAATTCATCCCATGACTATTTACCATAGGGCTGCTGTTAGTATCTGGTGTGTTAATGCCCGTAAAATGTTTCATGTAAAGCCTGGCAAATGGTAGGCATTCAAAAATCGGCGGTGGCTCATCAGCATCCTTATAATGATCACTGCCATTATCACAATACCTATTACCAGGTTGTAGGGATAATAGATTTTTAAATTCCAGAAGAAACAGCTTTAAGATGTGCATAATTTGTTGCCAGATGGTTTCTTGAGACTGTGCCCATCAGACCGAGGATTTATATTAAAAGTAGGACAAGACCTCCCCCCACTCATGATCTAGTTTCTACAGGTCTTACTGACACTGTTTCTGGCAAATTTTCTCCATCAGTCATGGAAACATTAGCACCAACACAGTCTCGCACCCATGTCACCCATTTTTTTTTTTTTTTTTTTTTTTACATCTTGTGAAGCTCACTTCAAAGTTTGTTGCTGACATTCACAAAAGGAGAAAAGCCACTGAGACTGCAGAGCAACCACTTTCAAATGCCAAAGATCAAAAGGGAGAAATCAGGGGGGGACAGCACAAGGCCCTTCCTTCCCTCAAGAATAAAAAATACATCACCGTCGGGGCACCTGCGTGGCTCTGTTAATTGCGCGTCCGACTCTTGATTTCGGCTCAGGTCACGAACCCAGGGCTGTGGGATCGAGCCCTGCACTGGGATCCCCATTGAGTGTGGAACCTGCTAACGATTCTCTCTCCGCGCCCCCCCCCCCGACCCTTCCCTGCTCGCTCTCTCAAATAAAGAAAAATTTAAAAATAAATACATTACTGTCATCATCAACTCCTATAAACACTTAGAGGCCTTAGTAAAAGCATACATGAAAAACAATATCCCTAGCCTCCCCAGGTAAATTTTATGAAATAACATTGTGAGGAAACTTGCCTAGCAAAGGGCAGCGGACTAGAGAAAAGCAAACCAGGTATGTTCTAACGTGACCAAAAAGCCATTTAATTTAGAGTAAGGTTAGTTTAAAGGTTTGCAGTATGTTTAACAGAAAGAAAATAAGACGCTCCATCCACATGCTGAACTTCTAGTAAACTCTTTAAGTTCTTAGAAAATGCATCCAATTCAGGAAGGAGTAAATGGAGAGAAGGCAGAACACGAGACATAAAAATACAAAGAAACAAAAGGAGAGAAAAGGAAGGGTAAAAACAGCAAGGACCAACCCTAAATATACCAGAGAAAGAGGAAAATAAGAGGAGAAAGTGAAAATGGAACTAATATTGGTTGAGTTCAAGTGAATCATAACTACTGCCCAGTTCAACACCTTTGCTTCACCAACGAAGAAACTGTGGCCACGTGCGGTTGAGTGGTAATTTGAGTTTACATAGCTAGATAATGGCAGGTCTATAAAGGTGGTTAATACACAGTAAATACTCAAATTTTTGGTGAATTAAAAAGGCAAGGGTGATGGTCTAAATGTTTGTGCATCCCTCCCCTCCAAAATTCTGTGGTAAAGCCCTAACCCGCCACTGTGGCTGTTATTAGAACACAAGGCCTCTAAGGAACTACTTACTTAAGGTTAAAAGAGGTCATGAGGGAAGTTCTTGATCTTATAAGATTAGTGTCCTTAGAAGAAGAGGCAAGGAGAGCTTGCCCACACATGCGCCTGCACATTCTCACTCTTGCTCTCTCCCTCATCACATGCATGGAGAGGAGAGAAGGTCGTATGAGCACACAGGGAAATGGTGGCCAACTACAAGCCAAGAGAAGCCGTCTCAGGATGAAACCTACTTTGCGGGCACCTTGATCTTAGACTTCCCAGCTTCCCGAACTGTGAGAGAGAGATTTCTGTTGTTTAAGCCACCTGATCAGTGGTAATTTGTTATAGCAGCCCAGCAGACTAAGACAACAGGCACTGAAGTCCTTTGGCAAAGTATTCAAAAGGAAAGGTTTTAGCTTATTTGTTGAGCCTAAAATATATACACGCCTTACCCTCTTTTCTTTTTCTTTTTCTTTTCTTTCCGTTAGAGAATGAGAATGGAACCACTGGCTAGGTGGAGGTAACACTTCCAAAGGCAAAGTTTCCCTACAAGGTATCTACCTATGTCAACTTTCAACCAACTAATAAATGGCCAAAACTTGATTCTGTACTCAGGAAAGTAACATATCCTTTACCTAGTCCCAAACGAGGCCCCGCCAACTGCAAATAACAAGTGCTTAAAAATGTGTGTGCTTGCAGCCTCCACCATAGAGAAGTAGACTGCCGTTTAGAAAAATCTGACCCAGTTGCAAACACCCTTTCAACTTGGCTACTCTCCCCCAACCCCTTCTTGTCCCCTTGCCTTGACGTTTGTTTTTTTTTTTTTCGGCCTTGACGTTTTAAATTTTATGTTATACTGGCAAAACACAGAAGAAGTTTTCACTATCAGCTTTTAAGAAATCTGCCTAATATATTTTGTTTGCTAAACAGCAAAAATAAAAGAGTTTTAGGGGCACTTGGGTGGCTCAGTGGGTTAAGTGTCCAACTCTTGATTTTGGCTCAGGTCATGATCTCATGGTCGTGAGACGGAGTCCTGCATTGGCCTCTGTACTGACAGCGCTGAGCCTGCTTGGGATTCTCTCTGTCTCTCTCTGCCCCTTCCCCACTTATGCTTGCTCTCTCTCTCTCTCTCTCTCTCTCTCTCCCCCCCACAAAATAAAAAAATAAACTTAAAAAAACAAAAAGAAAACAAAGTAAACTCTAACACAATTTTTTTTGTTAATAAAATTTTTTAAATTTTTGTTAATAAGTTTTTCTGATACATTATTATGGTTAAAAATTAGTTTACTTTTGGGGCACGTGAGTGGCTCAGTCAGTTAAGCAGCCAACTTGATCTTGCATTTTGTGAGTTCGAGCCCCATCCAAAGCCAATTCGGATACTCTGTCCCTGTCTCCCTCTCTGTCTCCCTCCCCCACTCATTCGTGTTCTCTCTCTCTCTCAAAATGAATATACTTAAATTTTTTTTAACGTTTATTTATTTTTGAGACAGAGACAGAGCATGAATGGGGGAGGGTCAGAGAGAGGGAGACACAGAATCTGAAACAGGCTCCGGGCTCTGAGCTGTCAGCACAGAGCCCGACTCGGGGCTCGAACTCACGGACCGTGAAATCATGACCTGAGCCGAAGCCGGCCGCTTAACCGACTGAGCCACCCAGGCGCCCCTCAAAATAAATATACTTAAAAAAATTAGGGGCGCCTGGGTGGCGCAGTCGGTTAAGCATCCGACTTCAGCCAGGTCACGATCTCGCGGTCCGTGAGTTCGAGCCCCGCGTCAGGCTCTGGGCTGAAGGCTCGGAGCCTGGAGCCTGTTTCCGATTCTGTGTCTCCCTCTCTCTCTGCCCCTCCCCCGTTCATGCTCTGTCTCTCTCTGTCCCAAAAATAAATAAAAAACGTTGAAAAAAAAAAATTTAAAAAAAAAAAATTAGTTTACTTTTTAGTGAAAAGCAGTGAATCTTAAGGGTTCAAAGGAAAATAAAAGTTATTGGAAAAATGCAAATTAGCAATATACAAAAGTTGCACTTTTAATTATGCCTTTTAGTAGTGTCCTTTTCCAAAGCAGTTGCCAGCAATTACCACGGACTGGAAAACTGATGAGTGAGTGGGCTAAATATATAAAAAACAAAAGAATAAGAAGAACTCAGTTTATAAATATGAAGGGAGACACTTAGCATTTCTAATGTCTTAAATTTGTCAATGAAATGTACCCAGAAAAAAAGATCGTACCAAGAAAAGGGAGCAAAAGGAATTCTGTTCTCTTATGTAACATCTCTTAGGTAATACTACACGACACCTTACAGATGAAAGCCCCGCTGAGTCTCAAAATAAAGCCTCTTTAAATGGACGCCTATCAAGTCCATCTTGTCTGCTCTGGGAAAAAAAAAAAAAAAAATACAGCCAATATACACTCTGTCGAAAATTTACATAGTGGGTCGTATTCTGAAAATGCATTTTTATTTCAACTGTTTAGAACTCTGGTCACATCGCCCCATTAAAGGAAATGCACACACATTTAAATGGTGGCCGAATTTCCAGACCAGGTAACAAGAACTTAGCGATGACGTAGCGGGGGTGGTGGGGAAGAACGCTTGAGTAACACCAACCAGTAACAGATCTAAAATGCCATACATCTGAAATAAAAATCAACAGAAAACAAGACCATTAAAACAGCAGCAAATTACAAATAATGCCGGTGTAATTAAATAAGAAATACTTTTGATTTATTTTTTACATGCAAAATCATCTTGCATGTTGTTTAGGAGAGAACAGATTTAATTCACTGACAAAGACAGTGGAGACACCCATGGAGATTTAGGGAAGAAGTAAGACTTTCAAGGGTTTTAGTGACTGGTGCAATTTTTTTTAATGTGGCTTTCTAAAATGGAATTTGTTTTACTTTAACCCCTACAACATTTCCATTTTCCGCAATACAAATATCATTAAGACAGAATGCAGCAGAGGCCGATCTGAAACCTCTCCAAGGCTGGTACCATGAAGCTCGACTGATGGTACAGTATAGACCCCCAAACACACCCAGGGACAAACGGTCCCTACTAAATGAGAAAAAGACTGAATGACAAATACAAAGAGAGTTCCACCCTACAAATTCCTATAGTTACTAAGTATTCCCTTGTTAATGAAAAAGTAACAAGTAGAAAACCTCCGGAATCTAACACCCATTTGACAAATATTTATTGAACGCCATTCACTATTCCAGACACTAAGGATACACAGCAGTAAATAAACCAGACATCTCTATAGGAGAGACAAGTAGTAAAAAAGATGTTTTTATGACATGCTAGAAGATGGCAGGGGCCATGGAGAATTTAAAGAAAAAAACTGAAGAGGTTAATATTTGGGCAAAAATGTGAGGGAGACGAAGGCGACAGACACGAGGGGATCTGGAGGAGAGCATGACAAGCATGGGAACAAGTAGAGAGTGCCCGGCACATTTCAGGAACACATCAAGAAAGCCCGTGGCTGGCAGACGGGGAGAACAGAATACAGAATGGGGACAACAGGAGGAGACGGGGATCAGAGAGGTACCTGGGAGCCAGCTCAACATTGCCTTGTAGGGACTCTGGCTTTTCTTCTGAGTGAAACACATTGGTGGAATTTTGAGCGTGATCAGATGTATATTTTAAAAGGGTCATGACAAATGCTGTGTACAGAATAAATTATTTTGGGGCACCTGGGTGGCTCAATCAGTTGAGCATCCGACTTCAGCTCAGGTCATGATCTCACGGTTCATGGGTTCGAGCCCCGCGTCGGGCTCTGTGCTGACAGCTCAGAGCCTGGAGCCTGCTTTGGATTCGGTGTCTCCCCCCCTCTCTGCCCCGCCCCACCCGCCCCCCAACTCTGTATCTCTCCCAAAAATAAACATTAAAAAAAATTTTTTTTAAAGAATAAATTATTTTGAGCCCATGGTAGAAAGCAAGAGACCAGGTAAACTAGGCAAGAAAGGAAGATGTACTGATAGGAGCAGTAGAGCTAATGAAAAGGGATGGAATCAAACTTATTTTTGAAAGGCAGAGCTTAAAGGATTTGCTGACCTAATAATGAGGGAAAATGAATCCAGGGTGACCAAGGTTTCACTGGCCCAAGCGACAGAATTATGCATTATCAGAGATGAAAGCAAAAACAAAAACCTTTAACTATTGCATTTAGACTATGAAAATATAAGAAGAACCAGAAGTCCATCTGAGATATATTTAGAACCTGGACTCAGAATTCACAAGATGCATATGTTCCAGGTTGAGGCATGATAGTTGATAAGCGATGAAACTGCACTCAAAGGAAGTGGCCTTTTTGAGGTATACATGCTTTCAAAACAGGAAAATAGGGGATAAAAATTGAGACAGTGCATATCCGTGAAATACCTATTTGGAAGATTCAGATCTACACAGGTTAGAGATCTACAAAAGGAACAAGGGCAGAACAAAGGGTCAAAGGCAGTACAAGCATGACAGAGAACTTAAATCTCAGGGCATAAATATAACCAGACAATTCTGGAATAGGTTTGGGATTTGCTTGAGTACTACTCGGTTAAAAAAACAAACAAACAAAAAAAAACGCTTGCCTTAATTTGCTTTCTTGTTAGGAAGAATAGGGTTGAATTTCAATGTATTTTCACAGATGGAAAGGAAGAGGAATCAAGAGCACATTATTTGGATTTCAAAGAGATTCGATGATTCTTTCTGTCCTACAAAACAAAACACCAAAAAACTGTTGATGTTCTCAGCACAATGTATTCTCAGATGTTAACAGATTCAGAAGGCCCTCGTCTAAAAACAGAAACAAAACCACCTAAAATGATCCTACACTGTTAACAAGGCTAAAGAAGTGGTAGACACATTGATAAGAGAGTTAAAATCTATGCTTGCCAAAGATTACAAGATAGCCTGTGTCTATTTTCTTTGATGTGACTGATATTAGTACAGTGAATGCTTTCAGTTGACAGGAAAAGTTTCCATTACAAGACTGCAAATTACTAAGACAACTCCTCACACAGCTAGGAAATGAGCTTGCAAGAATACAGAACTAAGGAGAGAATGTCTACCCTCGACCATAAGCACAGATCTCAGAGAACAGAAAGACAGAGGATACAAAAGGAAAGCGTAACATACGGCAAAAAATTAAAAAAAAAACCAAACACAAATAGCATCCAAATGTGATTTGTACGTCATTATAAGGGTGATATAGCATTAGCTGTATGAGTGCATTTTTTTCTTATTTCTAATAAAGTTGTTTTTCACTATCATTCTTATTTCTTAAGTTAATCATAAGAGTTAAACAATATAAAAGATCAGAGAGTCCCCTGGACCCAGATGATCGACGGTTTTGGCTATCTGGCCTGGTTTTAAGTGAAAGCTCATTCATTCCATGAGGATAGATGAAATCACTAAATGAGAGAGAATCAAGGAAAAAGTCCAAAGACCTAGCCCAGAGTATTATGGCTTTAAAACAGAGAAGTAATCACCAAAGAAGTAAGAGGAAAACTAGGGAAGTGTGATGTCCTGGAAGTCAAGTACCCAAAAAAGTGCATGAGAGGGAGGGAAGGATCGGGGATGGTATGTTCTGCAGACAGGCCAGTGAACATGAAGACTGAGACCTGGCCACAGGACTCAGCAGCATGGAAGTTACTGGTAATCTTGACAAGAGCCAGTTCAGTGGCACAGTGGCAATAAAAACCCGAGTGGGTGTAAGGGTGGATGAGTGGAGAAGAAGTGATGTAAGCAAGTACAGATGACTCTACTGAGTTTTCCTCTAAAGGAAAAGAAATTAAGCAGCAGCCGGCAGAAAAGTGAGGTCAGGAGTATTATTTTTGAACGGATGAAGGAACAGCTTAGTTGCATTGTTAACGAGACTCATCTAGCAAAGACAGAAAACCGATGACCTAAGAGAGAAGGGACAGAATTGCAGGGTCCAGGTCCCAACCGGGCCAGCAGAGATGGGACCCAGTGCACAGCGGGTGTGAGCCTCATACAGGAATGCGACTGGTTCGTGTACAGTGACAGGAGAGACCACACGTTTACTGCCACGGACAGGAGATGGGCACGCGTGCTGATGAGAACTCTCCTGATGGCTTGAGTTTTCTCACATAGCCTCTGGAAACGCCAAGATCCGCAAACAGAAGCCGAAAGTTGGTTGTTCACCAACAGGTGTGGCCTTCTGGGGAGCCCGGCAGAAATGGCACGGTACCCAGGCACCTTTCTCTCCTGCCCTCTTCTGGTTTCCATTACTGTGGTACCGCTTGTCATCTCCAAATGGCATAACCACTCCTTCAGAAGGAAGGGGGGAACGGGAGACACAAAGAAGTCACTGGTCCACGGTGATTCAGAAATCTAGCTGGGCAAAAGCTGGAATCCTTTATTAGGTCTCAAGGTCGGGGGCCACAGTTCTCCATGGCTTGTCAGAGTCATCCTTCCAGGGGAGGCAGCACGCGTTAGCAACTTAGCGGTTGGCTGGGCCCGCTTCCTGCCAGAAGACTTTGGGGGCGGGGGGGGGGGGTTCAACAGCCTCTTTTCATTTTGTTCTGTTCCCTTTCCTTTTCCATTGCAGCTGCAGTAGGTCTCCTGTGACTCTCGATGAGATTCACTGCATTAGACAAAAGCTATATCCACAAATATCTTCAAGATAAGCCCTTCTCTGCCTGTGCTGCTGCTAACACGGCGAGAAGCCCTATTGTGTGACTGAGGGATCTTCTGTGTGACTCTAAAGGCACCACCTTTGATTTTTCCGGGGTCTTAACGAAAGGTCTCACGGTCCCATCTGCAGCTTCACCTTTAGACTACCATTCTCTCCCGGCAGTGCCCTTGAACTGACCTTTGCAGGAACCCAGTTCTTAAATTTGCCCATCATTTGCCAGGTGTAACGCCTGAGAATCTCCAAAACCACCAAGCCCTGGCTCCTTTTGTTAACAGTCCTTCCCTCAATGTGTTTCTCTCCTCTCACACTTGACCCGCAGCAGCAAGACGTAACCATGGGGCACCTCCAAGGTTTTGCTTGGAAGTGTACTTTAGCCGGATCTCCCGGTTCGTGGGGCAGGAACACACGCTGCTTGCCACATAACTGCAAACAATAGCGTTGCTCAACTTTCTGCCCGAACGGAACGAAGATCTCCTTTTCTCCAGTTCCCTCTCCTTTAAACCCTCAAGGCCATCTCCTCAAAGTCCCAAACTTCACAAGTAACATGTGCCAGGTACCCTAATCTTTCCCTAACGGTTCTCGAAGTCCACTGCTCAGTTCCCAAGTCACTCCCACAAATTAATTTCTGCTAGGGGAGCAGCACGCCACTTGTGGTACCAGACTCTGTCGGCAGTTACCTATTTCTGGTGAAACAGATCAACTCTCGCCACACAGTGGCTTAAAAAAAAAAACCCATTTATTATCTCCTAAGTTTCTGCGTATAGGGAAGCCAGGCGAAGCTTAGCTGGCTGGGTGCATCCGGTTCGGGGTCTCCCACAGGCCGCAAGCAGGGCGTCGGCTGGGGCTGCAGTCATTCCGAGGCTGGACTGGCCCGGCTCGGCTGCCAAGCACACTCACCGGGCTGTTGGCAGGCCCAGGCCTTGGCCCTGGACACGAGCTCCTGGCCACGTGGGCCTCCCGGCAGGGCTGCTCAACACGGCAGTTTGTTCCTTCCGATGGAAGGGCTCTGCGAGACAGAGGGCTAGAGGGGCTGGCATCCAAGGTGAAAGCCACAATGTTCTGTAACCAAATCTTGGAAGTGACATCCCGTCACTCTTGCCATATTCTAGTGGTTCGAATCGAGTCACTAGGCTCAGCCTACATGGAAAGGCAAGGGTTGACACGAGGGCATGACTACCAGGAGGTCAGGATCGCTGCAGACCATCGCTTCTCGGCCTTTTGGCTAAGATCAAGTGTAGAATCACTGCAGACCGTCCTGGGTGATCGTAGACTAGCTGGTGACAAGTACCTGGCCACGGGGCCTGACTCCTGCTTCTGCGTCAGAAGGTGTAATAGGACATGAAATTATAGTTGTGAAAGGACTGGCCTCATACATAGGAGGTAGTCGGGAATTTCTTTTCGCTTCTCCCTTCCAACCCCAACCGTCTTTAACAATCCTGAGAATGTCTCTGGCATAGGATGTGATCTGTAGACACCCAGCGCCAGAGAACATGGTATTGAGCAACATGCAGAAATAAGATTTGACTTTTAGTGAGTCCAGGAAACTTATTTTCAATAAACTAAATAAACTAAACAAGAAAACAAAAGGATAAACACCCAGAATAAATGAGCGACAGCAGAGGGGAGCATCTACAAAAGAGCCACTGCTCTCCCTATACGTGTGCCCCCCACCCTGGCATCTGCTTTTAAATTGTAATGTGTGTGAGATTTTCAGTCCAACCTCAGCAAAAAATAGATCGCTTTTTATCTAACTGGCAACTACAAGTGCAATAAAGAGAATAAAGCGTTAAGGATGTCTTATTTAGGGGCACCTACTAGGTGGCTCAGTCAGTTAAGTATCTGACTTTGGCTCAGGACATGAACTCATAGTTCAGGAGTTCTAGTGCGGAGCCTGCTGGGGATTCTCTCTGCCTCCCTCTGCCCCTCTCCCACTTGTGTGCACTCGCTTTCTCTCTCTTTCAAAATAAAGAAACTTTAAAAAAAAAAAAAAAGAATGTTCTTATTTAGATGCCCATTCACTTTTGAGAAACAGCATTCAACAATGTGACTGGTAAGTGATAGGATTCTCATTTTATAGCAGAGACAACAAGGGGTATAAAGATCATGTGATTTGTTATGATCACACAGCAGGTTAGCAGCTGAGCCAGGAATGGAACCATAATCAGCATATGATGCAACACACAATGAAGCTACAATCACTCATTTCTGATGGTCACGGATGTGGTCATCTGGCTAAAACAGTCAGTGAGTAAAGGGCTCATCTCGCACTCAGGAGAAGTGACAATAATTTTAAAGAATGAAAGGTAGGCTTTGATTTATTTAATGTCTGAATTAATGATCTAGATGCAAAGAAGCAAGTAAAACACCAAATGAGTGCATACACAGTACGAGTACAGAACTCTACAGATTCAAGGGGAATCAAAAGCCAGTATTTTAGTCGGATACTTTGCTGCATACACAGTTCATTATACTAAGATTATCTAATTAACCTTTCCACCGGCATTGCAGACTACCTGTTCTCTGATGGCCTCACGTTACAAGGACTATATGTTATCTCATTTAATAAAAGTGAGGGATTCTGAAAAAGCACGTGTGAAGGGGAGCAGCGGAGGACATGAATTCTAAACAACAACGCAGTGCTTGAAACCAGACCATGAGTTTCAAAAGCCACACATTTCCAGAACCAAGAGGAGAAAAAAAGGAGCTAGTGAAGGAAGATTATAACTCCTAAAATGTGCTTCATTCATTGAGCAAGGAAACGAAGGGACCTGAGAAAGCATCTGGGAGTCGCAGGCTCACCCCCTCCCTCCCTCACAGGTGTGCTCTGACCACAGTGATTTTCGAGGCCTGCAAACAAACAACTTAAAACCTGCAAAAACACATTATTTGCTTAACTCGTTCCAAATCTATTCCCTTAATATGGAAGTTTTTTAACAACACACGCAGTTCCATACTCTGGTTTGAAACATGACAAAAGACACTTGTTTAAGGTCAAATGCCATATCAAAACAAAGAGTCTTATAAATCATACCTAGTAAAACAGGCAGCTTCCTTATACAACTGCAAGCTTCCCGTATGCATTCTTCATGGAGGAGAGAGACAATAAATAAACGAACATACAGCAAGTCAAAGAGACGGTGGTAGGTGCTATGGGGAAAATAAAGATGGGAAATGGAGGCGAAATGCTAGGCAGAGAGGTAGGAATTACCATTTATATGGGGTGCTCCTGATAACATGGAACTGAGTAGAAACTTGATGCAAACAAGGGAGTCTTGCTGCTATCTGGAGAAAGAGCAGGGGTTTAGGCAAGTGCTAAGGCCCGGAGACAAGGGTGTGCTTGATATGTTCAAAGACAGGCCAGGAGTGTAGAACATAAAGTCAAAGACTTAGCCAGGGGAGCCAATCATACAGGGCCTTGTAGGCCAGCCAAGGGCATCTGACTTCTCTGAGTGAGATAGGAAGCTAGTGGAGAGTTTTGGGCATGGGAACAATATAATGTGACATTTAAAGGGATCTGACTGCTGACGGCTGTGTTGAGGACAGACTTCAGGAACAGGGTTGGGGAGAGAGAACAGAAGCCAGAAGGCCAGTCAGAAAATTATTATAATAATATAGATAAGACATCACGGTGTCTTAGGCCTGGGTGAAAACAATGGGGCTCATGAGCAGTCATCAAGCTTCATGTTCATTGTGGACACCACACCTTTCCTTATGCCAGCTTTCCATCTGGCTTGTCTCCATTAGTCTGCTAGGATCTAATGTAAATTACACTTCCTAAGAAACCTTCCCCCAGTCAATCCCATCTTCAGTGACTGCCCCTTTTCCTCAACTCCTATTGACGACTTTCCATACCACCCACGGACTGTCGTCTTTCCTACAGTTATGTATCTACTTAGCTTCTGTGTCTCTTTAACCTCATTATCCTTAAGAAAGAAAATACAACTTTTGGGATCCTCATTTTGCTACATAAAATATTCAATAAATGTCTGCTGATAACAAACTGAATCATTTAGAAATTACTATCCCTCTAGAGAAATTACCATACACTCACTCCCTGCTTAAACTGTCAAAGTCAGAGATGCCTGACACGGCTGTCCCAAGGAAACCCCTGCCCATCACCCAGGCCACACTTCACCTCAAGCTACAATTCTAAACAGCTTCTTACTGAGCCACAATAGTTTCTCTGGACCAATGGTTTTCAAAGTACAGTTTCTGAACCAGCAGCATCAGCATCACCTGGGAATTTATTAGAAATGTAAATTCCCAACCCCAGACATAATGCATCTAAAATTCTGAGGGCGCGTGGGTGGCTCAGTCAGTAAAGAGTCTGACTCCTGATTTTGGCTCAGGTCATGATCTCACGGTTCGTGAGATCGAGCCCTGAGTTGGGCTCCGCAGTAACAGCGCAAGGCCTGTTTGGGATTCTCTCCCTCCCTCTCTCTCTGCCCCTCCCCTGCTCATGTGAGTGCTCTTTCTCAAAAAAATTAATTACTTAAAAAAAACAAAAAACCAAAAAACCTCTGGAGGTGGGCTCAGTGATCTGTGCAGTCTGATGCACTATAAATTTGGAGAACTACTATGCTGGCTTAAAGGTTCAACTAATTACTCTGTTTTTCCAAGAGGTTTCCAGAACGATTCCATCCTGGCTCACACCCTCATTCGCCTCAACCATCATCAGAAGTCAAGACTTCCAGATGGCTCATTCCAGAGAGCTTCACACATCTGCTGCTCTGATCCTATCACCCACTCGGCCCACCCTAAAAGTCAAGAGTGATCTAGTCAAGCCCTAGAAGTCAAGAGCGACCTAGTCAAGCCCTAGAAGTCAAGAGCGACCTAGTCAAGCCCTAGAAGTCAAGAGCGATCTAGTCAAGCCCTAGAAGTCAAGAGCGACCTAGTCAAGTCCTAGAAGTCAAGAGCGATCCTCAGTAGACTCTCCTGTATACTGGCTCTCTTCTCTGTGATGGTCCGTTCACCTTTCTGCTCTAAAGGAAACCTGACTGCCCCTCACAATACTGCATCTTCTGCGGCGAAAGCTTTTCTCCCACCCCTTACATACCTCAGTGGGGGCAAGTAGCCTCCTTGAGCCCCATCACCATACACCCTCGGACCTTACAGGTATCCTCCTCGTTTCCCAACAGTACTTCCCAAACCATTTCTCTTCCACCACCCTAACCACAGGTCCTTTGAAACAGAGATCACCTCCTCAAGCCCTGGCACACGGCTCCCTCTCTTCTCTCCTTTACTAGCCTTATCCTTCTTGACAACTTCAACACCCGCCTAAGGTGACTCACTCGACACTCCGGCCTCCTAGCTGTGTCACTGTTTCAATGTCTTTAGCACCAGCTATTTTTTTTCACCACTTCACCTCAGCACCCACCTGGCATCATATCCGGGCACTGTCTTCACCAGTAACAGCACCTGTCGGGCACACTTGGAGGACACCACCCTCACCCTCTCAAGGCTGCTCACTCTAGCAGCTCTCCCACGCCGCATTACTCCGACCTCCTTGAGACCTCAAATCTACAAGTGGACCTACTACTTTTCCACTCCTTCTCCTCCTCCTCCTTCTCCTCCTCCTCCTCCTCCTCACATTCTTACTTCCCTCCTAAGCCAGTTTACATTCAAGGGTCTAACACTATACACAGCCCTTTTCAAAAGTCTTAATTCCTGGGGAGCCTGGGTGACTCCGTCGGTTAAGCGTCCAACTTCAGCTCAGGTCATGATCTCACAGTTCACGGGTTCGAGCCCTGTGTCGGGCTCTGTGCTGACAGCTCAGAGCCTGGAGCCTCCTTTGGATTCTGTGTCTCCTTCTCTCTCTGCCCCTCCCCTGCTCACGTTCTCTCAAAAATAAATAAACATTTAAAAAAAAAATCTTTTTTTAAGTCTTAATTCCCTTGCCCCTTTTCCTCTCTGTCTAACTCATCTGATGAAATCTCAACTCCTGATCAAATGCAACTACCTGCTTACTCCTCTCTTGCATCTAAACGTAAGACTGCAAAAAATCACCCAACTGACCTGCCAGCACTCACATCAGGTTTATGACCACAGATCTTAAGCCTATCATACCTCGCTGGTACACTCACTTCCCATTTTATGAGATGACCACTGTTTCACACCGTGCCCTCTGTCCACAAATCTGCCCTACTTCTCCACTCCCTACACTGCCATTTTCAGCTTTGTTCATCTTCTATCTATCAAGAAAGCAGGCCCAATCTTAGGACTCCCTCTTCTGCCCGAAAACAATGCTGCCAGCCTACCCGGCTCTAAACGCACACACTCTGCCACCCTTCCTACTAAAAAGGAAAACTTGCTTCTGGCCCTGTCTAAGGCCAATCCCTCTTCTGTGTGCTGGGTATAACATACTCTGGTCCTGCAATTAGCTTTTCTTTTCAGCGTCCTCAATTTCTCCCCTCTACTGGCTCTTTTCTACTGACATAAAACATGCCTGGATATCACCTATCTTTTAAAAAAATCTTCCCTCGAGCCCACGTACCCATCCAGTCCCTGCCCCAATTCTTCGCCCCACTCTAAACAGTCACGGTCTCAACAGCCTCACCTACCAATTAACAACTCAGCCCATTCCCACTGGCTTTTTTATCCACATCATTCCAACTGAAAGAGCCCTTACCAAGTTCACCAATAACCAACATCCTGCCAGGCCCACGACAAATTATTTGGTCTTAAACTATCCAAACCCAGCACTTTCCTCTCCAGAGTCTAGGCTATCACATACTTGCCCTGTCTCCCTCCTACCCTACTCAGTTCTTAGTACCCTTTAGATCTCTACTGAAATGCCTTGGGGCTTCGGCACCAGCCAGATTCTCTGGTGATGTTTTCTCCCAGGCTTTAAATATGCAGAGATGAATCACAACCTTACCACCCTAACTCACACCTCTCCCCTGAGCTCCAGACTCATATCAAATTGCCACCGAACTTCTCCACTTGGATGGTCTAACAGAGATTTCAAACTCAACAAGTCCAAACCATAAACACTGTTCTTCTGTGGACTCTGTTCTGTTGTAAGGATACAGCCCATCCATCCTAATTCTTCAACCCAAAAGCTGAAGAACCCAGATTTCCCCTTTCTCACCACCCAGACAGGCCCTCCAGAGTCTAAGCTATCACCTCTTGCTTCCACCAACAGCAAACAGCTTCCAGACTTCCCTTATCACTTTCCATAAAGGAAGCCACCCTCCTGCTTAAAATCTCCCATTACGTTCCCAACTTAACCAAATCTCTATCCTGGGGAATGATCTGGCCCCACCTACCTCTCAGTCTTATCTTCCTACACTCTCTTTTCTCTTTGTTCTCCGCACTCCAACCACACACCCCCTCTTTCTGTCCTTTGAATACCCCAAACTGGTCTATTTCACCCTAGTTCACACATTCAACGTCCTATTTGCTTACATGTTTACGGGGTTTTAAAAAATTTTTGTAACGTCTATTCATTTTTGAGAGACAGAGAGAGACAGACAGTGTGCGAGTGGGGGGAGCAGCAGAGAGAGAGACACACACAGAATCCAAAGCAGGCTCCAGGCTCTGAGCTGTCAGCACAGAGCCCGACACCGGGCTTGAACTCACTGATTGTGAGATCGTGACCTGAGCCGAAGTCGGATGCCCAACTGACTGAACCACCCAGGCGCCCCACATGTTTACAGTTTTATTTTCCCAGTTAAAAAATACAAACTCTTTATGGGAAAGAACTTTATCTTGTTCATTCTCCTTCCTGACCCCTGGGAAAGCCATCAGCACACAGTTGTCATCAATAAATGTGTTAACTACTGGAGTCTCATATTAATATAATCTTTTGCTTAACCTCTTACAGTTTGCTGAGATTTAAAATATGCATCAAGCCAATTTCACCCACAATATAAATATAAATTCTCCAACAATAACAGAAGCCTCTTGGCTTCTATTCAAGTATTCGACTCTTGATTTCAGCTCAGGTCACGATCTCCCAGTTCGTAAGCTCGAGCCCCGTGTCAGGCTCTGTGCTGACAACATGAAGCCTGCTTGGGATTCTGTCTCTGCTCTGCTCCCATGCACACACACACACTCTCCGCCCCCCTTCAAAATAAATAGCTTAAAAAATAATAATAGAAGCCCCTAATTACCTTTCTAATATACAAATCTGATCCTATCTGATCCTGCTTAAAATCCACCAAAGGTTCTTTACTGGCATAAACCAACAAAGGTCTTAAACTGTTCAGATCATCTGGTCTCTACAATTTCACATTTTCACCCACCACTATTCCACTCATTCCACACATACAAGCCACGTGGAATTACATGAGGTTCCCAAACATACATACTTTCTCACCAATCTATCCCTTTTTAGAAAATCTGTGACCCTTTCTACTCCTCACCCACTCTGCTTGCCTGTTTCCTCCTCTGCTTAAGATTTCTTTCAGCTCCTAGATGCTGTCAGCATATTTCAGTTCTCTCTTCCTGCCACTCTTTTCCCTTAATTTCCTAGTGTGCTGGTTTTCCTCCCGCAGAACAAGGTTCTGCTCTCCTCTCCGAACCTTGTTCCCTGCTTCGAGGGTTGGTTCGTCTCCTACCAGGAATTAATTTCTCTTCTTGCTTCTACATTTTCTCCCATTTTCTAGGCCATTCTCGTCTTAAGCCATCCTCATACCTGCACACAGCTTCAACTACCACCGCCTGCAGATTCCTCCCAAGTTGATGGCTTAAGCCTCTCTCTTCCCTTGTATTTCCAGACCTAGGTGGCCAACTATCTAAACAGAATTTCCCCTTGAACGTCTCAAAGGAACCCCAAAATACTAATTCCAAATCAAACTCACGATCCCCGACCTCTTCCTCCCCAAATCATGACACCTGCCAATTTCACCTGCAGCACATCTCTCCTTAGGTCTGGGTGTCCCAGCACGGGCCACCATTACTGCTCTCGGCCACTTACACGATTACACACCATCACCCCATTTCTCTCTCTGCACTCTTACTCCCCTCTAATCTCTCTCTTTTCAAAAACAAATCTAATTATCGACTCCACTTCAGCCTACTCTCAATCCTACTTAAAATCTTTTAATGGCTTTTCACTGCTAAGGATATAGTCACAGGATCTGGCCTCCAGTGTTATCTGAACTGAGTTGTTTCTACATTTTGTGATAACTCAATTTACCATCCAGTCTTGTTTTTTCACTGTGGAGACCAATCAGAATGGCAAAATTGTGACCAAAAGTGAGCATTAAAATGTTAGCCTGACCGTCACCTGAACGATAACTGGTTATTATTACCTTATATTTGCTTCACACGTAATAGTTTCTAAAAACCTTTAGCAAAGATTACTTCCTAATCTGTCTGGTATTACCAGTCCCATTTCAAAGACCAGAAAACTAATGCTAGAAAGGTCAGACGCTGGCAGATGGCTTCATTGAGACCAAACACTCTGTCCTCTGACTGAGTCTGTCATGTCCATGTTTTAGGATGAAGCCATCAGTTACTGAGACTTTACTTCTAAAATGGAGGGTACATTTTTCTGAGATGACACCATGAAGGTTCCCCAAACCACCACCTTCTTTTCACAGCCTGGGAAACCAAGGCATGTGCAGGTAAGTAACTTGTCTCCAATAATTAATGGGCGTGGAAACAGAATTCAGGGGGACTTATTTTCATTTCTCTAGTCTAGCCCAGATCATGCTAGACGGTGGTGGTGATAAACTGAACGGCACTGAACAAACAGAAGATGGGAAGCACGGCGCAGTAAGCTCCGAGGCCAGACAGACGGGAGTATAAATGCCACCTCTGCCGACTCTCAGCTGTGTAGCTTCAGCAAGTTTCTAATGCTTCTGCTCTCCCAGCTGTGAAATGAACAATGGCCAGCTCCCAGGTGTGCTGGGGACTGAGCGAGGTAGATGCCTAACATGTATGTTACCGCTCAATAAACAGTTAAAGTAAACGAACCAAACACATCAGCTTCTCCCAAAAAAGGATAGCGTCAAGAGAACTGACAGCCACGGAGTTGGAAACAGATGGGACTGAGTTTCCACCTCTGCCATTTACTGTCATGCTTGCTCGCTCGCTCGCTCTCTCTGTCTCTCTCAAAAATAAATAAAACATTAAAAAAATTTTTTTTTCTTAACGTTTATCTATTATTGAGAGACAGAGAGAGACAGAGCATGAGCAGGGCAGCGGCAGAGAGAGGAGGAGACACAGAATCTGAAGCAGGCTCCGGGCTCTGAGCCATCAGCACAGAGCCCGATGCAGGGCTCGAACTCACAAACCCGGAGAGATCATGACCTGAGCCGAAGTCGGACGTTCAACCGACTGAGCCACCCAGGCGCCCCCAAAATAAATAAAACATTTAAAAAAAGAAGAATATGGGTGAGAGAGCCTGGGACCAGTCCAGCTAAGATCAGCTCAGATCAGGAGAACACATCCTAATTTCTGGGAATTTAAGTAAATGGTCTATAGTTTTGTTTACGGCATATAAATTGTATGCTCATCAAACAAGTAAGTTCCCTCACTACAGGAATTATGTGTCTCCCTTCTTCCCTCCCCTCCCCCTTCGCCCCACCCTCCCTCCTGTGTTAGGCCAAGAAGAGGAGACCCAGAATAAAGGGTCGTCCTCATAAGGAAAGCTTAACAGGATCGTACCTGAAAAAAAAAGTTGAGAAAAAACAACGGGGATGTTCTCCATCAGGAGGCAACTTTAATGAGGGTTCTCTAGTCACAAGTACTTAAAATACTGATGAAGGGGAGACTCTTCACACGAAACTAGTTTGTGTTTACCATCGTTTTCCCTACACAAATTCAAAGGCGTTCTTAACATGCTGGGGGAAATGCTCTGGGGTGGTGAGTGGTCCCGTCCACGCAAATGTGCAAAGCAAAAAGTTACTTACTGAACATCTACTGTGTGCCACACACCACGTTAAGCACACTTCTTAGATGATCTCAAATTCTGACATTAATCCCGCATGAGAGGTATTATTTTCCCCACGGGACAAATGAAGACACCGAGGTTCAGAGACGTTAAGTAATTTGTTTACGGCCACGCGACCAGAAATGGCAGAGGTGGGATTTAAACCCGGTAGAGTCTCTAAGATGCATATTTTGGTGCCATACCATGTTGTCCACTGAGGCTACCAAATTCTCTAAAAAGCAGGTGACTCAACAGTTAAGTGGGGGGAAGATCTGGCCAAGAGACACGTACAGAGAGCACAGGACGGCATTCTACCTCAGAGTTCTAGACACACAGAAGCAAACGAGGAGCCGCGTCTCACTACACAAACCCAAATGCTTGGATGAGCTCTTTTATTCTTCAGCTCTACAGGTTCTAAGAATGTCCATGCCACTCAGAGGTATTGACAAGTGAACACGGTTCAGGAATTTTTCCAGAATCCCGAGAAATAGCACCTGTAACTCACGACTGGTATCGAACCAAGCAGGCAACAGAGGTGATTACTTTTCACAGATTTCTCAGTTTACCAGGACCCAAGCGTTCTTGCACCCCTGGGTGTCCTTCTGGCATGTATACTGCTACACAAACTCACTTCACAGACTCCGAGCATTACAGGAGGTTCTATCATCTCGTGGATGTAAAAACTGACGCTCACATCAGTTACATGACTGCCCAACGTTGCACGGCTGGGCACTGGCCTAGACAAAACTCTGCTCTCCTATTCCCTGTCCAATAAATTTTCCCCACAGGACCTCCTCAATGCCTCCCCGCTTGATGCTTGACCACCTAGATGCCCCTCTCTATATCTGGGTGTTACGTAGCTATGGCTCCCTCTGGACATTTTCATGGAGTTCAACAAATGTGTGGGGCACTGGGATAGATGATGCAGATAATAACAGAGCTGACACACATTTCACCCTCTGGACAGTGCTGCACAAACTTTCAGATGTCACGGCACACACAGACAGTTGTAGTGGTTTTGTGGCACAAAGTGGCAAACGAGAATGCATGTGTCCAAGTGACCAGGGGAATCCTAGCCCCACGTGGCTGCTCCAAGGGCGGAGGGGAACAGGTATCTTGGCGTGTGTGTATCTCAATCCAACATATGGTACTCTGGTTCGGAAGCTCTATTCTAAGGCTGAAAAGTACAGGGGGCTGAGAGAAATTTACAAATAACTGGCAGCACAAAGAAAGCAACTGAGGAGACCGTCATTGTCTGCTCTCGTCAAACATAAATGAGCAGAAATGAGATGAATGCAATTTGCTTCCTTTCATAACTCCTCTTCCAAACGCATCAAGACAGAATAACCCATCCTCTCGTCAACAGATAGCTGATCAGTCCCACCGAGAAGGCTGCAGGGACCCTTGACACAGATGCCTAGCTCACAGGGAGCTAAAAACTACTTAAAGGATGGAAAGTGTGTCAGAGCTCTTTGACTTCTTACAAGCGCTAGAAAAATAAATCAATAAGGGGAGGAAATTACATTTCAAGGTCATATTCGAATACGAAGGGAGAAGGAGGAAAAGAAGTCCCTCTAACACACACACACACACACACACACACACACACACACACACACACACACGCCCTCTGTGGCCAAGCTCCGTCTCCATAAACCTAGTTAAAATTCTGCCTTCTGATATTTATAAATTTAGTCTGTCTGAGCCAAGTAGGTTTCTGCAATTCCAGATATCTAGGCTGAAGGGCAAAGGGCAAAGTGAAACTTTCAAAAGCTGGCTCGTGGCCAAGGGCATCACATCCAGGAGGCTCCCTTAGCAACACACAACAGCTGTCTGCTCAAGAGAGGGCGCCGCCATCTTTGCAAGCGGCTATAGATGCTCTTATTTTCGCAACTACAAGTAGCATGGGTTTTTTTTTTTTCTCGTATCGTTGTCCCTGTCATCCCCCTAAAAGTTATCACATTTCACAACTTAAAAACCCCTCCAATCCCAGTAGATTTCTCTCCATCCCAAGTTACAATGCCGCAGTGAACAATAAATTCAAATAATGTGAAGGTATTAAGCTCTTGGCAAATGTAAAATGCTTTCTAATGTCTGGTTATTAATTACTATTCTAGCTGCTACAGACTTGGTGTCGGACCATGGGCAAGTCACTTTGTGACTTAATTACTTCCCTCATAAAATTTTCATAACAACAGTGACCTACTTCATCAGACGATTGTGGAGGACAATAAAAATTATTTAAAACTTTTAAAAGCTTATTCCTCATCAAGAACCACGCCACCTATTGGCTCTCAATAGCTAGAGAGATGGGTTGGTTAGCGAACGCAGTGCCCCCAAAGCAAAACCCAGGTGGGTCCTGGCCCGCGAGGACGACTGCAGCTCCCAGGCGGCCCGGCTCATCTCGCCCGCCCCCATCTGCCTTCTCCAGACCTGCCAAGCCCAAGGGAGGACGCCGCACTGGGAGCTCACCCCTGCGCCTAAGTCTAACAAGATAAACAACACTTTAAAAAAAAAAAAAAAAAAAAACAACCAGTGTCACCATCACGGCGGCGAGGCTTCAAGAACCTAACACCTGGGAGTAGAAGGGGATGTGGCAGTCTGTGCTCGGAGGGGAAGGCCATTCGTGCTAGAGCACAATCTCGCAGCTTTCCACTCCTTATATGTTCAAGTGCAAGCCCTCACCCACAGCACTCTGTACTCACCCAGAGGTACATCATGTCAGACCGGGCTGCTCAAACTCAGCGGTCAGTTGATCCTGGACTGCAAAAGGGCACTTCAGTGAACTGGAGGAAAGGAGGTGCCAGACTCGGGGCGGGGGGCAAGGGCTCAGGGTGGGGAGAAACCCCCCCCCCCCAATCACTTGAGCTTAAAAATCTGAAACGACCGGTCTCCTCCCCCCTCCTCCCTCCTCTCCAGCTGACTGTTCTGTTGTGCTCTCTCCTCCCTCTCTCCCTCCCTCTCCCCCTCTCTCTCTGGGAGTTCCCAGCCCCGTGTGTCTGAACTGGAGAGTACAGCTCTCTCTCTCTCTATTTGCCTTCAGGGAATCTCTCTCTGCCATTCTACTTCTAGAAACACAATCATCACTCGCAGGGATTATTGCAAAAGGCAGGGATGGGCGGGGCTAGCAATAAACCACCAGCACCAGTTTCTAATGCTGGACGTAAACTAGTTTAAGATGGGTTCTTTAAACATGAATGAAGCAACCAAAAAACTCTGCCCTCCAAGAAGATCAAGGGGAATTGAGTCAAGTTTCTCCCCTGTCCATTTCTTCCGGAGCCCCCTCAGAAGCCAAGCATAAACACAGAACAGGCTCAGAGCCTATATTCCCCCGAAAGGCTGGCCTTGCAACACTCTCCTGGATAATTCCGAATTTAAAACAGAAGAAAACTTCCATATAAAACTCAAGTGGGCTTTTATCTTTTTTACCACTTGCCCTAGTTCAGATCAACACAGCCTCCCTTCTGAAGGGAGAAAGGACAAGGGTCACATGGATTCTAAGTGCCTACCATGTTGCAGATTGTTTACTAGACATGGGGACAGAGCAGGGGACAGAGCACGGGTTTGGAAGCTGGGTCTGCAAGGATTATCATCATGGCCTGGGGAAAATCACTCAACCCAATGAGGCCCTTGTTTCCTCAACCAAAAGCGGTGTGTAGGAGTATTCCTTGTGGAGTCATTGTCATTAGCTCCAGTGACAGAAATGTGTAAGCTGTCAAGTTCCTGGTGACACGTTTCCTAATTTAGTGCAGCGCAAACGTTTAGAAATTTCCTCTAATTCGCCAGGCATAGTTTGATCGATTAGGTTCCACAGTGAACAACAGGTATCACCAAATCATCTGTCCTGCTGGTTCTTACTCAGAAAATAGCCGACTCCTTCATCCATCAATGCCCACTCTCTTTCCTTACTTCCTACCCATTTCTGCAGGTTCACATCCAAAAGCCCTCCCTGGCTATGCATGATCCCTCCCTCCGCTGCGAGCCTGGCCTTTGTAACGAGGCTCTTGCCATTTCTGCAGTAAGTTACCACTGCATTCCCGTACCTACCAATCTTGACTCCTGTAGCCACGCCTCTCAGGGTAGAGTCCATCTATTTCGGGCCATGGGATCTTTTGCATAGTACCTAGCACACAGTAGGTCCACTATACATTCTGTGTTTTGAGGAATATTTCACTCCTTTAATTAAAGGAAAAACAAAATGAGACAAACCAAACAAACAAACAAACAAACAAAAAAACCCAAAACAAGAGGCCTACCCCCTTGCAGCTGCCTCAGGGTTCTGTTCCCCTCAGACATGTTGAAACGGCTCTCGCCTGCTTGTAAAATCTCCAAGTAAGGTCTGCAAGCCTCACCCTCAAGGCAGGCCCTGCGCAGGTACAGGTCCGCTGGCTCTCCCCGCCTAATCTTTCCTGCTGTAGTGCTTCCGTATTAGGGCCCGCTCCAGTGGAATTCTTTGTTCTCTTAGGGTAGGAGACAAGTCACTTTTCCTTTTCTTCCACCACCAACTACCTGCCTTCTGCCAGAGAGCTTATAAGAAATACCTTTTCTCTCCTCCCACCTTCAACTCCCAGCTCATTTAAACTTGGAGGTGGGGCCAGTATTCTCAGCCTCACCCACACCTTTTCTTTTGCTTTCTGCAGAACCTCTCTGCTTCCTCTGAAGGCAGGATTACCTCATTTCCAGTACAAAAGAAGACTAAGAACTTCCAAATCTAAACATGAGACAGCCTTTTTTTTTTCAGTGGGAAAATAAATCTTGACTTCCTATAAACTGTTACATCTATAATCAATTTTTAAATGCAACTTTCCTCTCTAGTTTCATAGTCTATGCCGGAAATCTTAAGTTACCAGGCCTCTCTATACTCCATTCTTAATATCTGCATTAAAATCACACTGTTAAGCGACTGCAGTCTTTTCAAACTCTTCGAACACACAAAACGGACTCGTTCATTCTCAACCAAGTATCAAAAAAACAAATACGATAGAATTTCGCGTATTGTCCCTTTATGGTGTTATCTTTTGGTCAAGTTTGGGATGGGATAAAGATATTCCTACTCTCCTGGAGCCAAGTAGAAGAAAAATGCGTAGAGAAAAGAGCTCCGACACAAAATAAGAAAAGTTCAGATATGTCACAAAAACCTGAAAACGACCTCCAAAACACTCCTAAGTGGATCCATTATAAACTTTGGAACTACAGGGAGAGTTTGTAAATTCCTATGAACGATTCTCTCCCTTTTCTCCTTTTCTGATCATGATTTTTAAAACTGGGTAAACAGTCTGGTCGGAAATCAAACTCTTCTGTGTTTTCGTCACAGACACCAAAAAAACTCCAAAAATTCACAGGCAAGCTAAGCGAACCTTCTTTATTCATGCTCCTGCATGTCCGCATTTTCCTACCTTAAAAAAAAGGGGGGGGGGGGGGGAGGAAAGAAAACAAAGACATTAGAGGGGGAAAAAAATCTCCCCAATCGTCAAAGTCAAATAAGGAAACCTATGATTTATAGCCGGTGAAGAGACACAAAGGTGTTACCAATTCCACACCACGAAGACACTCTGAAAAGGATCACGGTCTTCTCTCGTACATACGATCAGGATGCACACATACTTCATTCTGTTAGAACATTTCATCAGGCTGTGTGACTGTACTCTGAAACTCAGCGGCTGAGTATCAGCTCCGAGGAGAGAACATGTGAATCAGAGCATCAGAGAAGGAAATGTCCGAGGGAGGGCCCACAGAGGAAGTCTGGCAAGCCTGCTTCTGAGAAAGAAAAAATCAGATTATCGGGGACAGCAATATGGGTGCTGCCAGTAATTCTAGCCCTATAATGCATCTCGAATTCCTACTTCTGAAAGTGCTGGATTTTGTAATGTGAAGAGTCTGGTGGGCCAGACGCTCAGAAAGGGTTTGGAGCCACATTCCGTATTCTCTGCCACAAAGTCTAACAATTCAAGAGACTGCATGTTTTATGCAGGTTCTCTGTGGGTATAAAAGGCTGCTGGGGGAAGCGTGTCCATCTGAGGAGCCAACAAAATTTCGTAAAAATATACCTGGGAGATCAGGCACTGAAGATTTTTCCAGAAGAAATCCAAGACAGCCCTCTGTACATAATTTATATTCCTTTCGCCTTCGGGACGGGTAGAGACAACACAGACTCACCACAACACTGAGCTATAGACACGGGCCGTATGAGGGCCAACTGAATTTGAGTTGAAAAAAAAAAAAAAGTTCAAAGAATAGGGCTCTTTTAACCTTGCTTCCTCTCAGCTTAAAATAGCAAGGATTCCCACAGGGCAGTTCTCTAACAGAATTTTGCTACTCAAAATATGACCCATAGACTAGTATCAGCAGCCTGAGCATCAGCGGGGAGCTACTTAAGTAGGAAAACTCTCAGGCCCCGCCCTAGACCTACAGAATCAAAATCAACATCACAACAAATGCCCCAGGTGGTTTGCAGGCACATTCAAGTCTGAAAAGCTGGTCCAGATAAAGCACTGTCCTCACAAAGCGCCAGAGACTCAAGGAAGAAAGGCGGAGACGTGGCTGCATTCTGGTCAGGGGACTCAACCCCCTGCAAGACAAACCCGGGAGGGAGTATCACACCCCTGCTTGATGGCTTCGACAGGACACCACCAGCAGCTGTTATGTACAAAGAACATTCCACGTGCCTGAACCATGCATGCGTTTTCTCAATGCATCTTCACAGTGTCTCTGTAAGGGAGGCCCTGCTTTATTTTTTTTCACATGTAAAAGGAACTTGGGGCTCAAAGGAGCCAAAAGCTGAACACAGGTTTGTAGGGCTCCAAGACAGTTTCCACTGCACTATACTTACTCACTGATAAAATCAATCAAGACTGCCAAAATTAATGGAAATTTTACCCTGGATATAACCCTGCAGGCCACCTCTGCCCATTACCAAGACTGCCAGCAATCAATGATACAGGTGAGGTTTGGAATTCAGGGGACACACACTGTGAGTTCCCAGAGACTGCGGTTCGGGCCGGTCAAGTACCACTCCTATTCCCACGACCAATGTCGTCAAGAGCACGGTTTCAGAAACCTCTTCTGAACTGCGGTTACCTTCTATGAAGTCTAAAGTGAGCTCAAGATGCATGGGTGGAGGGGGAAAAAGGGTGCATCTCAAAGCTCCCCTCTCAGTACAGCTACAGGCAAATTGGTGATGTATTACCGCTCTTACCCCGCAGTGTTTAGGGAACCCAGAGCAACCGGCCCTAAAAGAGGAAGATGCGTTATCTTTACATTATCTTTTTTTTTTTTTTTTTGAGTTTTTTTTTTAATCTTTTTTTATTTATTTTTGAGAGAGAGACACAGAGTGAGAGCAGGGGAGGAACAGAGAGAGAGAGGGAGACACAGAATCCGAAGCAGGCTCCAGGCTCTGAGCTGTCAGCACAGAGCCCGACGCGGGGCTCGAACCCACGAACCGTGAGATCGTGACCTGAGCCGAAGTCGGACGGTCAACCGACTGAGCCACCCAGGCGCCCCATCTTTACATTATCTTAAGAGCTCTGTTCTTCCTTTACTATGTTTCAATCGTACTCTTAAATAAGCTCCCATACTTCCATGTAACTCGCTCTGTTACCCCTCCAGTACAATTCCTGCCCTCTTGGGAAGCCCGTATCCCAACCACTTTTTCATTATCTACCTACTCCAGCCACGTCTTCCACTCCGTCCTCTGTCCAACTGTGATTCCATAGTTCGTAATTAGCATCGCACCTTGCAAACACCCTCAATCCCGTGTCCTCTCCATCCCTGCCACGTGGCAAAACTCCAATCTCCAATCCTGGTGAAACAGTTATCTGCGTTCTCTGCGCTTGTGCCCACACAACTGAATGCTGCTGGAAAAAGATCACATAACCAAGCTGGCCGACTTCACTAGAAGTTCATCATCACAAAGCTCAACGGGGCACTCATCCACGCCAAGCAATCCCACCAAAGCTGCCCTTGTAAGCTTCCTACTCTCCAAAATGACTCTTGCCTTCTCCTCAAACCTCCTTCAATTCTCTCCCCACCATCTGACTTTCAGCTGTTGCTGTACCCAAATATTTCATTTTAAAAGAGGAGCATTCAGGGACGCCTGGCTGGCTCAGTTGGCTGGCCCAGTCGGTGACTCTTGACCTCCGGGTGGGGAGTCTGAGCCCCACGTTGGGTGCAGAGACTATTTAAAAATAAAATCTTAGGGGCTGTGGGAGGGGGGATGGGCTAAATGGGTAAGGGGCACGAAGGAATCTACTCCTGAAATCGTTGTTGCACGATGTGCTAACTAATTTGGATGTAAATTTTAAAAAATAAAAAATAAAATTGAAAAAAAAGAATGGAAAAAAAATAAATAAAAATAAAATCTTTGGAAGGAATGAATGAATGAATGAATGAATAAACAAGCCAACAAACAAACAAATAAGAGAAGCATTCAGACAGCGTCTTCTGTCCACCAAATCTACAATCCTACCTAGAAACGCAGGAATCTCCTCTTCCTTAGGCTCTGCTACAACGAAGGAAGCATTCCTGGCGTCACGGCCCATTTCACCGCTTGTGCTCACGCCCCTCCCCGGGCACCCCTGTAAGGACTGTGCTGCTCTGCTGATCACCCTGCCTCTTGCATTCTCATCACCTCTTTACTCATCACTATCGTGCCAGCAAATAAACACACGCCCACCCTCAGAAAAACCTCCCTCCGCTTTCACGCACTGATGGGGAAAGCACATACTGCTGCCATCGCTCTGGGGGGCAGTTTGGCAGGATCTATTAAAATCTGAAGCACACGTGGTCTCGGGCTCAGCAGTTCCAACCTCCAAGGAGCCTAGCTTAGAAAAGCCGCACAACTGTAGAAGGAAGTTCATTATAGCAATCTGTAAGAGCAAAAGAACTTTAAAAAACGCCAATGGCCTATAGTAGGCAAATGACAAAATGAACCATGGTTTTTAAAAACTTCTCCTTTGACCCCTTACCTCCCTACCACCCTGCTCACCACTTCACAGTAATGCTTCCCCAAAAAGCTGACAACACCTGTCTCCACTTCACCCTTCATTTCTTCTTCAATCTACTCAAAATAAGGTTTCCAAGCCCTTCACTCCACTGAACTCCATTGAAATGGTCAATGTCAACGACTTCCATATTACTTAATTCAAAGGGCATTTTGTGGTCCTCGACTTATCTGATCTCTTCGCAGGATTCAACCCAGTTGCCAACTTTCTCAGACATTCTCTTTTTCTAAGCTTCTGAGATACGATAGTCCGGGGACTGTTCCCCCACCATCACCCCCCTACATCACTGATTACTTCTTCTCAGTGACTTTTTCTGGCTTCTCCCTCAACAGATCTCTAGAAAGAAAGCGTTCCTTGCAGCTCAATCCTGGGTCACGCTCTTTTATCTGAATTGTCTCATCCATTCCCATTGCTTCAAATACCATCAACACGCTAATAACTACCAAGTTATAACCCAGCCTAGACCTCTTCTCACGCTCCAGTGGGACTTTCAGCCATCTCACAGACGAGTCCCACATTACGGGCTCTTAATTCTCTGCCACCACCACCCCCTGGAAACCCAGTATACACTTGGTGTTCCCCTACCTCGATACGTGGGACCACCTGGCAATTAGGAAAGGCAGCGTCCCTTCCCTTATCCCACACCGCTCACATCAAACCCATCAGCAAGTTCTGTGTGTCTGACTTCCCTGTCTCCTCTGCCACCACCTTAAGCCAAGCCACTGTCGGTTCCTCCACTTCCACTGTGGCTCCCCTTCAAAACATTCATCACAGAGCAGCCTGAGGGAGTTTTTGAAACACAAATCAGATCCTATCACTCCCATGATTCTATAGCTTCGCCTTACACTTAACAATGTCCTCTATCTGAAGTCCTTAGACTGGCCTTTAAGGTCCTAGATGACCTGCTAAGTGCCTGCCTCTCCAACCTCAGTGCACATCATTACCTGGCCTTCAATCACTAGGCTCTAAATGCACTGGCCTCACGCCAATTCCTGATCTAGTCTACCCCTCTCCTCAGCTTCCCTCCCCCCTCCCCCCCCCCCCCCCCCCACCGAAGAAGATGTTCTTCTTGAAACCCCTCCTCATCCTGCTTTATCCTCTGCAAGGCTGGCTCCTTCTTATCTTTCAGACCTCAACTTAAAAACACCTCCTCAAATAAAAAAACTCTCCAGACCACTCTCTCCAGTTGGAGATCCTTCGCCCAAGCCCCTGCTCTCTACTACTGTGCTCGTTTTATTTTCCTCCTAGTAGATATCAAAATCAATCATTTATTTATTCCTTCGGTTTCTTATTTGTTTCCAATTTCTCTATTAAAAAGCAGTATTTTATATATACCACATACAACTGAGATCTTCTACTATGGAACATTTTATCCCTTGACTTTTTATTAAGGAAGGTCAAAGTTATTTGTAGGAGTTTCTGGCACTCAGGCAACTGTCTAAGTCCTATAAATAAAGTTAGAGCGCTACTAATTTTGCCCTAGTAACCAAAAGGGCTCAAAAGTTTTGTGATAGCTACAAACCATAAATACATGCCTGCACCAATGGCTTTAGAATATTAGTTTACAATAAACATAATACTGGTATGAAAAAGCAGTTCCAGTCCATTTACTTTAAGCTAAACTGAACACCAACTTTCCAAACTGCCTCCCTTCCAATACTAGAAATGTGTTCTGCTAAGCACAGTAAAATAGCATCCCAATCCAAGCTCCACTACAATCAAGCTTGCTGTATAGAATTATCCAGAGTCTAAAATCATGCATCCAGGGGCACCTGGGTGGCTCAGTCGGTTGAGTGACCGACCTCAGCTCAGGTCATGATCTCACGGTCTGTGAGTTCGAGCCCCTTGTCGGGCTCTGTGCTGACAGCTCGGAGCCTGGAGCCTGCTTCGGATTCTGTGTCTCCCTCTCTCTCTGCCCCTCCCCCACTCATGCTCCATCTCTGTCTCAGAAATAAATAAACCTTAAAAAATATTTTAATAAATAAATAAATAAAATCATGCATCCAACACAGTAAGCTCTAGTCACTATTTGAATTTAATTCAACTAGTTAACATTGAATTTTTAATTCCTCAGTCACACTAGCCACATTTCAAGGGCTCAAGAACCACATGAGGCTAGTGGACAGAACAGATAAAAAACATTTCCATTGTCACAGAAAGTTCTATTGGACAGAGCTGTTCTAGAACATGGTAACTAGGAAGCAAAAGGTCTTCCAAGTACCCAAAATACCAAGATGTTCATGTACTTTCATCAGCAGGCAGGGAAACTCCACCAGGCCTTCTCTCAGAAACTATTTATTTTTATTTTAGAAATACATTTCTATCCTCGTTACCTGGCTACTTGCCCACTGAAAATTTAAAAGGCAAATTAGGAAAAAGGAACTAGGAAGCAGTAAGGACCGAGTACCAGGGGAAAGGGGAATATTATGTTAGAGGCAGCCACATCAGGAACCAGAGAGACCAAGAGAAAAAAAATCTAAAAAGCAGGTAAGGTATTAAAATGCATACAGATGTCAAAATGGAGCCATATAGTAAGGCCACACCAGTAAATGTTCCTGAAACACCATCCTTTTAGTCATAAAGTATAATTGATGTTGACAACTGTGTTAAAACCATTAACGAAGTGTCTACTATTATCCTATGAAAAAGAAATAAATTATATAGTTATATAATACACTTTGCAAGGATTTATTTCCAAAATAACGAAATCTTAAACATCTTGGTTTTTAGAGAAGGGAAAATCCTCTGAGCGAGCTGGAATACACCACCACCAAAAATAACTCATTCCTAAAATATTCTGTATGGTCAAATTTTCAATTCAGTTCAACCAACATAAACGAATGTTCAGTTAAACCAATATGAACAAATGTTGTTTACAGAGCAGGGACAGATACGAGAATAAGACAAGATCCTTCTGTTCAAGGAATTATGGTTCCTCCATACAAAAGAACACTATATAGCTTTGGCGGGGGGTAGAGAAAGTTCTTGGAATACTCTACTATATATTTTTAAGTGATAAAAGAAACGTTCAGAATAATGTATAGCACATTATCATGAGGGGGAGGGTGCGATGAGGAATTTTACACAAAATGGTAAAATGCCTATTGTCTCAAGGCGAAAGGCACTGGGAGGGCTCAAAACCAGAATCGGGAAGCAACTTTTCACTATACAACTGTTTTGTACCTTATGAATATTGAGCCACATACATGTACTGTCACCTAAGTTTGTTGTTTTTTTTAAAGCAAGTTCTCTATCCCCAAGAAACCTATAATCTAGTGGCTTACCCAGGCTTCAAAAAACTGAAGGGCTAAAACACTAAAAAAAAAAATAAAAATCTTTTTTAAAAAGGGCACCTGAGTGGCTCAGTCGGTTAAGTGTCCGACTTCAGCTCAGGTCATGATCTCACGGTTCGTGGGTTCGAGCCACATGTCAGGCTCAGAGCCTGGAGCCTGCTTTGGATTCTGTGTCTCCCTCTCTCTGTCTCTACCCCTCCCCTGCTCGCGCTCTGTCTCTCAAAAATAAACATACATTAAAAAAAAATTTTTTTTAACTGAAGGGCTAGACACCTATTTAACTTATATTTTATTCTTACTAAAAAGTTCACTCTCTACTATTTGAAATCTCAATTAATGAATTGATTTCAAAAAACTCAAAGCTGAACTGTTACAGAAAGTGCAATGATCCTTACCATGACCTCATATTAACTTTTGAAAAAAAAAAAAAAATGCTTGCAGAAAGATGTACGCTTTTCAAGAATAAAAACATCTTACTGGATAATCCAGCAAAGATTGGTTGAAAACCTCCCAGGAAAGCTACAGAATGGTCTTCTGTACCATATGGGAGGCAAGGTCAGGTCACTTTGATAGTCCCTGAGGGGAGAATGCTGGTGACTTCCCAATATTTTTTCTTTCATTCTACCTTAGTAACAAAACTTGGTTTTCATTCTAGGACATTACCATACACACCTTACAAAAAAAAACAAAACAAAAAAACTGTATCTCCCAACCTCCCTTGCAGTAAGGTGCAGCCATAAGACTAAGTTCTAGCCAAGGAAATATTAGTAGAAATGTTATAGGAGACTTCCTGAAAGTCTTCTTTAGCAGGGGAGGAATCATGGGTGGAGCTGTAGCAACCATCTGGGCCACATCCTACAGACAGAAAAGCAAAGAACAGTAAGGATCCTGGGTCTGTGATAACCACGGAGAACAACATCAGCTCTGGACTACCTACTTTCAGGCTTTTTTCCTGAAACACAATAAAAACTCACTCTCGTTTTAGCCGCTTGGTGGGGGAAGAGGGAGGTTCTATTGTATGCAGCTGAATTTAATCCTAAGTGAGCCTTTCCATAGTAAATTATTTTACTGTAATTTACAAACCAAAATGATAGAAATTTGATACGACAGAAACCAAAATCATAGAAATACAGTATTAGCGTAGCAGCTCCTGAATTCCAATATGAAAAAAGTCAAATGTGTGTGTGTGTGTCTGTATATATATATACACCTTCATTTTCACCACGTGAAAAAAGCGGGTAATAATGCCTACATCACAGGGATGCTGTCAGACTCAAATAAAACAGATTGTGCTAACTAGTCTGTAAACAGAGCGTTATATCCATCATTACTATTGCCATTACCACTATACTAGCTGACTGGTTAAGTGTCAGTCACAAAACAAAAAGTATATGAAAGCAATTAAAACAGAAACCTGGGTTTCAAGCCCAAGGAATACTGTGACCCTGTCAAACCTCCTTCACTAACTTTCTTATCTCTTTTACTTTGCAGAAAATACTAGATCAGCAACCTCAGTTTCCTTTTCTAAAGTGGGGGGGGGGGGGGAGGGGCGGGGTGTGGAAGGAGTTGAGTGGTTATAAGGGGGAAAAAAGAGTAACGGTGGTAAAAGGTTGAAAGCAGTTAGGGAATATGACACATTTGAAATAGATAACCCTGTTTTAGCGTTTCACAAACTGTCCAGAGGTAGCCCAGCCATTTTTAAATCGATGCTAGCAATGGTTTACTTCTACAATTTATTCACTCAAAAGAAAAAACTGAATACATGCATATGGCTTCTACAGAGTATGTAGCAACGTATCATTAAAGGGGGGATGCAGTATGAGAGAAGTAAGGGAAGGTGCCCTGATACAAAAAAGGATTTTTTTTTTTTAAACCTGTGCACTCAGGCACAGGCAGTATATTTAAAACAAAAATGGCTTCATCTCTTCCGTTTTTACACTTAAGAATGATTTAACTTCTCCAAAATGTGTCTTGAAGTCTGAAAAAAAGCAAATGAATTCCCTTGTTGAAGCCATCAACGCGCCCGTGAAACCGCTTCTGGGGGCTACTTTAATCCACGGAGACACTGCACGGGAGTCATGTCGCACTGCGTTGTTCAATTCATTCTGTTTTGAAAAGTATTCCATGGTCATGTAACTCCGAGACATGTGCTTGAAGCGATTTTACTCTTTGCCAGACTTCCGCTTTTCAGAATCTTCTAAGAGGAGACCGAAATTAAGAGATGCTTTTTACTAAGTTTCAAAGATACCCACGGGCAGCAAACGAGCCATCCAGGGGTGTCAGAGATGAGCCGACAGGCAGACAGATGCCAAGAGTCTGCGGCACATTTTAAAGGGCTACAGTCAGGATAACAGGAGTGTGAGAGACAAAGTCAGACATCTTGAAGGTTTTTGTTCCCAGAAGGGCTACCAGAGGCACTGCCCTTTTATGTACCCTTCCCCGCTGAACGGCCATATCCAAGCAGCTTTAATTAAGCAGTATGGTCTCTGGGGAATTGGAACTATTCTACCTTTCCTGTTTGAGACATTTCTTTTATAATGGCTGTTTGTGAGTCTGATGTATTGAGGGCTTGCCGGTCTTCTGAGCCGGCAGGAAGAATAAAAACACCGAAATAGCACGATCTCCTGAGAAGGTAATCTGTCTAATGCTAGAGTGAACCAGACCCTTCCATCCCAGATCTAAGCGATGTCTTCCATATCCAAGTTCTCCCAAAAGACAGTACATCCCAAACCCTATAAACTTATTTTCAGGCCATGACTACGCTGTTAATAACATACATGAGTTCAGTGGGACTTACTTTAATCATTTCTGAAACACAGTTTATTTTTAGTAAATATAAAAGTCCCCCACATGGGAAGCTAGAACCATGCCAAAAATTTTCTATGAGGAGATAAAGTCCTATTTATAGACCTATCAGTTGCTCCTTGCTTAGGCTGTAACATAGTTTCCACTTTAAGCCTGATATGACCTCCCCTGACTTCTCTCCTCTCTAATGTTCTTTTCATCCTGAAGTTTCTCACATTTATCTTCACCTTCACAGGGCACTTAAGTTAAGCTACCATGGGGCTGGGGGGTGGGGGCGGGAAGGGAGAAGGAAAGAATCTCCTCTCCCTAAGCCTTCTCCCAGTGGAGGGGTTTCGGTGGGTTTCAGGAACCTAAAACGAGGAAGAAAGGAGTTCTTCAACCGGTGAGCTGCTTGCGAGAGAACCTAATAAATACTTAGTCCACAAGAACACTGCCACACAAGCGAGCCACGCTCCTGACAAGTGGCCCCACAGAGGTCTTCATCTGTGTATGACTTTGCTTCAAGTTTTCCATCTTTTACAAACCCAGCAAGAATAAATGTCAAGGTTTCCAATATGGAGGATGTTGTACTCCACAGCTAACCAGGGAACCAAACGATAAATGTAAGAGATTTATTAACTTTCTCCTAAAGACTGTCTCCTTCAGGGCCCAAGCTGCTGTTGATGTTGTTTTACATCAGCTGCCTGCATCTACACATCCCCACTTAAAATGCTAACTGCCGGACCTCCATCAACGATTTCAGAAGGGTAAGCGCCTTACCCTCATCCAGTGAGCCATGTTCATGGTCTCCTTTCCCTAGCAGTGGCAGGAGCCATACCCCCTCTCACCCTGCCCCTGCCCCTGCCCCACCCCACCCCCTGGACGAGACTGTAAATAAACCCTGTCTTTACTGCTCTGGCAAACCCTCACCCCTTTGATCTCTGAACCCCAGTAAAATCCGTTGTCCCTGGTTCACTTTTTTTTTTTTTTACAACCTTAAGTATATAACTGCCTTTTGTTAATTTTATGTCTATAGGTCTTATATCCTGAACGAGACCGCAAGTTCGATTATGAGCTCCTCAAGGGCAAAAGCCGTGTCTTATTCATCTCAGGATCATCCGCGTCATGCCAGGCGGCTGGCACAGAACAGGCACATGGTACTCATTGCTGAAATATTTGTTAGGCTGATCCGGATGGCAGGGGCCACGGAGTAAAGTATACTTCTCTTATGTGAATCTCACTGCACACAACTTAGGAAGGGCCAACCTGACTGCAGTGGCACTGGATCGCAAGCAATTCCTGAAAGGAGGGAGAAGAACACGGCCATGAAGGTGACACCCAGGCACCTCCCACTGGGGGATCTCATCCCCATTCGCGTGTGTTCAAAAACATGGTGAACACAGGATACACCGAATGACAGAGCAAATGACAATATTTCCTCACTCCAAGGAAATTCAACCTGCTTTTTCCATCTACCTGTTTATCACTCATCTTCTCATGCCCACCTCTTCCTGCCCCCTCCAATTCACAGTGAAATCCCCAACTCTCCAGGATCTCCAGGAAAAAGCTCGTGATTTAGCATTTTCACTTATAACAAGAATGGATGGATTTAAATTTCAGTAAAAATAACTCAAAATAAACATCGTTAAAAATTCCCTGATTGTAAAAGTTGGCAAAGACCAAGAAATGCTCCTCTTAAAAAGCCGTTTTCCACTCTGACCTTTATCACGTAAAATGGTACTTCCCTTTTTAACAGAAGACATACGGATTTTCTGGGGTGAGCTGAGGCGTGGACATGGATGATTAAATGAACTCTCAAGCTCATTTTTCGGAGGCAGCATGATACTAAAGAAAGAACTTGGGTTTGTAAGTAGAATCAAATTGCCAAATCACCACTCATGAGCTATGACCTTGAGCAAGGACTCTAACCTAACCTCTCTCAACCTCTGTTTCTTCATCTGTAAATGCAGGGCTATTTATCATGAAAATCAGAAATAACGTACCTAAAACATCTAGTAGGTTAGTGCCCGGCTAAGTAAATTACAATTGTTAATAGATGTGCTTATTGTCATTTTTTTTCTCAGCCCACAATAAAAGACAGAAAATGGAAAGGACTCCTTGACATTTTAGGGCCACTGTTATAATTTCTTTTAAATTGGTACCAACAAAGGGGCGCCTGGGTGACTCAGTTGGTTGGGCAACCGACTTCGGCTCAGGTCATGATCTCACAGTTTGTGAGTTCGAGCCCCGTGTCAAGCTCTGTGCTGATGACTCAGAGCCTGGAGCCTAGTTGGGGTTCTGTATCTCCCCCTCTCTCTACCCCTCCCCTGCTCACGCTGTGTTCTCTGCCTCTCAACAATAAATAAACGTTAAAAAAAAATTAAATTCGTACCAACATAACATCAGTAAGAACTCACCTAAAGAGAGCTATTTTCTCTGTGAATTTCAAAGTAAAATCTGCAGGAAGAGAAACACAGTGTTCCGTTGGGCAAGATGACCCTATTAGAGCCCGTGACTAGGGGAATTTATAGGTGGTATCATGAGAAACAAAGCTCTTCACAGCGGGGGGAGCTTCCAACAAGGGAGGATAGATGTCAGGGATTCCGGGTAGGGGTAAACCCAATATTGCAGTATCTATGTCATAGAAAAGCTTCGAGTAAAGGAATTTGCTTTGTTTTGTTTTGTTTTAACTCTTCCAAATTCCACCCTCCCTTAAATCAGCCATACTGTACTCATCTGACAATGGCAAACAGGAAAGGAAATACCTGCCCTACATGAGGTAAGGGGGATGCTCAGAAAGTGGGAGATGATGGCCAGAAAGGATGAGAACGTTTCTATGTACGAAAGGGGAAAACTGATGGCTGAATCATCTTCTTCTGTGGCTTTCAGGAGATGGCAGGATCGTCTTAGTCACTCACCTTCTCTAGAGACATGGCTGTGAACCGGAAGATAGCAGTGTTTGGTCTTCTACAGGGCAGGGCTAAAAGCCACTAAGGAGTTAAAGCTTCCAGAGCATGAGAATAAAAATGCTGGAAGGAATTCTCAGGCTTTTTTAGCCAGCCCAGTGGAACGGAAGAAAGCCTGGGCATTGGAGCCAGATGGGCCTTCCTAACTTTGACCTTGGGCAAGTCGGACAGCCTCCCTAACCTCCTCTCTTCTCCTCTCTAAAATCGGATGAATGGCATGTGCCCTGCAGAAGGCAAACTGTAGAAAGCAAACTGCTTCACAAGAAGCACGCAATACAGGTTGTTTGTCCTCAAACCTCAGGCTAGCCATATGCAAAACGCCGGCGGCTGGCATATGTCACAAATGTCCGTCCTCTCCCTTTCCTTTCCATCTAACTTAGCAGAAAGGGACTCAAGTCCAAGTAGGGAAAGGAACTTTCCCAAGGTTACACGGCTGGTTACTGGCAGAACTAAGGCTTAAAATCAGCTTTTGCAAGCTGGATGCATCGCACCTTGCCTCATTAGGAACATTCCCTTGGGGACACAGCAAGCTTGGCTTAACGTTAAATGGGCTCAGAGGGTCGACGTAAACTAGAGAACAAGCTAATTGCAAGGTCAGCAGCTCCCTATGGTTTAGACACCCAAGAGTTAAGCCCTCGGCCAGGGCCAAGGCTCCAGAGAGCCTGGGCTGGGCAGACTCCTATGGGAGGAGGCCAGAGAGGCACTGAAATCCACTCCTTGCTGTGATTGGTCGGCTCCCAAAGGGGTGGGGAAGAGGAAAGGGGGAGGAATGTCACCTGATCCCCACGGGGAAACGAGAGCAGGAGCATCTGCTCAGGTTTTCAACTAAATCTGTAAAATATTTCTGAACACTTGACCACCAAACTCAGAAGACTGTAACCTCTGACCTTCACGAACAAGAGAGCACTTGTTCTTTAATGACCAGATTCCTAGTAATACAATCTAGAGGAGCGAGCAAATGCAAAGAGGCAGTTTAATATCGCTCTGGCCCCAAATTAGGAAGGAAGGCTTCTGCTCTAGGTGCTTGAAATCAACACCGCCACCATCCTGCCTGCCCCCTTGCCCTTATGGCGACAGGAACCAGCCTGTTGGCCTCTCTGCTACCATTTTGCTCAAAGTCTGCCATTCCGAAAACATGACAAGACTACACAACCTCATCCCTTCCCCTGAATTTCTCTCCATCCTCTTTAAGAGGAGGCCCTTCCTTTTTAAAAAGGGTATCTTATTGTGAGACGCAACCACTCCGTAATTATGTCAGCACACATGCGCAGGGCAGAGAGAAGGGAGGGTTGGGGGAGAGAGAAACCCAATACCTTGCCAAAGCCATTGGGAAGTCTGCCCAAGTTATTAATCCAGGACGGGGCCACTTAACTGAATTGGTTGAGGCAATGCCCTTCAATCCTGGCTACGTCCTTTCCCCCAGGGGAGAGCACAGGAAGGGCCTATCTCCTCAAAATCTTATGACCCTGACAAGTCTTGATTCCTCAGAACTTCTCTCCCATTTCAAGGGAATACACAAAATACTTCAGCTCTGAGCAGAGAATCAGAGAGCCAACCCCTACCCCCAATATGCTATGGGGACTCCACAGGACTGGTCACTGAAGAGCCAATGAAACCGCATTCCCTGTGTCGTTACCTACAGCCACAACACAACAACTCAATTTTAAGTCCCAGTAACTGACGTGGGGGACGGGGACGTGCACCAAAGTAAAATCAAAGAGAAAGCCTCCTACTGAAGGATGGAAACGGGAGGCCCTTGAAGTCAGTCCAGGGACAAACGTGAGCCTGCCTCATTGAGGCCCCAGGAACCAGGCCAAGGCCCATCCAAAATAACCCGAATGGCTGGGCAGACCCATCCCTCAGGAACTGTGTAGACTAGTAATGACCTGACCCAAAGGGTGAAGATTCCTCAACCTGGAGCCAAAGCAAATCAGCTTCAGGAAGTTGCAGAGGCTCCTTATGTCTCCCCTTTGTTTCTGCTCTACAATCCCAAAGCCAAACTTAATCCAAACTATGCTACGAATGCCCTTTGCTAGCACAGAGGTCTCATTTATAAATCCCAGGGAACAGAAGTGACTCAGCCCTCTTTTACAGGAATGTTCAGCAAATTAACTACTCAAGGAGGTTCTGCGTGGTTATTAAAAACACAGGCTTCAGTGTCAGGCAGGCCTGGGTTTAAATACCTGTTCCACTACTTTCCAGCTCTGTGGAACTCTCCTAAATCTCTCCAAAGCTCGGTTTCTTTATCTGTCAAATATGGCTTCCACGCCTACCTCAAAGGGAAGGCTGCTGAGAATGATGGGGAACTGAGGGGTGTGTGTGTGTGTGTGTGTGTGTGTGTGTGTGTGCATGTACTTAGCACAGGAAGCATTCAATAAACAGTAGCTGTCACTATGAATTATTCTCGAGGACTATAACACAACTTGTCTGAAGAAAAAACACCGCCAGCTGACAAGTGTATTAGCATCCCTGCACCTTACCCCTCAGATCGGAGACTGGTAAACAGCAGGAAAAAGCCAAGGATTACTTCATGACCATCTACTGAGCAACGTGCTGGGTGCCAGGGGAAGAGAGTGAGTGAAGGCCACAACCTCTCCCCGCGAAGGAGTTCACGCTGTGGGGAGGACAGGACCAGGACGGAAAGGACGTGATGAGGAGAAAGGGAAGGACCGCCCGGCTTGTGTTCCGCCGTGAAACGGTTGCTTTTGAGTCTGGTCCCAGCAGTGAGGGTCACGTCGAAGAAATCTATCGGGACCATGGAGGCTGGCGGGGCGCTGGAAAACGGGGTGCATTCTGGAGCTCTGTGCGCCAAGAGTGAGGGGACGGGGAGTGGGGCCACGCGCTGGGGGAGAAGTATCGTGGTCTTTTCGCTTCACACTACACCAGGAACGAATTGCATCGAGCGTGGAGCAGCCATGAGCACACATTTTCAGGCACCACAAGGTCACTGCTTGCAGCGCTGATGCAGCGGCACGTGCATTTTTTAGCAAAGAGGCACGGGGCGCTCGAAGAATGACACTCATTCAATCGAAAACATGAATTCTCACTGAAAACCAGGCACTGGGGAAGGCCAGAAGGGGCTGGGTTCCATCAGCCAGTGGCACCAAACCCAGAAACCAGTGCTCTGGCTCCCTCCTCGCTTACAAATTTTCATCCTCAAGAGCCCAGTCTGTCAAACCGGCACACGCACACCTCAAAGCCCGCGTTGCTGACGGACTGGAGCAGGGCTAGGCCACTCCTTAGTCACGACAGCACACGTCCATCAGGAGACAGATCACACTTGGGGAAAAGCACTGAACTGGCAACGAAGGCTCCAGCCCAGAGACCCAGCTCCGCCACTAGCAAGAGCTCTAAGAACATACGACTACAGCTTTGGGTAGCCCTCTGACCTAGACTCGGTTTTCCCATCCACAGAACCAGGGCGACGGGACGACATCCAGCCCTCACATTCAAGGGGGTCCCGAGGGCCAAGCAGATGCCCCCACCCCGCATTCCTGTCTCGGCATTGTGGCAGACGTGCCACCGAAGAGCCGGGACACTGCGACACGCGATTACAATTCATTCTCTCAACTAGACTGAAAGTTCAGGCCCAGCAAAAAGTCAGCCACAACCGTTCTGGAACACAAACTAGAAGGTGTGGGGACTTGCAGTCCTCCTGGTCCAGATTGTTCATTTTATGAAGGTCAGGACTCTCTGTTCCTTGGACATTAAACCAGGAAAGAGAGCAAAAGAAAGCAACGGGGCAACCATCAAGTCACCTGGCACCTGGAAGGGCACATCGTTTGCTTGCAAGAGGAGCCCTCCAAACGGGACGTTCAGAAGGACAAATAGGAAGGGGCAGCTGCTAGTATTTCTGGCCAACAGATCAGGGCCTGAAAGATGGGTGTTCTCTCCACTGAACAACTCGTACGGTCAGAAATAATCTTGTTGCCAGCACGCAACAAACCGGCAGCTCTTTAGAGAGGGCTCTCTGGGGACCCAGGGCTGCGGCAACCAAGGGAAACGTACCCAGATCAGATCAGCGACGGCCGCTCCGGTTCCACGGGAGGTATTGTGGGGAACAGCGGCACCGGCCAACACACAAGATTTACACAATGAGCTCCCTGAATGCCGCACGTGTCCAGGTCAGACGAGCCGCTGCTCTGCCACGAACAACCCGGGAGGCAGATGCCACGCATCCTATCTCCCCACGCCTTTCGCTGCCACTCCTCAAGAGAGCCTGGGAGGGTGGTTTTTCACGGCAGTTGCCCATTCTCTCCATTTTAAATCCGGAGGAAGAAGTCTTATTTTTTGTCTCCTCCTCTTTACCTTTCCCTTCCCAACATAAACACGCGAAGAAGATGTGGTCTGTCCACACAATGGAATATTACTTAACAACAGAAAAGAACGAGGTACTGATGCAGGCCACATCGTGCAGGAACCCTGGAAACATGCCAAGGGAAAGAAGCCAGACACAATCGGATCACGTTATATGGGATCCATTTTATATGGAACATCCAGAAAAGGCACGTCTGCAGAGACAGACAGTAGAGACGAGTGGTTGCCTAGGGGTGGGGGGGGGGGGGGGGTGCGCAGTAAGGGGGATAGAGCGATTGGGACATGATGGCTTAGGGGTACACAGTTTCTTTTCGGAGTGACGACAGTGCTCTAAGATCGACCTCGGTGATGGCTGCACAACTCTGTGAACGTAACTAAGATGCCACCGAACTGCACACTTGAAATGGATGAAATGCACAGTATCAAATTATATGCAATAAAGCTGTTCTCAAACGCCTCAAAAGAATCACCACCTCCTTTAGGAAGGGAACCGTAATGAGGGGGGTTTAACTCTCTGGCCGCCCCTTGTTTCCAAATGCCAGCCCTGGAGCCTTCCTATCAACTGCTCCTTTTGCACAGGCTGACGCCTTTCCCAAGATAACTGGGCTCGATGGCAGCTCTGCTTGGGGTCTTAAAGTCCACCCCCGCTCTGTCTGGACTTTAGCGTCCTGCCTTCCACATCTAGCTTCCCTGTCCCTGAAAAGGTAGTAAACCTCCCCCACCCCTCCCAGCACACACCGCACACCGCACCCCCCCCTCACCCCCTCCCACCCCCGCAGGGGCAGCCGTGGCTCACGAATGACCTGTAACACCACGAAAAGGAATGAAGATAAATGATAACGGGGAAGCACAGGTTTGGGAACTGCAACAAATCTGGGCTCCGAGCAAAGTGCGTGACCACGTGACTCTGCCTCGCTCTCAGTTTCCACTTCTGCAAAATGGAGAAACACTACCTAATGCGTTTAATGCACACGGTGGTGATAAAAGTTAAATGGGAAAATCTATGTAAATGATTCATATGATGCCTGGCTCACAGAAGGCACTCAATAAATAATAACTGTTATTTATAGAAGTCTTATGCCCAGTTTTTTCATGCTGTCCTCCAGCAGGTCAGCCTATCAAAAAGGCGGCAAAAAAGGCAGGCCTTTGGTGCCATCAAATTGTTTGTCATCTTTCTCACTTTGCTAACCCATCTCACACACAGATCCGTAGTCCATTCCTAATCCTTCTGAATTTTTTACTTCAATTTTTTTTCCCTTTTTTTTGGACTCACTTTAACTTCAAACCTCAGGCTCAGTATTGCCCCTTCAGCTCTATGCTCTCTCCTCAGCCATAATTTGTATTTACTGCCTTCCTTGTAATATGGTAAGCCACTCGCAGCACAGCACCCGGTATCCCACTCCTCCTAAAAGCCTAACTACCACGGCATCAAAACAACTTCAGATGAACCTCAGAAAAAATTAGGATGGAAACTTAAAATGGAACCCTAGGCAGCCATGAAAAATGTTGCTATAAAAATAGCTAATGGCAGGGTGCCTGGGTGGCTCAGTCAGTTAAGCATCCAATGCTTGATTTTGCCTCGGGTCATGATCTCACGGTTCATGAGTTCGAGCCCCGTGTCAGGCTCCATGTTGATCGTACAGAACCTGCTTAGGATTGTCTCTCTCTCTCTCTCTCTCTCTCTCTCTCTCTCTCTCTGCCCCCTACCCCCCAAAATAAATAAATAAACTTAAAAAATAGCTATTGGCATGAAAAGATATTTACAACAGAGTGGGAAGGAGCTGGAAGCATCCTACAAAGTCTGTACAGCATGATGACATTTTGTAAGGAATTTTACAATGTGTGTAGATGCAAATACTGCACAGAAACCAGAGTAGACCAACAAACGACGAAAAGATAAAGTTACATATATTAAGACGATTTTTATTTTATTCTTTTGGCCTACTGGATCTTCTCAATTTTCCTTGACGAATGTGTATTACTTTTAAGAAAAAGATTTTAGGATTTTTTTTTTAATGAATTTAAACAATACAGTGCCTCTTCACTATTTTCTTTGCAGACACGGTAGCATGGCTCTGGTCAGACCAGGACTCACATCCCTAATCTACCACTTATTATATATACGAAACCTTTAGCCTTGGTGTTCTCATGTGGAAAATGACGATGATGAAGAACACTCTAGCAGTCTTCAGGGAGTCTCAGGCCGTGGTTCTCAGCTTCAGCGTGCATCAGAGATACCTGGAGAGCCTGTCGAACCAGAAGGCTGGGTCCCCTCCCCAGACTTTCCACTTTGGTAGGTCTGAGGGAGGGGGCAGACCACGAATCTGAGGAAGTTCCCAGGTGATGCTGATGCTGCTGGTCTGGAAAACCACAGGACAAAGTCTCCTTTCAATATGCCACACAGATCCTGAGTGCTCCTGCAGGACTACCTGTTCCCCAGAGACTGAATTACATTAGAACCTGAGACTGCACATCCACCCAAAAGCCCACACTTCTACAACTCGAGTGAATTCGCTCCGAGACATGGAAGGAACTGGTTTTCCACTTAAGGCGAAAATAAATAATTATTATGACTGCATGTAAAATACCTGACTTTAGCAGGGGACAAACGTCCGAGACGGTGGGCACAGACAAAAGACGCTGCGAGAAACAGATGCACAGTGAGTCCACTGCACGCTGCCCCGTGCCTGCCTGGGGAGCAGAGCAGAGCCCAGCCTGGGTCACAAAGCACTTGCTTTGCTCTGGGTGCCCTCTGTTGACAAAAACAGACATAGCCACTTGCTCTGCTGCTCTGTCCCTTTTTTCCTCCCACCCCAGGAGAGCCAAGAGCCCTTCAAGTGTGACTCAGGTTCGGAGGGGAAAAGGTTTCCAGTTATGAATTTTTTCCTAAGCCCCTACATAGTCAGGATGTTCTTCTTCCGACGTCCCCAGTCCCCCTCACTTTGCATCTGCAGCTTATCTCCAAACAGGTTAACTAGCTCAGGTCGGCAGAACAGGAAGTGATGGTAACGTAGGTGGAATTTAAATCACGGTTGCCTTTCACTTCAGAAATGGCTAGCATTAGCACAGCGGGAATAAACTGCTTTGGTAAATACTCCCTGATACAATGTGAAACCCTGCACAATGTGTAATAATTTTAAAAGTATATATACTGACTGTTGAAGTTTCTATACATGAAAACTGTCTAGTAGCACCTTCCAGACAACTAAAAGTAGAATGAGGGGCGCCTGGGTGGCTCAGTCAGTTAAGCATCCAACTTCGGCTCAGGTCATGATCTCACAGTTCGTGGGTTCGAGCCCCACTTCGGGCTCTGTGCAGACAGCTCAGAGCCTGGAACCTGCTTCGGATTCTGTGTCTCCCTCTCTCTCTCCCCCTCGCCCCCTCACGTTCTGTCTCTCTCAAAAATAAATAAACATTAAAAAAAAAAAAAAAAAAAAAGGTGGAATCAGAGCATGTCAGAGTAGGCCAAGAGCTCAGATATCATGGTCTCCAATTTCCTCATTTATACGGGGAAACCGAAGGCCCAAAGAAGTAAAGTGACATATCCAAAGTCAAAGTTAGTGAAAAGCCAGTTTCCTGATTTCCTCATGACTCATGGTCTTCCCACTATACTGTGGTCTTTATTCAGAAACTTTTTCACGCAGGCATTACCAACAGGACGACAGCTGCTTAATTTTAGCCACGTGGTAGAGGATAAAGAAAGTAGTGAGCATGGAACAATTCCTGACAGGAGTGGGAGAGGAAAAAAAATCCTACCTTTTTCGACTGCAAAATTAAGCCTTTTCTGGTATCAATACTTCCTTACTAGCAATCAGTTTTAAATGAAAGTATTCCCACTGGGTCAAAAACTGCACTTACTATCAACAAGCAGTTGTCTAAATAAGGAGTCGGCAAGCTATGGTCCATGGGCCAAATCCAGCCTGTCACTCGTTTTTGTATCACCCGCATACAGACCATGACTTACGCGGTCTTTACATTTTTTAAATGGCGGGGGACAAACAAATCAGAAGCAGCGTATTTCAGGACGTGGAAATTACATGAAATTCAGAGCCCACAAATAAAGTTTTATTAGAACACGGCCCCATTCGTTCATTTACATGCTATCTATGGCTGCACACAAGCTACAGCAACAGAGCTGAATGGCTGCAACAGAGGCCCCAACACCCACAACATTTGCTCTCGGATCCTTCGCAAAAACCGTGTGTCCACCCTTGTTCTAAAGTACTGACGAATGTCGTCACTGGGTCGAGGACGAAGCCCTGCGCCGTCAGTTGCTGGGGGCCCGGCCTCAGGGGCGAGCTCCCCACCCCCTCTGGCAGGCGCCCCACACAGCGTGAGGGCTGATACTCCCTGACACCCAGAGCTCTCCTCCAGAGACGCCGAGGGGGCCCCGTGCCAGGCTCCAGCATGGTTTTTAGTTAATATCCGTCAGCAATCCTACCCATGTTACAAATGAGGACCCAAGCCTGAGAGAGATGAAACAGCAGGCACAAACTAAAACTGTGAGCCCAGATCTGCCGGACGCTAAGGTTCTTTGATTATTCCCCAGTGGTTTTCAAACCGGGTTCCAGCCAGCCGAGGGGCCTCGGGGCCAGAGGAAGCCCAGAGGGCGGGGCTCCACGTCCTCCAAATCTTTTCTAGGAGGACCACGCCACTTCCATTTTTCCTATATTGTGTCCACGTACTTCAGATGAAAAAGACTTTGCGGCTACAAAGTATAGTCTGAAGGTCAGCGCACCTCTTCCAAATAAAAGCTATGCTCTTCTCTCTCTGCCACTTATTACCACCTTTGGCAAATCTCTCACGACACGGGGCACCTTAATTCCCTCATCTGCCAATGGGGATTAAGATCCGGCCTCCTCCCCCCCCTCCCCGTCCCCACACGTCCAAGATCAAATGAAAATGGACAGGAAAGTGATCTGTAAAGGATACAGGACTATAGAAATATAATACAAATTATCACCCCCTCAGTATAGGGCTGGGGAGGGGAACCAGTAGGGAAATAATACCATTTCTACTGACTAAAGAAAAACCAAACTTGCAAGTAAAATGTGAAAAACAACAACAAAAACCCCCAAACATCCAATGAAAAGTAAATAAGGAAAATATCTCAGTGGAAATAACATAAACTTTTCAATCTAACACATTTAGATTTAAAACCCAACTTTACTCATTATCAGCTACAAAGCCTTGGACAATGACTTAAATCTCTTTGAGCCTTGGCTTCCTCACCTGCAAATGGGAGGAATAAAATAAAACTTGCTAAATGCTTCATACAGGGCTTGACACATAGTCAAAGTTCGATTCATGCTAGCTCTCTCTTCCTGGGAACCCTCACTTGTTATTCTAAAATTAAGACACACCTGCTAGAATTAATGCATGGGCTCCCCATACCAGGAAGGAAATAACAGAATTCAGGAACTCAAAGCATCTTTAGCTTAGATGATTCTATGATCCACCTGATATCACAAAGCTTCGAGAGGACAGGCTGAAAGTACTCTAAGGAACAATGAAAAATCCTAAGAATAAAAGATACACAAAGTTCTACTAATTCAATAAGGATGTTTATTGAGTGGTTTAAGAGCTCTGTATGGCTCCACAAAACGGCAGATTTACATTTAAGATCCACTTGACCAAAACCATTAAACTTGTAAGAGGCACTCTCCTGCTCAGGAGAGGTAGATCAGATATCTACCTTCTTGAGTATTAATTTTTTATATAGCTCTGGCAAGGCAAAGGTAAAAAGCCTAATGAAAGCCCGAACAAAGTTTTTTTTTAATCTTCCACAGGAAAAAGTCCCAACAGAGTAGTCTCTACAGTTCAAGAAGGCGAAAGTTTACTGTTTAATTTATCCCTTTACCAAATTCCTACTGAGTACTTACTTTGAGCAAAGTATTTGAGAATATCAAGAAGTAAGACAGGGTGCCTGGGTGACTCGGTTAAGCGGGCAGCTCTTGATCTCAGCTCAGGTCATGATCTCAACAGTTCATGGGATCAAATCCCACACCAGGCTCTGCACTGACAGCACAGAGCCTGTTTGGGATTCTCTTTCTCTCTCTCTCTCTCTGCCCCTCCCCTGCTCACTTGCTTGCTCGCTCTCTCTCTCTCTCTCTCAAAATAAATAAATAAACAATTAAAAAAAAAAAGTGCTCTTCCCATAAGTGGCCTGAGGTGATCTCTGAAAATAATTTGCTATTCACTTGACCCAGAAAACTCGACAAAATCATGCAAGTTAAGAGGTGCAAATCTCCGTGTTCACTTTAAGAACACACATGAAGCGACCCAGGCCATCAAGGGTGTGCATATCCGAAAAGCCACCAAATACCTGAAAGACGTCACTTTGCAGAAGCAATACGTGCCATTCTGTCGCTACAATGGTGGAGTTGGTAGGTGTGCCCAAGGCCAAACAGTGGGGCTGGACACAAGGTCGCTGGCCCAAAAAGACTGCTGAATTTCTATTGCACCTGCTTAAAAATGCAGAGAGTAATGCTGAACGTGAGGGTTTAGATGCAGAGGCTCTGGTCTTTGAGCACATCCAGGTGAACAAAGTCCCCAAGATGAGGCAGAGAACTTGCAGGGCTCATGGCTGGATTAATCCGCCATACGTGAGCTCTCCCTGCCACACTGAGATGATCCTTACAGAAAAGGAGCAGAGTGGTCCTAAACCAGAAGAGGAAGTTGCACAGAAGAAAAAGATATCCCAGAAGAAACAGAAGGGGGAAAAAGGAGTAAATTCTGCATAAAATAAATGCAAATAAAAGTAAGTAAATAAATAAACGAATAATTTTTTTAAAAAGAAGTATGACAGGATCCTTATTCTCACAGAACATTATGGGTCATCATAAAATAATAGGCAGTGATAAAATGCTATTACAAAGTGGAAATAACATGGCTTGGGAGCTCAGAGGACATTAAAAATCTGTTCCCAAATAAATGCATCATGCAAGACTTAAAGGACGAGACAGCCTTTGGAGTGGGACTTAAATAGTGGTAAAGGGGTGCATCTGGGTGGCTCAGTAGGTTTAGCGTCCAACTCTTGATTTCGGTTCAGGTCATGATCCTAGAGTTGTGGGATCAAGCCCTGAATCGGGCTCTGCACTGAGCGTGGAGCCTGCTTAAGATTCTCTTTCCCTCCCTCTCCCTTTCTCTCTCTCTCTCTCTGTCTCTCTCTCTTAATCTCTCTCTCAGGGCACCTGGGTGGCTCAGTCAGTTAAGCATCCACCTACTGACTTTGGCTCAGGTCATGATCTCACCTTCGTGAGTTCAAGCCCCCCACTGGACTCTGTGCTGATGGCACAGAGCCTGCTTGGGATTCTGTCTCCCTCTCTCTCTGCCCCTCTCCCCTTGCTCTCTATCTCTCTCTCAAAATAAATAAAAATAAACTTAGAAAAAAAAAAAGATTCTCTTTCTCCCTCTGCCCCTCTCTCCAACTCACGCATGTGTGCACTCGCTCTCTTATAAAAATAATTTTTTTAACTTAAAAAATTAAAAAACAAATGGTGGCAAAGGGTGGTATTTCAACACATTAAATGCCATAAGTAAAGAAATTGGAATTAAAACCCACATCTGATTTCAAAGCTACACTACTCCATCCCATAGTGTGGCTAAAACACAGAATACCTTACCCAACATAGAAAGAAAAAGACTGGGGCCCAATCACGGTATTCACTTAACAGTATCCCCTGAAGGGTTCTCAACAGATAAAAGCTAAACAGAATAATGCTACCCAGTGAGATGAGAGCTGTGCCTTTGTTTAAGTGTATGATTACCCAGAATTTACTGAAATTTTCTGGTGGCACAAAATTTTCTAACACAAAGATCTTAGTTCCCCCGCCTTTCTAAATCAACCCTAAATCAGCTCAGCATAATGGCATAAGCTGATGCTATCAAGAAAATAAAAATATTTAATCTATAACTGAAACACATAACCATACTGGCCACCAACTATGGGGGCTTTTGCTTTATCTTATATGTAACTAGTTGGTTTCATTCTAAACCATCTGCCACGGGTTATCTGTTGAAGAACGAAGGGTTGAGGGGCTCTACCATGTTTCTTCTTTTTTTTTTTTTAATTTTTTCAAATGTTTTATTTATTTTTGAGACAGAGACAGAGCATGAGCAGGGGAGGGGCAGAGAGAGAGGGAGACACAGCATCCAAAGCAGGCTCCAGGCTCTGAGCTGTCAGCACAGAGCCTGACGCGGGCCTTGAGCTCACGAACCGCGAGATCATGACCTGAGCCGAAGTCAGTTGCCTAACCGACTGACCCACCCAGGCACCCCAATGTTTCTTAAAAGTAACTCACAAAATGGTAGCCAACTGTGGCTGTGAGACTATCTGCTGCTTATGCTTACTAACTACTTGGCTGCTCTAAACAACCCTAAAGAGACGAATTACCTGGTTTTGAAAACCACTAACAAAGGAATTTATAAATAGTTCCAGTGATTCATAATCCTTCATTCTTTTTGAAGGCCATATTAAACTTCTCATTACAACACAGATCAATTGCCTACATACAAAGTATTAGGCCAATCTACTGGAAAGCCAAGCAGAGAAGTTATAATCCCTCCATCTGCAAAATAATAAGGATCTGGGTCAAGAGATCCAAACGGTTCTGACAGCCTAAAATCACAGCAAGCTCAAAATGAGTCCAAACAGGCAAACCATGACTGCCAGGATGTGACAAAGAAACCATGTACAGAAGAGGGGTGAGAAGACAGCCAGCCACCATTTCCCCGCTCCCTGCTCACATCACTCATCCATCCACAGATCCAGAGCAGTATGGCTGGACTCAGAGGTAGGAAGTTACGTGATAAAAAGTCCCACTATTTCCACAAGGAAGCAGGATACGCCAACAACCACAAAATCAGACCCAGCAGAGCCCAGGGATGAGAAAAGACTTTCTAGCCTACGTGGAAAACAGAAGGTATAGGCAGTGAAACATCACATCAACCAGTAAGTCGCTCTTGACCTAGGAAATTTTTTAAAATGTAATGCTTACAAAAGTAAGTACTACCCTCCTCACTTCCACTGATGAGGACACTGAGCCTTGGAGAAGTTAAATACTTTGCTCAGTCTTCACCAAACTTCCCAAACTCCCTTGATTCGAAACTTACAGAAATGCTCAGGCAGATGGCGTGCTCGAGGAGCTCAAACGATTAGAGGCGATAAGAAAAGGTTTCATACGTCCCAGTTAAATTATGACCAGGGATCTTGAAGGATACTTAGGAGTCTGCTGGGAACAGGAGAAATATTGCAAGTAAAAGGCACTAGGAAGAAATAAATATCCAGGACCGAGACGTGAAGGACTCTGAAGAGCCATGCAGCATGGAAGAGATATGTGCAAGGGGCAAAGAGCGAGCACGATGGCTGTAGAGAGCCGTGGACGTCGGCGCAGTCTGGCCAGATTCCGTTCCAGTCATGACAGTCTGAGAACGGACCCCCTCTTTCTACTGATGCTGCCAAGATCCATAATGAGTTAGGTAAACAAACTTATGCAGGCTTCACTCCCCTCACACAGGCGTATTATTCTTGGAAGTAAGGTAAAGCTATGTTCCTGAGGTAGAAATTTCAAATCTACAGCCAGAATTCATTTTACATGGTGAATTAAAAAAAAAAAAAAAAAAAAAAAAAAAGGAGAGAGAAAGACTTAAATCAGAGACTGTAGGAACTAAATATTCCCTTATAAAAGCTTCCCTAAGGCCTCCTTCCCATAAAACTAATGAGAAAAATGATTTAATGACCCTATTACATGCCAGGAAATTTATGTACGTTATCTCTGATCCTGCAACAACCTTTCACAGTAGATACCAGTCCTATATTATAGATGAAGAAACTGAGGCTCACAGAAGGAAAAAAACCTGCCCAAAGTCACGGAGCCTGCAATGGCGGAGCTGATAGTTAAACCCAAAGCCAGGATGCAGTCTGCGCATGCGCGCGTGTGTGTATGTCTATGCGTATGTATCCGGAGGAATTTCCACGAACCAGCCTTACACAGATGCGACGGCGTCTTGGTTAAAGAAGGAAAAAAAAGGCCAATGAACATGGCCGATCCTTCAGCGTATCACGTCCCTCCGGACATGCAGAAAGCAGCATAACCGCTTGTCACCACACAAAGAGCTTTCTTGCCCAAACATGCCTGCCACCAAAAATCTGGAGAAGGCTATGTTAGCCAAACACAAAGCCCCTGTAAACCTGCCAGTCCTCCTTGGAGCCATCACCAGGCCTGAACAAAGACAGTCAAGTGCCTGTTTCCACCGTCTCTTTCCTAAGAGAGCTACATAGAGTTTATCCAAATTTAGCAAATAAGGTTGAAAACAGTTTTGCTTTACTGGGGGGGAGGGGAAAGAGTTGTCTTGCAAAATCTCACAAAGAACTTGTATCCAAAATATATAAAGAACTCTTACAACTTGTTAAGAGAATAAATGAACCAAATAAAAAGTAGGCAAGAGACTTGAACACATATCTCAACAAAGAAGACATAACGAATGGCTATAAGCAAACGAGAAGGTAACTCTACATCTTTCAGTATTAGGAAATACAAATCAAAACCACAACGAGCTACCAATGCATACTCAGTATAATCAAAAAGGTAGATAAAATCAAGCCACTTTGGAAAACAGTGTAGTAGTTTCTTCAAGTGAAGCATGAGCTTACTTACCACAAAACCCAGCGACTCCACTCCTAGAAATGTGCCCAAGAGAAACTGAAACATATGTCCACACAAAGACTTCCATGCAAATGTTCATAACAGCATTATCCATAATCACCAAACTGAAAACAATCCAAATACCCATCACCTGGTAAATGGACTGACAAAATGCAGTCCATCCATACAAAACAATACTATTTAGCAACTAAAGGGAATGATATAGTGATACACACTACAACATGGGTGAACCTCAAAAACATTATGCTAAGTGACAGAAGTCACACACAGAAGACCAGATAGGGGCGCCTGGGTGGCTCAGTCGGTTGAGCGTCCGACTTCATCTCAGGTCATGATCTCACAGCTCATGAGTTTGAGCCCCGCATCGGGCTCTGTGCTGACAGCTCGGAGCCTGGAGCCTGAAGCCTGCTTCGGATTCTGTGTCTCCCCCTCTCTCTGCCCCTAAGCCACTCGCATCCTGTCTCTGTCAAAAATAAACATTAAAAAAAATGTTTTTAATAAACATTTAAATTTTTTTTTAAATAAGATCATATATACATCATATGATTCCATGTACATGAAATGTCCAGAAAGGATAGAGTCAGAGAGCAGATCAGCGGTTGCCTGGGACTGAGGTGAGAGTGGGACTAACTGCAAAAAAAATTTAGGAAAATTTGGGGGCAGGGGGGATATGGCAACATTCTATAACCATACTATGGCCGTGATGGCATAGCTCTACAAACTGTATAAGACCCTTGAATAAGTATGTTTACATTGAATTACTTTTATGGTATGGAAATTATATCTCAATAGTGTTTTCTAAGTTCTTACTCAATATATATGTATATATATTTTCTATACACATGTATGTATATATTTGGTAACTCCAGGGGAAATGGAAAAGTATTTATGAAAGGGAATATAATCATGTTTTATGATTTGGCTATATTTAGTCACAATAATGTAATTATTATGTAACCATAAATCGGGAATAAACACTGATTTTTCTAAATGACCTTATTAGAAGGAAGGAGACCATGTCTAAAAAACTGTTAATATCTCCTCTCCAACAGCAGGCAGCCAAAATATGGTGTCTAAAATTGGTAAATCAAGAAAGAGCAGAATAAGCATGTTATTTAGACACCTGGCAGTCAGCAGCAGACGAAGTGAAATGGTCTTTCCCAGAAGGAAAAAATCTTATGAACTACGTGCAGAATGAAATGATCTAAAATGCAAGAGTAAGTCTGAAGCTGATTACATGGTTCAAGAAAAATGCTAGAACACCAGATGCTGCAGCATTTCCCAGCCCTTCCTCCACTAGAGGGTGTAAGGCAACATCGCAGAAGGCCCTAATCACCGATGGGCAACCTGATGTCAGATATTGGGGAGAAGCAACCATTTTATAATGTACCTCGCATGAAGGCTGACAGTGGGGTTCTGTACAACCTAGCAGAAAGGGAAAAAAAGCGATTTCGGATGTAATTGAAGAGCAAAGCAGAAGTATTTTTCATCAGAAGGGGGGCCAGTAAGAAAATATTATAGGTTGTGAGATACAGAAGGGGTATGAAACAATTTACTTCTAAACCAGTCATTTTAACCCAGTCTCCAGCTGGGGCGGGGGCAGGGGGCCGGGGGAGTAAAATTTCTCATTCAACAAATAAGTCCTAGTTAGAACTGATATTAAAGACAGCAAATAATAAAGCCATTGCCTAGAGAGTTCTAAGGCTGCTTTTTTTGTGGCTCCTCCTAAGATTCAATTCTTCACAGCAGCCAGAATATTGTTTTTAAAAATGTATAATGAATCACGTCACTTCCCTGCCTAAAACCTTTCAAAATCGTCAACATTAAACAAGATAATTTTAATTTATGCATTCAACAAATATTTATTGATCTCCTCCTACATATCAGGCTCTGCTCTAAGCAAAGTCACAGCTTGCACAGCACATTTTAGTGGGAGAGATACACAATAAAGTATGCGCACTACATAATTTCAGATGATGGCGACAGATCTGAAGAAGGTCAGGTTGTATATCTGGGTATCTTCAGGCGAGTATAGTCAGGAAAGACTTCCCCGAGGAGTAAATTTTGTACCTGTGGCCTGAATGAGAAGACAGTGAGCATCTGGGCGAAGAGTACTGCGTGTCTGAAGGTAGAGGAGACAGTGGCTCCACACTGAAGCCGGAATCAAGCTTGTTCAAGAATGCCCGGCGAGGCCAAGGCCAAGTGTACATAAGAGAGCTTCAGGAGACGGAACCACAGAGGCAGGCAGTGGGCTCACGTAAGAACACTCCCTCTAGCCATACAGTGAGATGTCACTCAACCCAAAATGGAATGCAGTACTAACACGTGCTACAACATGGATGAACCTTGAAAACATTATGCTCAGTGAAAGAAGCAAGTCACAAAAGACCAGATGTTATATGATTCCATTTCTGTGAAATATCCAGAACAGGCAAATCCACAGAGACAGAAAGCAGATGAGTGGTTACAGGGGGATGGGGCATAGAGAAGTGACTGCTAAAGTATATGGAGTTCTTTAAGGTTGCATTTTTTTTTAATGTTTATTTATCTTAGAGAGAGAGAGAGAGAGAGAGAGACAGAGAGACAGAGAGACAGAGCACAAGCAGGGGAGGGGCAGAGAGAGAGGGAGACACAGAATGCGCAGCAGGCTCCAGGCTCTGAGCTGTCAGCAGAGCCGGATGCAGGGCTTGAACTCATGAACCGCGAGATCACGAACTGAGCCGAAGTCGGACACTTAACCGACTGAGCCGCCCAGGTGCCCCTAAGGTTGCATTTTTAAGGACAACAATCATGAGAATTTTGTTTTTCAAAACTACAGACTGCAATCTATTAGCGGGCCCAGGAAATCAATTTTGCTCAATTGCTGGTCACAACCAACAATTTTTTTAATGGAATGGAAAAGAACGGAAAATGCTTACAGTACAGTAAGGGTAAGTACTATTTGGAAGACTAACTCTAAGTTACATTTGTGTGTCCGTGTGTGTGTGCGCGCGCATGCACGCACGTGCTGGGTCATGATGTAAAAAGTACTGCTTTACTAGTGGTTCCTGTCTTGAAGCTTCAAAGCAGCACCAAGCTAGAATTTGAACACTCTCCCCATGTCCTCTGTTCCAATTCTTCCCAAAGGAGGAAGAGCAGCACCATTTCTTTGCATGAAAACAAATGAGTATGACAGAAAATGTGTTTGCTATCATCCATGGCTCCCAATCAATACCTAAAAGCCCTGAAAGTTCATTTATAAAAACCTCTACTAAAATAAAGTTCATCCCGGGGATAAAAGGAAGAAAAGGAAAAGTCATTAAATTCTTAAGAAAGAAAATGCTTTTGAAAAATAAATCCCCTAGGTCATTTTTAATCTATCCTCTAAATTAAAAGTATGGCTGCCACTCCCAATTGAAATCTCTAACGGTCAAAGTCACATCTTTGAACATCTCCTTTGATACTCCCCCTTTGTTTCTGTGAATCACCTGAACATGTCCACACAGTGGCTTTTCAACAGAATTTTAGAAAATCAAAGGAAAATAATTTTAGCAAGCCACTGGCTAGCATTTTAAAAATAAAGAGCCGAACACCATGACATTAATTTTTTCTTTATATTTACAAAATACTATATAAATACAAAAAGACAAACTGTGGACCAGAAGCTATTTTAGCAAATAAGACAGGAAGAAAACTTGACAGAAATAAATTACTCAAGGGACCTCCAAGTCACATGAAGCCTTTTCATGAGGCTCCATTCCCTAATGATTCCATAATATCTTGTCACACTAGCAAGAGAACATCCCCATTCAGAGAAGAGAAAACACTGACAGAAGAACACAAAAGGGAAACAAAAGACATGGAGGCTGAAAATCCAGGGTTCAAGTCCATTTCTGCCACCTCCCCTCTATGTGACACTGGGAAATCCATTTAAAAATCTCTGCACCGGGGGTTGCCTGGGTGGCTCGCTCAGTTAAGCTTCTGACTCTTGACCTTGGCTCAGGTCATGATCTCACATCATGATCTCACGATTATGAGATCAAGCCCATGACGGGCTCCCCACTGAGCAGAGAGGCTGGCTTGGGATCCTCTCTCTCTTGGGCCACCTGGGTGGCTCAGCTGGTTAAGCGTCAGTCTTAGGCTCAGGTCATAATTTCACAGTTCACAGGTTCAAGCCACACCATGGGCTCTGCACTCACAATGCAGAGCCTGCTTGGGATCCTCTGTCTCCCTCTGTCTCTACCCCTCCCCCGCTCACATGCTTGGTCTCGCTCTCAAGATAAAAAAACTTAAAAAAAAAAAAAAAGGTACTCCCTCTCCCTGCCCTTCTCCCACACATGCACAAGCACATGCTCGCTCGCTCGCTCGCTCTCAAAAAGTAAAAATACAAAAAATAATTTTTAATCTCTCCACTGGTTTTCTTATCTGTAGAGATAATAAAACCCAACCTACCTAGCAGAGCTATTGTGAAGACCAAAACTCAGCAAACATGGAAGCACACTGCAAAGTACTTTACAACGTTAGTTTTTTTAACATATTAATACTGTCACTTCCATACCCGACTCAACACCTAAACCCAACCAAGAGTCTGTTCCCTCTCTCACCTCAAAAGCGAATGATAAGGTTTCGCTCCTGCGCGGGCTACATGTGAGACAATGCACTGTGCCATAATCTCAAACCCCGATCACATCAGTTAAGAGGACATTGGCTAGGGGCGCCTGGGTGGCTCAGTCGGATGAGCGCCTGACTTCGGCTCAGGTCACGATCTCGTGGTTGAGAGTTCGAGCCCTGCGGCGGGCCCTGTGCTGACAGCCTGGAGCCTGCTTCCGATGCTGTGTCTCCCTCTCCCTCTGCCCCTCCCCCAATGCTCTGTCTCACTCTGTCGCAAAAATACATACAAACATTAAAAAAAATTTTTTTTTAAAAAGAGGACATTTGCCAGAGTTCTTAATTTTTTCTTAAGTTTATTTATTTTGAGAGAGAGACAGAAAGACACAGAGCGAGCACACCAGTGGGGGAGGGACAGAGAGAGCGAGAGAGACAGAGAGCGAGAGCGAGCGAGAGAGAGAGAGAGAGAGAGAGAGAGAGAGAATCCCAAGCAGGCCCTGAGCTGTCAGCACGGAGCCCGACACAGGGCTCGATCTCACAAACCGTGGGATCATGACCTGAGCCGAGATCAAGAGTCGGACGCTAAGCCACCCGAGCCACCCAAGTGCCCTTATGGTTCTTGAATTACAGCTGAGGTGGCTACACACCTCCGCTCATCCCAGTTTGCACGGGGCTGTTTCAACATAAGCATCACGTTTCACTCTCGAGAGTGTCCGAGCTAGAATGGCAACTTATACGGTCACCCTGATGTAGCAGATGTAAAGTTGTGGCACCAAGTGATGGTGAGGGGATGGACTCGGGACTCGCACTGTGCTCTCCGGGAGTTCCCTGAAAGCTGTCCTAAATAAATGAACAATGTCAGCAAAAACAGTGAGCTTGCTGTGTAGAACTGAGGCCCTCTCTAATCAGATTGCTATTCCTAAGCCCCTCCTATCCATAAACCCTGGAGCTAACACACACAAATATTCTCTCATTTAAAAATACCGCAAACCCACAAAATATTCCAGACCGAACCAATACTCAAATAAGCATCTGCGCATATACCTAAACCACAAAGAAACAGCTACGAATGTAAACCACTGTATAGTATCATCAACCCAAACTGCACGGCTCGGATGAGACACTCAGTCAGACTTTCTGAGCTGGTTTTCAGTTTGCAAATCTGGACAATGTCTGTCTCCTCCACTCCCACACGGAGCTCGTTAGCAAGCACAGTGAAGTGCTCGGGAGAGCTCTATGAGCACAGCGGACTGTCACCCCATAAAACTTGCTAACTGACTGGGAAAGAAGGCTGAGGGAACGGCACATAAGAAAGCACAACCTCTACGAGCTGGCGGGTGGTTTTTCCCCTCCTCCCCTCCACAGGTTTCCAATTCAAATGTGTTGGCGGGAGCTTACGTAACAGGATGAAAAGGACCACTGAACAGTGGTATATTGGTATACTTAGTGTTAAGGAAGCCAGGGGTAATAATCCTTAAGCAGGGATCATGGATTCCTAGATCTGTGGTTGAGCTCCAAGAGGCCTACGAAGCCCCCAGACGACAAACGAGGTACAGGCGTGAGCAGGTGCTCGTGCACACGACCACATTCTTGCCTGTGTGAGTCAGTGATTCCCCAGCACAGAGGAAAGGGCCCTCACAAAGAGAAGAAAATTTCAGTTCTTTTGCAGCTACTACCTTGTATGGTTTTCTCGGAGAAGTCACTTTACCTCTGGGTACCTCAGTTTCCCGCCTCTGTTTTATCTACTTCAAAAGGTAGCCGTGAGGACGAGGGGGGAAAACACAGATGACCGTGCTCTAGGAAGATCAGGATTGTAACTGTCTCTTTTAAAATCACCATGAGATGCGTACAAATCCTGTCTGGGGACGATTCCTATCTGTTTAGAAAGGAACAGCAAGAGAATAAGGAAGGCAAATAAAGACACACAGTTAAAATTCACCTTCACTCCCCCCCCCCACCCCCACCCTGGATTTGCCGAGCCAGACCAGTCTGGGGAGATGTAAAGATCCCAAGTGCGGTTTCTGCCCAGCTCAGGCCGCTCAGTGACCAGCGTTGCACACTGATACATGTCCCCCAAATCGCAGTGCACAAAGTGAGAGTTCACAAGGTTAGGCGCATTAATTAGCGGGACTCATTTGGATTCTGTATTCATCAAATACAACAAGCAGCCATTCAATATTTGCCTGTTTGCACTGCTCTAAGATCTCTAATTCAAAGATCCAGTCAGAGAACAAAATAAAGCCCAAGAAAATAAGCTAATATAAACCTGTCACCATCGGAATGTGCCTGAAAGTAAATTAGCAGCTTTAAACCTTGGCAAAAGGGTCTGCACAGGCCTACAGCAGAGACAGTATTGAGTGATAAATGCACAGGTTACAGAAGTGTGTCCCTACCGCAAGAGAAAGGAAAAATAAAGTAGTTCCAAGCAACAAGACTACTTCTACGCTTTAACAAATTCCTCTTAATTCCTTTTGCTTAGTTTTTTATTGATCTGTAATCCTCACAGGAAGAACACAGCATTATACAGTACCTTTCAGATCCTTTTAAACTCAGTACGTCTATTCCCATGCTTTACTTCAATTAGTCTTACCTTCCTACATCTAAAATAAGCCGACATCCAGGGGTGCCTGGGTGGCTCAGTTGGTTGGGCGTCCGACTTCGGCTCAGGTCATGACCTCGCAGTTTGTGGGTTCGAGCCCCGCATCGGGCTCTGGGCTGACACCTTGGAGCCTGGAGCCTGCCTTGGGATTGTGTCTCCCTCTCTATCTCTGTGCCTTCCCTGCTTATGCTCTGTCTCTCTCTCTCAAAACTAAACATTAAAAAAAATAAAATAAATCTATATCCAAAATAAGCAACATTTTATAAATAAGTAAACATATGCGTTGATATGCAAGGGTAGACAGAGACTGACCGTGATCCTTTGTATTTGAAGGGTCCTAGGTGAAAAGTACAGGATGAAACGGAACGTGTCACTACTTTTAAAGTAGCCCACAGGACTGCAGTTCTCGACAGTGGCTGCAAAGCAGCATCGCCTGTAGGTATTTCTAAATAGGTGAACGACTAAATGCACTTTTAGACCCTGGTTACAGAGTCTCTGGGGGCTAGATCTCTAGGCAGTAGTACCTTCCCTGATATGTGACCAAGCTCTAGAACTACCATCAAAGGGCATAAAGTTCACAGCTTGTTACAAGAGCTCCAGAGCAGACCCAAACCAGAAAGAAAAAATCCTCTGACTTTAGATTTGAGGGGCGGCTGGGGGGGCTCACTCGGCTGAACGTCAGATTCATGATTTTGGCTCAGGTCATGATCCCAGAGACACGGGACTGAGCCCCACGGCAGGCTCTGCACTGAGCATGGAGCCTGCTGAAGATTCTTTCTCTGCCTCCCTCTGCCCCTCTCCCCCATTCGCGCACTCTCTCTCTCAAAATAATATGAACAAAAAATAAAATAAATGAAAAAAAAAAAAAAGATTTGAAGTAAACGACTGTATCTTTTTAACAAAAGCTTCCCTAGGGACAAACTTCGATCCCAACAGTGACGATCCCCCTGGGAGATAAACACAGAGATGAACAACATCTTCCCTCCCCCTGTTCCTCCCCACCCTAACTGGGGCCAGTCAGTCTGACACCAACCCAGCACCCAAAGTGCAAGAACGGGGCAAATACTCGGAATACTGAAGGCCACTCAATAGATGACCACTGATTATGGTGCCAACCTAGTTTTCAAGATCAGCTCCAGGGGCTCCGATGAGATTCAATTAATTTCTGGAAACAGGAACTACGTCAACCCTTTAGTTTAACACTCTGATGATACAATGTCCCTTGGACAAGCCTAAAACTGGGGGCTTTTTTGGACAACCCTATGAGGAAGTTGGATAGACATTCAAAGATAATCACTAGGGGTAACCTTTCAAATCTCCTGGAGAATATCAATATGCCCAAACAGCAAGGAGGCAAATTTCAAAAAAAAAAAAAAAAAAAAAAATTTTTTTTAATGTTTATTTATTTTGAGAGGGAGTGTGTGCAACCAAGTGGGGGAGGGGCAGAGAGACAGGGAGAGAGAGAGAATCCCAAGCAGGCTCTGCACTGTCAGCGCGCAGAGTCCAATGCAGGGCTTGATCCCATGAACCATGAGATCCTGACCTGAGCCAATATCAAGAGTCAGACACTTAACCGACTGAGCCACCCAGGCGCTCCGAGGAGTAAATTTCAGAGGGTAGGTACCTCAGGCCACACCATTTCTCTGAGGCAGCAGTTACCTGTTCTTCTACCCTAACTCATCTTCAGCCCCACCTGCCCAAGGTTTCAAACAGCAGAAGGACAAGGAAGGCATTTTATACGTTCACCTAAACCGCCCAGAGGGCGTCTCATAGGAAGCAGTGCTGCTCTAACCCACACTAGGGCCTGGGCTTTTTTCCAATCATGCTCCCAATGTAACAAAGAAAGGCAGCAGAAACTTCCCTCTCTCAAGCTAGTCTTCCTGATTAAAACCATAAGGTTGAATTCCCCCAGGAAGGAGAATGGAATTTTTTGTTGCAGATTATTGCAAGGACTCAAAAAAATCTGTGCAGGCAGGAGCTAAGTGGCAGAGAATTAAGAGACAAGTCCAGCACTTAGAATTATGAAACACCAAGAAAACCAGGTTACAAAATTATTCTAACAGCCTGGAGAAGAGAAAACAAAAGCGGTTATGTCTGTGCGTGCCTGGTTTTTTTCCCCCATAACACCCACAATTTCAGAAACGTGATTACAATTCTTTTAGGATTAAGACATGTATTTTATTTGTATCTTTAAATGTAAATGCACTGCTGAAACTAACCACGTCACTCTCCAAAATACTTTCTGGAAATGCTCTCTACCAGAGCATCCTTAGAACGAACACACACACATACACACACCCCATCTGACACAGCAGATACCAACCTGGCTGTCCCGTGCTGGGAATCCATGATAACCTGGAGTCAGAGGCTCGTTCTAAGAGAAAAAGAAGAAAATCAAGTATAAGACAAAAGGAAATGTTAAGGAGCATCAAATCATCCAAACTGATCAAATATAAATCCCTGCAACAGTCCTTAAGATGTTCTATCACTATATTCCACTCTAACTGTACCCCTGCCAGCAGCCTCTACAACGGCAAAAACGAAACCAAGCAAACATAGTATTTGCTTCAAAACACCATTCATAAACTCTATTTTCCTCGTTCAGCTAATTGTTTCCTTTTCAGTGTACCTCAAACGGGGAGCCAACTGAGATCTGGGGCAAATCAACTCCTAACTGTGAGACTTTAGCATCCCTGGCCCTTAACCACTAAAAGCCACCGGCAATCCTGAACACTAGGGACAACCAAAAACATTCACATATTTCCAGAAGTCTCCTGGCTCAACAGTACCACCCCTACTGAGAACTACGTCTTGGTCTGGAAGTTTTAGCCACACCCCCCTGTCAATATGCATTCCTTCAGTTCTTTGAAACCTACATGAAATCCCTTCCTCTATCACCCTCTATGACCCTAGAGACCCGAGTGACTCCGAACATGTATAAATTAAAATGCACTGAGGCTATTTGTACAATTTCCTTTTCATATGACATATGCCTTAATCAGATTTTTGTAACAGTATACCATAGTGAGTGTCTCATCTTCACATTAACCACTAAATCAAAATCCTGAAGGGCAAGAATGACAGTCAATAAAAGCTATGCAAACCCTATTAGTATAAGGTGATATGATCTGAGCACTCATTCATGGCTTGACCCATTCAATGATTCAGTCAACATGTACTGAACACCTAATATTTTTCAAGTACTGTTAAATGACTGATAGTCATCAGTAAGAAAGGTAAGGGACACAAGGCCCTTGTCTTTAAGTGAACTTTTAAATGGGAAGAGATACACGTGCCCATAAAAGTGTAAATGAGAATATGCTTTTGTAATTTTTTTCAACGTGCTCAACACCGCTCCCCGGAAGACGCTCATCCTCTTCTTCCATCCATTTATATTTTCATTCAGACTAGCAGATTAACAAGGTAAGAATTTTCACGGATGGGACGTTCACATATGGCAAGAGAGCGCTTTCCAACCAATGGTACATCTGCTGTGATTATATCCTTACCTTTGGTTATCAAATACCCGCCCTGTTTTCAAAAACATGAAAGCAAGGAGCCAACATAAGCCCACTGCAGAGACACCTTGTGTGTTCATCGTGGTTTCCCTGCAATCTAGCACAGCGTCTAACACGTGGTGGGCACACAAAACGATGCAGAAATACATACATGGAGCTCAACAAGCAGAAGTTATTTTGCCATCCATCACTGATTCAATCATAGACAATCCAAGTTCTCCTTTTTGATTCCTTAGTCTCTGTTCTGGATGTTTATAAATGAAGTCTCCGCAGAGAAAGCACATCAAAGATAACAGCCTTGAAAAATTATAGGTACCAAAACAATCCCGAGGAAGAGTAAAGCAGAAGGATTCATGTTTCTGGATTTCAAAGCTTCCTGCAAAGCTACAGTCATCAACATAGTGTGATACTGGCCTAAGGAATAGACATACAGATCAATGGGCTACAACTGAGAGTCCAGAATCAAACCCTTAAAACTATAATCAACTGATTTTTTAAGAGGATGCCAAGAAAATCGAAGCAAGAAAGAACACTCTTCAACAAATGGTGAAACAAATGGATACCCACATATCAAAGAATGAAGTTAGAACGCTATCTCATCCCATACAGAAAATTAACTCAAAACAGATCACACACCTAAAACCACAAAACTCTTAGAAGAAAACACAGAAATAAGTCTTCACGATTTCTCGTTAGGCAACAGCTTCTTCAGTATGACACCAAAAACACCCGTGACAAAGGACAAACAGATAAATTGGGCTTCAACAAAATTAAAAATTTCTGGGGCTCAAAGGACACCATCAATTCTGGGAACCTCCCGCCTAACATAGTGATTATAATTAATAATACCGTATTATATACTTGAGAGTTGCAGGGCGGCTGCGTGGCTCAGCTGGTGAAGCGTCCAACTCTTGGTTTTGGCTCGTGTCACGATCTCACAGTTTGTGAGAGATGGAGCCCTGCATTGGCTCCGTGCTGGCAGCGGGGATCCCGCTTGGGATATTCTCTCTCCCTCTCGCTCTCTGCCCCTCCCCCACTCAATACAACTAAACTTTAAAAAAGAAAAAGAAGGGGTGCCTGGGTGGGCTCAGCCGGTTAAGCGTCCGACTTCAGCACACATCGTGATCTCACGGTTTGTGAATTTGAGCCCAGCATCGGGCTCTGTGCTGACCGTGCAGAGCCTGCTTCAAAGTTTCTGTCTCCCTCTCTCTCTGCCCCTCCCCGCCCTCTCAAAAGTAAATAAACATTAAAAGGGCGGGGGGCGGGGGGGGGGGGGCGCCCGGGTGGCTCAGTCGGTTGAGTGTCCGACTTCGGCTCAGGTCATGATCTCATGGTTCGTGGGTTCAAGCTCTGCATCAGGCTCTGTGCTGACAGCTCGGAGCCTTCAGCCTGCTTCAGAGTCTGTCTCCGGTTCTCTCTGCCCCTCCCCCACTTGTGCTCGGTCTGTCTCTAAAATAAATAAACAAAAAAAAAAAAAAAAAAAAAAAAAGCTCCTAAAAAAACAGATCTTAAATGTTCTCACCATAAAAAACAAATGGCAATTCTGTGACATGAGGCTGGTGTTAGCCAACACTGTGCTGGCAGTCACTTCCCAATACATAAATGTACCAAATCAAAACCTTGTACACCTTCAACTTATACGTGGTTATGGGTCAACTATACTTCAATAAAGTGAGGGGGGACTCCACCAAGTAAATGAAAAGACAACTCACAGAATGGGAGAAAATACGGCAAGTCATACGTCTGATAAGAGGCCTGTATTCAGAATACATACAGAACTCTTAAAAAGACAACCCAAACTTTAAAATGGGGAAAGAATGGGGCGCCTGGGTGGCTCAGTCGGTTCAGCGTCCAACTTCGGCTCAGGTCCTGATCTCACGGTTCATGAGTTCGAGCCCCGCGTCAGGCTCTGTGCTGACAGCTCGGATTCTGTGTCTCCCTTTCTCTCTGCTCCTCCCCTGTTCACGCTCTGTCTCTCTCTCTCTCTCTCTCAAAAATAAATAAACATTAAAAAAAAAAAGCTATAAAAATAAAACGGAGGATTTCCATAGGAAGTTCTCCAAAGATGTACAAACGGCCAGTAGGTACATGAAAAGATGCTCAATATCTTTAGTCGTTAGTGAAATGCAAATCAAAACCGTAATGAGAAAATACTTCACACCCGTTACGGGAACAAGATAAACTTTAGTGAGGATGTGGAGAAACTGGAATCTCATACACTGCTGGCAGGAAGGTAAAATGGTACAGGCACTTTGGAAACAGGCCCGCAGTTCCTCCAAATGTTAAAACAGAGTTACCATATGATCCGGCAACTCCACTTGGGGTAAGAAAGAAAACTGAAAACACATATCCACGTAAAACCTTGTTCAGAAATGTACGAAGCAGCTTTATTCCATAATCGCCAAAAAGTCGAAACAATCCAAATGTTCACCAGTTGCTGAATGCGTAAGTAAAGTATGATACATTCATAACAATGTTACTGGGCAATACAAAGGAATGAAGTGCTGAGACAAACAGGTAATCTTGAAAACACCATGCTAAGTGGGGGGGGGGGGGGGGGGGAAACAGACAAAGGCAGCAAATTGTATGACTCCATTCATATGAAATATCCAGCATGGGCAAATCCATAAAGAAAAGAGATTAGCAGCTCTAGGGGATAAAAGGGCAGAAAGGGGAATGAGTGGTAACAGGTACTGGGTTTGTCTATGGTAGTGACAATGTTCTTGAATTAGTGATGACAGACGCACAACTTGATGATTATACTAAAAACTGCCACAACACTAAAAACTACTAAAATCAATTTAAAAGGGTGAGATTTATGGTCTGCAAATTCTTTTTTATATTTTTTTTAGCATGTATCTATTTTTTTGAGAGAGAGAGAAACAGTGCAAGTGGGTTAGGGGCAGAGAGAGAGGGAGACACAGAATCTGAAGCAGGCTCCAGGCTCTGAGCCTGACACGGGGCTCAAACTCACGAACTGTGACATCATGACCTGAGCCAAAGTCGGACACTTAACTGACTGAGCCACCCAGGTGCCCCTTTTTTTTTTTTTAATTTTAGAGAGTGTGAGAGTGGGGAAGGGGTCAGGTGGGTGGTGGGGGGAGGGGTAGAGAGAGAAAGAGAATGAATGAATGAAATCTTAAGCAGACTCCACACTCAGCATAGAACCCAATGCAGGGCTCAATCCCAGCATCCTGGGATCATGACCTGACCCAAAATCAGGAGTTGGACCTTCAACCACCTGAGCCACCCAGGAGCCCCATGGTCTGTGAGTTCTATGTCAATCAACCTGTTATTTAATAATAGTAATAACAGGCAATCTAGCTACTTTCACACTAATTTTTACAGGGGAGACATACAGCTTAGACTGTGACAAAAAGAACAGGGCTCTTCTGAAATCTACAAGTGCCTTATTTGTTCTAGATTCTATAATTCAATTCGACATCATTCCCTATAAATATTAACAGTGATGATGATAAAGGTGATGATAACTGCTAGATATTGAACATTAAATCCAGGTATAGTCTCAGGATGGAAGGGAAGAGGAAGAGAAAACAACAAAGAGGAGGAGATAATAAAGCATAGGTACTAAGTGGGAAAAAACTATCAACCCAGGTCTGCTGGATTCCAAAGCCCCTGTTATTTCCATTTCATCAACTTCTCTTTTGTAATAACCACTCCACAATATTTAAGAAAGCAATGGAAGGGTGCCTGGGTGGCTCAGTCAGTTGAGTGCCTGACTCTAGATTTCAGCTCAGGTAACAATGTCAATGTGGGATTGAGCCTCATGTCTCATTCCATGTGCTGACAGCAAGGAGCCTGCTTGGGATTCTCTCTCCCTCTCTCTCTGCCCCTCCCCTGCTCATGCTGCCCTCTCTCTCCCTCAAAATAAATGAGTAAACTAAAAAAAAAAAAAAAAAAAAAGATAATAATGGAAAACACCAATAAGCAAAATTAACATTCATCACTCCCAGAGAATATCCCACATATAAACTCTATTCTTGAGTTCAGCAATGCAGAGAATTTTTTATAAGGAAAAAAAGTCACATTCCTAGAAGCCGGTATTGTCAGAAACTTTAACAGCAAAAGGGCGCCTGGGTGGCTTAGCTGGCTGAGCGTCGGACTCCTGATTTCAGCTCAGGTCTGGATCTCTGGTCAAGCCCCATGGTGGACTCCAGGCTGCCAAGCCTGCTTGGGATTCTTTCTCTCCCTCTCTCTGCCCCTCCCCTGCGCACACGTACTCTCTCTCTACCTCTCTCAAAATAAGTAACAAAAAAAAGAAAAGAAACTTTAACAGCAAAGACAAATATAATACATTGCACAGATATATGTCAGAGGAAATGGATTCACTCCTTCGCCGGCCTCTCAGCAAGGTCAGGCTCTTCTCTCCCCCATCTCTCAGATCAGGCTCCTTGGAACTCACCAGCTCTCAGAAACTCTGTCTCTCTGAAAGTGGCCTACACTTAATGACAAAGGCTCGCTCACCTTTCTAACTTTATCATGTACAAATCTGTCCCTCCAAAATGCATTAACTTTGCATATTGTTTAATTTATAAAAATGGATCTTATTGTACGCATTCTTCAGCAATTTCCTTTTTTTGCTCGAAACCATGAGATTCAACTCCCCTTATGAACAGTTACTGTATTTCACTAACGGGGACTACTGTTTGGTACCCTATCTTATTTACGACTATGCCGCAATTTATGGACCAGCCTTACTTTCCTGTTAATAGATTTTTAAGCTGTTTCCAGTTATGCTTTCTGTTTGCACTCACAAACCATGCTGTCTATGAACGTTCTTTTGGATTTGACGTATAATTTTTCACTCCTGAGACTGGCAAAAATGAACATGAAAACATCACGAGTTAGCAAGAAGAAGAGTAAATAGGCACCTTCACATCTAATAGTAAGAACAGAAGTATATTGAGACCACTGCTTTGGAGAGCAATTTGACAATAATCATTAAAATGCTAAATGCACATACCTTCCTGTAATTTCACATCTCTGACCTGTGCAGCCACTCTAGATAATCACTTGCACACGTGCTCAAAGAATCGTGTGCAAAGACTTTCAACGCGGTGCTGTTTCTCACAGTGAAAAACTGGAAAGAACCTCAGTCTCCGTTAATAATGAGAAACTAATGCTATTCTATTATTTCGACACCCCTGTGCAAGCTTTTAAAAAGATAAAACCTCTATGAACTATCTCAAGTCATACTAAATGACAGCAGAATAGCGTGCTGTTTTTTTAAAGAGGTATTTCTACAGGAGTGCCTGAGTGGCTCAGTTGGTTAAGCATCCGACTTGGGCTCAGGTCATGATCTCATGGTTTGTGGGTTAGGGCCCCGCGTCGGGCTCTGTGCTGACAGCTCAGATTCTGTGTCTCCCTCTCTCTCTTTCCCTGCCCCTCTCACACTTTGTCTCTTTCTCCCTCTCTCTCTCTCAAAAATAAATATTAAAAAAAAAAAAACATTTTAAGAGGTATTTCTACATGCATATTAGAAAGTAAATAAATGCACAGAGGTTACCTCTAGGGAGAAGAGTATGATCTGTGGAAGGCTGAAAGGGCATGCTTTATCTGAATTGTTTCAATTTGACGAAATGTAAAATCCACATATTGCTTGGAACATTATAAAGAACTAAAAAAAGTCACCATTGCCAGTGTTCCGTAGTGCTTTATAACTTCCAAAAACACCTTCATATAATCTTATTTAGTCCTCATGATGCAGAAAATAGGTTTTATGACCCTCATTTTACAGATAACAAAACTGAATCTCAGAAAGATTAAGTGATTTGCTTGAGGCCAAACAGCTAATGACAGTGGCTGAGGCACCTTCACACTTACACCTTAACTCTGTACCCAGTACCTCTGCTGCCTCGTGACCATAGTAAAGAACACTCCTCTGGCCCTGGGACAATGTTGACAGTCCAAGATGTGCAGATCTGAGTTCTTAATCAGTGTGAAAATAATAACTGATACTTAAAGTAGACATGGAATTACAAGGCTGGCTAATGGAACGGACAGGCTAGAAATCGGACGTGTTAAACTCCAAGAGAACAGGCTTCAGCAGCTATGCGTGGGCCTACATAAGCAAACGTTCTGGCCGAGCAAGACCGGAAGAGTTCAAAACGGACTCTGCGTAGGCACAGAGGCTGCTCAAAAATAAGAAGAAGATATAAGAAATAAAATACAAACCACAAGAATCCTTAGTGACTAGAGGTCAGCAAGTAAACCTGTTTAGAAGCTTCTGGTTAGCAGGCCTGTAACAGAAGGCTCCTTAAGTAATGGTCAAATAAAGAACTGCAGTGGATCACGCGTGTAGAGTGGACACCGAGAGAAGAAAAACAGCAGCTGACTTTTGTATTCTTTCACAGGTGGCTTAGAAGCTCCCACATGCACCTATGTTTGAAAAATCCACTTAAGCCAAAGAATCAATCCTTCCTTTATTCAGTATGAGTGATTGAACAATCACCTTATGACAAGCACAGCGTTGGTATCCTTGCCTTGAGGAGCTCAAACTCATAATAATTACAAGAGAATGTGACTGATCCCATAACCAACAACAGTCAGGCCTCCAGAAGATCTTCTAGAACAGTGTGTGTGGGAATGGGGGGGGGGGGGGGGGGAGGGTGCTCACTGGAGGACCACACCTCAGCACCGTGACTGACCGATGCATGCTTAAAAGACACAGTATTTCAGGGGCGCCTGGGTGACTCAGTCGGTTGAGCTTCCAACTCCGGCTCAGGTCATGATCTCACGGTCCATGAGTTCGAGCCCCGCGTCGGGCTCTGTGCTGACAGCTCAGAGCCTGGAGTCTGCTTCCAATTCTGTGTCTCCCTCTCTCTCTGCCCCTCCCCATTCATGCTCTGTCTCCCTCTGTCTCAAAAATAAACTAAAAAAAAAAAAAATTTTTTTAAAAAAACATTTCTTTTTTCTAAAAGACACCATATCTGCTTTTTTCTTTTTTGAAAAGCAAAAGGTACTGTTTCCTTAAGCATTTACTTTTATTTTTCAGAAACAGAAGAAGAGCACAGGGAAGAGAGTCAGAGGAGAGAGAGAGAATCCCAAGCAGACTCCACACTCGGCGTGGAACCCAACACAGGGCTTGATCCACAACCATGGGTTCATGACCTGAGCAGAAACCAAGAGTCGGACACTCAACCAACTGAGCCACCCAGGTGCCCTTCCTTAAGCATTTTTAAAATACAGTTAAAAAAGAAGTGTTAGGAGAAATTAACAACACTGAAGATCAAAAAAATCCCTACATTCATACAGAAATATAGTAGTGATAGAATACTTTAGCCATAACCTCTAAACAACGGAATGATCCATGAAATATTAACAGGAGCCTATGAAGGACACCCTCTACCAAACTTCCCTGGTTTCACCTACTTAACAGATTGTGTGTTCAACATCCAGAGATGTATTACAAGGGTATTTCTCATTGGCTTCTATCACTGATGAGGACTGTCTAGAGGCAGGGTGTAGAAAACCGGAAATGCACAATGAAGTTACATCAAGCAATAATTAAAAAAAAAAAAAATCAAAACGTACCTGGTTGTCTTTCGTGTCTAACAAAATCAAACCCATTTCACCAAATGAAAGAGGAAGAAAAATATTGAGAACGGAACAAAGTAAATTCCTGCCACCAGGCAATCTGGGGAGAGGAAAAGTAAAAAGAAGCGAAGGAAAGAAACAAAGCTGTCCTCTACAAACAAAACTTGGGCAATGCTAACAAGTCCAGATTTTTCACAGACTTATTTGTGGCTGAAAATGAACCTCACATTACCCTATGCACATTTAACAATGGAAGGAAGATTGATTTAAACCATACTGGCTGGAAAAAGTGAGTCGAGTTTCCTAAGATATTTCACTACCTTGTTTTGCAACCAAAGTAACTTGTTTTCCAAGTATGGACATGGGAGGGGAGACCACAGGAACTGAAGACTAGTACCTAAATTCCATATGTTATGGCATGCAAAAACCAATCCCAGTAACAAGAATCTTCGGCTCAGGAAGACAGATTGCTAAGCAATCCCAGGGCATCATTCTGCTTCCATGCCATATAGGATTCAAGGTACCCAGAGACAAGATGAAGACTTAGAAGGGATATGAATCTGGCGGTATCTAACAACACGGTCCCAACATAAATGCAACTGGTAACTGGTAAACCAAGCTTTCATGATCCAGTAACATAAGACATAATTTATTCTACATCCCAGTCAAGACAACTGATGATAGTACTTTGTTATACTCACCACCTCCCACCCCAAACACCGTCTTCTTTTTTTCTTTTCTAAGTTAAAATAAAAATGCCCCAGTGTGAGTAATACGTTCATGCTAAAAGCTGACACAGGGATTTACTGGGTCCTGGCAGCCCACCTTTGGAACACACTAAAACGTCCTCTTTTCAAGAACAACCACAGAGTTCAAAGAGATAACCAATCAAAACCCTTTTCTTACAGCTGAGGAAACTGACACTGCAAGAAAAGTACTCTGCCCACAGTCATTCAACAAAGCAGCCAGCAAAGAGAACCTACAGCCTAGAACCCTGGACTCTCAAATCATGGAAGCTGTTGACGCCTCAGACTCTGCTCACTGCCGCTGTAAGGAGCTCCACTCATGAGCGATAGAGAAAGCATGGACTCGGAGTGAGACAGCCGGCTGTGCCACCTTCTAACGGTGTGACTCTGGCCAAATTCCTTAATCTCTCGGATGTAACACACTGTGAGGGAGTTCCACAAGAATTCCCTCCCCGCCCCCCTGTCTATCAGTCGCAAATGACTCCAGAAATTCAATCAGTCTAAGAGGACTCATTCCTACAAAGTAACAAATTTCCAAATCAACAACAATCGATTTTTCTTAGCTTATGTTAAAGCCAGTTCTTTAAAAATACGTGCCGAATGGCCATCCCGCATCACCTGAAGGTGTTCAAACACGAGGTAACAACTAGTAACGTTATGAATCCATTCCAGCATTCAACGAGAGAAAAATCAATGCGATTAGCTCTAAGGTGACCAAAGCAACTCGGCCTCTTGTGACATATGTATGGATGCTCCACACAATCTAGCAATCCACCCTGCTGGGATCAATTCCTGACTGGCTAACACTCCCAGTTCTTCAATTTCCTTACAAACCCATTCGGTTCTAACTTATTTTTTTTAATTAAAATTCAATCATGATAACCAAATTGTATTTCCAAGTACATACATAATAAATAAAATTCCCCTTCCATCTACTCCTTCCGGTACCAAGGTCTGACATCAGACTATAAATATTCTTCAGCAGTTTCTATTTTTTCCTTTTCTAAAAAATCGTTGTTACATAGAAATAATATAAAATTTGCCATTTCCACCATTTTTAAGTGTACAGTTCTGTGGCGTTAAGTACACGCACACTGTTGTAGAACCTTCACCACTGTCTCCAGAACTGTCTCCAAGTGAAACTCTCTACTCCTTCGATTCCCCATTCTCCCCTTCCCCTGTCCCTGGCAACCCCCATTCTACTTTGTAAAGTCGACGACTCCAGGACCCTCATGTAAGTGGAACCATAACCTTTTGTAACCAGTGTTCAAAAAACCAGTGTTCAGGAAGTTCTGACTTAACCATAATGTATTCAAGGTTCATCCACGCTGTAGCTTAAGTCAGAACTTCCTTCTTTTTAAGGCCAATATTGCATTGTATAGATAGACCCCTTCTGTTTAACTATTCATCTCTTCACGTACACTGGGTGGCTTCCACCTTTTGGCTATAGTGAATAAGGCTACTATGAACATGGGTGTGCAAATATGGAGTCCCTGCTTTCACCCTGCTTTCACTTCTGTGGGTATACATCCAGAAGCAGAATGGCTGGATTATTGGCAATTCTATGTTTAATATTTAAATTATGCCTAGCACTTGTCTTCCAAGTCTGTCATTCATCGTATTACGCTTAGTACTTTACTTTTTTTTTTTTTTTTTTTTTGCTTCCTGATTGGTCTCCTTGTTTGGCATCTCACTTTTTCTTTCACTAGAACTTCTTACTTCATTAGAAGAGGTATCCGTTTCCAAATACTAGGGTGTCTATTAATAACTAGACTCTGTACTGCATCGTGAAAGCCTTCTACACTGTTGTTCTTGGCATCCTGTCACATGTTTGCCAACAGACATTACAAAGTTCTTTGGGAGATAAGGGTTCAAAACTATGCCACCATATGGACCTTGACAAGGAGGCCTAAGACTTATATAATAATATAAAGACAGGAGTACTATGTCGATAGAGAAATGAAACCAAACTGTCACCACTCAATGAAACCAACAACTGTCAAACCAAACTGTCAACCAGTTATTTTTTACCCTTTACTACAAAATTGCCTTACAACCATTTTGTTACGGAGCAAAACTGCTTGTGGCCAAGACACCCACCGTGAAACCACCTAGACCTGTTTTGTTATTATCGTGTTGTAGGAAGGAGTTCTTTAAATATTTTGGATAGTAATCCCTTACTAGATAAATGATTTGTAAATATTTTCTCCCATTTGGGGCTACTTTCCATTCTGTTGATGGTATATATCCTTTGATCCACAGAAGTTTTTCATTTTCCTGAAGTTCAATTTACCTGTTGTTGTTGTTTTTATCTGTACTTTCAGTGTCATATCCAAGATGCCAAATCCAAGGTCAGAAAGATTTACCCCTGTGTTTTTTTCTACGAGTTTTACAGTTTCAGCTCTTGTGTTTAGGTCTTAGATCCATTCTGAGTTAATTTTTGTGTATGGTATAAGTGTCCAAGTTGGTTTTGTTTGTTTGTTTGTTTTGGGTTTTTTTGTTTTGTTTTGTTTTGTTTTTTGCATGTGGCTTACTGACATTTGGGTACCTTAGATCTCTATTTGCCATCTTCTTCCTGGCTTCTGAGCATCTGGAATTAAATATGCGTTCTACCCATATGCTGCTTATCAATTAGTTGACTCCCAGCTCCAAATACATCCTTTTTGCCTGCTCTCTGAAAATGGATCTGAGCCTTTTAAGCAGGTTCCCTTCGACAGCATGCACGGTGCCAAGCTGTGTCAGTAGAGAGCACAGGAAATGCATCTTAGCGGAAAGGGTTTTGCTTCCAGGTCCCAAGGTGCTTTCTCAGCAGTTTCCCACAAGACAAGGACTCTTCCTCCCTTCCAGCTCCTGCAGTGCAAAATAGCAGGCAGCAGCACCTCGCCATCAGCAGCTTCCCCTAGGAACCCCCCCTGGGCTGGTATACGGCACAGGACCTCTGGTAGGACAACTCCCTGTCAACAGCTTTCCTCAAGACCCGCATCCCCCTCTTCCTGAACATTTATCTTACACCACTTCACTTGAAAGAAAAAGCTACATTAGTATCTGGTTTGTGAGCGTCTGTGCTTTATCATTTGTTTTGTGCATCCGTTAGCAACGCGTGTCCAAAGGTACCAAAAACACTTAAGAGAAGTTGTTTTGGGAGGCTAGAAATGTTCAAAAATTTCTCCATATATATTAATAGTAATCGTTTCTTCACTTTACTCCATTTTGGATTACAAAAGGTTTCACAGGAACACTTTACTCTCAGACAGCAGAGAAAACCTGTACCCTAGAAGATAGATTTTGGGCAACTTTTAAAAAGGCAGAGTTCCAACAAGTTCTGCAGGTCTGGCATCACAGGGGAATTACTTCTCTGCCACTCAGAAAGCCACAGCCACGCCCTCTCCAACCAAGTCCAGATCTCAGCCGCTGGGGTAGGGGAGGTAGGCTCTTCCTTTGGTGCCTTATCTCAGCCCCAGGGGTATTGCTATTAGATATTAATTATATCAATATTGTATCAGGAAGTAAAGAAAACTCCAGTAGCAGATGTAATATAATAGCAGGTATAATATAATGTAATAATCATATATACGTAATATATACATGATATATATATGTGATTATTACATTATATTACACTTGCTGTTAGAGTACATCTGCTACTCTTTCGAGTTCTCTTTATTTCCTGATACGGGTGAGCTGAAACAAAACGTTGACAGCTACTTACTATACACAGGGCAGACACTATGCGTAGCGTCTTTACGTTATCAGTGTTCTTTACGTTACCACTTGGTATTCTCATGAAACTCCATAATGTCTCTCTCTATAGTAAGAAAACTGAAGCTCAGAAAACTATGCAATTTGCCTATAGTAATACAAATCCAGGTCTGTCTAACACTAAAGTCCCTGCTGGTTCTCTACTATGGTATTTAGTTTTTTTTTCACAGAACCTAGCAACACTTTTTAAGGAACGAAAACACCTAAGCATAGGAGAAGAATGCAGGCTTGACTGCCATCCTTAGAAAGGGCAGCTTGCGAGGTTGGTCTTGGTCGGCGTCCGAGAACTTAGATTTCATTCTGGGAGGGTTCTGTCCCCAGAACTGATAAGAGCGGCCCACCGTGCCTGAATTCTGCAAACAATACGGTTTATGCTGCACATTTCCTTCGGAAAAGTCTGGATTTGTGGTATGTAGTAGGCAGAGGTCCTCTGTGAACAACCCTTCCCACTTACCCTCAAAGAAGAAAAATCTCAGCGCTATGTCTCCAATAAGCTTCCCTGATAGACGACACTGTCACAACTTGCTGCTGGAGGAAGCAAAGCGCATCCTGTGTGACTCCCCTGGGAGAGAACTCTTGGAAGCTTGAGGCTGATTTCTTCTGGACTTCACCCCCAGGCGCTCTTTCCCACTGCTGGTTCTGCTTTGCACTTTCTTTTTTTTTTTTTTTTTTTTTTCAACTTTTTTTTTTTTTTTTTTTTTTTTTAATTTATTTTTGGGACAGAGAGAGACAGAGCATGAACGGGGGAGGGGCAGAGAGAGAGGGAGACACAGAATCGGAAACAGGCTCCAGGCTCCGAGCCATCAGCCCAGAGCCTGACGCGGGGCTCGAACTCACGGACCGTGAGATCGTGACCTGGCTGAAGTCGGACGCTTAACCGACTGCGCCACCCAGGCGCCCCTGCTTTGCACTTTCAATGTTATAATTCACAGCCATGACAGTGAACATGAGCCACGTATGTGAACTACATGTGGAGTTCTGTACATGCCAGTGAATCGCTGGCCCTAGGATAGTCTTGGGGAAATCCAGCACAACCTATGCCACGCCAAGCATTTTATTAAATACAGAGGACGCAAAGTTGAATAGGTCCTTTGCCTTCAAGGAATTTCAAGTCTATTTAAATTTCCCTTCTTTCACTTCTCCAATCTTCACTTCTTAGTCTGCTACCACTTAAAATAGATTAGATACATTTCCCTACGCTAAATTTCATTCTCAGCGCTGAAGTGATGTTAAATATTTAATAAGTCCGTCAGGCAAAATCTGAGATACAAAGCTCTAATAAACTCAAAGGCCACACATATTTTCTCTTTACTTTCCCCCATCTTATTGTGTTCCTCATTAAAAATAAATTGACAAACCGACCCTTGTACACTGCTGGTGGGAATATAAAATGGTTCAGCTGCTGCAGAAAACAGTTCGGTGGTTCCTCAAAAAGTTAAATATAGAATTACCATATGGCCCAGCAATTCCACTCCTAGGTATATTCCCCAAAGAACCAAAAACAGATAAACAAATGCTTATACACACGTTCATCAAAGTGCTATGCACAACAGCTAAAAGGCAGGAACAACACAAATGTGCATCAACTAAAGAGCAGATAAGCAAATTGTGGCAATATGTATACAAAGGAATATTCAGCTATAAAGAAAAACAGAGTACTGATACATGCAACAATATGGATGAACCTTGAAAACATTATGCTAAATGAGAGAAGCCAGATACAAAAAGTCACATAATGTATGATTCCATTTATATGAAATATGCAGAACAGTAAATTCATAGAGGCAGAAAGCAGACCGGTGATTGTCAGAGGCCGAAGAGAAGGGAAAATGGAGGGTGACTGCTGAGTGGGTGTGGGGTTCTTTTTGGGGGTGATGAAAATGTTCGGAAACGGATAGGAGTGGTTGCTGCACAACACCGTGAACGTAATAAATACCACCAAATTGTTCATTTGAAAAGGTTGAATTTTAGGTGAATTTCAACTCAATTAAAAAAAAAAAAAACTTTTTTTGAGCAATGCAGTATACAATATAGCACAAATAAAGAAAACCAACCTTCCTGGTGTCATCTGAATGGATACTTAGAGCTTGAAATAAAATCATCTGCGACTTATAACAGATATGAGTGCTGTATCTCACCATATAGCCTAGAAAGCTGTCTGAAGACTTCAAATGGTTCTAAGCAAAGATACAGACACTGATATAGTAGAGTATGTATTTATCTTCTTCAAAAACCCTAAAAGATAAAATGTTTCCTACTTACATAATTTTGTATATTATTTTGGATATGCATGAATAAAATTAACATCTTAAAGACATTTGCCTCTTTCGTCAACATCCCTAAAAGTTTATATATTTAGGTTAGCCCATCCTTTCGATGGGGAAACAGCATAAAGCCTGATATTCAGGGTTTCCTTATATGCAGTCATATATCAGCACACACACCTTTTTCTTCTTAAGTCTAAAAGGATATATCCCAAAATATTCAGTGATTGTCTCTCAGTGTCGAGTTTCGATTTACAATGATACACACTACTTTTCTTTTGCCTATCTGCATTTTCTAATTTTTCAACAATGAACATGTATTATTTTTACTTAATCATCAAAAAAATGGAAACAACTGTACCTCTCAAGGATGCTGTGGAAATTAAATGAGATAATACATACTGAGTCCTTAACACAGTATTCAGGATATTACAAGTATTCAATAAATGTTAGGTAGCATGGGTGTGATTATGTTTATGTTTTTGTAAGTATTCCTCAGGATACATGTCTTTCATTATCTATGACAAAAGCATTCACCTAATCTAGGCCTGGATCACCTGAGTCAAGCCTAAATTACCGTAATAATAGTTCTTTGGCTCATCCAGCAGCCGCCATCCACCTCTTCCCAATTTTCTTACCAAGGAAGGCCAGGTTTAATTTCATAAAACATCGCCCATATCACTCCCATGCTAATGGCCCTTCACTGCTTCCATGTTCAAGCTCCTAACACCCTAAATCTGGCCTTACCGGTCATTCCTTTTTCCTCCCCATTTATTTATTTCTTCAACAAACATTTATTAAGGGATTTTCATGGGTCTTGTACCATGGTAGAAATAGAAAGACAAATAGGTCACTAATTCTTCTCTTAAGGAACTCCTGGTCCAGTAAGAGAGAGAGGCATGTAAATAAATACGGCATGAATCATGCAATAAAATGTTAAGGCCCAGAGGGAACAAGTGTACTTGGTGTGATAATGGAGTGAGAAAGGCATGAAGAAATCACAAGGGGAACTCACAGAAGGCAAGATGTAAATGGGGTTTACAGAGAATTACTGCAAACAGCTATCTCCAGGTATCAACTTTACTCAACTTACTTCACACCTTAGGGTGTTCTCCCACATCAATTCAACCTAAGTAAAATCTAGCAAAGTCCAACTCCCTTCACAAGGCAATCCCTGTAACTCTAGCTCAGTACGTTTTCAAGCTCTGGGTCAAGACCCATTCGTGACATATTTAAGAGATCTCAACCATTATATATTAAGAAAAAAAAAAAGGTAGGGTGGCAATTCTCAAACTTTTTGGTCTTAGGATCTCTTTACTTTCTTAAAAAATTATGAAAGCTTCCAAAGAACTTTTGTTTATGTGGGCTATAAATTGGTATTTGCCTATTAAAAATTAAAACAGTAATTTTTAGAAAATTTGTCAATCCATTTTAAAATACCAATGATAAACATTATGTTACCATGAAAATATTTTATGAAAATGAACCACATTTTATAAAACAAAAACAAAATTTAGTAAGAACAGTTGCACTGTCCTACATTTTTGCAAATACCTTTCACGTCCAACTTAACAGAAGATGGCTAGAATCTCCTATCTGCTTCTGCATTCAATGTCATGATAGGTTATTTTGGTTGAAATATAAGAAGAAAATCTGGCCTTCCATAGATATGTATTTGGAAAAGGCAGGACTATTATAATAGTCTTCTTCATTCTCTATTATATCAAAATCCATTGGTCTGTCTTGCATTTTGAATGAATTTCTACCTATCGTGATTATTTAACGTTATGCATGGTTCATTTATAAAATGCTGGTTCATTAAATTATAAGATTTTCTATATGTTGACATATCCCATTATGTAACACCAAAAAAATTTACATTCACTAATATCACCATCAGTATCATCAGAATACGTCTAAGTACTAGAGCTATCAAGCCCACTGTCCAGGACACAAGTTTTTTGAAATTCTAATTTCAACCAGAATTTTCCTTGAAAGCTCAAATGTTATCACTGATAACAAATACTGTCATTGTTTTCCTTGAAAAATCGGGTCACTTCATTTTTATTTCTATTTTTTTACTTCATTTTTAATAAAATCTATGCCAAATACGCAAGTCTAAATAACAATAGCCAGTCATTTTTTTAAGTATTTTTTTAATGTTCACTTATTTTTGAGAGAGAGAGAGAGAAAGCATGAGTGGGGAGAGGGGCATAGAGAGAGGGAGACACAAAATCCAAAGCAGGCTCCAGGCTCCGAGATGTCAGCACAGAGCCTAATGCGGGGCTTAAACTTGTGAACCATGAGATCGTGACCTGAGCCGAAGTTGGACACTTAACCGACCCAAGAGCCCCTTCAGTCATTTTTATTTTTATTTTTTAATGTTTATTTACTTTGAGAGACAGAGAGAGAGAGAGAGAGAGAGAGAGAGAATGAGCAGGGGAGGGGCAGAGAGAGAGGGAGACATAGAATCAGAAACAGGCTCCAGCCTGGAGCTGTCAGCACAGAGCCTGACGTGGGGCTTGAACTCACTAGCCGTGAGATCATGACCTGAGCCATAGTCAGAAGCTCAACCGACTGAACCATCCAGGCACCCTAGTCATTTTGATTTTTAAGTAAAAATGGTGTTCCACGAAAAAAGTGGCTAGTTCAGCTAGTAACTCAAACAATCACAGAAGTGTTTCCTCGAGATAACCTTCCTACTCAGTCTGTAAAAGTGCCTTACATGTATTACCCACTTTGTCACACAGAATATTAAAAAGATACATAATCAAGGTGGATATTTAATAAGAGCAATAATTTTTCCTGCTTCATCAAGGACATTCTTAAGTGAAATTGGCTTTTTTTTCCATCTTTAACTGCAAGTGTGTAGCAGTGAAGAATTTCATGACTACACATACAATTTGTTACACTGCCTTGATTCTTGCCAGAGCCATCAGTAGTCCTGCCCATCGTTGCTTATGCAGTATCAGTGCAAATATCAACACAGTGAAAAACGCAAATAGTATCTTAATGCTATCATAAAAATAGTTCTGACCTTTAAGACCCTCTTTAAAAAGTGGCTTGAGGGGTCCATGGGCCACATTTTAAGAATCATCATACTAGACTACAACACAATTTTTAACAAGAAAGAATCAAGCATATTTAGCAAGAGTAAAGATTATTTCATGAAACTTGTTTTAGTCACATATATACATATAAGTATTTATACACTAGGCTGCCACATAAAATGGATCTCCTTTTCATAGGTCATGGTCAAAAAAAGCTTGCAAAACAATCCTCTAGCCCATACTAACTACTCCTTTCTTGTAACTACTACAGCATTTACTGCACATTTGACTTTATTCTCCCACAGACTGATTTCTAAATGTATTATGTATATGCCTATGCCTTCTCTTTCCAAGTAGATCATAAGCTCTCAAACTACATCTTACACATCTTTATATATTCTTCCCAATGATAGTAGATGTGTCACAGGTTTGCAAAAATAAAATATTTTATTGAATTTCCTCATTAGTATATAATAGGCCTAAGAAGCAATTTGTCTGTGGCATACATAATAAGCCCACAAATACTTCCTAGCGTCAACATGTCACAAATAATTCCATGCACAGTAAGGTACAGAAAGGAAAGTACAGTTGTTGGTATCACGCTGACCTATGTCCCTGACACTTACTAGCTCCCTGATCATCTCGGAGCCTCAAATTCCTCCTGCCCCTTCTAAATAACACCACCTACCTCCTAGAGTTGTTACAAAGGTTAACTGAGATAATACATGCAAAGTGACCTGGCAGTACCTGTTCCTTAATAGGCTACCACAGCTAAAGAACAATTACAAGAACGAGAAACAAAGCCTTATCTGTGTGTGACACTTCACCACCTACAAACCATAGGCAGATCTGACAATTATAGGATCACAGGTCTCGAGGGGACCACGTAGGCCATCTAATTCTAATCCAGCTCCTTTATCTGCACTCTACTCCCCTCACCCTATACTCACACACACAGGCAGACCTTACAGATAAGAAAACCAAAGCAGTGCAAGGTTTTAAATGACTCTCTCATGGTTATAGTCAGTGAGGACCAGAACTTGTATCAAACGCATCCTCTTATTCATAACGATCCTGCTAAACAGAGAACATTATGGTTTGATGAGGGAAACTCAGGTTTAGACTTCCTAAGGTGAAGTGACACGTACAAGGTCTCCAAGGCAATAAACGACAAAAAGGGGCATGCAACCCAAGACTTCCAATTGCAAGGTTGGGGTTCTTTCAACTAAAACTTAGAAAGCGATCTAGGAGCATGAAATTCACTTTGTGCAATCATTGATAATTATCTGTATTTGGATCAGCATGAAATAATAGACATGATTATGCAAATACTTATTATGGCTAAATATGCCAATTGATAACCACCAACAAATTAGTCTGTGTTACAGTATTTAATTCAAACTGGTGTTTCCATGAACTGAAGACTTCACAAGCTTTGGTATTTAAAAAAAGAGATCTCTTAATTAGTTCCGAGTATAAAGGAAATCTATCCCAAAAGGACAATTCGGCAGCTTTCAAAAAAATCCCTCTAAGATAAGCAAACATGCTGAATATCATAGTCTTAATTTAAATGAACACTTTCACCAAAAAGGTCAACATAGACAAAATAGATTTTATTTAACTGGTGTCTACTGGCTATTTCAACTTCCCTTTTCTAACAGTCTCATCCCTCACATTGCTATCCAACACGATGTCAAAGCAGCTCTGTTGCTTATTAGCAGGTAACCAAGGGAGAGTTACTCAACCTTTCTGATCTGTAGAATATATGTAATTATGCCTATACATTGCCCAGATGCTAAGATTAAGCACAATGTATACAAAGCACCTAGGAGTGTACCTACCTACCCTTCAGATGAAAGCTATTACAACAATTTTCATTACAGGCTTTGAGTTCACAATTCTGCTGTATCCCTCAGTCCCCCTAATGCTTGTATGAATGAGTGAAAATGGACCTATCTATCTCCTGCTCCTGCTTCCAATGCCTTATTGGCCACAGCGGCCGATCCTCTGACCTAAACTCTCTGCCATCTATTTCTGGCATCCCCAGAGCAAGTCCCTGAACTTCCTCTTACTGTGTGGATACCCTAGTTAGGAAAAAAAAAAAAAAAGATTCTCCTTACTTTTCAATTCAATGATCTTCTGATAACCGCCATGTTAATTCTTGCTTAGAAGTGATCTAATGGACCTCAAATGAAGCCACCTGAATTTATGGACTTTTTTCTATACAATTTTTTGGGTTTTTTTAATGTTCATTAATGTATTTATTGGGAGGGGGGTAGTGAGAGAGGGAAGAAAGAGAGAGAGCAGGAGCAGGGAAGGGGCAGAGAAATAGGGAGAGAGGGAGAGAGGGAGGGAGGGAGGGAGAGAGGGGGAGAGAGAGAGAGAGAGAGAGAGAGAGAGAGAGAGAGAATCCCAAGCAGGTTTCACACTCAGCACAGAGTCCAATGCAGGGCTTGATCTCACAACAACAAGATCATGAGCTGAGCCAAAATCAAGAGTCAGATGTTTAACCTACTGAGCCCCCCAGACAGCCCTACATGGCATTTTTTTTTTTAAGCACAAATGTTATCGTTTTAAACATATGGTCAACTATTAAGAATTCATCAAAGAGCTGCCTCTATCAGATCTCATCATACCTTGATTCCTGCACCAGCTCAACTACTCAGAGGACCTCCTATAGCTCTTCTTCCGGCCCTCTTGGGTAACAGTCTCCATTAAGTAAAACGTATTTTGTAGAACAAAGTAGGAAAGAAAACTATCCCTACGGTTTTCTGTCATACAACTCGATGCTTGAGATAGCTGGGAGGACAAGAGAGGACGGAATTAGGTCACAACTGGTGGCCCTTTCCGAGGGACAGAACTACCACACGGATCATCACTGGAAGGTTGAGGGGGGGCGGGGGCAAGGCACTAACACACGCAGGCACCGTAATGTGCTAGATACTCTCTACACAGTATTTCGTGGTCTAGGGATGATTCCGTTACCGGGTGAAGAGGCTGAGACGTACAGAGGGTAAATGACTGGACCAAGGCCAAACAGCTAGTAAATGGTAGGGCCAGAGCCACAGTTCTAACTCTGCTCTTCCCTTGTATGGTACGCGGTGACTCAGCCCAGAAAAGCATTCATCCCTAGGCCAAGCAGTAGGGGAGGTAAAGTGCACGCTCATCTACACAGCAGCCTGGCTAGACTGCTTCTCTTCCACCAATGGGAATAACTGAGAGAGAATTCACCTTTAAAATGCAGTAATCGCCCAATCACTCCCATTGGTAGAAGTAGTGTTTCTTAAATTTTAATGCGCATACAGGTCACTGTCGGATTATCTGGTTAAAAATGCAGATTCTGATGCAGTGGGGCTGGGGTGGCGTCTGAAAGTCTGCACTTCTAACAAGCTCCGGGGAAATAATGAAGCTACTGGTGTTTGGACCACACTCAAAATAGATTACACCCAAACAGCGGTCCCCAAATCTGGCTGATCGTCAGAATCCTCTGGGAATCCTTTAAAAACTGTAGATTGCTGCCGCCCCTCCCCCCACTCCTCGACATGCAGCGGTGTATGGGACCTTCTACCTCATCGCTCCGTAGTTCAAAGAAATGCATACTTACGAATGACCATAACTAGAGCAAGCATCGATTGAGAACGCAGCCAATAGGTCTAGGTGCTTTAAATATCAGCTTACTTACCCCTAAGCTCCACACTATCAGGTGGGTACTTCTAGCACTATTATTCCCGTTTATACATGAGGAAACCAACACACCACGGGACTGTCACTTGTCATTTGTCCAAGGTCAGTCGGGAAGTAGCAGAACAGGGTTTGTTCAAGGCTTGAGCCAATCTGATTCCAAAGAGTCTGTGCTCTCACACGCGCCACAGAATGCTGCTTCCCACATTACCCAATGGTAACGTCACGGATTTTAACACACTCTTGAACAAATAAATCCAAATGGGTCACCTCAGAAGATGTCGCCCTAGGAAGGCTCTGCTCTCATTCCTCAGATGCTGCCATCATTCAAAACGTTGCCACCTGCTAAACTAAACAATCTAAGAGCTCTTTATCTGCAACCGAAAATACCTTCAGAACCTACATCTAGGGCTTGAAATATCTTTAACTGGGATAAAAGCTTGTCATTTGCACACAGATTTGATTTTTTGACAACCCCACATGGGGAAAAGCCAGTTGTGAAGAAACCTCATCTGAGCAACTAGGTTATTTTTTTAAATAAAAAATTCGGTGTTAGGTATGGAGAATGCTCTCCTTATCTCTCATCTCTGAAGCTGATTCCAAATGAGAGTTCTTTATGTTTTGCGCAATGTCTGTATCACCAGAGCCAAAGCGACTATTTTGAAGGGCAGTGCTCGTTTGGATGCACAGATTCTGTTAGAGTTGTTTAAAAAAAAAAAAAAAAAAAAAAAAAAGAGCCTCTCAGTCATTCCAAAAGAAACACGTTTGCCCTTCACTAGCAATGCGAACGCGCAGCATATGTTCAGAATGACTGTCTTGGAGCATGCAGTTCTCCTTCCTGCTGCAAAAGCAACTGTTTTGATTCTCGTTCAATTTTTTTTTTTTTTTTTTTTACATAAGAAGTACGTTTTATTTATACACACCCAGCCACAGAAAAATAAATACGATAATCAGGCATTAATGAAGCATTTAGCTGCATGCAGCCCCATAAAAGGCATCATACAAAGGCAACTACATATCCAAAATGTGTGCACAAACAGCCTCACACACAAGGAATAAAGGCACACACAACTACAGGGAACAGAACTACAGAAAGATACCATTTCTACATTTCTAGATTAGCTCCTTCTTTAAACGGATATGTCCTTTTGCAACAAAGAAAATATTCTGCAAATTCAGAATGCTTTACAGATTTTTAAAAAGCAGGCATTAATGCAGATCAGCACAATTCCACACAACCAACCTCTCTGCTTGAACTGGACTCCCCACACCTTACTGAAGCCACAATTCCCCTGCACAAACTCCCACTCCACCACCCCCCCACGCACACCCGACTCCCCACCAACCTCACAGGGGTTCCTGGGCTGGTCCATGGAATCTGATGACATCACTCTCTCTTCCTTCCTGGAATTCTAAACCCTGCTGCTCTCCCCTTGCACAGAGCTACCATCTCCATGGCAACCTCACCTCCTCCTGCTTCCCTATTGGCTTCATGGAGCAGGATACACAAAAAGGTTTTCCGTTTTCCCCCCACCGCCCGCGCCCCCCCCCCCCAAAATGATGCTTTCAACAGGAACCTGAGCTAAATTTAGCTACTTGGGATTCAGAGTCCTATGACTAAGAGAATACAGAGAAACGTCCTTCTTCCTACAGTCCACGAGCCTCTCAACCCCACCCTAAAGCGGCTGCTTGACCTCCTGGCCCCCAACCCAAAAGCAAATGGCAATTCCTGCTGAGCATTCAAACGGCCAGACTGCCCCCGCACCTAAGGTTGGTACACAGAAAATTCTCACACCCGCCTCTCCTCCCAGGAGAGGGGGAAAAAAAGAACAAAAATAAAAGTATGCACCAGTCAAAAAAACAGTTGGGACATTTCATGTACCGAGCATCAGACTGCTGCCTGCTTCCGTCCCGAGCCACGGACTGGGAACCCCGTGCGTAAAGGCAGAAATCTCTCAACTCGTACAACCAGATTCTCTTGCTGTTTGCTCAGTATTATTTCCTCCCCCGGAGGAAACACGCTAAGCCTGGAACCACAAATCCTGGGTCCAATTTTCCATCCCAGGGACTGACCTGCTAGGTAAACTGGAGCCAGTTCTCACATCCCTCATCTACAAGCAGCTCCCACACAGGGAGGTTATAAGAATTACTCACAAAATTAATGTAAAGTAGTTGGAAGTCCCTCGGCCGAAGAGAGACTGAATAAATAGAGAGTAAGCCGACATCATTAGCAGTGAAATTCCTGTGGATATTAACAGAAATTAATAAGCCCCAGAGGAAGAACATGAACTTCTAGAAAACTGTCCTTCCAGAAGCACAGATATGCCACAAAATACACATCATTTCTTGAGCCACAGAGAGTTCCCCAAACAGCGTCTACTTCTGGTAAAGTCCAGCTATACTCCCCTCACACACCAGCCAATTCTGACTAGTGCTCACCGGGAGCTACCCCTACTTTTTCTCTGCTTAGTCCCTAAGTCTCATTTTGAAACCGCTGCTCATTCTCCCTAAATGACAACTACATATACGAGCCAGGGCCCCATTTTCCAGCTCAGCTGCCCCCTGCCCGTTCTAGGAAGGTAATCTTTTTTCGGAGCCACATTTGACAGCTCAACACGGAATCAACCCAGTGGCTACATCCTATATGACTCCAAAGGACAAAGCATCAATTGTAACCAAGTAGGAAAGGCTCCAAGCAGGTCAGAGCCCTGTAGTATGAAAGGGAGTCGATTAAAATAAGACACACCCAGGAAAATTATATTTTCGGTTTGCAGGGCAAAGACTCAGCTCCAGGGCACCAATTCTGCAGCCAAAAAAACAGACATGAAAGGAAAATGATTTCGTAAAATAAGTAGTCATTGACCCTAAACAGAATTTAAACAATTTGGAACATTTAGGCAAGTCAAAGTCCCAAATGCCCACTAGTTAACGCACAGGCATCCAGAATAGGCTTTACAACTGTTGTGGAAAAGGATGCAGTATTTGCTAACAAACGGAAAGCCACATTCTGGGGGAAGGAGAGGAGAAGGAACTCAGCCGCATTAGCCCATCCTTGAGCTACGTGCTCTCCTAGCTCACCTCTTATGGACTCCTAACGAGCCACCCGTGGGTGAAACCCTTCCTTATACACCTTCCTGGGGTCAGATGGCTCCAGGAGCTACGATGAGCACTCTTCTAAAAGACCTTTTTAACACTCTTCAAATCAAACAGAAGGTCAGTCACCTTACGCTACAACGGGAAGAGTGCAACACAGTTTCCAAGATGCCCATCCAATCAATTACTGAGCTTGGTTTATGTTAGTTATCATCAGGAAAGCCACCCACAAGGGTCCGGGCTAAGTGGGCCACTGCGGTGAACACAGCTCTATTTATTTACCTGCTCGTTTCATTCATACCGGCGTTAGGTGCCCTTACGACGTGCCCGGGAAGTTTTATAGGGGTTGTCATTCATTCTCAAAACCGAAAATCTGCAAGTGGTATACCTTCTTATCTCACTTTGCAAATGAGGAAACTAGAGTTCCGGAGACGTCAGCATGACCAAGATTATATAACTCATTATTTAATGTTTTAAAAAGCCAAGATTTTAACCTAGATCTGTTGGACTCCAAAGCCTGTGTTTTTTCTACTTGGCCTCCTATTTATAGACAGTTGAGGCTGGAAAGGGACATTTAAAAATCATTTCGTATCTGTGGTTTCTGATGTCATCCATGAAACGTATCATCAATATATTGCTCGACATCAAGAGCAAAATTATACTTTTCACATATTTCTGACAATTAAACCCTAAGCAGGCGCTCAATACTTATTAATTTATTATTCTAATCCTATTATTCTAAACTTCTGGACAAATGGCAATGATTCTACTCAGATCTTTTTAAATTAAAATTGGCTTGAGAAATTACATGCTGAAGAGAAATGACAAAACTTCAGATAACATATTATAGAATTTAATTTTATAATATTTGAGATGAACAAAATCATCACTCTTCTAATGCCTACACTGGTCCAGTCATAATGTCCTAATGCCCACAGTGTCATCTGCTGGTTTTTAATCCATAAACCCTAATGCAGTCAGGATCTATACATTAGATTTATGATTTCTAAATTCTGCATATAGAACCAGAGCATTTCAAAGTATTTCTCCAGGGATTCCACTAAAATTAAATCAGCTGATTAGAGAACCACGCTAAAGAGGCCAAGGTCATGTGTCTGGTACCCATGTGAACCAGTTAGCATCTCTCTCCTCTTGCCACAATATGCACCCTGTTGTAAATATACACCCCGGGTTTTACTGAGAAATTAATGCAAAGTATCACTCCTGAAAAGAAATTGTGAGCATATATCTACTGATGTCAAATATTATAACTGGCTTTTATTCTTTAGAAAGTAGCGATTGTCTTTCAGAACACATGCCCAATTGTTCATCTTTTCTTTCAATATTTACTGTGTACCTACCACATGCCAGCTCAAAAGGCTAGCACTGGAGGACAAATAAACAGAGTTAAGTGTATTATGTGACACAGCAGAGGTGTATACGGGTACGGTTAAGGGTCCACGAGACGAAATGGCTAACTCTAGAAGGTGCCATAAAGAACGAGCCCCAGGAGTTCGCTGAGGTAAATGAGGCAGGTCAGGGCCTTCCAGGAAGAGAGAGGAGAGATTTACAAAGGTATGGTCATGAGAGAACAAAGCAAACTTAGGAGAACTTTCAAGTATTTTGCTAAGGCCAGGCTGAGAATTGAGAGATACGGCCAGCTGAGAGAAGGCAAGGCAACATCTTTTAGATTTTCTACCTCATCCAGGTTAGATTTTCCTAAAACACTTACTTTGAGTTAGACTTCCATGGGGGTTGGTTTAATACCATGTGGAGAGTTCTTCTCCTTATAGTTTCCATGATAAAAATAAGGGTCAATAAAAAGCTTCTGCACAGCAGGGCACCTTGGTGCCTCATTAAGTTGAGCCTCCGACTTCAGCTCAGGTCACGATCTCATGTTTTGTGAGTTCGAGCCCCACGTCGGGCTCGCTGCTGTCAGCCTGTCAGCACAGAGTCTGCTTCGGATCCTCTGTCCCCCTCTCTCTGCCCCCCCTCCCTTGTGCTCTCCCAAAAATAAATAGTTTTTTAAAAAAATTTTAAAGCGTCTGCACAGCAAAGAAAATCATCAACAAAATGAAAAGGCAACCTACAGAATGGGAGAAAATATTTACAAATTGTATATCTGATGAGGGGTTAATGCAAAATATATAAAGAACTCATACAACTCAATAACCAAACAAACAATCCAATTACAAAATATGCAGAGGATGTAAACAGACATTTTTTCAAAGACATACAGATGGCCAACAGATACATAAAAATGTGCTCAATATTGCTAACCATCAGGGAAATGCAAGTCAAAACCACAAGGATATATCACCTCACATCTGCTAGAATGACTATTATCAAAAAGATAACAAGGGTTGGTAAGGATGATGAGAAAAGGGAACCCTCATGCACTGTTGGCAGGAATCTGAATTGGTTCACCCACTATGGAAAACAGTATGGAGGTTCCTCAAAAAATTAAAAATCAAACCACCATATGATCCAGGAATTCCACTTCTGGGGGTATTTATCCAAAGAAAACAAAAACACTGATTCAAAAAGATATCTGCAGGGGCGCCTGGGTGACTCAGTCGGTAAACATCCGTCTGACTTCAGCTCAGGTCATGATCTCACGGTTTGTGAGTTCGAGCCCCGAGTCGGGCTCTGTCCTGAAAGCTCGGAGCCTGGAGCCTGCTTCGGATTCTGGGTCTCCCTCTCTCTCTGCCCCTCCCCTACTCACGCTCGGTCTCTGTCTCTCAAAAATGAGTGTTTAAAAAAATTTTTAATAAAAATAAGCCCATGAAGCCCATGTTCACTGCAGCATTATTTATAACAGCCAAGACAAAGAAATAATCTAAGTACCTACTGACAGATGAACGGACAAAGAAAGTGTGTATATATACAATGGAATATTATTCAGTCATAAAAAGAAGGAAATCCTGCTGTTAGTGACAACATGAATGGACCTTGAGGGCATTAAGCTAAGTGAAATAAGTTGGACAGAGAAAGACAAATCACATATAATCTCACTTACATGTGAAACCAGAAGTGGGGTGGAGGAGAAGCAAACTGTTACATACAGAGAGCAGACTGGTTGCCAGAAGTGGGGTATGGGGAGTGGGCAAAATGGGTGAAGGTGGTCAAAAGGCACAAACTTCCAGTTACAAAATAAATAACGCATTAGAATGTAATATACAGCATAGGGAAAATAGTTAATAATACTGTACTGTATATCTGAAAGTTGCTGAGAGTAGATCTGTTTGTTTTTAAGTTTATTTAAGTAAACCATACCCAATGTGGGGCTCACATTCATGACCCCGAGACCAAGAGTCACAGGCTCCACCAACTGAGCCAGCCTGGTATCCCACTAAGAGAACAGATCTTAAAAGTTCTCACTCGGGGCACCTGAGTGGCTCAGTCGGTTGAGCGTCCGACTTCAGCTCAGGTCATGTACTCACAGTTCGTGAGTTCGAGCCCCGCGTCAGGCTCTGGGCTGACAGCTCAGAGCATGGAGCCCGCTTCAGATTCTGTGTCTCCCTCTGTCTGCCCTCCGCTGCTTGCACTCTGTCTCTCGCATTGTCTCAAAAATAAATGAACATTAAAAATTTCTCACTCATCACGTAAATAAATTTTCAAAGAAGGGTAGGGAGAGGGGGGTTGTTTGGGTGGCTCAGTTGGTTATAAGCATCAGACCCCTGATTTCGGCTCAGGTCATGATCTCACGGTTCATGAGTTCAAGCCCACACTGGGCTCTGTACTGATATTGCAGAGCTTGCGTGAGATTCTCTCTCCCTCTTTCTCTGCCCCTCCTACTCTCTCTCTTTCTCTCTAAAAATAAACATATAAACTTAAAAAAAAAAGTTCTCACTCATAAAAAAAAAAAAAGGCATAACTATATGTGGTCATGGATGTTAAACAGACTTACTGCGGTGGCCATTTCACAATATACACAGGTACTGAATCATTAGGCTGTCCACTTGAAGCTAATATTATACATCAACTATATCTCAATTATAAAAAAAAAAAAGGTCCAAATGAAGTGCATTCTTCTGAAAATGACACTTGTAGTGGCTGAGAAACCTTAATGGAGAGGTTCTTCTGTCTACAGAGCAAAATCCAAATTTGCTTCCCTATGAAGCAGTTTCCTTATTCGTCTCAGAGAACTGGTTTGAGAACTCATCAGTGCAGTGTATTCACCAATTTCCCTTTCCCACTGATGTCTGAAACTTACTGTGAATATGGGACAAGCAAGCTGAGATGAACAAAAGAATTTTCATGGCCCACACAGCAGCCCTAACACGAAACGCCTAAATGTAGGTGCACACCCACATTCGACCAGCTTTGCCGGGCAAAGGATTCGCATGCATATGAGGGAAAAGCTATCTACCAGCTGCAGCATTCCCTGAACAAAAGTCGAATCTAATGTTGAAGCAAACCTTTTAGTGAAGTGACTATACATACACAGAAATGGCTAATGGGCCATGAATTTCCTCAAAGAGAACCCACCCAGGTAACCAGCATCTAGGCAACAAACTACCACCACTCTAGAAGCCCCTCTCACGCATTTGCAAAGTCACTCCCATCAGCCACAACGATGACTTTAATTAACACCATAGATTTACTCTGCCTGTTTCTGAACTTTGTATAAATGGAGTCAATCACACGTCATATACTCTCTTCTGCTGGCTTCTTTCAGCCCACATTATATTTGTGAAACTGATCCATCTGTCGAGTATAGCAATGGTCCCATCCATTGTCATCACTGTAAAGCTCTCCATTGCATAAATGTATCATCATTTATTGAAAAACATTTCAGTAATATTGAAAGGCACTTGTGTTATTTCCAGCCTGAGGCTATTACTAAAAAAGCTGCTCTGTATATTCTTGTACATGTCTTTTGGTGCACATTTGTACGCATTTCTGTTGGGTATAAAACGAGTGGAATTGCCGGCAACTGGTTCAGCTTTGGCACATATTGCCAAATGCCAGTTCTCCAAAGTTGTACCAATTTACATTCCCACTAGCAGTACGTGAGTGTTCCTAATGCTGAACAACCTCACTAATGCTTGGAGATGTCCGCGTTTTTCATTTTAACCGTTCTGGAGTTAGTATAGTAGCATCGCACTGTGGTTATTTGCTTTACTCTGATGATTAATAATACTGACTACTTTTTGGGCACTTGGATATGATCTTTCGTGAAGTACCTATTCAAATCTTCTGCGCATTTTTTTTACTGGGTTGTTCTAAGCCTGACTGATAAGATTTCTTTTATATATTGATTTGTAGGAGTTATTTATATATTCTGGATACCGGCCAGATACCTATATTGCAAATATCTTTTCCTGAATTCTGACGTTTGCCTTTTTACTTTCTTAATGGTGTCTTTTAATGAATACGTATTCCTAACTTTAATGTAGACAAGTTATCACTTTTTCCCTTGATAGACAGTATTTATGTCCTGGTTGAAGTACAGAATATCATGAAGATATATTCTCGCAGTTTTCCTCTAGAAACTTAATAAAGTAGCATCTGAAATGTGTATTTTTTGAAATTCCCAGGCACATCATGTATGTGTATATAAACAAGGGAGGTTTTCTTCCACCAAACAGATCAACCAACTCAAACAATCTATGAATTAAGCAAGATCACACTAAATTAAATTCATTAAGCCCTCCTGCTGCCCAGAACTGAGTCAGGTGCTATAGGAGAGAAAAATGGTATGTGAGATCCCTGTCCTAAGTGAATGACACTCAAATATAAGCTGGGAGGATTCTGACATCAGAGCTCAAAAATAATAAATCATCTTCCACCATCCTGAGCTCTCCAAGCAAATTTCTATTTCAATAAGGAACAGCAGGACAAAGGCATTACGTTATTACTGCTACTGCCTCTTCAATACACACACCTAAAAACCACATCATTTACCAATTTTCCTAAGAGTACACCTAAGATCTTAATAAGATAACAGCTACAAATTCAGTATTTTATAGCCTAACTACCTAAAAGAGACAGCTGAGTCTGGAAATTATGCAATTTTTCCCGAAATAAAAAAAATCTCATCCTAGCTAGAGAAGAGTGGAGCAGAGAAGGAAAAAAATACATATGTATACACACAAATTCTCACACACCCACCCAAACATACATTTTTTTTCCCTCAATGTTTTCCAAATTTCTTACCCATAATTACTTATCCTTTTCTTCCTGCTCTTGGAGAGAAAGGTTACCTTTAAAAACCAAAAAAAGGGGTACCTGGGTGGCTCAGACGGTTAAGTGTCTGACCTGGGCTCAGGTCATGACCTCGTGGTTTGTGAGTTTGAGCCCCGTGCCGGGCTCTGTGCGGGATAGCTCGGAGCCCGGAGGCTGCTTCGGATTCTGTGACTCCTTCTCTCTCTGTCCCCTCCCCCGCTTGTGCTCTGTCTCTGTCTTTCAACAAATAAATATTAAAAAAAAATTTCTTTTTAAACAAAAAGAAGTAGAATAAAAAGAGCCTCAGTGAGTTAGGAATCAAATATATATGACCCCTTTATGAGAGGTAAATTTAGGAAGGTCGATTCTGGGATGAGAAGTTGAAGGGGTTAAAGTAAAGAATAGTCATTAAACCAATTCAGATGAGCAGAGAGTTTTTAAACCAGAGTCAGAGTTTTCTTTATTCTATTTTGTAACGAGCCTCAAAATAGAATTGTGCTACTCTTCTAAACATGTAGAGCAGGAGGGAAAAGAACAAGTCTGCTCATTTTAGAGGTCAAAGTAGACCAGATGCTTCACAGGCTGGGCTTCTAGGCCTTAAGCATATTTTCTGAAATAATGCAAAATCCATCAGCCGAATTTAAGGGAAGACCTCAAGATAAAATAGTTTACTACCTTGTTTACAAGATTAAAAAAAAAAAAAATCTATGAGATTAAAATTCTTTTATCCAGAAAATTTTCAGTCATTCCTCTGACCCAAAATAATAGGCAAAGGCTTGACCAGCCAAGAGCTGAGCTCTTTAACAAGAACCACAATTTCCCATGGTATTCATTCATTCAACCAACTTTTATGTTCTGTATATTTAACTATGGTCCCATAATCTAGGGACCACGTATACAGTGTGGAAAACTGACACAGTCCCTGCCCTCGTGAAGTTTAGTCAAATAGCAGACAAAAACATTGTACCACATAAATAAGTAGTTCTAAATCATGGTAAATGTCAAAGAAAATTGGGTGAATGTACTTTAGGTTAAAGAAGGCCTCCTTCAGAAGATGACTTCTAACCACTGGAAAAACAACGAAAGGAGTCTTCCTGGTGATCCCAACCAAAGATGCCTGGTTGATTCCCCTCTAGCAATTCCAACTCACTCTTCCAATTTCTAAGGCCGCCTCTACCTCCAATCTATCCCTGCATTCTGAATGCTGCCTCGGCTCAAGCAAATCAAGAGTTCATGGGATGGCCTCCCTGAACTAGAAACTACAACTGAGGGCCTCTCTCCGTACGGGGCTGACAGCAAAAGTGCCTCCCAAAGACAGCAAGGAGCTGCTAAGGTGGAGCGGAGGTCTCTAGAGGGCCTCCTGTCCTCTCCTTCCACCCTGCCTTCGAGGATGAGCGAAGGTGTCTGAATCAGAACCTCTGCCTTTCTACCCTTTCACAAGTGGCTCTTGTACAACTGCATGGGAATCTATAATTATCCCAATAAAAATTTCCATTTTAAAGAAAGCAACTTTTGGAGGCTCAAAGCCTCTCTATAAACAGGCATTATAATTAAATGGTTCACCTCCTTCCTCTCTCCGGTATCAGCTTTTATATGTCTGAGGCAGAAAATCAGCACGCCTAAAAAGGGAAGTCGACAGTAAGTTTTACATGATCTTTACAAAAGCTTAACCACTACACTCCCCTTAGAAAAGAAATTCTTTTTCGGAGAAGAGTTTAGGACTTCTATGGAACTCAGAGTGTGAGAGCACATATACCACCTTTGGATCCAGAATATAATGGGTTGAAGCCATCTATGACACTGGCCTGTGTGACACTGGGCCAGTGCAGTTTCCTCCTCTGCAAACCAGATGAAGGCCACCACACCACAAATTAAGGGAGGTAATGGAGGAGTCTGATACTTGGCAAATAATAGCCACTCAAAAGACAAACAAACACACCTTAGCTGCCTTCCCTTCCTGCCTAAAGGGCGATTTTAAAAAATAAAGTGAAGAAGGAAGAAAGACACTACTGGTTAATTGAGAACATTATTACAAGCAGCTGATGGTTAAAAACACCAGGTAATTCTCTGTTAGCTTCAATGTCATATTGCTAAGGCTCACTCATAAGAAGGGTAACTGTGTGACCTAGCTTAAGAAATCCCAATTTTAGGAGCTCCTGGGTGGCTCAGTCGGTTAAGCGTCCGACTTTGGCTCAGGTCATGACCTCACAGTTAGTTCATGGGTTCAGGCCCCGTATCAGGCTCTGTGTTGACAGCACGGAGCCTGGAGCCGGCTTCAGATTTTGTGTCTCCCTCTCTCTCTCGCCCATCCCCTGCTCACACTCTGTCTCTTTCTCTCTCTCAAAAATAAATAAACTTTGAAAAAAAAAATTTTTTTTAATCCCAACTTTAAACACTCATCCATTATTCCCACTAACATCAGATTATCCCAGAAATTCATATTATTTCCATTTCCAAACTGTATCTCCCAGACAACCTCACTATCTAGAAACAGCATAAAGAGGCGCCTGGGCGGCTCACTCGGTTAAGCATCTGACTTAGGCTCAGGTCATGATCTCCCAGGTCATGGGTTTGAGCCCCGCGCTGGGCTCTGTGCTGAAGGCTCGGGAGCCTGGAGCCGGCTTCAGATTCTGTGTCTCCCTCGCTCTCTGCCCCTCCCCACTCGCACTCTGTCTCTCTGTCTCAAAACTAAATAAACATTAAAAAAAAAAAAAGACTAGAAACAGCGTAAAAATTTTTCATTGGACAATATATTCCACACATTTGTTTCGGCGGGAAAAGTGCGATCACCATACTTACACAAGGGCAAAGGGGACACTGAAAAGTACAGACAGGTCAGCAAAACAAACCTATGTCGCTGGGAACTTTATGCCTACATAGTATTTGTCCATATTCTATCTGAATAAATTCGCATTTATGCAACCACATGAATACAATAGCCAAATGGATCAGAATAAAACTACAGGGACCCAGACAAAACCCCGGGACCACATTCTGCAACCATCAGCTAGATCCAAAAGACTGAGATTCAAACACCAAGCATACCCTCAGTCTAAGAGGCATCTGTGCCAAAACAGAAGATCAAATTTAGGTATAAAATATATCCCTGGTGGAGTCTGGAAGGCCCGTAAGAACAATTCATTGTCCCGGCAGCAGAGCGTCACCGAAAATCCTCTCTTACACTCAGCAGAGCACCTGCAACAGCTGAGAAGCTGGCCAAGTTCAACAGCCATCAGGGCACAGAAGGCATGCTCCCTTGGCAACAAGGCTGGGCTCAGAGTGCAAAACACCTTTCTATTCCTACTGGGTTGAAAATCACTGCCAAACCTGCCCTTTAGCCAGAAAGGGCCAGCAATAACTCAGTTTATAATGTGAACAAACCATCTACCTGCAGTGTTCTGAACCTTTTGGAAAGAGTGCAGGATTGTGAGGAAAGGGGGGGAGAAAATGAACGAATGAATGAATCAATGAATCAATGAATAGTGGCTTGGTCTTCCAAATCTGCTTCACATTCTCATGTTCCCAATACCCATTTCCCGCAAATACGTCCCGGGTCCAGGAAGAAAGTCTTTCAGCATCTGCCTTTAATTTGGCCCTTCTACCCTCCTCCTTCCTCCCCCCCTCTTTTTCTCCTCTCCCCTCCTCCCAGCTCTTACCCCACAAGGAATAGGGAGGAACGAAACACACACACACACACACACACACGCGCGCGCACGCACACACGCGCGCGCACACACACACACACACACGGCTCCCTGTGAACAAATGGAGAAGAGATCAGACAGGAAAGGAGAAGAGAATGCGGAGGTGCACCAAACAGGAGGAAAGGGCAGTTCGCACAACGGGGCACAAAGAGAAGCCAAGATGGCTGTCCCCGAGCTCCAGCAGGCAGGGCTGTTTCTGATTAGGTGAGTACAATCGCAGGGCTGCACAGGAAGCGCTCGAGGGGCCCTCTTGGTCTGCCCCATCCCAAACACACTGAAAACCTTTGTACTGTAGCAGGCCCATCTGGAATCAGTTAGGACCAAGCTCCTAGCAGGCCTTGCCTTTAAAAACATAAAATGAAATGAAAACTCCCTAAAACCACTGAGCTGAGCTTTTCCCGCCCGCAACTTTCTCATCCCTTCCCCCCAAATCACCCTTCGGAGCACATTTCTCCATCTCCCATTCGGAGGTCCCCTCAAACAAAAGAGTCATAAAGCATTCAGAGAGCTAACATCCTCCCCGGGCCCAGGAACCCCCAGAAAATTACAGCGTTCGTGCAACTGAAATACCTCTTTACACAATTCTGGGATTTTTTTTTTTTTTTAATGTTATTTTTAGGAATTCAAAGTGGCCTACTTTTTTCTGCATTGAACGAAGCGGATCCTTTATGAAACTTTTTCGTTCTGTTCTGTCTTCTACATCATGCAAAGCGTAGAAAGACAAACTCTGGGATAATTCTCCTAGGATTCAAAAGGGACAACGTTTTCCTACTCACATTCCTAAGTTAAATTGCCAATATTTGCTTCTGCAGGAATCTGATTTTCACCGAAGCTTTCTACAAAAACCAAGACTTAAGACTTCTCCAGTAGTGTGGTAAATGCCTAGAGCTAAGATCTGGGAGACCAAGAGAACAGTCTTGATGGCCATGAAGTAGCCACGTGGCTAGGAATAAATCATGTAACCTTTCTGGGTCTCTGTTTTTCACTGGCAAAACATGGGGCGGGGGGGGGGGGGGGTATGGCAGACTCAGTAAGATTACTCCCAGCACCACTACCCCCTCCAATTCCACACACCTAACAAAAATAAGCCTACGTCCACAACTAGCCAGCGGCTTCACCTAGGAGTCAGCACTTGAAGGCAGTTTTCTTTTGCCCGCAAAGACCGTACAGAAAGGTGTTGGGTGTGTGATGGCCCATGGAGAATGGGCAGGGCCTGCCAGCTAGCACACTTCTATAAGCCACGTTCCCTGTGCTCCTATTGCCTGGCGACATCATAACCACGGCAGGGGGTAAAACGGCAAAGGCAAGTACCAGGCTGGTCATCTGGGCCCGGCAACCTGATATCAGAGACATATGGCACAGAGACCGGGAGAGTTCAATTCACAAATAAACCACCGAAATACAACTCTGTTCTTTGCGCTCAGAAGCGTCTTCTTTATTTAACTGATCTCAACCAATATTTATTGAATCTACCAAGAAGGCTAGATTCTCTGGGGAATTGAAAGAAAGGAGAAAAGAAAGAAAGAAAGAAAGAAAGAAAGAAAGAAAGAAAGAAAGAAAGAAAGAAAGAGGAAGGAAGGAAGGAAGGAAGGAAGGAAGAAAGAAAGAAAGAAAGAAAGAAAGAAAGAATCAGAAAGTACCCTATCCTCAGGAAATGTCTCATCTATTGGAAAGACACAGAGCAGTTCAAATTTGAAGGCTGGCACTGTAAACCACCTGAATTTATCACAGGGCTCCATAAATGTTAAGTAAGTTTACATCTACAGAGCTTCGAGAAGCAGATCTACGCAAATCACCCCCAGCCTAGGCTGTCCCCGACACAGGAGCTATGCAAGCCACCACAACTGGCTGTACCTATGGAACAAATTCTTGACCCGAGGCTGGGTTGCAGGGATTAAGAACCAGCTGAGCAAGTAAAAGGTTTGCGACTAGAACTGTTGCCCGTCCCCAGCCTTGCCTTGGGCCACGCCCGCAGCCACAACCAGAAGGGCAGGAATTCGCTCCGAGCACATGTAAGGTTTCTGGCAAGAGGCGCACACCACGGGGTAGCTGCCTTTATCTCAGGTCGGGTTTCCTCCTTAACTAAAACTGGTCAAGCAGGGGTCTGGTTCTTAGAGGGCCTGTTGTGTCGTTTCACATGTTAGAAGTGGAGAGACAAATAATCCTATAAAACGGAGCCGGCTCTGCCTAGTCTCCCATCCGGGTTAGCGCTTCTCCCGCACCACTGCATGGCGTGTCCCATGTGGGGAAGCTCCCTAAAAACATGCCCCTTCAGTGAGTTACACCTCCCCCCTCCCTAAACTGGCAAGACTTCAAAGGCATTCAGAGAGAAGTAAGAGTCTCCCACATGGGGTTCCAGAAACAGCCAAGCCGAACTGTAGGAGGCGCATCAGAGGCACCCGGCCCGCTCCCTGAACACTAATACATTTCAAATTCGGCCCAGAGAACTTGGCAGCTCGGCTCGCTCGCAGACCAGCTCTAAACACAACTGGACCGGGCAGGATTCTTCATGGCAAACAGCAGTGGAGGGGGCCAATCAAAACTCCTGGCCCTGCCAAAGAACTGCAGGCTTTTCCTTAAAGGGAAAATGCTTCAAGGTACGTGTTCCTGTGTGTGTGGTTGTGAGCAGAGAAAAGGAGTATTTTTGGAATTTCTACCTCCAGTTAACTTTACTCGTATCAATTCCTTTTCCCGTATCTGTCCCCCTCTACAACACCAGCATCGCCGCGGGGAGTAACGAAAAGCAAGTCAGGACTCAACAGAAAGACGACCACAATCCGGACACTACATGTGACCAAAGGAGGCACGGGACGCCTCCTCATTTTAGGAGAGAACCCGGACTCACCCTTACAGCTGCCACTGGAGGGCAAAGTTTGGAGACTTCTCCCGAAGATTCCTTCCCTAGATCCTCGCCTTTCCCTACTGCCTTATTCCCTTTCTCTGACCCAGTCCCCCCTGTCACTCGGAACTCTGAGTCAGCCGAAATGCTCCAGCAAACTGCACGCTGATTCAAGGATTTCAAAACCAGAGAAAGCGTGGGACGGGGAGGGCTTCTCTAACAACCTGCAGCAATTCTGTTCTTCTTAAGCTTCCAATCCATCATGGAATGGTACTTTTGTAAAATGCAAGAAAAAGAATCACTAGGGGTAAAAAAAAAAAAAAAGGAAATTTTAAGAAACAAAGACATACAAAAGACAAGCCCAAACTTGTTATTATTAGGTTCGATACTCATAAAATTTCTCTATCAAATTGCTACAAAAGTTTCTCAACGCTCACAAGCAATTTCTATACCTCTCTTGTAATGGGTGAACTGGTAAGAAACCACGTGGGAGAATGCTGGTCTACAGAGGGCACCATGATTAGTCCCAGGGCAGTGAGAACAGACCAAGCTTTGGTGCCACCCAGGCCTAGAGATGAATCCCAGCTCAATCCCTTAACTAGTTATGACTCTGGACATGTTATTTAATTTCTTGGACTCTCAATAAAACAGGAATGTAGTATCACCAAACACTCTTGCAAGGTTATGGAAGGATCAGGAAAATGTAATGCCAAGGAGCCCAGCACAGTGCCTGAATCAGACTAGGTATCCAATAAAAATAACTATGTTTATCACGTTTTTCCAGAGATTTCCTTTCATCATTCTCTTTTAATCCAAAGGCAATTCCAGGGCACCTGGGTGGCTCAGTCGGTTGAGCGTCCGACTTTGGATCAGGTCACGGCCTCACGGTTCGGTTCGTGAGTTCCAGCTCCACTTCGGGCTCTGTGCTGACAGCTCAGAGCCTGGAGCCTGCTTGAGATTCTGTGTCTCCACCCCTCTCTACCCCTCCCCTGCTCATGCTCTGTCTCTCAATAATAATAAACATTAAAAAAGTGTTATTATACAAAGGCAATTCCAATTCCAGTAAATCTTAACCTTGAGAGTTAGTATTTTCATAGCGAATTATAACAGCAAAAGCCAGATCTATGATCTCTTACTCTCCTTAGTATCTTTTCCCCTTTGGTGTCAGAACCAAACGTTCTTGTGCCAAAAAATGCATTCCTATTTGATTTCTAGTGTTTTCTGTTTAACTCAAAATACATTTCAATTGGAGGTATAGTCAAACTCTTTCTTACCAATCTAACCACCAATTCTGCTGTAAACCCAGTTTTGCTATATTATACTAAATATTGAGACCACACAGGAAGAACGATTTTTTTTTTTTAACGTTTATTTATTTTTGAGACAGAGAGAGACAGAGCATGAACGGGGGAAGGTCAGAGAGAGAGGGAGACACGGAATCTGAAACAGGCTCCAGGCTCTGAGCTGTCGGCACGGAGCCCGACGCGGGGCTCGAACTCACAGACCGCGAGATCATGACCTGAGCTGAAGTCGGACGCTTAACCGACTGAGCCACCCAGGCGCCCCAGGAAGAATGATTATAAATTATGTAGAAGACACACATAATGACAAAACCCTGTCACCCCAGCCTGGTCTGAACTCTAGTTTCTTAGGCGCTGAGGCCCTTCTTCACAACTGTTCTTAAAAATCTTAATTTAAGTCCCAGCTCTGCCACTTCACAGTCCCCATAATCTTCAGAAAGCCACATTCCCTTGCTGAGCCTCTTCCCTGCCCAGTGAAGCTCCCCATTTGACTTTACCTAGGTTCAACTCTTCCTTCCTTTCTTTCCTTCCTTCCTTCCTTCCTTCCCCCTCTCTCCTTCTATTCATTCATTCATTCATTCATTCATTCATTCATTCATTCATTTATAGCATGCACACAAGAAGGGAAAGGACAGAGAAAGAAGGGGAGAGAATCCCAAGCAGGCTCCGTGCTCAGTGCAGAGCCCAACGCACATGGCTCTATAATACAACCTCGAGATCCACGACAAGAGCCGGTATCAAGAGGTAGATGCTCTACCAACAGAGCCACCCGGGTGCCCCTCGGTTCAACAGTTTCAACACAATCCATGCCAAAGCCCCCTGGCTCCTCTCGTCCTCCTTGTCTTTCTAGCTTGGACAATTCTAGCAGCCATTCTCTCACCAAAGGCTCTGGCCACTACTATCACCCCTCTTATTTTTCAGTCTGTCCTTCCTTTCTTTCCTCAACAAGTACCCTCAGTAAGTCACTGGGAGGAGGCAGTTAATTCCACCAGATCCTCCGGGATCTCCACCTCCCCCCTCAAGCCTACATTCATCCTCTTACAAAGATTTCTCCTGGTATTCACAGCATTAAGGCTATATGGAAAACCCTGAAGAGTCCAGGCCAACCTTTCTACACACTAAAGAAGCTATATTTGCAATGTAAAATTACAGAAATGGGAAAAGATATTTGCAAACATCTAACTGATAAAGGACTGGTAACAAGAATACATAAAGAACTCTCAAAGCTCATTAGGGCAACAAATAACCCGATTTTTACAATGAGCAAAAGGTTTAACAGACCCGTCATCAAAGAAATATGGATGGCAAATATGCCAATGAAAAGCTGCTCAATACCATTAATATTTAGGGAAATAGTCATGAAAACCGGTAAGAGATACCATTACAAACCTATTGGAATCATTCAAGATTTTTTTTTTTTTTTTAAATCGACAAAACCCGGTAGTGGAAAGGATGTGGAGCAACCGGGACTGCCTCATACATTCGGTGCTGCCGGGAATGCAAAACTGGTAAGCCTTTTGGGAAACACTTGGGCAGTTTCCTCTCTTCTCTTCCCTTCCCTTCTCTTCCCTCCCCTCCCATTTCTTTCTTTCTTTTTTTAAGTAGGCTTCATGCCCAGCACAGAGCCCAATGCTGGCTCAAGACCTGAGATTAAGACCTGAGCTGAGATCAAGAGTTGGACGCTTAACCGACTGAGCCACCCTGGTGCCCCGAAGTTTCTTAAACAAGCTTAAGATATGACCAGCAACCCCGCCCCTAGGTATCTACCCAAAAGAAATGAAGATAAATGTCCACACAAAAACCATATACACAGAAATATTTATTGGAACTTTATTCATGATTGAATTAAGCTGAAAACCCAAGTGACCATCAACTGGTGAATGGAAAAATAAATTGTGGCACATGCATCGACAAGGAACTACCAATAATAAAAAGGAACAAATCACTAATATGTAAAATGGGACGGATGAATCTCAAAAGAACACAAAGTGGAAGAGGCTAGACTCAAAAAGCTACACAGTAATTCCATCTATATGACCTTTTAGAAAAGGCAAAACACCATAGGAATAGAAATCAGATAAGTGACTGCCAGCAGCTGGGGATGGGAAGAAGGCTTGACTAGATGGGGACCCAAGGGAACTCTTTATGGTAACGAAGTATTCTGTGTCTTGACTGTGACAGTCGTTACATGACTGTGCTATGTTTGTCAAAATTCACAGGTATGCGTATTTCAAAGGATGAACTTTACTGCACGTAAACTATACTTTGATAAAGAAACAAAAAAACATAAAAGTCTCCCTCAAAAAACAACAGCCTTCTCCTTTCATCATAAAGGAGTTAGCTGAAGATGCAGGTGGGCCAGAGGACGAGGAATTATAAAGAGGCACAGGCCAGCAGGCCCAGAGCCTACGGTCACAGAGTGTTTCGGGGAGCTGAAGGACTATGATGAGGCAGGGAGGCCATCTCAAAAACCAGGTCAGAGGGCCCAGTGACTGAGGATTCCAAGCCATGAGGAGTGGGGTACAAAGGTGGGAGAGACAACCTCCATGGCTGGAAAACTGGTTACACTGAGCAGGTAAGTAAAATGAAGTAAGTAAATGTACTGAGGATAAGAGGAGCCAAGTTTTTCCCTACTTGAGAATATAGCTGCAAAACTGGAAAGAGGTTAGCTGGACTTAAGATGGGCTTATCAATATACGAACTCTGGTTTTATGATACAACACTCATGATTTTACAGTATAAAACCTATAATATACACACATATATATTCACACACATACAAACATCATATATATATCTGCACACACATACAGGAATAGAGAAATAGTTACAGATGTATGCATATATGGTATGTGAGTGTACATATATAAATATATTTTCTGACTGTCTGCTGAGAGAGCCTAGAGGCAGTGACACCCCAGCAACGATGTGTATACCTCAGCACCCAGATTTTGGTTTCTAATTACCATCCTCCATTTAAAAGAAGCAGGGCTCCTTGGAAATGGCTGATTCCAAGGCTAGAGCAGGAAAAAAAAACAAGATAAGCCTGGAAAATCTCGTGTCAAGAAATGTCCCATGAATGACAGGGTCAAGCCAACAGGACAAAGGAGCCAGCATAAAGCAGGTCCCACTGGCTAAACTGAGGACAGCTGAAGGATCAGAATATAGAATTACAACCTATTACAACCTACTGAACAAAACAGGATACATGAGTCTCTGCTGACAGAAATAAACAAATGAGAAGGGAAAATTCTTCTTTAAAATTTTTTTTTAATGTTTTTATTTATTTTTGAGACAGAGAGAGACAGAACATGAGTAGGGGAGGGGCAGAGAGAGGGGGAGACACAGAATCTGAAGCAGGCTCCAGGCTCTGAGCTGTCAGCACAGAGCCTGACGCGGGGCTCAAACTCACGGAGTGTGAGATCATGACCTGAGCTGAAGTCAGACACTTAACTGACTGAGCCACCCAGGTGCCCCGGGAAAATTCTTCTTTAGAGTGGAATGTCAACTAATAAATACAGACAGAGAATCACCATTTGGCAACTATCACAGAAGTGGCTGGTCCAGGAAGGAGTTGTCACAGCTAAGGCTGTGAGCCTGAGGTCCGGTGAGGACCACTTTCCTGATTTGGAGAGCATATCCCGGCTATAGAAGACAGTCTTATTAGGGGGAATACGCACTGGAGTGTTTCACCGTGAAGGGATATCACATCCACAGCTTGCTCTCAAAACTCGAAAAATAATAACAGAGAGGGGTGCCTGGGTGGCTCAGTCAGGTAGGCATCCAGCTCTTGATTTCGGCTCAGGTCACGATCTCCCAGTTTGTGTGACTGAGCCCCACATCAGGCTCCACATTGATACCACAGAGCCTGCTTGGGATTCTCCCTCCTCCCTCTGCCCCTCCCTTACTCATGTTCACTCGCGCTCACTCTCTTCCTCAAAATAAATAAACTAAAAAAATAATGGTAAATAGTATGCATGTATACACACACACAAAGAGAGCGGACAGTGGAGCAAACACAATAAAATACTAACAACTGGGAGAGCTGAGTAAAGAGAACATAGGCCTTTTTAAAGTTTTTCTCTTTTGGGGAGTTTTGGCTTTGGTTTTTTTCAGTTGTTGTTCGGGCAACTTTTCTCTAATTGTGAAGTTATTTCAAAATAAATGAAAAATAATAGCCCTCCAATGCCAGGAAGTATGCAGGGCACGACAGAGTTCATCTTCACAAAAAAGCTGATGCTGAAGCTCAGAAAAGTGAAAACCTGGCCCCAAGTCCTCCAGCTAACAAGTGCTGGCCCCACCCTGAGGTGTGCCAAACCTGAAGGCCTTCAATCTCTGCTACGGCACCACGCCACCTTGTCCCCCAAACAGGTGACCGCGGTTTGCAGAGGGACAGGCCAACGTGTGTGCTGACCACTGAGGATGTAAAAAGAATCAGACCAGGCCTGCGCTCGAGGAATTCGGCCTGACAGAGATAGCCAGCCTTGTAAAGTAATAAAGGATTACAGGTGCCACGGTTGGCCTTCTTGCGCGGGGAATGTTGGCCCTCACTCTGTCCTAAGTTCTGTCTGACCCCTTAGAGGGTCACACTTTGCGACGGACAGGACAAATAGACCAGTGGCTACAATGGGATGCGTTTAGGTCATGGAAGTGAAAGGTCTGTGTCTCGTGAACCTATGAACACACACACACACACACACACACACACACACACACACTCCTCCAAGGGCTGAACAGCCCTAAAGAAAAAAAACGAGGCGTGGGTAATCCCAGTATATTTGAGGAGTCTCAAACTATTCTTCTCCTTAGGTTTGCATCATCCACAGAGGTAGTCTAAATTTTGTTTAAAGGGGTCCTTTTCTCAAGTAGTGATTGTGGTGAGATTAGAACTGTTTGGCCCAGTTTTGACTCTGGACTACTGCCAGAAATCATACTCTTAATTTCTAGTGGTTTTCTACTCAAAGCAGAAAAACAACTATTATGTATGAAAAACAGCAAAAGTCTGAAGCTCTACCAAAGCACCAAGAATCAGGTTTACTAGGCTCCCTGCTTCGATGACTCTGAAAGCCAAATTTACTCCCAGAGGAAGTGGGTTTTACCATCAATTATGTGTAAATTAAGTGGTTTTCTTCTAGTTATAAACCAACTGGGGACAGAGGGGATACTGTGCCTCCTGGTGTTCTCCTAAGTTTTGCAAGTAGCTCAGGTTCAGATCCTACATCATTTAAGTGAAGGGAAGGAGGAGGGCACGGGCTACACGGCAGTAACCCAACAGTAGGCATGATAATCATTGCCTTCAGAACACATAATTTGGCAAGGGAGACACATAAACAAAAAGAGTGTTACAGAACATCATCGAAAGAACACCTTCCAGATAGGAGTGGGAAGGGGAAAGTTTCCTTGAAAGGGGAACACCATTTAGCCGAGATCGAAGTAACGAGACATAATTAACCCAAATTTGCCAGGTTTGTGTACTCATGTGTGTTTTACTTGGTGGAAGATTTCCTGAGCAGGCAGGTGAAAACCATACAAGAAAAGATATGTCCGAAGGCAAAGAGGGGAAAGAAACAGCAAGTGATTCTATGTTGCTGGGACAGAAATACCAGGAAAGAACCCTGTGAAAGGCCTTCAGAAATGGAATAATAAATGTTTCATTGTCACAACAACTCCGTGGCCGTCGTTAGGAGCTCCAGTTCACTGATGAGAAAGGTGGCCTGGACAAGGTCACGCCACACAGAAATGGCAGGTCGGCCATCAAACCCATCCTCCTTCTTTTTCATCCCCCTCAGTTTTACCCAGAACAGGACCAGTTCCTCAGATTCCCAAATCACCTTTTCCCTGGATATGCCAACCCTTGCAATTTAACACTTTCAAAATCCAAGCGCTCTCCAAAGTTCATTTTAGCTCCATTTAGAAGCCGGTTCCTCGCTAAAATCTGGTTGTACTCGTGTGTTCACCAATGCGGATTTCAACAACAACAACAACAACAACAACAACGATTTCCCCTTATGCTGCAGGGGCCCCAAAAGTTGAAGGCAGCGCTAAGAAGACAGCCCACACAGAAGTCGTCGTCCGCCCTGTAATGCACAACACATCAGCATCTACTTTAGCTGGCAGCAGGAAGAGACAGAAGTTAGGACCCCACAATTATCCCTGTAGAGCACCACGCGAAAGGAAATGCAGGCGTAAGAGCTACAATAATGGCAACACAAATAGCCATCTGTGCTTATAGCCAGTCATGCCGAGAGCTTTTAAACACCCACATCCCTAATGCCTCCCTCTCCCCCCATGCAGGTGGGCCCATTCCTTTCCATTCTTTTCCAACCCACATAATTTCAAAGGAATAGACAATCCACTGCCAGGAGTGGGGAACAAAGAAAGCTGCTGTAATTTTTTTTTTAATGTTTATTATTTTTGAGAGAGAGTGAGTGAGAGAGAGAGAGAGAGCGCGCACAAGCAGGGAAGGGGCCCAGAGGGGGAGACACAGAATCCGAAGCAGGCTCCAGGCTCTGAGCTGTCAGCACAGAGCCCGACGCGGCGCTCGAACTCACAAACTGTGAGATCATGATCTGAGCTGTAGTCGACCGCCCAACCGACTGAGCCACCCAAGCGCCCCAAAAGCTGCTGTACTTTTGCACATAAAAAGACCACTAAGGGAGGGTCCTAACTCCCCACCCTGTGTTCTATCCATTAAACCAGTACTTCCCTATTTCTTCTACTGTCTAAACATACAGTGACGTCACTCCTCTTACATCTCCCAGGCCCGGTTCCCTGCCACCCACCCTGCCCCGGCTGGATTCGGTACCCTCTGCCCCATCTCAGCGTTCACTCACGCTCTCAATGCACAGCCCACATTACATCTCTGCCTGGTGTCAGTCACCTCCCCCTCTATACTGAGCTCCCAAAGACAGGGAATGTCTCTCTGCCTCCTTCCACACCCTCAACAGCCAGCACGGTGCTAGGCATGCAGGCTCTGAATGAAGGGTCACGCGGCACATACGAGAACTGCGGAACGAAACGGGAAGTGGGCAGTGGAAAAGGAAATGGTTGGACAGTAATCTGAGGTCTGAAGATCCAGGATATCTAAAGAGAAATCATGGTATGGTCTCTACACTGGACCGATATTTTGAGTGCAACATTTACAGAAGAAAATCACCCTTTAGGGGCGCCTGGGTGGCTCAGTCAGTTAAGCGTCTGACTTCAGCCCAGGTCATGATCTCACAGTTCGTGGGTTCGAGCCCCACGTTGGGCTCTGTGCTGACAGCTCAGAGCCTGAAGCCTGCTTCAGATTCTGTGCATCCCTCTCTCTCTCTGCCCCTCCCCAACTACTGTTCTGTCTCTGTCTCTCAAAAACTAAAATTAAAATGTTGAGAGAAAGAAAGAAAAAGAAAATCACCCTTTAACAGTCGGTAATAGATTCGCAACAATAGGAAAAGCTACCAATCCCACGGGAAGAACAACAACAACAACTAAGCATAATCATCAGTGCCACGTCCCCTGAAGCAGTACAGTATCGAGAACAGCCTGCACGACCACCACAGCCCTCCCCCCTCCCAGCGCCGGTTCTCAACACAAACAGCTCTTCAGGGCTCCTTTTTTTTGATTTCTGTCTTTCGGGGGAAACTTTTTTGCCTCCCACTCCCCCTGCCTTTTCCCCTCTCCACTCTCCCAACAAGCTACCAAAGAAAACAACGAATATGTGCAGTACCCAAGAATCTTCAGAAGACACATCTCCCCAGTTCTCCTCAATTTATCCTCAGAGCCGCTGGCAAGAAGGGCTGGTGGTTTGTTCCCAATTACAGGCTTCGTCTGGGGACGAATGGAGCCAGGAAGTCCTCAGCGAGGCGCTGGGAACAATGGGAGATCTCAAAAACATACTTTGGTAACACACTCCCCCACCGGCCTGCAGCCCTGCAACTGCCAGGCTTCTAGCAGGCTCTTCCTGGACTCTAACCCAGCAGCCAATTCCGCCGCTGGGGACATCCACTCTCCCCTCTTCCTTTCCAGGTACGCTTGTCAAAACCCAACAGAACCTGACAGAAAGGTAAGCTGGGGAAAGGGTCTGGTAAGGTCCTGGGAGCGTTTCGAATTGAACCCTGCACTGTACTTTTCCCTGGTTTTTCTTTTCTACGGAAGCGCAAACCACAGAACTGCTGCGAAGAGGTGCTGATTTTTGCTAAGATTTTATTTGCAATCACTGTAACGAGATGTCAAAGCTGAAAGGAACCTCGGGGAAAAAACTCTTCGGGTCCCCACGTTCCACAGATGGAGAAATGCCCAGAGAAAAACTGCCTAACTGCGGTTACACAAAGGAATTCCCTAGAATGTCACATCCTAAATGGCAAGAGCTACACCTAATCCATCTCCGGAGTCCCAACACCGTGCTCCGCGCTTCCTAAACGGTTGCTGAACTGAACTAAAATGAACACAAGTAATTAGCGGGAAATCTAGGGCTGTAACCCACAATGTTGTACTTCAAGAACAGTGTTTTTCCGGGGCGTCTTGGCGGGGGAGGGAGGGGGGGCTCAGTCGGTTGAGCGTCTGACTCTTGCTCTCGGCTCAGGCTGTGATCTCGCGTGGTTCGTGGGGTCGAGCCTATGTCGGGCTCTGTGCTGATGGCGTGGAGCCTACTTTGGATTCTCTGTCCCTCTCGCTGCCCCCTCCCTGCTCTCATGCTTGCACATGCGCACTCTCCCTCTCTTGCTCAAAATAAATAAACTTTAAAAAAAAAAAAAAAAAAAAAGGTGTTCTTCCTTTCTAGATGACTAGAAAGCCGGAGTCTCTGGATAATTCATGCATACAGCAGACCCCATGGAATTCAGACACTCTCCCTCAAAGAACTAGGTACACTTCCTTTAGCGACACCACCTATAACATTTCCAACCCCTTTATGTTCCAACTGATTTAAAAATCAAACGTCTCTAAACTGATTTCCTAAAATACTCCTTCTCCTCTACTCAGAAAATACTTTTAATACAATTTTTTTATTGTTTAATATTTATTTTTGAGAGAGAGAGGTATGGAGGGAGGGAGGAGAGGCAGAGAGAGAGAGGGAGACACAGAATCCAAAGCAGGCTCCAGTCTCCAAGCCGGCAGCACAGAGCCCGACGTGGGGCTCGAACTCAAGAACAGTTGAGATCATGACCTGAGCTGAAGTCAGACGCTTAACCGACTGAGCCACCCAGGCGCTCCCACTCAGAAAACCTGTTAATAATTCTCTTTACTTTCTTTTTTTCCCAAGTTTTCATTTAAATTCCAGTTAGTTAACACACAGTGTAGTATTAGTTTCAGGTGCAGAATTTAGTGATCCATCACTTCCAAACAACACCCAGTGCTCATCACAAGTGCCCTCCTTCATCCCCATCACCTATGTAACGCTTCCCCCACCCACCTCCCATCTGGTGACCATCAGTGTTCTTTACAGTTAAAAGTCTGTTCCTTGGTTTGCCTCTCTTTTCCCCCCACCATGTTCATTTGTTTTGTTTCTCAAATTCTACATATGAGTGAAATCATATACGTCTTTCTCTAATCTTCAATTACTTTCTTAATGACTGTCCCCTTTGATTCCCTCCCTATACTTCAACTTACCCCAAACTAAAAGGACCTCCCTTCCTCTGTGCCCCCACTGAAGTCAATGGTTCTCAACCTTGGCCATGTACTGGAATCAGCTGGGGAAGTTTTACAAAATATGAATTCCTGGGTCCTACTCCAAGAGTTCCTGATCTAACTGGCCAAGACGGGGTATGGCCAAGGAATGAAAGTTTTAAAAGTTCCCCAGGTGATTCTAATGTACAGCTCACTAATGTTGCCATACACGCTCAGAAATTCACCATGTGGTCCATTATATACCCAAAATATAATCTGTTGTTCTGGATTTGCAAGCTATTAGACTGAAGGCACATTAGAACCACACCCTTGATTCACACCTGTCCTGTAATACTACTTGAGTAAATATGCCGATAAAGCTCTATAAATCACTAATGATAATGAATGGCCAGTATCCCACTAAAAGACTGTAGAGGAGGGGGAAAAGCTGTACTGGAGTTTTTTGACTCAGAAACTCATTTAGTTTATAATTTTTGTTTTTGTTTTTTTACCAAGGACCCAAGTCCTTCAAATCCAGATGGCCTTTCTGTTCTCAAAAATAGCTTTTTGTGGGGCACCTGGCTGGCTCGGTCGACAGAATGTGAGACTCTTGATCTCAGGGTTGTGAGTTCAAGCCCCACATTGGGCATGGAGCCTACACTTAAAAAAAAGAACCTGAACAAAAAGAGCTTTTTGTGGCCAATCCCTAAAGAAGCATAAGAACATACCATGTATTTTCATGCCTCAGTTCACACCAATATTTCTGTCTGGAACAACCTTCCCCTATCTGCACGGAAAACTATTCATCCTTCAAAGCCCCGTTCTATCTATTGCCTGGTTTAGTCATTCATTCCCCAAAACCAGAAATCTACTCAGTGTCAGGAATTGTTCCAGGCAATGGAGATACAACATTGTACTAGATACAGTCACTGGTCTCACAGTGCTTACATTCTACTTGGGAAGCCAGATAGTAAACAAGAAGGCAAATTAAAATAAATCCAGACGGCGGTTAAGTGACATGAAGAAGATAAAGCAACACAACATGACAGAGTAGGGGTGGGTAGTAGTAACTTTCCCCAGAGGCAGACTTATTTGATCTTTTAAGACTGAATCAAGAACAGGGAGCTTTCCTGTATTCCTTTTACATTCCCAGCATTTACTCTTAGTGCCTACACAATGAATATTCTAAATGAATAAAAAACGTAAGGGGAAGAAAAAATGTAAAAGTAAAAAAAAAAAAAACAAAAAAAAAAACCTGTAGAAATAATCATGATAATCAACTTCAACCAAGAGTCAAGAAGCAGAACACCTGGGTGGCTCAGTGGGCTAAGCGTCCGACTTCAGCTCCAGTCATGATCTTGCGGTCTATGAGCTCGAGGTCTGCATCAGGCTCTGTGCTGATGGCTAAGAGCCTGGAGACTTCTTTGGATTCTGTGTCTCCCTCTTTCTCTCTGCCCCTCCTCTGATCACGCTCACTCGCTCTCTCTCTCAAAAATAAATAGATATTTTTTAAAAAAATTTTTAATTGAAAAAAAAAAAAGAGTCAAGAAGCATGAATCCTCACCTAAATTTTTCCCACTACCTACAAGATCTGGGGCAAATCTCTTCCTCTCATCTGTAAAATAAGTAGACTGGATTAGACTGGAATTATAATGCTCACCAGAGGCAAATAAAAAGTGAAGCACACAAGCAGAGACTGTACAGGACTAGAGTGAACAGGCACTCCTAAGGGGAACAGCCACTATGCAGCTCCCAGAGTGTACCCCGCAGGAATGTGGGCCCACTGGTGCCTCGAAAAGCCAGAAATCTGGATTTCATGTGTGTTCTCCCAGTGCTTAAATATTAAATCCACATGCCTTCAAAATATTGTGTAAGCCAAACAAAACCCCATGTATAAGGGCCAGACCACACATCTCTGGTTTGCAACCTCTGCACTAGACCATTCTAAACCGTTCTGGTCTTGACAGGGCTCTACAAGGAGATATCTTCCTAAAGAAAAACACTGAAGAAGAGACAATAAGACTGGAGAACAAAAAGAGAAAAGAACGGTCCCCCAGTCTCTGTCCCCAGTGTTCCAATCAGATCACAGAAGACTTTTTTTTTTTTTTTTTTTTTTTAATGTTTATACAGAGGGAGACACAGAATCCAAAGCAGCTCCAGACTGAGCTGTCAGCACAGAGCCCGATGCTGGGCTCGAACCCAGGAACCGGAAGATAGGACCTGAGCTGAAGTCAGACGCTCAACTGACTGAGCCACCCAGGTGCCCCAGAAGACTCTCCATAATTCATCAGGCAGTAAATTCTCGTTGCCCGGAAAGAATATTTTGTGTGCTGGACAATAAAAAGACCCATCCCAGCCTCTCCTTTAGAGCAGTAAGTCTGCTGTATTTTTAGTGATCTGGAGTGAACCGTTGTGCTTTTGCCCACGTGTGCTCAATAAATATTCCTATCCTAGGCAATCAGGAATGCTTCAACAGAAGCACAACTCACATGCACGCACACGCACACACACCCCACAAAGCAAGGAAATCAATTATGCTGAAGACTGGCAAGATGCCCCAAAGACACAGCAGGAATGTGATATGAACAGCAGGATGAGGAAGGAGAATGAATAATTCAGACTCCCTGATTCACTTAACAAAGTTCTGTCAAGCACAAGCTGAGACCCAAGGTCTGAAAAGGCAACCTGAGCTCACCAAACGGATAAGCCTGCCCCGAGGGTGGGACAGGGAAGAAATGACAGACCTGCCCCTAGAATAAGTCAACTTATTTTTCTGAAAGCCAATGCATCACTGAAAACCAAAGTTGACAACAGATGATGTTTTCTTGTCATTCGCGCAGGGAAAAGAGTATGCATATTTTATTTATGCCCACCCTCTTTAAGAAGGCCTCCGTTAGACTAGAAAGCCAAAGTAAAGAAGATAACAAGAAAGGCAAAAGAGAAAGCATCAGCCAGAACAGTTAAAAGTACACAGACGTTCTCCCGTCCCCTACTGTCCTATCCCCCTTCTGAGGTTGAGGAAAGTTACCAACACCACCTTTAAACTAGCAATGGTGAGCCATTTACCAACTATTTGTCAACTGCTTAACCCAAGTGAAGACATGAGATCCAGATCTCATTTAGTTAAGAAGACAGATCATCTATCCTGAATATTAATCAGTCCTCATAAGCTGTTTGTTGGAAACGAGGGTTTTGTATATATGTATATTAAAAAAAAGAGAGAGAGAGAGAGAGAGAAAGCTGCTACACAAATGGCCCAGGGGAGAAAAACAAAGGCAAAGAGCCCAACTTGTTTTCATGTGTCTCTGTGATCGGTTCGGTGTGTTATTATTTGATGGTTTTAAATGGTTTTAAAAGTCATGTGTTGGTTTTTAATGACAAGAGTGAAATACCTTTCATCATTCAGCATTTAAATCTCTCAAATCTATGGTACACACTGGCGCGAGCCATTCTTTCAGCCTCGCATCTGTGACATGTTCCTCATAAACAACACACCAAGAATGTGTTAACTCCTGGAGGCCCCAGTACTAAACACTGTGTTGTTGTCAAAATCAAGGAAAGAGTAAACCTGAGGCGCTGCTCACATCCTTCCAAGGCGGTGAAAATGGAAGGGTCTCTATGCAAATAAATGGATCCTACATATTATACTAGTTGAGTAGCAGAAGACAGATTTTATCAAGCAATTACTACCACAACGAAGTGTAGTCTAGAGTAAGCTCACGACTTGAGAAATCATTTTAGGGCGCGGGGGTGGCTCAGCTGGTTGACCGTCTGACTTCGGCTCGGGTCATGATCTCACGGTTCCCGAGTTCTAGCCCTGCATCGGGCTCTGTGCTATCAGCGCGGTGAGTGCGTTGGATCTTCTGTCCACGTGTCTTCCTCTCTCTGCATCTCCCTCGCTCACTCTCTGTCTCTCTCAAAAATAAACTTAAAAAAGAAAAATCATTTTAAAAATTAACCTGACTCCTCAAAGTTACCAAAAGCAACAATGTCTCCAAAATTCAAATGGCTGCTGAAAGAGATGTTTCAGCCCTAAAAGCAAAGAAAAGGCATTTAATGAGGTAATTAAACTGCTCCTTCTGGTGCTGATAACCAAATTTTCCTAACTGCTTCAGGTCAACCCCTAGGCAATTAATCTATCATCCCATCACAGAGCCTGTGATGTAACAGCACTGACTCCAACCAGAGACCCTCCTGAAGACAGTGACTACATCAGATGGAGACTTTCTGCCCACATTCTATGTTACAGATCACAATTCAAGAGTTCACAAGGCAAGCTTCCAAGGGTCACAGACAGAAAGGGGCCTCTAATTTCCAAATGCTTAATGCCAGGAGCTTCTGGAAATTAGATTTACAAAGTCTTACGTGCCATTTCTTTAGTCACAGAACAAATAAGACTGCTGTTGATCAACTTTAACAAGTTACAAATGGATGACAATCCTCCCAGAATAAGCATAAAATTTCTTCTCTTATTTGGTGAGTGTGGAGTAATGAGGATTTTTCTTTTTTTGTTGTTAAAGCTCCCCAGATGATGTTAATGGGCAGCTAGGACTGAGACATGTGGATCTACCTGTTGTGTGTGTGTGTGTGTGGGGGGGGGGGGGGGGGGTTGTTTTTTTTTTTGTTTTTTTGTTTTTTTTAGTGTTTATTTTTGAGAGAGAGAGAGAGAGAGAGAGGGAAAGCATCAAGCAGGAGGGAAGCAGAGGGGGGTGGGGGACAAAGGATCCAAGGTGGGCTCCACAGTAACAGCAGAGAGCTTGATGCAGGGCTCAAACTCACAAACGGTGAGATCCTGATCTGAGCCAAAGTCGGACACCTGACTAAACCACCCAGGAGCCCCTGTCTACCTCTTTTGAAATAAACCAGCTAGGGGTAAGGTACTTAACTAGTGAGATCGAGTAATATATTCAAAGGAAGTTTTGACCTTAGAATGTGACTTTGTTTGAAATTACTATCTCTAGCAAAAGAACCAAATGCCACTCAGTGATCTACCCTGAAAATCTGGGACAAGTATTCTATACAGATAAGATTCTTGCAGTTCTAAAATCCTATAATCTATCCAACCATTAACTATCCAATAACTATTGGGCCTACTATATATCAGTCACTGTGCTAGATATGGGATTTAAAAAAAAAAAAAAAAAGGATCAAACCATTGTCCCTACCCTCAAGGAACTTACAGTTTGGGAGGAGGTCAAAGTAGACACTTACATATACCGTGCGATAAATGCCAGGAAGGGAAAAGTACAAGGAATTATAACAGCAGTTAGGGAAGTTACCCCACTGGAGATACTCAGCGAAAGGTTCCTAAAGCACGAACTTTAAGATGAGGGTTAGTGTGTAAAAGGTGGAAAGAGAAGTATTATACCAGTAACTTCAAGCAGGGGAGCCTGGGTGGCTTAGTCAGTTAAGCATCTGACTTCGGCTCAGGTCAGAATCCCACAGTTCATGAGTTCAAGCCCTGCATCAGGCTCTCTGCTGTCAGTGCAGAGCCAGCTTCGGATCCTCTGTCTCCCTCTCTCCCTGTCTCTGTCTCTGTCTCTATCTCTCAAAAATAAGTAAACATTCAAAAAAAAATGTAGAAGTAACTTCAAGTAGAGCTGTACGGTCCATGCACGAGTGGGTCAAGGGTCTAGGAGATGAGCTAGGAGCTAGATCACCGAAGTCACTTGAAGGGCACTGATACAATGAGAGCTGTTTCAGATGAATCATTTCTAAGAAAGGCCACTGAGATGCAGTGACACGGGCTGGAAGGGACAAAAGTGAAGGCAAAAAGACCCCTGGGTAAGCAGTGGCACTGGCCACAGAGCTACACAGGGGTGGAGTTCTGGAGAAAGGGCAGGCGGGGAGGGATGAGTTATAGACATGCTGGCTTTGCAGTACCCACAGGGCACACGAGCAGGTGGAAACTGCCATCGGAAGTGCAGGAGGCAGATCTAGGCTACAGATAGCAATTTGGAAGTTGTCAGCATATAGATGATGAATAAAGCCTTCGCTGCGGATGAGCTCACCCAAGGAGAGCACATGTCACAGAGGAAGAGGCCTAGAGCAGAATGCTGAGTGACAGCAACCTGTAAGTGGGGGCTGAGGAAGGGTCATGGAAAAGGCTGTAGCGGGGGAGGGAAACGTGTTAAAAAGGATGGGGCCAGAGGAAGCCGGGGGGAGAGGGGCATTTCAAGGACAGGGAAGACAGAAAGGACATTCGCTGGGTTCAGCCACAGGGGTTGTTATTGGTGACGTTGGAGGAACGGAGTTTAAACGCTGTAGTCGAAGAAGAAACCAGACTTCAATGTGTTCAAAGGATAAAGACAATTATGTCAAGAAGCTGCTTTTGTAGTTTGTAGAAGGGAGAAGAGTAAAGAGCAGCCGGAGGACGGAGGAGACCAGAGGACTGAATATGCTAGATTTTATTTAATGAGGGAGGCATATAGAATGTTGGTAAGAAGAGATACAAAAAGGTAGATTTAAAAATCCAGGAAAGGGGCGCCTGGGTGGCTCAGACGGTTGAGCGACCGACTTCACCTCAGGACATGATCTCATGTTCATGGGTCCAAGCGCCACATAGGGCTCTGTGCTGACAGCTCAGAGTCTGGAACCTGCTTTGGGTTCTGTGCCTCCCTCTCTCTCTCTGCCCCTTCCGTGTTTGTCTTCTCTCTCTGTCTCTCAAAAAAATAAAGTAAAACGTTAAAAAAATTTTAGGGGCGCCTGGGTGGCTCAGTCGGTTAAGCGGCCGACGTCGGCCCAGGTCGTGATCTCACGGTTCGTGAGTTCAAGCCCCACGTCAGGCTCTGTGCTGCCGGCTCAGAGCCTGGAGCCTGCTTCGGATTCTGTGTCTCCCTCTCTCTCTGCCCCTCCCTAGCTCACACCTGCTCTCTGTGTCAAAAATAAATAAACTTAAAAAAATTTTTTTAATTTAATAAAAAATAAAAAACAAAAATGCAGGAAAAAGATCCAAGCAGGATTCACCAAAGGAAGAACAATACATCTTTCACTGTAACAGACACAGTTTGTAGGTTTGATGGCAGGAAATTAAGAGTTTCAATTTGATATCTTCTATTTCATCTATAAATTAAGAGGCAAGAATTCTGGGGACGGGCATCCAACTCTTGATCTCAATTCTTGTCTTTTTTTTGAGAGAGAGTGCACTCGAGCTGGGAGGAGGGGTAGAGGGAGACAGAGAATCTTAAGCAGGCTCCATGCTGAGCACAGAGCCCAACACGGGGCTCGATCCCACAACCCTGGGATCACTACCAGAGCCGAAATCAAGAGCTGGACACTCAACCACCTGAGCCACCCAGGTATCCTTCAGCTCAGGTCCTGACCTCAGGGTACTGATTTCGAGCCCCATGTTGGGCTCTGCACTGGGCATGAAGACTACTTTTAAAAAAAGAGAGAGAGAGAGACAAAAATTCTTGCTTAAGTGAAGGGAAAGTGAATGTAGGACCATGAGGAACATCTGAGACAGCTCTGGAGGCAAATCCCCAGGAGAGGTCACTCAAAAACACAAAGCCTGCCAGCAGGAGTCAAGGATCCAGGAATCGCTGAAAACCATGAAGGCAGACAGTCGCATCCATCTAGGCCTGGGTTTTGCTAGTAGGTCAAACAAAATGAACATAAAGAGAGAATACCGGCCAAAGCGTGGTTTAAGCAAAAGGCCGAGAAATCTAAACGGGGGGGGGGGATTCACAGGAAGGGAGAGAGCGCAGAGAGGGCCAGTGTATGGACTTCTCAATGACGCTGGAGATGAGACGCAGCGGTAGCTGATGAACATGAACGAGAGAACTGGAAGATGGAAGGGTGTTAACGAGGAGATGAGATGTCCATCTTTCAATTTTCAGAAACGAAGCCGTTCCAGATGGACAAGACGGAGCGCGTGTCCTCAGAGCAGGCGGTGCAAGTAAGTACCTGCGCGGTTCCAGTCAGGGAAGCCCCTCAGTCAAAGAACTCAGAGGCAGGCGCCGGATCAGTCATCCGCACACACGCTGGGTCTCCTATCCCTCGTGACAATAAAGGTCGAGAGAAAGCCCAATAACCGGTGCCAACATTAGGTAGTTTGGGGTTTTTTTGGCTTTTTTAATGAGGAAGAGAGGCAAGGCAATGGATAAATGACAGCACTGAGTAAGGGAAGTGGGTAGATGAGCCAGATTACAGGAGCTTTAAAGGAGCAGGGAATTTCAATTTTGCCCAAGGGAAGAAGATTAGACAGGAATCCTGGAGAGGAGAGACGCCAGGATACCCACCTCCCTAAAGCAGAAGAACAAAAAACACCCAGTAGGAGGGGGAGGTGATGTTCTCAGAAAGAAATGGGATTTAGCTAAGAGGAAAGACTAGATATAAGAGTCCGTGAAAAGGCTGAGGATGGGGAGGACTGTTTACAAATGCAACAGGAAAAACGGGACAGTCTATGAGGGGAGGAGCTATGAAGGTCAGGTCAGGAGAGAAAAATCAGTCAGGCCCGAGGTCACAGGAATATACAGATGGCCAGAGCTGCTTACATCCTGGATGCTGACCAAGGAGTGCAGAGTTGAAAGGAATGATTGGTTTGGCTGCTGCAGTTTCTTTAGAAAAAAAAAAAAAAAAAAAAAAAAAAATCAGTCCCAGTAGTTTCTTAATAGAAAACTGGACGGCGGCAGAAGGACTTGGGCCTTTTGCGAGGAGTTCACATCAGCCGGGTTTAAGTGACCTTCTGGAGAGCCTTAACTGCAGGCCAAGTCAGGCTCTACCGTACAGAAAACAACGGCAGCCTCTGGTCTCTCGAGAGAGGGGGCGCCCTTGGGCCCTGCAAGGAAAAAGCCATGGCCCAGAACACCTATTTTTGCCCGGCAGACTAGAACACTCTCTGAGCAGAGTCAGTTAGGATGTGGACCCATTCACGCTGACCAGAACACACACCCGGTTTAGGCTTCTGGTATCAGTGACTGATGAACCAATAAATAACGTCAAATAAGTAATGAGAGGCTCAAGATTCAAGAACTTGGATGCCTCTAATAAAAAGCATTAATAAGCTAGACAATTACACTTTTACAAATCTAACTTATGTAGCTGCTCCTGTGCTAAGTGCCTTACTTGTAATATCTCATTAGTTTTCACAAGTCTATGAGGCAAAAACTATCATTAACATTTTACAGATGAAGGAACTTAGCCTCAGAGAAATTAAGAAAAGTTGTACGAGGTTATCAATGTACTAAGCAGCAGAGCCGGTAGGACTCTAAACCCCGAACTCTCAACCACTGCGCTCTACGCCTCTCCCAGCCCCAGTGGGTCCCGCCACCATGCCTCAGTTCATATCCTCTTGAATATACAACGCAGAAGTTGTTATTAGAACACAAAGAAATAAAAAGCATGAAAGCGAAGAAAACGAAGTCTGGTTACAGAGACAAGAGATAAACCCCCTCACACACACACACACACACACACACACACACACAAAGGAAAGCAACTATTCAAAATTAAACTTAAGTACCAAGATTATGATAATGATAACAAGGATTGAGAAGACAGCCAGACTCCATAGATTTTTGATTTTCTGTCCAAGGCAACAAACTTTCTAATACAACCCATTCATCTACGCCTTCAGACTTCTCAAATGGAAAAGATCACGCTCGATTCCCTAGGAAGTACCGAGTAAATCACACCAAGCCATCAGAAAAAAACTGAAGTCAAGTGGTTTTAAATGAATCCCTGCTGTCCTGAATCTTGAGCCCTATTCTGACCCAACCACTTTCCCATACATACCTCGTTTCCTTGCACTAAAGCCCCATTTTGATGGAGGCCAGACAAAAACTGACCCTCCCTTATTACGTCCACTGGGCCACTTACCCTGTAGGTCTTGCCTCCTGTGTCAGTCTACCCTCCGGAAGTGTGAGGCTGAGCCAAAACTAAAACAGCTATAGGGAGGGGAGGCGTGGATGAGTCCATCTTGGGAAACTCGGCAGCGTGTTATTTACACACTCTTATTTAACAGTACCTTTGCTCCCACGTTCCGGTTTAAGGTACCGGAGCGTACCATTTATGTCTCTGCCAGACATACCTCTCCATCCCTCACAACACCTTCACTCCGCCTCCTGCACCAGTGAACTCACCTCCATGCCCCTACTTGGAGCAGAAAACAGAAGGAGGCCCTGCTTTACTTTCAAACCTCCCAGAGGCAGAATGAGATACAGAATGGTTCCTGAGTGCTCTGAATCTTAATTAAGAGAAATAAAATATCCACATAATAACAACACATTTACCATGGAATATCCAGCCTTATTCTGCTACTAAAAATCAACTGAGGCACACACCAGTATTTAAGGCTCACGCATAGCTGAAATTCATCGTGGCCTCCCCATCGCCCGACCAAAAAAAGGCAATTTTGATTACAGGTCAGAGTTGGCAGTCTCAAAATGGGTAAAACTGTTCCAAGCAACACTGCGGAGGTAGCAGGTGAGGGTAAAATGGACTTCAGCCGCTGAACTCTGACCATTTTCAGAGGCGGTCAGTGAAATCCAGGTACACTAACAGGGGAAAACAGCAGACAAACAGGAAAGTGTAGCGGTTTCTAAATATGTCCACAAATTCCTATATACTACTCCCTTCAAGAAGTGAAGCCTAAAAAAAAAAAAAAAATTAAAACTAATTAAAAAACTGGAGCCTAATTTTCCTCTCCTTGAGAGGAGGAATTAGACTCAGACACTTGCTTCTAACAAATAAAATAAAGCAGAAATGATAACGTATACTGCAGGCACTTGGTCGTTAAAAGCACTGCAACTCCCCCCTTCACCTGCTCTCTCTCTTACTCGATCTCTCACTTGATCACTCACTCTAGGGGGAAGTCAACATAAGGTAGGGAAGACACTCAAGAGGCCTAAGGAGAAGTCCGTGTTGGAAGGAACTAAAGCCAGCGGGGAACTGACAACGTGCCAAGAGCCGTGAAACGAACCATCTTGGAATCCTCCGGCCCCGGTTCAGACTTCAGATGAGTGCGACACCAGCAACTGCCTGACTGAAACTTCATGAGGGATCCTAAGCCTGAACCGCACAGCTAAGTTGCTCTCAGATTTACGACCCACAGAAACTGTGACATAATAAAGGTGTGTTGTTTCAAGTCAGTAAGTGTAGGGGTAATATGTTCCGGGGCAAAAGACAACTATTACAGAGGGCATGTTGTAGCACACCGGCTTGTGAGTCCCAAACTATCACTTGGCTTCTGGAAAACGGACACTACCAGAGAGGAGCACACCAGTTGTTCAGTAACTTCTTCTGTTTAGAGCAGAAATATAATGACAGCAAGAAATATGGGCCATTTACTTAATTTAAAATTTTCTAGTTAACAGCATTTAAAAAAGAAACCAGGTAAGGTAAATTTTAATATAATTTAGGGAATCCAACACATCCAAAATATTAGCGTTTCAACATGTCAATATTTCAACAATAGTCAATGATTTGTAAATTTTCAATGAAAATTTTTTGCACTGGTCTTTAAAATCTAGTGGGTATTTGAGGGGGTGCCTGGGCGGCTCTGTTGGTTAAGCGTCCGACTCTTGCCTTCGGTTCAGGCATGATCTCACGGTTTTGTGAGTTCGAGTCTCACGTCAGGTGCCTGCTTGGGATTCTCTCTCTCCCTCTCTCTCTCTGCCCCTTCCCCGCTTGCAATGCTTCTGTCTCTCTCAAAATAAATAAATAAACTTTAATAAATAAATACACAAATACATAAACAATAAGCAAATAAAATCTAGTGCGTGTTTTACACTCACAGAGCATCTCAGTTTGGACGAGCCATATTTCAAGACCACGACAGCCACAAGTGGCTAATGGCTCCTGTATCAGAGCAGGTCTAGAGAATTTTTTTCTGCAGCTTGCTACCCTTTAAGAAATGTGAGTGTAGAGCTCAAAGAGATCAAAGTGAAGAATTTTTCAAATACCTAAAGAATTTTTAAAATTTTCTTTACCCAGCTGTATCACTGTATAGGTTCCCACGCTGGGAAGGAGTGGCCTTCATGGAAGGAAGGAGGGGGGGCAAGGGCAGTGCTTACTGTTGGGAAAGGGAGGGACCGCTTTGAAGAGAAAGGAACACACCCTCCTACCAAGAATCAGCTGGAGTACGGAGAGCATCACCTGAATTTTAATTTTTTTTAATGTTTATTTACTTTTGAGAGAGAGAGAAAGAGAGAGCGAGCACACACGAGCGAGCATGGGAGGGGCAGAGACAGATGAAGACCCAGAATCCAAACAGGCTCCAGGCTCTGAGCTGTCAGCACAGAGCCCAACGAGGGGCTCGAACTCACAAACCGTGAGATCATGACCCAAGACGCTTAACCGACTGAGCCACCCAGGCGCCCCTAGCATCACCTGCATTTTTAACCGACACTTCCCTCAGCTCTCACTCAGCCACCCATCTCACACACAACCCTACGTCCCACTGAAAAGGAAAGTTGCAGTTTGCTCTGAAGCAGATCTGGAGGGGGAAAGAGAAAAAAAAGTAAAAGAACATTTGGCTTCAAACGTCCATGGATGGATGAATGGATAAAGAAGATGTGGTATATAGAGACAATGGGGTATTACTCGGCAATCCGAAAGAATGAAATCTTGCCATTGGCAACTACGTGGATGGGACTGGAGGGTATTATACTAAGTGAAATTAGTCAGTCAGAGAAAGACAAATACTGTATGACTTCACTCCTATGAGGACTTTAAGAGACAAAACAGATGAACGTAAGGGAAGGGAAACAAAAATAATATAAAAACAGGGAGGGGGACAACACAGAAGAGACTCTTAAATACGGAGAACAAACACAGGGTTACCGCAGGGGTGCTGGGAGGGGGGAGGGGCTAATGGGGAAGGGGCACTAAGGAATCGACTCCTGAAATCACTGTTGCACTAGATGCTAACTAATTTGGATGTAAATTAAAAAAAAAAAATTAATAAAAAAAAAAGGAAAAAAATCAAAACAAAACAAAACAAGAACATCTGGCTTTCTCCAAAACCACTTCTCCAGCTAACACACTGGCCTCCCCTCCCCCAGCAATGTCCTCTTCTCAGCTCGCTGCCGTGAAGGGGGACCAATCGAAACCAGAGCGGTCAGCCGACCGTAATCTCCACAGGAACATCTACTCCGGGGCCACCAGAGTCCCCCTCTCTCCTCTCGCTCCTACTTCTTGAGAAGCTAGATTTGAACCGCTGTGGAAACAAGCCAGTTGTGTGAGTCATGCAGCCATCCATCCCAAGGGGCCTGGGCAAAATCCAGAGGACAGCTGGAAACAGCTGTCGTGAGATCAACTGCAAACAGGGGGGCGGGGAGGGGAGGAAAAAGAGGATGAATTCATAGTTGATTACACACGATCCCAATCTGGCCTCAGAAAAGCTGGTTTTCATTTTGCCGCCCGAACAAGAAGTTTCTTCTCCCTTCTTACTTAAAAGTTCTTCTCCCAGTGAAGGCAGCAACCACGGGCTCACCACTGAAGCCCCCCAGAGACGATTACCCGGGGTGGGATACCTCTCCCACCGTGTGTCTCCCGCGGCGTGGGCTAACGGGAACCCCCCCCCCCCCCCCCGGTAAGGAAGAAACTATTAAAGAGTAGCTGGAAAGGCAGACACCTCTGACTTGAACAGAACTCTTCAAAAAAAAAAAAAAAAAAATCACCAGGAAACAAGAGGCTGCTGAAATTTAACACAGACATAGTCCCAGGGCAAGAGGAGTTCCACTCCCATTCCACGCATGATGATGATGATGATGACGACGACGACGACGATGACGCTGTAACACTGTCTCTTAAGGAAACAGGAAGACAGGCCAGAAGGGTGTTTCTCGGCATGATCAGAAGGCGACCAGCCTGCAGATTCCTACTCCACTTTCCTACTGGCCGAAACTGTGTCCGTCTTCACACGTCAGCCTTGAGGTCCTGAAGGAAAAAGGTGGCTGACGCCCGGTCCAGCCGAGTGTCCTAAAATGAGCAGCGAGACAGCAGGTAACCTTCCTACACGAGGACTCCGCACAGTGCGACACCTTAGGGAAGAATGGGGGCTTACTGGCCTCTGACGTAAACCAACGTCAACGGGCTCTGGTCACAGGAGATGTGGAGAACCAGTAGGCACGCACTGCCACACCCACACAGCCATCCTTCAAAAGCCCTGTGCCCACAGCTTACGTGGCTTCTAGCAACACGCGCTCGGGCGGGGGGGCAGGTGTGGGTTCCTCGGTCATTTCAGACACTCACGTGGTAGAAGCAGTCCCTACTCCTCAAATTCACCAGCCACCCCAACCCAGGGGAAAAGAAGCACCGCTACCTTCAGGAGAGGTCTAGAGAGATTTTTAGAAGCCAATGAAAACTCCCCTCAGCTCCCCCTGTTGCCCACCTGCCATCAGTGACGCTGTTCCACGAGAGACCAAGATTCAACATCTCTCCATTCACTCCCTTCTCTCCAGTGCTGTTTTCCAATGCAGAACTTTAGTTATTTCTGACGCGGAATTTAAGTATTTGCTATATTACATCACACACAGGACCTCCTGCGACTAATTTCCAAAGCCAGAGGCAGGAGATCCTGAGATGGGGAGGGAGCCCAGAGGAAAGTCTGAGTCAGCTTCCACGGCCGGAGGAAAGTTTCCCTTAGCCTCCCAGGCTTATGATTACAATAATTAATGACAACTTGTAAAAGTCACACATAAAAACGTTTTCAATCGCCAGAGCTTACATTCTGGATCCCTTTTATTTTTTCGCCTTTTATGTCTCACCTTTCCAAGTGCCCAGCAAACCCAGCAAAACAACTGTGGGCACTCCTGTACTAAATACGATCTTCCTCACCAGCGAATTAGCAAGGTTTATGACCCTTCACTATGTTTTACCTCATCAACTTAGACTGTTACTTAACTCAGTTTATACACCATCGACCCAACCATATCAAAGGCCTTCGCAGGTCACCCCCTGGACCTTCCTCTTCCTGCCCACACTGCCGCACGCAGAGTGAAACCTCAAACACCACCTCTCGGTTAGGTTTTACTTTAGGTAAAAGGAGGGCAGGGATGAGACGAGGGACTGCATCTAAAATGCGCACGATGAGGAAGCAAGCAAAGGTTGAGTCTCTCCAAAGGAAGCCATCCTCCAGAAGTGGAGGAGAAAGTTTTTATCAAGTCTTAGGACAAGAGGACATCCGAGGCCCCGGCAACTGCTCACAACAACCAGTCTTGGAGCCATTAAGCCAAAGCCACGGACTTGCACTTTCAGCCCCGTCTCCTCCAGACCGTGTTTCTGACAACCGCAATGACTTCCTTTCCAATCAGCCCACAGCGGCAGCCGCTGCCATGATAACCAACAAGGATTTCAAGAAGTCCGGCCGTCTGTTTTGAAGGGCAACTTGGGGGAGCCGGCAGATAATAATGTCCCAGGCCCATTCGGAGGGGCAGGGGGTCCGTGAGGTTAAAAAGGCAACAAAGAGTTTGTGAGAGGAAATTACCACCAGCTAAAAGGTCAGAGTGTATTCAATTCACATATCGCCAAGGTGGTAAGCATACAATTTTCTTTAAGGTTTTTTTTCCCCTCAAACCAGGCAACAAGAAAGAATCATAAATTGGGGTCTAAGGACAATATATAAATTGACTTTTAAAAAATAAGCAATGGATGGGGTACCTGGGTGGCTCAGTCGGTTGAGCATCTGACTTTGGCTCAGGTCATGATCTCACGGTTCACAGGTTTGAGCCCCACGTCGGGATCTGTGCTGACAGTTCAGAGCCTGAAGCCTGCTTCGGATTCTGTGTCTCCCTCTCTCTCTGCCCCACCCCCACTTGTGCTCTCTCTGTTTCAAAAATAAATAAATACTTAAAGAAAATTTTTTAATAAGCAATGGAAATAACTGAACATTAGACTTTAGAGGGTCTGGTCACGTAAGAATTTTCGTTAACTACACATTGCTGGATGAGTACTATTACCCATGCTTAGCAGACAGGGAGACTAACAGGGAAGCAGTGGAATATCTCAGCCCAAATTTTCACGGAAGACAGGTGTCCAAAGACTGAAGCTAGGCTTCTTAAAGGCATAATCTATGGGGAGAACTTCAGTCTTAGACGTGAAAATACAAAACACGTAGGAAGCCATTATTAACTTTACAGATTTAATATCTCAAAAGCAGGAAATGCAGAAGATACAGTTCTTACAGAAATACTAAAACATGTACACTACATTCAAACACAGAATTTTAGACCTGGAAAGGGACTGCCAGGCGATAGATAAATCAATATTGTAATAACAATTCCAACACACTGTGTCTGAGGAGTTCAAAGCACTTGGCTTTAAGTACTATGTACATACACACTGAGGAAGACTCTGAAGCTTTAACTTTTGCACTTGACGATTTGTGCTAATTCACAACCTCTGTATTACACTTAACTTTTTTATTCTAAGAAGGAAGGAAAATGGAGGGAGGAGGGGGAGGGAGGAAAAGAGGGAGAGGGAATGAACAAAGGGACCCAACATGTGTTTTACCTCCTATGATATGAAAAATGCATCCCACTTGGGGTCTCAGTATCTACCTTCCTTGTGTCTGTTTTCCTTTGTTTTCCCTCCATCTTCTCTGGGGCGGTTTTGGATTTTGTTCACAGTCCTGGTTTCTGTCTCCGCCCTCTGTGCATGTGTCTGTCTTCCTTCCATGTCTCTTTACCTCTTTCCCTGACCCTGCCCCCAACTTCAGGTCCCCGCACAAAACAAAAGCAAATTTCACTGAAAAGCAAACAAGACATTTTATAATTGAAAGTTCCTTACAATGGTACAAATCATCTGCTCTAATCCTTCCAGTTTAGGAAACTGAGGCTCTGAGAGATTACTCAACTTGCCCAATGTCACAAAACCAATAGACGATAGAAATGAAACTAAAATCCAGGTTTTTCCAATTAAAGTACTAAAAGAAAGCACAGAAAGTTATTTTTAAATCTCCGAGTGGAGACGGTCTTTCCCAGAAAAAAACAAGACCAAAAAAAAAAAAAAAAAAAACCCAAAGATCCAAAAACTTGAAAATAAATACCTTATATACTCAGTCATATTCCAAAATATACACAAACACATACACATCCTTCTATGCTATAAATAAATTCAAAGGACAAATGACAAACTGTCGGGGAAATTTTTGCAACATGAATGACAGAGCTAATTTCCTTAATTTATAAAAGTTCTTGCCAATTAAAAAAAAACAAAACCTGTTTCAAGCCTGAGTTGATGACAAAGAATACAAATGAATTTTAGACATATATAAAAAAAAAGATCACTTTATATTACAGAAATGCAAAAGACCAAGGTACCGTTTCTCACTTAGACTGTTAAAAATCAAAGTATGGAAACACATTTGCCAAAACGACAGGAAAAAGTCATCTTCTACTCACGAATCGCATCTTTGCTGTTCACGGCAGTGTACAACTTTGGAGGCTGCCTGGCAATACCTATCAAAAATGTCAATGTCCATGCCCGTAGAAACCGACAATGCCACTTCTCAGAATCTGTCCTCACGGACTTACCTACGTGCACAAGGACACAGCCACAAGCAGCACCACTTAGAGTAGCAGAACGCTGAGAACAACCTAAATGTCTAGCAATAGGAATGTTTAAACAAATCATGATTTAAAAAAAAAAAAAAAAAAAAAAACTTTCTATGGAATACTATGTGGTCATTTCAAAAGAATGAGGTTGATCTGCATAAAGTGAAACAAAATGTTCCCTAAGACATTCTGTTCAGTGAAAAACAAAGAAGGGCCTTTAGGTATATAAAGAGGTACGTATCTCTAAGCACGTGTACAAGCAGAATTCCTTTAGAACGTAACAGAACTACGAAGGCTTCTATCACATCACACTCCAAAAGGAACTTCTGGACTCTTCCAGTTCTATGAAAAGCTCCTACATTGGGAAGTTCTTCTTCACTGCTAACTTGCAATAACCTTCAAAAGACTGGTACCCTACTACCCCTCCTTGACTCTTGAACCCTATACAATGAAGCTCTCTGGTCCTTCTCAACCCCTTCGCCTATGTACCAGCTCAGCACCTGGGCCCCCAGGAAACCCTTTCATACCTGTACAGCTTTGAATTTTTCCTCACTCTTTCAGTATTTCCATATCCTAACATAAGTTCATTTTCCCCATAAACATACCCCACAGCCTTCCAAAGCCTATAAAAGGCCATTACTAGGACTTGGCATTCTCTTTGCTCTCCCCACTGCTGCTTTTCTATCAATTCATTTCATTCTTTACTCATCAAACATTTATTGTATACCACATATATATATTTACATCTACATTTACATTTATATTTATATTTTTTTTTACATACCACGTATATTATAATGAGAAGTCAAAAAGAGAAACCTAACACCTGGTCCCCATTTTAAGAAAGGTGCAGCCTAGTACAAATGTTCGAAAGTAAACCTCTTGGCGTAGCATTTAAGACAAGGAAAGAAAATGGATGCAGGGGAAGTGACCTAATAATCAGCTACACATGCCAAACTAACAGCTCTGGGTACCTCTGGAGAAGGAACAGAGACTGAAGGTGGTAGTCAAAGTCACCACTGGCTTTACGTGTTTGTTCCTGATTTTTGTTTTTTACTTATAAGAATATATCCGCGTATTAACTTATAATTTGAATTAAACTTTTAAAAGGAGGTGATGTCTAACCAATCTTGATGTTCCTAATGCCTATCTAGCACGGTGCCTGGCACATTGGTGGAGCTCCATAAATGATCACCGAACAAAAGAACGACCAGATGTGCAGAATTCTACAGAGCAGAATGGAAGGGAGGAGAAACAATCCAGGGCATCTCAACCTCGGACTGAATCACTGTACTGACATCTTGGACTGGATCATTCTTCGTGAGGGGGCTGCCCTATGCGTTTTAGGGTGTTGAAGCAGCACCCCCCGGCCTCTACCCACCAGAGCCAGCAGCACCTCCACAGCTACAAAAATCAGAAACATCTCCAGACGTCACCAAATGTTGCGTGATGGGCCAAACCTCCCCCGGTTAAGAACAGCCAAGTTAATCCTTATATATCATTCTCTCCACTTTCTCCACTGCCATGACTTTCTCTCAATCTGCCCAATGAGTCCACCGGTTTAGTCCTCAATGATGTCAGTAGTCAAGCTGACGACCCTCCCCAAGCTTCCAACTTCGACCTATTTATTTCCGGCGGGCTTTTCTCCACCAAAATCATCCATCTGATAACTATTCCTTAGGAATCCTCACTACCCAATCTCTTCTAACAGCAGGATCTCAAATTTGTATCACAAGCCCGTCCTTTGTCCTTGGTCTTCTCCGACCCTTTACTGCACTAGAACCTGTTTGTTCCAGCTTCCCTGGGCCCCACCCAGGGCAATGCGCACTTGGCTACCCTTGTGGGCTTTGGGGCGTGGTTTAATAAAGTTAAGAAGCCGTAGGACCACCTCAATCCAAGCTGGCACTTAACTGAGCCATGTGATCCTTTTATTCTAATTTTTGATTTCTTACTACACGGGAACAGCTACTTCTAAAATTTCTCTACTCTCCTCAAAGTGTAGACAACACGCTGCCTGCAGGCTACCATTCTTCCCCAACGGAAGGAAGGAGGTCTTTGGACATGAGCTTAGTTACCTAGCCTTCTCATACACATCTAGTGCTCAATAAATAGGAAGGAAAAAGCCATGACTTTATATTGGCTCTACCAAAAAAAAGTAATTTTTATGGAAAAAAAAAAAACCTCTAAATTTCATTCTAATTCAAGATTTTATTCTACAATTTTTTTTTTTTTTTTTTTTTTTTTTTTTTTTTTTTTTGAGAGAGAGCATGCACGCAGGGGAGGGGCAGAGAGAGAGGGAGAGAATCTTAAGCAGGCTCCACACTCAGCACAGGGCCCGACCTGGGGCTCAATCTCACGACCATGAGATCATGACCTGAGCCGAAATCAAGAGTCGGTCGTTTAACCAGATGAGCCACCCAGGCGCCCCAATATTCTACAATTCTAAGCAACGTCAAGGAGGAAAGTCAACATGCCTCTCCAGTTCCTCAAGCTGTCCCCACCAACGGCACATACCGCTGCCGCAGAGGGGTCCTCTGGGTAATCATTAAAGCACAGTGAGGTTTTAGAATTAAACAAGGCTAACGCTGGTGGCGATTCCACAAGCTAACGACCCAACACCTGGCTCTCTGTGAAAGATGGCCAATGTTGTCCGAGAGCAAAACTGCTCTGTGACAGGAGACAAGGGCTTTAAATAATTAATCAGCATAAGCAGCTGTACAATATCTTTAGAATTCAATGTCCGGTTTTCACCTACCCTAATGCCTTCCACAGGTACAAGGTTACCGTCAGAAGAAACAGGCGGCATACTTAAAGAATCTCTAGAACCCTACCGAATCTAAGGCATAACACTTTCCACCAGCTTTTGTCCCATGAGATAATTATGGAATAAGAAGCTTGGCAAAAGCTTTGGCAAAATACAGCCAATCGTTTCTCAAGACATGTTCTAAACTTTCTTCTTGACCTTCAGCTTATGGTGGCTTACACAGGATCTTAAAAGCATTTTAGTCAGCCATTTTTGGTAACTTGGGAGCAACATTATTTTTAGCTAAAAAAGTTTATTTCAATCGCTCTCGCATAACTCAGAAGCATCTAACCAGGTTTGGTTCAAGCTTTCTGGAGTAATTTTTCTTTTGAGTGAATTCAAAGCATAGGATATTTCAGCTTCAAAGGAGAAACTTTCTCCTTAAGAGGCATTAACAACCGAAATGTGCTAACACACAAGATACGTAAAAAAAAAAGAAAAAAAATCACTTGCCTACCTGCCACCTACCCTGGAATACTGGGAGATTAAGCACGTTAACATTCATAAAATTTTTGGAACGCTTCTGATGGACAAAACATTGTTGTTACAGCATTCCAAGCAAGAGCAAAATGCATGCCTGCGAGGTCGAAAGTGCTTCACATAAATTTAAATATAATGTAAGGGAACATCAGGTTCAAGTTGTTTTCCATGCAGCACTCAAACTGTGATTCCAAGTAGAGAGAAAGCCTCTTCAAGGATAGAGACAGCTGAAAACAAATAAGGAATTCTGCTAGAAGACAGCTCAACTACATATATACAACAAAAGCAAATACAGGTTTTCTTTGTTCTCTCTTACTCTTCTTTGATGAACAGAGACTTGTCACTACTCCCCCTGCCAGGGGGCCATGTTCCTTGAGTGGCAGGATAATCCAATCACCATCACCATTATGCCAACGTCAAGAACAATGGTACAGACTGCAAGGGGACTGCAGTCTGTGGACGAACTACCTACCGAAGACACGGGGAAATTCATGTCCTCGCGCCCTCTCTTCCGACCCCCCCCCCCCCCCCCCCCCCCGCCAGCTCCTATCGTCCCTTGCCCTCGCACCTACTGCTGCGTCTGCCTGGACGGGCCTGCCCTCCCTTCTCCCTTCCCTGCCTAGCCCTCGCTCACTCACTCAATTCTCAGCAACAGCTCCTGCAGAATGTCTCCCTGGGCCCATGCCACCCAACCGGATAAGAATCCCTCTATTATGCTCCCATAGAAACACTGCACTCATTCCTATCAGGGCACAGAAGCTCCTCTATTACCATCAGGTTAGGTCTGGGAGGAAAGGCTGTTGCTAAGTCCGCTAGTTCATAAAATCCCAACATGAAAAAATCTAAGTAACCCATAGGTGTGCATCTAGTGAGGAAATATTTAAGCAAACTGGCTTACGGTAATGGTCCCAACTCGTCTCATTTCTTCTCAACTCACTTTATGATTTGCTCTCGACCCGTTATAATTGTCTGCATCGTTGCACAATTCATCCCGTACACACGGTCAGTATGTCATTTCTAACGTTACTTCCGGTTGTAATCATCTCTACACTTATCCTCCCCTTCGTATCAGAATTTTCGTTATAATCAGAGGCTTTAGCCTTATGGAGTGAGACACAGTTAATAATAGATATAATAAAACATAGTAAATAATAAATATAATCACTGGCGACACCCTGTGTACCAGTGAACAATGTGACAGAATTTAAATGGCCACGTGCCACCCCAGTACTATTTTCTTCTTGGTGGTGAGCAGAACCGGCACATTTGCTCTAACACATGACTTCATTCATTTTCCTATGAAAATTGACAAAGTCAAGCATTATGATGAGTAAGATGGCTCCCGTACTTATCCCTACGTCACATTAATAAATTACTTTGATTTTTTTAAACAATACAAGCACATGACACAAAACTCAAAGGCTACGACAAAAAGCCTTCCGCCTACACCCCTACTTCTCCGTCACTCGAGAACACTCCCCAGAGGCAACCCGTTACCGCAGTCTTGTGTTTCCTGGCAAAGAGTCTGTGTGCACCTGCATAGATGCTTTTCTCTGTGACACACCGGCAGCAAACTGTCCACTTTTCTGCATCTTGAATTTTCACACCTGATGTATTTCAGAGTCTTCTCTGTTTGTTCATATGGAGCTGTCTGACCCTTTGTAACGGCCGCGTGATATTCCATCCCGTGAATGTACCTTATTTTAGTTCACAGATTTCCTGTCGAAGAGTGTTCTGCCTTGTTCAACCATTTGCCAGTTCAAGTGATGTTGTAATGTATTTCCCTGCACACAGATGCAGAAATATCTACTGGATGAATTCCTAGAAATGGAGCTGCTGAGTCAAAGAATATGTGCGTTTTACAGTTCAGTAGATATTGCTAGACAGCTTTTCATGGAGGGTATGCGGCTTTTCACCGCACCAGCACCATGAGGACCCATTTCTCTACCCACACCCTTAGCGATACATCGTGTACCAAACTTTTATTCCAACGGACAGCTGTTCCAGACACCTCCCACAATAAACTTCACAGATTCCGTAATACCTTCCCTTTGATTAACTCTGTACCCCCCAGGGTCTAGCATGTCGTAAGCACTCACATGTTGTGAGGTGAATGAATGACCAAGCAAAAGAGCAGGGGCTCTGGGGGCGCCTGGCTGGCTCAGTCAGTTGAGCGTGCAAGTCTTCTTGATCTCAGGGTGGTGAGTTCGAGCCCCATGTTGGACACAGAGATTACTTTAAAAAAAAAAAAAAAAAACAGTAGGGGCTTTTGCACAATGAGAGGTTTACTTTTAATATAAAGAATGAGGAAGGGGTTTAAGCATTAGTAATGTTTCCCCTTTGTAAGGGGAAGAGGGATAGGAACGGGTGGATAGATGGATGGATTCTGATCTAAAATGGTTTCTCCTAGAGGTTTTTAAAAAGCAAGAAATACTTGTCCGAAATAAAGTACTGTCCCACCTTAAAGATAGACAGCCTATCCTCAAAGTGTCAAGAAAGCAGAAAGGCCTCCAATGCAACTCCCAAACGAACAGGAAGATTCTCTCTCTGAAACTGCCATGGGACACTGAAGCTTCTCGCGTTAGTATACATATTTTTTTACACACCTTTCCAAAACCTTGACTCACATCATGTATCGTACACAGCGACACAGATGGTTAACGTTTCACTCATTTTCTTCCGTACAGCACCTGGCATAGTTAATGCTAACAATCTTTCAGGGAACACAATAAATACCGGACTCCGCACTGCCACGGGTCAGCGTGTGTCTGCCATGGTCTCTGGTGCCCCTGCCTGGCGCTACGTCAACCACCGTAACAACGGGTAACATGTACAGTGGTTACCATGGACCAGGCGCCCCTCCAAACACGTTTTCCTTTATCACCTCGATATTCACACACGTCGCCAGGTACAAACTAGTTTTCCTATTTCACAGACGAACGACTGAAGCACTGAGGACGTACGTAACTTGCTCAAGGGACACACAGGTAAGCAGGCATAGAGACAGTCGGAACCTAAGCAGTCTGATACCGGAATGGCTCCTTTTAACCCGATATTTTAATACGGTGTGACAACTGCTCTGATGGAGTTGCACACGGAGTACCCGCCACCAAGTACTAGGCTTTGACACATACTCCACGTATACCTCTGTCAGAGCAATGATCACGTGGTGTGAAAAGCATCTGTGTACACATCCTCTTCCCCACTGCAAAGTCACGTCTTAGCCATCACTGTGCCTGGCACCACCTCACTCAATAAAGTCTTTCGCTGAGTTTCGACTTAAGAGATCCAATAATAAAATGTGATTTCTATTCCTTGGGCTTGTATTTCATATTTTCAAGGTTGGTACCTCTTCTGCCCCTGTGTGCCACCATTCCCTAAGACCCATGTCCTCTAAGGCAAGATCTGCTTCTCCAATAGTTTGCCGCTGCTCCAATAGCTTGCCGCTTCCCTAGAGATGCCGGCCAGACCTCTCGAACTGCTTTGGGCACATTCACGGGAGTCCTGACACACCAGACGGAACCCACCACCGTTCCTGCCGGGCAGGGCACCGGCAGTACAGCTCCTACCCGGGCCCCCGCCCTCAGCAGCCACCAGCATGGATCAGTGGCTCTTATCAGGAACGTGGAGTAACTTGAGCCACCTGCCAACCCATCTCTCAACTGCTAAGACAGGCGCTTTCTGCTATCAGGTTGCACAAATGCCTGGAAACCTTATACCAGGTGTGAAGGAAGAAGCGAGAGGGGCAACAACACAGCATCTGGTGCCCTGCCTGCTTCCATTCACTGCGTGGGGCCAGAGACCGAGTGGGCCTAACTCGCTCACTGCAAAGCCCTGGGGCCATAAAGGTTGTGCGGTGAGAGCAGCATCACCATGTACTGGACGTCAGCATTCACCTAGAGTGCAAGACACGTCTCCACTGGCCTCATTCGCCCAACAGCTAGAACGCTACCTCCTCTGTAATAACACCCTTGTGGAGACAAAGGTCCATCGCAGAAGCTAACTCCGAAAAAAAGCACAGTTTCCTAGCCTTAAATGCAGAAGTCTCTAAAGGTCAACTGAGCTAGAGTCAAGCCTAAGCGTGAAATCCTTGATGCTATGTCTGAATCAGAATCCACTGTCTGGTAAACAAAAGAAAAATACTCTGTTTGTTGAGCCATATCTATTTACTTCCCATCAAGTCTCAGTGGCAGAGTGGCCATCTCCTAAGGATGAAGAGCATTCACTCAATCCCAGGCTTTCCACAAACACAGGGGCTGAGTGAAACTAATGGCCATTGTGACTGCTGAGACACAAACACCTACCAGGAACCAAACCTCCCTTACTCCCAATTCCATACCAAACTTGGCTCACTGACCAGCCTCCTGACAGCAATGACATTCAATCAGGATAAACTGGACATTTTGGATATGCCTGGTACAGAAGATGTCACACTGAATAAAATCACACTGCAGTTAGATTCTGTGTGCAATGACTCAAGGCAGATCCTGAGTATCATTACTAACTCAATGACAAATGGGGTATCTGACCCAAAAAGGGCCTCTAGAGTGTAAAAAGACGGGATCAGGAGCAGCTGACTGGAGCAGGTGGAGAGCTGAGGAGGCCTACCTTTTACTCAAACATCTTTAAAATGCTATCATCGGCCAGGGACTTGTAGGGTATTCAAGTGAAAGAACACAGATGCAGATCAGGTCTCCGAAAACAAAAACATGAAACGTTAAAAAAAAAAAAAAAAAAAAAAAAAAGAGTATGTCTCTGACCCTGTGATTCCATGGAACAGACTCACATTTTATGAGATCCTGTACTAATCAGAGTCATCCTTACCAGAGACATTTAGGTATAGTCATCTCAGCAGCCCACAAGAGAATAATCCTAACTGCAGAAATCTAACAAAAAATATCTACACACTGCTATGATTTCCAAATAGAGAGAGGAAAAAAAGCAAAATACATGTAGTATGTACAGATAGTATGCATATTAATATCACCATCTGAGCTTTTTTTTTTAGAAGGAGGTAGAGAAAATATTATGTAACTACAATCTCTGGAAGGATATCCAGACAACTAACCATCCTGGTTACCTCCAAGGAGAAAACTAGAAAGTTGGGAGAAGGCAGAGACTTTCCACTCTTTTGCGTATTTTGAACCATTCACCATGTGAATATGTCACATGCTTTAAAAAATCAATGAAAAGCAGGGGGACAGGGGAACCCCATATAAGAAACTCTCAGAGAAAATACCAGAATAGTAAAAAAGACTAAGAAATGAAAGATTCTACTTAGACCTAAAGCCAAAAGTTTGAGTTTATTGCTTGTCCTCCTATCTGCTCTCGGAGACTGAAATAACTTGTCCCTGAAAACGAGTACATCACCTCCCTTACTTGATTTAAGCAGGGAGCTGGCCAGATAACTTCTAGATGACTTCAGCTCTCATCATTTCATACTACCCACCATTACCAATCCATTGATTTATCTACTGCTGATCTATCAGATCAATAATAAAATTAGAGATGGGAAAACTTTGAGGCAAAAAAATAATAACAACAATAACAAACTACCATACATACGGCAACGAATAATCTCATTTAACCCCTCCAAATATGAGCTACAGGAAAGTGAGATAAACACATAAAGTCTGTAATACAATGCTTGGCGTATAAAGTACACACTAAATTTTAGCAAAATCCCAATTCAAAACACTGGCTAGATCCAAATTATTGCAGAAAGAAACCGGGGATCGCTGTTGACTTCTACATGAATCAACTGTTAGGTAATGGGCAAAAATTTTTTTTTAATGTTTATTTTTGAGAGAGAAAGAACAAGCAAGCAAGCAAGCAAGTACATGCGAGGGGGAAGAGGCAGCGAGAGGGGGGCACCGAGGATCTGAAGCCGGCCCTGTGCGGACAGCAGAGAGCCCGTCTCCGGGTCTGAATTCACGAAGCGTGAGATCGTGACCTGAGCGTAAATGACTGCGCCAGCCAGGTGCCCTGACAAAACGTTTTCAATAGTAAATACGCGTCACGTGAAGTTCACGTTCACTATTCACTCCATTCCTTCTCAGTCATACCCTTTGGCCTGAGGGGCACGAGACCCAAAGGAAAAGGCACTGAATAAAGAGCCACAAGATCGGGTAGAAGCACCAGTTTTGTTGCTTCCTAGTCATGAGGCTTAGAGAAGTGTATTTTTACCATCTGAAAAATAGGAAAAAGAACCACCTATCTTGTGGGGTTGTTGTGGCAATAATTTTGTAGCAACAAAATTATTACAGAGATTTTTACAAACAAGTCACATAACGGCTGATTTTTTCAACAAACATTTACCAGGTTCTTATTATAGTATCTCTCAGACACTTACGCAGAAGCCGAGGATACAAAGATTAAGAGACCTTTAAGAAGTCAAAAGACAGGGGCACCGGGGTGGGTCAGTTGGTTAAGCATCCAGCTTCGGCTCCGGTCATGGTCTCACGGTCCATGAGTTCGAGCCCCGCGCTGTGCTCTCTGCCATCAGCACAGAGCCCGCTCCAGATCCTCTGTCCTCCTCTCACTCTGCCCCACCCCCGCTGGTGTGCATGGTCTCTTTCTCTCTCAAAAACAAATAAACATTTTTTTAAAGATTTTTAAGAAAGTCGAAACACAACTGGGGTACAAGAAAATAGGGCTTGGTAATTATAATAAAAATGGCTATTATATAATACCTATTATGTGTCCGGCCCTGAACTAAAAAGCATATGATGTGCATCACCTCTTTTCATTCTTACACTAATCCTATAGTATATTTCACAAGGGAAGAAAAGGTTAAGTCATTTAGCCAAGATCATACAGCTGTGATATGGAAAAGCTAGGGCTCCAACTCAGCTCTGTCGGTCTACAAGCCCACTCTACTTTTTTTTTTTTTTTTTAATTTTTTTTTTCAACGTTTTTAATTTATTTTTGGGACAGAGAGAGACAGAGCATGAACGGGGGAGGGGCAGAGAGAGAGGGAGACACAGAATCGGAAACAGGCTCCAGGCTCCGAGCCATCAGCCCAGAGCCTGACGCGGGGCTCGAACTCACGGACTGCGAGATCGTGACCTGGCTGAAGTTGGACGCTTAACCGACTGCGCCACCCAGGCGCCCCATGCCCACTCTACTTTTAATAATCTTGGGAGTGGGAAAAACTTTTCAAAGCATCACTCACACTCACACACACACACACACACACACACACACACACACATAACCCATTCACGAAAACATTAGTAGACCTCGTTTACATTAAACAAACAAACAAAAAATAGGGGTGCCTGGCTAGCTCAATCGGTTAAGCATCCAAATCTTGATTTCGGCTCAGGTCATGATCTTGCAGTTCACGAGATAGAGCCCAGAGCTGGGATGCTCTCTCTCCTTCCCTCTCTTCCTCTCCCCTGCTCACATATGCGTTCTCTCTTGGTCTCTCTCTCAAAATAATGAAATTTTAAAAAGAAAAAAAAAAATGTAACCTTAGAGCACCTGGCTGGTAGAGCCATACTCAGTTGGTAGAGCGTGCAACTCTTGCTCTCGGGGCTGTGAGTTCAAGCCACACTGGGTGTAGAGATTACTTAAAAATAAAAAAATCTTAAAAAAAAATTAACTTCTGATATAGTCATTGAAAACAGTAGCATGTAAAAGCGTGTAGAGCTTGCTAACATCTGGGGGGAAGAAAGGAGAGGAATAATGCAAGGGATGAACATCGGGGATTAGAGGTTTAGCGAAGGGGTACGGAGTACCTGGGGAACCCAGAGGAGAAAGAGACACTTCATTAAGTGCATTTTTATAAATTGAGAGTTACATCTGCTTGTGAAATGTAAAATGCAATAGTTCAAATTTTGCTTAACGCTAGTCCAAAGTTATTTGATTTTTCTGTTCTCAGAAGAATGATACCTCTTACCATGTCTCAAAGAGCAATCAATGGAAAACAGCTTGGAATACTCTGAATTCGACAATTTCCTTGCCTAAACAGGATGCTGGACCAGTGAGGTATTTTTTCTTGTATCAGAATTGATTTTTTTTTTTTTTTTTTTTTTAAAACAAAGTATTGGGGCGCCTGGGTGGCTCGGTCGGTTGGGCGTCCAACTTCGGCTCAGGTCGTGATCTCACGGTCCGTGGGTTCGAGCCCCGCATAGGGCTCTGGGCTGACAGCTCAGAGCCTGGAGCCTGTTTCGGATTCTGTGTCTCCCTCTCTCTCTGACCCTCACCTGCTCATGCTCTGTCTCTATCTGTCTCAAGAATAAATAAATGTTAAAAAAAAATAAAAATAAAAATAAAAAAATAAAAACAAAGTATGTGTGACAAATGTTGTGGGTTTCTTCAAACTCTGGGATACTGTGAAACCAAACAAGTATTTACTATTTGCCTAAAAGTAACACTGCAAAAAAGAATCCACAGTGAAGCTAAAATCCAATAGGGGTAAATGATCCCCACACAGCCCAAGAATATCAAATGCAAAGGTTTCCTGAGACGGGCTTGCCAGGATTAAAAAGCAAAGCCTACAGGATAGCACTCAGTCCCAACCACTCCTAGAGAGAGAAACAGAAATGCAAAGTAAGCATAAAGGAAAAGCACACAAGCACACAGATACACGTGTATCTGTTAATCACAGCATTTTTACACAGCTGACAAAAATCACTAATGGTCAGTGAAAAGCACCTTTCTAAAAGATTTCTGTTGTATGTATGCAAAATGCCAAAGTTAACCAATTGATCTACAACAGGGTAAAACAGCCAGATCAAAGCCACAATGTTGCAGCAAAAAGATCTATTTGGAATCACAACAAGAGGCGAGAGACCTATAACACCAAGAAGAGGAACAAAACAACAACAAAAAAAAAAGTAAGTGTCTATGATGCATAAAAGCAGCAGCAGCATCTGGGGATGGGGAGGGAAGAGCCAACAGAAATATTAACTTCTAAGCCCCCACATGGAACTTTTAAATATGACCACCTTCACTTTAAAGTCCAAGATGATATCAAAATTAGCCAAATCGGGGACACCTGGGTGGCTCAGTCGGTTAAACGTCCAACTTTGGTTCAGGTCATGATCTCACTGTTTATGGGTTCAAGGCCCCTGTCATCGTCGTCCGGCTCTGGGCTGACAGCTCAGAGCCTGGAGCCTGCTTCAGATTCTATGTCTCCCTCTCTCTCTCTGCCCCTCCCCCTCTCTCTCTCAAAAATAAACATTAAAAAAAAATTTTTTAATACCAAAATTAGTCAAATCAGCTTATTGAAAGTCACAAGTCAGACTATGGCTTCAAGTATGAATACAACATACAAAACATGCAGTAAAATTCGTGTGTCAGTGGAGCAAACACAGACATCTATAAAATGGACCACATAACTGACAGCTACAGAGCCCCACTCTCCCTTTTTCAAACAAATCTGCCCCTGCCCTTCTCAGAGACATCCAGCGGGATAGGACCAGACTCCTACTTTCAAAACAAGCACTACCAACTCCCGGTAAGCCCTGCCAAAGCTCCCACTGTGAGAGGCAGCCATTGTGGAGACTTCCTGAAGTTCCAACAAAGTCCTCAAACCCATTGTGCCAGCTATTGACGGTGACGGTACTCCTGCGAGTTTGTATGAGGTGCAAACCAATGAGTTACGCTTTGTGGATGCTGGGAGCCACCACAAAACATCTTCCAATTTTGCCAGTTTTTGCTTTGAAATCACACAATCCTACTATCCCATCCCCTGGAAACCAAGAAATAGCAGGTGAAAGCTGTCAAAGCCACATATTCAGAGTGTTAGGGGACAAGACAGTCCGATTAAGGGATAAGCGACCTCATTTGCAGACTCTTTTGCAAAGGATGGGCGGCAGGAGGGGGGGCTAGTAAAGAAACCAAAAGAAGGGAGGAAGCTAAACAATTCTTGCTTTTTACCCAAAATTATTATCCACCCTCCTCAGAATTTCTGCAGAGCACTGAGCTGCAGAAGGGAAGAAAAGGAAAAGAAAACTTCAGGCTGTAAATGTGACCGTATAAAAATCCCCAAGAGAGAATGACCTATGAAACTAAGCTCCACACAAGGGCTAACTATGCAGCTGCTTTTCTACTCGCCTAACGGTCCAAGATAAATAGAGCAGGCTCATGGAAGCCCACCAACTTCCAGGAAAATGGAACCAAAGTCCTCCTGACTCAGGACAAACCACCTACCCCTGAAATAAATCCCTACATGAAATCTATATAGGTCTGTTTTGGAAATCATTCTGGCGGACAGCAATTAACGCCCCCTCCTCCAAACAGCTGCCAATGTGCAGAGGAAAAAGCTGCTCAAACTACAGCAAATGGAAGAACTTCCCATGAGTCTCTGTTCCAAAAGTGTTCCAACTGAAGCAGGAGCCACAGCCCATATTCCAGCCCCCACACTGCCCCCAGACCAGGTCTGCGGTTCCTCTAATTGGACCGGTACCGTGTCTGCCCTGCCCACACAAAGCCCCATCACTGCGAGAGTCCCCCTGCCCATCCTTCGTGATAAATCATGCTTTGCTGTGACATTTACAATGATGATCCCACAGGGGCGCCTGGGTGGCTCGGTCACTTGAATGTCCGACTCTTGATTTCGGCTCGGGTCACGATCTCACGGCTCAGGAGTTTGAGGCCAGCAACGGGCTCCACACTAGCAATGCAGAGCCTGCTTGGGATTCTGTCTCCTCTCTCAATCTCTCTTTCTCTCTTTCTCTCTTTCTCTCTCTCTCTCTCTCTGCCCCTCCCACGCATGCATTCTCTCTCAAAAAAACAATACATAAACTTATCTGGGGCGCCTGGGTGGCTCAGTTGGATAAGCGTCCGACTACAGTTCCAGTCATGATCTCACAGTTTGTGGGTTCGAGCCCTGCATCCGGCTCTGTGCTGACAGCTCAGAGCCTAGAGCCTGCTTCAGACTCTGTGTCTCCTTCTCTCTCTGCCCCTCCTCCACTCACGCTCTGTCTCTCTCTCTCTGTCTCTCAAGAATAAATGTTTAAAAAAATTTTTTTAAATAAAAAAAAAATTAAGATTCAAGAAAATTGATTCAGCCAAAAAAGAAAAATAAACAGTATGCCTCCTCAGAAACCACATGCCTGGAATAAAACATCCAATACTCAGTGCAAAATCTCTTTTCCTCAGCAAAGGAGAAACCAAGGAGCCAGCCTTCACATGGGAAAAATCCCACATACCAAGGTATTATCTGAGGACTCAGGTCCCAAAAAAACCCCCAAGTATTATGGTTGAACACACCCTTGTGGAAACCCAAACTTCAAAGGCCATTTCCACCCTTGGGAAAATAGGTTTTTAAGCAGTTACTCAACCATTATCATTTGGCAACTCAAAATTGTCATCTGCTTCAGAAGTGGTATTTACCATGTGTCCTGTGCCTTGAATCCTCAGCTGAAAATTTCTAGATGCCACGTATGTACAGGACACGTCAGAAGCAAGTGATATTACTGGCTGCTCTCTCTCTCTCATTCCCTTCCTAGAATCTGCTTTATTGAAGCAGAATCCAGAAGCCAGAGGCACTACAAAGTATATATACCCAATCGCCTTTAAAGGGGCCCCAACTAAACTAGTAAGGGAAGTCTCGAGGCTGGAAAAAAGATGAGGATTATATAGGAGCACAAATCATTAGCCGAGAGGCAAGGAGGTGGGGAGAACAAGGGCCAAGGAGAGAGGATTCCTGTAAAATACATCTATGAATCTATTTCCAAGGCTGCGGTTTAAAAGAACTGTATCAAGCTTCCTCATTTGCAAGCATATCCAGTGCGTGATCTGAAAAAACAGCATGTGTTCTGTGAGGTGTCTCAGCTTGGTATTTTTCCCGTATCCACAAAAGAAGCTGTAACAGCTCATGAAATTCATTGGTTGAGAAGGGAAAGTTGATCAAATGGGCTTAGTCCCAAATGGTGGTAATATCCGCGAACTGCAACACTCCAGAATCTCTCGGCAGCACTGTAAAAGGCAGATCAACAGACTGCTCCAATGAACTGGAACAGGTTAGCTCTAATTGCCCCTTGCTTGTGCGGTTCCTCTCTTTTCGTTCACCACACCATCACAAAGGCGCTTTTTACACATACACACGTGCACTCAATTAATATCTGAGCACAGGAAACTAAACATTTGGTTGCCATGCCCACCCAACACATTCAACAGTTAAATTCCACCCCAGCTTCTGTTTTCAAAGACCCCTTTCTCACCTTTAACCCCGATATCAATGGAAAGATCAGGTACCATTCACAAATCCCACAACACCCAGTCTTCACAGGATCAGGAAAGCAGACCGAGGGCCAGGCCCCCCAGGGAAAATCTGGAGAAACAATTAAAGCCATCTGCAGGCCCCGCTGAGGAGCAGAGAGACAAGGCTCAATTCACCAAGAACCACAGTTTCTTGACTACTGGGGCCCAGGCCCAGCGCTAAATCCTAGGGATCCCAAAGGATCCCCTGGTCTCACAGTCTGGGAAGGGGTGCAGGAGCAGACATTTAAACAAATGGTAAAGCAAAAAAATCCTCACACACAGCTATGGACACAGTGTTTTAGAAACCAGCAGGAATGTGGGAGGGATGGGAGCAGACACAAAAAGCATCCAGGGGGAGTCCACAGCCCAGCTGATTCTTGAAGACTGAGCCTTACAGATGAGAGAGAGATGTTGAGGCAGGAATTTCAGCCGGGAAAACCGGAAACAAAAGCACAGAAGAACGAAGGAGCCCGCATGGCACTCAGGAAACTATAAGCCCCCTAACAGGACTCAAGAGGTAGACTGTAAAAATGAGATGAGTTTACAAAGACCAGCACAAGTCAGGCCAGGAGGAGGCCAAATGAGAGACCGGACTCTATCCGGAAGACAAAGACAAACCATCAAGTGTCGTTCAGCTCTTTTAGGTGGATGACTCTTCCTAGTCTGCAGGGCAGGCTTGAAGAGACCAGAGAGAGACCACAAGAGACAAAGGCTTTCCATCTCAATTTCCACAAACCAGAATAAGAACAAAAAGCACCATCTATTTGAGGTCACATATCTGACCAGCAAACCTTACAACACTGGAAACACAAACGATATTTTCACCACCCAAACGGCCAGCATATCTGTCACGCACATTCCCAGTCGGGACCTCACAGGTTCCATGATACGTCCGCTGCTCAATGCAGGCAGTGTGATACCTCAGTAGCCCTTTTAGTGCTTAGCAAAGAAGCAAATGTCTCCTTCTCCTCTGACCAGAGAGCCCGTGGTAACCAACCAGGCCCATTCACGTCCTCCACCCACATGACAAGCAATTCAGTTTAACACACTGCTCATCTCTAGTAGTCCCCAACTCTGACACTTAATCAATCGGAAACGCATTAACCACTCCATGCTGATCAAGCACTAAGCAGGAACTCAAGGAGTGTCGTGCAGCGGGCTATGAGGGAGGCAGGGAATAAACAGTTACTGCTGGGCTCCATGATAGACACTCTAAATCATCTCAGTTACTCATTACTGCCGCTCATTAGAGTATGTATTAATTTTCCCAGGTCACAGATGTGTAATCAGGAGCTCAGACACTAAACATCTTGCCAAAGGTCATTCATCTGCTAAGTGGAAAAGCCAGGAGTCAAACCCAAAATGAGAAATTCTAAATCGTGTTTCTTTCACTACCCCATACTTCAAGTATACATGGATAACAAACATAATTATAGACATTAAGGTTGGTCATCACAATAGCGATAGCCACGGTATCTCCCCTTTTAAACTGAGCGAGGACCCATATCGTACAGTCTCGGATTAAGGGTTCACTCAGAGTAGTCATAATTAAGTGATCGCAACTGGAACCTCCAAATGCTGCTACAAAAGATTACTACTGAGCATTAGTGACCCAAAAATGTTCAGACTCAAAAAAATCAAAGCAACCTGCCTACACTCCAGAGAAATAGATCAAATCGTCCGTACACTTGCCCCTCAGAGTCCCTACAATATCTGAAAAAAAACTCATGGCTGATTGCTCACTCGTGCATGCGCGCTCACTCTCCCTCTCTCTCTCTCTCTCTCTCTCTCAAGTATTTCCCAAACTACTTTACCCACCCAAATTAAAGAAATATGTCCAAGATTCACATGGCTGTTCTGATCCGATTTGCCCCAATCCTGGCTCAAGCAGCTTTGCACTGCCCTCCTAACTAGATCAGCGCCAGCCAATGGGTTTATTCAAGCTGATCTGCGATGGATTAGATAATGAAACCTTAGCCATGTAAGCTGCCTGCTTGTATTGGGGCTGTAGGGGAGAAGAATAAGAAATTCAATACTCCTCGGGGCCACCTAAAACACCAAATGCACTCGCCGTCCCTCCTCCATCTGTTTGTTCATCCAATTACTGCCATTTCCTTCCCATCATCCCCAATGCTCTTCCCTCCGGTCTTTGAGGGAAGTGCACACAGGCACCAGAATAAAGGCGTTTACTATGCTCTACAAATGCATATATCAACAAAAATTCAAGCAAAGCCATTCACCAAAATGACTGCCTTTACTGTTTCTACAAATTATGAAAGCCTGGCATCAAACTGACGGCCTGAGAGGTGTCAAACTGGAGCCACGCTGGCAACATTCTTGTTTACACGAAGTAGTGTAGTGTCTTTCTCCCCAATCCTGTTATCTTGAGGCCTGTCTGCACCAGTCTGTTTTATACCAAAATGAAAGTTAAATCTCTAGTTAGCTTCTGTTGTGTTCACATGTCAGTGTGCGAGAGGAAAAAAATGACAAGGTGGCTGGAAGATGGGAGGGAGGTGGGACACAAATTCAACTCAGGCTAATCCCGTGAGTCACCCTAAAGAACAGTCCTACTTTGAATTCAGATCTTTCTCCTTCTCAAAGACCTTTCGAGTTTTACAGTCACAGGCTTCCTTGTGAGGCTTGAAAAAAATTACTAACTTTTATTTTTTTTAATTTTTTTATTAATGTTTATTTATTTTTGAGAGACAGAGTGTGAGCGGGGGAGGGGCAGAGAGAGAGAGAAAGACAGAATCTGAAGAGGCTCCAGGCTCCGAGCTGTCGGCACAGAGCCTGACGCGGGGCTTGATCTCACAAACCGCGAGATCATGACCTGAGCCGAAGTGGGATGCTCAACCGACTGAGCCACCCCGGCGCCCCAAAAATCACTAATTTTTAAAGTGACTGTGCCTCAGTTTCTCCATCAATAGTTGCAGCTCTGGTAGTATTATCGGCTGATTGTCTGTGTTCCCCACCCCCAAAATTAGTATGTTAAAGCCCTAGCCCACACAGTTGTGGTGGTATTTGGAGGTGGGGCCTTTGGGAAGTGATTAGGTTTAGTTTAGGTCATAAGGGCGGGACTCCGATGATGGGATTAGTACCCTGGTAAGAAGACAGAGATAGGTCTCTCTCTCTCTCTCCAGGAGCATACACCCAGAAAAGGCCATGTGAGCACAGCGAGAAGCCAGGAAGAGAGCCCCTCAGCAGACACCAAAAAGGTGCCAGCACCTTGATCTTGGACTTCTAGCCTCCAGAACTGTGAGAAATAAACTTCTGTTCAAGCCATCCAGCCTCTGGTATTTTGTTACAGTGCTCGAGGAGACTAAGACAAATAGATACGAAAAATTCGGTAATTTTTGTGAGACATCGTTCATGAAATTACTTGGAAAGAAAGCACATTATTTTTATAGCTCTACTCCGATGGTAGCACCGTGGTCAGCATCAGCACCAAACAGCCAAACAAGAGACCAAAGAGACACCCACCTAGGAGGAAAGAAACCCAGGAACAAGAAAACGGGAAGATCAACTCTTATAAGAAATACAGCATACACGTAGCGATCACAGGCTAGCGGGAACCCTGGCCCTAAGTCCAGGAAGAAAGTTTTCCTACTTCCAGAATCAACCACTAACGTGAACAACTGCTGAACCCACTTAACTAACCCGGATTTATGACTTGATGGTCAGAAGCAGTTAGCTGGCCGTATAATAATCACATACCAACATTTCACTGCTATAAAGAATTTTGCTAAAAGTTGTAAGTAATAATTAGGGTGCACCTTGCCTTTTTTATACAGCAGCTAAGTTCCTATAAAGTTGCACAAAAACTGAATCTTTGTTCATCAAATCATTTATATTCACCACAAGAGCTGACCGAAAGAATTCTTTCCCTAGCATGTTTCATAAAGCCCAAGTTTCACACACAGCAGACTTGGCTTACAGTGAAATGAACCTCCCATACCTATACATGTAACGCATTTTAACTTTCCACCAGGCGAGGGTACGGTATTTCCATCACCCTCTTTAACAACCAGCTACATTTCTCAAACCATATTTCAATTTTCAGGTTGAAATGTTCTCTTCCCTCCTCGCCCGCCCAAGCTTCTCTACTTCTGTACTGTTTCCAGAGCTGTGCTCACTCCTCTTCGGTCCACGTTAAGCTTCTGGAAACTGACCTTGAAAAGTACCATCCTTCCTCTCCCCGCCATGGTTCCTTCTTAGCCTAAGGATTATAACATAAGCACCACAGACTCCCTCATGTCCTCTATGCTCCACTTTGGGAAGGAAATGATTTACTCCAAAAGCTTACTGGCAGTAACTCAACAGGGTTCAGCTTCGGAATCTACAGCTCTGAGGTGTAGTTCCTCTCAGTAAAGCAGTCTTGGGACATTAACCCCAGTAAACGATTTCTTTCTGTAAAAAAAAAAGGTTAATTCTTGGACACTCAGAAGATTGAGGAATTTCATAAAAGAACTCTCAATTTCATGATCTTTTCCATCCCTTAATCCTCTGTAAAAAGTAAACTTTAACTTCACAGGCATTAAGCACTTACGATGTACCCAAAACTGTTACATATTATAAAGGGTAGAACAAAAAAATATAGTTCCTGTCTTCTAGAAGCTCACAGTCTCACTAGGAGAACAAGAATAAGACAAGGAACAACATAAGGTGATGCAAAATTAAGCACCAAAATAACAGAAGGCAAGACGAGAGTCTGGTGTGACCTCAGTTGTCAGGGAAGGCTTCCTAGAAGGACCTATGACCTCAAGAAAACTCCACTTGTTAAGATTTAAGAAAAAAAGGGGCGCCTGGGTGGCTCAGTCGGTTAAGCGGCCAACTTCAGCTCAGGTCATGATCTCGCAGTTCGTGAGTTCAAGCCCCGCGTCAGGCTCTGTGCTGACAGCTCAGAGCCTGGAGCCTGCTTCGGATTCTGTGTCTCCCTCTCTCTCTGTTCCTCCCCTGCTCACACTGCCTCTCTCTCAAAAATAAGTAAAGATTAAAAAAAAAAAAAAAAAAATGTGGGGCACCTGGATGGCTCAGTTGGTTGAGCATCTGACTTCAGCTCAGGTCATGACTGCACGGTTTGTGAGTTCAAGCCCTACGTGGGGGCTCTCTGCTGTCAGTGTGGAGCCTGCTCTGGATCCTGTCCCCACCTCTCTCTCTCTCTGCCCTTGCCTCTCTCTCTCCCTCTCTCTCAAAAATAAATAAATACTAAAAGTAAATAAATTTCAAAAAAAAAAATGTGCTTTAACCCATATACTAGTATGCTAAAAAGACTGGCTACTCTAGATTTTTTTTAAGTGCATATTACATAGGGCCTACAAGGCATTTCTACACAGCCGCGATCATCTCCTAAGGCTGTCTCCCCCTGCTCCCTTTGCTCCAGCTACACTGGCCTCTTGTTCTCACACACGTCAAGTGCACCTCTTTCTCAATGCCTCTGCACCCCCGGTTCCTCTACCTGAACCCCTTTCCCTCAAATACCTGAATGGTCCATTCCTCTCACTTCACTTCACCCTAGGATCGCCTATCAGACGTCTTCCCTGACCATCTTCTTCACTCTCTAGCCCTCTCCTTGCTTTAAGTTTCTTCCTGGCACTTACCACCCCCTAATAACAGTTGCTGATTTCTTTACTGTCTCTTTCCATCAGATTATTAGTTTCATGAGAGCGGAGTCTGTTTTCTTTATTGCCATGTCTCCTAGGCTCTAAAACAGAGGCTGGCACATAGCAGCTGTTCAATAAACATTAGTTAAATGAATATTAAATACCCTACCATTATTATCAGAATGATATAGCAAAGTACCAGAGCTGTAGGTCACCGAGGGTTAAATTTTATCTTTTCATGAACATTTTTTTCTCCTTTACTCAGATTATGCCTCAGATTTCAACCCTCCCATAAAGCCCTCCTTGACCATTTCAGCAGGAATGACCATCTCCTTCTTCTGGACCCAGTGGCACAAATCCTCTGCGTATTGTGGCTCTAAATTATGCAATGACTTGTGACATCATGCATCCACCCTGTGGTATCTCTGCTCCTGTTCCTCTGGGACTTACACACACACAAAACCACACACACACACATTTTCTCTTTCTCTCTGTCGTAATTTTTCACCTATTTTGTCTCTCCACCCAGATGGAAGCACCAAGTACCTTAAGGTCAGGGAACCTGATATGTTTCTTAGAAGATAATTTAGAAATCATCCTGTACAAACCCTAAATTTTACAACTAAGGAAACAGGTCCCCAAAGAAGGGCTTTTCCCAGAAGCATACAGCTCGTTGAAGGCAGGGGGCTAAATCAATGAAGATGTGACTACCTGCGTGACCCGGTGTGTCAGAACTACAGCAATGAGAATGCATGATGTGAAAAATAAATAAAGATCCACAAACACGCAGAGTGAAAAAAAGATTCTCTGTGGGATGGTTCTAAGTTGCCCATTTTGCACCCAAAGGGCCTAATCCCCTCCTTCCTCTGCACACTCCAAAGTCCCTGCACTGCTCCATTTCCAAATACTACTATCCTTAGCCAATTTGAAGGCAACCAGCAAATAATTAGCCCCAGGAGGGGAGGAGAGGAAAGGGAGGGGAGGGAGTCTCACTGCTGACGGCGACTGACAGAAGCAATGAATGAACACAGACACACACAGATACGTGCACCCACCAAGCTGACCCTGCTCACCAGCACCCACACCCAGTCATCTCTCTCGGGTCAGCCAACGTCAACCCCCACCTCAGCTGAAGTCTCTTCCTACTCCTCGCTACTTTTTCCAAGGCCCTGGGCTTTTTACTTCTCCCAATTCCTCTGCCTGACAGAGTTCTGATGGAGAACAAAAGCAGGGAAACAAAAGAATTCACAAATAAACATCAAGAGGGTGCCTTTAGCCAAATCAACACAAGTTAACAGAGTGGCTTCTGCAAAGGAGACTAAGAAGCACACAGCAGCCACGCCAGGCTTAAATACAGCTCGGTCTCTAACACAGGAAGTCAGGCAGAGCCTTGAAAAGCGGGGAGCAGAGCACAGGAAGTCTTTTAGCAGGGATTTCCAAGAGTGGTGTAATGGAGAGAGCACAGGAATAGGAATTAGAAGACTGGGCTTCGAGCTCTAGTTTTGCTACCCAGCTAACTGGGTGGCCTTAGCCAAGTCACTAGTCTTCTCTGGACTTTTGACTCCTCCTCTACAAAATGAGGTGGTCAAAGCATTTTGAGACTTGAATCCCCTGGGGGGGGGGGGGGGACAGAAAAAAACAAAGAGGAAAAGTAGTGGCCTCCCCTCCTACCAAAAAAGTGCAAGTAAACTGTTCTGCGTAAGAATCTTCCAAGTCTATCCAGACCAAGAACCCCTGGGGAAAAAAATGATGTCTCTGGTCCCGTCTATCTGTAACATTCTATGATTCTAAGAGAATCAGGCAGATCTCTAAACAACTGCTGGTAGGTGAGCTCCACCATTTCACGGCAAGTATTTTCTGAACAGAGACCAAATCCTGAAAGGTACGAAGGTTTCAGCTCTTCCTCAAACTACAAAGTCAACTGACATTATCACTGCCTTTCCGTTCTCTACCCCAATCAACGGGCTTATCTTGGAGTCCGCAACACAGAATCCAGTCTTCCAAAAGCCCTATACCCCAGGACACTTATACCCCAGGACATTAAGAGCCGGTCGGTACCCTCGCCACGTAAAGAGGGGTACGTGCTGTGTCTCTCTCCAGACTCCTCAGCGTGCTCCACAAAGTTAATGAGACCGAGCGCCACGGGGTCCCCACACCATCACCAAACTCCTCGCACTTCTCACACTCCTTGTGTAACTAACTGATTGAACCCACAAGCTAAGCCACATCCCCTTTGGGCTCTCGAGGACTTTTCTCCCTTTTCACTCTTCTTTATATGCCGCTCCCCGTCCCCATCCCCGTGTGGGTCGGGAGACGCCAAAAAGGTACTCCTCCTTGGGAGGTTTCCCACCGTCGCCCCCCACCCCCACTCAGTGCAGCGGCTCTCTGGGCACCAGACCCAGGATCTCCCGGCTCCACTCCACCCCCGGGAACCAAGGAAGGGTCTGAAGAAATGGAATCCGTCTCAACCATGTTCGATTTCCCCCCAAAACCTATTCACGCGTCGCCCCCCTCCCCCGCCACCCCCCTAGGAATCAAGACCCTCTGGGACACACCAGGCTCCTCCTGCACCCTTCGCCTCCCAACCCGAGGAGCCCGCCCCGCCTCCCAAACAGGCCCCGACCGGCCCCCTCCCACCTCCAAGCCAAGACCCCCCGGAGGCCCACCCCCTGCCCACCCCGGCGCCCCCGCCGCCCTCGCGGCCCCCCGCGCCGCACCCCCGCCGTAACGGGGCGCCGTCCCGCGCAGTCACCTGCATCCCGCCGCCGCCGTCGGCCGCCGCCTCCTCGGTGCGCGGCCGCTTGCTCAGGCCGGGCTCGGCTCCGTCTCCTCCCCCTCCGGGCACCGGCAGCTCCAGCTCCGACTCCCGCTTCATCCCCCGGGCAGCGGCGCCGGGCCCGAGCTGAGGCGGCTGCTGCGGCTGGGCGCCTTCCGCCATCCGCCCGCGCCCCCCTCGCCTCCGGGAGCCGGGCGACCCGCGACAGGCCACCTCCCCCTGGGCCTCGGCCCCGACTGTCGCGACAGGCGGGCGCGCGCCTGCCCCCGCCCCCGCGTGCGTGCGTGCGTGCGCGCGCGCGGGCCCGGCGCCCCTCGGCGGCTGGCGGTGGCCGCTCGTCGCTCGCCGGCGGCTCGCTCACTCGCTCGCTCGCGGCGGCCGGCGGGTCGCGACGGGCACTCGCTCGCGCCCCCACGCGCACACGCGACCCCGGCCCGGCCCGCCGCGCGCCCCGCCTCTCGCACTCACGGAGCTCGCCCGCCGGCCCGCGCTCGCTCCTTCACACTGCCCCTCGCCACACGCCGGGCCGAGGGAGGAAGGGGGCGGTCCGGGCTCCCGAGGCGTGGGGAGGGCTGTTTGTTTGGGGGAGAGGAGGGGCTCGGGACCGGAACGAGCTGACTGGCCGGGAGCCTCCGACCCGCCACTGTGGCAGCCCCGGGAAGGCGGGCGGAGAGAAAGGAGGAGGGAGGGTCCGGGATCTGGGACTCCAGCCCGCGCGGGAGGCTGTGGCGGGACGGGGGCGGTGGCGGGGGCGGGGCCAGCGCCCCTCGGCAATCTCCGCCGCCTCCGCTGCGGGCGTCCGAGGGAGGCCGGGAAGCGATCGGAGGAGTTCGGGAATCTCCGGCCGGGGCGAGGGGTTGTCCTGGAGGCGCCGCGCCGCTGGAGCGCCAGCCCGCGCGGAGGGGGCGGGGTCTGAGCTCTAGGGGCGGGGCCGCGATCCAGGGCGGGCGGAGCTTGAGAGGCCCAGGGGCCGGGGAGGGCTTGTCTCGCGGAGCTGTGACCCGAGTTCGCCCAGGTGGCCGCCTTGGCTCCGGGCGAGGAACGAGGCCCTCTGTGGAAGAGGGCTCTTTGGCAGCTCCCCCTCCCGCAGAAGAACGGGGATCTCGAGTTGGAAGGTCCAGGAATGAAGACACCACTACGTGGCCCTCCCCAGTTCTGGAAGACTTTAATCATAATTATCACACTCCTGATCATCTTAATAATACCTGATGTTTGTAAGAGCTTTACAGCTTGCACAAGGGGTTCACAGACCCCTTTTGAAGCTGATGGTACAGGCAGAGTAAATACCATGATCTCCGTTTCACTGATGATGAACCTGAAGCTTAGTTAAGTACTACAAGTAAAAAGTGGCAGATTCAGATCTCAGGACACCAGGTCATATTTATTCTCTTTCTCTACACCTCGCTGTCTGTATGACACTTTATTGCTTCTCAGCGTCGTACAATCAGAGATATATGTGCAATACCTTCTGTCTCCTACCAGACTTTAAGGACCAAGCGGGCATCTACTTCCTCTGAGTTCCACCTATGCTGTGTACATTATAGGGATACAGTGATGTTTCGCGAAATGACCTGGATTCTGCTAACTAGCTTAACCAAGTTACTTCATCTTTTTGGACCCCTGCCCCATCATTTGTGAAACGAGGTGATGGTTTAAGACCAGTGGTTGGTGAACAGGGTGATTTTTCCCCTTCCCCTTCCTCTTTCAGGACACTTGTCAACGCCTGGAGACATATTTGTTTGTTACATGGGGGGGGGGGGGGGGGGCGGGGGGAGGTAAGGGTTTCTGGTATCTAGTGGGCAGAGGCCAGAAATGTTGTTCAGTATCCTGCTATGAACAGGATAGTCCCCACAACAGTTATCCAGCCCAAACGTCAATAAGCTGAGGTTGAAAAACCCTGGTTAGATGACTTCTAAGGGCATTTCCAGATGGGTCTATGATTTGTCCTTTGAACTTGGGTTTAACCTGGCTAGTGCTGAATGGTAAAGATCCCTACTTTGGAATCAGACCAACACAAGTTTGAATCCAAGTTTTACCACTCACTACCCATATGATGTTGGCCCAGTGATGACGTAAGAAGTTCTATTGGAAGGGGTTTAGGGCCTGCACCTTGCTCGGGTGAAAAAACTGAAAGAATTGCCTTGAAGCCAAGTTTTCATAGCAAGCACATTTTTTTTTAACCTAAGCTAAATTACAGATCAATAAAAATAGCCAAGTTTTAGCTCTGCCACTTATAAGTCATGGTGCCTTGTAAAAGCTACCTAGCCTCTCTACGCCTCACTTTCTTTATCTGAGAATTAAGATAATAACAGCACCTCCCTGAAGGGATTACCGTGAGTCTTAAATGCGTTATCACACGTAGAACTTCAAACAGATTGGCCTATGGTAAGCACTCAATAAACGTTAGCTGTTATTACTATTACTGTGATCATTTTATTCACTTTTTGAATGAGAGTGAAAAAAAAAAGTTCATTATCAAGATCAAAGAGTATCAGTATCACTACTGTGGGTTTTTAAATTTACATGAGGTGGCTACTGGTGCAGCTGCTAGAGATTAAGACGAGCAGACAGAGCTCCCCAAGTCACCCCTTCATGCAACCGCTCTGTTGGGCAAATTGCTTATTTTCACTAAGCCTTATATTCCTTCTTTGTAAGATGACGATAATAGTCACAGTGTTGTTCTAAGGATGAAATGAGACAAAAATAAAGCACTTAGCACAGCGCCTAACATATAGCGACGGCTTAACAAGGGGTAAATATTTATCATCCAATTTGTTTAGTGATTGTAAGCTACTGGCTAGAGGCCTATGGAGCTGGCAAAAGAAGCCCAGACATTTCTTAATACAGCTACTTGGGGGGCTCCTGGGGGGCTCAGTCGGTTAAGCCTCCGACTTCAGCTCAGGTTATGATCTCACGGTTCAGGAGTTTTGAGCACCGCACTGCTCTCAACTCGGAGCCTGCTTCAGATCCTCTGTCTCCCTCTCTTCTTTACCCTTCCCCCACCTCTTAAAAAAAAACTAAGTTTAAAAAAAATATATATATTGCTATGTGGGCCATTAAGTTGGAAGTCTAGATGCCTGCAAGCCTATTCTTGACCTGAATTAGGCAGCACCAACCTAAGTCAGGGGTCCCTGTTGTCAATACCCCACAGCGGATGGGGCTTGAAACTCTCAAACCAAACGTTATGGCTTTGTGGAAAAATCAGGATGTTTCCCGGTGGCCTGTGGAACAATAATGACTTTTTTTTTTTTTTTTAACCTAAGGACACCAGTGGTTGGCTTTCCGAAAATTTTACCTTCTAAACTGGTATCTTAAGAATTCTCAGGGGCGCCTGGGTGGCTCAGTCGGTTAAGCGTCCGACTTCGCCTCAGGTCATGATCTCTCGGTCCGTGAGTTCTAGCCCTGCGTCGGGCTCTGTGCTGACAGCTCAGAGCCTGGAGCCTGCTTCGGATTCTGTGTCTCCCTCTCTCTCTGACCCTCCCCCGTTCATGCTCTGTCTCTCTCTGTCTCAAAAATAAATAAATATTTAAAAAAAAATTAAAAAAAAAAAAAAAAAAAGAATTCTCCTCCCCTCCATATCTGCCTTGCCAAAATACCTTCCGGCCTACTCTTTGACCCGGCAAGAAATGAGATTTGGGGTCAGGGCTGCTTGTGACTCAAATTAGTGTTATTCAAGTAGCACACAGGTCCCTAAGAAATACAATGATGTAGCATAGGAATGTTTGAATGACCAGGCAGAACAAAGAGAAATTGGACCCTACTCTGTAAATAAGCATTAAGCATGTAAGGAAAGAAGGACTAGGAGCCTGTAAGTCATAGAAGAGGCCAGAGGCACTCATGGTGGCACAAAGACAGGATTATTTCTTGCACATACATGTACAGCCACTTGTTTGGGAACAGGTTATAAAACATTCCAGAGGAAGAGAACAATTAAAGAATATTTTCCTAGAAAGAATTTTTAGCTGAAGGAACTACTGAAGTCCTGACATTTATTCATGTATCTATTTTTTTAATGTTTATTTATTTATTGAGAGACAGAGAGAGACCCAGCATGAGTGGGAGAGGGGCAGAGAGAGAGGGAGACACAGAATCATAAACAAGCAGGCTCCAGGCTCTGAACTGTCAGCACAGAGCCTGACACGGGGCTCAAGCTCATGAACCACAAGATCATGACCTAAGCCAAAGTCAGATGCTTAACTGACTGAGCCACCCAGGCGCCCCTATTCACTTATCCATTTAACAAACTATGGGTAAGAGTCTGGGATACCAAGATGAGTAAAATCGATTCCTGGTACCAAGGAGCTCACGATCTGGGGAAGGGAGGAACAAATAAAAAAGACAATTGTAACGCATCACAAATAAGGAGGTCATCTCTCATAGCCGTCAAGGAAATGGCCTCTGGTGTCAAACAGACATGGGTTGGAATCTAACTTGGCCACATATCTGACCTTGGGCAAGATCCTTAGCATCTCTGATGCCCTGTGTTTTTCATTTGTATGACAAGGTTGGGTAGTTCCCAATCCAATATCCATCCTCCTCTTATTCCTTACTAGCAGACCCCCAGCTTTGTTCAGGGCAGAAATCTGCCCAGCTTTAAAAAGAAAAAAAAAAAAATGTAGAATTCTCGGGCTCCCTAGTAGCTAAGGGTGGCCACATCACACAGTTCTGGCCAGCAAGACGTAGGTAAGTATGGGACAGCGTCCCTTCCCAGCTAATCAGACAAAACCACAAGAAGAAGAGCCTCTTTGCCCTTTACCATTTACCCTTCCTCCTGCCTGGAACACAGATTGGAAAACAGCAGATGTCTTGTCTCCACAGTGACAGAAGCCACATGCTAAGAATGATATTATGGAGCCACCATAGCAGCCTTAGCCCATCTACCTCTAATTTTTCATTATTTGAGCAAAATAAGGTCCTGTTTGGTTCAGCCATTGTGAACAGGTTTCTACCTGCAGCCAAACTTAACTCCTAATTCATATAATCTATAAACTGAGGATAATAACAGTATCTCTCCCTTAGGGTTCTTTTGAGCATTAAATAATGCATGCAAAACACTTAGCACGACACCTGGTTCATAGATACACTCAGTAAATGATAACTTAGACCTTTTTACTACTATTATTACTCCTATTATCCTTATTAATATGATTATTATATATGCCAGCACCTCCAGAAGCATATAGGAAGATGCAACTCGTCCTGTCTCGGGGAGTCAGGACAAGCTTCACTGAGAAGGTTATGTTTCATGTGGGTCTTTAAAAGTGAGGAGTAGGGGCGCCTGGGTGGCTCAGTCGGTTAAGCGTCCGACTTCGGCTCAGGTCACGATCTCGCGGTATGTGAGTTCGAGCCCCGCGTCCGGCTGTGTGCTGACGGCTCAGAGCCTGGAGCCTGTTTCAGATTCTGTGTCTCCCTCTCTCTCTGACCCTCCCCCGTTCATGCTCTGTCTCTCTCTGTCTCAAAAATAATAAATAAATGTTAAAAAAAAAAAAAAGTGAGGAGTAGGGGCGCCTGGGTGGTTCAGTCAGTTGGGCCTCTGACTTAGGCTCTGATCATGATCTCATGGTTCCTGGGTTCGAGCCCCGTGTCGGACTCTGCACTGACTGTGTGGAGCCTGCTTGGGATTCTCGCTCTTTCCTCTCTCTCTGCCCCTCCCTTGCTCTCATGTTCGCTCTCTCTCTCTCTCTCTCAAAATAAATAAATAAACTTTAAAAATAAGATAAAAGTGGGGAGGAGTTTCCTAGGATAAGGGTTCTGATAAAAAGTGGGCAAATTCTCGTGTGCCTGCAAGGGCTTGGGAGGGATTCCACACTGTTCACCAAGAGAAAAATTCTGCTAGGGGGTTAAGAGTGCTGGAGTTGGGATCCCATCACTAGGACCGGAGTCAGTACCAGCTGTGGTCCTCAAACTGAGACTGGAGACTGGAAGAGCGAAGTGGGTGCACCTCACCACAGGCTATTGTGGGGCCATAGGGGACGCAATTGTCCCCTTTTATCGGTGGCTTTGCTTTCTGCCGTTTCAGGTACCCACGGTCTGGAAGCAGATGATCCTCTTTCTGCCAAATTGTCAGAAAGCCATAGTAGCCTGATTCTACACCACAACACCTGCGTCCTTCACCTCACTTCGTCTCACTATGTAGGCATTTTATTGTCTCCCATCATCACAAGAAGGGTGAGTACAGTAAAACGAGATATTTTGAGAGAGAGAGGGACTACATGCATGTAACTTGCATTACGGTCATTGCTATAATTGTTCTATTTTATTATTTGTTATTTCTGTGCTGAATTTATAAATTAAACTTTGTCATAGGTGGGTACACATAGGGGAAAAAAAATGTAGTATATAGAGGGTTCAGTACTATCCACGATTTCAAGCATCCACCGGGGGTCTTGGAACTATCCATGGCGGATAAAGGGGGACTACCGTAATCCACCTTATGAAAGGTCTAATCAAATGCCCGTTATTGTTAACCCAGCACTCTGCTTACTGACAGCCATCACACAAGCTGGTGGTATAAATCTCTGTATTTATTTGTTTGCTTCTTTAGAGAGTGCACACAGATGCATGCATGAGAGCGGGGGAGGGGCAGAGGAAGAAAGAGGGAGAGAGAGAGAGAGAGAGAGAGAGAATCCCAGACAAGCTCCATGCTAGGCATGGAGCCTGACATAGGGCTCCTGTGAGATCATGACCTGAACCGAAATCAAGAGTCGGGCGCTTAACCCACTGAGCCACCCAGGCGCCCCTCAATCTCTGTATTTATAAACACCGAGAATATGAACCCTTTCTTAATCCCTTCCTTGATTTCTGTGTCCCTAGCACTGAGCACGGAGCTTGGCACAAACAAGTGGCTCTTCCATCAATCCCAAAAATATTCAAAAACCCAGCCCTAGCTCTCACATCCCCCCTGGAAGAACAGATAAAGGCCCAGAGCAGAGCAGATGGGCTTAGAAGTGCCGTCTTAACCATGCCCTCTTGTAAACAAAGACAGAGCGCTTGGGGCCTGAGTCCTTCCCTAAAATTTATCATCTCTCTAATCAGAGAAGGGGAGATATAAATAGAAGGGAGCATTTTCTACTCCAAAGCTTTCTTTTCCCAAAAAAGAAAGGCGGAGAATACCCTTGATAATTCATCGGCCAGAGGAAGTGAAAACAGCTCCTGCCATGTGGCTGGCTGATCCGGGAGCAGATACAGAGCCTAATGAGAAACCGAGTTCAGCAAAAGAGGGACGTGTGATGTTTAAGCCTCATTAGGACTATAAAACCAGCCTTTCCAACACAAGCCTCGCTATTGACTTTGACCTCACTTCCCTACCTCCCTCGGCTCATGGCATTATTGAACCTGGGTTTTTCCTATAGGCCAGAACCTTGCCAACCCTTTTGCCCTTCACATAATGTGTTTGTCTGGTTTCTATTTCTGTAGTTTGATGAAGGATGATAGCAGGGTATTGAGTTGTTGTTTTTCATTTAGTGCAGTCACCGCCCTCACCCTGCCCCCTACCCCCACCCCGGTCTCAAGTCGGGCTTTCATTGTCTGTTTTGTGCCTCGTACTCGGTTTTGATGGCTTCCTTACAGAGTGGGGGAAGGCACTTTATTTTATCTTCCAGGCCCTGGTATACATAACCTCGTGTATCCATCTTTCCCGCAGAGACGTATGGTGTTTTGAGATTGGAAATGACCTCAGAAGGGAAACACAGGGATGGTCTGGATGTCCACTAAGCTCCCCTAACACGCACCTGCCCCTGAACTAGGTGCATTTTTGTTCTCATTTAATTCTCACAACACATCCGCGAAGCAAGCAGTATTACATCTCTCTTTTTTTTTTAATTTTTTTTAATGTTTATTTATTTTTGACAGAGAGAGAGACAGAGCATGAGTGGGGGAGGGGCAGAGAGAGAGGGAGACACAGAATCCGAAGCAGGCTCCAGGCTCCGAGCTGTCAACACGGAGCCCAACGCGGGGCTCGAACTCACAGACCGGGATCTCATGACCTGAGCCGAAGTCGGACCCTCAACCGACTGAGCCACCCGGGCGCCCCATACATCTCTTTTTACGGATGAGAAAACTGAGATCCAGAGAGGTGAAATGACAGACTCAAGGTCACACTGAGTGGCTGCCGAGAAAGGTCCCCCTACTCCAAGTCCACGGCCCCTCCCTTGCTTCCCTGTGTCTTTGTGAAGGCCTTTACGGTGGTTTAGTTTGGGTGGGTACAAATCTTCTAGGGAGGGGGATAACTTTTTGTTCTCTGAAACACAACTTAACTGTCTCAATCCTGCATTCCACCCGGGCATTAGCTCCTGGACTTCTGTTGCATTAAGACATTGGGTCTTCATTGTCCCTGCTGGCACCTGCTCAGTTATCTTCCTCCGCGTCCCCATCTGGCATTGACGTTGATCCCGGCCAGCCCTCACTGAGCTGTCCTGTCTGCTCCTTGATTCAGCCAGAGTGTGGTTTACCCAGGGTCTCTCCAGGAAAGACTCTGTCTCATGGCTTCACACCTCTGCCAAGGGCATGGAAAACCCTAACTGCTCCCAGGAGGTCTTGGGAATCTCTGAGAGGCTGTCTCTGGCCCTTGCTGTGTAGACACACCGAGGAGGCATCACTCCTCCTCATACCCTTGTTAGAGGGGAACGCTTGCAAATGTGTCTCCTCCAACGCCTCTTGATGGGGATGGGAGGCACAGATCTCCTCTCCCTACAGATGTCACACCCACCCGGAGCTCTGTGTCTCCCTGTCTCCTCCCTGAATCTCCTTCTAGGAGGACACAGAAGACAGTGACCGTCCAGAGACCCAGCTCTGTCCCCGTCTGCAGTTTGCCTGTCTCTCTCTCCTCAGCCCTTGTCACATTTGCCCCTTCTGGATAGGGGCGCCAGACTCGTCCTGGCTGATTCTAATTCTGGGAAAAATCTCTAGGTTTTGCGGGGCATAGATTGCATGACCAGAATCATGCAGGGGTTAGACTGTATGGGAGTTCAAAAGACCAGACTTTCGAAACCCAGAGACTTTTCTTTCTCAAGCCATGTGTTTTAAAAGTCTATTTTGAAATTGAAAAGCTTAGCCCTGACTCTTCTCTGTCTTTACAATCCCACCGTAGTAGCCTTATTCTGAAAGGAAGGGAGTGGGGGGGAATAGTGGAAGGTACCTGCAAGAGGGAAGGAGAGAACATGAGTTAACTCTCTGCTGACCCAGGGAGACGGTTCTCAGCCTCCTCTGTCACTGGGATGGGGACATGTGACAACATTCTGGGCAATGGGATGTGGGTAAAGGTGACAGAGGCCACTTACAGGCCTGGCCCCTGAAGACATTCCTGCCAATCCTCTAGCCTACTCTTTTCCCCTCGGCTGCAGCTGTGGAAGCCACCAGCTAAAGACAGTGACATCAGAAGAGGAAAGGAGCCCAGGTGCCTGAGTTGTCAACTGGAAGAGAACTGCTTATATAAGAAGCTTCTCCACCAGCAACTGACAAGAAATGAAACCGAATCGTGTTAAGCCACTGAGGTTTAAGGTGTGTGTGTGTGTGTGTGTGTGTGTGTGTGTGTGTGTATTCTAGAGCAGGTTATATTACTTACTCTGACTGAGAAAAATACCTAAATATTGTCCTATCTCATAATCGACATATAAAAAGATCAGAGACTGGGAATCAGAAGCTTAACCATTTGGATTAAACCCTATGAAATTGAAAGTGCATAAAATGACACCAATTCAAAGAAAATACCAAGTATTATCTTTGGACAATATTCAAAGCCTGATGTTGAAACAGGAAAGGCATCTCAAATCCCTTCTTTCGACCAGCCTGTCAGAATGCCTGCCATAAGAGATGCTTCATAAGTAATGACTGAATGAATGAAAAATCCAATAACCTATCAACTCTGGTTAAACCCAGGACGTTGACTCTCTTAGGTTTCATGGGGAAGAGCAAAGGAGGTAAAGATGAAGAAAAGGAAAAAAATAAATAGTGAAAGGCAAGGTAGAAATCATCTTCTAGAAGGCGTGTACCTGTCCCCGCTCCCACTTTTGTGACTTAACACAGTGCTTATCAGCCAGAACCCCCTGGGACGTTGCCCTCTGCACACTCGCAAACACACACAAGTCGAGTTGCAATTGCTGTCTGTCATCGACGTGAACATACAAAATAAAGCTGAGCCAGATGCCACGCGGCAAGGCAGGCAAAAGCCACGAAGTTGGAAAAAGCCGTTTTATCCTTGGACTCCTGCAGAAAGACTTTGGGGGCTGGAAGGAGCTCGCTAGATAGCACCTCTCTTCTCTGTCAAGTCAGGAACCAATTTAGAGGCGGACGCAAGAGACAGAGGGAGGAAATAAAGATGTCTGATTTATTACTGATAACCCCGAGGTTTGAGTGGGCACCCAAAGGGATGTGCCGTGAATCTCCGCTTCTGAATGAGACACGCTCAACAGCCAGGCCACTGGTACAGCTGGCAAACCACAAGCTACCCCTGTAGGAACAGGCGCCTTGCTGCATGGCGGAAAGCTAACCAGAAACCCCCACTCTCAGGGTCAAGCAGATCTGAAGAAAGAGTAAGGAAGGAGCCGAGCCAAGCCACGTCCAGTTTTTCGTCCCAAATCCCCAATCAGATAAATCACTCTTTCTTATTAGTCAGCTAAGGTATGTGGCAGGAGGCAGTACCTCTAAGTTCCCAGTGGCTTAACAACCACAAAGATTTCTTGTTCACATATCCATTTGTGGGCTGGCTGTATGTTGTTCTCGCTCTGGGACCCAGGATGACAGGCGGGGCCATGTCTTGATCATGACTGGTCTGTGGCGAAGGGAGAAGAGGAAGGGCGGTGGGCCACATGAAGGAAAGGGCACACCTGTTTTCTTCTCTCATTCCATCGGCCAAAGTCAAGTTACATGGCCAAGCCTGCCCTTAAGAGCGTGGGGATGTTTAATCCTTCCAAAGGGAGAGGCACTGAGTATTTTTTTTAAATGAGAATACAATTACTACACTCCTTCTCCCTAAGGGAAAATGAAGACGTGGGATTGCTTTTTCCCCATCTGTCCCCAAAGACCAAAGGGGAAATAGTAGATGCTGTTGTTGCCACACGCATATCCCCTTGGCCGTGACCTGAGCTGAAATCAAGAGTTGGAGGCTTAACCGGCTGAGCCACCCAGGCGCTCCCTTCCTCACCTCTTGGTAGAACAATTTTGAGGTATTTCCACCCAGTCTCTCCAAGGATCCACCACGGCAGTGAGCCCCCAGTTGCTCACAAATGTTAACTTGCTCATCAATGTACCTTTTCCTCCTTTTCTCCCTTCCCCACGGCCTCCCTGTGCTTCCTGGAACCACGATCCAAATAAACCACTGCACCCAAGTCTTTGGGTCAGGACCTATTTCAAAAAAGCCCAACTAAAGCAAGGATGGAAGTTTCTCCTATGAAAAACCCATTTCCTAATCTCTCATGATTCTCCAGCAATTCTTCCGCCTATTTAGACCCAAAACATAGCGTGGATGCAAAATTAATCTTGAGTAGTAACTGACGCCTTCCTTTCGGCCGGAAGGGTCATCTTCTCATCGTGCACCAAGATGTCCAACGTCAAGGGTAAGAGGAGAGGGCGCCACTCTCAAAGGTTCTCTCCAGACCTTTTAGAAGACTTGGAATTTTTCCCGCACCACGTACATGTGAATCAGCAAGAAAGGTGATGTTTCAGATGTCAAGGGAATGGGGACTGTTTAAAAAGAATGCCCAACCCCTGTTACCACGGCTAAGTGAGAAAGGTCCGTGCTGTCACCCAGCATGGTATATTACCATCCCCATTTTGTGGATGAGCAAACTTGAGGTTCAGAGAGGAGTCTCCTCCAGGCACTGATGTGTCTGGCCGTCCAGTGCCAGCTCCCCTAGCACTCGTGGGGAGGCTTCTGGCTTCTTGTCAAACCACCTTGCCTCTGTGGCCATCTCGGCTGGTGTCAGCCAGCCTCTGCCTTAGACATCCTGGTGCCTCTCTTCCTTTCCAGCCTGTAATTTAGGATTTCCCAACTGTCCCTCTGCATCCATCATCATGTCTCATACACGGTTTGTTCACATTCAACGCACGCTGAGTGGCTCCTAAGTGGCAGGATTACCGTAGATGCAGGAGACAGGACGATGAAGAAGACAGACCAGGTTCCTGCTCTCATACAGCTTATTTTCCAGTGGGGAGAGACAGAAAATAGACAGTGCAAATGTTAGATAGTGGTAGAATCAGAGACTCAGAAGAGGGTGACAGGATTGAGGGGGAGGGGGTGGCCATTTTTCATTAGGAGAACAGAGAAAGCTGCTCCTCTCTGGGGGTCACTTTTTTTTTTTTTATGTTTTTATGTATTTTTGAGACAGAGAGAGACAGAGCATGAGCAGGGGAGGGGCAGAGAGAGAGGGAGACACAGAATCCGAAGCAGGCTCCAGGCTCTGAGCTGTTAGCACAGAGCCTGACGCGGGGCTCGAACTCACAGAGTGTGAGATCATGACCTGAGCTGAAGTCGGACGCTCACCCGACTGAGCCACCCACGTGCCCCTCTGAGGGTCACTTTTAAGCTAAGAGCTGAATGACAAGAAGGTGCCAGCCATGGAAAGATATGGAGGGAGAATACTCCACGCAGAGAGAGCAGCATATGGGAAGGTCCTCAGGGAATACTGGCTTGAGAGCTTGCGACAAAACCGGGAGGGTATTAACAATAACACTCGCCTTCATTGGTGAACGTCTGTGAGAGGCAAGTGCCCTGGGGCTCTGTGCCCCCAAAGAGTCAGTAGGGACTGGGGACTGATCTCACAACTCTTCTTCACTCCCCACCTACGCGAGCGTATTCTCTCTCAACACAGCTTGGATTCCGCAATCCGCTCCGCTCCCAACTTGAGCGAAACAAACTGTTCCCTCGAGACCCCACGACAGAGCACTGTCACACCTGTCACCACCATGGCACTGCAATTGGACATCAGCCGTCTGGCCTTCCTCCTGGACCAGGGGTTCTCGGGGAGCGGGAATCTCTCTCTCCCCCTCTCTCCCCTACTCTAGCCTTTGGAAGGGTGCAGGCCACAGGGTGGTTGTGCTAAGCACGCTCTAGCACTTAGCGGAGGCTCCAGTGAAGAGTTTAACACATTGTTACTTATTAACCCGTCTCTTTTCCCCTCCAGCTGTACCTCAAGGCACCAACACAAATGCCCAGCAGAGTCAGGGACAGAAGGTAGGACAGTAGCAAGAGAAGACAGCTGGGGAATCAAAGGAAAACTAATTTTCCTTTGGGTTATTACTTTCTCTTATTCTCCTTACGACGTTGGAAATTTGGATTTGTAGGCGAAATCCCCAGACATTTATTTCGATGCTGCCAACGAATTATTTGGAAAAGCTATATGAGCTCTCAAGTGCATTTTAAGTGCATTTACAATAAAATGCATCCTGAGTGCATTTTGCTCACAGTGGTATTCTCAGTATCTCATATAAGAAAGGACAGAGCTGCTCAATAATATTTGTTGAATGAATGAATAAATGAAATAAACTTAACGGGAATTAATCTGATCGGCTCTTCTCATTGGCGTCCAAGACTTAAATTGTCGTCACTTGGCTTAGCCAAAATTGGATTCCAGAGGAAGTAGACTGCGCACTCCACTTTCCTTGTTGTGTCGTGCCACGGGATTGCAGTCTGTTTTCTCTAGAGCTTCACTGTCCCACGTGACTCCGGTGGCCCTGGGGTTTTTTGGGCAGGAGATCAAATGTCTTCAGAGCAGGCGAATTCCCACAGGTGGCTCAGCTGGGCTCGTTCACTCTTCAGACAGACAACTCACCACTGAGTACTTAAAATCCAGAAACATTGCACTGACATGAGTAGAACCAGGAAAGGTTAACATTGGAAGCAATCTCAGCCATCTCCCAGGGACTAACCTCTAGTGGCATAGCCCTAATTAGCCGCGGAAGAAATTGGGAAAGTGACCCACCCAGGGTCATGTGACAGGGGCCCTGAGTCATGTCTCCTTCCTGCTCCGCTCGCTTTGGCTTAGCTCAGAAGGGAGCCATGTGTACTCAACTCTCACCATTTCAATTTTTTTTAATTAATTCTTTTTTTTTTTTTTTTTAAAGAGAGAGCACGAGCAGGGGAGAGGGCTAGAGGGGGAGAGAGAGAGAGAATCTTAGGCAGGCTTCACGTTCAGCACAAAGCCCGATGTAGGGCTTGATCCCACGACCCTGAGACTACGATCTGCGCCAAAATTAAGTTGGACACTCCAGGGGCGCCTGGGTGTCTCAGTCGGTTAGGCGTTCGACTTCGGCTCAGGTCATGATCTCGCGGTCCATGGGTTTGAGCCCCACGTCGGGCTCTGTGTTGACAGCTCAGAGCCTGGAGCCGCTTCAGATTCTGTGACTCCCTCTCTCTCTCTCTGCCCCTCCCCTGCTCATGCTCTGTCTCTCTCTCTCAAAAAAAAAAAAAAAAAAAAACAAAAAAACCATTTAAAAAAAAAAAAAGAGTTGGACGCTCCAATCAACTGAGCCACCCAGGCACCCCTCTCATCATTTCTAAGGCAGCAACTGGCCTTTGGGAGAAACATCCACATGTGTCATACAGCTTTCCAGACTGGCTAACAGTGTGGACTGGTTATAGACTCTTGGACGAACACCAAGACTGCTGTCCTGAAGGGTTTCTAGAGAAACAGAGAATTAGGGTGAACACAAATATTCTACTACCAGAAATCCTTCTGGGATTCTGGAGATGTGCTTTCAGGGAAGAGGCTGGGTCATCCCTACGTGTGTACCACCAGAAGCACCTAGCAGAGGGCTTTCTGCATAGCGGACCTTGAGCACGTATTTGTTGAATAGGGCCTACCACATGCTCGACATCGTTCTAGAGAGCGGTTTTCAACGTAGAGTCCCAGGTACTCCTGAGGCCCTTTCCAGGGGTTCCCTAGGTCAAAACTACTTTCATAACAATACTCACTGTGACTTCACCTTTTCCACTCTTACTCTCTCATGACTGTATATGGAGTTTTCCAGAGGCTACCTGATGTCTGACAGTGTAGCATACACACGTGCTTGTGATTCTTGTGTTTTGACATTTTCTCAGTTTAAATTTCAGATATGGAAAGTATCACTAGCTACAACCCACATCACAAGAGTTTTTTTGAAGTCTTCAGTAATATTTAAGAGGGTAAAATGGACCTTGGGACAAAAACTTTTGAGACCCACTATCCTAGAGGATGTGAGAAGCTAATTCAAGAACCAGGACAAAAAAAAGGAAAGAAAAGAAAAGAAAAGAGAAAAGAAAAGAAAGAAAAAGAAAAGCAGAATAAGAGGATTGGAGTCTGAAGGTGGGGGGCAGGAGATGACGGCAGGGAAGGGGTGATGGGAAGAGGACGGGGCAGTTTACAATATTAAATAAGGCGATACAATTATGAAATAAACCTACAAACCAAATATCTGATATCCCTGAGTTGCCATTTAAAATCTTCTCACTTAGGGGCGCCTGGGTGGCTCAGTCAGTTGAGCACCTGGCTTTTGATTTTGGTTCAGGTCATGATCCGAGTGTCGTGGGATCCAGCCCCATGTCGGGCTCCACACTGACCGTGGAGCCTGCTTGAGATTCTCTCTCTCCCTCCCTCTGCCCCTCTCCCCTGCTCACATCTCTCTCTCTCTCTCTCTCAAAAAACAAACCAACCAACAGACAAAACAAAAGCCTCCTCACTTATCCTAAATTTTCAAATTCTATTGTGAATTGAATCATAAATATATAAGATTCTATAATTATGTGCATACCATTTAAAGAAATTGGTTCAGAAAGAAGATTATTTCTGGTAGCTTAAAAATTCCACCCTGAGATTCCACTCCCCTCCCCCCCGCCCACCAAGATAGCATCACTGTCCTCACAAAGGTAAGCCCTAGTCTGAATCTTCAGTGAAGTATCCTCTCCCACTTCTTTGCCGTCCTACCATCGGCCTGCGGATATGTGTGTATCTGCGAACCACATATTGTTTACTTTGGGGGAAACTGAGAAGAAAGCTCAAGCCATTGCAAGGAAAGGGCAGTATTGCTGCTAACAGATGATTAGTAGGTTGCTACTAATTTTCCCCCAGAAAATGAATGGGACAGCATGCAGGACGGCAACGAGACTCCAGCTACTTACAAGGGCTGCTCCCAGGGAAGTCAGTGGGTGTTATCAGGGCGTCTGAAAGGGCTGTAGGGTTAGCCATGGCAGAAATACATTCCACGCAGAGGGGGCCACTCTGTCTTGTTTTTGTTTTTGTTTTGCTTTTTCAGCTCTGTGACCTCTGTCTCGGCCTTGGGAAGGGGTCAAAGCGGTACACTCACGTGGAGTTGAAACAATTCAACGCTGCTAGCATCTGGCCAAGGCGAGTCCGATCCAGAAGAAACTTGGAGTTCTGCTTATCCAGACCTTCTCTTTGAGCTAGGATCCTGGTGATAATACCCCAAACACATTTGTCTATGTGCTGAGGCCCAGGACTCCCTCTGGCTGCGCTGAACTGGTGGCCCTCTGAGTCTGGGGCATGACTGTTACTCTCACGTAATATGTCTCTGGTTTACTGAACTCACATCTTCTTACTTAGTGGCTTACATTCTCTGGGTGGGGCTTATCCTTCCGTAGCTTGCTGAGAAACGCTGCGTGGGAAAGTGCTTTGGGGTTTTGGTACCTGAAAATGTTTTTGTCAAACCTTCATAACTGGTCTATACCTTCACCGAGAATAGAATTCCAGATTAAAGATTATTTGCATTCAGACTTTTGAAGGCACTGGGTCACCTTCTAGCCCTAGGGGTTATTGTGAAAAGTCTAAGCTGTTCTCCTTTTTGTTTTTGGCTGTTGGTTTTTTCCCCTTCCCTAGAATCTTGTTTTCCTCAGCATTCTGAAATTTCAGCGATGTGACTTGATTTGGGTCTATGTTCATCCACGGGACCTTCGGCCCTTTCAGTTTGGAAACTTACATTCTGCAGAATTTCCTGGGATTTTCACGAGTGATTTCCTCTCTCCATTTTCTCTGTCCTCTTCTTCTGGAGCCCCTGGAGCCTTCTGGAGCCTTATTCTGGAGCCCCTTAGTTTTTGAGAGAGAGAGAGAGTGAGAGAGAGAGAGCTGGGGAGGGAGAGAAAGCTGGGCAGAGAGAGAGGGAGAGAGAAATCGCAAGCTGATAGCACAGAGCCCAACGTGGGGCTCAACCTCACAAACCGTGAGATCTGACCTGAGCCGAAGCTAAGAGTCTGACGCTTAACTGACTGAGCCGCTCAGAATAGCAGGGGCAGGGAGCAAGCCCCTGCATTCTGACATTGGATCTCCCAGTCTGGACTTCCATTTGCCTTTCTTTATTTCTGGCTTCTTCCTTCTTTTTGTCTTCTTGCTCTGATCTCTAAGGTGCTTCTTCAACTTGATCTTCTAACTCGTTTTTTTTTTTGTTTGTTTGTTTTTAGTAGGCTTCATGCACAGTGTGGAACCCAACACGGGGCTTGAACTCACGACCGGGAGATAAAGACCTGAGCTGAGATCAAGATTCCAATGCTTAACTGACTGAACCCCCCAGGTGCCCCAGACACCTTAAAGAGTTCTCGTTTTCCTTATTTTTTTTTTTAAGTGGGCTTCGTTCCAACCCTTTTACTATTTTTTATCTCAAGCAACTTCTCTTTAATTTCTAAAGCCCTTCTGAAATCTTTGAATGTTTTCTAAAGGTCTCCTGTTTTTGTCTCGGTGCGGGGGGGATGCAATAATTTTTTCTTATCTCTCTGAAGACATGATGCTCTTTCTAAAAAAAAACAAAAACAAAAACAAAAAATCCCCGTGCCTGTCTGCTCCAGGTTGCTTTCATCCTGTTTGTTTTGGTGGCTCTCTTCAACGTTCAAGGTTTTCCTCAGACGTGAGGTATTCCTCAGCCCCACTGTCAACGGAATATGGAAAGACTTCTTGGAAGCTTTGAGTACATGAGGGACTGACTGTCCACTCGGAGTTTCAGAGCAGGGTAACCTGGGGGTTATCTGTTGGGAAATCCAGAGTTTTTAATTTTTAAGTCTTTCCTTTAAGCCAGACATCTTCCAACCCCCTCCCGGGAGGGTAAGGGTTTGGCTGCCAGAGTTCGAGGAACCAAGCTGAGGGGTGAGGAGTGGAGCAGCGAGGGTATGGTGTTTCCACCCTCAGCATTAACACACACATGGTTTCTTTATTCCCCACTTTCTGTGCGACAGCCATTTCCACCCTGTGCCCAGTGCCCCCCAGTCCAGAGAAGCTCTGTTCCACCCTCTCCTGAGAAGAATCTTCCAGACTTCTTCCAACACGGGGAAGGATCAGTTGCAGGGGGGGTGTGGGGAGGATTGTGGGGTGAGAGAGGGGATCTAGGACCTAACTGCTTCCTAGAGAGCACTCCCAGTTCTTGTGACTTTAGCACTCGCCCCCGGACCCCCGCCTTCGCTCACAGAGGGACCTGGTGCCTCCAGTAGCTTTGTCTCGGGCTGAGTCTGCTGTATAAATCAGGTTTGTGCTCAGCCCTTCCCGCGGCTGCTTTCCTCGGCTTTCCCAGGCCTGCCAAATTTGTTACCACTCTGCACCTCCTCCTGTGGCTGTGGTTTCCCGTCCTGTTTTCTCAACATTGTGGGGTTGTGTGTGTGTGTGTGTGTGTGTGTGTGTGTGTGTGTTTTAATCCCTCTTCCAGAAGTTCTAGTGGGGTTTCGGGAAGGAGTGAAATTAGATGCGTACGTCCAATCTGGCACTGTAACCTGAACATTACCCTAAAATTCCGAGACCCAATCTTCTCCTCAAGATTTGGTGTGGGAGCTCTCCATAGAGTTATGGAAAATTCATAACTTATTCTGCAGAGTTTGCTGCACTGACACACCAGGCCCTCTGCTGGAATCTGGGAACACAGATGTGTTGAGGACACGATACCCGTCATCACGGATACCGATGAAGCAGAAGAGAATGGACGTACTCAGGAGAACAAAATACAAGTCCACGGTCCCTCACCCCAAATCCTTGGGGGTCAATGGGTTTTGGATCTCAGAATTCATCAGATTTTGGAAAGAGAAGAATACCATTATTCTCATTGCACCCCCGTGGGCCTGCGGCAACACTTGGGAATGAAACACATTTATATTGCTGTAGAGACCTGTGTGGATATGCACATTAGAGTTTAAAAAAAAAAAAAAAAAAGACTATAAATAGCCTCGGATCCTCCCAGGCAGGTTTTAAAACCAAATGATTTAACAAACCAAAGTTCAGTTTGCAGTTGGGGGAATTTCTGAGTTGTTGATAAGGCCATGAGGCTCTGCAGCATATTAAGTTCTGTAAATGAAGTTTGTACAAAGTACTGTGGGTAGAGACTGGAGGGAGAGGGGACGTTATTTCCTAACACATTATTTGCTTTCTAAAGCCTTATTGACATAGGCAGTGATTGACAAAAGCAGTGTTGAGTAAAACCACTGGCCGCTGAGCAGGAATCAAGTCCCCAGACTCTAGAAGTGCCCTGCCTTACTCTCCTTGGTAGCCTTATTACCACTTGGTGTGTTAGGGATTTATTTTTGTTTGCCCGTTTGTGTATTTTATGCTTCCCTTCCGTAGCATGCATGCTCTCTGAGAGCTTGAGGTCTGTATCCCCAACACCTAGAACGAAGCCTGGCCCAGAGTAGACAGAATTTATTTGTTGAAGCAATGAATGAATGAATGAATGAATGGATGAATGATATGACAGCTAGATAAATTTTTGTTTGAAAAAAAATTTTTTAAAGTCTGGACACCACTGATCTCTGGATGACCCGTGACTGACACGTTCCTTAATGGTACCTGATACAATAGCTAATGTTTGCTGAGCCCTTTACTATATACTGCCCTAAATATTTTTCAGGTTTTCTCATTAATCTTGCCAGCAACGTATGAAGCACACACCATTATCCTCATTTTACACACGAGGAAACTGAGGCAGAGAGGCTAAGTAAATTTCCCAAGATCACACATCCAGTTCAGATGTCAGGGCAAGAGTTGAACTAAGTGGCTTGGCCCTACAGTCCGCATTCTTGACTACTCTGCCGTGCTTAATGGATCTGGGAAAACCCTAAATATCTCACATGAAGGGGTTAGGCCATGATCTCTAAAGTGTCTCCAGTTCTGTGGGTCTATGACCTTGAGATTCTATCTACAATTTTTAATAATTAATTAATTAATTTTTTTTTTAATTTTAGAGAGAGAGTGCGCACGAGCAGGGGAGAAGGGCAGAGGGAGACAGAGAGAGAGAGAGAGAGAGAGAGAGAGAGAGAGAGAATCCCAAGCAGGCTCCACACTCAGTGTGGAGCCCAACTCGAGGCTCAATCCCACGACACTGGGATCATGACCTGAGCCGAAATCAAGAGTGAAACATTCAACTGACTGAGCCACCCAGGCACCCCTACAATTTTCATTGATTAATTGACTACCTAATTTAGATATAAATGTATATTATAAATGAAATAAATGTATATTTATATTTATTCAACAATTATTTATTGATACATGCCAGGATGTGTGCTAGGCTCTTCACACATACCTTAATCCTTTTTTCTTTTTAACATTTTATTTAATCCTAAGAGGTGGGTGTTACAGTGTCCATCTTATATATGAGAAAACGGAGGTTCATAGATCTTAAAGAACTTAACCAGGGTCAGGGTGATATTAGCAGAAACAGGATTCCAGCCCTGGTCTTGGGTCTGCTTTTTTCTCAAACCCAAGCTCCTTCCCTGATCCCAGCCTGCCTCTCTTCAAGCATGGAGGGGGGTAATAATGAACTTGTTGAGGGGCCTGTAGGCTCAGGGAACAAGGGGACAACCCTGGCTGGGGAGTTAGTAAAGGGGGAAGATTTTTTTTTTTTTTTTTTTTACTTTTTTAAATGTTTATTTATTTTTGAGAGACAGAGAGAGAGAGAGAGAGAGAGAGAGACTGAGTATGAGCAGGGGAGGGGCAGAGAGAGAGGGAGACACAGAATTCAAAGCAGGCTCCAGGCTCTGAGCTGTCAGCACAGAGCCCCATTTGGGGCTCAAACTCACAAACTAGGAGATCATGACCTGAGCCGAAGTCAGACATTTAATGGACTGAGCCACCCAGGCGCCCCCAAGGGGGAAGAATTTCCAACAAAGTCCCACGAGGTGCCACTTTTTATCCTGATCCTCTCTTTTCCCTCCAGCCTGCTGTGGCCAGTGTCAGTCACTATGACACAAATGATGCCTCATTTGCGCAAGGCCAGGCCCGGCGATGCCCAGTTAATGGAACAGCAGGGTCGGAGCCTGCTTTCCCATCAGGCACCCGAGGGGTCTGCAGAGGCTAAATAAAGCTCTCTCAGCCACATCAGGGAAGAGGGAGACTGGCACCATCACATCTAAAGACATGCTTATTAGGGACTCGAGCGAGGGGGGCAGAGGTAACCACATCCCGCCTCCAAGGAACACACAGCCCTCCCCGCCACTCCCCTCCCAGCGGGAAACCAGACAGGGACACGTGACTGGCGTCCCCCAGGCTGGCAGGGCAGATGAAGTCACCGCCACAGCCACACCCTGAATCACAAACTCTCCAGGACCCCACCCAGCTGGCTACGGGAAGCGCAGTGTTTTCCAAGAGCGCGCAAGGGTGCGGACGCGCGCCCGAGTCCCGCCCGCGCGGGGCGCAGCGAAGCTCAGTGGCGCCCCCTGGAGGCGCGCGGCTGCTGGTCCTGCGCGCCTGGGTGGGGACGCGGCGTGCTTCCACCTCCGTCTGGAACGCGGTGGTAGCCCAGCAGGTAGCTTCACGGGTGTCTGCTGAAGCCAGAAGGGAAGAGAACTTCTCCCGATTGTTGCTCTCCGTCCCACCGCAAAGCTGCCAGCGTCCCAAACGATTATGTCCTCTGTGTTAGTCCCCGCACTTCCTCGAGGGGGCGCGCGCGCGCACTGCGGGACCGCTTTGGGGGCGGGTGGCCCCAGGGTTTCACTGCCTCCTTTCCCGGCCGCCCTTGAGTAGCTCAAGACGACCCTCTCCCCAGGCTGGAGATCTGAGAGCAGGCATCCCGAGGTGGCCAGGAGAGCCCAGAGTTCCTGCATCCCGCAGGGGACCGGCACAGGAAGAGAAGAGAGAGAATATTTACCCAGCCTGTATCAGCCACTGTTCTAAGTCCTTGTTACCTGTTCTTGCCCAGTTGATCCACACAATGACCCCAGAAGGCGGATGCTATTGTTCTCCCTGTTTCAGTCAGACGTGTAGACATTAAGTAACTTGCCTAATGCCCCGCAGCTGCTGATGGCCGAGCATGTTCCACGCCAGGCTCCCTGGCCCGGGAGGCCCTGCTCCCGTCCACCAAGGTGTGCCGGCTTGCGAGGAGGCCCACAGGCCTGAGACACCCCCAAGAGGCTGGGCGGGAAGGACAGCAGAGATTGGGATCGGTGATGGCGATGATCAGTTTCACGTGTCATTTGGGGGGGCGGTGGTCCCCAGTTACTCAGTCAAAGGCTAGGTGTTGCTGTGCCTTGGTCTATAATCCGTTCACTTTAGGGGAGATTATTCTAGATAATCTGAGTGAGTCTGATTCAATGCGTTGATAGGCTTTAAGAGCAGAACTGAAGGTCCCCTGAAGAAACTCCACCTGTGGAAAGCAGTTTCCGCCTGTGCTTGAGAGTTCCAGCCCTTCTGCCAATCTGCACGGCAGATTCTGGACTCTCACAATTGCATAAGCTGATGCCTTGCAACACATCCCTTAACACATCCTAGTAGTTCTGCTTCTCCAGTTGAACCTCGACTGACAGATACAGTCCCCGAAGTCCAGGCAGGTGACACCCCTCCCCAGGACTTGGTTCATTGCGAGTCCCCTCCAGGGGCTAGCTGACACCCTGTTGAGAATTAGAAGACTCTACACCGACTCAGATAAGTTTCCATCATCGACAGGAGTGGAGAATCAATAAAGAGATTTAGGTTTGACATTGAAAAACGAGGAAAGAGACGTTTTGTGCTACCAGGTTTATGGGCTACGTAGATTCACACCTATTACACATTTTTAACACCTTGCTCAGGGAGCAACAGACAGAGACACAATAACACTAGCCAAACCATAAAAATAAGGGTAATAACTACCTTTATAGTAAGAGATTATCAGGTACCTGGTATTGTGCTTTACTTACATGATCTAACCTAGTTCTCACAGCGACCTTGTGAAGGAGGGGTGGTTATTAGCCCCATTTACAAGAGGAACCGAGACCTGGAAAGATGAAATGACCAGGGCTGGTGAGTAAGAGTCAGGATTTAAGACCTGGCCTATTTGCCTCTTGAGCTGTGCTCTCACGACTGCTGTCCTTGTCTCTGGCCCAATGACTGGAACTCTCCATTCAGACCCACTTTCTCTCCTTCAAAGCTCCCAGAGACGCATTTGTGCTCCTCAGCTACTGCAACAGACCCCCTTCTCCCCCCTGGCATTTGTCTCGTGTTCTTTGCTCACCCCCAGAACCCACTAGGAGGCTCCCAGGCTCTGTCGCTCTCTCTGCTCCAGGCTGAAGATGTCGCTGTGTCACTGCGCCCATTGGATTCCAACAGTCCTACCCAACCATCATCCTTCCTTATTCTCCCATGGCTAGGAGCATGTTCTCAATCACCAAAAGGCGGAGAGCACCCAAATGTCCATCAACTGATGCACGGATGGGGAAAATGCAGTATATTCCACAGTGGAATATTATTCGACCATAGAAAGGAACGAGATGCTGACACAGGCTACGACACAGGTGAACCTCAAAAACATCACACTAGATAGTTACAGAGAGGGAGGCAAACCATGGGAGACTCTTAAACTCAGAGAACAAACTGAAGGTTGGTGGGGGCGGGGAAGATGGGTGATGGGCCATTGAGGAGGGCACTTGCTGGGATGAGCACTGGGTGTTGTATGTAACTGATGAATCACGGGAATCTACTTCCGAAGCCAAGAGCTGTCAAGCTGACTTGACAATAAATTATATATTTTAAAAAGTCACTCTAAGTGAAAGAGGCCAGACACAAAATGTCATGTATCGTAAGTTTCCGTTTGTATGAAATATCCAGGAAAGGCAAATCCATAGAGAATGAAGCCAGATTAGCGGTTGCTAGGGGGAAGGGGGAGATAGGGAGTGACTGCTTAATGGGTACGGGGTGTCCTCTGGGGGGGTGATGGAAATGTTCTGGAACTAGACACAGATGGTTGCTCGACCCTGTGAATGTACTAAACGTCACTGAATCGTGCATCTTGAAAATGGTGAAATTCATGTTATGTGAAATCTACCTCAATGAGAATAACCCCCCCCCCCCATAAATAAATACTAGGTCATCCATGTATGACCAGTCATATGGCTTATTCATCCGACTGACTTGTCTTCAGGTCAGCCGTCCTCTCCTTAAGGAAATTGGTTCCAGGTCCTATGGCTGGGGCCAAGGTAGCAGGTGATCTGACAGCATCGCCCTGGTTTGCCCGAAGTTCCCCTGCTCCTCCGGTCACCACCCCCCCTCCGCCCACTCCCCCGGGTCTTCCTTGGCAAATGGGGAAAACTGCCCCTCTGGGAGAGCTCTCCCACCTGGTACCTGCTGGGGGTGGGGGGGGGGGGATTAGAGTGCCCATTAGAGTTTTTCCTTGTAGCTAACAGAAACACGCTGGCTGATGAAGCAGAAAAGGAGCTTCTTAAAAGGATATTCACTCACGGAATCGTTGAGGGCTGTGCCTCCAGGATCAATGCCCGGAAGCGACCATAGAAACAGCTGGATAAGCAGAACACCGCCTCGGCTGTTTCTCCTCTAGGCCATTTCTGCACCAAGAGCTTTGCCCTAAACCAAGGGCCCGAGGCCACCCTCACCACACAGAGCCTCCTTCTCTGGAGTTCTCACTTCCTTACCCAAGTCTCCCCCGGGGCATCTGATTGGTGGAACTGGGTCACATGCTGTGCCTTGGCTGCAAGGAAGGCTGGAAAGCGAATGCTCTTGTGCCCCCGCCCACCGTGGGGAGATGGAAATTTCTCAAATATAACAAAATGTTGAAAACGTGCTGGGCATACAGACAACACGACAAATAGCAGATACAGCATCTATTTTGTCCCAAGTGCTGGAAGGACCATATGGCAGCCCTAGCTCATTTGACCTTGTCTCTCTCATGAAGGGAACTTGGGACTTCTGCAGAGACCCAGCCTGGCCACCTGGCCAGAACCTTTAAACCTGCCCCACCCCCCACCGCCGCCCCCAGACAGGTAGGTCTCGTGGGGCTATGAGGCAGAAAGTCCATCCACCCACCCACCCCTAGTTATGGAGTAGGTAAGTAACTCAGACCAGATTAACCACTGCATTCCATTTTGCAGCAACAGTGGCCCAAGGAAAGCTCATGACCAGAATAATGCCATTGCAGATTTTCCCTGGGATTGATGGGGTGATGTATGTGTGTTGGGGGGGGGGGGGGAGAGGCGGTGGAAAAGCTCTCTTTTGCCCTGGGGCCATCCTCCCTGGCCCCATGAAAGAAACTCTATACAGTGGAAGAAAATTCTTCCTCTGCAGAGGGATGGTGAGACAGCCAGGAAAGTATGGTTTCACCTCCCAGATCAAGCTAAGCCTGAAGCCTTTCAATCTCTGGTTTTAATTACATGAGCCAATAAGTTCCTTTATAGAGTTTCAGCTAGTTGGAATTGGATTGCTCTCATAACCGAGTCTTTGTGATAAACCACCCACTCTCTAGTGGGAAAATGTACTATGAAACATTTTCTGTCCATTATTTCATTTGATAGTGGATTAAAAAAATTTTTTTGAACATCTATTCATTTTGGGGAGACAGAGAGAGACAGAGCACAAGCAGGGGAGGGGCACAGAGAGAGAAACGGAGACACAGGATTCGAAGCAGATTCCAGGCTCCGAACCATCAGTACAGAGCCCGACTTGGGGCTCAAACCCACAAACCACAAGATCATGACCTGAGCTGAAATCAGCCGCCCAACCGGCTGAGCCACCCAGGCGCCCCTGAGAGCGGATTTTAGAGTAAGGAGAAAGCGTTAATAAAAAAATAAATAAAAAGTATTATTATTCAAATTTTGCAAAGGAGAAAATCTGGGCTCAGAGAGGTTAAGGGACCTGTCCACGTTGACACGGTTCGTTGTGTACTGGCTTGGATGGGAACTCAGTTCTGCCTCCCTTTAAGTTCAGCACTTGTTCTAGAATTCCATAGTCAAATCTTATTTTCAGAACTAAGTCCATTCCTCATAGTTTTCTGCAATCCTTAGTATAGTCAGGCCTTTCAAAGCCAGTTCTCTGCTCCTGATAACAGAGTAACTAAAAGACCTTACAGAGTATTCCTAGGTGTTTTCATCTGCAAAACGTGTCGAGGCCGAGGTGGAAAGCTTTAAAGGAGGACTTTCGGTCTGATGGTGGACTTGGGGGGCTCGGGGCCCCTGGAATCCCAATCCTCGTAGCCACAGTCACAGGAAACCCTGACCCTCTGGGAGGCGTTTCGTTAGCTAGCATGTTTTCTTTCCTGGGAAACCCAAGGATTTCTAGATGGCAGGGGACACAGCATCAAGCTGTCTTTGGAGTCCTGTTTCCCTCACCGGAACCTACAGTCTGAGCACAGCCTCTTCTGAGCCGAAATGCTCCCCGAACAGGGCAGCACCTGGAGAGTAGCTATTTGGGAAAGAAAAGTGATACAGAAGAATCCTGGGAGTTAATATTTATTGAGCACAACGTCAAGGATGACAGATCGAGTTCCTCTCCACCCACCCTCACCTTCACTCGCGCATTGACGGGAACGCCGAGGCAGCGTCTGAGCTCAACCGGTAATGAGAGTAGCTGTCAGCTGTCAGTCCCTTCTGGCCGGGAGCCGGGCGCTTTGCCTCATGAACCCCAAGCTCTCCCTACGAGCTCTGAGGTGGGAGTCACTTGTCTCATTTTCCAGAGGAGGAATCTGGGGTTCAGAGAGGATGCTACTCGCCCTGTAAAAGCTGCTGAGTGGATGAATCTTTAATATAAAAATTAACGAATACACACACCAGCACCACGAAAACAGCGACACTACTTGTCACTTACTTTCCACACATGGGACACAGGGCTAAGCCTGTTGGGCCCGTCATCTTGGCTCACTTCCCAAAGGCCTGGTGAGGCGGTCCACCATTTTGTGGGTGAGGAAACCCGAGAGCCAAGCACCCAAGTGTGGTGCCTGATGGTGGCAGCTGACAGGATACAGAGCAGAGGTGGAAGCTAAGTGTGTCCAACACTAGTCTCTAGGGGCACCTGCGTGGCTCAGTCAGTTGAGCGCCCGACTTCGGCTCAGGCCATGGTCTCATGGTTCACGAGTTCGAGCCCCGCGTCGGGCTCTGTGCTGACGGCTCGGAGCCTGGAGCCCGCTTCGGATTCTGTGTCTCCGTCTCTCTCTCTCTCTCTGCCCCTTCCCTGCTCACACTCTGTCTCTCTCTCTCTCTCTCTCTCTCCCAAAGACAAATAAACATTAAAAACAATTTTTTTTTTTTTAAAGCCTAGTGCCTGGCTTCATGCTGGTTTATTTCCATTGTGAGTTGCCCCTTGAGTATGGGGAGGGATTCTGAAATATCGATGGGCTGATGATGACCGACAAAAGCTGCTCGAAGCACCTTCTGGAGAGGCCATCTCGCACCTTCCTTCTGCCGGAACACGTGATGGGGGCTTCCCCACGGCAGCTTATTCAGAGCAGGGCTGGCCCGTCCCTTGGGTCAGCTACCCTTCTTGAGTGTTTTCAGCTTCTCCCCCCCCACCCCCTTGGGGGGGATCAGCCTACAGCTCCTCTGCCCCCCATCCTGGCCTGTTTCCATCTGGGAGAATCAGAGCCATACCTCTGCAGGAGAAGGATGCCTTGGGAAAAATCCTCAGTTGTTTTGGATCCCAAACACGAGGCAGCTTGGTACCATGACAAAAAATGGTGCCCTTGCTCCTTGGCCAGGTGACATGAGAAAACAGGTTTTCCCCATCTGGAAAGCAGGGGCGCTGGCCCATGTGATGCCCATGTGACTTAGCTGCCTTAAATTGGGTGTAATGCCTGATCCACAGACGGTTTCTGCAGCCTCTCTCGGTCCCTAGGCGTTCTCTTTCTCTCTCTCTCCCCTTTCAACTCCCCATCTCTCTTTCTCTTTTTCCCCACCCCACCCACCGAGCTAATAATTTTTCCAACATCTTATTATGAGAATTTTCAAACCAGCAGCAAATCTGAAGCCGTTTTACAGCGAGCTCCCTTATACCCACCTGGAGATTCCACCTGGTTCTCTTAGCTTGTTTCCGTGGTGACCGCTGAGGCAGAAGGCCCCCCACACACACCTCCCTGAGGCCACCCTGGTGGGGTTCAGCGAGAACCCCCTTCTTCCTCCCACAGCTTCATGCACCCTCCTTGCCCCAAATTCCTTCTTCTGTCCGCGGCCATCTCTCCGGCCGCACAAATGTCCGTGTCCTGCTGTGGTGACCAGGGACCGGACCCTCGGTGCCTTTCTCATAAGACGTCAGAGAGGAAGGAGCTTGCTGGTGGGGAGGTGACCTCTCAGGAGGTCCCTCTGTGCCAGGAACTTGCCACGTGCTCTTATAACATCTCTGTCCCGAGATGTGGAAGTGATACATAAACGACAGAGAAACTTGGGCGAATTCCACAAAAGCATAATGAAAACCTTAAAATCATTCGTGAGCACTGCACGCAGAGCGCAGTAGCTAGCATTTATTGAGTGCCTACTGTGTGCTGGGCATTGTGTGTGTTGCCCATATTTCCTCAGCAACCATACCCAGTAGGTAGGTAGTTATCACGATGTCTAAGCTCCCGCTGAGGAAACTGAGGCATAGAGAAGGAAGGTGATCTACTCACATCCGCATAACTAGGGGGCTCTAGTTAGTGTGTGCTTTTTGTCATACTATGCCCCCAAATCCTCTTCTAGATGATTCAGGTATTTTCTGTGCAGTCACGTTTAGCATGCATATATATATATATATATATATATATATATATATATATATATTTCTTTTAATAAAATCGGGATGGTGTTATTTGGTCATTTTATTTCACTTAAAATATTTAACCATTTCTTTTCACATACTAATCCTCCAAATAACCCTGTCATATAAACTAGACCAGGCACTGTTCTAAGGGCTCTATGAGAGATTAGAATCTTTTTAAAAATGTTTTTAATGTTTATTTACTTTTGAGAGAGAGAGAGAGAGAGAGACAGAGTGGGTGGGGGGGTGGCAGAGAGAGAGGAGACACAGAATCCGAAGCAGGCTCCAGGCTCTGAGCTGTCAGCACACAGCCCGACGCTGGGCTTGAACTCACAGACCGCGAGATCATGACCTGAGCCGCAGTCGGACGCTCAACCGACTGAGCCACCCAGGTGCCCTGAAATTATCATCTTTACAATGACCGATGGGGAACGTACTCATCAGCTCCATTTTACAGGGGGAAATCAAGGCACAGGGAGATGAACTAACTTGCCCAAGGTCACATAGCCAGGAAATGGCAGAGCTTGTAAACAAACGGAACAGTCTGGCCCCAAAGCCTGGGCTCTCACCGCCAGATACTGCCTCTCTTTAGCTCAGTCTTAGTCCTTCTACCACACCTGGCATTTACATGCACCTTTGTAAACGCCATCTAATTTGACTAACGAAATCTGCGAAGCTGACGTGCCGAAAATAGTGCCTTAGCTCTCTCTTGCTGCTCGACAAATCACTGTAAACAGCAAACATTTATTATCTCGTGGTTTCTGTGGGTCGGGAACCTGGACACCGCTCAGCTGGTCCCTCCAGCTCAGGGTATCTCTCAAGCCAGCAGTCAACATGTCCGCTGGGATCACGGTCATCCCAAGATCAACTGCGACAGGATCCACTCCTAAGCTCGTTCAGGGGCACGATTCGGTTGGGAGTGAGGGCTTCCATTCCTTGCCATGTTGGCCTCTACCTGTGGCAGCTCACAACACAGCCGTTGGCTTCATCTAAGGCAGGGGGAGAGAGAGAGAGAGAGAGGTGCCAGCAACACAGAAGTCACACTTTTAGAAATTATTATTATTTTTATTATTGTGCTAAGATGGGCATGACACAAAATTTACCATTTGAACAATTTAGTGGCCTTGAGCACAGTCCTAATGTTGTGCTCCTAATGATGGACCATCGTACCGTCCATCCCTCCAATTTTCATCTCCTCAAACAGAAACTCTGTCCCCATGAAACAGTCACTTCCATTCCTCCCCTCCCCCCCCCCACCTCTGTTCTATTTTCCATCACTACGAATTTGACTTCTCTAGGTGGTGAAATATATGTGGAATCTTACAAGTGAAACCATACAATACTTGCCTTTTTGTGGCTGATTTATTTCACTTAGCATACTTTCTTCATGGTTCATCCACATTGTAGCAGGTTCAGAGCCACCCAGGTGCCCCCATCGGAGCTGTTTTAGAAGACTGCCTATCACAAACGTCATGATTATCCTGTTTTATTATTATTATTATTATTATTATTATTATTACTTTCAATGTAAGGCGGCACAGTTGGATTGGGCACCATTGTGTATTGGCAAATATATGGACCTTGTGGCTAGAATGATCGGAGTTTAAACCCTGGATCTTTGTCTTCCCAGCTGTGTGACCTTGAGAAGTTACTTGACCTCTCTGAGGCTCGGTTTTCTTTGTTAACTGGGAGCAAAAATACCTACCTTGAGAGATTGCTGCAGGAATTTAACGCACTAACGGAGAGTATGTAAAGTATCCTACACGTGGTAGGATCTCAACAAATGATCACCATCACCGAGGCAAGAACAAAACTAGTGATCCAAACTAGGCGTGGTGGTTTTCCCTCAGGGTGTCCTCATAAGCATCACCGCCAGGTGGCAGCTGTGGTCAGATTGGGTATTAACCTCCCCTTGTTGGTACCAGATAAAGATGTGCGTCTAGTAATAGCCAAGGATGATTTTAGGCAGGGCGGGCGTATGAAAAAAACATCGTCATATCACAGTCACTGTATTGGGGTGAAACTATTATCTCATCCTCCTTCCGTGTGCTGTTCCACACCTCCTGCAGAGGACATACCCTTCCCGACGTCCTCCTGACCTGACTGCCTCCTGCCAGCCCCATTATGTGCAGCTCAGAAAGCTCTCCCCAGCCTCCCTGCCTTCGCTTTCGCTTCTTCTGCTTCTGATCTATTTAGGTCAGCTCTCATCTCATTCCAGAAGCTTAAGCGGCCTTTGCTGCTCCTGTTCTACTCCTGTCAGCTCTGACATCATTCTAAGAAGCCTTTCCTGACCTCCCCTCCCAGATCCCAGCTCACACAGACTCCATCGTCCAGGCTTTCCCCAGTCACAGCCCCTGATACACTCACCGTAGCCTCTGATTTTCCATGGTCGCAGGTCCTGGCATCCGGTAGGACACGCAGGCAGATAAACATTCTGTAAATATTTATCAAGCTCCCTCTCTGTGGCAGGCATTAGGTGCTAGGGACCTGCTGGCGGCCTTTCTTTGAATAAACAAGCCAGAATCCTGCAACACGGAGCCTCTACCAAAGAAACCATCAGCCCTCAAGCAACCAGAAGGGTCGCCGGACAAAATACGGGACGCCCGGTTAACTTCAACGTTCAGAAAAGCGACAAGTCATTTGCCAGTATGAATATCTTCGGATCAATATTTAAGATATATTAAGTAATAGCGTAAATAATAAATAAGAAGTTAAATAATAGGTCGTAAAAGGACATGTTCGTACTAAAAGTTACTTGTTGCTTATGTGAAATTCTCACATTCTCAAATGTAATGGGGCATCATGGGTTTTTGTTGTTTTTGTGTTCCGTTTGGTTTTTGACAAATCTGGTGAAAGGCTTTGTTTGTAGGGTGACAGCACAACATGGTGTGATTGCATTCCCATGAAAGGCTGGAGAGGCACAAGCTCGCTCCTATCGAGAACCAAATGTATCTTAAAGTTCAATGGACTATTATTTTTTTAACCAGAAATCCCTCTTTCTGACTGATGGTATGTTCTCCGACCTTGATGGACCTCTCCTTAGAATGTATACTCCCAGGCCACCTGGGCGGCTCAGTCGGTTAAGCTTCCGACTTCCGTTCAGGTCAACATCTCACAGTTCGTGGGTTCAAGCCCTGCATCAGGCTCTGTGCTGATGGCTCAGCCTGGAGCCTGCCTCAGATTCTGTGTCTCCCTCTCTCTCTCTGCCCCTCCCTTGCTCACACTGTCTCTCTCTCTCAAAAATAAATAAACATTAAAAAAAAGTTTTTTTAATGAATAAATGTTAAAAAAAAAAAAAAGGAATTTACACTCCTACTCCAGGAACATTTGGTAGGATGTATGGAAAAGCTTTGGTCTTAAAGCACAATCGTGACAGGGAGTGAGGGCAGGATGGGGCCTCGGGGAAAGCATTCTCTCTTTGTTACTCTTAGCCAGGTTTTTTTGGGGGTTTTTTTGTTTTTTTTTTTTTTACCCTTAGCCAGGTTTAAATTCCGCTCAGGCTTGGTGGTCTTTGGCGATGGGGGCCGGCACGTTAACTCTTCTCTGACCTTGAAGGCTGCGTTCCAGATGCACCACCCATTGCCTTGATTTCATGGACGCATCGAGCCAATCAGAGGCTCCTCAGAGGATGGACGCAGACATCCCAGGCAGGTGGGCTGGCAGGGGATTCTGGACCCTCCCTCCGGGCACTGCAGGGGAAGGAGTCCTGGGCATGGGTCTGAGACCTGCCGGCTGGATGACACTCATTCTAAAGTCACATACTAATCCATTAATGGGCTATTAGACTCCATTCTAGGTGCCAGGGCATGAATAATGCTAATGAGACATTTTCTCTTAGCTTCAAGTCCCAGAAGTGAACTGACATCAAGCAACTCACTTTACCTCTTTGAGCCTCTGTTTCCTAATTTGTAAATATTTATTCTGTAAATGGGGCTAATAATAAGGACCCACAGCCTTTTACCTAAAACCAGTGGGACCAAATGCGCTCCCTAATTCAGAATGTTTCCATCTGTAGGAAGGTAACCTAGCATACACGCCATGTATTCCATAATAAATAATCACAACATGTGACTAACAAGTCAAATAACTATTCGCACTGGGTGGAATAAATTCCTCCCCCTCGGTATGTGCTCGCGGCCCCTCCCATTCATTTTTTAAAAATGTCTTATTTAGTTTTGAGGGAGAGCGGGAGACAGACAGAGGGTTAGCGGGGGTGGGGCAGAGAGAGAGGGAGACGCAGAATCCGGAGCAGGTTCCAGGCTCTGAGCTGTCAGCACAGAGCCCGACGCGGGGCTCGAACTCGTGAACCACAAGATTATGACCTGAGCCGAAGTCGGAGGCTTAACCAGCTGAGCCACCCAGACGCCCCGTGCCCCTCCCATTCAGAAGTGGGGTTTACCTCCCCTCCCCTTGAATCTGGGCTGGATCGTGACTGCCTTGGCGAATAGAACATGGCAAAAATGGCAAGACTTGCAGCTCTGTCTCGTTCTCGTGACGCATGAGTCACCATGTTGAGGTCTGACTACCCTGCAGGGGAGAGACCACATGGGGAGGAAAAAGAGCTCAACTGAGTCCGGCCCTCCAGACGTCCTCATCAAGGCGCCAGACATTTGAAGGAAGCCATGCCACCCTCTCCAGCCCAGCCCAGCCCAGCCCAGCCCCCAGCCGAACACCAGCACATGACCACTGTTGATGCGGCGTGAAGCGGGTGACTCACCGAGCTGAGCCCTGCCCCAACTCCTGACCCCAAATACCATAAGATATAAGAAAAATGGTGGCTGTTTTAAGTCCATGAGTTTTGAGGGGCGTTTGTTGCACAGAAATAGAAAGCTGGAGTTCTTGAGAGTTCAGGCTGCCTTCTGTACCCTGGAACCTGGCCTCATTTGGAAGCTCTGGAGAGGGACAGAAGGGCAGGAAGAAGGAGGGGAACAGCATGAAGGTCAAGGAAGATTATGGAAGTGAAAAAAAAAAAAGGAATATGCCCTTTGGCTCAGAAATTTCATTCCCAGGAATCCGTCCTACTCAAACACTCACACGTGGACTTGCCGGGATGTGCCCGCAAGGTTGTTCACCACGGTCGTGTTTGTGATCTGAAGGCAACCTAGGTGTCCACCGATCGAAGAAGGAGTCAATAAATTAGGGCACATCTACACGGTGGGACAGTATGGGGGTATTTTATTTTATTTTATTTCATGACATTTCATTAAAATTTTTTTTTAATGTTTATTCATTTTTTTTTGAGAGAGAGAGAGACAGAGCACGAGTGGGGGAGCGACAGAGAGAGAGGGAGACACAGAATCCGAAGTGGGCTCCAGGCTCCGAGCTGTCAGCACAGAGCCCGAGGCGGGGCTCGAACTCACACACCGGGAGATCATGACCTGAGCTGAAGTCAAGAGTGGGACGCTTAACTGACTGAACCCCCCCAGGCGCCAGTATGAAGGTATTTTAAAAGAATGAAGATCTCTGTGTACAGATAAGGAAAGACCGACTGAGTCATGAGACGTATATCAGTATGTCCTCGATATGTTGTAGAGGGAAACCAGGCGGGTTACAGAACGGTGTATTAATATAAAATCTATTTCTGTGTCTATATATACAGGTGTATTTGTTCCAGCTCCATGCATCCCTATCTACACCTGTACCCAGCTCCAGCCGCAGCTCTATCTATCATCCAGAAGGAGACCGTGGTAGACATTTGTTGTTTCCGCTTATCCGGAGACATTCATTCCACCTTCTTCTGGAAGTAGTACCCAGATCCTGTTTGGAGAACTGTATCTTCCCCATATTCTATATCCCAGTGGTTTGGGGTAGATTCTATTCCTCCCACCGTTCCCAGGGCCGGAGCGTGGGACTCAGGCCTGGCCAACAAGAGCACCAGCTCTTCTCAGCCCCAGCGATTGGCTCTGGACCACCAAGCTCGTCCCATCACAAGTCAGGCCTGGAGCAGGCACTACAAAGCAGTCCATCTTGGGTGGGGAGGTCTGAACTCGGGGTGCAGGGCCTCAGCGATGGAGGAGAGATGATCAGATCTGCCTCTTCCGGCTGTGGCGCCCTCCTGAGGCTGCTTCTGACCTTGAAACCCCCTGGGATCTCCAAATTGAGCAAACTCGCACCGTTCCAATGACCCCTATCCCTGCTCGCCTTCTCCGGGGCTGGTCCCTTGCCACCAAAATGCCCTCAGGGATCCAGAGGCTCGCACTATTTTCATAGGGGTCACCTCTGAGGAGCGAGAGTGAAGAGACTCTTAAGTTATGTCTCTATACTCTTCGTAATTTTTGATTAGCCTACACTACACTTATAGTTCAAAAGTATGTCGTGAAATCTGGTCTGGGGATGTCTTTTTCAGCTTATCTCCTTTCATCTCCCTTCTCCCTGGCTTCCTTTAACCAGATATCCTTGGTTGCAAGTTATGTAGAGCCAATCAAGACGGGCTATAAAATTTTAATAATGGCTTTGTTGAGATATAAGTCACATACCATAAAATTCGTCCTTTTAAAGCGTACAATTCATTGGTTTCAGTACAGTCGCCGGGCTGTGAGACCGTCACCCGTTCTATCTTCAGGACATTCCCAACATCCCAGAAAGAAGCTCGGGGCCCGTTAGCTGCGTCTTTCCACCAGTCTGTTTTCTGTCTCTGAAGATCTGCCTGTTCCGGACGTTCCGTATAAATTGAGTTTTACAACATGCGATCTTTTGCGCCTGGCTTCTTTCGCCGAGCAGAACGTTTTCAAGGGGTCATCAGTGTTTCATTCTTTTTTGTCTCTGTGTAGTGTTTGAAGCTTATTTTTTCTTAATGGTAAAACTATGCCTATGGTAACACTATGGTAAAATGTGCATAAGACACCATTTTCACCGTTTTTATGTGTACAGCTCATTTATTATTTTTTTCAATATTTATTTATCTGGGGGAGAGCGCGCAAGTCGGGGAGGGGGAGAGAGAGGGGGACAGAGGGTCCGAAGCGGGCTCTGCTGAGCAGTGCACTGACTGTAGCTAGCCCGATGTGTGGCTTGCACTCACGAACCGCGAGATCATGACCTGAGCCGAAGTCTGATGCTCAACCGACTGAGCCATCCGGGCGCCCCACATTTTTGAGAATACACTTCAGTGGCATTAAGCGCCTTTACGCTGTGGCACAACCATCACAACCACCTGTCTCCAGAACGTTTGCATCGTCTCATACTGAAACTCTGTACCCCTTAAACAATAACTCCCCACTCTGCCTCCCCCAACCCCTGGTAACCACAGTTCTACTTCCTGATCTATGTTTTTGACTATTCCACGGACCCCGTAGAAGTGGACTCATACAATCAATATTATATGTGCTCCATAGAAGTAGAATAATAAACAGGGGCACATGGGTGGCTCAGGCAGTTGAGCGTTTGACTCCTGATTTCCGCTCAGGTCATGATCCCAGCCTTGTGGGGTTGAGCCCTGTGTTGGGCTCAGTTGCTGAGCATGGAAGCTGCTCAAGATTCTCTCTCTCTCTCTTCTTCTGACCCTCCCCCTCACCTGGCTTTCTCTATCCAAAATAATAATAATAATAACTATTATATCATTAATAACAATAATTACGATCAGGGCTCCTGGGTGGCTCAGTCGGTTGAGCATCTGACTTCGGCTCAGGTCATGATCTTGCTGTCCGTGAGTTTGAGCCCCGCGTCGGGCTCCGTGCTGATAGCTCAGAGCCCGGAGCCTGTTTCAGATTCTGTGTCTCCCTCTCTCTCTGCCCCTCCCCCACTCATGCTCGCTTGCTGTCTCTCTCTCTGTCTCTGTCAAAAATAAATAAACATTAAAAAAATTTTAAAAAATATTACGCTCAACTGACTGAGTCACACAGGCACTCCTGTATTGAGTTCTTTTGAAAATATAATTTCTTTTTTTAAAGTTTATTTATTTATAATGTCTACACCCAACATGGGGCTCGAACTCATGACCCCAAGGTCGAGAGTCGCAGGCTCTTCCGACTGAGCCAGCCAGGCACCCTTTAAAAATATAATTTCTATTGCTTCAGCTGATATTCTCTATTTGGCCAGACATTATCCTTACACTTCCCTTTAATCCTTGGGCATGGTTTTCTTCAGTTCCTCGAGCAGATTTATAATAGCTGATTTGAAACTGACAGTGACTCCAATCCCTGGGCTTCCCCAGGGACAGTTTCTATTGGCTGCCTTTTCTTTCCAGGAGGGGCTAGACTTTCCCATTGGTTCATTGGTTGGTTTACAAGTCTCATAACTATTCTGTCAAAAACTGGACGTTTACTATTTGCTGTTTACTGTTGCTACTGCTCGTCGCAGTTGCTGCTGGTTGTTTAGGGACTTTCCTGGCCCAATTCTGTAAAGTCTGCATTCTTCGTTATATGCAACCACTGAAGCTTCTGCTAGGTAAACCTCGTAGCTAGAAGTGCGCAGCTAATGATTAGAGATTTCCTTAAATGCTTTAAGATATCCAGTCTCTCGTCCTTTGTTGAGGGCTCTCTGCTGTGTCTGTGGGGTGTGCCCTTAATGCTTCAGCGGGTAGTTAACTGCCTTCGCATCCGCTTCCTGGTTGGTCAGTCAGAGGGGAAATGTGGGGCTTGGGGGCAGGGCCTCCGTCACATCATCTCTGTATGCATAAGGGCCAAGAGAGCGGCTGGTACAGAGTAAGTAATCATTAAACATTTAAATGAATAACGATGGTCCTTATATTTGAATTGTGGTTTGCAGTTTACAAACTGTCTTCTCATGATCTGATTCCACACGGTAGAATTTAAATGCCGCAAGATTTCCTGTTCGTTAACGACATGTCAATCAGTGTGTCAAGTGTGAAGGATAGAAAGACAGAGAAGACAGAACCTTGCTCTGGAAGATATTTTCAGGCTGGTTGGAGACACAAGATACACGTCCATATAACAAAACAAGTAGTAGAGTATAGTTTCCACGAGAATGAGCAGCACGTCTGTCTCGTGCTATACGATAATCGTGGAGCACACAAGAGCACCTAATACCAGAAGACGTCTGTGGCCCATTAAACAAGGCCGCTATTTCTTTTATACTCCTTCTGTTGAGAGGTGGGGGTCTATGTTCTTTCCCCTTGGGTTGGGTGGGCCTTGTGACTGCCTTGACCGGAAGGCCGAAGTCACACTGTGCTCGTTTCTGGGCCCAAGTCTTAAGAGACCATCTGTTTCCACTTGGGGTTTCTTGGAACACTCACTCTTGAAAACCAGCTTCCATGTCAGAAGGAAACTCAAGTAGCCTTAAGGAGAGGACCACAGGTAGAGGAACTAGTAGGAACAGTCAACAGCCTACGCCCACTTGCCGGCCATGTGAGTCCGCCATCTTGGAAGCAGCCCTTCCGGCCCCACCTGAGTCACCCTACGTGTAGGGAACAGAATTGGACTGCGCCGCTCAGCCCTGCTCACGTCGAAGTTTCAAGAGTCAAGTAAGTGGGTGTTGTTATTTCAAACCACTGGCTTTTGGGGTGGAAGGTTACACAGCACCAGCTATTCACGACAGCAGTCAATAAGTAGTTGTTGGCTGCCCGGTGGTTGGCAATCTGTGGTAACACACATCATCTCATTCAATCTTCTCAGCAATGCAGTTGATGAAGCAACTTTCCCAGCTGGTAAATACAGCTGGTAAAGGGTAGTACTGGGAGTAGACCCCCAAATACTTCTGATGTCAAAGTTAGATTTCCACATTTACTTTTTATTATTTAAAATTTTTATTTATTTTATTTTATTTTTAATTTTATTTTTATTTTTATTTTATTTTATTTTTTATTTTTATTTTATTTTTATTTTATTTTTATTTTATTTATTTTTATTTAAAAATTTTTATTATTTAAAATTTTTATTATTTATTTATTTTTATTATTTATTATCCGAATAATAAATCTGAAGCAGGCTCCAGGCTCCGCGCTGTCAGCACAGAGCCTGACGCAGGGCTTGGAACTCATGGACCGCGAGATCATGACCAGAACCGAAGTCAGATGCTTAACCGACTGAGCCACCCAAGCGCCCCTAGATTTCCACATTTACTACCCCACCCTACCTCTCTCTAGAGAACTAGAATGTTCACTGGCCTCCAAGAAGGGATTAGATCCTCATGAGTTGGACGGGTCAAAGAAGGTTTTATGGCGACCAAGCTAATTCTTGAAGAATGGGGAGGAAGTACCCAGGTAAAAAGAGGAAAGACACGGCACTCCAGGGAGGGATAACCACAAGAATGAGCCTGTGCATGTGAGCCCCCTGTGGTTCATGTTCCAACGATTCTTTGGGGTTGTTTAACTTCGAGTTTGGAAGTGTGAAACAACCTTTCTACAATGTTCAGGGATTTTTATGGGTCGGGAATTTGGCCAGGGGACAGCTGGGACAGCTTGCGTCTGTCCCGCAGTGTTTGGGACCTCAGCTGGGAAGATTCAAAAGCTGGGGGTGCTTGGCAGGTAAGGCCTGGAATCCTCTAGATATGGCTTCACTCACATGTATGGCAGCTGCAGCTGCCTGTCTGCTGGGGGGTCCGCGGAGCTGCACGTGGCCTCTCCATGTGGGCCGGTGTGGGCTTCCTCGGGGCATGGTGGCTGTGTTTCAAGTGTGAATGTCCCAAAAGAACAAGGTGGAAAGTGCGAGGCACTTTAAGAATTCAGCCCCAGAAGCTAGTGGGTGATTTCTGCCGTGAAGCAGAGGGCTCAAGGGGAGACGACAGATCCTACCATTCAGGGAAAGGAATGTTAAAGTTACATAAAGGTGAAGATAAATGGCAGATAAAGTTGCAGCCATTGCTGAAAAGGACAACCCATCTCAATGCTGCTTATCAACGTGGCCTGTTAAGAGGAAACATTAGGGGCGCCTCAGTCGGTTGATTGTCCGACTTCTGCTCAGCTCGTGATCTCGCGGTTCACGAGTTCGAGCCCCACATCGGACTCTGTGCTGAGAGCGCAGAGCCTGGAGCCTGCTTCGGATTCTGTGTCTCCCTCTCTCTCTGCCCCTCCCTTGCTCATGCTCGGTCTCTCTCTCTGTGTCTCTGTCTCAAAAGTAAAATAAACATAAAAAAAAAGAAACATTAGTCTGACACCCAAATCCTTATTGTGGGATCTTTTTTTTTTTTTTTTTTTTTTTTTAAGTAACAAGGTTGGGTTTTTTTCAAGTTTATTTATATTTATTTTGAGAGAGAGAGAGAGAGAGAGCAAGCATGGATAAGGGGCAGATGATCCGTTGGGGGAACCGCAGCCCAAAACACGTGCGGAAGAGGAAGGCTGTGAGTAGTGGGAGTTCTAAGTCATGGACAATGGATTTGAGGAGCAGGATGAGGTCTTGAGGTCATCAGCCATTTGGTTGTTCGAGAACAGGTATTTAGAACGGCAAGCAGTGGACCCAGTCCTTTGCCCAACATCAGGCAGCCAAGGCACTTGGCCTCAACCTAGAGCAACGTGTCCAGAACTTGGGTCGGAAAAGCAAGAGACACGGCAGAGCCCCATGCAGTTGGTAGAACCTAGGACCAATCTGAGGCCCCCCTACTCCCAAAAGACAGCTTCTAGAACATACCCCCATGCTTTTCTCTCTTCTGAGAAAACCTGAGCCAAAGTTGGTCGCTCAACCAACAGAGCCACCCAGGTGCCCCGGAGACACGTGTCTTCCAGGGTGCCTAGCTCACCCCTCATGGCCTGCCTTCCCTTCCCCACCTCACCTCCCCGTTCCCCTACGAGGAGTTTCTGGTATCATCTCCCAAATCAGCCACTTGAACTCAAATCATTTTTTTCATAATTTTTTTCATGTTTATTTATTTTTTTGAGAGAGAGACAGAGCATGAGCGGAAGAGGGGCAGAGGGAGAGGGAGACACAGAATCTGAAGCAGGCTCCAGGCCCTGACATGGGGCTCAAATCCTACAAACTGTGAGATCATGACCTGAGCTGAAGTCAGACGCTTAATGACGGAGCCACCCGAGTAGGTGCCCCTCAAGTCGTTTTTTCAGGGTTGGAGAATTCAAACTAAGCCTGAGAAACCGGCAGTTATGAAAAAGAAAGTGGGGGAGATGGGCTGGATAACAGAACGAGCATAGATAGACAAAGAATTAGGAGGATATAGAATATACGAAAAAAAGTTGTGACATGAATGGTAGATCCAGAGACTTCCATACCTGTCTTAAAGAATAGAAATAATTCAGAGGAAGAAATAATCCAAGAAATAGTAGGAAAACTCCCCAGGCTGGAAAAAAACCCACAAATCTTCAGACTGAATGGTCTATGAATGAAGAACAACCCATGCTGATGAAATTTGCCAGCACCAAGGGAAAGTTCCAGAAGCTTTTATTTTATTTCCTTTCTAAAAGTTTTTTTTTATTATTTATTTTGAGAGAGAAGGAGAGAGAGTGCATGAGCATGCATTTGTGTGAGCAGGGAGGGTCAGAGAGAAAGGGAGAGAGAGAATCCCAAGGAGACTGTCAGCATAGACCCTGACACAGGGCTCAAACTCACAAACTGTGAGATCATGACCTGAGCCGAAATCAAGAGTTGGATGCTTAACCAACTGAGCCACCCAGGTGCCCCAGTTCCCAAAGCTTGTATTTATTTATTTATTTATTTAATTTTTTAACGTGTATTTATTTCTGAGACAGAGAGAGACAGAGCATGAGTGGGGTGGGGGCAGCAGAGAGAGAGAGGGAGACACAGAATCCGAAGCAGGCTCCAGGCTCTGAGCTGTCAGCACAGAGCCCGATGCGGGGCTTGAACCCACGGACCGCGAGATCATGACCTGAGCTGCAGTCGGACGCTCAACCGACTGAGCCACCCAGGCGTCCCCCCACAAAAGCTTTTAGAGGTAAAAAGCAGATGACCTACAAAGAAACAAGATTGGATAGGGCCAGAATGACATCTACAGTACTGAGGGGGCCGGAAGACCACGGGGACAATCCCTTCAAAGTTCCGTGGCAAAGTATTTGGAAAGAAGAATCCTATGCCTCTCTAAAAATCACTTATATGAGAGGGGAAAATAAAGACTTTTATAAACATGCCAGAGCCCGGACCCAGAGTCGCTTTCAATCAACGTGGTAATGAATCCAAGAGCGAGGTCTGCCGTGCAGCAAGCTCTGACTGTTCTCGGGGGACTCTGCTCGACTCGGACGTCCACAGGCTGGGCTGCGGTGGGTCCCACAGAAGCCTGGCCCGCCTCTGACTTCTCTAATTAATCGCCCGGGCCACTCCCTTGACAATTGAGCGTGCCCTGCCTCGAGAGATGGCTTGTAGGGGCCAGAGCAAACCATTTCACTCTTGCACTGCAACCCACAGCGGTTCACGGGTTGGCTTGGCCTTCCTGCCTAGATTACAAACACTGAGTAACAAGGACCGTGGCCAGTGCCTGGTCAGTCAATATTCACTGATCTTGAACAGATCAGTCTCTCTCTTTTCTCATGGTGCAGCATCCGCTGCTCCCAGGCGCTCCTTCCCCATCTAAACTGCTCTAAACACCTTCTCAAAACTCACTCTGCTCTCATTCTCCCCCCCGCTCTGCCTTTCCAGACCCATTTCTTCCTTCCTTTACCCGTCAGCCTTTTCCCCAAGCCATTGCTCGCCGACCTCTGTGCTTTCCCTGGGCGTTCTGTACTCATCCTCCTGATCAATACCATCCACGCCGGGAGCCAAGGAGCTGGAGGGGTTATTGAGACCCCACCAGGTGCCACGCAGTGTTCTAAGCCCTTCGTGTGGATTAAGGAGTTTTCCCTTCTCGCGGCCATCCTATGGGATAAAAACTATTATTCGTCCTATTTTTCAGATGGGGAAACTAAGGCACAGAGAGGGGAAGTAGTTTGCTCGAGGACTCGCACAGCTGCTAGTTGGAGTTCGGTTTCTACCTTGGCGGTCTTGCTCTTAACTGTAATGAATTTCCAAGGCATTGCTGTGTCTGCCCTTTGCCCACCGGTAAATGCCCAGAGATTTAAAAACGAGCCGGATAGGGGCGCCTCGGTGGCTTAGTGGGTTTAAGCCGCCGACTTCGGCTTAGGCCATGACCTCGCGATTTGTGGGTTCGAGCCCCATGTTGGGCTCCACACTGTCCGCGTGGAGCCTGCCCGGGATTTTCTCTCTCCCTCTCTCTCTGCCCCTCCCCTGCTCACATGTACACACACACACACTCTCTCTCTCAAAGTAAATAAACTTAAAAAAAAAAAAAATGAGTGTGACATACACGGACCAAGGGGAGAACAGCAGAGGAGAATTGCAGGATTAGGACTGGGGCTAATGCAAGACAGCCAGTGAAGACGAGTTTGGAAGGTGTGGCACTCACAGAGTGGTAATGTGTGACGTGACACGTGCGTGTGGTTGTAGTTTGCACAGCGTATGTGCGTGTGCATTTCGCATTCCACTCGATCCTGACAGCAATGCCTGGAGAGAGGATTCAAGCGACTCATCCCTTTAAAGAAAATTTTTTTTAATCTGCATTTTTGAGAGAGAGAGAGAGTGAGGGAGAGACAGCGAGCGAGCAGGGGAGGGGTAGAGAGAGAGGGAGACACAGAATCCGAAACAGGCTCCAGGCTCCGAGCCGTCAACACCGCTGACACTTTTGCCCTTTTACAGATGAGAAGTGTGACGCTCTAAGAGGTTAAGTGACTTGCTCAATGTCACACAGCCGAGGAATGGCAGAGCAGGCACTTGAACCCTAGAGCCACCTGACTCCAGGCACAAATAACTAGAGCGTAAGGTACCAAGTGGAGGTACAAAATGCCAGCGTTTAAGCAGTACTTGTGAACTGAGTCTCTGCAGTGATAAAAACGTGTCATTTCTATTAATATATCTACCTACCGTTTGTCCCCTGGACAAAGACCAGTAACATTTCCGGTGAGGGTTCCACAGGGAAGGATTTCCCCCTCCACCCATTCACTCCCGGTCATCACGGCCCGTGCAGCTGCCCGCTGCCCCTCTGCGAACAATCCAAGTTTGAAACAGAGACCCCCCCGCCCCGGGGCAGAGAGGGGAGGAGGGGAGGGAAGGGAGCAGGAAACCAGGAGCAACTTTTCTTTTCTTTTTTTTTTTTTTTTTTTAATTTTTTTTTAACGTTTATTTATTTTTGAGACAGAGAGAGACAGAGCATGAACGGGGGAGGGGCAGAGAGAGAGGGAGACACAGCATCGGAAGCAGGCTCCAGGCTCCGGGCCATCAGCCCAGAGCCCGATGCGGGGCTCGAACTCACAGACCGTGAGATCGCGAGCTGAGCTGAAGTCGGACGCTTAACCAACTGAGCCACCCAGGCGCCCCTCAACTTTTATTTTCCATGACGAGGGGGGGACTTCCACTCCTTCTCATCAGAAAGTTTGAGATGCGTTACGTCTCTTTTTTCCAATCACCTGGCTGTCAGGTCGGGTAGGCGGGAGGGAAGGACGGAGGCCGAATGGTAGAGAGCAAGGCAAGGGCCCACCTCGGTTCTGAACACTGCGGGGCGCTTGTGTTTTCACAGAGATGTAGCTGGAAATAAGCAGTAACCTGCAGCCTGCTGTTGCTAGAGAGCCAGCGTCCAGAGCACGCCTTGACCTTCTGTTCCCCAACTGGCGGTGGGGCCAGGACCCTGCGAAGGATGGCCCCGGGGGACCTAGCAGCTTCCCTGCCCCACGTTCCTTCTGACCACACCGGAAGGTCCCTTCAGCTAGCTTTTTCCTGAGTGTCCCAGGTCCTTGCCTGGCCCCGGGGAGGGCGAATAATGCCTCATCCCTCTTCTTGAGGGCCTTGCCACTGACAAGGGAGCCGCGTGGGTACATCACACGTCCAATCTGGGCACAAGCTGGAACCAGGGGCTCCCCAGGGCGTCTGGGTCACAAGGAGCCAGGGCCGTGACTGCAGGACAATGACTTCTGCTGTTGTCCAGCACTGGAATCGTGGCACCATAGCTTCCTGGCTCTGTGACCCCGGCTGGACTTCTCTAAGTCTGTCTCAGTTCCCCATGCTGCGAAATGGGACCATAGCACCGCTTACCTTCCAGGACTATTGAGCGACGTGACGCCGTAGGGACAGGACAGCTCTTCACTGCTCAGAGCAGAAAGTGAGGGGGGAGAAGGCGGACCAGGGGCCTGGGAAGGGGGCAGTGCAGAGAGGAGGGCTGGGGTCCTTGGCAGGAGGGAGGGGGGTTTAAACCAATGGAAGCGCCCCTCTCCCCAGCGGCCGGGAGCCAGAGCAAAGGTTCGGCAGAGAAGGGAGCGGTAGGAAAGGCCTAGAGGGAAGGGGGTTGGGACCAAGGCCTGAGGGGAGTTGGGAGAGCCTGTGGACCTGTCTCTGGGTCCAAACCACACTCCCACCTCTGCTCAGACAGGTAGCTTCTTGCCAGGTTGGGAAATTGCTTTGCCCTGGAATTTTTCTGCAGGGGGTGTTTTCAGAGCCAGGTTCAGCGTCAAGAATCTCCAGTCACCAATATCCTTGAGACAGATACAGAGGAGGCAGACGGATTGCACAGTCTCTGGTGGGAAGCAGGGAGGGAACAGAGTTGGGGGGGGGGGCGGAGATGGCCGCCAGGCACCCCTGCCCAACTCTGCAGCCGTCCCCAGGGTCCTCTTGTGCGGCCACCACCTCTCCTCCCCTCACCAGACCTGCCACCGAGGACAACGCTAGGGTGCCTAAGAGGGGCTCACCTGTGAAGGCTCAGCCCAGAAGTGCCCTGGATTCTGGAACACCAGAGTAGGGAGAACACGCGGTTCGGCCCACCCACTTTACCAGAAAGGAAGAAAGGACCACCTGAGGTCACATGCTCCACCATGCTGGAGAGTCCCCACCCAGAGCCGATCTCATCATTGTGTTCCCCTGTGGACAGAGAGCGCCAGCCACCTGCCACCGTCCCTCAGCACATTGGCTGTGATCTGACACCTCACCTCTGGGGAGTTTGCTAGACTAACGACAATGCGGAGCCATACGATAGGCAATATTATCTCCCCCATTTTCCTGATGAAGGAATCAAAGCTCAGAGAGGCTGGATGACCTCTCCAAGGTCACAATTATAGCTTATGGGGGGAGGGGGGACCCATATCATTTCGCCTCAGGGACCGTGTCCGTCCCACTAGCTCAGGAAGTCTCTCGGAGGAGGATACCACCGTGCTCCAACCTTAGAATTTTGTTGCCTTTTGAAAGCAGCTCAAATCCCAGCAGGCATCTGAGAATGTCACTTCTGTGTGGCAGGTGCAGGCGTCTGTGTCTTCCCTTGGATTTCGGCTACCTCTTTTCTGTCCCAGCAGTGCCCAAGTGGATCGATTTAGGTTAAAACGGTGGATTTATATAACTTCCTGTGATGCTGAGAACAAACTTAGGCTCGTGGTTGCAGAGCTGGGTTTGAGTCCTGTGTTTGCCTCCTGGTACCCAGTGACCTTGGTTAGGTCAATTACAAAATGTGTGGGGTTTTTTTTGTATGTTTATTCCTTTATTTTGAGAGCGAGAGAGCAAGCGAGCAGAGGAGGGGCAGAGAGAGAAGGAGAGAGAGAGAGAGAGATAGAGAGAGAGAGAGAATCCCAAGCAGGATCTTCACTGTCAGAGTAGAGCCCAATGCGGGGCTTGAACTTACAAACGGTAGGATCCTGAGCTGAGATCAAGAGTCAGACGCTCAATGGACTGAGCCACCCAGGTGCCCAAGTGTGGTTTTTTTTCTTGACCAAGTAATAAAAGTCCATGCTACAAAGGTCGAAAGTGTATAAAATGAAAAATCTCTCTCCCAGACTTGTTCCCTGGTCCCTCGGTCTCCCTTCACGGAGGCAATCGCATACCAATTCCTTGCGTCTTCCACAGATGCTCCGTGACTGTGCAGGTATTTCATGCTTGATTGTAAGATGAGGGACAAAGCTACCTCAGGGAGAGAGGCCTCAGCGAACATCTGGATTTCATGTGTAATGGGAAGACAAAAACATTGTAACCCCTTCGATCTGCATTCTATTGTCCCTCCTGGCCGTCTTCTTCCTTGATGGAAGGTGTGGTGAACCTGCAGGGAGCATTTAGAGTCACGGGGTCAAAACGCCTGAGATTTGCCCTCAAATGGTCCAGCAAAAATATTTTAAGGGTAACAATAAAATTAATAATAAGGAGTGACAAAATGGTAACCAGTGATGATTCTCGGGCAATGGTGTACAAGGATCTATGGCACCATTCTTTCAACTTTTCTGCAAGCTTGAGCAGTTTTTCCGAACGAAATTTTGGGGAAAGAACAAGAGGAACCCAGGCTTAGGAAACCAGGAACCCAGGAAAGCTAAGTCCCAGGCAGCAAAAAGCAGGAGTGGAATAAAAGCTGGGGTGGTTGGCAGCTGCTCAAGGCAGGCGTGACATGCCAGGAAGGCTGTGGGGTGTGAGCCAGCCAGGAGGCCAGCCAGCCCAGTGCTGAAACTCTCTTCAGTACATCCATCTCTGGGTCCCCAACTGCAGCCAGGGGGGCAGGCCGAACAGGGTCATGTCGTGGTTTTAATGAGCATTTCCCACTTTCTGGTGATGTTCTTTGGCTGTCCTCTCTGAATGCTATTCATGCCTTGTGTCCATCTATTAGGCTGTTTGTTTTTTCCTTAACGATTTGAGGAAAAACAAATCATACTATCATTCTCCCTTGCACGTTCTAGATATTAATCCTATGTAATTTATGTGTTGAAAATATCTTCACTTAGCTGATGGGGTTTTTGGTTGGTTGGTTTTGTTTTCACTCCTTTAATGGTATCTTTTGATGAATTTTAACATAGTGAAATTTATGGATCTTCTTTCTTGAATGGTTTGTGCCTTTTATGCTTTAAGAACTCCTTCCCTGCCCCAAGGTCATAGAGATATTATTCTGGTTTTTTTCTAAAGGTCTTAAAGTTTTGCCTTTCATATTTACATCTGGAGTTGATTTTGTTATGGTGTGAGGTAGGGATCTGTTCTCTTTTTTTTTTTTTTTTTTCCCTTTGGATACTCTTTGGATATTTTGCAGGCCCTTCTGGGAAATAGACTCATACTGGAGACACCGACCCAGGGCAGGCTCCAGCACAGGGCTCCAGCAACGAGGAGGAGAACTCATAAGAAGTGGTCCTGAGGCAAAGTCTCAGGTGTCTGCATGACACCTTCCCACCATGTACAAAATGGTAAGTTTGACTAAGCCAGAGATGGTCTTTAGGTGAGGTTCCTGGGAGGGAGGAGTACCTGAGTGAATAATGGAAGACCCATGCTGGAAGAAATATGGTTTCAGTAAACCATGGTGATCCCATGGTGGCCCTAGAGACACTCAAGGTTGTTGAGGAATTATACTGCTCTCCAAAGGGAGTCAGGAGTCAGGCTGGACCATAGGGGTCTGAGCAGAGACCCCAGCCCTCTCCTGCCTGCTCCTGCTCCAGCTTAGCACTACCTGGACTTACAGGCCCTCAGGCTCAACAAAGCCCCCCGCCATGCCCTAGGCCTGAGCTCATTCTAGGCTGCAGTGCAGCTCTGAGCACTGAGAAGTGTCTGATGAGAAGAGGAGGTCACAGACACACCAGTGGGAGGGGGCTCATCACTTCCTACGAAAGGAAGCCCAGATTTCCCACTGCATGTGTTTTGAGAGTATGGGCTCTGGACCACACTGCCCGGGTTAGCATTAGTGCCGCCCTACTGGTGAGTGGTATGACCTCAGAAAACCAAACTCCCCCTTGGGATACACTGCAAAGGGGATTCTAATGATGATCTACCCAAGCAGGTTATTGTGAGACCTGGGGGTAATGAGGCAAACAGTTGGCACTCAATGCACAAATGAAAGTTATTTGCACGGAGCTACAGAACTGATAATCAAGCCCATGACAATTTCCCCACAACCTGTTTTGGTGGCCTTATTTCCTGTGACTCCATCCATTTCTGCTAGACCGAGTCATTCCTGTTGTGACCATCTATCTTGGGGTCAGGTTAAATATATTATGGCCCATCCATAGGATGGAACACTGTTAAAAGGAAGGGGGTACATCTGAACCAACTGATTAAAAAACATTGTCCAGATATGCTACTAATTGGATGAGACAAGATCAGAACATGTGGAAAAGTAGGGTGCTTTAAGGCCATACTTGAAAGCATATTGCTCAACGTGGGGCGCCTGGGTGACTCAGTCGGGTAAGCGTCCAACTTCGGCTCAGGTCATGATCTCACAGTCTGTGAGTTCGAGCCCGGTGTTGGGCTCTGTGCTGACAGCTCAGAGCCTAGAACCTGCTTCGGATCCTGTGTCTCCCTCTCTCTCTGCCCCCCACCCCCACTGTTCACACTCTGTCTCTCTCTCTTTCTCTCAAAAATAAACATTTAAAAAAAAAAAGAAAGAATATTGCTCAACGCACATGGTTGCATGCACAGACATGTGCTGGCCTGTGCACGGGCCATCTCCTGTAACACACATACCTTTTGGGGAAAGGGCCCAGCGGAGCAGACCGGGTTTTGTTTTCTTTCTCCTCTTTCTTTCTGTGCAACTGACACTCCCTACCAGCACAGATTCGGTGCCGTTCTGCGGTGGCCCTGGGTCACCGTGCTTTCCGTGGATGGGCCCCACATCACATCCCCGCCACACCGCAGGCTCCATTGCTGTCTCCATTTTACAGGTGAATGAAGCAAGGCACAGAGACATTAAGTGACTTGTGAAAGACACAGCAAATAAGGAGTGGAGCTGAGATTCAAACGCAGACAGGGAGGTTCCAGAGTTCCCGCTTGGTAGGTGACACTGTCTCTTAATGAATTCTTCTTTATCTCTTTGAAAAATTCATACCAGCTTTGTTTCAGGTCATTTTTTTTTACGTGTGTGTGTGTGTGTGTGTGTGCGCTTTAAACAGAAACAAATGCCCTATGATGAATTGTTCCATCATCGTAATTCTTTTTTTTTTTAATTCCAGGGAGTTAATATACAGTGTTATATATGATTTCAGGTGCACAATACGATGCAAAATCTGTAATTCTTAGCATCTCTTGTTTGTTTGCATCCCTCCCTGACCACAGCCTGATGGGAGGCACAGGTGAGGGACTTCGGGAGTCAGGTGATGCCCATCCTCAGCTCTGCGTGAATTGCGGCATGATCTTGGCCAGGCCCCCTCCCCTCCCTGGCCTCGGCCTCCATCTGTAGAGCTTGGATGATCCTGGAGCCAGTGACCTCCACGGGCCGTCCTGCTTGAGGATTCTCTGGCTCTCTCTGGTCTATTTTTGGCCGACACCTCTCCCAGGGGCCTGTGGGCCTGAGCTAGTTTCCCTGGCTGGCCCCGATCCAGGCAGCTCAGGTGGAGAGCGCCAAGCTAATGAGGCCAAGGTCATGGGCCAGTTAGCGGCTTGCGGAGAAAACCGTGGCTCTGCGGCCGGACTGCAGCTCCCCCGTCAGTCACTGGGCACAGGCAGCCCCGGGGGATAATGAGAACAAGGCTGGCTCCCACAAATCTTCACTTGGAGTAGGAGCCCCTGGGATCCCAGGTCCCAGTTACCCTTTGTGACTGCGGTGCAGCTCGTTTCCGAATCACATGGACAAGCCTGGGGTATGTGGGGGGCAGGGGTGGGGAGAAGGCTAGATGGTTTATCCAGGGCCTCAACCCACGCCAGGTCAAGCCAGGAAGATGAGAACCAATCTTATTTATTTCTTTATTATTTTTTAATTTATTTTTTGAAGCAAGGGGGGAGGGGGCAGAGAGAGCCGGGGACAAAGGACCCAGAGCCAAGCAAGCTCCACGCTGATCGCAGAGAGCCCGACATGGGGCTGGAACTCACGACCCGTGAGATCATGACCTGAGGTGAGATCAAGAGTCAGACACTTGACTGGATGAGCCACCCAGGTGCCCCATATTATTAATTTTAATTGATGGTAATTCCTACCATCGGCCAGGATTTGGGCTAACAAGCACTGATTCCTTCAATTTTCACAATAACTCTAGAAGAGGGGCACTACCTTTGTTCCCATTTTACAGACGAGAAAACTGTAATTTGCTTCAGCTCTCAAGGAGAGTAAATTCTGAAGCTAGGACTCAAACTCCAGAGCCCACACTTGTCATCACAACTGATGCTGCTCTTCAGGATTCTTTTTGCCTGCAAATATCTGTCCAAGAGGTGCTGGTGCCTAAAAAATGAAGGAGGCTTTCCATAGGTAAATGATAATCCACACCTGAAAACTGCTCGGCAGTCAGAAGGAGCAGGCAGTCTATTGATACATGCAGCAAACGAAATGACTTTCCAGTGAATCGTACTGAATATAAAAAAGCAATCCTTGGAAGTTTCATACTGTGCTATTCCATTTATATAACAATCTTGAAAGGACAAAATTCTAGAAACAAAGAATAGGTCGGTAATGCGAGGGAAAAAGAGGGGGCGGAGGTGGGAGGGAGGTGGGCGTGGCTATAAAAGGGCAACAGGAGGGATCCTTGTGGGGATGGAAACGTTTTGCGTCTTGACTGTAGCAAAGTCAATATCCTGGGTGGGATATTGAAGAGGAGGAAGAAACCCCACTGGGTACAATAAAATACAACTGGCAGTTATAACCTCCAAGTCGAAAACCGGCTGGTTGTGTGCTGCATCTGTGTGTGTGTTTGCTTTTATAGCATTTATTCTTTTTTATTTTTTAATGTTTATTTCTTTTTGAGAGAGAGAAAGAGATACAGATTGCAAGCGGGGAGGGGCAGAGGGAGACACAGAATCCAAAGCAGGCTCTAGGCTCTGAGCCATCAGCACAGAGCCCAATGCAGGGCTCGAACCCACGAACTGTGAGATCATGACCTGAGCCGAAGTCGGACGCTCAACCGAATGAACCATCCAGGCTCCCAAAGCTTTAATTTTTTTAAAGAATGAAGCATGCCTCTGCCTTTGAGGAGCTCGTGTCTAGGGTCTGAGACACCTCCCCCACCCCCTGCCCCGCGCATGCCCAGGTCACTTCCACATGTCACAACGGGGTGATGGAGCTCAGCCCGGAGGGACTAGTAGGACATCCAGAGCAGCCGCAGTGGAGCTGGGTCCTCATGCGTTAGCAGATCAGGGGTGAGAGGAAGGACATTGGAGGCAGGCAGAACAGATGAGAAAGTGGGAGGCTTGGGTCTTCTCTCCCCACAGCCACCCCTGCGGGAAGCGCTCAGACCACTCCACTGCAAACACGCATGAGGCCAGCTGCTTCTTATCTTGTACATAAAAATTTGAAATGACGGACAACATTGTCCTCTTAAAATTCGTCTTCACCTTTGGCGCCTGCCGTTGCTTATCTGGTAGGGAGCCCAATCAGAGGAGAAAATGAACGGCGATCCCCTTGTCAAACATCGCACCAGAGAGCCAGCGGCTTTGTTCGGCGCGGCAAGATCGTCTTTCATGTTCAATTTAGTAAAAAGGCAGATACTCATGTTTTTCCTGTTAAGAGATAATTTCTTTTTAAAATGCATGGGGTTTTTTTCTTGATAGACCTTGTCTCCTTTATATGTATACTTTATAGACTCTCTCTATTTATATATATAATTTATATATATGTGTATATATATCTGTGTACATATATTTATGTATGCACATACATACAACACTATATATATATATATATATATATATATATATATATATATATATGAAAGATTAAGGGTTACGGGGTCAGAGGACCCTGCATTTCATCTCAATTCTACCACTTACTAGCTACGGTCTTGACCTTCAGTCGAGAGCTTGAATCCCTTGATCTCTACGATGAGACTAATTATACCCAGCAAGCCAACGATGTCGATTTCTGGGGCTATGGTGGGGATTCATTAGAAAACATTTGCCAAAGAGCCTAGCATCATACCTGAGTCGTAGTTAGGGCTCAGTAAGCGATTTTCACTACTGTTAATCACCATTCTCGTTTATATAAGAAATTAAAGGTGTGCACCTTGCTTTACGGACAGCGCCGCGATTTCCAGGGCCTTTGCTTGTATCCATCAGCCAGGAGAGCAGAGCCGATCCTGCGGGACAAGCCCCAAACCTCGCTGGTTTACAAGCACAGAGTTTGCTTCTTGCTCGTGCCACATGTCCATCAGGGGTCAGGTGCAAGTCTGCTCCTGTGACCTTTTTCTCCTGGGCCCTGAGGAAGGGGGCAGCCAGTCTCTGGACACCGCTGGTTATCGTGATGGGGGAAAAGGTTCTTATATCAACACCAAATGCCATGGCTTAGAGATGACACATATCGTTTCCACTCGGAACTCACTGGCCAGAACGGGTTACACCTCCCGCCCCACCCTAAGGAGGACAGGAAGAGTAAATCCACCTCACTACCCGGAAAATGTAGCCAATGACCCTACTAGCCACCACGATGCCCTCGAGAGCCCCTGCCTCGCCCAGAGGGATGGCTAGACAGTGGGAGGGGTGCAGGAGGCAGGGGGCGGGGGGGACACAGGGGCCTTGGGGGAGTTTGATCATAGGTCAAGGTGCAGGGCTGAGGCCAGAGGAGTGCCGAGCGCCTTTCTCTTCTAGACCTACCCGGACAGCCCCCAGACCATTCTGTTCTGCAGGTAAACCCCGGGCTCTCAACACGGGTGGTGAGGCTGCATGTGGCCTGTTTCCCCCGCTCTCTGGTTCATGGGCAAAACAGTCACAAAGGGGTATTTCTTTGGCTCCACCCCTCCTGCCCTGTTGGATCCCAGGCCTGTTCTCCTGATAGTTGGGAGAGCCCCTCCCCCGCCCCCTGCCAGGCGGCATCTCTGGTGTGCTCTCTTCCCTTCCCTGTGCCAGCCGTCAGCCCCTTCCTGCTCTGACTTGTGCCCCTCCTGTCACTGATGACGTCAAAGGCAGCGGCTCGCCAGCATTGTCCTCCCGCTCCCATAGCAGCTGTGCCTTTGCCAACAGCGCCACCTCCCGTCCCTTCGGAGGCTGCCGGTGGCGTCCTGTGCCCCCAGTGCCCCAGATCTGGAGCAAGAGCCCTTGCCAGAAGATTCAGCAGGAGTCCTGGCACAGGGGAGCCTGAGCGGCCGCGCCGGCTGCCTTTCAGACTCTGGGCCTCAGGTCTTCCTGTGTCCCCCGTCCCAGCCACAGGCCTTTGCAGGTGTGGGTCCTCTGCCTCCAATACTCTCACTACACTTCCTTCCCCATCCTCCTCAACCCTTGACTCCTCAGACTAAGTCAAGACCCCACTATCAGGCTCCCCCTAATGTGGGATCGGCAGGAAATGATGGCGGACCCGCTGGCCCAAAGCCTTTCCAAACAGCAAACAAATTCTTCCTACTGCTCTTGTGAATTCACACCCTGCCCCCCTGACCAGCTGCTCACACATCCTTTGTGACCTTCCGGGGAGGGATGCGGGCCTGTCAGACACCTTGGCCTTGGTGAGAAAACTTCTGTGGGCTTCCACAGCGAGCCCCAGCGAGCTGATGTGGCTGAGTGGGCAGGCTGGCCTGAGTGGCTAGGAAAGGAACCTTCTGTGTTCTCCATTTGCCACGGATGTCACTCCTTCCGTGTGCCTACCCTTGCCGGTGTCATTCTGGCCCTCACTGGAGGCCAGGGAAGGTGAAGCCAACAGACCAGGCAGGGCGGTTTCCCAAGAGGCCAGTCCTCCCTCAAGAGCCGGCTGCTACCCAGCGCTGCCTCCAACGTGTAAAAGAAAATTGAGGCAACTCAGTGGCGCTACACCTGTCAGGAATAGGTAGGCCGATGAGGATCCATTCTTACCAGGGATCCTAGGGGCCAGAGAAAAGCATATGCCCACAGCTGCTGCCTTCTGGGCATCACCTGGCCATGCGCCAAGTGGTCCGGGATCCCGTGCAGAGCCCAGAGAACTCTCGGTCTCCCCCAACTCCCTTTCAGGGGCGTGCGGACTTGCAAAGTACGGTCAGAGGTTTGAACCCAGGATCTGCTAACTTGGACCAATCGCCCAAACTTCCCGTGTTTCAGCTTCTCCGTTTGTCAACAGGGGCAATAATCCTGTTTGCCAAGGGTTATTTCAGGGAAGAGGTGAGAGGGAGGCCATGCTCCTCCTCCGCCTGACCCCACGCCCTCAGGGATCACTGACCGGGGAGGTGTGGCTGTTACCGCCTCTGTAGATTCTGGTCGCCAATCTGAGGGCCCAGTTGACTGAGTTATAACCACACCCTCCTTCTAATGTCCAAGATGACCCGAAAAAGAAACAGATCACACAGGAGTAAGTCAGTTTCAGCTCCACCCCTCGGCTGGCCAACTCAGAAGAGGCCACGTCCAGACCTGCTGGGGCCTCTCCTCTGGCCACACAGGCCGTGGCACCACCTGGCTGTGTGGCTTAGCTCCCTCCCGACGCCACTCCGGCCGCAGCCCCACACCCAGGGCACCCCCGGCTCTGAGCGCGTGGCTTCAGTGAACGCAATTCTTGCCTTTGTTTTCACTCAAATACCTCCAGTGGAATGATGTCAGTATCAGGCAGGGTTCTCCAGCAATTGACCTTTTGGAACAAATCCGGGGCAGGTTTTCCCACGATCACACACACACACAGCAAACACTGACAATCCGCAGGACACACAGGACCACCTTTTTCTTCTCCCGTCGCCCCCAGACCTGAACAGCTCCCTGTTGCCCCCTTCTGTGCAGGTTGGGGCTGGGTTAGCGCGTCCAAGGACCTCCAAGCTCTCCACGACGTTAACTCTCCTGCGAAGCTTGAGCGCAGGTGAGGAAGCTGTGAAGTCATTTCCCACAGTGGTGGAATGATGGGTTGATTGAGAAGGCTACACCTGGATCTGATTTTAATTTTGATGAAAATGGTTTCTCTTAAAAGCAAAAGCTCCCCAGGACTTCCCTCTTGATGGAAGGATCAGAAACCCCGGGGCTTCAGGCTGCTACGCGTTGACTGGCTGTGGTGACAGGTCTAAATGCTGGTGGAGGTTTAATTGGGGAGGAATTTTTATCAAGATCCGTATGGTTTGGGCCGGTGCTCCAGGTACAAAGTGCCGTAAGTTTTGAGGTGTCTTTCACAACCCAGCTTTTTCATTAGCCCCATCAGTTGTGGCTCAGGATCTTGCCACCCGGGCGGTGTCAGATCAGAAACAGCTGTCCTGAGGGGCGCCTGGGTGACGTTTGACTCTTGATTTCGGCTCAGGTCACAATCTTGAAGTCTGTGGGATCGAGCCCCGCCTCGGGCTCTGCGCTGATCGTGCGGAGCCTGCTTGGGATTCTCTCCCTCTCTCTCTCTCTCTCTCTCTTCCCCTACTCACCCCTTCAAAATAAATAAATAAAACTTAAAAGAAAAAAGAAACAGCTGGCCTGATTGCTGTGGTGAATGCCATGGGCCCACCTGTGTGCGACATGCATCCAGGTGTGTGAGTTCATGGCATTCCTTCCACTGGGAACACTTGGTTCCATCACCTGGAAAGATCTAGGTCGTCCTCCAAAGCCTAAAGCAGACAAAACCTCCTTGGAGAAACTCCGGAATCCTCCGCGCAGAGTCGACTGTCACCAGCTCCGTGTTTCCATGGTACCTGTGGGTGCATAAATCCAGCCATATGCCTCTTTCCTTGTCTGTCTCCTTCTACTAGACCCTGGTGACTACACGGTGGTTTTTGTCCGGTGCATCTATGTCCCCAGCATCTACGCAAGGCCTAGACTCAAGTAGGGAGAGGTGAATAGTTTTCGAATAAAAGTAGAAATTGAAAAGCGTGAGTTGGTGGCCATGATGTGTGGATGGCCACAGAAGGCTGTGGGAGCCTGTGTCCAGAGAACCTGGATTTCCTGCAGCAGCTTCTCTCTGCTTGACTACACATCCTTTCTCCTGAAACAGAGGAAGCTGGGAGAGTGGCAAGTATTACAGTAACTCAGAAGGTACCAAAGGAAGCGAACCTGTTTCTGCCCGATGGCTGTGGAGAACGGCAGTCAGCTGTTAAAGGCTTAGTGGGCTAAGGTCATTACAGGCAGTTTCGTTTTGTTTTTTTTTTTTTTTTTTACGTTTATTTATTTATTTTGAGGAGGGGGAAGAAAGAGAGAGAGAGAGTGAGGGGATCTCAAGCAGGCTCTGCACTGCCAGCACAGAGTCCAATGCGAGGCTCAAACCCACCAACTGCGAGATCACGACCTGAGCCAAAACCAAGAGTCGGACGCTTAAGCGACTGAGCCACCTGGAAGCCCCTTTACAAGCAGTTTCACATTGAATTCCCACATCCACTCCGGGAGGGAGGTACACATTTTATAAATGAAGAGATCAAGGCTCAGAGAGGAGAGCAAATTGCCCAAGAGCTCAGAGATACAGAGAGAAGTAAAAATCCAGGTCTGACTCCAAAGCTGGTGGTCTCAATTGTTCTGATTTATCTCCAAGGGGAAATGGATGGGAGTGGGGTGGGAATACAGAGGTCTAGGTTCACTCTCACTATAAAAGACTGTTGTGCCAGGATAAACATCATGGGGCACCCTGGACCCTTAATAGCCTGTGAAGACAGAGAAGAAAGATGAATGTTATTATCACAGAAGAGCACAACACAGTTTGCAATTTATTTATTTCTTTATCATATATTTCTGAGTAGGGACAGAATTATCTCATTATGCATATAAGGGAACTGAGACAAAGGCAGTGGCAGTGGCTTGCTCAAGAGCACACAGCAAGTCAGCAAAGGACCTAAAGCCCAAAAAATAATTTCAATTCAACTCCTAACAAGTGGAACCACCTGCAGATAACAGCCATACACTTTGGACAACGTACAAAATGACCACTTCAGAGGTCAGGAGAATGAACAAAAGCAGGCAGATTTTGAGGGGGAGTCAATATGGATTAAGTGATGGGCAAAGAGTGAGTTCTCCATTTTGTCAGCTTTTCCTTGAAAGCGGGTGTGATTGTGGCACAACTCCAAGTGGCTGAAACTCTGATAGAAGGCCTGCCATCTTTCTGGAAAAATGGAAACCAGAGGACAGAACTCAGGGTAATCATGAATGATGGAAAGTGACAGGAAATTGATAAAGGAGAAAGCCAAAGAACGGAAAAGAGGGAAAACAAGTAATAAAATAGTCACCTTAAGTCCAATCATATCAATAACTACACTAAATGTTAATAAGCTAAATACTCCAATAAAAAGCAGAGATGATCAGAATAGATGAGAAAGCAACATGCAACCATGTGCTGTCTATAAGAGACATGTAAAGATTATAAACAAACAGGGGCACCTGGGTAGCTCAGTCAGTTAATTATCCAACCCTTGATTTTGGCTCAGGTCATGATCTCATGGTCTGTGAGACTGAGCCCTGTGTCAGGATTCTCTCTCTCCCTTTCTCCTTGCTCCTCCTCTGTTGGCATATGTGCTCTCTCTCTCTCTCTCTCTCTCAAAATAAATGAACATTTTTTAAAAGATTATAAACAAACATATGTAAAATTAAATATAAAGAGACAGTCTGAAAGTAAATGGATAGAAAAATATATACTATGCAAACCATCAGCATAAGAAAGCAGGGATGGCTTTCTTAATATCAGATAACATAGACTTTAAGACAAAGTACATTACCAAACATAACAAGGGACATCTCATGATGATGAAAGGGTCAATTCATTTGGGAAACATAATAACAAAAAATGTGTACACATCTATAAAAGAGCTTCAAAATACATGAAGCAAAAATACATACAAATAAAGGAGTAAGTTCCAAACTCACAGCTGGAAATTTTAACATCCTCCTTCTTACGAATTAATAGACCAATCAATCAATCAATCAACCAGTAAAATCATGGAGAATCTGAACAACACTATTAATTATTTAGAACTAAGTGCTATTCGTAGAACCCTGAACACAGAGACTGCTGAATACACATTCTTTTCAGGGGCACATGGTATGGTCACCAAACTAGACTATTTGCTGTATCATTAAGCAAGTATCAATAAATTTAAAGGATTTAAATCATGCAAAAAATGTGCTCTGACCACGACTGAGCTATATTCAAAATCAATAAAAAATAAGATATCTAGGAGAATCCCAACCATTTGGGAATAAAAAGGTATACCTCTAAATAATCCATAGGCCAAAGAGGATTTCTCAAGGGAAACTTAAAAATATATATACTGAACTAAATTAAAATGAAGAGACAATGTAATGAAATAAATCAGAGATTTCAAAGCTCGTGGTCTCAACTCTGCTTGAAGGGTAACCGTCTTTGAAAATCACTTTGTGACCCTCCCTGCTCCCCATGGACAAAAGCACATGAATTCTGCTGTTACAGGTACTTTCCTCACGTGAGCTTTCGTGCTCAGCCTGCAAAGGAATCATGCTTGTCCAAGTGAAATAACTATGGTTCTCTCATGTCCTTAAAAAAAAAAGAGAGAGAGAGAGAGACAATGTATAGCAATTGGCGGGATGCTTCAAAAGCATTACTTAGAATAATGTTTGCAGTGGTGAAAGCCTCAATGATGGCTCTCCCAAATATGTCCGTGTCCTAATCCCTGGAACCTGTGACTATTATTTTATATGGCAAAATGGACTTTGCTGATGTGCTGAAGTCAAGGATCCTGAATAGGGAGACTGTTTCGGATTATATGAGTGGGCACAAAATGTAATCCCAAGTGCCCTTGTAAGAGGGAGGAAGGGGGGCACCCGGCTGGCTCAGTCAGTAGAGCACGTGACTCTTGATCTCGGGGTTGTGAGTTTGAGTCCCACTTGGGGCATAGAGATTACTTAAAAATAAAATCTTTAAAAAAAAAATAAGAGGGAGGAAGGAGGAGATTTGCCTATAGAAGAGAAAGTAGGAGGTATGATGATCAAAGCAAGAGGTCAAAGTCATGCAAGGAAGGGGTCTTGAGCCAAGGAATGCAGGTGTCTCCAGGAGCTAGAAAAGGCAAGAAAGCATATTCACATCCGGAGCCTCCAGAAAGAACCAGTCCCTCTGACACCTTGACGTTAGCCCGGCAAAACTGATTTCAGGCTTCTGTCCTCTAGAACTCTAAGAGAATAAATTTGCTGTGTGAAGCCATCAAGTGTGTGGTAACTTGTTACAGAGGTAGCAGGAAGTGAATGCAACAGCTTGAAATGTTTATATCGGAAAATATGAAAAACGTAAAATCAATGACCAAAGATTCTAGATCAAAATCTAGAAAGATACATCAAGAAGCGAGAAAGAAGAGAGCAAATTAAACTCCAAGTAAGCCGAAGGAAGGAAGATCATGAAGATGAGAGCAGAAACCTATGAAGTAGGAAATAGACCAACCACAGAGAAAATTATCAAAGCCAAAAGCTAGTTCTTCAAGACGATCAACAAAGTGGGGGCACCTGGGTGGCTCAGTCAGTTAAGCATCTGACTCTTGGTTTCAGCTCAGGTCATGATCTCACCGTTCAAGTGGGTTCAAGTCCCATGCTGGCAGTGCAGGGCCTGCTTGGGATTCTCTCTCTCTCTCTCTCTCTCTCTCTCTCTCTGCCTCTCTTCTGCTTGCTTGCACTCTCTCTCTCTCTCAAAATAAAAAAATAAACTTAAGGAAGAAAAGCTAAATGCATAAGCTTCAACTTAACAGTTGTAGAAGAAAACGTGGGAGAAAAAATCATAACTTCGGGGCCAGGCGGTGATTTCTTAGATAACACTCAATGAGCACGAACCGTAAAAGACAAAAGTTAATAAAAATTGTATTTTATAAAAACTAAAGACTTCCGTTTTTCAACAAAACAATAAGAGAGGGAGAAGAGAAGTCCCAGAACAGGAGAAAACCATCTCAGCGCAACATCTGACAAAGGACTTGTATCTAGAATATACTAAAAATTCTGAGAACTCAGTAATAAGAATACAACTCGAGTTTTAAAACGGGCAATAGATTTAAACAGACACTTCACCAAAGAAGATAGATGAATGGTTCACAGGCACATGATAAGATCACCGACATCATTATTATCAGGGAAATGCAGATGAAAACATCAGGGAGGCACCGCGACACTCCCATCAGAACGGCTAAAATGGAAAAGACTACCAATTCCAAGGACTGGCAAGGATATGGAGCAACCCACGCTGTCATGAACTACTGAGGAGAGCCTGAGATGTACGACCACTTTGGAAAACTACTTGGCACGTTCTCCAAAAGGTAAACATTCACCTACCATACGACACAGCCATTTCACTCTTAGCACGTACCCTGGAAAAACGCAAGCATGCCCATCCAAGAGTAGGACAAAGCAGCCTTGTTCACAATGGCCTCATGTTAGATACAACCCCGGGGGGGGTGGGGGGTGCGGCGCCTGGCTGGCTCTTTCAGTGGAGCGTGTGACTCTTAATCTCAGGGTCATGAGTTCGAGCCCCACGTTGGGCATAGAGATGATTTAAAAAGAGAACCTTGAAAAGAACAACAGAACAGAATAGAAAAGAATGCAAATGTCTGTGAACAGGGTAAACAAAATGTGGTATATCCATACGCATCACTCATCAGTTTTAAAACATGAACTGCGATACACACAACGATGCGAGTGAATCTCAAAAGCATTACGCTGGGAAAGAGAGTATGTACAAATATATACTACATTATTCCATTTATATACAATTCCAGGAAACGCTATGTAATTCTATTTATATACAATTCTAGGAAATTCTCTCTGCATAGTATTTCCACGTTGTACATGCAATTTATATACGTCACTATAGCGACAAAATACCAATCGGGGGTTGCCTGGGGCTGGGAGAGAAATGGGCTGGAAATAGGGATCTTTTGGGATCATACATGTGTTCTGTATCGTGATGGTGTTTAAAGCTTCAGCTGTTAAAATTCTTTTTAATTTTCTGAATAATACGCTTTTTTTTTCAGTTCAACCGTCATTTTTTATTTGTCCTTTATTGTATTGTATGTATGTATTTATTTATTTAATGGAATTTATTGTCGAGTTGGCTAGCATACGGTGTTTACGGTATGCTCTTGGTTTTGGGGGCAGATTCCCATGATTCGTCGCTCACATACAACACCCAGTGCTCATCCCAACAAGTGCCCTCCTCAATGCTCATCGCCCATTTCCCGCCCCCCCCATCAACCCTCAGTTTGTTCTCTGTATTTAAAGAGCCTCTTATGGTTTGCCTCCCTCTCCGTTTGTAACTAGTTTTCCCCTTCCCTTCCCCCATGGTCTTCTGTTAAGTTTCTCAAGACCCACATGTGAGTGAAAACATATGAAATCTATCTTTCTCTGCCTGACTTATTTCACTCAGCATAATACCCTCCAGTTCCATCCACGTTGCTGCAAATGGCAGTATTTCATTCTTTCTCATTGCCAAGTAGTATTCCATTATATATAAACCACATCTTCTTTATCCATTCGTCAGTTGATGGACATTTGGGCTCTTTCCATAATGTGGCTGTTATTGAAAGCGCTGCTATAAACATTGGGGTACATGTACCCCTATGCATCAGCACTCCTGTATCCTTTGGATAAGTTCCTAGCAGTGCTATTGCTGGGTTGTAGGGTAGTTCTATTTTTAATTCTTGAGTTGTGCACTTGAGTTGGATGTAGTTTGTCATATGTACAAATTTACCTCGATTCTGTTGACAAGAAGCAAGCCGAGCCAGCCCTCTTTCTGTTACACGCATTGCATTTGGGTCCGACAGCATCCACGGCCACATCTCCAGCAGCCGGGGAGTGCAGAGAGCGGCCCAGGTCCCTGCAGCAGGAAGGGACGCTCATGGAGCAGCTGATGAGAATATGCTGTGCCAAGGTCATGCCAGAGGAAGCCCATGGGATTGTGGGAGCCCAGAAGAGGAGCGTTAGAATCCCCACCGAGGGTCTGAGGAGCTGAGGGAGTCGTGAAGGATAAGCAGGAGGCGGCCAGGTGAAGGAGGACCAGGCGTGTAAACTGGCAGACGGTTGGGCACTAGCCGAGGAACAGAGGAGGAACATCCCAGGAGATGTGGGGGAAGCTACCAGCATTTCAGGGGTGCTGGAGCACAAGGGCTGAGGGAGGGGCAGGGACGGAATGAACACGGAGAGGCCATGTCTGGGAGCCCCCCTCCCCCTCCTGCACTGTGCCCACGTGAGTGCCCCATTGGTTCCTGAGCTCCAGAGAGGATGGGACCTTGTCTGATCTTTATGTCCCCAGAACGTTGCAAGTGCCAGGCGCACAGAAGGGGAGGGTATCAATGAGTGTTCAACAAATGACTGATGGAATGAAGGAATGAATGAATGAATGGCAGGGGGGACTGGCCTTTCAGGTCCACTTCTTCAGCCACATAAAAACGTCTTGCCCGGGGCACCTGGGTGGCTCAGTCGGTTGAGCATCCAACTTCGGCTCGGGTCATGACTTCATGATTTGTGGGATCGAGCCCCACGTCAGGCTCTGCACTGACAATTTGGAGCCTGCTTCAGATTCTCTCTCTGCCCCTCCCCTGCTCACTGCCTCTCTCTCTTTCTCTCTCTCAAAAATAAATAAACATTAAAACAAACAAACAAAAAAGTCCTGCCAACATTGACACCAAAGGTCACTCCTTAGGTTCTACTGGGGACAATGCTTTCTCCTCATTCTTTTCTTTTTTTCTTTTCTTTTCTTTTCTTTTCTTTTCCTTTCCTTTTCTCATTCCTTTCCTTTTCTTTCTTTCCTTTCCTTTTCTTTTATTAAATTTGAGAGAGAGAGCACATGTGCAATAGGGGGAGAAGGGCAGAGGGAGAGAGAGAGACTGAGAGAGAGAGAGAGAGAGAGAGAGAGAGAGAGAATCTTAAGCAGGTTCCACACTCAGCACAGAGCCCGATGTGGGGCTCAATCCCACGACCCTGGGATCAATGACCTGAGCCGAAATCAAGAGTCAGACACTCAACCGCCACCCAGGTCCCCTCTCCTCATTCTTTCTGTCATTGGCTAGACAGCTCTGTAACCCCGGGGACAGATGTGGCCATGGGAGGGGTGCAGGCCCCATTGGGACACCTTTTCAACATTCACGTGAGCTAAGGCTCCGGCAGACTGGATGAACACGAGGATAACTCAGAAGAGACCAGTAGGCTGTGGAACTCAAATTCAAGGTGTAGCAAAGGGGGAGAGGGTAGGACTCTAGTCAGGAGGCCAGCACACCCCATCGGCGGCCCTTTCCCCAAGTCACACATCTTTGGGCCTTTGAGTTTCCAGGCGTTGGGTGACCCATGCGACTGCTGTGGTAACATTCCTTCCAGTAACCTCTCCTCCATGTGGAGGTGAGACAAGCCTCGGACACCCTCCGTGGCTCCTCTTTGGCCCCTGGTCTCATTTCATACAGGCCCAGGGATCACCTTATCTGGTTTCTTAAGGTGGTCCAGCTCCTTCTCAAGCCTGGGTAGTGTCGGCCCTGTTTTCTGGGTCAGAGCGCCCTCCTTCCTTGTAGTTCAGGGTGTAGGCCCCGGTTTCCCATTGTTCGCATGCCTCTGGCGTCCACCACACAGGGCCCACCACACTGGAGACAGGAAGCCAAGAAGTTCTGGATCTACCAGTAGCTTCTGTCATGGAAACAAATCTGGCCCCTCACTTCCCGGAGCCGGGCGATTCTGTCGGTGAGTTCATCTGCCACCAGCCTAACACCCAACTCGGACCCAAACACCGCCCATGATTCCCACGCCCAGCCCCTTGAGTGTGTCCCAACCTCCCTGACCGCTGTCCCTCTGACATCCCAGCGTCCCCCTGCCTTTGCTTCTCAAGGTGCAGACTCACTTCCCCAGCTATGTCCTTGTCACCATGAAACTCACGAATTCACTTCTGAAACACTCCATTCTGATCTCCCTACTCAAATCTGCTTGGAGCTTAGCCTTCCCTCCGTGGTTCTTATCAAACCCTCATCTCTAGCCTTGCAAAGTGCCTTTGGCCATTTTCTCTATCTCTTCTCCCTCATGGGGGTTAGTGTCCCCTTCATCCTCTCTGGACCCCGCCCCTTCCAAGATTTAGCAGCAATTCGACACCGCTGTCTTTCCTGATCCCAGCTCAAGAGCCCTCCGAGGGGCCAGCTGGATTTCTGCCTGTTGCGTCTGTCCAGCCTGCTGTGTACCCTTCGGCCTTTCTCCCCGCGGGTTCAGCTCAATTAACACATCATCTTTCGATGTGCCAGGATTAGACGTTCCCAGCATTCGCATTCTGATGACAAGTACAAACTCTGTCTTCTAAACCAGTCTCCTGACCCTCTGAGCCACCAGATGCTTACATATGAACCTTTCAAATTCTTAGCTGCTGGGTTTTTAACAATCCCACTGAGATTTTTTCGCTACTTGAAGGATAGTGGAGACGTCACAGCATCTGAAGGATCAGGGCCCCCAGCCCCCGGGGTTGGTTCACTGATACAACCCTGGGGTCCACTGTCCTGCGGCTGAGGCAGACACCAGGAACTCTCCACATCCACGGTCACTGTATGATGGGGAAGGACAGTCACTGTGTCCTATGATCTTTCATCTCAGAGGCTGGCCCCACCCAGTTCCTTCCCTGTTGGCGGATGACATTCAATGAAAACAAAGAACAGGGGCCTCTGGGTTGAGCATCTGACTCTTGGTTTCAGCTCAAGTCATGATCTTGGTTTCAGCTCAGTCGGTTGAGCATCTGACTCTTGGTTTCAGCTCAGGTCATGATCTCACGGTTCGTGAGTTCGAGCCCCACATCGGGCTCTGTGCTGACGGCGTGGGCCTGCTTGGGATTCCCTCCCTCCCTCTCTGCGCCTCCCTTGTTCTCGCTTCCAAAAAATAAATAAACTCATAAAAACATTTTTTCAAAGAATACCAAGAACAGAATTTGTGGTGGCTGATCTGTTGCTCCTGGCCATACCCAATGCTAACCATCCGAAGGCGTCAAACCTCATGCCTTGAGTGCTCTCTACCTCTTGGGGAACACAGCAGAGGGGTTGCACGTCACAGTTCTGGTCTGTAACGGGATGAATGAAGGGCGGTGAGGAAAATAACAGGCCGCGGAGCCAAGAATTATTCCACTCGCCAAAGATTAGGAAGCCTGAAATAGCAATACCACTTGTTTTGAGTAGAGCCTTAGATAATTGGACAAGGCACAACAGGCACATGGAAAGACATCAAGGGCTAGGTTACTTAACGTTGGGGAAATACCTGGCGAATCCTTCTGTTTAACCCCCATGCAGAAAATCACTGGTAATGAGTCCTGGGTGACAGCTAGACCAGAATGCTCGGCGAAGTGTTTTGCACCTTCCCCTAGAATCTGATGGCTGGGCTGGTGAACCCATAGGACTGCCATTTATCCGACCAGCCACACGACAAGCATGGCCGGAGTTTCCTCCCTTCCACCCTGCTGGGAGAGAACTGGAACAAGGTAGTTCTGGGAAGAAGGGATGTCAGGTGGGGTCTGGGAAAGAAAGAAGAGAGAGAGAATCGCCATGATTCCTTGGTGGGGAAGGGAAGGCCTTGACATGCTTGACATTCCATGAGGGAGGGAGGGAGGAGGAAGTCGGTGGGGTTCAAGACTCGGCCCTCCTGCCCACTAGAGAAACACGGTCATCTATCACTCAATCCCAGGTTCTGGACACCAGCTGAGGAAAACGCCTGTGCTCAGTCCAAAGCCCGATGTGGACAAGCTCCCCCTGGGTGTCCCAGTGGGGCCTGCAGCGTGCTGAGGTCTGAGGAAAAAGCAATGGAGGACTTGCTCCCTGAGAGCCCAGAAGACAAGCCCATGGGGAAGGGAAGTCCAGAGCCCAGGTGAGCCTCTCGATGAACACAACAGAGGCCTGCTGTATCAGTCCACATTTATTGAAGTAGCTTATAGAACACAAGACTGGGAGAGCCACATGAATCTGAAATTCCATCTTGCCGGGCGCCTGGGTGGCTCAGTCGGTTAAGCATCCGACTTCAGCTCAGGTCATGATCCCGTGGTTTGTGAGTTCAAGCCCTGTGTCGGGCTCTGTGGTGACAGCTCAGAGCCCGCAACCTGCTTTGGATTCTGTGTCTCCCTCAATCTCTGCCCCTCCCCCGCTCACACTCTGTCTCTCTCTCTCTAAACTAAAAAAAAAATTTTTGAAATACCACCTTGCCGAGTACTGTCCCCCACCCCCCCAGACGATGAGGAAACTGAGGCTCAGAGAGGCGATGTCTCTTGGCCCCAAGGTGCTTGATCTCCTCGACCTGTGGCAAGATTCCTCGACCTGTTGCTGGCGTCTTTCGCTTTTCTTCCCTTTTTTGTTTTTTGTTTTTTCCCCAAATCAACCACTATTCCAACTCAGCCTTTGGACCTTCATCGGTGTCTCGGTGTGCCCTGGTCCCTAAGAGCAGCAGCAACTTGCCAAACGTTTCCCCCACCCCACTGCCATCGTCCCCACCGCCAGCACTGCGGCCAGCATCCTTGTCGCGGCCACCAACCGTCACGAGGAAGTCGCCGTCTACCTAAGGTGAGCCTGCTGGAAGATGAAGGTGGGTCGAGACAGGAAAGGTAGGGCTGGAGTCCCCTCAGCAAGGGGGGAGTCCGTCCTCGCTGGCATGTCCCTCAAACCATGGGGAGGGTCAACAGAGAGGCACTTCTCCATACGCCAACAATTCTAACTGTAGTATTCCTGGCCTTCCCACGGCTTGTTCCTCCACATCTCTCTTGAGCCATGTCCTCCGTGTCCTCTTTGGTCCATCCCCCTCACTCTCTAGCCCCCTCCCTCCTTCTTCCAGCTTCCGCCTGCCTTCCTTCTCTTTGACGCCCCTGTCATTGGCATTAATCCCTCCCCCCCCCCCCGCCGTGTGCAGCTACAGAAATGCCAAGCTCCTTTACACCACATTCCAAAATTTTTTTAATTTTTTTTAAGTTTATTTATTTATTTTGAGAGAGAGAGAGAGAGAGAGTGAGCAGGGCAGGGGCAGAGAGAGGGAGAGAGAGAGAGAATCCCAAGCAGCCTCCGCTGTCATTGAGGAGCCCCAACGCACTGTCAGGGATCGAACCCGCGGACTGTGAGATGGTGACCTGGGCTGAAACCAAGAGTCAGATGCGTAACTGACTGAGCCACCCAAGCGCCCCTCAAAAACTTTATTTGGCCCCCTCTTCCCCTCTCATGAGGTACCTCCATGCCTTTGTCCCGCACATGACCCTGCTCCCTGCCCTGCTCGGAGGTCACGGGGCCGGGCCCTACTTTAGACTTTCATACATCCGGTTGAGCTCCTTCAACTTGCTCTCTAGCAACTGGGCCTGCTGTCTCAGCCTTTCAGCCGACTCTGCCTTTGCCCCCTGATGCAGGTGTTTTGATTCTTCCACAAGGTTGGCCACATCCACCAGAAGGGAGGTGCTCACGGTGGCCACATCCATGATCCGGGCTCCTCTGATCATTGCCAGAACAGTGCCTCCAAAAACTTTCTTCACTCGCTTGTCACTTCGAACTGAGACTCTCCCAGCTGTCATGAACCTCTTGGCACAGGCTGCTAGGTGAGGACCGGCTTTGGCCAGCCTGATGGCACGAACATTCTTTCCAATGTTTCGCAGGACTCGCACGAAGCTGTTTGTTACGGAAAACATTCGGGGTGTGTTCTGACACCGAGCCTTTGCAATGGTCTCCCCTCTGTTATCGCCAGCTGATGCCAGGCGACGGGCTTTGGCTTCCGCGGACAACGTGCTCGAGTGCTCCACAATGCTGCTGGACACAGTGGTCACAGCAGATGCTGTTCCCAGCGCCACCCCCGTTGCAAAGAGTGACAGACTGATCCCTGATGTCACAGGTGCCAGACCCAGGCCCAGGATGGTCAGGACCCGAGACACCACGCTGGTGGATCCGGCCACGATGTTGGAGATGGTGCAGCCCCTGTGTACCTTGTCAACCTTGTCCGCCAGCTTGTGGAGCTTTTGTATTTGCCCCTTAAGCTCCCGTTTCAACCGGGGATACTCGTTCAAAAACCTCTCCTCCAGGTGGTCTCTTTGGATCCTCTCTCTGCCCTCCATGCACAGGTCTGCCTCCAGCTCACACAGACCTGCGTATAGCACATCTGCCTCCTCCCTGGAAAGGTGAAGGTCAAGCGATTAGGAAAAGCTTAGCTGTCAAGTGGGCTTGATTCGATCTTTCCCGCATCGACCGCAGAACGTGCACTACAAATCAAATGGACAAGAGTTTGACAGATGCGAAGAATGTTTCTTGCCATGTGACACACGTTCTGTACCTTGCTCGTGCTCCGTAACACATACTCAGCCAGGGAATGAATACGTGCTCCTCTTCAGATGCTCTAAGTGGGAGGCGTGTTTTTAAGGGTATTTATTTATTTACTTCGAGGGGCGGGTGGGGGGAAGGAGGAGCAGAGAGAGAGGGAAAGAAAGAATCCCAAGGAGGGTCTGGGCCGTTGAGATCACGACCTGAGCCCAAATCAAGAGTCAGACGCTCAACCGACGGAGCCGCCCGGGCGCCCCAACTGGTAGGTATTCAGGAAAGATGGCTTCTCGCTCAAGGGCAGGTCAACACTCTCAGCGCCACAGTGTTTGTAGATGAACAAAGGGAAGTGGCATTGGAGCAGAAAAACCTTCGTTCGGAGAAGCTTAGTGTGTACGGAAGGATGAACCTTACCCACAGAGAGGTCTGCCTTCTGCCCTTGGCTACTGGGAAGTGACCTCTAGGCCCCTGCCTGGAATGGTAAGGGTCCTAGAAGGATAGGACTGTCTTCCTTTGCCTGGGCCTTTGGCCTGACATCGCGACGTACGATGGGGGCTTTGGGTCATGTGCTATGGGTTCTGACCTACGGAGGCACTAGAAACTAAAGGCATGGGTGTGACCTCAAGGAGGGGCTGGAGATGACAGACAGGTCAGCCATGCAGCGAATGTCATTGGGCCCCCATAAAACTCTAAAAGACTCTCTCCTTGATCTTCTAGGCCCTCTTTTTGACTAGGTGCAGTGCCTGTGTAGCCTGTCGACCTTGGCCTTCTGTGTCCTGTCCGTGACAGCCTATAGTGCCCGGGCTTCGCAAGAACCCTGTTAGGTCAGTTTAATGAGAATCTTCCCACTCTTGATAACGGATCACCTTTGATATCTGATCGAATCCCACCTTTGATGTGGAAGCTCTTTTTTCTTTTAAGTTTATTTATTTACTTTGAGTGTGAGAGAGAGCACAAGCAGAGGAGGGCAAGAGACAGAGGAAGAGAGAGAGAGAATCTCAAGCGGGCGCCTCGCTGTCAGTGCAGAGCCCAGCACGGGGCTCGATCTCGCGAACCGCGAGATCGTGACCTGAGCTGAAATCAAGAGTCGGACGCTTTCCCGACTGAGCCACCCGGGCGTCCCTGATGTGGAAGCTCTTGACTTGCCTTCAGCAAGAACCCTGCTGGGTCAGTTTAGCAAGCGTCGTCCACCTTCTTCTCTTAGTGATTTCTCATCCGCCGCCCCCGCCCCGCTCCTCGGCTATAAATCCCCAGCTCTGTATCCGGAGCAGAGCCTGATCTCCCTTCTATGGCCACAGCCCTGAATTAAGTCGTCTTTTTAATCAACGTCAAAGTGTTTTGTCTCACAGTGTGAGCTTCCCTGGTGGGCCATGCTCCATTTGCACTGTCACAGATTGAACTCAGGACGGTCACGCGTCCGGAGGAGGACAACGGAAGCTTCGCATCTGAAACCCTCCCAGACCCTTCCCCATGCGTCTCTCCCCGTGGCCATCTGCATCCTTGCCTGGAAGACAGCGTGACTGAGTGTGACAGCTCTCAGTGCGCTCTGTGAACACTTTCAGGGAATCATCCAACCTCACGGCGGTTTGAGGACCACGGCCCAGTGACTGCCCCAACTGACTGAGAAGCAGGACGTCCGTTACCCTGGTTCCCCCCCAGACTCTTCCAGTTCACGTCGTTGACTCCCGACCCACCACCCAGCACCCCCAACCTCTCAGGTGTCATCAGCCTCACACCTTAGCTGGTGACAGCTTCGTCGGCATGCACACCAACGCTATGTGCAACTTTTATGAAATTGCTTAAAGATACGAGAGACTTGGAGAGCCATCTGTGTGAAACCCTAAGCCTGAAAAGACCGCATTTGGACAAGCTGGTGGAAGAAGTACTTTCCCCTCTGGTGGGGACTTGTGCGTCTCCCCAGAATTGAGTACAGAATTAGCAGCTGCCCCCTGTGATGCCACTAGTTGTCACAGAGTCACATTGGCTCCCACTGGTCTGGGGCTGCTCTACGTAGAAGAGGATAGGGGCACCTGGGTGGCTGAGTCGGGCAGGCATCCGACTTCGGCTCAGGTCATGATCTCGCAGTTCATGAGTTCGAGCCCCACATCGGGCTCTGTGCTGACAGCTCGGAGCCTGGAGCTTGCTTCGGATTCTGTGTCCCCCTCTCTCTCTGCCCCTCCCCTGCTCATGCTGTCACTCTGTCTCTCAAAAGTAAACATTAAAAAAATTTTGTAAGAAGAGGAGAGGCTTCCAAATGGTGGTCAAGACCCCCCCAGCTCCCAGGCAAAGTATGGAGGAGACAACACCCCTCCCCGCCATGGCCCTGCATGCCTAGTGGTGAGGAGATTAAAGAAGGAAGGGAACAAATGTCCCCTCTCCCTCTCCCAGGACCTCGAGTTTTGTGCCGAGAGCTTCACTCAGTCCTAGCCTTGCTGCCCAAGTTTACCTAGTCCTCCAACCTAGACATCCTCTTGTCCATCCCGGCCTTTGGACAAGACGATTGCCCTTGGGCCCCCACCTTTGACCTTGCAGTTCATGCTAAGGCCTTCGCCATAATCTTATCAGGTTGAGTTACTGTTTACATTGAACAAATGACTAATAGACTACACACCCAGAAACACAGGGCTGGACAGAGATAGAGTCTGGATCCAACACAGCTTGGTCCAACTCCACTCCAGTCTTTCCACCTCGTGGGCCAGCAGGATCCTGCGGTATTCATACAACTCCTTAGATGGGGAGGGAAGGCTTTAGTCCAAATGCCCAGGGGCACAGACTGCTACGTCAGCGTTCTTCGGACTGGTCCCTCATCTCCAGGAAGAAGACCCTTGGCCCCTGTCTCTTCATGGCAATCTTCTAAAAAGTTAACATTGAGGCCCCTGGGTGGCTCGGTCGGTTGAGTGTCCAACTCTTGATTTCGGCTCAGGTCATGATTTCATGGTTCATGAGTTCGAGCCCTGAGTCGGGCTCTGGGCTGACAATGTGGAGCCTGCTTGGGATTCTCCCTCTCTCTCTCCCTCTCTCTCCCTCTTTTTCTCTGCCCCTTCCCCAGTTGTGCTGTCTCTGTCTCTCTCTCAAAATAAACAAGCTTAAAAAAAATAAAAAGTTAACATTGATTGAGCACCTACTATGTGTCGGTGACGATGCCAAGCCCTTTACGTACATTATCTTGGTTTCTCCCCGATAAAATTGAACAGATGAAGAAACCAAGGCAGAGATAGGTCTGCTTTAGGTTCAGGCCCAAGGTCACCTAACTTGCCCTCTGCAGGTCTCATCTCTTCTCAACCCGAGGCCATTCCCTGCCAGCGAATGCCATGGGAGACATACTCCTCACGGATTGTTGAGAAGGAGCACACTCAACCCCAGCCCGAGGATACTGCCACGCGGAGATCTGGGGACCACCTTGGGGCATCCCCGGGGGGTTACCTGGACAAGTTGGCCTCAGCCATGAAGCTCTCCCAGGCTTCATGGTCAGTCAGCAGGAGATGTAGTTCATCCCAGCTCACTGAGTCCTGGAAATACTCAATGATATCCTCCATATCGCTCTCTGGATGGGGAAAAAAAAGAAAAAAGTGAAGAGTTGTTTTGTTTTTTCTTCTTCCTGCTTCGCTAAGGGAGAGAGGAAACCGGGGCTTAGCTGGAGGGAACCCACAACACTAAATCTGTGTATTCACTGCCAGCCGGCCTAGGCAGGGGTATTGAGGTGAATACCCTCAGGCCTCGCCTCAGCTTTCACATCTGATATGTCGGGGGCTTATTCCTGAGACAGGGGCAGGTGGCAGCCTGGGGGTGCTGGGGGAGGGGAGGTTTCCACCTGGAGCTGACAGGGTCCGTGTAGAGGGGACAGCAACGAAACTCGGGGCCAGCATACCGTGTGGCAGGTCCCGGCCCAGACCACATACACACATTATATTTGATCGTTACAACAACAGAAGGGAATATTCTCATTTTACAGGTGAGGTTAGGCAAGGTACCCCGGGTCACACAGGTGGGAGATGGCCAAGGCCACCCTGGGGTCCAGTTCAGTGGCCCACCATCCCTCGCGGACCAGCAGTCAGGCCGGCCGCAGGGCGAGAGCTGGAGGGAATGGCTTGGTAAAGCCCCACAGTCGTCCCCAGCCGGGCTGGACAGGTCAAGAGGGCAGGAGAAGCCTCCAAGGTGACTAGTTCAGGACTCCTTCCTTCTCTCCTTCCCCCCTGCTGTCCCCCACCTCCTGTGGGCTGACCCGGCCTCACTTCTGGGTCATTGGATGGGCGGCAGGGGGAGGGAGGAAGTGAGCACCTTTGCCATGACTCTGAGAAGAGGACAGGAGGGAGGGGCCCCTATGGACTCCCGGACCAAGGGTGGGGGCTCCCCCTTGGTCCCTCTTGAAGGGCCCAGGACACTCATCAGTCCCCTTCAAGGGACTGATTCCGCTGTGGGTTAACTCAGCTGGAGGCACTCCCCCAATTCCGGGAATCATCTGGAAGGTGACTACCTGGGCAGAGCCCACGGGCTTCTTGGGTATGGTGCAAGCAGTGGGATCTCAGACTTTTCCCCCCAGCTTGCGTCTGCGTCCCGGTCGGAAGGAGGGGTCGCTTCACCCTTGAGAAAGAGAGAACAAATTGTGTGGTCAAGTGTGAGCCAGCGGTGACCACAGGGAGCAGCAAGGGGCCAGGTCCCCGGTGGTTCCCTCTGGGAAGGTCACAAATGCCAAAATGGACTTAACCTGATATGTCTGTCTGTCTCCTGGCCTCTACTGGCTGCTATTTAAGGAAGGTTACTCACCTCACTCCAGCTTGTTCCCAAGCCAGGTCACAGTCCTGCTGTCCTGTTGGGGCACAAGGAGAAGACAATCAGAGAGGGAGACTGCCATCTGAGAAGCTATAGAGGCAATAAAACCAAACACAGAAGAAAAGATGGGACGGAATGTTCTAGAAGTTACTCGAGGTCAGGCACATCTGTGTTTATTAACTGACGATAGCTAATGTGGATCAAGTATCTAGGAGGGGCAGGGCTCCTTATGGTTCCCTCACTGATTAGTCACACACACTCCATGAGGTGGGTGCTCTTGGGGTTGCCATCTTATTTGAAGGTTTGGGGCTCCTGGGTGGCTCAGTCGGTTGAGCGTCCGACTTCGGCTCAGGTCATGATCTCGCGGTCTGTGGGTTCAAGCCCCGCATCGGGCTCTGTGCTGACGGCTCTGAGCCTGGAGCCTTGCTTCGGATTCTGTGTCTCCCTCTCTCTCTGCCCCTCCCCCGCTCACATGCATGTGCTCTCTCTTTATCTCTCTCTCTTTCAAAAATAAATAAAACGTTAAAAAAAAAAGTGGGATGATAACATGAGTTAAACTAGAATAGAGTGAACTCTAACCTTCAACAGATATATTTCCTAGCAATATGTCACCCACTCACATAGGCACCCATGGGTGTTTCTTACTCAAAGGTAGTAAGACTCCTTGGGGGAAAACTGAATTCCTGGATTCCATGGGTCTGCAATGTCCACACTCCAGGGGGCAAGGATGATTTCGGGGAGGTTCAGGGCCGTGCTCAACAGGGCACCCATGGGGAAGTCCCAACAAATTACATCTAATAATAATAATAATAATAGATAATGATCATTATGATCATGTTTAATTGGGCCAGGCTGAGTCAGTGAAAAGCCATGAGTTCCTAATAATATTCAAATGAGGGCAAATGAGACAAAATATACGAAAAAAAGGTAGCTATAAAGGTGAAAAAAGGTAGTTATAATTAATAAGAAAGGGAGTCTTAATATATATGGGCATTTTGGGGGCATCTGGGTGGCTCAGTCAGCTGGTTGAGCAGCTGACTTTGGCTCAGGAAGGAAAGGCCAGGAGGCACCTGCATGGCTCAGTCAGTTAAGCATCTGACTCTTGATCTCGGCTCAGGTCATGATCATGGTTCATGAGTTCGAGCCCCGCGTCAGGCTCCGCACTGACAGTGTGCGGCCCGCTTAGGATTCTCTCTCTTGATCCCTCCTCTCTGCCCCTCTGCCATTAGAGCTTTCTCTCTCAAAATAAATAAACTTAAAAAATGCATATATACCTATGAGCATTTTCCCCCTTCTATTTATTATATGATTGTGATAAGGGACTGAGAAAGAAAACCACAAGAGGCCCTGACATTGGCTGGCTAGCCTGGCACTCCCTCCAGGTAATATTCCCTCCCTTGGCTAAAAAGAATGACTGTTACTTCTTTAGCAAGTTGTGTCCTTGTTCTGTTCTCTCCCTTTTTTTTTTATGCATTTTTGTTTCAGCATAGAGTCCAACATGGGACTGGGTCTCATAAACCATGAGATTCATCATGGCCTGAGCTGAAATCAAGAGTCAGATGCTTAACTAAAAGGCAACCGATGGAATGGGAGAAGATATTTGCAAACGACATATCAAATAAAGGGTGAGTATCCAAAATCTGTAAAGAACTTATCAAACTCAACACGCAAAAACCAAATAATCCAGTGAAGAAATGGGCAAAAGACATGAATAGACACTTCTCCAAAGAAGACATCCTGATGGCCAACCGACACAGGAAAAAATGCTCAATGTCACTCCTCATCAGGGAAATACAAATCACAACCACAATGAGATACCACCTCACACCTGTCAGAATGGCTAAAAGTCAACAACTCAGGCAACAACAGATGTTGGCGAGGATGCAGAGAAAGAGGATCTCTTTTGCCCTGTTGGTAGGAGTGCAAGTTGGTGCAGCCACTCTGGAAAACAGTATGGAGGTTCATCAAAAAACTAAAGATAGAACTACCCTACGACCCAGCAATTGCACTACTAGGCATTTATCCAAGGGACACAGGTGTGCTGTTCCAAAGGGACACATGCACCCCCATGTTTATAGCAGCACTATCGACAATAGCCAAAGTCTGGAAAGAGCCCAAATGTCCATCGATGGATGAATGGATAAAGAAGATGTGGCATATATAGACAATGGGGTATTACTTGGCAATCTGAAAGAATGAAATCTTGCCATTTGCAACTACATGGATGGAACTGGGGGGTATTATGCTAAGCGAAATTAGAGAAAGACAAATATCATATGACTTCACTCATGAGGACTTCAAGACACAGAACAGATGAACATAAGGGAAGGGAAGCAAAAATAATATAAAAACAGGGAGGGGGACAAAACAGAAGAGACTCCTAAATATGGAGAACAAACTGAGGGTTCCTGGAGGGGTTGTGGGAGGGGGGAGGGGCTCCATGAGGAAGGGGGCCCTAAGGAATCGACTCCTGAAATCATTGTTGCACTAGATGCTAACTAACTTGGATGTAAATTAAAAAAAAAAAAAAAAGAGTCAGACGCTTAAGCTTAATCGACTGAGCCAGGCATCGCCCTCTGTCCTCTCCTGGGCTAGATAAGATTACTGAGACACCCATTGATAGAAATGACCCCCCTTTCGGCAGCACGGCACCCCATCTAGAGCGGCCCTGTTTCCTTAAGAGCCTCCCTCAAAGCCCAGATCCTAGAATCAGTTCTAACGCCCTCTTCCTCAACCACAGGAGTGTGCCTGGCGGCTTCAGCCTGAAGGGCACGGAAGGTAAGGGTGTGGACCTACACGGTGGGTATCATGGGTTCTACCGAGGAGGAAAGAACGCACACAGGCAGCTGTCAGGGGATCAAGGCAGGCCCAGCAAGGGTGCGGCCGGCTCCCAGCAGGTATCTTCCTCCGTCCAAACCACTGCTGCCCTGGTCATTTGCTGACACTGATCCATTTCTAGCTACTGATCTTTGCTCTCAGCCTTGATGTTAACGACAAAGCAATGCTCGCGGCCTCTGCTGCTTTCCAGCCCGCCAGTTCCCATGCACCTCCACCTCCTCCCAGGCCACCTGCCTCCCCCTCCACCCTGCTGCCTCTCATGTTGGGGCCTGGACACCAGGTATGTGTTTTCTGGGCGCCTCTGCAGCGACGGGCGACTGTCCGGCCCGGCCTTGGCCAAAACAAGACACAAGGGGAAGTCGGCTTAAGGGGGGCCTGGGGCCTTCCTGCTGCAAGGGACAGGCAGGAGAGGAGATCTAGCTGGCCACCTTCTCCTCCTTCTGCTTTGAATGCTGCATGACCCTGGGAACCCAGGCCGCCAAGTGACATCATGAAGCATGAGCACCAGAGACCAGGAGGACTGCGTGGGTAGACAGAACCAGACCCTGGATGACACCAAACGTTTGCAGATGTGTCTGCACCCTCGGGCTCATCCCTCCCGTCCTGTGCTCTTCTTGGCCTGGCCCTGACCCTTGTCTTGGGTGTCTGCTGGGTTTTGATCCTGGACGTTGCTCCCTCCTGCTTGGTTCGTACGTGGCGGGGCGGGGGGGGGGGGGGGGGTCCTCACTAGCCTGCTGACTGGTCAGTTCCCGGCCAGGTTGTTGGGAGGAGGAGAAGAGAGGGGCCTGTCCCGTGCGACGACGTGGCCCAGACTGGGAGCCCTCCCATCCTCACCAGCTCTAAGCTCTCCAGATGCGGTAGGGCAGAGGTTCTCACCAAAGCGTCTCCCTGCAAGTGGCTACGGGATATCCTCCTCGGGTAGGGAAAGGAGAGGTGAAGACAGCAAGCACCAGGTTCAAACTCCTTAGCCTGGCGCCCCATCCCCCTGTCGCTGCTCCTCCTGTCTTCCTCGTTGCCTTGGTCCAGGCACCCTCACGGACCCCGAGCTTCCTTGCTTCTTTTTTTTTTTTTTTTTTTCCTTTCTCTTTTGAAATTTTTATTTTACGTAGACTCCACGTCCAACGTGGACCTCGAACTCACAACCCCGAGATCAAGAGTCGTTTGCTCTACTGCCCAAGCAGGTCCAATGTTCTGCCCCTTGCTGCTGATTAACCTCAGCCTCCACACCTGTGCTCAGGCTGCTCCCTCCCCCTGGAAAGCCCTTCCCCACCCTCCTTAACTTGTAAACGTTGATCTGTGCTTAGATGCCCCGCTCAAAGGCTCCCTCCTCTGCCTGCTTCTCCCCCGCCCCCGCCCCGTTACTCTCTAGGCTCTCCTTGCCCGTGCTCTGTCCTCTCCGTGGTTCTCTGTATTTTCTCCAGCCTTCTGTTTCCTCCACTCTGAGCACGCAGAGGCCCTGTCTGTTCCCTGCCGCGTTTCCTATTCTGCCCGGGGGCTCCAGGGCGCAGCCAGGCTAAGATCTGGGGTGTAGGAGCCACGGCACACCCCAGTTTCATTCACCGCTGAGTAATTTTCCTTGTTTTTCTTGTCTATCTTGAGGAGAAGCTCTTTCTGGCGGAGAACAAATAAGACTGTGCCTCAGGTTTGATACAAATTACCCTATTGATTTAGTGCGCTTTTGACAGGCCTCTCAGATTTCTGAGAGTTTCCATTCACTTCTTCGTGTCTCCGTACTCCAGCCATAATATTTTTATATGAGGAGACAGAGGAAGAGGAAACCGCAGAAAAACATGGGTGTCCCGATGCCTGAGACCCAGAAGCGCCTTCCAAAGCCTCCCCTCCCCCCAGGGTGGCCAGGCCAGGTGTGGATGTCGGGCCCAGCTCCCTCCAGCCTTAGCCCAATTTTGTTCACTAACGGCTGCCCGTTGGGGGGAAGGGTGGAGGCCGCTTCCTTACTGCTCCTTGGAAATCACACAAAAAAAGCCGTGTTCCTTTGGATTGCAGTGGCAGCCATTAAAGACGTTCTGAAGAAAGAGAAGGAGTGGGAGGAAGGGGGGGGGGGAGGAGGAAGAGGAAGAGGGAGAGGAGGGGGAAGGGGGAGAGAAGTAACATCTGGGAGTAGGAGGAAGAGAAGGAAAAAACCAAAAAGCTTGTACAAACTCAATCAATCAACCCCAACAATGGGACGCCTGGCTGGCTCAGTGACAAGCGTGCGACTCTTGCTCTCGGGCTTGTGAGTGCAAGCCCCACGTTGGGCATAGAGATTACTTAAAAAAAATAACCTCTTTAAAAATCAATCGGTCAGTCCCAACAGAACCTATACGTAAGCTAGAAAGAAAAAGCTACAAATATCCCGGAAGAAATGTTAAACAAAACAATAATGATGTTGAGTTGGGGCTAACTTTTCTAATCAAGATGGAAATCCCAGACCATAAAGGGAAAGGTACAGCTATTTGACCTGCTAAAAATTAAAAATTGCAGGGGCGCTTGGGTGGCTCAGTTTGTTAAGCGTCCCACTCTTGGTTTCAGTTCAGTCATGATCTCACTGTTCATGGGATCGAGTCCCACATCGGGCTCTGCACTGACAACAAGGAACCTGCTTAGAATCCTCTCTTTCCCTCCCTCTCTCTCTCTCTCTCTGCCCCTCCCCTGAGCGCCACACGGTCTCTGACTTTCTCAAAGTAAATAAACATCAAAAAAAAAAAAAAAAAAAAGGAAAATTGCACAGGACACCTTAGGAGACACGACTGATGGATGCTGAGAACAGACAAGAGCGGGCAGGCATGATACGCAAGAGATCCTCCAAATCAACATGAAAACACTGAAGTCAATTTTTTAAAAGATGTGAACAAACAGTCGCCAGGGGAAGGGACTCGCCCAGGGTCACACGGCTCCCGGTGGGCAGGGTGGAAGGGAACACCAGATGTTTGGGGAGAAATGAGATTTTAACGACCATATACTAGGTCTGACTCGGCCTGTGTGAACACACAGGGGTAAGTTCACGCCCCCACAGTCATCCCCAGGAGTCCCCAGCTTGGTGTTTTAAGAGTACAAAGGTGGGACCGTATCACAATGTGGCCCTTGTCACCCCAGCACCGCCTCCCTTCTTGCTGACAGGGGCACCCACGCCTGCCTCTTCTCTTACTGCCCCACAGCACGCGGAACAGAGGGCCCGGTGCGGGGCAGCGGGGGAAGCCCGGACGTCCTGCTCTGTCTCCCGGTCCAGGCACCCTGGGCCAGAAGCTCCCTTTCTGGCCCTCAGTTTCCCCGAAGAGCCTGGCACCGAGCAGGTGGCTCAGAGACACTGTGGGTGACACGAGCTTGAGTCCTTGATCGTTTGCATCTCAGAAGAAATGCTTTGCCAGTCAGGTCACCGCAGGGAGAGGCTCCCACTCACCTGCCCTCCTTCACCTCCTCTGCTTCCTCCAAATTCCCCAAAGGGATGAGCACCCCTGCCCACTCCCCACACCTCCCCCCTCCCCGATATCCACCTCCCTCCTGGGGTCTGCTCAGGTCGCAGGCAGTCTGGAACCTGGGATGAGCAGTGCCCCCTGTTTCGGGGCACGGGGGTGGAGGGGGAGAAGTCAGACAAACCCGGCTTCAAATCCTGGCTATGCCGCTCTTTGGGGCACGACCTTGGGCTAGAAATCCGAGCTAGGATCCCTCTTCCTTCAAGAGCTGTTTGGAGGGTGAGTAGAGGGGCAGGGGTTCCCACCCTCCACACTTACCAAGGAATCATCTTCTGAGCTGAACACCATCGGGCTTTTCTTTAGCCGTGTGGACCCAGTCACCTGCGGTGTGTGTAATTAACACACAACTCCGGGCCCAAATATATATGGGACTGAAAGGGAAACTGAAAGTCTCCACTTCAGAGCCGAGTACCCAGGATGGACACACACAAGCACAGGGCCCGTCCCACCCCCTCAAGTAGGAACCTTAGATCTGACGTTCCAGGTCCTTCTGGCCCCAGCCCTTCCTGCCTTGGGCTTCTGGAAGGAAAACCTGCTGCTGAGGGACCGAGGAACCCTCAGCCAACGACCCCTCGCCCCCGCCCCCACGGGGGTCTGTTCCCAGGCCCCTCCTCTCCTCCCCACCCACCTCCCTTCTGGCATTATCCACCTTCCTATCGCCCGCACTTAGGACGACGCCAGACATACCCGGATGCTCGCTGCATATTTGCCGTTTTGCGGCTCCTTCAATGCCATCCCCGTGTGGCCTCTTGGGTTGGCAGATCCTTCGCCAGGATCACCTGCTTCTACCACCTGGAAAAATCAGGCCTATACTTCAAAGCCCGAATCTAGCATCACCTCCTCTGAGAAGCCCTCCAGCCTCCACGCAGGCAGAGTCCGCTGTCCCCTACCGTACTCCCGTGGCACCGGGGGGAGGAGTCTAAACCCGCGGCACGCATGCCACCCCACCACGGTGTCCGTGTCTCCTCTTTGGATCTAATCAGGTCTCACCAGACCTGTCGCTGATGGCAGGGACAGCCCCAGTGCCCGAGGAGGCCGGTCCTTGGCGGCCGGTGCTGTTTGCAGGACAGGGCTGAGGCCAGGCTGCTGTTTTCTAACCTCTGCTTAGTTCTGCTTGACCAGAGACCTCTTTCTAAACGCAGGACTTGTCCAGGAAGGCGAGTGTCAAGAAATGGAAATGGAAAGCAGGAAGCTAGGCTTCCTCCCTTGTGTGGTTCCGGGGGGACGCATGGACACAGGGCTGGACGGGGCCCGGGGCGGGTGTGAGTTTGCAGATGAGGAAACACGGCTGAGGGGAGAGGGGGTGGCTTTCGTGCAGCAGCTCAGGGCAGGGCGGGGGGAGGGAGCCAAGCTCAAAGGCACTTTGTCACTTCGACCCTTGACACTTGCTTCGAGTTATGTTTTGTCCACCTCTGCTTGTTTCGTGATCTTTTGGTCATTTTTTCTGTAATTCCCCTTCCTCCTGATTCTTCCGCTTGACGGCCAGATAAAAACCACTGTGAGGTACAGAATTCAATGAACTATCCATACACCCGCGGCCTGATTATCTACTGGGGACGCAGAATGGATTCCCGACACGGATGGACTCCACCAACCAGGCTGGGGTTGCAGACGCGTCAAGTGAGGACGCATCTTGTGACTCCAGGGACATGCGCTGAGCCCCCCCCCCCCCTTGGGGACCCTAGAGATCTAGCGACTATAAAATAGGGCTCAACTTGACCCCCAAGATCACAAGAAGAGTCACCCAGGATGACTCCAGTTCCAGAGTGGGGGCGACGGGGGGGGGGGGGGGTTGGGGCAAAATCGTTGGTCAGCAAGCAATTTCAGCCCACTGTGAAGACAATCCCAACTCAGTGGGAAAGGGACCCTGACATTGCTGAGGGAGGTGTCCCCCAGCATCATCTGGTGGAGGCTGGGGGAGTCAGCAGGCGGGCACACAGCTAGCACCCCCACGCAGTCTCTCCATCCCGTGGGGAGGCGGGCTCGGTTCAGCCATGCTGGACGTTATGACTTGTATGTTTCAGTGTACCTGCTGCCGAAGCGAGCACTTGACTCGTATGTTTCAGAGCAGGGACCCCACCTCCTGGTTCTCCCTTTCTCTAGGGACAGTGGCAGGGGGGTGGGGAGTGGGGAGCTGTAAACTGGGCATGTGACAATGGGGACATCTGGAGTCATAGGGTGGCTGGCAGAGACAGACATCTTAGGATTTCAGAGCATGGTGAATGCATCCATGCTGATGGCACCCGGTCACTCGGGGGACGTGGAAGGGGGGCCACGGAAGGGGGGCCACGGGTCTGGGTCACACATTGCAAGGCCGTTAGGACCACGCAGTGGACAAATGCTATTTGCCTTTGCTCACATTGGTGGTAAAATCGGGTGCCAAGTAGCAACTGTCAAATTCAGGAAGGCTTACAACAAAGTATGAAGATGACAATTCAGGGTGCCTGGGTGGCTCAGTCCATTAAGCGGCTGACTTCGGCTCAGGTCATGATCTCGTGGTTCGTGGGTTCGAGCCCCGCGTCGGGCCCTGTGCTGACAGCTCGGAGCCTGGAGGCTGCTTCCGATGCTGTGTCTCCCTCTCTGTCTGCCCCTCTTCCGCTTGCTCTCTCTGTCTCTCTCTCTCTCTCTTAGAAATAAACGCTAAAAGAATTTTTTTTTTTTAATTATAGACGACAAACTCAAAAGCATTGTCTTAATAATTGTATGTTGAAGCCAAGGCAGGTAGATGTGTGGTTAATGTTAATGTGTGTATGAGGTTTAAGAGAATTGGACGCATTCTCAGAGTGAATAAAGCAGCTTTTGGATTCCAGTTGAAAATAGGTAATTGCGTAATCAATGTAGATGAATGATTTCAAGTCGGAAAGTTCTCAGGGTGTTGCAAATAAACTTCAGCCCAGAGGAAGCAGCTTCAAGTTCAGCAGGTCCCCAAACAGGATGAGTAAGCCATGGTGGGTGTGGGGATGGGCTGTGAGAGCCACATCACCAGACATTTCCCAGGTGTGTGTGTGTGTGTGTGTGTGTGTGTGTGTGTTGGGGGGGGGGGGGCGAGAAGCAACCTCTACCCCCAGCAGTCAGGAGACGGAAAAGAAAAACTTCTTGAAGACGTCTTTGCAAAAAGGTGACTTTATTAAAGCATGGGGGCAGGACCCTTGGGCAGAAAGAGCTGCACTGGGGTTGTGAAGGGTAACTCATTATATACCCTCAGGTTGGGAGGGGGTCAGGGATAGAGTATGTTTCTAAGGAATTTTGGAAGCCAGGTTTCCAGGACCTTGAGGGGCTAGCTGTTGCTAGGGAAACACCATTTATCACCATTTAATAAAACCTCAGTCATGAGACCCCCCTCAGATGCATATGGGGGGGCATAAGCTTGGAGCGTGATTGCCAATATATATCCTGGGGCAGTTGACATAAAGAAGTAGACTTACAGGACCCTTGAGGCTGGGACAATGTTAAGCCAAGGTTCTCTTTTGCCCCCAGCAAAGTGTCATCATCAAGGGAGCTGAGCTCCTAGAGGGAGGTCACTCTGCTGGTTTCCAGGACTTGGCAATGGGCTGTAGGCAGTAGGGAAGTTAATTTTTCACTTGCCTTAGTTTCCCACATGGCAAGCACTTAAACCCCTTTCCTTTGTTCTTGGGTAGCCAGGAGTGTCCGAGGAATATCACACAGATCCCATCTGGGGGCGGGGGTGGGTGCTGGCTTGTACTCAGCCTGCCTTATGCTTCCTCCCTGCTGTGGAAAACAGTATGGCGGTTCCTCAAAAATTTACATATAGGTGACCATCTGGCAAAAAAAATTACCACACGACCCCGCACTTCTGCTTGGGGGTATACACACAAAATAACAGAAAGAGAAGTCTCCAAGAGCTATTTGTATTCCCGTGTTCAGAGCAGCATTACAATATCCAAATAGCGGAATATCCAAGGATGGACGGGTGAGAAAAACACGGTCCACCCACACGGTGGGATATTATTCAGCCTTAAAAAGCAAGGAAAGCCGGACACCTGCTGCAACATGGATTGAACCTTGAGGGCATTATGCTCCGGGAATAGGCCAGTCACGAAAGAGAAAGATACTGCACGATTGCGCTTACATGCGGAACTTGGTCACATTCATAAAGACAAAAAGTAGACGGTGGGCGGGCGGCGGGTGGGGGCCAGGGGCTATGGAGGGGGTTGTGGGGAGCGGGCGTTTGAGGGGGCAATGTTTCGGTTCTACAGGATGAAAAGAGCTGTGTGGACCGATGGGTGTTTTGTGTCTGGTCTCGGCCTGATAACCAATGCTGTGGTCGGGACGGCCTTTTGGTTCTCATTAGGACTGCAAGGTGGCCTGCAGCAACGACCAGCAAGAAACTGAAAAAAAAATACGGGTTTATTACTTACCGGACCAGGAACTTGATCAGCACATTTGGGATCACGCAGCAAGTTCACGGGTAGAGAAAGCGCGTGTACAAGGGCCTGGGCTTCTGCTTTTACTGGGGCTGAGGGTGAGGGCCTAGGGTTTTGAGGGCTCGCTCTTTTCTTTTAATGTTTATTTTGAGAGCGTGCGTGTACATGCGTGGGGCGAGTGGGGAAGGAGAGCAGAGAGAGGGGGGCAGAGAGAGAGAATCCCAAGCAGGCTCCACGCTGTCAGCACAGAGCCAATGTGCGGCTCGGTCCCACGACCCTGAGATCATAACCTGAGCCGAAATCAAGAGTCGAACACTCAACCGACTGAGCCACCCAGGCGCCTGTGGGCTAACTCTTTATTGGTGAATAGAAAGCTTGGGAGAAACAAGACAAAACAAAACAAGCGACCTAAATGGTCAGTTATCGAATTCAACTAAGATTTCTTTTTTTTGAATATATATATTTTTTAATATTTACTCACTTCTTGAAATATAGAGACAGAGTGTGAGCAGGGCAGGGGCAGAGAGAGAGGGAGACACCCGAGGGGCCACCTAAGATTTCTAAGACAAAGAAGCCTCTGGTGAGGGAGACAGGTCCTTATCTAGCTGTGTTTATGCAGATAGAGACAGAGCATGAGCAGGGGAGGGACAGAGAGAGGGGGAGACACAGAATCCGAAGCAGGCTCCAGGCTCCGAGCTGTCAGCACAGAGCCCGACGCGGGGCTCGAACTCACGAACCGCGAGATCATGACCTGAGCTGAAGTCGGACGCTTACTGAGCCACCCAGATGCCCCAGGAATTAAAATTTTTAATTAATTAATTAAAAAAAAAAAAAAGGACAGGGGCACCTGGGTGGTTCAGTGGGTTGGGAATCTGATTCTTGGTTTTGGCTCAGGTGATGATCTCATGGTTTAGGAGTTCGAGCCCTGCATCGGGTTCTGTGTTGACAGTGCAGAGCCTGCTTGGGATTCTCTCTTTCTCTCTCTCTCTCTCTCTCCTTCTCCCTTTGCCCCTCCCCTGCACGGGCACGCACACGCTCTCTCTCTTTCTCAAAATAAATACATAAACTTTAAAAAAGCAAAAAATATGGGGCTCCTGAGTGGCTCAGTCGGTTAAGCGTCCGACTTCAGCTCAGGTCACGATCTCACAGTTCATGAGTTCGAGCCCTGCGTCGGGCTCTGTGCTGACAGCTCAGAGCCTGGAGCCTGCTTGGGATTCTGTGTCTCCTTCTCTCTCTCTGCCCCTCCTGCACTTGTGCTCGATCTCTCTCTGTCTCTCAAAAATAAATAAATGTAAAAAAAAATTTTTTTTCTAAAGCAAGAAATAAGAGTATAGTTACCGTGATGAGTCCTGAGAAATGCAGTGAATTGTCGAATCACATCCGACACCTGGAACGAATATAACACTGTATATTAACCAGACTTGACTACACGTAAAATGAAACAAAAAACAAACCAGCGAAAGGAATGAATCCTTAAAAGCCCCGCCTTCGTGGAAGAGAGTAATGCATGGGCGCCTGATCCCTTTATAAGCTTGGCAAGGCATCTGCACCCAGGACGGTATTCGCTACAAGAGCCCTGCGATGAAAACCTTTCTTCTTGCCTCACAGAAAACTATGGTTCAGATGGGCGAGATGATTTGCTCGAGAAGTGGGGGGGCGGGCGGCCTCCCTCCTCTAGTTTCTTGTTTTCTTTTCTGGCTCCTGGGCTTTCCCGGGAGAAAAGGGGGGGCGGGCCCTGCAGGGGGCGCTCTCTGCGGCTCCCTCTCCACGCAGCCTGTGGCACCAGCAGGAAGAAGAAAGATCAGCATTATCCGGACGAGGGAGGACACTCTCCAGGTAGGAATTTCGTCCTCTGCTTTTAAGAAACGGGAGGAGGCTCCCTCCCTGCCCAGACACACCCGGCCAACGAGACGCCGCCACACCCTTGAACTCTTCTTCTTCCCCGCTGAACTCGCATTCAGAGCAACCCTCCCCAGTGTCCTCCCGACGGGTAGGAAAAGGCGCCTTCCCTTTGTCTCTCCAGACTCGCGTGTGGCTCGCCATGGTCTGTCCCGAAGGGCGATTCCTCTGCTGTTCCCGAAGGAAGTCATTTCGCGGGTGACAGAACTATTGGATTTTTAAGGCTGGCAGCCCAGAGGGAGAGAAATCCTTAAAACCCTCAAGTATTCCAGAAATGTACTTTCCGGCCCTAAACTCTCCCTGTTGGCTCGAGATAAGTCCACGAAACTTCACGTACCGATCTCAGAGCTCAGCTGGTGGGGGAGGGGGGCGAGCCCGGCAGTCTGAGCCCCCGATGACGCACGGAGGCTGCCGCTTGGCATCACGGGCTCCTGACCCAGTGCTCTGCCTCCAGGGGGTCAGGAAGGCGGCCCTGGCGGGCTTCCATCGGCGCGCCGTGGCCCAGACTCGGCCGTGTCCGGGTCTCCCGTCCGTGACCTGCACACACCGTGGGGACACTGCGCAGCCCTGCCTGAGTTTGCCTCCCCGATTTTCGCTGTGACTCAGTTTCCTCGCTTTGGGGAAGAGTACATACCTGACAGGGGTGCTGAGGGGACGACGAGAGGCAAAATAGGGATGGCGCTCGGCACACAGTTGGTGCTCAGTTAATAAGAACTGATATTTTCTTTATGTAATGTTTATTTTTGAGAGAGAGCGACAGAGCGCAGGTGGAGGAGGGGCAGAGAGAGAGGGAGGCACAGAACCCGAAGCGGGCTCCAGGTTCTGAGCCGTCAGCCCAGAGCCCGATGCGGGGCTCGAACCCATGAGCCGCGAGATCGTGACCTGAGCCGAAGTCGGACGCTTAACCGACTGAGCCACCCAGGCGCCCCTAGTCACAGACTTCAAAAGGAAAACAACCACAGACTCACAAGACAAAAAAGTACGGCCCCGTGTCCCTTACACCCAACTTTCCCCGATGGGGACAGCTCACGTAACCGCAGTCATTGCCAAGGCCAGCAAACGGACCCTAGCACCGCGAACTAGCTGGCAGACCTCGCTCAAATTTCACTCGTTCCCGCACACGCTCGTTTTAGACATAAAGATGGTCCTGCGACGTGTTACCACCGGTCCAGTTCAGGCGACCATCGCAACACTCGAGACCCTTCTGTTGCTGCTGGGGCGCTCCACAGGACCGACCCTTGAGGGTGACACCTTCTCAGGACGTCCCTAACTCCTGGCGACCGCCGATCTGCTGCCCACCTCCATAATTTGGGCCTTATGAGAATATTTCACAAGCGGATTCGTACAGCACGTAAGCCTTCAAGGCTGGCTTTCAAACAATTCACCCAGAGTGATGCCCTGGAGCTCCATCCGGGTTGCTGCCTATATAAATAGCTCTTTCCTTTCTGTGGCTGAATAATCGGTCTCTAAAGGAGGGACAGGACCTCGGAGGCCCCTCCCAACCTCCTTCCGCTGTGCCGGGATCCCCCGCGGAACCCCCACGTGTGGAGGTCTCACCTCCAGGAGCCAGTGGCCCTTCCACATCGCTTTGCTCTTCTGCAGGGAGAGTCCTGGGCACGGCTCCCTCGCCTCTGCCCCTCTGTCTTTCTCTCTTTACTCCCTCCTTGTCCTTTTCCAAAGTGCACTCTGTGAACCTCCTTCCCCCTCTGCCTGGTGGGCGGGTCAGGCAACCCCAGGACTGCCCAGCCCTTGTGGGCAGAGGTGGGGACCCGGTCCAGCACTACCCCTGTGCAAAGTGCAGCCAAGTCACGGATCTCAGAGGGGAGAACCGGTATTTGCCGAGTAGCTGCAGGGGGTTGAGTGGGGGGGGGGGGGGGTCCCCTCAAAAGATGTGTCCATGATCTAATCTCTGCAACCCCTAACCGTGACTTTATGTGGAAAGACCTTAGGTCTCTGCAAATCCTCTAAGTTAAAGATCTTGAGATCGTCGCAGGTTGTCCGGGTGGGCCCTAAATCCGATGGCTAGTGTCCTTACAAGAGACACGGAGGAGAGACGACAGGGAGCTGGGGGGAGGGCCCAGGCAGAGGCAGAGATTGGAGGGACGCCTGGAGCCAGAGAGGCAAGCTCTCCCCTGGAGCCCCCAGGAAAGGGCAGAGCTAAAAGGAGGAAAAGCACCCCCAGCCCTTGGGTGGTGCCCCCCCACCCCCCGCTCTGTCATATGGCAGGCCCACGAGTGTTCTCGCTGGAAGCTCACAGCCTTCCTTAGCAACCGAGGTGGCCAAACAGAGGTCCCGGGACGCTGGCGGGCGGGGCAGCCACTTGGGTCCACACGCTGACCAAGAGGGGTGCCATGGCCCTTCTCTAAGGAAGGCCTTCTCCCCCTCCCTCCCTCTTGTTCTCACTGCCCTCCAGGTGCCCAGCAGGGGGCCGGGGTTGTGCTCAGCTTATGTTAAAAGAATGAATGAACCAATGAGCAGATGAGAGCTTCAGTGGTCCCCAGCAGTCCCGCGGAGTCTCCCGCGCTGACACACACAGGCCCAGTCACCGCCTCCCCGGGTCCTGCTTATACACAACTTGGGATGAACCCCTACAGGGCAGGTTTTGGTTTGTCTGATGACTCCGGAAGGTCCTGGAACTTAGCATCCCGGTCTGTGTCCCTGTCCCCAGTCAAGCACACAGTCGGTCCTCAATAACGGAAGCGGACTGAGGTTTCTAGGAGTCCCTCTTGGCGGACTGAGGTTTCTAGGAGACCCTGGCCACTGGCCCAACCTCCGCCATGCTGAGCTACCGGAAGCTTCTAGAAGATGCGCAAAGTAGGTGCCCGCCGCGGAAGCAAGGCACAGTCCCTTCCAGGCCACCCGCTCTGGCAAGACAGACACCGGCAGACACATGGCTCGTAGCACGTGGTACTCTTTATTGTGACGCTCAGTGGAAAACATCTGTAAACCAGCTAACTGTAGTGGTGACAGCCGTAACGCATGCTAAGGCACTTTTATTATATAAAAAAGGGGTGGGGCTGGGAGCTCCGTTCACTCCTTTGTGACAGCAACTGGGACCTGAATTCAGAGCTTTTTAGGCATATGTAGCTTTCGTGTATCTTCATGATTTGTTGAGTTTGTTTCCTTTAAAAAAAAAAAAAAATGCCTTCTTTGCCATAAGTAAGTCTAAATGCAGCATATACAAAACAGGAACACAGGTGAATTAATTCAGCAGCCAGTGTAGACCAGCGCAGGACAAACTATTCTCTTCTAAACGTGGTTCCAAAGGAGAGGCAGTGATAAAGACTTGGAATTGTATCATTTATTATAAGAAGGGGAAAAAAAAAGAAAACTTTTTTTTTTTTTCCTTTCAAAAACATCTGTGCAGATGGCAGAGATTCAAACCGTACTCAGTCAATGCTGCAGATAATCTACCCTCGGGCCCCAGTCCTAGAGTAGGTATGAGATCATGGGAGGGCCACTGGCCCTTTGCAATGAATGCTCTGGCTGTCAGACTTGGGACAAGTCCCTTAACCATTAAATATATTTGGTCCCCAAGAATGTCGGGAGAAGCCACTGCGGGCCTTTCCAGCTTGGCCCCTGGGCCCGGTCTGCTTGGCCCCACAGCCTCGCTGTGGCAGGGGGCAGGCTGCCCTCGGCAAAGGAGGGAGGGGGGCCGTCATTGCACTTGAGACGCTGTAGAATCAGGAAGAGGACAGTGGCGCTGCCCGGAGGGGGTGGGGAGGAACGACCCTCCTTCCCCACCCCCCCACCCCCCCGCATTCTGTGCCCTGCACAGAGGTGGCGTCCCTGGGCCTGCTCCTGCCCGATCGCCCAGGGCCCACGGGAGTGGGGGGCCGACGGGGCGGAGGGTGTGAGGTCACCGTGTGTGATTGCCAACAGCAAAGAAGGAGGGGGAGCTGGTGGCGGAGGAGGGGGAAGGTGACAACTCTGCTGGGGTGTCGAGCTATCAAAACTTCTTAGTCTGGAGAAAAATAGATTCGTAGAAAACTCTTGCCCGTCCCCGGTGGCCTGCCCGCCTTGCCTCACCATCTTGTGCTTTTTGGCAAGAGAGGGCCAAAGATCCTGCTGGTTGCTCTGTTCCCAGGCCAGGGGCCCAAGACTCTGACTCTTTGGTATCAGATTCTGGGGGGCGGGAGGGGAGCAGGAGGCGGCTGCAGCAGAGGAAGCCAAACACCCTCAAAAAGGCCTGGGGGGTGGGCAGGGGGTGGGGTGCAGGCCTGAGGTCCCCTGGCCTGGTGGGATGGGGTGGGGAGGTCACGATCACAGCAGTCCCAAGAAGGCGGAGGGGGTGCTGCGGGGGCTAGGAAGGGGAGGCGGAGTCGTCTGTCGGCCGGTCCGTCCGTCTCGGGCAGCAGGAGGAGAGGTTACTCGGCAGCTTTGGCCTCGGCCCCGTCGGCTTTGCCGTCCACCTCCTCGTCCGAGCAGTCACCAGCACCTTTCCGGGCCATCCGGCGGGGCACGACAAACGGCAGGTCTCCTCGCCTGGGGGCAGAGGCACAGGGTCAGCAGGGCCGGCCAGGGTGACTGAGTTCAGCTCACACATTTCAAAGCGCTTTAGAGGGACCCCAGGCCCCAACATCGCACGGGGAGAAGTAACATGGGGCCTCGAGAACACAGCCTCCCGCTCTAACCCGAGACACTGGTGAAAACAAACATCAGCAAGTTGGGACTGATCGAGAGGGAGAACGCCCAGAAGCAGAGTCACCTTCTGCAAAATGCCACCCTTCGCTCAAACTTCGAGCACACGGTGTAACCAAGAGATACAGAATAACTCCACACGGTACACAGATACCAACACCCTCTTCCCATCACGTGCAAGAAAATATTAAGTTCTGGCTAGAACATCTGCTCTCGTCGCTATTTCACATTTTTTAACATTTATTTCTTTTTGAGAGAGAGAAGCAGGCTCCAGGCAAAGTCAGACGCTCAACCACGTCTTATCTTCTTTAGGCATAAAAGCAACGAGAGGGGCTCCTGGATGGCTCAGTTGATTGAGCGTCTGACTTTGGCTGAGGTTATGGTCTCACAGTTCGTGGGTTCGAGCCCTGCGTTGGGCTCTATGCAGACAGCTGGGAGCCTGGAGCCTGCTTCCGATTCTGTGTCTCTTTCCCTCTCTGCCCTTTTCTTGTTTGCGCTCTCCTTCTCTCTCTCAAAGATAAATAAACATTAAAAACTTTTCTTAAAAAAATTTTAAATTTAAAAATTAAAAGAAAAAGAGGTAAGAAGTGAGACCTGGGGGAAAGACCCATCTGATACTTCTCGAAGGGAAACGCTCCTCGAGAAACGCAAGGCAGCCATCCTTGTGGGCACGGGCCTTGTGACTGGGCACCAGGACTCACTCAGCAAATGTTTACAAGGCACATAGCATGTGCTGGGGACGTGCCCGGTCACTTCCAGCAACTTCTAATGCAAAAAACGCAACACGGAAACATCCTCGTCGCGTTTAGAGCAGCCACGTGACCAGATTTTTCAGATGAGATGGGAACGAATTACCCAGACTTCACGGTTTACTCAAAAGGCCGGGCAACGGCCCAGGGGGCAGAGCCGGCCCAGGGCCAGCGCGGAGCACGGGGCGCCTTGCCCACTGACATCTAGTTGACGAACGGAACCAGTTTCTAGGAGCCGAATTTGGTGAAATGTGCTCTTCGGAGCGCACTGACTTTCGGGAGGAGAAGGAAGGGTGTCGAGGGGGCCGGGCTCACCTGAGCTTGTTCTTGAGGGAGCTGACCTCGCGGTTCATGGCGTCGGCCGTCTCGGTGGCGTCTTCCAGCTCGCGCTGCAGTTTCCGGCGGGAGGCGTTGGCCCGCTGGGCCTCCTCCTCCGCCTCCTCCAGCTGCCGCTTGAGCTGCTTCAGGCGGGTGGATGCCTTGTCAGCCTGCAGAGACGTGTGGCCGGCGGCCCCGGTTAGGGGCTCTGATGCGGGAGGCCGGGGGACCCCTCGCCAGCCACGACCCGGGCGGCCCCGCGCGCAAACACACCTGGTCCTTGAACTGCTCGGCGTTCCTCCGCTCGTCATCCACCTGCAGCAACACGTCCTTGAGCTTCTTCTCGGCCCGACGCACCTGCTTGCAGGCCGCCTGGCGCTCCCTGCGAGGCACAGACGCGGCGGCTCAGGGACCCTCCCTTCGAGGGTCCAGCCACACGCCACCAGCTGGACTACCTGTTCTTGGGCCTCGTGGGCATTTCCTCCCCAGGGAGGCCCTGAGGCCGAGGCGGGCCACCTCCACCGAACACCCCAGGTCCCCTAAGGGAGGCGCTGTGACCAGCCCCGTTTCACAGATGAGGAAACAGGCTCAGGGAGGGAGGTGACATAGTCCAAAGAGCAGATGTGGAGGCAGTAAAGGGGAATTGAGATGTGGGGCCCAGTGTGACCCCCCCCCCCAAGTACCTCCAAAGAAGCCTCAGTCTTGCTGAGCCCACAGGAACCCCCACCTGCGTCTGAGTCAGCCCCCAGACAGCTGCCAAAACTCCCGCCGTGGAGGTGGCCCTCGGGCTCCGACCCCGGCCCCGTGAGGCCCCCGCGGGTCGCTGCAGGAGCCGAGCAGGGGCACCTACTTGGTCTCGTTGTCCAGCTGCTCCTCCAGCTGTGCGATCTTGGCCTCGAGGGCGGCGATGGAAGCCTTGTATTTGGACTTGACAGTGCCCTCCATCTCCTGCAACTTGACCTTGAGCTCCTTGTTTTGGCGCTCCAGCTGCTGCCGCGCATTCTCGTTTTTCTGGGCGTGGCTGCGCTCGAGGTTCAGGTCGGTGTTGATCTGGTCGATCTGCGGGAAGGAGGGCCGGTGACCCGAGGAAGGCTGGGGACCCTGACTGGGGCACACGTGAAGCCGCGGGGTCCCGAGGGGCCCCTGATAACACCAGGCCCCGGGGCCGGCAAGCTCTGGGTCTTCCCAGGAAAGGGAGCTCCTCCAGAGCCAGGGTCCAGGACGTGCTCCCCTAAGCACCGCGAGCGCTCGGCTTCCGCCAGCCGCCGTCTGGGAGGAGCGGAGCCTTGTCTGGAAGGAGTGCCCGCGCAGCCCCGGCCCCCGCCCACCTGCAGGTTCGCCTTCTTCAGCCGGTCGTTCACCAGCTCCGTGTTGCCCTGCTCCTCCTCCAGCTCCTCCTCCAGCTGGGCGATGCGGGCCTCCAGGCGCCGCTTCTCCTCCAAGGCCAGGGCTCTGGGCGAGGGCAGGGAGGAGTGAGAAGGGGCCTGTCCCAGAGGCGGGACACCCCCAGCCCCCAGCCGAACACGCCATGCCACGGCTCACCCTTTGCCGCTGCTGTTGGCAATCTCGTCGGCCAGCTCGTCCCGCTCCTGCTGGGCCTGGCGCTTCGCACGCTCGGCCGCTGCCAGTTCCTGCCACGGGGACCCAGACGGTGACCCCCTGGGGCAGCCCAGAGCCCCGAGAGCCCCCCTTTCCTGATACTCTGCAAGCGCCACGCTCCCGGAATCCTGGCCCTTCCTCTCGACTCCCCCCCCCACCCCCCAGGCCTGCCTCCTCCACGAAGCCCTTCCTCATGAGCCTCTCTAACTCACAGGGCTGATTCCTTCCTCTCGGACCATAGCTTAGGCACCACGTGTTTGCAAAGCCCCTACGTGTAAGTGTTAGGAACCAAGCCATATGCTGGGGATGGAAATAAAAAACCATCCTGCCCTAACGGATACGCTGGTTCCTCTGTGTTCTGGGGAGACCAGAAGTCGGGGGGATAAGGCAGGGATTTAATCAGGGTGAGAGCATGGGGGCTCTGAATGCCAGGTGAGCTGGGGGCTCTGAAAGCCTCAACAGAGACCCACACGTGACCTCAGAGGGAGGGATCAGCCCAGGCCCAGGCAGAAGAGCACAGCCCTCAGGTGAGACTGGACACCGGGCCTGGGTAGGGGCACCGGGCAGCCAGTCGGCTCATGGTACAGGAGACTGCCTAGGGCCGCCGGAAGCCTTTCACAATATGCCCCTTGTGTGTGACCAACAAGGCTGGGGGGTGCGGGGCATGCCGCGCACCAGCGCTGGAGAAGGACCCTCCTTCCAGGTGCCAACTCCCAGCAGGAGGCGACGATTACCACCAAGCCTCATCTCATGCAAGGGAGCTGGCCCCAAATGGTGACAATTTAATTCACATGCACGTTTTACTCACATGAGGGAGCCTTGCTGCTTAACGAAACCCCTCGGGGATTTCCTTCATAAAGCAAAAACCACCCCCACCCCATTGCCAGAATTGGGCTAGTTCCTGGCCAGCAGCGCCCGGGAGGGGGGCGGGGGGTGGGGTGCCCAGGCTGGCTGGGCGGAGGCCCTCCACTGCCCCCTGCTGGCCAGAGGGCAGCGACCCCCGAGTGCCCCCCGAGTGCCATCCTCGCGGCCTGCCCACCTCCTGCAGCTGGATCATCTCGGCCTCCATACTCTTTAGCTTCTTCTCGTTCTCCTTGGCCTGTGCCAGGATCTCCTCGCGGGAGGTGCGCGTGTCTTCCAGCTCCCGTACGTAGTCCTTCATCTGGGCCTGTGGTGGGCAAGGGAGGCTTGGCACCCACCGCCACAGCTGCCAGCCCCCCCACCCCGCGCACGGACACCCTACCCACAGGCACCGGAAGCCGGTTCTCGGCCTGACGCCACATTTAACCAACTCAACAGCGAAAGGGCAAGGCGATAAGGACAAATGTCTCTTTACCCTGTGTCCTTTTTACACTTTGGTGACCACTAAGGTTACAGGGCATGGTTTTGGCAGTGTTAGTCACTGGTTACACATTAGTTCGAGCTGCTATCTGGGTTTCGCCTTCCACGACTTCCTGTGGACTCGAGTCTGGCGCTCTGGAGCTGTCCCCCCGTGCCACCCACTGCTCTAGGTCAATGCCCACCTGCCAGGTCAGCCCCGACCAGAGGTAGAAACCCATTTCCTCTGTTCTTCTCCTGTGATTTAAACTCTAAAGATCTTGGTCAAATAGGGTTTTGTTTTGTCTTTTTTCTGTTTCCTTTTTCCCTTTCTGCAGATAAATCCCAATTTGGGATTCTTCAGGCCAGATGGTACCAGGTGGAACCACCACCAGCAACGAGAGCATCTGGGCCCTACGACCTCGCCCACCGACACCGAATTTGGTCTTCCTGTTGCTGGTTTTCTGGGTGTGATGTGGCTTCTCAAGGATGTTTTTTACGATTTATTATCTTTAACACTTATTTAAAAAAAATTTTTTTTTAACGTTTATTTTTGAGAGAGACAGAGACAAAGCTTGAGCGGGGGAGGGGCAGAGAGAGAAGGAGACACAGAATCCAAAGCAGGCTCCAGGCTCCGAGCTGTCAGCACAGAGCCCGATGCGGGGCTCGAACCCACAAACCGCGAGATCGTGACCCGAGCTGAAGTCGGACACCCAACCGACTGAGCCACCCAGGCGCCCCTCTTTAACACTTATCTTGATCAACACTGAGTTACATACAGAAGTGCTGAATCACTATATCATATACCTGAAACTAACATAACTCTGTACGTTAACCACACTGAATTTATCATAAGAATAAAGTTAAGGGGCGCCCAGCTGGCTCAGTCAGTTAAGCGTCGGACTTTGGCTCAGGTCATGATCTCCCAGTTCCTGAGTTTGAGCCCCACATGGGGCTCTGTGCTGACAGCTCAGAGCCTGGGAGCATGCTTCAGATTCTGTGTCTCCCTCTCTCTCTCTCTCAAAAATAAACATGAAAAATTTTTTTGAATAAAATTAAAATTAAAAACATGTAAGCGAGTAAAACTTGTGAACTTTAATCACTGGTGAGAACTCTCCAAGTATGTGTTCTGTGCTCTGTGCTGCATGTAGGGTTCCGTGCTCAGGTCGGAACCTCCCATCGCCGTCCCCCAAGGCTGGATTGGGTGGTTACGTGGGCCAGATCTGGTTTACTCTGGAAATCTGCCACCAGGTGACTACTTTCCTAACGTCATTGAGTTTCCAGGTTTACGTGGGTTTCTTTGTTTAATGGGCGCAAAGCCTACGATCTTAATGCAAGTTTGCTTCTGTTTTGCTTCTGCTTGACCCCTGGGTCTGAGTCCCCACCCGTGAGATGGGGCTAAGGGCACGCGGGTCCTTCCTCAGAGAGGGGAAGGCGGTGCCCCTCGGCACTCAGCAGCACCCCACTAGTGTCCCAGACCCCTGCGAGGCCAGAGCCGCGGGGGCAGCCGCGCCCAGCGTGGCCCGGCCTGACCTCACCTGCAGCTTCCGCAGCTGCTTGATGGCCTCGTCCCGGTTCTTGTTGGCTGAGTCGACGTGGGCCTCCAGGTCTTTCAGGTCCATCTCCAGCTTCTTCCGAGCGGCCACCGCCATCGAGCGCTGCTTCTTCTCGTCCTCCAGCTCTGCCTCCACCTCCCGCACCTGGGGGACGGGAGGGCGGTTCGGGCGGCTGCACCTGCCCCCAAGCCCTGCTCCACTCCGTGCCCGGGGTGGGGGCGGGGGGGCTACTTCGGGCCAAGGACGATTACTGACCGAGAGGGTCCCTGACCCCGGTGACAGAGGGCTGGAACGCAAGGACGTGGGAGGGGTGGACAAGGAGCCCAAGACAGCCCGGGGAGAGGAAGGAGAAAGGAAGCCGACCGGAAACTGGGGGACGAGGGGGGCGCCCCTGCCCACCTCTGCCCGGGGGCAAGGGCAGTGGGAGGGGCGTCCGCACCTGTCTGACCAGCTGCTTCTTCTTCTCCTCGCTCTGCTCGTCGCGGCCCTGCAGGTCCCGCTCGAACTGGGCCTTCATGGCCTGCAGGTTGACCTCGAGCCGCAGCTTGGCGTCCTCGGTGGCCTGCAGCTCGTCCTCCAGCTCCTCCAGCTGGGTCTTCATCTCCTCCACCTGCTGCTCCAGGGCCCGCTTGGACTTCTCCAGCTCGTGGACCTGCCCCCCGCCCCAAGGGGGCCACATCAGAAGCGGAGGGATGAGGCCTCCGGCCTCGGTGTCCGCTCAGCGCACCCCCCCCCCCCCCCCCCCCCACAGGCCGGCCACCAGCTCGGTGCTCACGCTCTTGCCGACGTCGTCCTTGGAACTCATGAGGTCCTCCATCTCCGTGCGGAACTGCTTGTTGAGCCGCTCCAGCTCTGCCTTCTGCTCCATGGCCTCCTCCAGGGCCCGGGCCAGCGACAGCGCCTTGGTCTCCTTCTCCCGGGCCTCCGCCTCCGCCCGGTCGCGCTCCTCCGCGTACTTGGCAGAGATGGTCTTCTCCTCGGCCAGCAGCTGGGGGAGAGGTGGTCACCGTGAGCGTGCGGACCTCAGGCGGGCAAAGCACACGGACCCGAACTCCTCGGGGGATGAGGGCCCCAGGCGCTGGTCCGAGGGGAGGGGACCGCGAAGAGCAGGCACAGGCCACCGCTTCTGAGCGTGGCGCGTGCCATGCGGGTGTCCTCGGAACCAGAGGCGGGCAGAGATCACCTCTGCCGGTGCGCTCTGAAGTCTGCTTGCAGCGTTGACCATTTACTAATCGTGGTCCTGCAGGTCCCATGGTGCCCCTTCCGTGGGAACCCACGGGACACCTTCCCCTCTCAGAACCAGAAAAGGCTCTGCTCTCCTCAACAACCGGTCGGTGCTTCCCCTAAAAAGGATGTCGGTCTGGCCGCTGAGAGGCCCAGATCCCACCTGTGCCCCTCATGAAGGATGCCCGGGCAAGTTCAAGTTTCCGGTGTCCACCCTCCACGTGGGCCCACCCGCGGCCAGACCTTATTTCCCCACCTTCCTGTTCCCTCTGCCCCAACACCTCTTTGTCCCCGACCCGCTCCTTAAAGGGCCAGACGATGAATGCGTGAGACGCTGCAGGACTCTGTGAAACCACGAAAGCAGCCGGAGACACCGGCACGTGAGGGAACGTGGCAAGGTCTAACGCACTTTTGCCCACGGCAACAAGTGCAGGGCCGTAGCCGGCCGGTTGGGCCGACGCCGGACTTACTGTTTTTCTATCCTATCCCACCGTCTGTGTCTCTGTAAGCTGCCTCAGAGTATTTGGAAGGAGACAGAGGTATGACACATAAATAAAAACCCTAAACAACAGGGGCACCCGGCTGGCTCAGTCGGTAAGACACGTGACTCTTGATCTTGGGATCATGAGTTCGAGCCCCACGTCGGGGGCAGAGTTTACTCAAAAAGAAAAAACATCCCCACTCATTGTAAAAGGGGCTCATCATAGGCCATTTGAAAGATGTAAGGAACCGGAAAGGGGAAGAGACGCCCTCCCCGAGGGGGACCACTGAGGCCCTCGCACGCGAGGCCATGCCGTGCGGCACGTACCTGGTCGAACTTCTTCTGCTTCTTCTCCAGGTTGGAGGCGGTCTGGCGCTGGTGATCCAGGTCCACGAGCAGGTCGTCCAGCTCCTGCTGTAGCCGCGTCTTCGTCTTCTCCAGCTTGTCATAGGCGGCCGCCTTCTCCTCGTAGCGCTGGCTCAGCCCCTCTAGGTCCTTCTGGAGCTTCCTCTTGGCTTCCTCCGCTATCTCCAGGCACCCCACACCGTCCTCCATTTTCTTCTTCACGTCCGTCATCTGGACGGGAGCACAGACTTAGGGAGGTAGCCGCCCCGTGCCCGGGACGGCGGCTTGCCTGCTACCTCATGGACGGAGGCCCAGGCACGGGGACGCCCCTCTTCCGCCGGGGCGAGAGAAACGGGGTTTCCGCAGAGGGCCTCTGCCTAGAGTGGGCAGGCCAGGGGGAGGCCTCCCAGTCGTGACGAACACCAAGCCTTGTTTTACAGAGACGGACCAGAGGGGAGGCTCCTCCATCGGCCTCTCCCCACGGACACAGTCTGCGGGAGGCAGGAGTGCCACAGACACCCGTCCCACAGCCCCTCCCTGCTCCGGGAGACACAGCTGCCGCCCTGTACGTGACAGCTGCTCCCACCCAGACTGTCACACGGGCTCCGGGCCCACCCCAAGGAGGTGGGGCGGGTCTCCTGGCCCAGCACACTGAAGTCCCAAGACAGGATGTAGAACGGGGCTCTTGACCTAGTTCTGGTTGTGGGAGCTTTGATAGTCTAGAAAAAGACTATGGCGTCCCTCTTAGAACGATGCTTTAACACGCATAAGACGTATAGGATCACCAAGTAAACCGATACGGAAAAATGCGGTTACCGGGTGCTTTTTCAAGCCGTGATACAGTAACCCACGTGCTGCCCTAGTAGCACGTGTAATACCAGCTCCTGAAGTGGCAGGGAGCACGAGGACACCCCCAAAGCCCTGCCTCAGCTCCGACGCGGTGACCGGCAGTTTCTATCGAACCCCAGCACCGCTGCGGTCATGGCTTACTGCCTGTGTTCCTAACGGAAGAAAACGCTAAACGTCAGCCAGATTGGTGGCCAGACAGATGTGACGTCGCCTCTAGCCAAGTTCACGGATCCCTGAGTTCTGCCTGGGTCCCCCTGGCTAAGAGCTCGGGCCGGGGAGGGTGGGAGCTCCCCGAGGGAGGGCGCCCGGCTCGGGACGGGCCTGAGGGTCCAAATGTGCAGGCGGGTGCCCCGCCGGAAACCAAACCCCCCCCCCTCCCCCCCAAGCCTGCAGAATCCAGCCATTTTCCCTGGGTCATCCGTGCGGCCCGGGGCACGGAGGGGGAGCCGGCACTGAACCTGGGCGTGGAGGGTGGCGATCTGCTTCTCCAGGTTCCGCTTGGCCTCCTCCTCCTCTTCCAGCTGCTCCTTGAAGGAGTTCTTCTCATCTTCCATCTGCTTCAGCTTGGTGCTCAGGCCCAGCTTCTGCCGGTTCTCCTCCTGCAGCAGCTCCTACACCGAGGATGAGCGGGGGGCACGGGCTCAGGAGGCGCCGAGTCAGAGCCTCCCGGGCCCCACACCCTCGGCAGGATGGAGGAGCTGGTCCCTCTGATTCGGGGGACAGCTGGGGGCGCCAGGAGGACCCAGAGACCCCGTGGATACAGGGGAGGGCGGCTCATCAGATGAACCGGGGCAGCCGATGCCGCAGGGGCTCAGCGTCCTCCCAGGAAAGGTCCGGGGCAGGGACCGGCCGCCACCTTACCTGTGTGTCCTGCAGCTGTGACTCCAGAGCAGAGAAGTCCTTGGTGAGTTTGCTGGACTTGCTGTCAGACTGGGTGAGGAGACCGGTCACGTTGTCCAGCTCAACCTGCACGGGGACGGAAGAGACAAGGGACAGGGGCCGTGACTGCTCTGGCCCCACCTCGGCTCTCAGGCCAAGGTGGACCTGAGCTGCTGTCGAAGGCACCCCTGCCCAGGCCCGGGTCCCAGCGGAGGCCTCACCTGCAGCTTGGTGACCTTGTCGGCCAGCTCCGTGCGCACTCGCTCTCCCTCGTTGAACTTCACCTGCAGCTCCTGCAGCTGGGCCTCCACTTTCTTCCGCTTATGCTCGGAGTCCCCTTTGCCCTGCAGCAGGACCTTCACCTCGTTGGCCAGCTCCCCTCGCTCGTTCTCCAGGGTCTGCTTCGCCTTCTCCAGGTTGGCTTTCACCTGGTGGGGACAAAGGCAAAGATGTGCCAAGGGGCGTCGGTGCCCCGGCGTGAGGCTGGTCTTCCTAACGGCACCGGGGGAACCACCAGGTCCAGAGACAGAACCTGCCGCCTCTGTAGCAAAGACACGGGCCAAGTTCAGGGGATGGCGTGCAGGCAAGAGGTGTGGGCTCAGAAAGCCAGGCCGGGTCCATCCTCATCGCTCAGATGGACGGGGTGTTTGGCACGTGCCCTCCCCTCTGAAACGATCCCTGCCAGCCTCCCTCACCGGGCAGAGGGGACGTTCAAGCGTGAGGTGTTTTCACGGCTCATCTACCACGACTTTGGCGACGTTATCATAAGATGAGGGAAATTATAACTGCTCAGTCAGGCTTCTAGTAAAGCCTCTTTGAAATTTGATCTTCCGGGTAATAACGTAAACATCTTCTAAAAGATATGAGAGTAGCGTTTACAGACTCAACTGCACACGCCATTCTACTCTGTGCTGAGCTGGCTGCAGGGTCACAGACAAGTTCGAGGGGAGCTGTATGAACTTGAAGGCGTGTCAGGTGAGAAAAACTGAAGGGCAGGGAAAGGCTCCCCCAGAAGGGATGCCGGTGGACACGGCGTGCTTCTGAGAACAACACACAGGCCTCAGAATATTCTCAGGCCGCCGGCAAGAGTGGCTTGGCGCTGGGAGCCACAGCACTCAGAACGTGTCTAGACAAACTGCCTGGCCCAGCCACCTGCCCAAGACTAGGGAGGTGAGCAGCCCAGGGCTTCCCACCAAGATCCAGCTGACCGCTGAAGGTGCTCCACAGAAAACCCTAAGGCTTCAGCACCAGGCCACTCCAATCCCTTGAGGCTTTCTGGCCTGATGGGGTCCTGAACAAAATACCAGTGATGCTAATTTTTGAACAACTTACTGACCCCTTATTGTTCACCTGTTCTACACGCCGTCAGCCCCACCTGTCATGTATTTGCATGAGACAGACTATCGTTACAAATGGGGAAACTGAGGCAAACAGGCTCTTCTCTGTAGGCTCGGCCCTAGCAGTGGCAGCAGTCTCCGGGACGGCCTCCCTGGCCAGCACCCCGGCACCGCCCTCAGTCGCAGAATGGCCCCCGCCAGCAGCCCGGCACCGCCCTCAGTCTCGGATTGGCCCCCGCCAGCAGCCCGGCACCGCCCTCAGTCTCAGATTGGCCCCCGCCAGCAGCCCGGCACCGCCCTCAGTCTCGGATTGGCCCCCCCAGCAGCCTGGCACCACCCACGCACTCGCTTCGTCTGCTCTAGCTGCTCAGCCAGCTCTTCCACAGCCTGTGAGTGCTTCTGCCTCATCTCCTGGATCTGCGCCTCGTGGGTCTTGGCCTCTTCCTCGAGGGTCTTCTTCAGGATGTTCACTTCCTGTTCGCGTTTGGACCTGGAGAGAAGCACCCTCAGGATGGAGGCCAGGCCTGGGCATGCCGCCCGGGGCTCTTCTTCCCTGGTTGCAGATATGCCGGCAAGGGGCGGCGGCCGCCCCAGCCTTGCTGCCCAGGCGCCTCCTTCCTCGGCTGTGCATCTTCCAGCCCGGGCTCGCGGTCCCACGTTGTAGAGAAATCTGTGCCCTTTCAGCCTTAAAGCCCGCCCTGAACTCCAAGCCAGATTTTTGAACACCCTAGGGAGGAGCTGCCGAGGGGGCATTATCCTCTCTGCCTTCTAGTGCCGCCCGCCCCCCCTTCCCGGCCTCCCTCTCCCTGCCACCCGCCCCCGCCCCCAGTGACTTGACTCCTTGGCCTCGTGGCACACCTGAGCTCCTGCTGGGCTGCCGTGGAGTCCAAAGTGTCCTCCAGTTCCGTTTTCAGAGCCTCCAGCTCCTCCCCGAGGTCCCGCTTCTGCTTCTCAGCTTTATTCCTGGAAGCGCGCTCAGATTCCAGGTCTTCCTGGAGTTCGGAAATCTGTGATTCCAGCTCCCGAATCTTCTTCAGGGCCATGTTCTTCTGGGTGGCTTCCTCCTCCACTCTGCCAAAGAGAGCACAGACATCAGGAGGAGGTCCCTTCTGCCTCGGGGAGCAGGGTCTGCAGAACAGGCTTTGGAGAGGAGCAGCGGAAGCCGCTTCTGGAAGTCATAACCATGGCTCTTAGGCACTCCTCTCCGCAAAAACAACATCGGGAGCTTCCAGCAGGTTTAGGAGCAAAACCACTTTGAGACCTAGAAAACCTCACAGAAGAATCACTTCATTTTCCAAACATAACTCAATGCTCCAAACATAAAAATAAATAAAGATTAAGTGTTAAAACGAAAACACTTGAAAAGGGAATAAAATGTTACAGCCCGTCATGACAGCAACTGAGTAAAAACACAAAGGCTGCCGTAGACAATCTGTGAGGGATAATCACATGGCAGTGCAGGTTCCAAGAATTGGAACAAATGTGCCACCCTGGCCTGGGACGTGACAGTGGGGGAGGCCATGGGAGGAGGGGCCTATGGGATTTCTGTGCACCTTCTGCTCAATTTTGTTGTGAATTTAAAACTGCTGTAAAACAAAGCTTTTTTTTTTTTTTTTTTTTTAAAGCACGCCTGTAGCCAGTAAGTTTAAAATGCAAGACAGGGAAGGCCTGTGGTGGTTGTGTGACGTAGCAGATGACTTTTAGAGGCCACACTCGTAACTTTTAGCGGACAGGACAGGTCTTGCAGCGCAGTGGCTCCAAGATGACAGGGTTGGGAGGCGCAGGGGGGGGGGGGGGTCGCTGCCCTCACCTGGCCAGCGCGGCCTGTAGCTCCTCCTCTTTCTTGGCCAGCTGCATCTTGAGCTCGGCGATCTGGGCCTGCAGCTCGGCGATCTGGTCGTTGAGGTCGGTGGAGTCTCCCTCCAGCTTCCGGCGGGTCTTCTCCAGCTCCTGACGCTGCTTCTCCTCCCTCCGGAGGCGCTCTGGGGAGGAAGCGTGGGGAGACCCGACACAGCCCTCAGCGCCTGCTGATTTTTCCGTCTTTGTTTTCCATTTTTTACATAAAATACTGAGTGTTTGTTCCGTACCATACGTGAACCTTAAAGGATCACCGCACGCAGACACTCGTACCCAACGCCTGGATGAAGACACCGCGAGCTGCCAGGTCCAGGCCCACCCCCCCTCCCGACCCTGCTGACCTCCCCACTGGGGACCTACTCTCCCTGAAGACTGTGTTCACAGTTCCCTTGTTTTTAAGGCTGTACCACGTCTGTGTCCCTAAAAGGTATGTTTAATTTTTCGTGAACCTAAATTACATGGGAACGTCCTGTATGAAGTTTACAGTCGGCATACGGGATTCGCAGTCCAATATCTGGCTTTACAATTTCCACTAGGACATCACTCAGGTAATCCCTCAGCTTTGTCATGTGTCATCCGAATAATAAGGACAATGAGACAATTGCCTCATTACATTGCAAGGCTCGTGAGCGTCAGTCTCTACACTTACGACAGCTCCTAGCCCAGGGTCAGTGCTCACTAAGGGTTAGCGACTTTTATTCCTCGACTTGCCTTTGTCACTCGATATCGTGACCTTGAGATTTGGCAAGCGAAGTGTCACTGCAGTGGATCCACATGGACCAGAATGTTCCGTTGTGTGAACATACCACAGCTCGTCTATTTGTCCTACAACTGACGGGCATTCGGGGTTTGTTCCCTGTGTGCCCCCAGAATGGTGCTGCCGGGAGCGCTCCTGCCCGGGACCCCCAGCGCACAGGGCCGGGAACGTTGGGTTGGTTGTGGGCACGTGAAGCTTCTACCTCACCAGGCAACGCCAGATGGATCAAGGCCGCCTACCAGTTTATGCTCCCACCAGCCGTGTGTGTGTGTGTGTGTGTGTGTGTGTGTGTGTGTGTGTGTGTGTGCGCGCGCGCGCTTGGACTGCTCCACATCTTTAACACTCAGCAGTGTCCAACTAACCAGACCCTCTCTGTGTGCACCTGCCCTGGGGGCTGTACCCTCCTACACCTGGATGTGTAGTTTCAGCTGAGTGTTTCAGACTGTTCCGGGCTGAGGCAGGGAGTCCGTGGGGGGAGACCTCTGTCAGCACCTCGCTTCCCCTTGCCGGTCTGACTCGCCTCGTCCCATACAAATGTGACGGGGCGGGGAGGGGTGGGGGGGGGGGCGGGAAAGCCCTCCTGCAGGTCAACCTGGCTGGTGTGGGCCCTACGTCCAGGCGGCATCAACAAGCGCCCCAGACAGGCCGGGCTGCCCTGTGTCTCCACCAAGGGAGCTGGGGTTTCTGGCACAAGCTCACAGCACCCCCATGGTGCCCTCTCCCCTCTCCCTCTGCCGTCCATGCCTCTCCAGACGCAGGGGTGAGAAGTCCACAGACAGACACAGACCTGTGTTCTATCTACCCTGTCCTCCTCCAGGGACCCAGGGAGGCAAAGGCACGATTGTCACCCTGCCCCACGTCAAGCAACGGCCTCTCACGGCACCTGTCCAGCAGAGCATACACAGCGTGTCTCTGTGTGGTTGAGTTCAGTCCCCATGGCCGCCCGTTCACCGTGTCCCCCTTGGCGGGAAGAGAAACGAGGCCGACAGGATGACACAGCTGGTAAAGTGGCAGAGCGAGGGTCGCACCCAGAACCTCGTAGGAAGTCAGTCTTGTGCAGCTCACGGCACGCGACAACGGAGAGACGCCGAATCGTTCTCTCGAGAGCTCCTCACGTTGGGGACACCCCTCCCCAGCCCAGCCAGTGCCTGGAGGCCCAGGCTCCCGTAGAGACAGAGTTGTCCCTAGGCTTTCAGAGCGGTGGCTGGGAGTTGCAGACTGCGAGCCTGCCTGCATACACGAACGTGAGACCAGCACAAGAGTGAGGCCCAGGCTGGCCCTGGAGGCGGGGGGCCTGGTCCCCGGGTCCGTCAGCTCCCGCCCACCGCCCTCTCACCTTCCAGGTCGGTGATCATCGCCTCGTGTTTGTTCTTGAGTTTGGCAAGGCTCTTGGATTTCTCCTCCTCTTCCATGAGGTTGGTGGTAAATTCCGCTATTCTGTCTTCCAGAAGCTTCTTTTCCTGCGGGGGCGAGGGTGGGTCAGAGCTTAAAGTTAGTTGAGCACAGAACGCTTCAGCTCTCCTTCAAACTATGACCCTCCCGGCAATTTAGAATTGGACGAAGGGGCGGGCCTTAACTACTTGATTCACTAGGAGTTCCTGGATCAGAGGGTAATTTTGAAAGGTCACTAGCGCCCCTGAAAGGGCCGGATAAGCTTCCTTAGGGTCTACAAATGTGGGTGCCCAAGGCCTTCCTGGACCTGTGTCACCCCTCTGGGCTTGGGTTAGAACGGCGTCCAGGTGGCAGCTAGCATCACCAAGGGGATTCACACACAGTGACACCGCCCTCTGTGCCCCACACTCATCCACTAGGTGGGCCGTGACCCCCCCCTCCCCCGTTACTTGTGTTCCCACACAGCCCCGGCTGCTGTCCTGGCTTTCTGCTGTGTGGCCACCGCTAGGGTCCTAACGTCAGCAAGGTGCCCCACGAAGGTGACCCACCCAGCAAGCGCCATCGCTCAGCATGCATCTTGGTCTCGTGTCAGAGTCTGCAGGCAGGCGTCCTGCCCCTTCAACCCCTCAGTCCCCGCTCTGGGGATCGAGGACGACATTCTGCCCCCCGTCCTTCCTTCTGTGACACACCTCTGGGCTTTGATCCGCTCACTGGCAGACTCTGACAGGGACCCGACTTGGCTCTGGGAGAAACAGCCACCACCCTGGAGATGGCTGACGGAGGGCACCCGCCCCACAACACTGAGCCACCAAGGTGCGGAGAGCCCGCTGGTGACTGAGGTGCGAAACCCCTCGGATACGAGTCTCGGGAGCCGGCCAAGAGCCTGAGAACAGAGGCCAAACCTTCCCCCTGGGCCCCACTCCACTGTGAGAAACATCCCTTTGAACAGGACGCTGGCTCCCAGAGAATGCGGACACCCCCGAAGAGGAGCTGTGACCGTGACCCAGCAGAAGCCGCAGCGCCACAGGCAGGGGGAGGAGGCCGCGGGCCTCGAGCCGCCTGCGCCCTGCCGCTCGCTCTCCGCGGCCCCGCGTCTCCACGCTCGGGGCCTCACCTTGGCCAGCTTGCAGTTCTGGTCCTCCATGATGATCTGGTCTTCTTCCAGCTTCTTGAGCTTGGCCTCGGTGGTCACCTTCTCCAGCTGCAGCTTCTGGCGGGCGCTCTCCTCCTCCTCCAGCTGTTCCTCCAGTTCCTACCGCGGAGCCGGGGAGACCGTGAGGGGTGGCGGGCCACGCGGCCCGCCCCCCGCTCGTGGGGGTCCTGTCTGTAAAACTGGGGTACGGGGACGAGAGGCCCGGTCCGGTCGCGTGGCCCCTCGTTCTGCGGTGCCGCCACGAGCGAGGCCGAGCCGATCGCCCCGGCCACTCAGGCTGGCCGCGGCGAGGACCGGGGCAGGGAAACCAGACGGGCCCGAGGCCCCGCGGGCAGCGCAGGCGGCCTCCGCGTTGCCTCCGGTCCCGTCCCCGCCGCCCCATTTCCGGCGTCCGGCCCCGCCCCCTCCTCTACCTGGATGTTCTGCTGCATTTTCTTCTTCTCGGCCTGCAGGTGCTGGCAGCGCTCCTCCTCCTCCTCCACCCTGGCCTCCAGGTCATGGCAGATCTCTTCCAGCTCCTGCTTCTTGGCGGTCAGGCGGGCCCGCAGCTCCTCCGCCTCGGCACACAGTTCCGTTTCCGCCTGGAGCTGCTCCTGCAGCTGTAACTTCTCCGCCATGAGCTGCGGGGAGCACGCGGAACACGTGAGCCCCCTGCGACCTCCTCGGGCCACTCGGGGCCAGGTGCTGTCTCGCTCGGCTCCCACGTTGGGGGGGGGTGGAGGCTGCTTCGGCTCCCTGGCGCTTCCTAAATATTGTGTTCTTTATCCTTCACCGCTGCTCCATGAGCTGGCCACGGCGAACCCCAGGATGCCGGCTCAGAGAGGCTAACCTAACACTCAGGAACCTCCCATCTGGCGGGGGGGCCCTCCCTACCTCACAGGACCCCGAACGGGGTCTGTGGAGAGACGAACGCTGCTTGACAGTGACCGTTGACATCTCCTTAAACCCCAAACATGCCCCGCCTACTGGTGGCCAGCAGGTGGCAGCACCGGGAGCGGCCGCGCGAACCGCCGGGGCGAAGCCTGCAGATACCGACCTGGGACTGGAGCGTCTCCATCTCCGTGAGCCTGTTCTCAGCAGCCAGCTGCTTCTCGCGGACCTTCACCAACTCCTCCTCCTTGGCCATCATCTCCTCCTCCTGCCGGCTCACCTGCAGCAGCGGCTTGACCTAGAAGGGGAGACGGGGGCACGGCCAAAACATGAGGCCTTCCCCTCACCTGCGCCCACGCAAGCTGCTGAGACTGACGGGAAGGAGGTGCAAACACACACGAGCTTTCTGGGGATCAACTCGGTGCTGTGTGCCACAGGCCTCTGCCCCGCTAATTACACGTCAGGGAAACGGCCCCCATGTATGCAGGAAGGTGTTCAGGACGGCATTGTTTACAACGGTGAGAAACTGGGAATGAGCTGAAGAGACACTGTGGGGAAAGTAACCAGGTAAAATACGACACATTTCCAGGGAACAACGTGCTAACTTAAAAAAATTTTTTTTAACATTTACCTTTAAGAGAGAGAGACAGGGCATGAGCAGGGGAGGGTCAGAGAGAGGGAGACACAGAATTTGAAACAGGCTCCAGGCTCTGAGCTGTCAGCACAGAGCCCGACGCGGGGCTAGAACCCACGGACCGTGAGATCATGACCTGAGCCGAAGTTGGCCACCCAACCGACTGAGCCACCCAGGTGCCCCACAACATGCTAACTTTTAAAAAATGATGCTCGTGAAGGAATTCTAAATGGAAAATATAAAACACAAGATTGTCTACAGAAATCAGAGCTCAGCTGGGTAAGAATGCATATGGCTTACTGAGCAAAGACTTAAGGGAGAAAAGATAGCGGGAATAAATATTGAGACATGTACTTAATACTGATGTTGGCTTGGGGTTGAAGGGATTACACATGAGCTTTTATTCTCTTCTTTAGGCTATTTTTTACAAACAAAAGCAGCTGAGGGGCCCCCGCGTGACTGCATTGAGTGAGCGTCGCTGGACCCTTGATTTCGGGTCAGGTCATGATCTCATGGTTTGTGAGATTGAGCCCTGCGTCACAGAGCCTGCTTGGGATTCTCTCTCCCTCTCTGCCCCTCAACCCCGCCCCCCCCCAATAAATAAATAAAACGTTAAAAACAAAGCCGGTGAACGACTGCGTGCGGATTCTGACCCACTGCCCCGCGGCCGCTTGGGGGCACAGCGCGGGCAGCACGCAGGGCCGTCACACCTCGGGAGCTGCTCTGAGCCCGATGGCAGGCTGGGCCGCGTGTACCAGGCACGACACGGCTTGCACACTCCAGACCGGGCGGGGCAGGGCCGCCTCGGGCTCACGCGGTCAGGGAGCCACCCCTGGGGCTGTGAGTCCCGCACAGAGGCCGGCGTGAGGTCGCTGTCCCCCTCTGCCGCAGCTGGGGCCGGCAGAGCGCCCACCGGGCCACGGGGAGGTGGGGCCGCCTTCCAGAACCCACCTTGGTGAAGAGCCGCCACCACTGCCAGTTCCGCAGCTTCAGGTAGGCGGCGCAGTTCCTCTGCAGGACCTTCATGGCCGTCAGCTGCTGTTGCCGCTTGGCGAAGGCCCTGGGTGGAGAGACGCGGTCAGGGTGGGGGACCGCAGACCTCTGGACAGGAGTGTAGCGAAGAGGCCCGGCCTTGGCGCTGAGTCCTGTGGGTGACCCCACAGAGGGCGACAAGGACCCCGACCGCCCTCCTTCACCAAGGGAGAAGTGGGTTCGAGGGGTGAAAGTCCCTCGCGAGCTAACTAGATCCGAGTCAAGTGTGGCGGCCGGTGGCTGAGGACATGTACTGACTTTAGCGTCCCACCCTCCTGCCACCTGCTACCGGGGGCTTCTGATTGGCAGGAAAACGTCAGCAGCTGACGTCCTACAAAGGGGGGCTCAAGGTGTCGACCGGGGGCTTCTGGATAAATGAAGGCTCCGTGGGTCCGACACCACAAACCCCTGTTCTGTCCCCCAGTGCTCACAGCTCACGTGGAATGTACGTCCTTCAGCACAGACCCGGTCAGGAGACTAACGTGCAGCTCCCACACCCGCTGTCCTGCAGCACGTGAGCCCGACTCTCAAAGGAGCTGCTCTGGACCCAAGGACAGTCTCCGGGCCCTGGGAGCACAGGGGACTCTGGGGATGACCAGGTTCCGGGCATCATCCCCACACGAGGAACTGGTAAACAGGACTGTTTGGGACAGGCAAATCCAAGCACAGAGTCACCCCCTTCCCAGCCCGTCACCTAAAACCTCAGACATAAACTCAGAAGGCAGGGAGCAGGGAGCTCCACGTGGGCATCCCTTGGACCTCCGACTGGCGTCAGGGCATCCCAGGCCACCAGTTCCCAACAGTCCCCTGTGCGGCAGGAAGGCTGCGAAGGGCCTGCGCACAGGCAGGCTGGGCGGAGGCGGGCCCCTCTAAGGACTTACTTCCTGGCCAGGTAGCCTCTGCAGCAGGCCTGGAACCCGATGATGACGTCGGTGATCTTCAGGTCCCGCTCCTCCTCCAGGTGGGCCAGCACGCCGGCCCGGAAGAAGACCTTACTCTGGCCGATGCGGTACAGGTTGCTGTCCAGCTCCAAGGCTTTGATCTAGACGGGAGCAGAGCAGGCCGTTCACCACGTGCCACCACGGGGCCCTCAGAGCAACGCGGAGAGCCAGTGGTCTGTCCCCGAGAGGCTGTCTGCCAGCGGCCGCTTCTCCGCTGGGCGGCCTGTGCGGCCCCGGAGCCAGAGAAGGCGGGCTCGGAGGATGCCAGGAGGAGCGGCAGGTGGCTTCCCACACAGGGCGCAGTGACGCATGAGACGGCAGAAAGACACAGAACCTGGACGTTAAAGGGACCTGAAGACCTCTCCTTCGACCTTCCGCCCCCGCACACCGCGATCACAGACTACCAATGCCCAGCCGCGCTGCCCTCAGAGAGAGCTGGCTGAGCGTCGTCAACCTCCTCACCCAGGACTAGGACACGCTCCAGTTCAGGCCAAGCCCGGCACCAGACGCTGATTAGGTGCCTGGGGCTTTAGCCTCTGGGAACCCACCCTCCCTCAGCTAGAAGATGGGAATAAGGCTTTAATTTTTTTTTTTTTTTTTTTTAAACAGTGAACAAAGAAAGCAAGTCATAGTGCCTCCTCCCCAGGACAGCTGCGGGAACTGAAAGGAGAGCAAAGTGCTCAGCCTGGGGCCACACGTACTGGGTAAGGAACAGATCTCAGCGGCTAGTACCATCACCGAGTGGTTTCGGTGCGGCACAAGGCTCTCTCGTTAACCCACCGGCAAGGGGCCGCCTGTCTTCCTGGGAGAGGAGGATTCTGCACTAGCTCTGAAAAGGCAGAGCCTGCAGTGGGCAGAGTCAGGTCCGAGGGAGCTTCGGGGCCCACAGACGCCCCGGTCATCCCGGAGGAAGGGGAGGCTGGGCCAGAGCCAGCGTGGGTATCTTCCCTGCCTGCACCTGAAGGAGGGGCCTTTAACCTGGACAGCCACTCACTGAGTCTCCTGGAGAAAGGGTGGCCCAGACACCCTCCACCGATCACGCCTTCTGTCCCACGGGGTGGGGCTGGTGAGCGCGGGACAGTGGGGAACGGTTTCCTCCCTCCTACCCCACCTCCCTCTCATCTGACGCAGAGTCTCCCACACAGTCGGCGTTGGATTCCTTCTTCCCTCTTCTCTTTCTGCCAACGCCCTAGCCCATCCTCCCTCCTCTTTGGGAAGAATGCCCAGTAAAGGAGACCAAAGGCAGTGGCCGCTAACCCTGGACCATCAGGAACAACAGGACGCCCACAAAGTAGGAAGTACGACAGAGTGGGATCGGGCCCCGGCTTGGCTGGCATCGCCACAGGCCGTCCTTCATCCCGGCAGAGTTCAGAGTGCCCAATGCACATCAGGCACTGCTCTAGGGGCCGAGAGGAAACGTCCGGAAGCATGGACTGCGCAGGTTGGGGCAGCTGCAGTGCTCCGGGCCTGCTCCCCTGGTGGGGAAGCGCCCTCTGCTGACCACACTGGGCGTGACGATCAGAGGAGATATGAGCAAGAAAGCGCGAGAATGTGCCCCAGAAGAAGGGAGAGCCCCTCCTACGTCAGAGCCCTGCCATGGCTGGAGCACCGGTGTCCTCTACACCGCCCTGGTCCCCCGCTCGGAGCGCCTGGCAGGATCAGGACCAGAGCAAGAGCAGGACCACGGAGCACAGCCGTCATCGGGCGAGAGGCGCACTTGTCCGGGCACACGGGCACCCTCCCGCCCGAGGGCCCACCCCCGGAGGGAGGCGCAGGTGGCAGCCGTACTCACCATGAGCACACACGCCTGCTTCCCGTCCATGAAGCCCTTAGGAATGGAGTTTGGCGTCAGGATCTCGTATCTGAGCGAAAAAGAGCAGCCTGGTCAGCCATGCTTGCACTGGGCCCTTGCTTGGACTCCACGTGGCCTGGGGCGCACGGAGAGAGGAGGACGGGCCCTACGGGCAGCACAGCTAGGCTTCTCTCCCCCACGGTCTCCCGAGGAAGGAAGACATTTGGCAAATCCCACCCCGCTCTTTTCTTAGGCTGAACGGCACAGAAAGGCCGCCTGCGTGTTTTCCAGAAAGTGAATGGAAACTCACGTTGGACCGTTTCGGCCACTCGAGGGCGAGCTTTAGCTTGGGCTCCCCGATTGCTAACTGCCCACTGTCCGCATCTCTAACCCGGGAAGGCCGCGCTCCCCTTCTCCCCCCGGGTGCCGCAGGGCCTCGAACGCGTGGGATGGCCCCAGAAACAGGGCTGGCACTGAACGCAGTCGTGAGGCAAACAGGACGGTGTCATCAACGCCCCTCTCTGTGCGCACGGCCAGAGGCTGCAGCGCTCTGCAATCTCCATTTTTCTACACAGTTCCTCTAACACCCCAGTCTCCGGCTGATTCCTTTTGAATTTCTCTTCCCGGTTCCTCCAACAGCAGCAAAGCCTCCCAATCACTAGGAATAAAAATCCCTTCTCACACAGAGGGCGGCACAGAGAAGGAGCGGGAGCGGACCGGACCTCAGCTCTCCGTGGACGGGGACACCGCTCCCTGGCCCGGGTGCCCTGCCCCCGGAGACGCAGCCTCCCGGCCGAGGCTCACCGCTGCCGGAACTCCTGGAAGACCACCCTGTTGGGAAAGCCCTGGCGGCAGATGCGGATGCCTTCCAGAACCCCGTTGCAGCGCAGCTGATCCAGCACCAGGTGGGGGTCCAGTTTGCCAGCCTGGAGAAACAAATAACGTGCATGTGGTCTCGCCCCCGTGTGGAGGATTGATGGAGAAAGGCAGGGCAAGGCCCCCTCCGGACTCAACGGGAGAACAGCCCCGGGGAACGGGCATCGCTGCGGCCCGCGGGTTTGGACAGCCACGTTACCCGACCCAGGTCTGGGAAAGGCCACAGAGAGACGGTGTGCCCAAGCAGGAAGGCGGCTACGATCGCAGCCGGGGCGGGGGCGGGGGGCCTTCACCGAGGCTCTCAGGGTGTGTGGGGAGGAATCAGTTCTGCCCGGGGAGACAGACAGGGGCCTAGCACCCGCACCTTCTTCTCGTGGTTGGGGATGATGCAGCGGACGAAGTTGGGGTTGGTGTTCCGCAGCGTGGCCATCAGCTTGGCCAGCTGCTCCTTGTAGAGCTGCCCCACGGTGCGGAACATGCCCTTCCGAGTCTTGAAGGCCCCGGGCAGTGCCGTCTCCGACATGCCGGCCACCTGGTCCAGGCCGATGATGCGGTCCACTGTGGAGACCATCCAAACAGCACATGAATACCCAGTGGTCCTAGCGGCGGGGGGGGGGTGGAGGGGGGGGGGTGGATGGAGGGACAGGAAAGAGACGGACAGACACCTGGACAGAAGGAGGGGAGACTCCGGAACAGTGGGACCACTTCTACTTAGAATCTACACAGAGAGCTGAGATCAACCTCAAACGTTCAGCAAACTTGATGTTGTGAACAGGAAGCAGGAAAGGGTTGAGAGAGCCGGCTAAGCCATTAAGGGGGACGGTCTACTGGCCAACCCCACATTCACATTAACCATCTTCGGCCCACTGTGGAAGCTTCTATTCCCAGAGAGATGCGATAAAGCTTCCAGGCTATGCTGCTAGGCTGGTTCTAAGGAGGTGTTAAAACCTGACCTGCAGAATCCTCTAGTCCCATGGTCCCGTTAAAAATACAAACAAACGGGGGCACCTGGGTGGCTCAGTCGATGAAGCATCTGACTCTTGGTTTCGGGTCATGACCTCATGATTCGTGAGCTAGAGCCCCGCACCGGGCTCTTGCACTAACAGTGCTGAGCCTGCTTAGAATTCTCTCTCCTTCTCTCTCTGCCCTTACCCCACTAACGTTCTCTCTTCCTCTCAAAATACATAAATAAACTTACAAAAAAGTTTTTTTTGAACCCAACCAAACAGACAAAAAAAAACCAAAAAACAATCAGTATTCTGAATTCCCACTGACCTTTGCCGTAAAGCTACCTGCCATTGTCTATAGGACTCTGGATGATTCCCTCTCTGTCCGGGAGCCTCCCGTGCAGAGCTCCCTAAACCAGGGACCCGGGACAGCATACGGCGTCAGGAGCAGAGAGGTCTCAGGAACTAGTGCTGACAACGCATATTCTGAAGTCTGAAGACCCCCTCCCGCCCTTGCATCTTGCCAGGTCTCCCAGCTCACGGGTCTTCATCGTCTAAGACGCCCTCTAAGGAAGCAGCCCTTGCCGCCAGGGCACACGCCCGGAGCAATGAAGGAACTGCTTCCTCCCAGGTGAGACCAAAGTAACCAGCAAACCTCACCAAAGTGGCCAGTGATTTGAGGTCAGTTTTAAGCCAAGAGCCAATATGAACATTGAGGGCTTCTGCTACTGGATGTAAAAGCTAAGGCTTCTGTGCCAAAGTCTGCTTCCTATTCCTTTGCGGCCAGACCTCTAGTATTTATTTGAAGACGGCAGAAAGAACAGGTGCTCAAGATCGAAGCGGGCAGCGAGGACAGACTCGATGATCCAGTCAATTAAAATGGGAGGCATTTCTGACCTTAGGAACCCGGGGCCCGTTTTACCGGCTACAGAGGGTTTCCCGAGAGCGGGTGGCTTGTGGCCACTCAGGTTGCCCGGAGGAAGGTCGGATATGCCCCATAATAACCGGCCGTTTCATGTGAGCGCGTCCTGCCCCCTGGAGGCCCGGCCCAGAAGGGGCAGGCCCTGGTTGAGAGCGCTGCACGAAGGCACAGATGCAATTTTAGCCTTCAGGTGCACGTACGCGGGGCAGGGGGCGCACAATATCTAAGTCTCATGCTGAGACAGCACAGCCATTCAAGCAGCGTCTCACGAGCATCTCTGCACGTGCATTTCTGAGGAGCATGTGAATTTTCACACTTGCTGTTTTCCGCTTTCAAGATCCATATAGATCAACATCGACAGCCTGCCCGCGAGCCGGGGGCCGGACTGGGGAAGAGGACAGTCAGGCAGGAAGAGCCAACGGGGGAGGGCGGGGGGGGTAAGAAAATCTGAGCAGAAGCGTGTCTCACACAGCCCCGGATGCGGCACACACAAGGGTCACCCCTCCGGGTGGCCAGTCACCTGGTTCTAGGTGGAGAATGGGAAAGCGTTGATAGAAATAGGCTCTCTGAGTGTTCTGCATCTCTGCAACAGAGAGGTTAAAGCAAAACCAGGCAGGAGGAAAGGAGGAACGGACGGAAACAAGGAAAGAAAACAACTCCAGAGCCACCGGCCTGCCAAGGAGAGGCGGAAACGCAGTAAAGTGCGGGGGGGCGGGAACCTGTGTGGCGAGGCTTTGGGCCGCCTTGTCATTCCCACGGGTGGAGGCCACCCGGCCTGCGTCAGGCGGACCCCCGCCCCGTGTCCTGGGACCGCAGGGGAGGCGGGAAGGGAGAGGGGGTGCAAAGGGCGTACCGTCCTTCCACAGCTCCGAGACGAACTTGTCGGAGGACTGGTGCAGAAGCGTGGCGATGTTGTCGTTCAGGGGGTCCATGTTCTTCATCAGCCACTCGTCGGCTTTGTAATCCACCTGCGAGGGTCGGGGCCGCGCGGGTCACAGGCTGCTCTGGGGACGCCAGCTCTCACTGCGGGCCCCGAAAACCAGCCGGCCCCGCGGGGGCTGGGGAGAAGCCTAACAACGCCAACACCCCCTGAGCTGGTATTTCCTTGCCCAAGAAAGAAACTGAGGCGTGGCAAGGGCGGTGTGACACGGGAGGGCAAAAAGCTGCACACACGGACATCCAGCAACGGGGGACTAAGAGATCTATGTTGCAGCCAAGGTAACAGAACAGTCTGTATTATTATTATTTTTTTTTTCTAATACAAACATAAAGAAAACAACCCTAGCAGGACATAACCAAAGTGTTCCAGTGTTTCTTTTTGGCAACAGAACAAGGACTTTTGCGATCTACCTATCTATTTACTTATTTTGTTTTTTCTAGGACGCCCGAGTTTTCTCTGAGCTTGCACGATTGTTGCCTTTTCCAAAATACGTGAATGGGCAATCCGCTGTACTTTCACTGTGAAGCTTCCCGAACGGTACAGACGGCGTGCGGGCCACCTTGGCCTCCCGCTTCCCAACGCACGGCACCGCGCAGAGGTGACCCCTGCTCTCGGGCCACTGCTCCTGCACAGCCCCTTCTGGAGGTTCTCCCACACGCACACTGGCGATGAGGTGTGTGACCCCGGCTTCTTGTTCCCTAGGAGCACAGTCACCTCCTGGGAAATGACAAAAGCCGCAGGGACGGCGTTGTGGCCACCTGGGCACAGCCGGCAGGCTTGTCCCGTTAGCTGCGGTGCCGCAGCCCAAGCGTGGACACACGTGGACACTTTTGTCGCTCAGGCTCGCCCCAGCGGGCTTTCGGGGGTGCCCGCTATTTTGCGTTATAAATAATGCTGCAACAAGAGCGCGGCAAGCGTCGCTGCACGTGCATTTCTCACAAAGGGAGAGGTGGAAACGCAGGTTCAGGGACATTACCTTAGGTGACTACAGACACAGGGTTTTTTAATGAGTATTTTTAAAGGCAAGAGCTGCGCACTTCGGCAGCTGTAGGGACCAGGCGGGCCGAGTGGGAGCGGCCGGGCAGCGTGGGGCCACGGGCAAGGGCAGCAGGCGGGGACCAGGTGTGGCTCAGGGTGAGCTACGCGAGGGGGTGGCTCTCCTCGCCTGATTCGCCACCTGCTCTGCCTGCAATCACTAATTAGGAGCGTCAAGCAAGCGACACGGAACTTGCTGCAGCCAGCTTTATTCTACGCACAGACCCCTGTGGACTCAGGGTACCCTCTTCGGTTAGGGATGAAGGCAGCTGTGCCATTTTGTGGCCGAGCAGGCTCGGTGACGACCAAGCCGTCACCTACAGTGGTGGCCCTGAACCAGGACGACTGTCCCCACTCCGTTTGGCGAAGCCTAGACATTTTCGTCACGTCTAGGGACAGTGCTGCTGACCCCTGGTGGGCAGAAGCCAGGAGTGCTGCTAAACATCCCACAAAGCACATGACGGTCCCGGGCGATGCACGTGGTCCAGCCCACAGGGTCAGGAGCACAGAGGCGGAGTGGCCCTGCCCCACAGTGCTGACCTATGCCGAGCACCGGGCTTCGCAAGCTCATTTAATACACGTCACCGTGCACGACAGCCGTTTCCTATTTCCCAGATGAGGCTCAGAGATGTTGACTGGCCCAAAGTCACACTACTTAACGAGTGACAGAGTTCTAGTTCAAACTCTAGAGTCGAGGCACACTGCTGGGTGAGTCATTAGACAAGCAGTGCCCCCCGCCCCCCGACCCACTCCCTGGGCTGCCCAGCTCCTCAGCCTAGACGGAAGCATCTCCACCTGTCCGGCACCTTTCCGTGCAGGTGCTCCCCTCACCTTGCCTGCGTAGTGGATGATGCAGAAATCAGCTTTGTCCTTCAGTTGCTTGGGCTTCTGGAACTTGGGGTGGGTGCCCTGCTCCTGTACCACCTTCTCCACGAAGCTCTTGTCGGTGGCTTTGGGGAACCAGCATTCCTCGTCCAGCAGGGCCAGGATGCCAGGGGGACCAGCCTGGAAAATGCACAGCATCACACAGGTGAAGCCTGACCTGGCGAGTGCACCCTCCCCCTGCCCTCCCGGGAAGGCAAAGGTCAGTATTCAGAAGCCCCAGAATCTCAATAGAAGGTAGACAGCCTGTGCCCCCTCACTCCAGGTAAAAGCAGCATTAGCGAAACTCGATTCAAGAGTTCTAGGTTAGGGGTGCCTGGGTGGCTCAGCCGGTTAAGTGTCCGACTTCAGCTCAGGTCATCATCTCACGGTTTATGAGTTTGAGCCCCGCATCAAACAGTTGGCTGTCAGCACAGAGCCCGCTTGGGATCCTCTGTCTCCTTCTATCTCTGCCCCTTCTCCTCCCTCTCCCTCCCTTCCTCTCTCTCTCTCTCTCTTTCTCTCTCTCTCTCTCAAAAGTAAACACACACACAAAAAAGAGTTCTAATTTAAAATGAAACTTCTGGGGTCTAGTCTGTGGTTGACACATCTCAGCCAGATGATCCGTCACGGAGTTTCTCCAACCTAGTGCCCTGGAAATCCCCGGTAGGTCTGATGGACGTGTGCCATGACCGCATGCCCAGAGGCTGTCCTCACAGGTGCCTCTGCCCCCGGAGTCACGCTGAGACACCGCCCCACATGCTGTGTCTGCACCACTATGTGGTGAGATGCAACACTTAGGTCAAGTCCTCCGAGGAAGCCCCAAGTACACTCAATTGATAAAATCAGAAAGCGGACTCAAACACCATGGAGACTGGCTGACAAGACTCAAAGCCAGATGGGATCTTGTTCGTTGGAAAACTCGACTGATTTAAAAACAAAAAACAACAAAAAAACCAAAAAAAACCCCAACTCATCACAAAAGTAAATTGCTTCACGTTAGGATCGTGGGGTCTTTTAACCCCTGCTCCCCGCCTTGACCAGTAGTTTCAAATGCACCAACTTCTTCCTAGGCTCTTCCAACTACTTAGCAGTTCGGGGTAACTCTGGTGTACACATTTTCAGTAGCCCAGGACTCCGGGAAGATGTGGGGTCATTCAGCACTTTAACCCCATCAGGAGGGAATACAGACAAAGAAACAGCTCAGGCTCCATTAAAGAGCACACCCTGTCCAACCTAGACCCCAAGGGCACCTGGCAAGAGCTTTCACTCTGAAGTGAAGGAAGAGGGGACGGCTCTCTGGTCACCACCACCCGCCAGCAGCCAACGGTCTGGGGCGGGAGCTCTGGTGCTGAGCTAGTCCTGAGGGGGCAGACGGCGCTTCAGCACCTGTACGAGGAACAGCACTCCACGCCCTGGGTCTGCACAACCTACGCTGCCGCAGAAGCATCCGGGGATAGGATGTTACGACCTAAAACCAAGCCTGTTTCCTTAAGACAAAGGCTTGTCGCGCCCGCCCCTTAGGTAAACACTGGGTGGTCTTCTGGGACTGAAGCACCAGCCGCATCCCCACCTGGTCGGCAGCTGGGCGAGGCTCCCAGGCCGCAGGTCTGAGCCCATGACCTTATTCTTGCAGGTGACACTGCCAGGGAGAGGAACCAGACACGCCCCCTCCCAGCCCCCACGGCCAACACGGCGTGTCCTCGTGAGGGGACGAGGGACCAGCCGGGTCTGAGGTCTGGGCAGGTCTGGCTCTTACTGGCTTCTCGATGAGGTCGATGCAGGGCTGCAGGTCGAGGCCAAAGTCGATGAAGTTCCACTCGATGCCCTCGCGCTGGTACTCCTCCTGCTCCAGGATGAACATCGTGTGGTTGAAGAGCTGCTGCAGCTTCTCGTTGGTGTAGTTGATGCACAGCTGCTCGAACGAGTTGAGCTGCAAGGAGGAGGCCACGTCAGAGGGCTGCCCGCCCGCCGCAGAGCCGCAGCGCCTCGGGAAGGAGGGGACGGGTGTTGAGCGCCTCAGCGCTGGCCCCGGGGAGCCCGGACGGGCGGGCGCCTTCCCTCATCAAACCCAGAGCGGGGGCTCCTGTGGACCTTTCTAGCAGCCTGGCAGAACCTCTCTCAGAACAACGTTTGAAAATGAATAAAACAGTTTGCGAAGGAAAGAAGTCCTGTTGAAACGCAATTACCCAAGTACCGTGACATACTAATGACATACATAACAAGCACAGGCTGTGGGCGTCCTAACTTGCAACATTTTGAAGTGGATGAACATAAATGATGTTACAACGTCCCCACAGCAACTGCTGTGATGTGCAAACATCTGATTTCCACCGGAGACAGACCCCAAGTGCTGCTCAGGCAACTGCGGTTTCGATATGTTGCTCAACTCACGATGAAAAAGAAATGCATCACCTCAGTGACACGTTAGTGAAAAATAAAGAGATGATTCCCCACCCCCGCCTCCCAAAGTTCACGGCCTCTCCGAGATGTGCCATGGACCCCAGGTTAAGAACGTCTGATCTACTGTAATTATCATTTTTTTCCTACCAGACTTCAGTCTTCATGGGCAGAGACGGTGTCTTGTCCCAATGCCCAATAAATAGCTGCCAGAAGAGTAGTAAAATCTCAGAAAGCACCTGCCCATGAACAGAAGGGCAGCTAAACGGTCCCGCTTTCTCTAGCCCTGCTGCTTGGGAGTGGGCATGATTACTTAAACTTAAAATACGCCCCACTGATGTCTCCTGCCTCCATGTGAGGCAGGAGGTGGCCCGCTCAGACTCCTTTTGGGGCCACAGGAAAGAAGACGCCCAGCCAGGGAGAAGGTGGCCAAGGAGGCACGAGGGAGGAACTCACATCAAAGATCTCGAAGCCAGCGATGTCCAGGATCCCGATGAAAGAGGCGCCCTGCCTCTTGGTCTTGTCCAGAGCCTTGTTGATCCGTAGCACCAGCCAGCGGAACATTCGCTCGTAGGTGGCCTTGGCCAAGGCCTCAATGGCAAAGTCAGCCTGGTGGGGGAAGGGAGGGGACACACCCCGGGGGACAGGGTGTCAGGTACAGGAGCCTTTAAACCTGGTAACCCTTTGCTCCAGGAAACCCACCTGCAGGGATCTGCCCCAGAGAAACAGCCCTCAGGATGCAAAAAAAGCTTCACACACAAGTATGTTCGCTACAATGTTATTTATAATGACAAAAAGTTGAAACAGCCTGCGTACCCAGCAATGAGGCATAGCATCAAGTACTTAGATATTTGCAAAAACCTTTCTAAAATAGATGGGGATTGGGGCGCCTGGGTGGCTCAGTCAGTTGAGCGCCCGACTTCAGCTCAAGTCATGATCTCACGGTTCGTGCGTTCGAGCCCCACCTGGGCTCTCTGCTGTCAGTGCAGAGCCCACTTTGGATCCTCTGTCCCTCCCCTGCTTATGCTCTCTCCCGAAAATAAATAATAAAAAACATTAAAGTAAAAAATAAAATAAAAAGTGGGGACATTCTGAGGTATCTACAGAAAAAATGATAGGACGTGTGAGGTTCCCTTCAAATAATGTGCGAGGCGGGGGGATGGGGGAATAAGGTTAATGATGAGCCAGCCAAGACTGGCTGGGAGTCAGTGACTCGACGCTGCCTGAGCAATGGGCACACGGGGCTCAGTACCCTATTCTATTGTGCAAATGCTTGAACAGGGTGACAGCTAAGTTTTAGAAAGAAAAAAGCCTTGCAGGAAATAAAGAGCTGCCCGATAACTGTCACTGGCTAGGACTGTGATCGTTTCTTCTTTGCTCTAGACTTTTCTATATTTTCAGCATCTGCGGTATTCATGCAGTAGTTTCATCGTGGAAAAATAAAGGTTCTTTAATTATTACGGAATGGGGGCACCTGCATGGCTCAGTCGCTTGAGCGTCTGACATCAGCTCAGGTCATGATCTCCCTGCTCGTGGGGGCTAGCCCCACATCAGGCCCTCTGCTGTCAGCACGGAGCCCGGAGCCTGCTTTGGATCCTCTGTCCCCCTCTGTCCGTGTCCCTTCCCTGCTTGTGAGTGTGCTCTCTCTCTCAAAATAAATAAACATTAAAAAAAAGAAGAAGAGGGGTGCCTGGGTGGTTCAGTCGGTTGCGCGCCCAACTCCGGCTGAGGTCATGATCTCACAGCCTGTGAGTTCGAGCCCCGCGTCGGGCTCTGTGCTGACAGCTTGCAGTTCGCAGCCTGGAGCCTGCTCCGTGCTGAGTCTGTCTCTGTGTCCCTGCCTCTCCCTCGCGTGTGCGCACGCGCTCTCTCTCCCAAATATAAATAGACATTAAAAAAATTTTTTTTTAATTATCAGGGAAATGAACAGTTAGTGACAACTGTGGTCTTTTCGGAACAATGTTCTTGGCTGTGGTGGGGTGGCTCTGTACTAGTGACGGTGAGAGCCACCAGAGTGGGGCTACAGCAGACAGCACCTTTAGGGAAGAGTGAACTTGAGCGCATTTTTGGGAGATGGTACCACCCGCGCCGACAGAGGGGCCTGGCGGGGCGGGAGCTGGGCTCCCGGGGGAGGCTGCGGCTGAGGGACATCGCTGCTGTCTCTCACCACGCACGACAAGACAGCAGGGGGTGGAGAGCCAGCTTCTGGGCCCGGGCTTGGAGGGCGGCTGCCGCCGTCCTGCACCTGAGCGAGCTGTGCTAGAGACACAGCAGGTTCCCGTTTCACTCTCTACCAGGACGGGACTTGCCTCCGCACCCGCCGACCGATTGGTCTCGAGGTCGCCCTGGCGCAAAGAGGCTCAACTGGTAAAGGTGGTCCTTCCTGAGCGAGGGGCCTCGGGTCACTGGGCCTCTGGCGGCACACGGACACCCCGAGGCCAGTTTTCTCATGTTCTCACGGAGGGTAAACACCACCTTGCTCCCTGAGCTGCGGTGAGGGCTGAATGAGGCACCTGGCCAGGCGCCTGGCACAACAGTGGCCCAGAGCAGGCCCCAGAGAGGCCACCGCAACGACCCTGCTAAGGAAGCGCCCCCCCCCCCCAATCCGTCCCCCCCAAACCCCCCCGCCCCAGCCAGGGGGCGTACTTCTTCCTTAGTCTGAGCCTCCTGGATGAACCCCCCCCCCCAAGGCCCCCCACCTCCTCCTCCCCCGAGGCCAGAGGGCGTACCTGTTCCTTAGTCTGTGCCTTCTGGACGTAGTCCCGTCCCACCTTGATGCGCGGGGTGAGGATTCCTCTGGTGAAATCTGTCACGTTGATCCCCAGGAGGTGGGACACTTTTTGGGCGGCTGGTATTTTCCGAAGAGTAAGGAAGGGAAGGGAGAGAAGTTTTAATTAACCCCAAGAGAACGGGTCCCTCTGCTGGAGCACGAGGTGGTGGCTGAACAATCATCACCGGGACGACCGGCTCGGGGCCCCTCCGCAGCAGGGCACGGAGTCCTCGGCTCCCCTGTTAGACCCAGCAGCCATGGCGACCTGCACCCTCACCAGCCATGAGCGGCCGGGAGGCCCCCATCCTGCCTGGGGGCCCAGCACCGGTTCCTCCGCACAACCTCAGCCACACAGTGCAAGAGTGCGTCCCACCCAGGGACAGGACTGCGAGGAGCCGGCCCCGATCCCGCTAAGGGGCACAACGGCACACATCCCGCGGGAACGCCTTCTACGCCCAGACACCCACGTGTTCAGTCTTTTCAGAAGCCCCTCAGAAGGGCGCATTAAGGCTGATCGCTTAAGTGGGGCCATTTGCAGGACTCAGGGGGACAGCGGCGGCCGAGGCGTTTCACGGTCCTGACGTGTTCACGGGTAAGGCGCGCACTGAGACGGAGAGGCCGCCGACATCGCTGTTTTAACTGGACAACTGGTTTGGCCTCCACGACAAAAGAGGGAAGCCCTGGTCCATATGATCAAGGGGTTTTCTAAGTCATTCTGATGCCGCCTCCCCGAAAAAGCACTAGGGTCACGTTCGCGTACAGTTTGCAAAGAACCCGAAGTGATAGCCAGCCAGAGATACACAGGAGACGAGAAACGGAGGACGGTCTGGAATTTCTACCAGACTTCTTCTCCTGAGCAAATCCAAGCCCAGACACCAGGCCCCACATTCCAGGTGAGGCGCCCACGGGTGTTACCTGTGTTGTCAGGCATGGATGCCTGGTCGGTGTTACGCTCCTTCTTGAAGACGATGTTGCCGAGCTGAAGAACTCCCGAGATGACCCTCAGCAAGCCTTGGGGTGCAACCAAAGGCAGCTCAGAACCAGGCAGGGATTGGAATAAGCCCCTGGGTGGAGGCAGCCGCTCCCCTCCCTGGGGGGGCGTGGACAGGACAAGCCACATGGTGGGCACAGCCCCCCTGCAGGGCTCACGGTCAGGGCCTCGGGCAGACCTCGGCTTGGGCAGCCCTATGCTTAGATCCAAGCTCTGTTAAAACTCCTAAACCTTCTAACTCTGGGCCAAGGACGTGCCTCTGGCCCAAGGGCCCACTGTCTGTTTTTATAAGTAAAGTTTTATCGCACAACATTGTACCCACCGTTTGCATATTATCTGTAGCTGAGCCAAGGTGGCTCCGACCCTCACGTTAGAGAACAGGGTGTGTTCTCCCTGTCCCCCACTCTTTTGAAAACAAAGCCTGAAGGCCTCTTTGCCCTCTTTCTGGGGAAAGAGGAAGACACAGGCATGCTCCACACTCCACCAATGCAAAGATCCTGGCCCCTTTCCGACGAAGCAGGAATATTCCCCTCTCAGCAAATGCGAGGACCGGAGCAGGTAAGCACCCGTCCTTTGTCCTCCTGTGCAGAAATGCCCGTGGTACCACTGGGAACAGACAACCCTGACACTCAGATACGAGGTACTGCTTCATGCCCACTCGAGGCCTTCCTCCTAGCCTCCACAGGACTCCCTGAGAGCCAGAGCCAACAGGAAGCGCTCCCCGGGCCCGTCAGCTGCCCCGTGCCTCCTAGGGCGCGATGACCAGCCTCCTGCCTCCCCTCCCTCCCCCACAGGAGGGCCAGCCTTGTACCCATTTGTTCCTCTTCTGGGATGCCCATAATCCTCATGGCCTCCATGGTCTCCTGGAACATGTCCTTGTCCTGCTGCCCCGGGATGGTGACGTGCCCGTTGGACAGGAAGCGGTATTTATTGTATGGCTCCAACAGGAGATCAGCTGTAAGGAGGGTCAGTGAGGGGCTGTAACCAGGGTTCAAGTCAGCACTGGGGCCTCAGAGGTTTGGGAGAATGGGAGGCACCCCTAAGCCCCGAGGTACCCCCCAGAACTACAGAGCAGCCAGGAATGCCCTCTCCCCGGCGTGAGACTGACATTCACGTAGCCCCCAAGAGCGTCAGGGCCCCGTGATTCACAGAGGCAGGCTCGACCGCCCTGACTTTCCTCTGGCGTGCTCAAATCAGAATGCCGAGGCCTCGGAAGGCTGGCGTTTTCGTTTCCCAAGAGGAACATGTGGCCCGACCAGGGCCCGCAGCCCGCGTGCCAGGCTGCCGGCCCACTACTCACTCTTCAGGTGCTCTCCAGCCCCAGACAGGAGGTAGTAGAAGATGTGGAAGGTCCGTTCCTCCTTGGCTTGGCGGATAGCACGAGATTTCTCCAAAAGATCTTGGCAAACGCTAAGGAACTGCGCAGGCAAGCAGGACGGAAGGCCACTCCCACCCGCCCCACCCCCATCAAAAGTGACTGGACTTTGCCAGGCAGAAAATGGCAAAATCGAACAAAAGCAAACCAAATCGGCTCCTTCCGGGGGCACAGCCTGTCCAAAAGCAGCTCTCGCACTTGGGAGCCCTGTCTGGGTAAAGAGCCCCCTCTCACAAGGGGCTGGAGCACAGAATGTTCCCACCAGCAAGGCTACGATGCCTGTGCCAGGGAGAAATGAAGGAGCATCCACTCGAACCCTGCCCCTCTGGGAACCACACTGGAGGGTCTTCTGTCGTCCCATCCCTTTCGAAGCAGAACTCTGTCCTGCCAGTAAAGAAAAACCTGAGCTCGGGGTTGGGTGTTCCATGAGTTTCTCCGGGTACTCTTCCTGAAGCCATAGGTAAGGTGTCCTAACAGGCCTGTAAGGAGGAAGCTGCTGGAATCAGGAGGCAGCTTCCTCTCCATCAAAGTCTTGTCCCTCCCCTCTAGACGCGGGACTCCAGGCCCAGGACTCCTCTCCATCAAGGTCCCGTCCCTCCAGACAAGGTCTCGTTTCCAGACCAAGGATACAAGTCTCAATGTTGGCTCCCACGATGTAGCCATTGACATCAAAGTTAATGCGAATGAATTTGCCCTAAGGAGAGACAGATGAAGAGAATCAGAAGCCCGGTCCTCCAGTTTCTAGCTCCTGCGGTATAGCCCGAAGAGGGAAAATCAAGAGACCGTGCCCAGAGGCCAGGGGCCCGTGCAGTGCACTGCATGGGTACTCAGGACTCAGCGCTGTGCTGCTTAAAGCCTGGGCCAGGACAAGATCCAGAGATGCCCAAGTTCATCCGCTGAGGCGCAGGAGTGCTCCTCGGTCTTTCATCTGGCTGTTGGCTACAACAGGACAAGGAGCGGGACCGGCAGGTAACTCCCCACTGTCCCTCCTTTCCCCCCAGTTCTCTGCCACCTGGGCTGAAGCAGCCACGTGTGCAGGTCCCCACCAGCTGGAGCTCACCCCAGCCTACTCCCCGCCACAGGCCGAGAGGCAACCAGGTCCGAAGCTGCCTCACTTTCTGAGGTGAGAGCGGCAGCTGGAAGGCGATGTGTGCCAAAGCCGTGGGTGGGAGCCTGAGCCCTGTGAGCTGGGCATGGCCGGCCACTACTCACAAATCGGGAGGAGTTGTCGTTCTTCACAGTCTTGGCGTTCCCGAAGGCCTCCAGGATGGGGTTGGCCTGCAGCAGCTGTCGCTCCAACTCGCCCTGGAAAGGAACCCAGGGATGCGGTGAAGGCCAGGCAGTGGCTCGGGTCGTCGAACCTGCTCCGCCAGGCAGGGGGGCCGGTGGCAGAGCTGTGCCTACACGCCCAGCACGCCAGGAACAGAGGGCGTTCCGGCCACGCCAGCCGCAGCCTAGCCCCTGTGTCACTCGGGAGCGACCTTCCCGCCGGGTGTTGAACTTACGTCGCCGGACTGACCGATCAGCACCCCCAGGAAGGGAAGGTGGGTGGCTCCCCCAGCTCGACTCTGGAGGACGCGTCAGGAAGCGGCACCGTTTCTCCCCCTGCGCAGAGCCCCCCCCGCCCCCCGGAACAACGGCTTCCCTCTGCCCTCTCTGCCCAACACCCGACAACATTTTTTTCCTTTTCATAGGACAAGGCGAGAAGGAATCAGCTCCATAAAAGACACCAGCTCACTTCATCCGTGTCCTGATAGACACGGCACTTTCCCTGCTGGACCCTGTCCCGCCACCTACCCACCCCCACAGACGTGCTTCCAGAGTGTCCAGCGCGTGAGCCGGGGATCAGTGAGGCCCACCACGGGTTCTAAACTGTTTATCGACAACACCAATAAACTCTACTTGTGGTCCCAAGCCACACATGTGGCTGACACACCCTAAGCCTCCCTGTCCCCGGATCCTCAGGATAGGCAAAACAGGGTGGCCCCGAGGTCATCCGGCAAAGCAGCCGTCAACTCGCGTCTTCTCCGACAGGTGTCAGTCACCGCCCTGTCCCCCAGCCCTGCGTGGGGCTCTACCCCGCCAGCCTAGATCAGTTTCGGAAGCAGCCATCACCTTCCCAGCAGGCCAGGCAGTAACGGACGCTGGCTGCGGAAAATTCGGCCCTTAATACCTGGGATCTCTCTAGGGGGAAAGAACATCACACAGGGGCCAGGCCGGCTTTTGTATTTATTAGCAAGGCTGGACTCCGGCCAGGATTTTACGGGAACGGCTGCCTGTGAATGATGAAAAGGAAAACTGGAAGTAGCAGGAGCTCCCGGGAGAGTCGTGAGGTTCAGCCTTCCAGGCGCACCTGCTGCTGACGAGACCCGTCTGCAGAGCACTGAGCCAGGGGCTGGAAGGGGCCGGGGCAGACTCTCCTGCTCCAGCAGCCCGTCCTCGGCCAGGGATCCGCCCCCCCCCCCCGCCCCCCCGGACGTCAGGGAGTCTTTTGTTTTCACACCACACGGATTAAGTGAAGGAGGGTCAGTGGAGCCACGCTGAGGAGCAGGGAGCAAATCCACTGCACGGGCTGAACATGTGTGCTGGGCACCAGCCGTCACAGGACACCGGGCCCCTGCCCACAGGGCTCGCGCGAGCCTGCGAAGTCAGCGGAGGCAGACCACGGAGTCCAATTTGGAGGAGCGCCGCTCCCCCACCCACTAAGACGCTCCTCGCAGAGCACAGGCCGGGCCACTAGGCTGGCTGGGCCACTCCCGCTCCTGTTTCCGCAGACCGATGGGACCACGGTCCCCACCAGAGCCTGCCGCCTGCCCTGGCTCGGGAGCCTCGCCAAGGTCTCTGTTGTGGGACCACACGCTGCTGCCGTGGCAACGTGGGACCGCTCGGCCAACTAGGGGGCAGCCACTTCAGATTCCGGAGCCGAACTCCGTGCAGACAATGGTGGTGGCTAACCTATGGGTTTTTCCTTATTGACCCATACCCGGGCACGGAAGGGACCTTTATTTCTCAATAAAATCTGCACGTGACCATGACCTTATGAGGTTCTGTCGGTAACATATGCTCTAGGTCTAGAATTAACCCATCCGGTTTCTGAAGGGCTTCACTGGCTGGTGTTTCTGCCAGTGGCCTCCAACTAGTATATAAACAACAGAGGGAGGAAGAGGAAGAACGGCTGAAGATCATGGCTCCCCCTCCCCCCCCCCCCCCCCCCCCCCCCCCCCGCCCACGCTGTGCCTCGCCAACCGGCAGCCCCGGCCGAAGCCCGGCCCTCCCGTGGGCTTCGTGAAGTCGGGGCGTTCCGGTGGGCAGCCTTGGGAGAAGCATCTGGGTCACTGCGAGGGAGAGCTGTCGCCCAGAGTGTGCCGTGACAGGCTCCAGAATACGAGAGCCATAAACCAAGTTCAAGTGTCTCGTGCCCCAGCTGTGTGTGGAAAATCACTGTACAGCTTTAGGCAAGGAAATCCACTAAACTGTCAGCGGCCTTTACGACTGAGGGCCTGAGCAGCAATCGGAAGCCAGAGGCAACCTATTCAATCTCTCCACTTGGGGACAGAGTGGCCTGTCACACACTGTGACTGGAGACATAGGATGTGACAAGTTTGCTCCCCCTCATCACCCCTCCCTCCAGCAGGCCGTCTCCTCCGAGTGGGGTGCCCAGGGCCTGCCGTCCCCCCTCTGCAGCTGGAGTTCCAGACACAAGCCCCACGCGTCTATGTGCTGACTCTGTAACTGCGGTCCTGTCCCCCATCCTCCAGGGCAGGGACTCCAAGGTCACCCTCCAGAGACCCAGGCACATACTAGACATTCAATAAATAGTTGGGAAATGGATTTTATGGCAAATTCAGAGACGGAAAACCACAGCTAGAGGATTCCTAGCCTCGCGGCTCTGTTTTTGAAATAGGCCTCCTAAAGAGAATGGAAAATGGGGGTTGGAGACAGGGAGCAAGAGAAACTTTATTAGTTTCTAAATATAACTCCTGACGCCCCACGGAAAAAGATTTAGAATGTCTTGAGCAGTCTGGCACATGAAAAGTTACTTTTGGTTCGATTCCAGAAGACTGTACCCATTAGGACATTCAGGACACACCCCGGGTCTGCATGCAACAGACACACACCGCTACTTACTTCCACACGCTGCTCACGGCTCCCCGTGAGCCCCCCGTGGGGCAAGGGGCAGCCACGGAGAGGCGGCGCAGTCCCCCCTGATGGCTTGAGGGGACACCACGGGCACTTGGAATTCACAAGGAAGCCTAAGAGTGTGTGCTTAAGAGAAAGGCGAGAGAGCACCACACGGGCATGCTTAGGACTGATCATCCCCAACCCTGGGACACTCCAGTGTGGGGCCTTCCGGGCGCTGCTTCTGACTGGCACAGTGCTGGCAGGTGGCGGGGGGGGTGGGGGGGGGTGGGGAGGGGGGACAGCCATCTCCATCCGGTCCACAGACACCGAGCATGTGGGGCTCCGGGACAGCAGATTCCCATTCTGCCGGACCTCGGTCGGGGTTCTGCACCGGGGCCTTACAGCTGCCGTGGGCACAGGGAGCTCTGGGCACGACCAGAGTTTCCGAGAACGGCTCCGGCGATGGGGCCCGTACCCGCTCTGCGGGGGCTGTCATTTCAGAGTGCACGAGAGGTCACCGCGTGTCACACCCAGCCCCTCCTCCCAAGACAGTCAGTGAGCCGAGCCTACGAGAACAGGTCTAGCCGCAGAAGGTGACAACGGTGTGGAGTGAAAAGCTGCTCAGGAGAAAAGACATAAATCAAGGGCACACGATGGGCAGAACACGCATTCCTGGTGCAGAACGTGCAGTAAACGTGCAAGCTCACCTAGCGAGGACACTGCTGGGTTCGACCATAATCCATCAAGAGGGAGGGGGAGAAAAAGGGAAGTGAGATGACTTTCTAGTTGCCCTTTCTCTCTTCACTGGGGGACCGTCCACCCAGAGGCATTTTAACAGCAGGGTGAAGAGGCGGGGGCTCAAAAGCTGGCCTGCCCGAGAGGCTCCAAGTCTCCGACAACTCGAGAACCGAGTTTGGGAATCTCTAATTAGCCGTAAATGCCGGGAGCGCTGCTTCACAAAACCTGGGGGTCTCCGGTGTCCACAGCCACTCAGAAAGTTAGGAGGCCGGGGGAGAAGTGGGCTGGCTACCACCGGACCCGCTCCCCACACGGCCGAGCTGCCGCCTCCCGTGAAAGAGGGTCCGGCCTCTGCTTCGATCCCCCAAACGCTCCGAACTACGAATCGTGAGATGCTCTTCCTCAGGGAGGAAGGCCCGCGCTCACCTGGTCCTTCTTGCTCTTGTGTGAGGAGGCCACGTGAGCCAGGTACTGAATGACTTTCTTGGTGTTCTCTGTCTTGCCGGCTCCAGACTCACCCCTGCCAAGAGAGCCAAGAAAGTTCTCAGGGGGGACGTGGCCAAAGCCTTGAAGCGCAACGCACCCGGGCCACCGCCTCCGGTCCCGCTAGGTGTCAGTGAGGGACCCAACCCCTTGCGGCAGGAGGGGGAACAGGCGAATAAATGCTGCGTTCTGGAATCCTCACTCCGGCCGCTTCCCATGGGCCTCGGGAGGCCCGACAGCAGACCGCCCGGACCCGCTGCCCGGCCTGGTCACCTGGGAGGCTTGCTGTCACAAAGTCTCAGGATCGGCTCTGGGCAGCTGTTGTCTCACGGGCCAAAGGCACTCACACGTGTCCCTTCGAAACCACTTGAAGGAATGTTCTGTACCATCAACTCCCCCCACAGTGGGGTTTACTTATCTCCTCGGTAAGTGCCGGGGGCCAGGGCGAGCAGCCCCGGTGTCTGCTTCAAAGCAGGTAAAGAAAGCCACCATTCAGAGCTAGAAGGAATGTGCTCTGGAGGCACCCACCAGTTCCCAACTGTGCTCTGTGGAGAAGATTCCTGCTTCTCTCTGCTACGGACCTCCCCACACGGTACGAGGAAGCGGAAGGGGAGTCCACGTCTGGCCCCGAAACCAAGCTTATCTGTGCCACGGGACTGCCGAGCGGCTAACCTGGGGCCTGGAGGCCCATCCCTTGGGGAAAGGGCGGGGGCCCGACTGGGAGCGGACCTCAGCAGCCTGGGTCTCGGCAGGAGTCCGCACAGCGAGGACAACCCAGGGGGTGACACGAGGCCCCGCCACCCGGGCAGAAACACTTACGTGCACAGAATGGACTGGTCCTCTCGGTCTGAAACAAAGAAGACATCAGGTTAACTTCTGCCAGATACAAAAGCCTCCCTGTCAGGCTTCTGAAGAGCTGCCCCTTCCCCAGGAGCAGAAGGTCTCGGCCGCTGCCCTTGCGGAGGGCCCCGCACGCCGGCCGGCATCCACCCGCCCGATGCCCCACTCGGACGGGTGCCAGTGTTGCTGGGCGTCTGCCCCTCCCCCCACCACTCCGGGAGCTCAGCCTGCCCACCCCCACCCTCCCCCCCAGGAAACCACCTCCAAGAAAGCCCATCTCCAGAGAGGTCCCCAGGAGTCTGCTGCACCGAGGGCGGAGGGGAGGCCTGCCCTGTTACGCTGACCCTTGGGGCGGGGGCCGTAGAAATAAGGCCCGGCAACATCGGTGAGGCGGCTGGGTGCGGGCCGGGCAGACCAGGCTAGGGCACAGGGCCGCCTCTGCCGCGGGGTGTGTGGGACCTCCGACCCGTGCGCGGGCTCCCGGAGCCCCCGCCTCCTCCCGTGACGGGGAGACGAGCACCCGTGCACGGAGGCAGCAGTGCGGGGTCTGGCACGTGGGAGTGCTCAGCGAGCTGGTTCAAGGGCAGCTCGGAAGGAACGCAAACATGTCAGAATCACAGCTTCTGACCGGCGTCTGGGACAACCTGGGCCTCTAGGCCTGGCCGTCGGGAACTTTCTACGACCGTCCCCAGCTGTGACTCCCTTAGCAAGTAAGGATACACCAGCTCGCGCCCCTTGTGTGCGGGAGGAACAGTACCGACCACGCTTTGAAAGCGAAGTCTGACAGAAATGCTGGAAGGCGTCTGGGCTGACCTGGTTCAGGGCGGGGTGTCCAATCCTAAGCAATGGCTGAGAAGACAAACTCATGTTTTTCCCCTTTTCACCCCACCCTGCGTAATCCCCTCAACTCCCTGAAGTCAAATCCACTGAATCCGGGACCAGGCTCCTTGCTGATATTTGAGCTGCCGTGAGGTCTGTAAATCCCAAGTCTCGGGTTCCTTATCCATAGAGTAACTATGCTACTAACTCCCTGACAGGATTAGCGTGGAGAACAGAAATAACACATGTAACGGATGGACCGGCACGTCAACAGGACGAGCTCCGCAAATGGCCGCTATCTACTTCCCCACGCGAAGCGGGAGTCCTTAATGAGGAGGAACAGAGGACTGCTAGTCAAGCCCCAGTAGAAGAGCACTGGCTGAGGAGTCTCAGAGGAGGACCGGCCACAATCAGAATTCGTGGTGCTGCACAGAAACCAGCGCTGGTGATCTGGAAGGACACGCTCACTGGCTGCCACTGCCCGGCCAGGGCCCTGCAGGATGGGACAACGGGAAAGTGACTCATGGCTCACTGTGTTCACGGCCTCAGGAGACAGCTTTAGCTGTTCAACACCAACAGACACCGGATCAGCTAGGTCACCTGCCACCTGGCAAGGAGAGCCTCCAACGTGCCCAATCTCGGCGCGTATGCGTTTACACGCGTCTCCAGCCCTTGTCTGTGGGTCGCTCGGGAGGGAAAGAGGACATCCAGACAGAGAGAGGCAAGAATAAGCCTCCCACCCAACACAAACGGCAGTGCCCCCCCCCACAGCCCTCCCTCCGGCCCCCTAGCAAACATCAACAGTGTGGGGGTGCAAGGGAACTCAGCCAGGCACCTCCACCCACACACCCCACACCCTGCTCACCACTGGGCACCTTCTCAGAGCAGCCCCTGGTCTCAACTTTCCCACCAAACGAGGTCCTTCAAGACCGACCTCAAGACCACGCAGCAAGGGCCCAGGGAGCCTCTGCAGGGTCTCCGGAAGACAGAGGGGGGCAGGAAGGGAGCAGGGGCTAAGGGCTGGGGAGGACAGGGCAGTCCCCAGCACCCACCCCCTGAGGACAGCGTGGCCACCAGCAAGGTCTGAGCAAACCCGGCTGTGATCCCAGGCCCTGGCGCCCCCACCCCCACCCCCTCACATCCCTGTGGGGCCAGCCCCCACCGCGGACACGTTCAGTCACTGCTCCACAAGTGGGCAAGAATGTACCTGCGCGGGCTGGCAAGTCGTAAGGCAGCAGCGGCCGACGCTACCATAAAAGGAAACATCCCCATCCCTTCCAGAAGGAACCGTTTTCCCAGGGCTGCCCAGGCCCCGTCCCTGGGATGGCTAGAATTCCTCTGATTGTGTGTCAGATGCTGAGCTGCCGAACAACAGGAAGCAGAGCCCACAAACACACACGTGTGCAGACACACAGCCGCGCAGAGCCGCGGACAGGCTGCGTGCGGGCCCATGCGCTCGCGAGCACGTGCACACCCACGCCCGTGGACACACAGGTACGGACGCGGGTGCGCGTGAACACGAACGCAGACGCGCACACGGGTGGCACACACAGAGGCCTGAACACGCTTCAATTCCCGATTCTGGACCCAAACGCTAGGCGGCCTCCATGCACTTCACCGCCTCCAGGCCTTCCTCTCCTGACCCTTCACCCCCAATCCCTGAAGCACCACTGTCAACACGGCCTGCAAGGACACACTCCAATGCTCTCATTTTATAAAGAAGTCTGGATTCGCTTTGCCAGAATACTCTTTTGGGCAAACGCTTTTGCAAAGAAAAACTGATGGAGGCCTCTCTCGTCTCCTCAGCTCTGGTCTCTACCCCGTGGGGCCCCAAACCCACCTGCCTGCAGTGAAAGGACACCATGGCCCCGTAAGTCTGGAAAGGTCTTTTCAGTTCCTACAGTGGGTTTGGGTCTGTTATCTTGCGGCCTCACAGGAGGAGGCAGGGGACAAGGCGGGCACTGTCCCTGGTTTACGTGTGTTTCTTCTCATAGTGCTTCTGGATTTGTTCCTCAGCTCGGAAGCTCTTCTGGGTACGGGGATGGTTAGAATTCTCAGCAACCAGGAAGCTCTCTGCCTGACTCAGTTTACTCGGCCAGACCTCCCGTGCATTCCAGCGGGGTCCCTCCTTAACACCCACTCCGTAAGACCTTCCCCACAAGGTAACCTCGTGGCACACAGACACTCCAGAATTCAGGCTGCTGTGTTTTTGTGTGACTGTTTATTTATTTTTGAGAGAGAGAGAGAAAGAGAGAGAGAGAGAGAGAAAGAGAGAGAGAGAGAGAGAGAGAGAGAGATTGAGATTGAGAGACAGAGCATGAGCAAGGAAGGGGCAGAGAGGGAGGGAGGCACAGAATCCAAAGCAGGCTCCAGGCTCTGAGCAGTCAGCACAGAGCCCGACGCGGGGCTCGAACTCACAGACCGTGAGATCATGACATGAACCGAAGTCTGACGCTTAACCAACTGAGCCACCCAGGCACCCTCAGGCCGCTCTGCTGTGATTGAAGTCCTTATTTGGGCCTATAGGGACTGAAGGCTTATTTGAAAACACGCTTCTGCCACACCAGGAGGAGGCAGGCAGACAGAAAGACGACAGGAACCCTATTGCCCAGAACCAGGCGAGTGCACCCATCAGAGGCAATCCAGTTCTGAGAAACAGGTTTCCTGCCGGGATGAAGGCATCAGCCTGACTGTGGCCGCTAACCTCTCCTGCCCAGCCCCTAACTTGGTGGGGGCTGGGTAGAGATGGGATTATAAAACCGATTATAAAACCTCTCTCTAGTGGTTTTCAACTCTTTAAGAGCAACTTTCTCTCAGATAAACTCCTGAATTTCCAACTTGAAGAACAGGAGATAAACACCAGAGCTGCCTCGGTGGTAGAGACAGGGCTCCTTAGAGCACACTTAGACAACCACTACCTGTGTGTCTGGAGCACTGACAGAAGAGAGAGAGCAGCGTTCTGATTTCCACTCTGTACTCTCCCTAGAGATGCCTGGCCCCTTGACCTCTCGGAATCGGAGGCCAGGGCCTCACCAGCAGGGCTGCTCTAAGGACTGAGTGACATGGGTGCCTGAAGCACGTGGTACAGCACAGACGCCTGGAAACGTTGTCCTTAATAACCCCAGGCCCTTTGCACCTCCCCTGTGCACCCTCCACAGAACAACCACAAAAAAGGTTTTAAGTTACATGTTCACTGATGAGGTCATTCCCTTTCCTGATTTTATTTGAAACCCAAAATGCCCTGAGGCCTTTCAGAGCTGATACAGGCCTCCAGCCCGGGACAGGTGTTTCCAGCCGGCTCAGGAGGCCCAGCTCAGGTGGGAGGAGGGGAAACCTGACCGCAGGTATTTCACCCCAGGTACAGACTTCTGCTAGGGGCTTTATCGCTCACTTCCTCACTGAGAGGAGCTGCGATTCTTGTCCATAAAAGGCCACAAGGCTCGCAGAGTGGTGACATCAGCCCCGACAGGAAGTACACAAGGAAGAGAACGGGCCTGCTTCACCAACAGCCGCTGCCGGGACTGACTCATCACACGCTCACTGAGCTAAGGGCTCCCGAGGGCCGGTTGCTCTCGGGGGGGGGCACACCTGAGGAACGCCCTGCCCTCGGGACCCGTCTTCAGATCAACCAGGCTTCTTGAGCAGTGGAGATGGACCAAGAAAAAGGAAAACGAAGGGCAGTCCCAGGTCGGGTGCACACCAGTGTGGGGCGACCCGTGACAAGCAGGCCTAAACTTTCCCCCACCGAGGCATGTGCCTGTCACGAAAACGGCAGACAGACCCCAGGGTGGCTCACGGTGTGAACCCTGCAGAGTGTCGCCCGGGAACAAGGCGCAAAGGCCCGCACTCCAGAGCCGGTTCTCTCAAGAGCCCCGTGGAGTGTCGGGCTCTTGTGGGCCACAGGGCAAAGCTTTCGCCAAGTATGAAACGTGGAGACACCTGTGGGTTCAGGCTCAGAACTTGGGGGCTGGGAAGGCCCCGGGGAACATCTGGCTCAAACAAGTCCGTTCAGAGGGCAGGACACCGAGTCCCGGAAACTCTCCTACGTTGTCAAAGGCACGCAAGCTGGGCCACGAAGCCGGGCCTCCGGGAGTCTGGTTCTTCCCTGTGGACGCTTCCTAACAGGGCAGGCCGCTCGGCCACCAGCAACGCTGCAGAGCAGGAGCCGTCTGCTTTCTCAGGAAGGGTTCTGGGGGCCTTACAGACCCACCTGGTACTTTCTCCAAAGCCAGACCCATTCACCCGGGTTGCAGGTGCTTGGGAGGCAAGGAGAGAGGTGAGAGAGGCAGAATGATGCTCCACGTCGACACGGGCGGCAGGCCGATGCTAAGCCTCAGGCCCCGTGTGTCGTGGAGCCTCTGGCAGACCGCCCGCCTCGCCGTCCGCAGCCAGGGACTCCCAAGCACGCAGCATGGTAGGTGCCAACGGTCTCGCCAAGGCACGCGGGTAGGTCCAGACCAGGAAGATGCCAGTCAGCAGCAACCTCGGCCAGAAAGCAGCTGGCTGCGGCCCAGTGTCTCCACCCACACACTCCCCCAGGCGCGGCTGTGTCCGAACCCCCGCCAAGTAGGCCCAGGTCTGTCGTTGCGGGAGGCCGAGAACGGGCGCCTCCCCCATCAGGCACCTTCGATAATTAGAAAGAAGCCCCAGGGACCGCACTTAACGTTCACCATGGTAGAGGGCAGGCCAGGCCCCAAACAAGTCCTCTTTCGGCCGAAAGGCACCTAGCTGCTCACACCGGTGACTCCCGGGCGCGGGCAGACCTGCCAGAAGCCACCGCTGGTCGCTGGGACACCTCGTCCCTGGGCGGGGCTGGGAGTGTGGGGCGGCTGCTGAGACAGCCCTGGCAGGTCTGTCAGGGTGGAGGGAAATTCGAACGTCACACGTGAGTGCCGACATCTCACAGCAAATGCCACCTGGACGCTCAGAGAGACCGTGTCCCAAACGCTGGAAGGCCAGCCTGCCTTGCTCTTAAACAACGTTCCCCTCAGGGCAAAGGAGAGACAGGCAGGGGGGCTGGGCTAGGCCCACTAGAGCCCCAGGTCACAGCTCCACTGTCCAGGAGGGACGAAGGGAAGCATGGGAGGGAAGGACAGTGGGGCACCAGGAATGAGAGGGACTTGGCCAGACAAAGCTCAGGACCCACTTGGCCCCACATCAGAGCACAAACAGGCCTGGCTTTTAGAAATGCCCCCGTGATGAGTGTCGTCAGGTTTGGCGGAGGACAGCAGGAACTCGGGTGCCGGGAGGCGAGCGGTTATAACACGTGGAGCTGCGTCCCGAAGAAGCCAGTGGCCCCGGTCGCCTTGAGAAGGGGCCATCAAACGAAATGAAAGGCATGTTGGTAACTGTTAGGCCAGAATTTGCTCCTGGGGCATGGCCTCTGTCCTTGGCTTTCAGCTTAGCGTGTCTGTGGACCAGCAAAGGGTGGGGACCGGATCTTCATCGAGTCCCCAAGTCTGGCTGGAATGACAGCCTCAGCCCCGGCCAGAGCTGCCTGTTGGCCAAAAGAACATCAAGGGTCCTCAGAGTTCGTGGCAAAGGTGGCCACCGGGCCAACAGCCTTGGTCAAGACCAAAGGAGTTTGACAGAAGCCAGTTAGAGAATCCTGACTTTCACGCCGGCACACTTTCAGCTCTCTTACTCTTTAGTTTTAGAGACTTCGTCTTGTTCTCATCGGACAGCTTCATTCCTGAAATCAGGCAGGGGAAGGAAAGCAACCCATTCCTCTGAACACACGGATGATCAGTCCTGACCTATTGGAACACAACTCTGCTGGAGTCTGGGCCAGAACTGGACAGAACAGGAAATACGGCCGGTAAGCGGCATTCACAGGCCGAGAGGAGGGGCGTGTCCAGGGAGGCTAAAAGCACAAAGCTCCTGGGCCATTACAGACTTTGCAGGTGCCTTCTGGTTGTTTGTCCATGGGCTGGAGAGGGGTAGTGACGGATACACTGAGCCACGCTTTGGACCATCCTCAAAATTTCAGGTTCCCGGAGGGCACCTCCTTCTTGCCTCCCACTGCAGATGGCCCAGAGCAAACCCCAGCAGACCCACTGGGTTGGATTCAAAGCCAAACAAAAAAGTAAGCCTAAATAAAGCCGAATCCTTGAAAAGGATCCACGAACCGCAGATTCCTCTTCTAGAAAGAACATTTTACAGAAATGGGACGGATAGGCACGACCACATTATAATTAAGCAGCCTCACTCTGAGGACCGGGCTCTCCTACTGGGGGACCCGACCAAGCAGCCTCCTGCGAGGGGCTGTAGGACAGCACCTCACCCCCACCCCGTCCAGGCTCGGGTGGACCCAGGGTCGCTTGTCACAGCACGCCCCACCCCCGGGGTCCCCACCTTATGTCAACAGAGGATCCCTTTCAGCGCTGCTCAAAAGAGCCACCTCTGAGTTCACGTTTTCCTGAAGCCCCGCCGAAGCCATGTCGACCCGCGGGCCTCCGGCTGCCCGCTGGGGGCCGCGGACAAGACGGGCCAAGTCGGAGACCGCATCTGCCCGCGCATGCCTGTGTGCTCTGCGGCCGCTGCTGGGAAGGTGGCTTTGACGAGTCACTTCCTATGCACACTGCTACGAGAGCCTGAACTCTCCTGAGTTGCTCTCGGAGAAGATTAAGAAGCCTGCCCTGGAGCGAGCATTTGGCGATCACCTCCGTTAAGCGAGTGGGAGCGTGGAGGGAAAGAACGCAGGACGTGGAGGGCAGAGACGGTGAAGTCAAAAACTGATTGCAGGCCAGGCCTCTTGTCTCATCCCCGCAACCCCCCCCCCCCCCCACGTACGTTTCCATTGAGCCAAGAGGCAGACAAGAGGAGGAAGGCTCAGCGACAGCGGTCCCCCATCAGTCAGGAACCCAAATCGAGGGCAACCCCAGCCACTCTTCTCCACACCACACCTCTGGCTCACAAGACAAGTTCCTCCTAAAGCTGAGGCTGCTGGCGTGGGTGACCCGTGCTCACAAGACAAGTTCCTCCTAAAGCTGAGGCTGCTGGCGTGGGTGACCCGTGCTGCGTCTTGGTCAAAGCCGTTCCCACCAGCCCCGCAGCCCTAAGGCGAGGCGAGGCTCCCTGCTCTGTGCTAGGCTCTCTCCCTCCTCCTCAAGTTCATTCACCTGCCTCTCGGGACCTCTCCTAGGTGGGCCCAAGTCTGGTGCACAGAGACCACCTGCGGGCAGGGGGCACGCCCCGTGGGGAAGGCAACCACACGTGGGCACTCGGGGCCTGGCCCCAGACCTCCCTGCGGCTGGCGGGGGCCTCTGCGTGCACGGTAGTGCTTCTCTGGCAGGGCCCGAGCCCCCTGGCCGGCACGTTCCTGCTTAAGTGGAGTCATCCCATCTGTGGTTTCCTCGGCCGCCTGTCCTGGTGCGTGTGTTCACGGTCATGTTTCCCCGTCCCCGGGAAGCACTTCCCCAGCGCCTCCCCCCGCTTGGCGCTTTTTTCCCTCAGAAAGGCCTCGGAGAGCAGAGAGTTCAACAGCAGCAGTTGGCAGAGAGAGTGTGGAGAAGGAACGAGGGCCTCCAGCCAGCCAGACACACAGAAGTCCTCCAAATGCCAGCCAGAGAACGAGGGGCAATGGTGCCCCTGGGGGACAGGCACTGGGACGGGGGGACGGAATCAGGAGGCCCTGGTCTCTGGCGCTGACTGGACAAGTCAGTTAGCATTCATCTCTGGGCCTGTCCCTTCACCGGTGAATTACAGGGATCACACTCACATACGAAGACAGCGCTAGAATTCCACCCCTGGGTCAGCCCGGAGGTCAGTCTGCCGCCGAGGGCACTCGGACACCCGCTGGACACTCTGAGCAGCTGCTGGGGGACCAGCCGCTTCTCCTGGCAGCTTCTGCTGAGACGCAGAGGTGGGATTAGCCCAGAGCAAAGGGTTAAATAGTTCTCAGATTAGTTTAGGCCTGGAATGAAAGCAGACCCCGCTGCCACTCCCCCAGACACGCTGGGAGCTCATTAAAATACCATGAAGTCACCGAAAGCGAACGGGACCTGGCATTCTACCTAATCGGCACAGGAGAGGTTTTCTGCTTTCGCTGGGGAGAGAGCTGCGCTCAAGTCAGATTCTTTCACTGGTCGGTTCTCCCCTAAGAACACGCACACAGCCTGACCCCCAGAGGGAGAGCCCGGAACGCCAGGTCCCGCCGGGAGCCCGGGGTGCCATTTCCCAACCCCATGGCGCCTTCAACAGGCCGCGTGCCGCTCCTGCCCCGGGACGTGCCCTCATGCCCCACAGCGCTATCCCCTGCCCGGCAAGGGGCTCACGCTCTCCTCCAGCGGCCCTTTACGGAACCCCGAGGACCAAGGACCGGCTCAATCCCTGAGGCAGGAAGAACCCATTCATGGCCACGGCAACATATTAACCAAGCAGAAAAGAAGCCAGGGTTGGGAGGGTGAACCGACCGAGTCACCGCAACTTTAATTAAACCCAAGGTCGAGGCTTAAAACAAACAGAACTGCCGGGCACGTCTGGGCTACAGTGTAACCACTTGTTGACGCACACCTGCCAGCCTTTCCACAGGAGCCGGCCTCCCCGGTCCCTCCCCGACCACCCCAGGCCTGGGTGGCCACACCTTCCCCTGAACTCCCAGGACACCTGCTGCAGCCGCACAATCGACACGGTGGCAGCTTGTCTTCTTCTACAGCCACGGCCCCAGATGTCTGCGTACAAACACGTCCCATCCCTCCGCCTGGACTGCCAGGGTCTCCAGTGCCAGAGTAATGCACTAAACCTCTTGGTATTCCGGCACTTTCCACCTCCTCTCTCCACAGACTAATCCAGGGTGCCAAAGGCTGCCATGCCCCATCCTGTGCCCACGGCAGACAGCACTAATCTATCCCAGCAGCATCCCTTGGCATTGAGTCTTGGATCCTCGGCAAGGCGGAGGCACTACTGATCCATGGAAGCCGACACTCAATAAAACCACTCTGCAGTGCTCAGTCCGGTGGTTCCCAAGTGCAGGCAGTTTTGCCCCCCAGGGAACATCTAGTAGCAAAGTCTGGGGACGTTTCTGGTTGTCACAATGGAGAGGGAGGGTGCCGCTGGCATTTAGTACAAAGGGGCCAGGTTGCTGCTAGACATCTACAATGCACAGAACAAGCCCCCTACCCCCAGCAGAGAATTATCCGGCCCCAAAGTCAAGAGTTGCCAAGTTTGAGAAGCCCTGGCTCACTCTGACAAATAGGTAGGGTGACCATAGGATTTATCACCCAAACTGGGCTGCTCTTGAGAAAGTGAAAATGGACACCACTAATATTAACTGCGGGACAAGAGGCATACGTTAGGACTGAGGCAAACCAGAGCGTTTAAGAGATGAAAGGCAGGGAGGTCCCGGGAACAGGCAAAGAGCTCATCTCATAAAAGTCCCCAGACAAAGCCGCCAACTACCCTATTTGGCAGAATAAATGCTAGTATGTCATAAGCCACAGGCAGCTCAGGGAGGAAACCTTTTTCTAGTTCCTGTTTAGGGAAAAAGCAGAAAAGGAACTATCCGGCTGTGCCCTTTAAGAGGTGAGTAGCAGAGAACAACCCTGTTTTCCCCCAAAGCCAGTGCCAAGGAGCTCATCTCAGAGCCCGCTGACCCCAAGGTACCACTGTCCATAATTAAGTCCTGTTAAGTAACTTCCTCTCTGCTCCAAGAACAAGAGACCTGTGGCTAACTGCTTGTCAGGTCAGCTGTGCCCAGCGAGAAGGGACTCGGAAATATTCTCAGTCGGTCACCGTGGGGGCTCAGGGCTGCAGCAACTCCAGCATCATGCAGAAGGTGAGGGAAAACCTCTCAGACGGAGGGTTAGAAATTACGTGGGCCCTGAACTCCCACAGATCGTTAAAAAGAAGCACCAAGGCCCCTGTCTTCCTGGGCCCGCAGTGGATTGGCATCCCTGGTCTCCAAAGGATGAAATGCACACCCACTTGCTCTCGTAATTTGGGAAGCCCCTCGCTTCCTATCAAGACCATTCCGTTAGGGCCAAAGCTTCCCGGTCAACATGAAGGAAAGCTCCAGCCTTCTGGATATCCCTTTCCATTTTTCAATTATCTCCAACCTATGGAGCTGACTTGTGCTCCTCAAATTTTTTTTATTGCTGGATAAAAATTGGGCAAATCTCTTTAGGAAGGAGTCTTGCGTGCAAGACATGGGAAGAAAGGCTGGGAGTCCAGTTCTAAGGACCCCCAGCTGCTGGTGCCATGTTCCACATCATGACATCGCCCTTGCCACAATGGCTTGCCCGAAAGTAAAGGAAGGCCACGTGCTAGAAAACCGTTCAAATCCAGGATCTGAGTGTGGGAATGTGCCCTAATTCAGCAACGCAGAGCTCAGGAAGACTCTGGGGTGAACTTGCACTGGGCCAATTAAGACAGCTAGGAGAAAACTGACTCATAACCTCTAGAGACACAGACTCAGGCTCTTCTGGAATCTCACAGAATGTTCTCCCACCAGACTGCTTTAGTTAGCACTTTAAAACAGACATCCCACTTTAAAAGTAATGGGCTGGTTTCCCCAAGAAATTTTCATCGATGTAAACATAAGCCAAAGGCTAGGCCAAACTCGTACATGCTGCAGAATTCATTGAGCTTGGCAACGAAATGCCTTCCCCACAACAACTATGTGTACGACACGAGACAGACCCGCGGGCTGCCCCTTCAAACCACTATGCCACAGATAAAGCTGCTAATACAGCAAGGTTCTCTATCACCACTGCCCAGCTTCGTGGCCAAGTTTAAAGGAAACAAGCAGGCGCGTGTATTCGGATTTGGAAAAGCACTATCAGTATGAGGTTTGGGAATACAGCCCGGCCTGGAAGTTGGGCTTGACTCAGAATGACATTGACATGCCGCCATAGGCCAAGCACCTGGCTAAGCTCGAGAATATAAAGGCAACATGGGCCCTGTCTGTGTCTAGGAGGGAAAAACAAGTCTGTGAGCACCGAAGTCAAATGAAGTATCACCAAATCTAGTCCAGACATCCTCCCTGGAGGGCAGGAATGCCTCAGTCTGGTCTTTCACAAGGGAGTAGGGACTTGCCAGGCACTACAGGCAGCTGGCACGGGCCTGGCGGCCTGAAGCAGAAAGGCCTGGTAGAGAAACGGATGAGGTCCCCGTAGCAGGAAAGCCAGAGGCAGTGGAAAGCCGATGACAAAGGGCACTGCATGCTGCTGGCGGGTTGCAGAGTTACCTCTGGGGCCACGGAGGAGCCTTTTCGAGATTTTTGAAGATTTTGAATCAGGGGGTCTGATCAGATTTGCATTCTAGAAAGATGACCCTCTGTCAAAGGCAGAGGGAGGGCTCTATTAAGAGTGAAGGTTAAGAGGTCACAGCAACAGTGCAGGCAAAACCCTGCAGAGGCCATAACTGACGTCAGGGCCAAGGGACGAAAGAGGGGAAAGGGGGCCGTAAATATGAAGAGATAAAACCCATAGAAAGTGCTAATGGACTTGAGAAAAGGAGGGAGAAAGAGAGAGAGGAGAGCAGAGGAACCGCTGGGCCCGGGTGGCTGGGTAGACGGAGAAATGGCAGCCAGGGGCAAAGGGCCAGCATCAATCAGGCGACGGTCCCGATCCTCCCCCAGAATGTGCCGGTCAAGGCGCTCAACTGGATGGATCCGTCATCCAGAGGAACAGCTGAGCAAGCGGTGAGACCGTGAGGAACACAGATGCGCGGAGGGGTGGCCAGAGATCAGGAGAAGCAGAGAGAGGGTCACACAGGAAGGAAGGGCTGTCACAAGGGGCGGTCAAGATTGTCCAACACTGGGGAGAGGTTAGGTAAGATGAGAACACGCGAGAGCTGTGGAAACAGCAACACAGGGAGGGTAACCTTTGTCAGAGTGGAGAAGTGCTGGGGCCAGCGGGGTGTGGTACTTCCTCTCTCAAGTTCCAGTGTGAGAAGACAGAGAGTGGACACAAGCTGGGGGGGGGGGGGGGGGGGTGCAGAATCCAAGAGAGATTTAGTGCCTGTTTCTTAAAGATAAGAAAAACTTAAGGGGCACCTGGGTAGCTCGGTCAGTTAAGCGTCCAACTCTGGGCTTTGGCTCAGGTCATGATCTCACAGTTCGTGAGTTCGAGCCCCGCGTCGGGCTCCGTGCTGTCAGCACAGAGCCTGCTGGGGATTCTCTCTCTCCCTCTCTCTCTGCCCCTTCCCTGCTCATGCTTCCTCTCTCTCCCTGTCAAAATAAATAAATAAACTTTAAAAAAAAAGAAAAGAAAAACTCAAGTGCGTTTCCAGATTGTGAGGAAGCAACAAGAGAAAAGACATGAAAAACGAGGAGGAAAAAGGAGTACCTGGTAGAAGGGACCTGTAAGTGAGGAGACTGGCACAGAGGGTCTTGACAAGAATGAGAAATTGCAGTAACTAGGAACTCTATTTTTAGAGCTTCTAGAAGGTTCTCTCAACATATAAACATGCCCTTTGATAGCCACTGGCCTCGGCTCTCACACTGGCTCAGAGACCTCCATGATGCACTGCGCCATCACCAACGCCAATCCAGGCCCTAAATCCCTGTGACCGTGAATGTGGATGAGCACCTGCAAGGGTGTCCACGAGGCTGCACGTGAAGACTGAGCCACAGGGAAGGTCAAGGCACTCACCTTGCATCATACTCCTGTAGGCAGTGTCTGTGATGGCATAGATGTGGGGGGGCATCTCGTGCCTCTTCTTGCCCTTGTACATTTCCACGATCTCCTCGGAGTAGATGGGCAGGTTCTTATAAGGATTGATGACCACACAGAAAAGGCCTGAATAGGTCTAAAGAAAAGAGCAGCAAACAGGAAAGGGTTAGACAGTCTTGATTCTCAAGGGGGTGCAAATTGGGTGGCAAACTTATCTGCCACCAAGGGCCGGGATTCGGGCTGCTGGGAAGGCACCCTGGGACGCCCTAACTCTCTGTGCCGCGCCCTGCCAGGCCCGCTGCGGGGGCACGGGCACCGGCACCGTCTGCTCACTCAGCAAGGGTCCTCCCCCGACGGCGTGACCGCTGCCAGCTCTGTGCGCCAACGAGCAGGTGCCTTGGGCAAGAGCCATGGCAAGCTGCGCAGACGGTACAAGTCCAGTGACAAAACTCAGATCCAGGGACAATAAGAGATGTGTCTGCCGTCACGAGATGCACAGAGAGAAAAGAACCCGGCTGCAGCAAAAGCAAACTGTGCAGAAACACAACGTACTCCGCCCTCAAGGACTCTCGGGGAGACAGGCAAGCCTACACTTTTCCAGCATCGGGAAAATCCCGACCAGAGCTTTTGTGGGCTAGTATATCGCTGACAGCTCTCCCTCTCGAATCATCTAGAGACATTCACTTGAGCATCCCTCAAAAACTCGACCATTTTCATGTCCCCCGTGAGCCTTCTCCAAGACTCGAGTCTTCTCAGAAGGGGGAGCCCGATTAGCCAACACCCTTCACGTGAGGCACCCAAAAATACACCCAATACTCCAAGTCTGACCTGATGGGATTAAAATCCGACCCCAGAGTCAGCCGTCCTGAGTTCAAATCCCAGCAAGGGCCAAGTTTCTTAACCGCCCTCTCCCTCCATTTCTCAATCTGTAAAGTGGGGACAGCCGGACTCTATGCCTCCCTGAGCAGTTTTCAGGATTGGCACACACCCAGGACAGCCTTGGAGAAGAGCTCTGAGAAGGTCAGGAAAGCAGGGTCCAGTGGCAACTGGCCAGACAGCTCTTTCTTCAGGGGCTTAAGGTAAATTCGTGTTAACTTGTGACTACTAATTCTTTTTCTAATAACCTGTTCCTTTGTCTTCCAAGATCTGTCTCCCGGGCCAAAAAAAAAAAAAAAAAAAAAAAGACAGGCTCCGAACAAGTTGGGCATGACTCCTGAAACCACCCAGGTGGTAGGTGCTCAGATGGGGGGGCGGGGGGACGCAGCCCAAGCCCCCTCTTCTGAGGACAACACACCAGAGTTCCAGAAGCAGCCATGCAAAGCTGTCATTCACACACACCTGCAGCCCTGACTCTGTTGAGTGACAGCTGAAAGCCATGAAGCAGTGAACGGCAAAGCTGGGAGCAGCCCTTGGTGTCCCCCACCCCCTCCCCCTCCCCAGGCCAGACCTCCCTGGTCAGAGGCCAGTTCTCTGAACTCCTATCTTTTTGTTTTCCTCATTACAAGTGGCCTCCACCCTCCCTGTCCACGGCTGTGCCCCTCGGTCCAATAGCAGCCAACACCCACAGGGCACTGTGCTATGTGTCAACCCAGCCCCATCCCGCCCTGCCCTCTCCGCTCCTGCCAAAACAGAAGATGGGTCTTGTGGCTGAACCCCAAGACAGGTTCTACACGGGAACTAGTCGCAAGGACAAAGCCCTTTCCAGCTGTGGCCAAGGGCTATGGCACGTGGACTTTCCAAACAGAAGTTAAAGACTCAAAGCAGAATTCCAGGAGAGCCTGGGTGGCTCAGTCGGTTGAGCCTTCGCCTCTTGATTTCGGCTCAGGTCATGATCCCAGGGTCGCGGGATCGATCGAGCCCCGTGTCAGGCTCCCACAGGGCATGGCGTCTGCTTAAGACTCTCAGTCTCCCTGCCTCTGCTCCTCTCCTGCCGGTGCACATGCTGGCTCACTCTCTCCAAAATAAGACGAAAATAAAAGCAGAGCTCCAGAGGGACCCAGTAACCCACAGTGGTCTGCAGGCCGAAGAGCAGCCAAGTTTGGAAAGGACCAAGTGCATCTGGCTGCCTCTTCTGTTTGGAGGCGGGGACTCGGGGCCCTCAATTTTCTCTCTTCCTGGGATAATCAGTCATTTGTTTTCCCTCCAACGACTCTTTCACAAGGGACCAGGAAAGCTCTGAAGCAGAGAAGGCCACACGTGGTGTGGGCCACCTGCAGTGCGGGTATCACAGGAAGATAAGAGGAAAGCAGGGGACTTCTGGTTTTTCCTCCATGGGACTGTCGGGCCAGGATGAGATAAGGCCAGGGAGCAGTGAGGTCATCCCAGGAGCTCAGAAACAATTGAGCTCTGTTCCTGGGGTTTGAGAAAACCCACACTCTAGGAACTCGGCCTGATGAAAGCCAAGGACACATGGCCACACTTTTAGGGCCTGCCTCCGAGCCAGATGTTTGCAAACAGCTGGTCATGACAGCAGAAGGGGACCGGGGGTTCCCGGGACAAGGCTTTCTGACAGCTGGGTGGGCAGATGGTCCTGTGGACGGTTCTCTCCGGAGACCTTCAAAGTTCTCTGGACTAATCCCATCAAACCAGCAGCCGTGAGCCCAGCAGCTCAGGTGGGAGGAAGGAGCCCTGATGGCAAGCCTCCCTCTCGATACTTGCAGAGGCACGGACACCGAGCAAGTGGCTTTGCTCCCACATGGCTACGCCAGGAAGCTGCTCCATTCACGGGCCACAGAGGCTCTTTGTGCCCAGCCGCCCCCTGTCCCGGGGCCTCACCCCCCAAGGAAACAGACAGAGCAGCTGTGCACAGGATTAGCCACGCCGCCCACAATGCCAGGCGAACACGCTGCACAAAGGCTCCCCGGTCGCAATTTGGAGCGTCGTGTGCAGAGAGGTTGACTGTGAATGAGGCGGCATCCCCTGCCCAGCGGCTCCGATCCCCCCACAGCTCTGCACCTGCTGGGGTCCCCATTAGGGCGACTGCGGAGACAATCGACTTCTCTTCCGGGGAGGATGCTTAGGAAGAGGCTGGTCTGAGGCACACGGGAGGCGACAGAAACAGGAGTGAACGCCTCCAACCAAAGAGTCCTGCCTGCCTCCAGAGGGAAACCCACGCTAGCGGAGGAGAAATGAAGCAACCATCATTGAACCCGCTTTAATAATATTTCCCTTTGTGGGACAGAAGACTGCAGCCAGCTAAGGCAGGCGAGCGCAGGCCCCGCCCCCCTGACGTGTGTCGCACTCGGCAAATCCCTAGCGGGACACAAGCTGAACAGAGACCCCCAGCAAAGGCCACGCACAGGAACAGCTACCTTCACTTAGAACAAACGGCAGCAGCTGCACAGTCTGGACCCTGCCGTGAGCCAGGTGCTGGCTGGCGTTCACACACTCATGAGTCCTCGCCTGCGAGGAAGTGGGGTTCCTCGTAGCCGCGGCGTGTGGTGGGGAAGGGATCTGAAGCAGGACCTGGAGGCCCCAAGTGCCGTGACCTTCATCGCCCTGCTTCACCAAGCAGAGCCTGTGTCAGCTTAGGGGCACAGCAGAGTGGGCACGATCTGCTGTGGAGCCTGCCTGGGGGGCGTCCCACTCTCAGACAATAGGACTTGGATCCCAGCTGCCCCAGCAGACAAACGATGCTTTCTCAGAGGCCCCTTGTTTTTCTACCAGTCGCCAATTCTGAATTCCAGTGGTTAATATCCTTAGGGACAGGGGCTTTTAATTCTGTCCATACGACATTCTCACCAAGGAAAAGATAGCTGGGCTGAGGGTCAAAAAACCCCAAGCTACAGTCTCAGGATGCATGATCCCGCACTGGGCCCTTGCGCCCTCTAGGCCTCAGTTCTCCTCACCTGCCGTATCAGCAGGTTGGGCTAAGCTGGCCTACAAAGGACTTTTCCAAGAAGACGGTTCTGTGTAGTTCCTTTCTGGTAGCTCCTGACTAATCAGGCCCATCCCCAAAGGGTGGTCTTCAACGGCAGGACATAAGAACTTCATTATCATGGACCGACTTAGCAATCGGCAAGGTAACACAGCCCCGGCATGCGGCTGGCCCAGTCAGAACTCCTGGGCAATCAATCCAAGAGGTTTGGGACTTCACAGAGGACTCTGGCACATGGCAGGGCACTCGGAAGTAGCAGTCCAGGATGGCAAGGCCAAGTGCCCTGTGGAAACATGTGCTGAGGTCACCCTGAAACTGTATAGAAAACAAAATGGCCAACTCTGTGGGGGCCACTCGCCATCCGTGTGCCAGGAGGAGCCCAGCACCTCCTTGTATTGCATATGTGATCATGAGCTAACCCCTGGGTCTGAGGCTTCACCTTCCCATCTATGAAATGAGAGGGTGGTAAGCATCTCGAGATGTTTTCTTCCTCCAATTCAAACAAAGTTTTGAGAACTGTTTTATTGAGCTCCAAGACCAAGAAGGCCAAGGTAAACCTAACAACATACCTAAACAAAGAGCTATTTTAGGAATAAGAGCCAGGTAGTTCTTCCCTACCTGGGACAAAACTAGAAGGAAATACCTGGGACACTGAACAGAAGAAATAAGAAATTAGCAATAACTTTTGTGACCCTAAGACTGAAAGATCTTGCAGCCTATTACACAGGAGACGGGAAAACGCTACGGCGAGGAGCTGTCTCTGTGCACAGGTAGCCCTGCTAAGCCAGAAGAAAGAGGGTGGCTCAGTTGGTTAAGCAACTGACTTCGGCTCAGGTCATGATCTCACGGTTTGTGGGTTCGAGCCCCGCGTCAGGCTCTGTAACTGACAGCTCAGAGCCTGGAGCCTGCTTGGGATTCTGTGTCTCCTCCTCTCTCTGTTCCTCCCCTGCTAGTTCTCTGTCTCTCTCTGTCTGTCAAAAATAAATAAGCGTTAAAAAAAAAAAAAAAAGAGAGAGAGAGAGAAGAGACTGCACCTTCTCTGCACACCCTGGGCCCTTTACACGTGCTGTTCTCTGGACGCTAAGCCTGGCAGGGCAGGGGCACCGCCAAGCGGCACGGACCAAAGGTTCAAGTCCTCATCTCCACTCAAAGCACACTCTCCAGGGAACTAAGCCACACCCACAGGCCTCTAAAAAGAAGAAGATGGTGGAGGTTCCAAAATGAGATTGAGCAAATGGGGAGGGGGAAGGGGACCAGGAGGTGCAGGAGGAAGGAGCGAGGCGGGAAACCAGGGCATGGCAGTCCCTTGCTTTAGAAGGAACTATCCTTCCTGTCCCCACCGAGACTGAGGACCAAGGCCCGTGGGCGGGCCCCCTCACATACACATCATGATGTTCTCCCTGTGTGTGGTCTCAAACAGGCTTTCTGTCGTGTTTCGGGCTATGCAGAGAAAAGGTGAAATAATGCCGCGACAACATTCCGTTAGGATGTTCGCGTGCCAAAGCTGGAGGATGTCACCGCAGCTTTCTTCAAGACCCCCAACGCTCCGGGACAGACCCGGGCCTCCCGCACCCCCTGCGCCCTGGGCCCGGCCCCGCACTCACGTAGATTAGCCCTGAGTAGTAACGCTCCTTGAGATTGTGCAGCACCGATGCTTCGTTGAGGCACGTGAGCTCGGCCATGTCCTCCACCTTGGAGAACTTGGGTGGGTTCATCTTCTGGATGTCATCCTTGTTCACTTTCACCTTCTTCCCGTTTTCCACCAGCTCCACGATGGCCTCCTCGCCCACCTCTTCCTTGAGGCTGGCGGGCTCAAAGCCACTCTTGTCAGAAGGCACCCAGACCAGCTTCTTAGCCGCCCAGTCGGCCTGGGCCAACGGGTTATTGATGAAGTTTTTATCCACATAGAGATACTTATCAGCAGCTTGCTGTGCCATGGTGACTTACAGCCAGGACCTGCGGGACAAACAAGGACAAAATGTCAGGTACAAACCACATCAGCCACACGAGGAGCGCTGAGCACCTCCTAGCCTTGCAAACGGCACGGCATTAGAGCACAGCAAAACTTCTGCAACTGGGCGGCACCAGGAGAAAGATGTACACGACGGAAAAAACGAGTTGTTGTCAGAGATCTTGCGAGAAATGAACGGTAAGGTATATCCTAGGATCCAGCCACAACCAAACAAATCTATAAACGACCGCCGTGCCGGATGACGAGTGTAATTTGAGTCTCAAAGGCAGATGCAACCATAGTCACTGTGCTATACCTGCCGAGGCAGGAAAGTGACCACGCAGCTCAAGAGGACCTCCCACGAAAACAAGTTTCCCAGTAGCCCCCCAAAAAGACAAAAAGTGCGACCACACGTAATGGAAGTTGTCAGTTCAAAAAACTTTTTATTTCACGGAGTTCCACCAAGAGGGAAAAAAAAACCCAAAAAAACAAAAAACATGTGGCCAAGAGATGTTGATTCCGTCTTGATAATACAGCCCAAAGAAATCAGGGGAGAAGAAAAGTCAGGCTCCAGGAAATATCATGAGCAGCGAGAGCACCTCCCTCCCGGGGCACTAACACGGAAAGCACCCCTCACCATTTCTGTCCAGGGGAACTGAAGCACATGTGTGTCTTTTTTTTTTTAAACTCATTTGCAGAATAAAGATGAAACAATAGCCCCTCACACCGGTGTGGCTTAATGGTTTATGAAATGCTTTCACACGCCCTTTGCTGTCTCCAAAGATCCTCGTCATAACGCTGTAGAGTGGGTAAGAAATGTGCTTCGGCCCGTTTTACAGATGAGGATCCGGGAGCTTCCTGGAGGTTCAGGGGCTTGTCGCCCAGGGAGGACTCAGGACTCCCGGTCCCGTGGCCTTTCCACGGTTACCACAGTGCTTATTCCTGCTCACAGGCTCAGGCTGGGGCCCTCAGGACTCTGAACGCAGGACTCTGAAACCGTGGTCCGAGATAGAGCCAGCCCACAGCCACCAGGGGAGCAGCCTAGAAGCTCACTGCCCAGCTCACAACGCAGGAAGGCCTTTCCCTTGTGAGGCCAAGGCCCCCTCCCCAGGCTGGAGGTTTGGGACAGAGAGAACAAAAGGAAAAGTCTGGGCCGCCCAGGCTTTATCTGGGCTCGTTAAATGCTTTCCAGATCAAGACTAAGGGGCTCCCCTGGACACGCTCCAGGAAAAGGGTTGTTTTCCAGGAAATCTGCTCGCTCCCCAGCCCCCACAGGAGGGAAGGCAAGTCCAAGGAACAGAGCCTGGCAGCCTCCCCCAGCAACCCCAGCCGGTGGCTTTGTTTACATTCCCAGCCAAGCAAACCCCTGCGGCCCCTCTTGGGGGACCAGGGGCATCATCCACCTGCAAGGACCACCCCCTGAGAGAACGCAGGGCCCAGAGCCAGGCAGCAGTCTACAAGGCAGGAAGGGACAGCCTGGCCTCATCTTCCATGAGGGGCTGGGGTCTAGGCCGCCTGCACGCCCCAGCCTCATCAGCTTACTTCCGGCTGTCCCGGCTCCCACACTGGCCAGTCCATTCAGGCAAATCGAAGGCTTCCCTCTGCCAGAGTAAATATCAGCTGTCCTGTCCCTCTGTGCCATCCATCTGACCACTGGCCAGGTAGCCTCCCCAGTCTCAGGACCCAGGCTCCTGAAGCCAGTCTCCCCCTCATGCCACTGCCCTGCCCGAGGACTGGCAAGGACCACAGAGCACACGGCTTCGCGGGCTGCTGGGTCTCAACCTTTTTGCAAAGTTCAAACCAAAAATGGACAAGACAATCTCCTATCAATACGTAAGAAGGGATTCACTTGAACCCTGTCCCCCCCAAATCCTAAGTCCGCTGCTGGTTAAGAGTTCTCCTAACCCAGCCCAGGGAAGACACCCGAGGATATCTATCACATGCCCTCTTACGAGATCCCTCCAAGAGAAGAAGGGAAAGGGGGACAGTCATTAGGTCCCTAACCTACCAACATCAACCTCGTGTCACCATCAATCGCTCTGCAAAAGAGCTTTTATTATCCCCAATTTATAAATGAGGAAACAGGCTCCAAGAGGGTAAGTGACTTGCCTACTGTCACCCCATCCAGTCATGGGTCCACCAGGCCCCCCGGCCTGGGGTCTCCTTAGCACGCTTGTGCCTAGGGTCCCACAGAAGAAGTCGGGCTGGCGTTGAAGCTGGATCAATCGGTAAGTTGAGTGGGACACGGGGCGTGTGGGGGAATACATTCCACAGCGGTCAACACACAGTTACTGGGCTCTACCAGGCAAGGCAGGGAGGCTGAGGGAGCCTCAGGTCACGTCAGGTTTTGGACGTGACCGGTCCAAAAGCAGGGTGCACTGGAACTGTTACATTCTTGCCCTCCTGGTCTTCCACCGGTGGGTGTGCACTGGCCGGCCATGAACATGGCAGCCGCTGGCAGGGGACCACTCCACCTGGCCCCTCATTCTGCCCTACCTTCAGGCCTCAGTGGGAGGGAAGGGGGCGCTTACAGGGCAGCACTGTCTACCCACAATGGCCACCAGAGACCTGGAGGCCAAGCCGCACTTCCTATAAGAGAGGGGGGCACGCTGTGACCGCCTCAGAGCTAGACCAACACAGGGGGCTGCCCCTCTCTCCCTCTGGGGGTGCCGAGTACACAGGTGGGCACCCTATATGTAGGTGGGCCTCCGTGCCCCTCTCTGAGCAGAACTTTCACGAAACTCAGCTGAGTCCTGTTTGGCCAGGCCGGGGACAGAGCTATTTGGTGTCACTGCTCTGCTGGAGTGATGTGGGTCAGCAGCAGTGCCAAGGTCAATACGCGGGTTGGATGGCGGCGGTGGGGGGCAGAGGTCACCACAAACAATGGGGTTTATTAAAGCCCTCCCACCAGCGCAAACAAGAATATCCATATCCGGTGACCGCAGCTGAGCTCCGGTGCCCACCTGAGTCAGGTGGAGGCGCCCCCACGTCCCAACAGGGCTGCCAGCGACGCACTCAGGGGACGGTCAACTCTAAGGGCACAGATGGACTAAGCCGTTAGTCAAGAGCTGTTAGAAATGAAGAGGGGAAAGAAGTAGAGAGAGAGAGAAAGAGAGAAAGGGAGGGAGGATGAACAGAAGGAAGGAAGGGATGAAAAGGGGCATCAAAGAAGGGATGCTAGGGAGGCATGTGGCCACTTCTCCCCTTCCTAGCCTGGGACCATGCTGAGTGGCCCCTTTTGTAAAAGCTATACAAAATATAAAAGCTTTGAAAATGAAAGACAACTATCCCCATACATTCCTGAGATCCTCCACCCGCCCCCCCCATCAGTTTGCCCTTTCTTTTTTTAATGTTTGTTTATTTTTGAGACAGACAGAGTGAGCGAGGGAGGGGCAGAGACAGGGAGACACAGAATCCGAAGCAGGCTCCGAGCTCCGAGCCGTCAGCACAGAGCCCGACGCGGGGCTCGAACTCATGAATCATGAGATCATGACCTGAGCCGAAGTCGGACGCTCAACCGCCTGAGCCACCCAGGCACCCCAGTTTTCTGTCTCTTTTATGGTCCTTCCGGTCCTTGTTCGTAGAAACACTTGAGACTTTTAATTATCACAGGCAGAGCACGGGGTTTCACGTTGTGGATTTTTCCCATTTACTATAACCACTTCCCCGCTGGGCCATTAGTTTCCTTGTTGATCATTTTCTCCAAACGCTTCATTTTCCAGGTGATGAGGCAGAGGCTCTGAGAGGGAAGTAATCCCACTTGGGACACACAGCTGGGGAAGCAAGGACCCAAATGCAGGACTGCTGGCTGCAGGGCCTCCTTGAGAAACACTGTTCATGGCTGCAGGATATTCCAAAGTGATTTTTTTTTTTTTTTTTTAAACCACCACGCACTAGGTTTTCTCCTTGTATGGTGGACCACCTTGAGATCAATTCCCAGAAGTGGAGTGACTGGAACAGGGGAACATCCAGGCATTGTTATGGCCCTGACAGGTACGACTCAAAATGTTTTCCCCCAGGGTCGGCGCGCTCAGTCCCGTGAACAGCATCCCCATGCGGCGGCCACCAAGCCAGCACTGGGAAAACTGTCTGCAGGAGTAAGGCCGGGGGTTCGGCTTAGGGAACCTCAGGAAACTCTGGAAATCTGTGGGACTCGCAGGCCAGCAAGGAGTTAAGGAAAAAGAAGGCAGCTTTCCCCATTGGAGATCAGATCCGGCAGAGGCCGGCCCTTTCCACACTGGCTTCCTGCGGGTGCCAGTACAACGCCAAGAAACCCAAGTAGTTGCCTTTTTAGGCCATAATCGAGAGGACACGACCAGAGGCTAAATTAGGACTCACAGGAAATGATGAAACTGAAAGTAAATAGGTTGACCAAAAACCTCTGCTTTCAACCCAAAGTGGAATTCCTTGACTATCTGCCTTCTCCCCTTTCCCCTGAACACCCACTTGGACCTTTTTACTCTTTCCTGTTTTCCCAAGGACCCCCCTCTCTCCCCCACCTTTCTGCCCTTTGCTTGGTTCTCTTTGTAGTTACTTGTGTACTTGTTTAAGAAAGGAAGGGCTAGCCCCTAAAAGACAGAATTTATTCTGCCGGGAGCGTCTCGATTCCTCGACAACAGGGTTTGTGTAAAGCCTTTCATGGCCAGGTTCTAGGCCTAGGGCTTCAAGTTCTCCCAACCCGTCTCAAAGCTACCCTGAGTGACGGCCTGTGAATAAGCTCTCCATTTTCTCCATCCCCGCAGGTGAGGGAAATGAGGCCCACACCAGTCACAAAACCCAGGTTCAAACACAGACCCACTCGGCTTCCACCGCAACTGCCTTGCCTGTGAGCTCTCTGGTGCTGGCTAGAGAGAAAACAAACTGAGAACCCCCTGGTCAGTTAAGCAAACCAGGGACACGGACGCCGATCCTGCCGACTCGAGGCTGCAAATCCCACCTTCTGGTGCTGGTCTGAAGCAGGAACGCGTCACACTCCCCTCTTGAGCTGCTGGCACTAAAAGAAGGGTCAGGGGTCTGACCTTGGGTGAGCTATTTCTGTTCTCTGAGCCAAGGTTCCAGTTCAGAGACCCGGTGGGCTCAACTCAAACACCGAAAGCCTGTTCCAGGTTCATCACTGATGTTTTCAAGGAGGCCCCTCTGATCCTTTGTCCCCACCCCCACCCCAGAGGGCCCATGTGAACATGTCCCTTTTCTTTGTTTTTATAGCCATTGCTTGGGAGTTAGTGAAACTATCAAGATGCCTTAGTTCCACTGTTACCAAAAGGCTCTATGAAGGCAGCTGCTGAAATGATGGAGAAATTGTCAAACCCCAGGGCTCCTGGGTGGCTCAGTCGGTTAAGCGCCCGACTCTTGATTTGGGCTCAGGTCACCATCTCACAGTTCATGCACTGCCCGATTGCCCTGCAATCGATCGGGCTCTGTGCTGACAGAGCAGAGTGTGCTTGGGATTCTCTATCTCCCCCTGTCTCCCAAAAATAAATAAGCATCAAAAAAAGAGAGAAATCGTCAACCCCCGCAGATTTAGTTATTCAATGAATCAATACATACTGAGGGTCTGTTTGCAAAAATATCACGACAAAGGTATAAAGGGCCCAGGGAGTTTATAATGTAGTGGGATGACAGGACAGACACCCATGCCACTAGTTAAAGAGCCAACCTGGGCAATGCAGCCCGGACAAGGGGACCACAAGTGGACAAAAAGCAAGCGCTCTGGTTTCCTTCTGTCCTGCACGCTGCTGCACGACGGGCGTCTGATACACAGATGTGCCGTATGGATGACGAGGAAGCATTTGTTCTGTGGCCTTGGGCGCATGCCACCTCTCTGACTCAACTGTGCATGCTGTCTTCCCTATCTATCGAGGCTGTTTAATTCAACATACACTCCTTAAATGTGCACAACAATGGGGCAGGACGTCTGTCACTGTAGAACATTTGCTGCGGAGGGGGGGACCATGCAAACGGCCAGCTCCAACACGAGACTCGGTGGAGAAAGATGAAGGAACATGTAACTCGCTGCAGGAACAGAGAGGAAGGGGTCATTCAGCGGAAAACCCAAAGCACCAGGGAGTTCCATGGAAGGGATGGCATGTAAACTGGGTCTTAGGAGAGGGGACGAGAATTGGTGGGGGAGGGGAAGAGTTGGTAGAGAAGGATTCAAGCCCAGGGAGAAGAGGGGGCGGTCTTTCATAAACCGTAAAACGATGTGATCAGTTAAGGTAGGGTTCCCTAGCCTCGGCACCCTGAGCATTTGGGGCCACGTAAGCCTTTGTTGTGGGGGCTGTCCTGTGTACTGCAGTTTAGCAGAGTCTCTGGCCTCTACCTTCTAGACGACAGTAGCAGTCTGCCCCCAGTTGTGACAACCAAAACTGTCTCCAGACATTGCCTAGCATGGGGGCTGGGGGAGCAAAACTGCCCCCAGTCGAGAACCACTGATTTAAGGGGCGAGCTGCATGAGCAAAGGTTGCACAGAAGCCAAAGTTCTGCTTTGTAAATACTCTCTGGAGTCTGAAGTGGACACTTCTTAAAACAAAAGTCCCTAGTGAAAAGTGATTCCCAGGACCCAAACGATGACCACTACGGATGGCACAGTCACCAAGGAGTGACTGCCCCTGTAATACACTGTATTTTAAGGGATCTGACCTGACTGAACCCATTACTGGACTATAAAGATTCCTGAATGTCAAGAAAAAGAAAGAAAGAAAGAAAGAAAGAAAGAAAGAAAGAAAATGAAGAAAGGAAGAAAGAAAGGAAGGAAAAAAGGAAGAAAGGAAAGAAAGGAAAGGAAAGGAAAGAAGGAAGACAGAAAGAGAAAGAAAGAAGAAAGGAAAAAAGGAAGAAAGAAAGGAAAGGACAGGAAAGAAAGGAAAGAACAGGAAATGAAAGAAGAAAGGAAGGAAGACAGAAAGAAAGAAAAAGAAAGAAAGAAAGAAGAAAGAAAGAAAGAAAGAAAAGGAAGGAAAGGAAAGAAGGAAGGAAGGCAGAAAGACAAAGAAAGAAGAAAGAAAAGAAAGGAAGAAAGGAAAAAAGGAAGAAAAGAAAGGAAGGAAAGGAAGGAAAGAAAGGACAGGAAAGAAAGGAAAGGACAGGAAAGGAAAGAAGGAAAGAAGGAAGGAAGACAGAAAGACAGAAAGAGAGAGAAAGAGAAGAAAAGAAAGAAAGAAAGAAAGAAAAAGAAAGAAAGAAAGAAAGAAAGAGGAAGGAAAGAAAGGAAAGAAGGAAGGAAGACAGAAAGACAAAGAAAGAAGAAAGGAAGAAAGGAAAAAAGGAAGAAAAGAAAGGAAAGAAAGGAAAGGACAGGGAAGAAGAAAAGAAAGAAAGAAAGAAAGAAAGAAAGAAAGAAAGAAAGAAAGAAAGAAAGAAATCAGGCAAAGGAGGCTGATGTGCCTCCCTAGGCAAGGCACAAGTCTCCAGGACCTCCAGCGCAGCCGCTCCACAATCAAGTTCACTGGCAGGAAGAGGTCAGGTGATTCACGGAAGCCAGGCAGCAACCACGCTCTGGGGGGCTGTTCACATGGCTGTGCTGACTCACCTGGGAACTGCATCAAATGCCATTTATTGAAAGGTTTCGACAAATCAGGATTAATCCCAAGGATGATACCTAGATAAATGTATCCCGCCCAGAAGCCTCCTCCAAACCCCCTCAAATACGTCCAAATGCCCACCAGTCGGTGCCTCCACCCGGAGAACCCACAGGTACTAGGACACCTGAACCCCCCCAAACCCGCACTCCCTTCTGGGTCTCCATCTCTGGGAAAGACACCGTCAGCCTGGTCGCCCAAGGCGATCACTGTAAACTCCTCTGGGGCAGATTAGCAAAGCCCTCTGTCAATCCCACGGCCAGCGCCCTGCTCCAGGACTGCGTCCCCTCCTTTCCAGGCTGCACAGCGGCCTCCTTCCCGGCCTTCCACGGGGGCTTCTACCTCCTTCCAATCCATACCCCTGCCGCCTTCAGGATGACTCAGCAGCCCCGTTTCTATGCGTGCTATATCCTCTTCTATCGATAATCACTCGCCAGTTCGAAACAGTTCAACGGCTCCACACCTCCTCCCGAATAAAATCTCATCATCTTTGCAGGCTGAGTAGGCCCTTCGTGATCATACCCATTCATCTCCAGCCCTTCCTCATAACCAAGTCCTGTTCACAGCTCGCTCTCCTCGTGCCCCCTCCTCTGCACCAGAAGCCCTCCTCTCTCAAATCTCAGCGCAGGCTCCGTCCTCTGCAGGGCCCTCCCGGATTGTCACCACGAAAGGACTTCCCATAAGCCATCACACGGCTGAACTGTCGGATCTGCCGTTGCCTCTGAGCACAGGAGGTGGGTCTCATTCGGCTGATTTCAAACGTCTCGCGCAATGCCTGACCCCAGCAGGTGCCGTTAAGGTTTCCAGAATGAACGTATGAGGAACAAGGCAAAGAGGAGGAAGGAGTCACGGAGGAGGTTTCTAAAAAGGTGGGAAATCGCCCTGAGCTGTGCGGAGGGCCAGAGGGTTAGAGAGCTGACGGGAATGAGGAAGGAGACCCGAGCTGGTGGCACCCAGGTCCCAGCTGCTTCACTGCTGCAAAACCCAAGCCATTAATGGGCCAGTTCTTATATTCCCAAAACGAGAAGCGAAAGAAAGCACACCAGGGCTTTCAATCCTCGATGAGAATAGGAGTGAAAATAATTTATTGGTCCCCAGAAGCTTTGCAGGAGGTTGAATAAACCACCTCAGTTTTCTGGAACCTTCTAGTGCTTCCTGATGAACCAAGGTGGAGGCACCTACCATCTACCACCAGAGACGCCAGAAGTGACTTGGCTGGTGTGGCGTGGCCTCTTCCCTAACCAGGACCCGTGAAGCCACCTCGGGCTGCCCTTCCTGCCTCTCCTGGGGCACTCGGTCTGCTAAGCAAGTGCTGTAAATGCTGATCTTTGGTACCAATTCTGAACAGATGGAACTGGAAAAAAACCACTGTGATGTGCAGCACCCATTCTGTGAATCCTGAGACAAGTCCGTAATGCTCTGTCATGGAATGGAATGGGCACGGATCTGGAGTCACACAGACCCGGCTCTGAATCCCCCGCTCAATTCCTGTAATCTTTTTTTTGTTTGTTTAATTTTTTCTATTTATTCATTTAGAGAGATACAGATAGCATGAGAGGGGGAGGGGCACAGGGGGAGGAAGGGAGAGAGAGAATCCCCAGGAGGCTCCATACTGTCAGCATAGACCCCCCCCCCCCCCCCCCCCAACGCCGGGCTCGAACTCACAAAACCGCGAGATCATGACCTGAGCTGAAACTGAGAGTCGGGTGCTTAACCGACTGAGCCACCCAGGCGCTCCCAATTCCTGTAACCTTGAAGCTGTCACCTCAATTTCCAGGCTCTACAGGAAGAAGAAAAAAATCTGTATCAGAGGACTTGCAACTCAAGCTCCCAGGAAAGACTCTGACACCGAGTGAGAACTTCCCGACCTTGTCCTCCTGACCTCATTAGCCCTAATCCTTCCCTAGAAGGACACCTGGGGCCTATGAGAAGTTTCCAGAAGTTTGGTGACTCTTTCTCCAGGCTCCACCAGTCCGAGAACAACATGGCACAGTGCAGTGTCTCCCAACCGGTAATTTCGCACAAAGGAAGAGGGTTTCGTGGCCAAACGCGGTTGGAAACCCGCCTCCCCGTGGCCCTCCTGCAGTCACGATGCACACAGAGTGCCCTGAGGAGCCCGCAGTTAAGGATCCCCGTTTCACTGTGTCCAATCGGGCTAAGTACCCTGGGATATCCTGCAGGAGAAACGTTCCTCGGGGCCGGCCCGGGAAATGCTGGGCGGGTGGGATGTGCCGCGGCAGAAGGGCTGAATTGGGGTCCGGCTTGGCACTGAGCAGCTGCTTGGCTCTCAGGTTCAAACAAGATAATGGACACAGGAGCCGCCCTGCGTAAACGCCGGGGCTGTCGGAAAGTCATCCGCGGGGAGGGCTCAGTCACTCTGCCAACCGAGGGCAGACCTTACCGCAGCCGCCCACCCACAGGTGCTCGGTCTCCCCGGGGAGGGGGAGGGGGAGGGGGAAAGGGAGGGTCCTCCCGGGGCCCAGAGCCCAGGAGGCAGAAGCTGTTGAGGACTGGGAAGGATGGGCCCCCTTACCCTCCCCCCCACCCCCGCCACCGGGCCTCAGGAATGCTGTTTGCTTACAGAAGAAGCTGGGACTTGTTGCCATGAGCGGTATTCCAACCCAAGCCTGTGTTGATGCTTAGCAGATAAGAAAACCAGACTAGAGACAGGCCAGAGAGGAATTTAGCACCAGAGCCCCACAGACCACCCCCCTTTACCCTTCCTTCCTCAGAGGCCACATGGAGGGGCTTCCCAGGACCCCTCAGAGCCCAGGAAACACTGACAAATGCTCACACTTGCCTGACTACGGAAGGCAGGGCCTGGGATCATTCTGACTTTGCCCTGCGTCCAACAAACCCAGACCATCAAAAATGACACCAGCATTTCGTACGTTCCGTCCTCCTAGGTAGGTTAAGGACAGAAGGTGGGCGAGGCTAGGTGGAGGGAGCAGCTGCAGAGGGGATAACACAGCAGCTTACCTAGGATCTAATCAGCCATGTTGAGGAATGTGGGTTTTAGTCTAAGGACAAGGGGAGGCTACCACGGGGGGGGGGGGGGGGGGGGGGGCGGGAGGGTGACATCACTGGGTTTGTATTTTAAAGAGATCACCCTCCCTGACCTCACTTGGAGGGGCCATGGGAAGTGATCAGTTGCAAAGTGGCCTGGATTAGCCAGGAGGGGGGTTTCCAATCTAAGAGAAAGGGAAGAACCCCAGGACAGGGCTAGGGAGAAAGTGGTAAAACGTCACAAGACAGGGGCAAATGAAGGCACAGATCTCACCCTCTGACAAAAGAGCCTGGCCCGGGGAGAAGCAGGACTCGAAGCCCCCCCGCAGCCATTTCCACCTAAGTAAGAAGCCCAGCTTTCCAGGGCCTCTCCAGCCACAGCGCCTTGGGCACGGATCTCGGGCAGGATGATGTCACACAGACCAAACGGGTCACCTCCTCTACGATACCGTCCCTGTCCTCCAGGCCACAAGATACATTCTTCTTTTTTTTTTAATTTTTTAAATGTTTATTTATTTTGGAGACACAGAGAGAGACAGGGCATGAATGGGGGAGGGTCAGAGAGGGAGGCACAGAATCTGAAACAGGCTCCAGGCTCTGAGCTGCCAGCACAGAGCCCAATATGGGGCTCGAATTCACAAACCGCAGGATCATGACCTGAGCCGAAGTCGGCCGCTCAACCGACTGAGCCACCCAGGCGCCCCACAAGATCCATTCTTAATGAATGAATCAATCCACCAATCGGACCAGAGAGCAGAGGAAGAAGATGGCCCTGTTGTTCCATTCAAGAATTCTGCCATTGAGAATGCCCATCCGCCTAAACAGAAAGGTCCCCGTGGCCTTTAAAGCCCAACCAACTCCTGCACCCAACGTCTCCCAACTGTCCTGCCAGTCCCCCCTCTCCTGTCCCCTGCCAGACACTCTCCAGTCTAGACCCGTTCCTCTCCCATCAGCCCAGCAGCCTTTCTTAACACCCCAGGAGATTATTCATCTTGCCTCCCCAGGCCAATTCCAGCAAAACCAGCCTTATACCAGAACTACCCTGCTTCTCTGCCCACCTTCCATTTGGCCCTCACACACCTTGAAGTCAGGGGCTGTCCCCCTGACCCCATACACAGGTGCTGACCGAGCCCAGGGTCCACAGAGAGGGCCCTCGCTCAGTGCTTGTGGAAGCGAACTGAATTGTTCAACACACTTGGGTTCAAGGCTCACGTCGCGTCTTCTGGGGGCCTGGCCGTCCAAGAAAACAACCATTCCCAAGTTAGCCCTCCCAAGCCCTCCTGTCTGATGTCGGGGTGGGGGGAGCACATCAGCAGCTTCTGCTCAGGCCCCTGGCCGAATCTGCAGTTACATCACCTGCACTGGACCCTTGACTTTGCATTTAACTGTTCAATATTTGCGTAGTGAGACCACACACGTGCCTCGCCTACCCGGAGAGACCGCAAAGAGAACCAAGATATCTTGGGCCAGTGTCTCCTCCTAAATTGCCGGGCACAGATCAGCCCCAGCCTCGCCCCCAGGTGTGACAAGGTGGACAGAACTGCTTAGCTGCCCTCCCCTTGGGAATGCGCCCTGAACACACTGACCCTGCCCTCCCACCTTCCAGACCTTGCTAGGCCTAGGCGGCACACGTGTGCACAAGGGGGAACTTGAACCCTTCGGACTCCTGCGGCGGAGGGGTTATTCCCTCCCTTTGGTTGTGCCGAGAGGACGGCTTTTCTTTCCTCGAGCACGTGAGCACAGTTTGCTGAAACCCAATGCAGAAAAATAACCATACTGAAAAGATGTAATTACACGGCCACTGTCTCAACGGGAAAGTGCAGTGTGCTTGGTTTCCTGAGTCCACATCGTGCCGGCTGAGAAATGCAACCCGAGATGAGAAACTAAAGACAATTTTTGAAGAACACTCTGTCCAGGGCCTACCAGGCCTACAGCAGCCTGTTATTCTGAGTGCTGTTTAAATAACACACACACACATGCATGCACGCACGCAAACCCAAAAAAGCACTGAGTAGTGTAACCACCACCACCAACAGCCATCCGAACCCTATTCCTGCTGAGCCAAGGGCTCTAAGGCCACAGATAGGGCCCAGTCACCACTGGGTCCCCGCTGCTTGACACAGGGAAGTGCAGCAAAATACTGATGCCCCGGAGTCATAGGGAAGGTGACAGTCTCCCAACAGGTCCAAAGTCCAGGCATCCAACACCAGACTCTCTGCCATCCATTCTCAGAGGGCATGACGCTAAGATCGATAACCCTGCACCTTCTCTGGTGTGGTTGTTTCCCCCTTTAGCAGGCAAGGCAGCAGAAGCTCGGGACAGGTGGCCTCCCGGATCATATCACTGCCCTCCTCCTCCTCACCCACCCTTCCAGTCAAATCTGATTCATCCGTTTCTAAGAGACACATGACTGGCCAGGGGTCAACACAATCTTCCTGAATTGATCAAGCGTTCATACAAATGGGACTCTGATAATGAGCTTCATCGCTGAAAGGAGACAAACCTTTCCAAGTGGTGATAACTTATTCATGACCTTCCCAGAAGGCATCTGAGAAGGAACCCGACTCAGGAGGCAGCCAGGCTGGCCCAGGAATTCCAGACCCATCGCTTAACTAAACCAACAGAACAAACTCTGCTTCGTTGACGCGGCCCCCCGGGCCCTAATTTCTCCATTTACAAAACGGAAGTGCGACCAGCTCCCCCTCAGGACAGCTGTGAGTACGTGAGAGCATGTGAGGGTACAGCCCCCACCAGGTCTAGCTGACAGTCCCAGCTCTGCAGTGTAGTCAGCGCACTGCGCAACTCACAGAACAATTGTGAGGATCACAATAGGCTAACGGAGGAGTGTGGTGCTTGGTGGCGCCCCGGGGCCTGCGGGCCCCCCTCGCCACAATCTTTTGCCTCTTCTCTCAAGAAGTCTGTGTCGCCACTGAGCTCATAATGAGTCAGTCACAGCACTGCCCTCACACAGCCCACTTCGGGGGGTTTGAAGTCACATCCTGCCTAGCCTCACTCAACATGATTTATTCCACCCCAGGAATGTAGCTCATTTCCCAGAATTTTGTGAAGAACTCGAGTTAAAGAGCTTGATCTTGCAAGGGACTCCATTTATAGGCTCGGCTGCAGGGGAGGAGGAGACTCAGCTCAGCTCAGACCTGTAGGCGGGAACCACACAAAGTCAGTACTGAAAGAGGCCCCCAGAGCATCTCACCCTGGAGTGCCAACATTTTTTTTTTTCTTAATTTTAACCCACGGTAAAAAAAAAAGTAAAATAAAATAAAGACTATTTAGATAATAGATAATACACACAAACATGTCAAACGAAAAGCTTCATGAAACGATAGGTACATACTATTCACCTTGATTATTTCCCATTCGAGTCTATCTTATTTCATGTCTAAAAACCCTGGTTGCCACCCGTGAACCCACCAATGAGGTCTCAGCTGACGGTCTATAAAACACCAATCTGACTCAACTGTCACTGGGTAGATGAGGCTTGGGCTGGTCCAGGGACTCCCCCGGACCACAAGTTGGGCCAAAGAGCAGCTCAAGTCCAAAGCCAAAGCAAGGCTCTGTGGATGGCAGCCGCCTCACATGACGTGCGTTGGACATGTTCGTGGCCTGCTGCTCTGTCACCTGATCGCGACAACCTCAATAAAGCCCTGGTAGCCATCCTGCTCCCCACCCTCCCCCTTAAAAAAAAAAAGACTCCGAGGGGGCGCCCAGGTGGCTCAGGTGGCTGAACACCTGACTTTGGCTCAGGTCATGGTCTCGCAGCGCAAGAGTTCGAGCCCCGCGTCGGGCTCTGGGCTGACGGCTCAGAGCCTGGAGCCTGCTTCGGATTCTGTGTCTCCCTCTCTCTCTCTGCCCCTCCCCTGCTCACTCTGTCACTCTCTCTCAAAAATAAACATTAAAAATTTTTAAAATAAAAATGCAAATAAAAAAATCAGAGGCTCAGGGAGACAAAGCGCGCTGCCTGGATCTGGGCACTTCGGAAACATCCTTGGAGGACCCGGAGCCCAGGGCGGGGAAGATGGCAAGGACAGAGTTTCCTCGGTGCAGCATCACAACAGATCCAATCCACTATGATCAGAACATCAGCCCTCCAAGCCCCAGCCCCATGCCGAAGAGACGCCCAAAAGTGACATGAGAGGGACAGGTGGATGCAAGACAGATCAGATGGGAGAGGAAGGCCACTGTCCTGCAGACATGAGCTCAGAGAAGCTACTCTCCCTGTTCTTACACCCGTGGGGTGGCATAACCTAACCCTAATGAACAGACCCTCGTGCCTGCAAATAGCCTGTGGATGGCTTGTTTACACGCACGTGCACGCGCGTGCACGACTCTATAAACAGGAAACCCAACGTTTTCTCTGGATCGTTGGTTCTGAACGCTTTCGGCCAGTAAGGACCCCTTTGAGAACTGGCTGACGGCAGTGAACCTTTAGCCTACCACCTTAGGGGGCCCACCGAGACCCTCAAGTACAGTCCATGGACTTTTAGAAGCCCCCCCTCCCCCAAAACACACACACACACATACCCAGGTCCCCAGTTCCAATTTCAAAGGCAAAAGGACTCTGGAATGGCCTCCTTCTCCACCAAGGCGGCATGAACAAAGACTTGAGAGGATTCTTGTCCTTCGTTCCTCTCCAGAGGGGTAATGAGGATCTCACAAAAGAGGTCAGAGGGAGCAAAAGACAAACTCTGCAGTCAGGACAAGCCAACAGTGACCATTGTCGTGGGAAGTGAAGGACTCAGGATGGTTGGGGCAGGAGGCCACTTCCCCTGGGCTGCTCCAGATCACCCTGAGCTGCAGAAACAAGAAATCCAAACCTGCACGCCGAACTGTCCCTCCTCCCTACACTGCCATCACTTGGGACTATTCTCAAGTGAGCCAGCAGGTGCCAGACCTGGGCACACAGGCTGCCTGGAGGACAGGGCCGAGCTCCCCAGAGAAACCAGGGTGGGCAGGCCGCATCCCAGAGCCTTTGGCCTCCCTGGGGGAAATCACCCAAGAACTAGTTGCAGAGTGGAGATAAAACCCGTGTATCTCCCACGCTACAGAGAAATTAGATTACTAGAGAAGGCTAATTAATCCCTCGAGGAGGCTGTGGTGATGCCCCCGTCTGAAAGGCTGGCCACCCCAGCTGTCCTTGAGCAAGGAGCCTGGCTGCAGCAATGACCTCACCACATCCTTCACCAGAAACCCGGCTGCTGATTATTTAACCACCCGCCAAGAACTGCCCCTTTGCCCAGGTCTGGTTCCAAAGGGGCCAAGGCCGAGGCCGCACAGGAGAGAAGGAAGGAGCAGCGGCCCCTGCTCTAGACAGCTGCCGGATTCGCACCGAACCCATCCCGCAGACATGTGCACACACACAAACCTGTACACACACAGGCAGGTGCACACAGACACGTGTGTGCACACTCCAGGGATGTGGGATCAGGGCCAAATGTGACACTTCTAGAGTCAGGCTGGCCTGGGGTGAGCGCGGGAGTCTCTACCCAGAGCTTGAGGGAATCTCTGGGAATGTTAGTTATTTTAAGGGGGGGGGGGGGGGGGGCGGTGCATAGAGCGAGAGAGGGAATCCCAAGCAGGCTCCGTGCTGCCAGCACAGAACCTGACACAGGCCTCGAACCCACGCAACTGTGAGATCATGACCTGAACCGAAACCAAGAATTGGATGCTTAACCGACGAAGCCACCCAAGCGCCCTTCCGGGAATGTTATTTGAGTGCCCTGAACCTCGCTGTCTTCATCCGTAAACCGGGTGTCACCGGGCCCACGCCCCACAAATAAAACCCGCTAGCACTGAGTTCTGGGTGCTTTTCGTAGGAGAGCTTCCCCAGCCCACACAACCACGAGGTATGTTCTTCTAGGATCCGGTTCTGCAGATGAGGAAACTGAGGCCCAGAATGTCTAAGTGACTTGCTCAAGGGCATGCAGGTAGTAGCAGCTGGTGTCTGTGTCCCGGAAGTGTGACTAGCGGCCCTAGGGTTTTTGTGCCTGACCACTCGGCTCGCCCTCTGAGCACCTGGTGAGGCAGCAAACGTGTGAGGTCTGCAAAGACCAGACAGAATCATCAGGAAGGGGAAGGAGCCTCCGGTGACCCACGATCTGCCCGGTCACGCACCGCAGAGGTGGTCCTCCCGGCTGACGCCAAGCCCCTCGGTCAGAAGCGTTTCCCTGGCAAACTCTTTAACCTGACTCCCCCCACCCCTCCCAGCTGTCCCCTTCGGAGCCAGGAATTCAAAGCGCCTGTAGTTGTCAGAGGCTTCCAACCACAACCAATGCGGAATGTCCCCCGGTCCAGGAGCACAAAGGCTGCCTGGTAAAGCCCCCGGAAGAGCTTTGAATCCTGCCCCTGATCTTTGCTCGGTCCGCACAGAGGATCACATTCTTCAGATTCTTGTTTGAAAGCCAGAAGGGGGGGAGGGGGAGGGGCATCCACTATTTCAACCTAAGGCTAATTAAAGCCCGCGACTCGTTTTAAAGGGGAAGAGGGCTGTCCTTTCCCAGCCTCCCTGTAATACACTGGTCTGTCCTGTGTGATACTGCACTAGTCTGCACCCGGGCGTTCTGCATCTTGGAAGGGTCCTCACTTTGAAGATGCCCGGGTTTCAGCACTAGTAAGTGGCAGAGCGGGGAGGCCGCCAGATCCCCAGCCTCGCCCTCGGAGGCCACTGTCCATTCCTTCTCTGACGCGAGGCTCGCGGTGCCGGCCAGAAAGTCATGCAGAACCAACTCCAGGTGGTTTGGACGAAGGAGTTGGAGCCGGTCGGAGGCGAGAAGTCACAACACTGATGGGGGCCTGTAAATGCCACCGAGCAATTAATCCCATAATGAGGCATTTTTAACGAGCACTGGGCGCGACACAGTCACCTCCAACTCGATCTGGCAAAAGGAGGAAACAGTTGGCGGGCGGCAGGCCCGGCTCTGGGCAGACGGCAGGTTGAGAGCAGGGCACTGTCGGCTGGCAGGCCGCTCGGGAGGCAGTGGCATTGGAAAGCTTCGGGAGAAAAGCTAGTTGCCCTGCAGGAACCGGGCTGACCTGACCTCACACACCTGGCCGCCCACCCCCACCTGCTGCCCGCCGATGGGTCTCGGAGTGACAGGAGGGGCTGTATTTTACACCTGGGCCCATAAGCCAGCGGGGCGGCACCAGAACTCACTGCTTTAAGGCTGTGTGCAAAAGCGTGACCGCCTCCCGACCCCAGGTTCATAAACATCCCCCCCCCCCCCCCAACTGACTGTGTGAAGTGGGATGAGAAGGCAGGGGAGGCAACGAAAGCAGATACAGAAAATAATCGGGCATCAGGTCAACGTCAAGGAGCAGGGGAGGATCTGGGCTCTCTCACCCGCTACCTGGGGCCCGGCACTCAGGTTCTCTGGGTCTCAGCTTTTCCAGCTATAAAGCAGGAACATTTACACCGCCGCCTTCATGGGACTGGGAGACTTGCATTGCAACAGCCTGAGCGTGACTTCAAACTTTATATCGAAAGCAAAAAAACTGATTAAAATAGGGTTTTGAAAATGGATAACAACTGATATTTTTAAAACAGACTGGCACTGCGCTGGACAAATTGTGTATAAACAGGGGCACCGGGCTGGCTCGGTCGGTGGAACGTGCAACTCTGGATCTCGGGGTCGTGAGTTCAAGCCTAGAGCTTACTTAAAAGATGTTTTTTAAATGTGCGTATCAATAAAACAGATAAACAACAGAGCCAAGCTTTACTGAGCATCATAATCCTCTATGGCGACTCTATTTACCTCATTCCACACATGAGGAAAACAGGCATGGAAAGGGGGCGTGGCTTGTCAAGGCCAAAGAGCTGGCAAGTGAGAGAATCAGGATCAGGACCAAGGGTCTAAACCCAGAGCCCCCTGCCTGTTACGTAAGGACCAGACATAGACACACTACAGTGGTTAAGACTGAGACCCCTCCTTCCACCCAAGCTGTTGCAGAGCTAAGCGGAGGTGCCGACGATAAACCGCACACCCCGCGTGAATATATATATTCCTGGTTCCTCAAGCTGACCTTACGTGCCCACCAAGGGCGAGGCATGGTACAAGGGTCTCAGGAGCAGCACCTCGAATGGGAGGAAGCAAGACCCAAAAGTAGGTCAGCCAGCACAGAGAAGTGCCGAGGGGAAGCATTATCGGGCAGCAACTCGGGTTTTAAGTTTAAATTCCCCGCACCGGCATTCTATTAAGTGATACCCGTCACTCGTGTAAAAACAGTGTTTATGGCTCATCAGAGGGGACAAGCCATCTCCAAGAATGACTGGTTGACAAGAACTGGGGGGGGGGGGGGGGGGGGGGGGGGGGGGGCGGGATGCGATGACCCGGTGAGGAAGGCAGAGCAAGCTGGGAACAACCCGGTCCCTTCCACGAGCCCCCTGATACTTTGCAGTGGTCCTGGGCAGCAGAGAGGAGGAAGCAGGATACAAGGAAAAGGGGCTCTGGGGAACGAGGGACAGAAGGAAAGGGAATGGGGATTGACACCTACTGGGAGCCACCAGGAGCGGAGTTCACAGAAGGGTTGGTGAGGCACTCAAAGGACACTGAGATTAGCCACACTTTACAGAGGAGGAACCTGGGGCTCAAAGCACTTAAATAAACTGGGGAGATCAAGAAAAGCCCCTCACACCTGGAAGAATAGGAAGAATGCTGCTGGATTATTAGAGAGCCCCCCCCCCCCCCCACTGACAACCACACCCACTCCCTTCTGCCATTATGGACAGACTTGTGTCCCACACCCCCCCAAATTCACCCATTGAGGCTCTAACCCCCAGGACCTCCAGATGTGACTGTGTTTGACAACGGGCCCTTAGGTGAGGAAGTAACAATGAGAGCATCAAGGTGGCCTCCCCCATCTGACTGGTGTCCCTGGTCGAGGAGGAAGGCAGGAGACACCATGGATGGGAGCACACAGAAGACAGCCGTCTGTAAACCAGGGAGCGAGCCCTCAGGAGATCTGGGCTGCCAGAGGCGCCTTGCTCGTGGACTCCCAGCCTCCAGAGCTGTGAGAGACAAACTTCTCTGGTCGAAGCCAGCCCACCCGGGGGACCCCGTACATGCCCTTGTCTGACCACTGCGGTCCACCATCCTGACCTGCCACGGCGAGCCTGTATGCCCGGCCGCCGTCTGCTTTGCTACTCGAGAGTGTAAGCTACAGACCTGGGTCATAAACCAGTCATGCCTCCCGGGCCCCTACGCAGGCTCCACCTCACCACCAGCATATCTAACGAACAAATAAACTGAGTGAAAATGGGATGGAAACCCAGCTGCTACCTCTGGAGTCACCCACTCCCTGGCCCACGGTCCACCACCGACTCCTGCTTTATCGAAATCTCTTAGTCCCTGTTCCCACCTCCAATATAGGAGCTGGCCCATAATTACAGATGGTATAAATTCCAAGATAATCTCCAGCTTGTAATCACCACCAAACAGAAGTGTCAACAAAGTGACAGGAGATAATCTACCAAGTGCTGAAATGCCCGGCTTACGTTTGATTCTTATTAGCAATTTTCAGTCAATACGTAAAAAAAAATAAAGTTTGGTTCGGTTTTGGGGTTTTTTTGAGTGTGTGTGTTCAATGGGTGGCACTGAGGACAGTGACAGAAACTCTCCTGGTCAAACGTCACCCCTGGGCAGCGTGGTACTGACCCAGATCTGCCCGCAGGCTGCAGAGGGGGCTGGCGTTGGTGGACAAAGCCTGAAACGTGAACGGGGCCCGGAAGTGTCCCAGCGACCACATCTGGGGCTGCCCCCACCCTCTTACTCCCTCGCAGGGCGGGGTTGACAAGCTCCTTTCGGAACAGCAAAGGACTTGTCTCCTGCTCTCTAGGAAGACGGTGGGATTCAGGGTAGGCTCCCTCAAGCCAGGAGCTGCGGGGACAGGACAGTGCAGGGCAGGGAGAACAAAGAAAGGAACACCTGCAGGAAGCCAGTGATGTGGAATGAAAGAAAATACTAGAACAAAGCCACTGCATTCCTTTCTAGACCCTTGGCCACCCATCCTCTCCCCTCATGCCCAGCCCAGGCCCAAATGACTCCCTTACCATTGTAAACATCTATCTACTCCAAAGCAGCCACTAAGATTCTGAAACTTTCTCTTCACAACAAAACTAAAGTGTTGCAACTTGCTGCTACAATCCTGAATCTTCCCTGGGCAGTAACCTCAGCAGAGCCCAGCGGCCTGCCAGCCACTTTGGGACCTTTCAGAGACCATCCCTGCCCATCCCGTGCTGTCCCTTACCTAGGTACAGAGAGGTCTCTCGGTAGGGCCAGGGGGCGATTTCCCCAGGGGACAAGGGCCGCTCGGAACCTTCCTCCCAGGGTGTTTGTTTTCTGGCCCAGGCCCGCGAAGCTGGGGGTGGGTGGGGGTGCGGGAGCTGGAGATCTAACTCCAAAGAGCCCAGAAAGATCTCCCAGGTCCTTGCTCCTAAGCTGTCTCACCACTGAAGACACAGCGGTCTTCCATCAACTCAAATTGGGTGCTCAAGCCGCCATTTTCTCCTAGGCTCACCTCTAACACAACCCACAACACCAGAGTAAAGTGCTTTTTCCTGGAGTCTAGACCTGAGCCCCTTGAGGGCAGGGCCTGTGATGCCTCATTCGGCTACAGCCCAGCCACGTAGCAGTTTCTTGCCCTAGAACAGATGCTCAGGATGTATTTGCTGAATGAATCTCAAGAGTCACTAAAACCCATGGAACTTTCTGGCAATGGAAATAATGGTTCTTCCCCTTTGTGGACCATAACATAGCCACTAAGATAATAATTGTGGAGACTGTTGCGACACAGGAAACTTTATGTTGCAGTGCTGGGTGAGTCAGAGCACGCAGTATCTGTTCTGCTCACAGGTTTGTACAACGGGCATGTGTGTGGACAGGAAACCCAGAAAGACGCAAACCGTGGACGGGCTGAGGGGCAAATCTGCTTCTTGTCAGCTTTGTTATTATATTGTTTTGCTATAAACAACACTCCCCTTTTTACTTTAAAAAGCAAACTAATTCCAGTAACAATTACATCTCTCTCAACACTCTGTGAAAAATCGCACCCCCGGCCCTTCAGCTGGGAACAGCGTGCTGACCACAGAACCAGAGGGCACAGGCAGAACTCCCACCCGGAAGCTAAGGACCTGGGAAGGGAATCCTGCACTCCCACGTTTCCCAGGGAATGGCACAGGGAACTAGACTTTAATGGGCCATATGGGCTACGCAGGGGGCTGAGAGAGGGGCTGGGGCCCGGCGCTCCTCAAGACGAGAGGAAATCTAGCGCCTGGACAACAAAGCTCCCTGGACACATTCCAGGCCACATCCCTACCTGCAATGGGCTTGGATGCCCCCTCCTCCTGGAAGCCTGCCCAGAGCCCCCTGGGCCCTCTCCCCTGGGACAACTGTCAGCTCCTGGAAACAAGGGCCCCACTTCCTTCACCTCTGCAGTCCCAGCACCACCCAGCCCAGTGCCTAGCATATAGAGTAAGCTCTGAGGCATGACAACGGCACAATGAGGGGCAGATAAACGAATTAAGGAAAGAAAAAATGCATGTTTGGGGCGCCTGGGTGGCTTGGTCGGTTAAGCATCCGACTTCGGCTCAGGTCACGATCTCACGGTCTGTGAGTTCGACCCCCGCCTCGGGCTCTGTGCTGACAGCTCAGAGCCTGGAGCCTGTTTCAGATTCTGTGTCTCTCTCTCTCTGACCCTCCCCCGTCCATGCTCTGTCTCTCTCTGTCTCAAAAATAAATAAACGTTTAAAAAAAAAATTTAAAAAAAAAATGCATGTTTGCAAGTGGGCTGAGGCCAAGAAGAGCCCACTAGTCAAGATGGCTGGCTCCCCAGTGAAGACCAGCCAGGGCCCAGCCAACAGCAGCCAGGACTTATGCTGCCATGGTCTGTCACCTGCCCTCCCTTAGGACCAACCACACACATCTGAGGAATGGCGAGTTGAGGCTAAAGGTGATGTCAGTAGCCAAGGCAACGCTGGGGATCCAGCAACCTTGCTCTGAGTAGACAATCGCACCCACGGGACGGAGGCCCCCTTCTGCAGCAGCCCAAACCTCTGCTCCTTTCATGAATTTTTGGCCACCTGTGCAAGAGCAGTTCTTGGGGAGCAGCCCACCCTCAAGTGAGGAAACACAAGTTCAGGGGTGAAGGTCACACAGGGGTCTGGAGTCAGAGTGCCAGAATCTGAATACCTGCTCAGTCTCCTCATCTGTAAAATGGGGGTAATTTCTTATCTCTTGAGACTGGGGTAAAAAATTAAATAATTCATGTAAAAGCACCAGCCCTGTGCCTGGTACACAGACATGATGAGTCTCTCCCCCAGGGTCCCAACTCCCCGTTAGAGGGTAAGGCCGCTGAGGACGGAGCTGGGCTCTCTGCCCTCCACCTCTACTGAAGCCCCACCGAGCCCAGCACGATGCAGGCCATGCAGCAGGAGCCCCAGGGGTCTTCGGACGACTGAGATTTGCCGAAGAAATTTGGGGTCAATACCGTCAATACCCAAGAGCTGGTCTTAAATATTAAAAATAGACAAAAACTTTAAGATGACTCCCAGCCACCACTTTTCTTAGCCCAGAGATTTCCAGACAAGTGCCTGGCACCCATGCTTTGTAAAGTGGAGAGAGCAGTGAGTGGTATTTTAAAGCCGTGGCTGCCTGGACCTCCTCGTCCCAGGCTTACAGGCAAAGTCACCAGCGAGCCCTGAACTCCACTGTGTTAACCAGGAGCCGCCTCTGTGCCAGGCACGAGGTGACTTATGGATCCAGACTTGAGGAAAGACTCTGCCTCTGACCTCCAGGTCCTCAGTCCGGTGGGTTCCAGGATCTTCTCCCCCATCCCAGACCAGTTAGATTAAGTCACCCCCAACCAGTTCCAATGCCTGTCTTTATGTTTATCAGACAGGAAGCTCCTTCTCCAGCCCAGTGACTTCATGCAAAACACAGGAAGTGCAGTGGCTTTTGAACACAGGCAACTCTAAATAAAGGGGCCTCTCCTGCTTTTATAACGCCCTTTTTAAAAAATGCTGAACCCAGCTAAGATCCCTAACCCAGCTCAGATCCATGTGCCAAGATGAACTGTACTGTGTGGTAAGAAGGCTGCAAAGGTTGAGACCCTGAAAACCTCAGCATCCGACCCAGGAGATCTTCTGGCAGGTTCCTCAGCCTTCTTCACCTTCACATTTTGTTATCGAGGGACAGACTTGTCAGACACATTTAAAATCTTTAAAATCTGACCACACATCTCCTACTGCCCACGGAGGACAGATGATATTGGTGAGACCATGAAAAAGGAGGAAGAAGGAAGGGGAAGGAAAGAACTGGACCAGTTCACTTATCTTTACATGTAATTACAAGCCTGAAAAAAACAGGCATCTCCGTGTTGCAGGTGGGGAAACTGAGGCCACAGTCTAACAGCTGGAGCACAGGCGGGGGTCTGGTCCCAGCTCTGCCTGATCCCAAAGCCCTTGTTTTGCTCCCTCCACCACGGGCTTCTACTGAAAAGACAAGAAACCGATCAGCTCAGTGCTTAAATGACTAGAAATGACTAGAAATGAGGACCTGCGAACAGGCAGCGGAGAGCCAGTGTGGCCGTCCGAATGGCCCACCCTGCGGCCTGGCGCTCCCCCATGTGAAATATTGATTTCTGGGCCGTGCAAGCTTTCAGCTGAAGGGGCCCTGTCCAGCTGGAAGAAGTTCAGAGAAACCGAGAATACTTCCCACCCGATTTCTTAACCATAGTGCCCCTCCCCACCAGAAGAAAAGGATGAAGGGTGTGGAAGAATAAACTCCTGAGGACAGATTAAAGGGGCTAAGTGTGTGTTCCTTGGCTAAACAGTGCATAAAGGCCAAGAAAGGGAAGATAACACTTTGAAAACACTCTTAAAGGAGGCTAAGTGATTCTGAGGGAAACCAGGAGCCAAAGCTTCCCACCGCCTTGCAAGAAAGAGCTGGGGTAAATCGCTCCCCCCTCTAGTGGGGGTGGGGGGTGGAGGTGGGGTGACTGTCCATCCAGCTCAGACACTCTTTAATTCTAGGTAAATTCAGCAGGGAGGGTTTTATTGCTGTTCATTTTCCTTTGGGGCAGGGCGACACTGGGAATTACAGTTCAAGTGAAAAGGGAGAAGTCTTGAAGGTGATAAGTTCCCAAAATGGGAATGTCCACGGAGGTGAGAGAAAGCTCCCCGGGGTGGGGGGCCTGTTCTTCTGGGAAAGAAGGACTGTAAGGACCTGTGAGGTCCTTAGAGGCACCAAGGAAGCAAGTGAGGGCTGGGGAGACAAGCTACACCTTCCTCTTCCCTCCAGGCCGCAGCCCAACCTGCCTCAGCAGGAAGCCACACCCTTTGGTGGCAACTTCCGGAAGGCCCAGCAAGGCGAGGCTCCCTCAGCCAGAGGGGAGGGTTCCTGGTGGAGAGACTGGAGGTGAAGAGAGCCGCTGAAGGCCGCTGCAGACACTCCCCAGAAGGCCTCGCCCTCAGCCAAAGGCCATCCGAGAGCCTCCCCTGGGCCCACCTGCCCCAGGCGTGTGCTGTGTCCCATTCTGGGTGCTGAACCACCTAGAGGGCAGAATGGGGCCTGAGAAATGCCAACAGAAGCCCTCCTAAGTTACTTTTTAAAAGGACACACATCAGGTGCAAGAGGGCAGCTCCCCTCAGGCTTCCCAAATGTACGGTGGGGAAGTGGGGAGGTGGGGAAGTGGGGAGGTGGGGAGGTGGGGAGGTAGGGACTGGGGCGGGGGAGATCCCAGCCAGCCTCCAGCCTTCAAACCATCTGCCATGTGGTGGCAGGCCCACTTTAGACCCAGGCTCATTCTGTGTGCTCATGTGTGACTCATGCCATTCCTCCAGGAGGCCCAGAGGCTGCCTGGCAGGGACACAGGCCCGTCCGAGACCCCGATGGGGGGTCTTCGGCTGGCTGCGCCACAGGAAAAAAAAAAAGCCAACTCAGCGGTGAGCAGAGCTGGTGGCTTCTCCAGTACCCACGTCATCCAAGGCTAAGACAGTCTCTCTTGAGAAGGGGATCAGGGCCCTCCAATTCAAAACACCCCTTTTGATCACATTTTCTCAAGAATTTGGGCTTTTCCACTGTTATTAATGCATTAAAAACCCAGAAGTCTGAGGGACAACTGGGGACAGCGTGGGAAGGGGAACGCTAGTGGCTGCAGTGACTCCAACTTTAAAAAAGAAGAGGGGCGCCTGGGTGGCTCAGTCGGTTAAGCGTCCGACTTCAGCTCAGGTCACGATCTCGCGGTCCGTGAGTTCGAGCCCCGCGCATGAGTTCGAGCCCCGCGTCGGGCTCTGGGCTGATGGCTCAGAGCCTGGAGCCTGCTTCTGATTCTGTGTCTCCCTCTCTCTCTGACCCTCCCCCGTTCATGCTCTGTCTCTCTCTGTCTCAAAAATAAATAAACTTAAAAAAAATTTTAAAAATTAAAAATAAAAAAGAAGAGAATCTGGGGGCGCCTGGGTGGCTCAGTCAGTTCAGCATCCGACTTCGTCCGGCTCAGGTCATGATCTCATGGCTTCTGAGTTCAAGCCCCGTGTTGGGCTCTGTGCTGACAGCTCAGAGCCTGGAGCCTGCTTCGGATTCTGTGTCTCCCTCTCTCTCTGCCCCTCCCCTCCCTCTCTCTCTCTCTCAAAAAGAAATATAAAAAACTTAAAAAAAGAAGAAAATCCAAGTGAATAAAGGTCTGGTTTCGCCCAATGGTCAGAGTGGGCTCCCCAGGAAAGAACCACGTGTGATGTGGAGCCAGGGGAATCATGGGAAGCCCGGCAAAAGGGTATCCCCCAAATACTTTCCAGACACACACTGCGAGCTTCCTTTTCTCATACAAAGAAAAAGCCATCATCTATCATTTCCCAGCACACGAGGGAGTGGATCAGAATAGGCGTTCGTTTGAGGGGTTACTCTGGCAATATGACATCACAGGGGAAGAAAACAAGACCCAAAATGTTCCAGCCATGAGAGCAAGCCATTGCATTTCTAGGATCCTTCCTCCTTCCGTGCACACAATAGACACTCAATATGAAATTTGGAGTCTAAAGCAATGCACTTTGAAGCGGAAACCTACAAGAATGGCCATAAGATCCCCTTATATTGACACGTAATAAAACCCAAAAGCCATTTACTGAAGAGTAATGCTCATTTCCTGGGCCTCCTTCCCTTTCTGGAGGCAGCCACTATTGCCAGCATCTCAGAATCTTTCCATGCAGAGCCCAAGTGACATACTATGTTTTCCCCAAAAAAAAAAAAAAAAAAAAAGGAGCACCATATATCCTGCTATGCACCTAGTTTTTCCCATTTGCAACGTATCTTGGAGAGCACGCCCTGTGACTACGTACAGATCAGCCTCATTCTTCTAAGGGCGACAAGGATCCCCACTGTGCCATGATTAATTGACCCTTTTGATGGACAGTTTGCTTCCTTCTTCTTCTTCTTTTTTTTTAATGACAATACTGTAAAGAATATGCTCCGACATTTCCTTTTGCATATTTGAGTTTTTCTGTGGGTTGAGCTCCTGGAAATTAGTCAGAGGGACTATGCTTTGCAGACACTGCCAAAGTACTTTTAAAAAGAGGGTTGTTAAAACTTACACTCCCATCAGTAGGGCATGAGGCTGTGCTCTAAACACTTGGGGCATCTCTGAGAAATTAAGATTACTGAATCTTCCAGTTTCCCAGGCACTCTTGTGTTTCATAGGTGGGCACATAAACTGGATAAACTAGCATGATGTCTTTGTAGGATGTTAGGGCCCTTTCTATCAAAATCAAGTTTTCCTCCGACCAGAGCCAGAAGGCAGATCTCAAGGCCCTTGAGTCCTGTGCTCTCTCCATGTCACCCCTTGGCTGTACCCTAGACTTCCTAGATCACAAGAAACCATGTTTTAGAACTAAAATCGCAGATGGTTTACACACCTTGTGCCTGGGCCAGAGTCCTGAAACCAGGCTACGCAGCACAAGCTCATTACCAAGGGCATCCAAAAGCATCAGCGGGTAGGTCCCAGACCCACCTGGGCTTTACAGTCCACAAGGCGCGCGCATGCACGCGCGCACACACACACACACACACACACACACACACACACACACATTTTTAGAAAGCAGGAAGAGCACTGAGCAGGAAGGAGCCAGGAAAACCATCTACCCTTCCCTTCCTTGTTTCCTCACCTGAGGACCCAGGGAGGTGAGACCAGCCGTTTACATATTTTTTTTTAAAAACTTAAATAGCCACTATGTATGAGGCCCTTTACACACCTTATTTCTTTTAGTTCTCACATCTAGTCCTTCAGGGTAGGTACTCATTCCCATATTACAGATAAGGACACTGAGACGCAGGGAGGTTATGCGACTTGCCCAAGGTCATAAACCTAATTAAATGGCAGGGTGAGGATCTGAACTCTGCCTAGCTCCAAAGCTCACGCCCCCACTCTTCCCAGATCTAAGAATGGGACTCTGTAAGCCACAGGAGCACCACCACTCCCCAGGGGGCAGCCGGGACTCCGTTCTGTTGTCACCAGAGGCCTTGAGCCCAGAAGTTCAGCGCGCCAAGGGTTAAGGCGGAGAGGCAGTGACTCTCTGGGGCTGCACAAAGGGAAAATGCACTTCCTGCCCCTGCGGGCAGAGATGCTGTTTTATGCTCAGCAAATTAGGACGTTTGTTTAATTAAGACGACACACAGATTTTGTTATTCTAAATATTTTTGGAACATGATGCTGGGGAGGAAGCTGTCAAGGCATGGATTTTTTTTTTTTTTTCCCCTTTGCTTTGGGTTTCTTTCTCCCCCTTCAAGAGAAGGGTAAGGCCAGGCTCAGGGGAAAACAACAGCCAACCCCTCCTCTCCTTTTGAAATAAAGATGTCAAGCTGGTAAGGGCTGTCTTAAGCACTTTATTGAAGGATTAGCTAGAAGAGGAAGTGAAGAAAACACAGCTAGTCTGGTTTCTAGCAATACCCTACCAGGCCGCACAACAATGCTGCATTTTCTGAGTGTGCTTTGCTCCTTCTAAAAAGCTAACAGATCCTTGTTTTGTTTTTTCTGGAGCAAGAACAGGCAAGAGGCAGCCTGTGATTCACATGCGTCCTTCATCCTGCAAGAGGGAAGTTCTCCTATCTCCAACCCCTTAGGTTAAAGAGTTTAAAATTAAAAAACAAAAACAAAAACAAAACAAACAGAAAGCCAGGACCCTGATCCTCTCTCTCCTGGACCTTCATGTGCCCCCCAGGTAAGCAGCCCCACAGAATGTCCCTCTCCAGCTGCCCTTCCCAGAACAGAGCCTGCCAATCAATCCAGGCACCTGGATCTGCCCAGAGCATTTTGGTGTCACCCTGCAGCCAAGTGGGGGGCACAGTGACTCTCAAATTACACTAAGCAATCTCTTGATTGCTCAATTACGCACTAATAGGAGGCCTCGCTTTCCAACACTGAGGGCTTGCCTCAGTTTGCCCAGCCTGCAGCCCTGCAGCGGGCTCCCTCTTCCGGGGCCAGCCTCCCTCCTTGTCCCCCTAGCTCCAGACAGAAGTGCTCCCTCTTGGTATTCCTCGAATCCTTTGTCTCTGGTGTGCTTGGGACACTCATCACAGGCTGCCTTTGTATTTCAGTCAATCAGATGCTATTTCCCCTTGAGGACTGTAAACCCCTGGAGGGCAGAGGTCTCCTCCAGGAGCCTCTGGGATGTCAGCAGAGTGGACTGGCTCCTTTCTCCTAGTCCCCATGACTCACAGTACCTTTCTGAGGGCCATGTCATCTACAGATTTGTCTCGGCTCTCCCTAAGTGCCCGAGGGCAGGGGCCAGGTCTTACTCAACCTCACACCCCCCACCACCTGGCAGAGTCCTTGGCACACAGCAGGCAGTTAAATATTTGCTCAATTACACATCTATGTACCCTCCCCCATGCATCTAGCAGCCTTGTATATAAACTGACTAATATTAATCGGGTGATTGTCTAAACAGGCCTTAAAGCAACCTCCCTCCTTACCAAAAGGGGAATAAACCACCAGGTGAGGTTATGAGGCAGGTATCGGAGGAGTCAGAAATGGCCACAGTGCTGCAGGAAGGAGCTGCTGCTCTCTTCCCCTTCAACAGTTACTCAACAGTTACTCTGAAATCCTGTTAAACCCAGAAAAGGATGCAGTGAACCGAGAAGCTGCCGGGCCTCTCAACTGCCCAGCAAAGAGAGCCGCCTGTCTCCACGACCTGCCAAGACCTGGGATTTCCCGGGAATCTTTCTCCCCACACCGGTTGGGTGGGGCCACAGACTGCAGCTGGGCCCTCACCCTGCCCCCAAATCCAGGCAGCCGGCCACCTTGTCCGGGAATTTGTTATAAACGACTGGGCTCTCTGCAGGGATGCGGGGGTGCAGTCTGCCCCCCACCCCCGCCGTGGCCCCTGGACAGGGTGGAGTGAGGCCCCCAGTACAGAGAAGTGGGGGAGGGAGGGCAAAGACCCCGACTCTTGGGCAAAGACCCCGACTCTTGGCCCAAGCAGGGACGATGCAACAGCCCCGGGCCGGTCCTAAAGGCGCAGGGCCCGGCTCCCCGCCCCCGCCCGCGTGGGGCGGCCCCCAGGTGCGGTGGAATCAGGTGCGCTCCCGGGCGGGCGCAGATGGCTGCGGGCATTCCTGGGCCTTTCTCTCCGGGGTAGCGGAAGTCAGAAGCCAACGGCTGAGGGGCTGTAGAGGAGGGGGGTAGTCTTTCCTGCCTCGTCCGGCCCCCGCAGATCCGCGGTGCCCACGCACCCGCCCGCACCTCTCCCGGTCCCCCTCCTCCGCCCGACCGATCGCAGCCGGGCGAATGAGGAAGTCGGGAGCGGAGGGCGGAAACTGAGCCGAGCGCAATGTCTACAGCAGGACAGTCCGAGTCTGACTCAGGAGGACGCCCTGACAGCTGCCAAACGGTCCCCGCCTGCCCGTTACCTCCGTGGCGAGAACGCCTGGAAAACTTCCAAAGGAGCCGCTGCCCCAAGCCCCCCAGCTCGGCTCACCCGTCCGGGTCCAGGGACAGCGGCTCCCCGGAAGGGGTTAAAAAGTTTGCCCAACTCGGGCACTTGGCGAGGCGAGGGCGGGGCGCGCGTGCCCCGGCGGCAGGGGGAGGTCGAGGCTCCCGGTGCCCCGCCGGGGCAGGGCGCCTGGCAGGGGGAGGGGCGGAGGGTTTCCGGGGAGCGCCGGCCCCGCAGCCTTCCCGGCTCCCGAGGCCTCGCCTCCAGCGGCGCCGTCCCCGAGCGTCGCGCAGGGGTCCCGGGGCCCCTCCCGGAAGGATGCGGTGCCCCGGCCGGGCCCCGCGGCGTTCGCGCCCGCTCGCGCCGGTCGCCGGCCGCGCGGAGGCCGAGAGCCACACGTCGGCCCGCTGGCCCCAGACGCCGCGCGTCCCGTCGCCACCGCCCCCGCCCGGGGCGGGACCGGCCGGTGGGGCTCGCTCACCTGAACCTGGATCTGCGCCGGGGAACGGGCGCTGCTTCTCCCGAAAGGGCTTTCTCGAGCGCTCGGGCGACGGCGGGGGTGGGGGCGAGCGCGCGAGGCGGGAGCTGCAGGAGGTCAGTCTCGCTCAGCCTTCCGTACCCTTCCCGGGAACCGCGGTGATCTGCGCGCCTCACCGCACCCAGCTCGGCTCCTCGCCGCCTTCCCGCCCCGCCCTAGCAGCCGCCCGCCTATTCCAGCCCGGCGCCGGCTCCGGGGCGGAGCCTGGAGCACGACTCCGCCCCCTGAGCTGCGTCGCCCACTCCAGTGCGACCTCGGTTATGATGGACAGACACCTTGGCCCGTGGGAAGGGGGTGAGAGGAGCCTCTGAGACCAAAGGCGTGGTTATTCAGCCTCCTCACCCGTCCCCACCGCCGCCCGCTCCACCTTCCTCCGCGCTTCCTAGGCGGGAGCCCCGCCCCCTAGGGCGGGCCCGACGAACAGCCAGGTTCCAGGGGGGGGATAGACACAGAGAGAGTCCAATCAGGAGGAGGAGGCTCGCAGAGGGCTCGGGCAGGGATTTTGGTGCATTGCCGCGGCCGGGCGAGGCAGGGCGGGAGCCGGCTGGGGAGGTCCCGGACTCTGACACCCCGCCCCTCGAGCTGTTTTCCCGGTCCCGTGCCCTCCTACCAGAAGAACAGATATTAAGTACCATATATGGGAAAAGTGCTATTTTACATAATTATGGTGGCGTGGGGGGTGGGGGGGGTGGGGGCGGGCGTGGACTCAGCCCGGGATCCGCTGCGGGTGCCCTGAGTTCGATTCCTAACCCTGTCTTTAGACCCCGCTGCGGTCTTCTGGCCTCCGGATCTTGGCTCAGACAGGTTCTTGGGGTGCACTTCCAGGCCTCTTTACCTTCACGCCATTAATTGGCACATTCCCTTTCAGATTTTTGTTACGAATTTGTGTGTGTGTGCGCTTTTTCTCAGGTAGGCAAAGCGCCGCTCTTTTTGGTCACTGCCCACTACACGAGGATAAAAACTTTGTTATTAAAAAATATTTTTTTAGAGGTGCCTGGCTGGCTTAGTGGGTAGAGCATGCGACTTGATCTAGGGGTTGTGAGTTCAAGCCCCACGTTGGACGTAGAGGCCACTAAAATTTTTTTTTTAATAAAAAAAAATTGTACTTATCTTTTTTTTTAAATGTTTATTATTGACAAAGAGAGACAGTGGGGGAGGGGCAGAGAGAGACGGAGACACAGCATCTGATACAGGCTCCAGGCTCTGAGCTGTCATCACAGAGCCCGTCGTGGGGCTCGAACTCACAGACAGCGAGATCATGACCTGAGCCGAAGTCGGACGCTCAACCAACTGAGCCACCCAGGCGCCCCTGTACTTATCTTTTAATCCATTTGGAATTCAGTTTGGTTGTGGAATGAGGGGGAAAGCTAAAACAATTTTCATAAAAGCCCAGTTGTCCACACACCGTTGTCTCCACTGATTCATCACCTTTCTAACATATATGCTGGGACCTGTTTCTGAGTTGTATCCATTGACCTTTCTGTGCTAGTTCCAAAATACTTTAATGATGGGAGCTTTATAATATATTTTATATCGAAGAGGGAAAATTTCTCATTACTCTTTCCTTTTGGAATGTTCATACTATCATGATTAAATTGTAACTTCAGAAAAAATTTATGATGTAAAGGCAAAAGAACACTAGGGAAAAAAATGATGCAACCCTAAGAATTACTACCAACAATATACAAAGAGCTCTTCTCAGTCATTAAGAAAAACCCCCAAGTACTCTAGGGGCGCCTGGGTGGCTCTGTCGCTTAAGTGGCTGAAGTCGGCTTTGGTCATGATCTCCAATCTGTGAGTTTGAGCCCCCAGTCAGGCTCTGTGCTGACAGCTCAGAGCCTGGAGCCTGCTTCAGATTCTATCTCCCTCTCTCTCTGCCCCTCCCCTGCTCATGCTCGCTCTCTCTCTCTCTCTCTCTCTGTCTCTCAAAAATAAACATTAAAAAACAAACAAACCCCAAGTACTCCAAAATAAAAATGGTTCAAAAAAAGGAATGGGCAACTAAGAAAGAAGAAACATAAATGGCCACTAATTATGAAAAAAAATGAGTCATTAGAAATGCAGACAGAACAACATGGGATGCCATTTTTCGCCTAACAAACTTTAAAAAAAATAATAAAAGGATACAAACACCCACTCTTAGACAGGTTTAGAGATATAGGCGGGAAAGTAAACCGATCAGTTGTCTCCGAAAATTCACCGTAAAAAAATAATTGGAAAAGTGCACAGGGGCATCTGGCTGGCACAGTCAGTAGAGCGTGAGACTCTTGATCTTGAGGTTATAAATTCAAGCCCCATGGTAGGTGTAGAGATTACTTAAAAATAAAATTTTAATAAAGGGGCGGAGGGGGGACGCTGGGTGGCTCCGTGGGTTAAGTGTCCATCTCTGGATTTTGGCTCAGGTCATGATCTCACCATTGGTGGGGTCAGCCCCAATCAGGCTCTGTCCAGACAGCATGGAGCCTCTTTGCCCCTCCTGCAAGCAGGGGCTCTCTCTCTCTCTCTCAAAATAAATAAATTAATTAATTAATTAATTAAAAGGTCATGATCAGGTCATGATCTTGCGGTTCCTGAGTCCGAGTCCAGCATCGGGCTCTGTGCTGACAGCTCAAAGCTTGGAGTCTGCTTCAGATTCTGTGTCTCCCTCTCTCTGTGCCCCTCCGTCTCTCTCTCTCTCTCTCTCTCTCTCTCTCTGTCTCTCAAAAATAAATAAACATGAAGAAAATTTAGAGGAAGAAAGAAAAATGCAGCCAGTGGTTTAAAAAGTATTCTTTCCAATAAATAAATAATAAAAGGTATTCTTTCCAACATTGTTTATAGTTACTAAGTATTAAAAATAAATGTATAAGAGATTGAATAAATGTTGATGCATCCATATCTTGCAAAATACTCAGACACTAAAATTTTATTTAGATTTGTAATTACTGATTTAAGCTATGTTAAATAAAGAAAAGCAAGTTAGAGAATGTTGTTATAGCAGGATCTCATTTATTTTTGCACAGTGTTTGTGTGTCTGTCCAATGTGTGTGTGTGCATGTGTGTGTTCTCAGAGAGAATGAGGCTTAAAAGGAATAATAACGTGTAAATAAGGGCTATGTCTTTTTTCTAATGTTTTATTTATTTATTTATTTTAAAAATGTTCATTTTTAAGGGATAGAGTATGAGCAGGGGAGGGATACAGAGCAAGAGGGACAGAGGATCTTGAAGCAGGCTCTGAACCAACAGCAGTGAGCCCAACGCAGGGCTCAAACTCACAAGTCATGGGATCATGACATGAGCTGAAATCAGACACTCAACCGACTGGGCCAGCCAGGCACCAAAGCTGACAGCTGTCAGCTGTCAGCACAGAGCCCGATGCGGGGCTCGAACCCACGAACCATGAGATCATGACCCGAGTGGAAGTCAGACACTTTTTTTTCTTAATTTCTTTTTAATCTTTGTTTATTTTTGAGAGAGAGAGAGAGAGAGAGACAGAGCGTGAGGAGGGGAGGAACAGAGAGAGAAGGAGACACAGAATCCGAAGCAGCTCCAGGCTCTGAGCTGTCAGCACAGAGCCCGAGGCGGGGCTCAAACCCACGAACCGCGAGATCATGACCTGAGTCAAGTTGGAGGCTTCACTGACTGAACCACCCAGGTGCCCCAAGGGTTACCTCTTAATAGAAGGATTGTGGCTGATTTTTTCTTTTGCTTCTCTGTGTTTCTAACACACATATCACTTGCATAATTTTATCCGAAGTAGAAGAAAGTGACTCACTTCGATGTCACCTCTTCTAAAATGTCTTCCCCGACCCTGCAGGCCAGTTTGGACGCGTGTCCTTTGTACAATCACATCACATCATCTTTCCCTTATCTCTCTCATTGCACACTGGATTTTAACCCTCCGTCTACTGGCTGTTTCCTCCGCCCCCCGCTGGAAGCTGCCTGAGGACACATAGGGGCTGTGCCTTGTTTGTCTCTGTGGACCTGGAACGAACACAAAGCCCGGCATAAAATGGTCCTTAGTGAATGCTTGAGCAGGACTCAGCATCTGTTTCCTTATCTGTAAAATGGGTATAGTCACTGAGTCTTGCTTGGTCCCAAGGATGGCTGGCGAGAAGACAGGAGACCCACGCCTCAAGGTGTTTTCTAAATTGCTAAATAGTATGCACTTACAATAGAGCATTAATGATAATGTTCATTTCCATTTACCTCATAGCCCCAGCCTCCTGGCACCACCCTCTCCAGGGAACTGAGGTCGCTCAAATAGAAGGGCCTGTTGGCCAGGCCCTGAATTCTCTCATCCCCATCCACTAGCCCAGATGCTTCGCTAACTATAGAAGCCCTCCTTGGCTCAGTCTGTTAAGTGTCTGACTTCGGCTCAGGTCATGATCTCGCAGTCAGTGAGTTCAAGTCCCGCATCGGGCTCTGTGCTGACAGCTTGGAGCCCGGGGCCTGCTTCAGATTCTCTGTCACCCTCTCTCTGCTCCTCCCCCACTCACGCTCTGTCTCTCAAAGATGAATAAATGTTAATAATAATAATGAAATGTAAAAAATAAATAATACACATTAAAAAAATTTTTTTAATAAAAGAATAAAGAAGCCCTCCCACCCACTATCTGGCCTAACCCCTCCTCTGCCTCCCAAGAAACTGCATCCTTGATATAGAATCTACACTTGAAAATTTTTTAGGAAAATATTTCATCTATATTGTCTGAGAATTAAAATAGTATTATGGTTGGTATAGAAAATATTAAAAAGCAAGAAAATTAAAAGCACCCATAAACTTACCACCACAATATAGCAACTATTAACAAACCTTGTTTCCTTCAAATGTTTAGACACACACATACATATTTGAATAAAATGGAGAAGGCCACATATATACATGGTTGTCTGAGATATCACAAAATTGCCACTGAAAATAAATGAAGAAAAGATGGTCTTTTTAGTAAACGGTGCAGGTCAATTGCATATCCACCCGTGGAACCGTGAATCTTGATCCCTACCCTCACACCATTTAGGGAAATAGTTCAGGAGGAATCAGAGGCCTAAATATGAAAAGTAGACAATAAAACTTCCAGAAGAAAGCATAGGAGAATATCCCCATGACCTTGAAATAGGCAAAAATTTATTTATTTATTTATTTATTTAATCTTTATTTTTGAGAGAGAGACAGAGTGCAAGTGAGGGAGGAATAGAGACAGAAGGAGACACAGGATCCAAAGCAGGCTCCAGGCTCCGAGCGGTCAGCGCAGAGCCCGACGCGGGGCTCGAACTCACGAGCTGTGAGATCATGACCTGAGCCAAAGTAGGATGCCCAACCAACTGAGCCACCCAGGCACCCTGACAAAAATGTCTTAAGACAAAAAAGTATAAACCATAAGAAAAGATCGTTCGATTGAATTTAATTAAAATTAAGAACATCTGTTCACCGAAAGACACATTAAAGAGAGCAAAAAATAAAATTTAAAAAAGAGTGAAAAATCAAATCACAGACTGGGAGAAAATAATAACAATATATATGTCAAAGGAGCTGTATTCCAAATTTATCAAGAACATCTAGGGGTGCCTGGGTGGCTCAGTTGGTTAAGCTTCCAACTCTTGATTTCAGTTCAGGTCATGATCTCAAGGTCATGAGATTGAGCTCTGCATTGGGCTCTGCACTGGGTGTGGAGTAGAGCTTGCTTAAGATTCTCTCTCTCTCTCTCTCTCTCTCTCTCTCTCAAAAAAAAAAAATCTGTGCTAAGAAAAAGACAGATGGGGCATCTGGCTGGCTCAGCTGGTAGAGCACATGACTCTTGATCTTGGGGTTATGAGTTTGAGCCTCACGTTGGGGGGCAGAGTTCACATAAAAAAATAAGAAAGAAAAGACACACAACCCAATTTGTTCCTAAATGGGCAAAGATCTGAATGGCCACTAATATGAAAGAGGATATCTAATTATCCAGGAAACAAATAAAAAGGTGCTAAGCATCATTAGTTATAACAGAATGCAAATTAAAACCACAATGAGAGAGCACTAACCCCCAACCCGCACGACTCAAATGAAGGTACGAAATGTTGGCAAGAACGGGAGGTCCTGGACTCTCAAGAGTTACTTGTGGGAGTGAGTGCAAGTTTCTACAACCACTTTGGGAAAATGTTCGGCCGTGTCTACTAAAGTTGAATATACATGTATACCCTACGATCCAGTAAGTCCACTCTTTTTAATGTTTATTCATTTTTGAGAGAGACAGAGACACAGCATGAGCGGAGGAGGGGCAGAGACAGACAGAGAGAGAGAGAGACACAGACTCAAAAGCAGGCTGCAGGCTCTGGGCTGTCAGCACAGAGCCTGAGGCGGGGCTCGAACCCACGAATCCTGAGATCACGCCTGAGCTGAAGTCGGACGCTTAACGGACTGAACCGCCCAGGCGCCCCCAGCAAGTCCACTCTTCAGTATATACTATGCCCGAGAGAAATGAGTGCTTGGGCCCAACAAACATGTGTAAAAATGTTCTTAGCAATGTAAAGTAGCCAAAAACCAAGAGGAGAAAAGTATATGGATGGTAAAATGAATACATGGAGGGTATCCATACAGTGGACTGATACAAAGACAGGAAAAAGGACAAACTAGAGCTAACATAAAAAAACACAAAGACTTGGGGCGCCTGGGTGGCTCAGTCCGTTAAGCGTCCCACTTTGGCTCAGGTCATCATCTCACGGCTTGTAGGTTCGAGCCCCGCGTCAGGCTCTGTGCTGACAGCTCAGAGCCTGGAGCCTGCTTTGGGTTTTCTGTCTCCCTTTCTCTCTGCCCCTCCCCCGCTCATGTTCTGTCTCTCTCTCTCTCTCTCTCTCTCTCTCTCTCAAAAATAAATAAACATTTAAAAAATTTTAAAAAAACACAAAGACTTAAAAAAAAAACCCACACACAAAGACTTAAATGTGAACTGATGAATGAATAAACAAAATGTGGCATCTTCGTACAATAGAATATGAGTCAGGTGTAAAAAGGAATGAAATATTGACACGAGCTACAACACGGGTGATCCTTAAAAACATTATGCCAGGTCGAAGTGGCCGGTCACAAAAAAGCACACATATTGTGTAATTTCGCGTCTATGAAATTTCCAGGATAGGCGAATCGATAGAGACAGAAAACAGATTAGTGGTTGCCGAAGCTGGGAAGAAAGGAAGAAATGAGAAGTTAGTGCTAATGGCTAGGAGGGTTGGGCTTTCTTTTGTTTTTGTTTTTGTTTTTGTTTTGAGGCAACGAAAATGTTCTAAAATTGGATTGTGGTGATGGTTGTGCGACTCTGTGAGTACGCTAAAAGCTTACGGAACTGTCTACTTTATGTATTTATGTGTTTACTTATTTATTTTTAAGTAAGCTCTGCGCCTAACGTGGGGCTCGAACTCACAACCCAGAGATCAGGAGTCATATGTTCTACCAACTGAGCCAGGCAGACTCCCTCCCAACGCCAACTTCTTTTGGAATTGTATACTTTAAAAAGGAGAAACTATATGGTATGTGACATAGCTCACTTAAGCTGTTGTTTTGTTCTGTGTGAAGTGAATGAACCTCTCAGACATACTGTTTGAAAGAGTTTAGATACCAAAAAAAAAAAAAAAAAAAAGTAGAAGCCGTATAATACAGGCAAAATCAGTCTCTAGTGGCAGAAGCTGGGATGGAGGTTCCCTTTGAAGAGTTTGTGAATGTGAGGGGGGAGCCTTCCGGAGTACTGGAATGTTCTATATCTCGACCTGGTTGGTGGTTACTCTGGGTCCACGCAGGTAAAATTTATTGATTTGTGATCTACTGAGTTGTTAGCCCATTTTTTAAAATTTTATTGTTTATTTTTTTTAATTTACATCCAAATTAGTTAGCATATAGTGAAACAATGATTTCAGGAGGAGATTCCTTAATGCCTCATTAGCCCATTTTTGACTTGGGTGGTTTGTTTTTTGGTGTTGAGTTTTAAGAGTTCTCTGTATGTTCGGCATATCAATGCCACATCAGATCATTTTCTCCCATTCTGTGGGTTGCCTTTTTACTTTACTGATCATAGATGCGAAGGCACAGTTCTTTTATTTTCATCACATTTAACTTGCCTATTTTTTTGTTGCATGTGTTTTCCAGTCTTTTTCTCTTAATCAGCACTTTCTTAAGATTTTATTTGTAAGTAATCTCTGTACACAACACAGGGCTCTAACTCCCAGCCCTGAGATCAAGAGTCACATATTCTACTGACCTTGCCACCCATGCACCCCAGTCAACATTATTTTTTTTTAAAGTTTATTCATTTATTTTGAGAGAGAGAGAGAGAGAGCGCATGAGCAGGGGAGGGGCAGAGAGAGAGGGAGACACAGAATCCAAAGCAGGCTCCAGGCTCCGAGCTGTCATCACAGAGCCCGACGCAGGGCTCAAACTCATGAATTGCAAAGTCATGACCTGAGCCGACAGGTTGGACACCCCATTGACTGAACCACCCAGGTGCCCCAATACCAAGTCAAAAAAATTTTTAAGTTCCAAAATATTTAAAAAAACAAAAACAAAAATGGAAAACATGTAAATTACCTATAGTTCTCTTGCCCAGGATTCTTGATGTGTTTCCCTGTTTTCAGCGTCTAATGATGAACTCCCACCATCATGGGTCTTGCCAAACCTGTCTGTGCGCCTGACTTCCAGCTCTGGTCACATTTCCAGCCTCTCCATGCCAACCGACTCAACCCAGAAGCCTCCCCTCTCCTCCGCCTTCTCTGGGAGACTTCACTCTTGCTGAGACCATCTTACCCAGAGTTCCTTTCCTTTTCCCTGGATTCTCACTGCATTCTGTCGCTTACCCTCTCCTCCTCCCCTCCAGACAAGGATCTTAGCGTCTCCACTGTCTCTTCCCTCTTCCCCCCTTCCCGGTATTTTCCACCTCCAGAGTTGATTGTCCTGAAGTATGGCTATGAGCATCAGCTCAGTACAGATTTTTTTTTTAATGTTTATTTATTTTTGAGAGCAACAGAGAGACAGAGCATGAGCAGGGGAGGGGGAGGGGGTGAGAGAGAGGAAGACACAGAATCCAAAGCAGGCTCCAGGCTCTGAGCTGGCAGCACAGAGCCCAACGCGGGGCTTGAACCCACGAACCACGAGATCGTGACCTGAGCCACATTCGGACATGCAGCCATCTGAGCCACCCAGGTGTCCCTCAGCACAGATTTACTGAGCACTCATAGGCAGGCTCGGGGCTAAGGACTTGGCACATAGATTGCCTTATTGCATCTCCGTCTCCGTGCTTTGATGTGGGTACTATTATTCTCCCCCATTTCACAGATGAGGAAACTGAGGCACGGAGGAGTCAAATAATTTGCCTAAGATCATAGTAGAGCTCTCAGTTTCTAAAAACATTATCATCATTACTTGTCAATTACTGTCAACAACCCAATTGTTATTATGACTTTTTTTCTCTCCTCATTTTACAGAGGCCAAAACCAAAGCCCAGAATGTTAAGCAACTTAATCAAAGTCCTTGGGCCCATAGGTAGGCAGGCTGGGATTTGAACCCCGATCTCCTAGCGGCACCAAATTCATAACTTCTCACTTTGCTGCGCTGTGTTGGTGGACTCTGCCCTGACCCTCAAAGACCCGAGCACATCCTGCTTCTCTCCAGCCCAGGAACGTTTCTAGCGCTTTCTGTGTGCCGCACAAACTCCTAACCTGGTAGCCTAGGCCCCCTGCAATTGTCTCCAGCATCCTGGTAAGCCCTGTCTCTCCCTGGCCTTCTGCAGGGTCCTATACCCCAAGCGGCGGCCGTTCCCTGCACTTTGAACCTGCCCATTCTACAAATCGGCCACTGTCACGCCACTGCTCTCATACCTTTTCTGCCAGTTCTGCCCCCTGGGCCCCTACCCACCTTCAGGACCCCCACCCTCCACTGGAAAGTGACTTCTCCCTCCATCTCTGCGGGGTTACTGCTTCCTTTCTGTCGTGCGTCTGTCTTGAGCCGCCCAGATCAGAGTCCAGACTCTGCCACTTACGGAACCTGTCTGTGCCTCAGTGTCCTCAGGTGTAAAATGAAGACGATAAAAGGGGCGCCTGGGTGGCTCAGTCGGTTGAGCGTCCGACTTCGGCTCAGGTCATGATCTCGCGGTCTGTGAGTTCAAGCCCCGCGTCGGGCTCTGTGCTGACGGCTCGGGGCCTGGAGCCTGCTTCGGATTCTGGGTCTCTCTCTCTCTCTGCCCCTCCCCTGCTCATGCTTTCTCTCTCTCTCTCTCTCTCAAAAATAAATAAGCATTAAAAAAAAAATGAAGGTGATGACAGTCATTGCAAAGTTGGGTTGTTGCAAGAACGAAGACGCCGGAATGGTTTGTACGATGATGATGATTGCGTGTCCTTGTACCTCCTCTCCTCCAGGAGGTTCATTTTGTCAGTCCCCAGAGATTCCCTGAGGGCTTATTATTTGCCAGACCCTGCTCCAGGGTCGGCGGCTGACACCCGGCCCAGATCTGCTCGGGTGCTGCTCACACAAGTTCTAACGGGCTGCTTGGGTGCTGCAGACACAGCGCTGTAGGGGGCTGGGGAGGCGAAGGGCGGCATCTGGGGGGAAGGGGGAGGAGTTCGTCCCAGGCAGAAACACTGGGCACAAGGCCCAGCGGGGAGAAGACACAGACTGTGAAGGACCCTGAGCAGCCCAGAGATGCGAAGAGTCAAGGAGGCGGAAGGGGTCAGAAGGGGCTTGCTGCAGAAAGTAGGGTTCTGGGACCAGAAAAATGGCAGCATCGGCCTTATCTGGGAGCTTGATTTTTTTTTAATGTTTATTTATTTTGAGAGAGGGAGACAGAGCACCAGCGAGGGAGGGGCAGAGGGAGAGGGAGACGCAGAATCTGAAGCAGCTTCCAGGCTCTGAGCTGTCAGCACAGAGTCTGATGCGGGGCTCGAACCCACGGACTGTGAGATCATGACCCGAGCGGAAGTCAGACGCTCAACCGACTGAGCCACCCAGGCACCCCTGGGAGCTTGTTAAATGCAGGGTCGCAGCACCCAGGCTAGACCCACCGAACCCAAATCGGCATGTTAACAAGCTCCCCAGGTGTTTCACGTCATCTTAAAGTGCGACAGGGGCGCCTGGGTGGTCCAGTCGGTTAAACGTCCGACTCTTGATCTCAGCTCAGGTCGTGACCTCATGGTTCATGAGTTCGAGCCTCGCGACGGGCTCTGCGTTGTCAGCGCGGAGCCTGCTTGGGATTCTCTCTCTTCCTGCCCCTCCTTCCGCGCATGCACACGCTCTAATAAATAAACATTAAAACAAAATGAAGTGTGACAAACACTGGGCTCAATCAGGAGGTGTCCTGTGGTCCTCCTGAGGGGTTTCCACTGCATCAGACGTTAGAATCCCTGGTGAGATTTTAATTAAATCAGTGTCTCAGGAGAAGCGTCCTGAGCACCTCTATTTTGTGCATTCATTATTCATTCCGAGAATGATTACTGAGCACTAGCCATGTGTGCTCTCTCCCTAGGACCATGCCTTCTGCTTCCCTGGAGTGGCACTCAGGGCCCTCTCTCTAATATGCACCCAGCGGACATTATTCCATGAATCTAGTGCAATGTCACCCAGGCCCGATTTACCCCTTCTACCTCGGGACCGCTGGGTCTCCCGGCCATCACTCAAACATTCCCACTGCCCCCTTTCTCTTGAGCCTTTGAGTGTGTTGAGTCCTTCAGGAGGCCTCCCAGACCACTTGGTACAGCTGGGAACCTCGGTGCTCCCATCACACTCCGGCCTACCCTCGGTCACGGTGACTTCACCCCGTGAAGCTTGCCTGTCTCCGGACGAGGAGGCCAGGAGCTTCCGAAGGACAGCTCGGTGCTCTGTTCGTGCTTATTTCCCCAGGACCTGGCGTGGTTAAATGTTTGTAGACTGAATGAACACACACATAAGCTAATGAAAATGAAAATGAGGACACGTGCCAAAGAAGTACACCAAAGCTAGGAAATGCAATTATTCATGTGTGTGTGTGCGTGCCCCATGGTTTCTCAGCACAGATGGGTGCTGGAGAATAAAGAACCACGCTTCTGGTTTTTTCCGACAGCTTTCCTGCGATATAATTCACATCCCATACATTTCACTCATTGAAAGTATACGGTTCGTTCGGTGGTTTTTCGTATATTCACAGAATTGTGCAACCATCACCACTATTTAATTCCAGAACATTTTCCTCACTGCCAAGGAACCCCATATCCATCAGAGGTCAGTCACCATGTCCCCCTTACCTTCTCCCCCAGCCCTAGGCAACCATGCATCCTCTGTCTGTCTTTATATCTTTGCCTGTTCTGCACATTTCATACAAATGGAGTCATACAGCCTGTGGTTTTTTTTGTGTCTGGCCTCTTTCACTCAGCATGGGTTTTCAAGGCTCATGCATGCTGCAGGATGAGTCAGTACCCCGTTCCTTCCTATTGGTGAGTGACACGCCACACTTTGTTTCTTCATTCGTCAGACCGCAGTCACCAACCGTCGTGCAGGTATGTAGCATTTCGCTCCCGCTGCAACGTTTTCGTGCTATCTCCCTGCCTCTTGACATGTACCGTTTCACCGTTTCAGAAGGGCGGTGTTTGTTCCCATTTTGCAGAGGAGTGAAACGAGGCGAGAGTGAGCAGTTGTGACTTGCCAGAGGCCACAGGCCATCAAATGGCAGTCATAACTTGAAGCCCTTTTTCTCTGCGCCGTTCTGTCTCCCTCCACAATCCAGTTTCTTATTTTTTTTTTAATGTTTATTTATTTTTGAGACAGAGAGAGACAGAGCTTGAACGGGGGAGGGTCAGAGAGAGGGAGACACAGAATCTGAAACAGGCTCCAGGCTCTGAGCTGTCAGCACAGAGCCCGACGCGGGGCTGGAACTCACGGACCGCAAGATCATGACCTGAGCTGAAGTCGGACACTCAACCGACTGAGCCACCCAGGCCCCCCCACAATCCAGTTTCTATCGCGTGTCTCTTTTCCCCTCATAAACCCCCTCTTCGTGGCGTCCACAGTGCCCTATGGCCACCAGGCCCTGGGCACACGGAAGTTTTGGTTGTGAGCCCAGGGAGGGTTTTAAGCCTTTATCTCATGTGGGTTCGTAAGGCAAGAGTCTGCACTCTTTCCAGCCTCAGAGCAGACAGGCCATTTCTAGGTTGTGGGTGTGGGTGGTGAGGACATAGTCAGGGGAGACTGTGCTCCACGAGGCCTCGACCTCGCTGTCCACCCTGCACAACGGGGGCCTCTCACACCTGCCCCGGGGTTGCCCGGACCTCCCAGTGGCCACTTCCTTCTGCTTGCCACGCCCCTCCCTCCCCAACAGAGAACCTTAACGGCACTTATCACCTGGGGACGCAATGTGTTTCACGTCTGCTCCCCCAAACCTGTGAGCTCCAGACATAAAGGGTATTAATCATCTATCACAGAAACTGACCCTTAGTAGGAACTCAGCTAGTATTGGTGGAATGGAGGGATCTTTCCATGTTTCAATAATAGCCCTACAAGGGGGCCTCGGGCTGGCTCAGTTGGTAGAGCATGGGACTCTTGATCTCGGGGTCGTGAGTTTGAGCCCCATGTTTGGTGTAGAGATTACTAAGGACAGTAACAATAATAGTGCCTATGATCAATTGCATGCTTACCACAAGACATTTTATCCTGACAACAACACTTTGATGTGGTATCTAATCTCCTTTTCACCGAAAAGGTAAAGTTGACTGGCCCAAGGTCATAGATAGCAAGAAACAGACCTGGGATTTAAATCCAGGACTACTTGTCTCCCAATATGCTGTTCTTCACCACCAGCGGGTCCCCTCATAGGACAAGTGGGAATTTAGAATCAGGCCTTCAGGAGTGGATGATTTTAAAAAATTAAAAAAGAAAACAAAAGGAGGACCTTGTTGCCCAAAGCTTCTCAAATTCTACTCACCTGTGATCTCTATTACGCGCTCCTACTTCAGGTCTCAAGAGAGAAACCAGCTCAGAGAGGTTAAGTGGCTACCAAAAACACACAGCACTCAAGGCTAGGCCTGCTTGTTTCCAAGGGCAGGCTTGCATCAGTATACCACAGTCACTGAATATTTATTCCACTTGTCATTGCTTAGGCGGAAGTCTCGGTTTCCACTGAGCAGCTTTAAAAGTAAATGACTACACCCAAATCCTGGAGAAATCAGAACCCTCCCACATTGCTGGTGGGATCGTAAGAAGGTGCAACCGCTTTGCAAAACGGTGTGGCAGTTCCTCAAACTCTGTTTGGTAACAGAGTTGCCATCTGATCTAGAAGCTCCACTCCTAGGTATCTGCCCAGGAGAAATGAAAACATATGCCCACACAAACACTTGTACACGAATGGACCTGAATGTCCACAGCAGCGTCGTTCATGACGGCCACACACACACACACACACACACACACACGAAACAACTCAAATGTCCACGAACTGATGAGTGGATAAGCAAAATGTGGCACATCCATACAATGGGATGTTACATGACAATAGTGTGTGTTACCAACTCTTCGCAGACGACATAATACTCTGTACGGAAAACCCAAAAGATTCCACAAAAAAAAAAAAAAAAAAAAAAGCCTGCTAGAATCGATCCACGAATTCAGCAAAGTCACAGGGAAATAAAATCAATGCACAGAAATCGGTTGCATTTCTATACACCAGTACTGAAGCAGCAGAAAGAGAAATCAAGGAATCGATCCCACTTACAATTGCACCAAAAGCCATAAAATACCTACGAATAAACTTAACCAAAGAGTTGAAAAATCTATACACTGAACACTATAGAAAGCTTGTGAAAGAAACTGAAGAAGACACAAAAGGATGGAAAAATATTCCATGTTCCTGGATAGGAAGAACGAATATTGTTAAAATGTCGATACTACCCAAACAATCTACATATTCAATGCAATCCCTATCAAAATAACACCATCACTCTTCACAGAGCTAGAACAAACGATCCTGAAATTTGCATGGAAGCAGAAAAGGCCCCGAATAGCCAAAGCAATTCTGAAAAGGAAAACCAAAGCTGGAGGCATCACAATCCTGGACTTCAAGATGTATTGCAAAGCCGTAACCATCAAGACAGTATGGTACTGGCACAAAAACACTCAGATCAATGGAACAGAATAGAGAATCCAGAAATGGACCCACAAACATATGACCAACTAATCTTTGACAAAGCAGGAAAGAATATCCAATGGAATAAAGACAGTCTCTTCAGCAAATTGTGTTGGGAAAATTGGACAGGGAAATGCAGAAAAATGAACCTGGACCACTTTCTTACACCGTACACAAAAATAAACTCAAAATGGATGAAAGACCTCAATGTAAGACAGGAAGCCATCAAAACTCTGTAGGAGAAAGCAGGCGAAAACCTCTTTGATCTCTGTCACAGCAACTTCTTCTTCAACGTGTCTCCGGGGACAAGGGAAACAAAAGCAAAAATGAACTATTGGGACCTTATCAAAATAAAAACCTTCTGCATAGTGAAGGAAACAGTCAGCAAAACTAAAAGCAACCGACAGAATGGGAGAAGATATATGCAAACCACATATCAGATAAAGGGTTAGTATCCAAAATCTATAAAGAACTTATCAAACTCAATACCCAAAAAACAAATAATCCAGTGAAGAAATGGGCAAAAGACATGAACAGACACTTCTCCAAAGAAGATATCCAGATGGCCACCCGACACATGAAAAAATGCTCAACATCACTCATCATCAGGGAAATACAAATCAAAACCACAATGAGATACCACCTCACACCTGTCAGAATGGCTAAAAGTTAACAACTCAGGCAACAACAAATGTTGGTGAGGATTCAGAGAAAGAGGAACTCTTTTTTACTACTGGTGGGAATGCAAGCTGGTGCAGCCACTCTGGAAAACAGGATGGAGGTTCCTCAAAAAACTAAAAATAGAAATACCCTACGACCCAGCAATTGCATTACTAGGCATTTATCCACGGGATACAGGTGTGCTGTTTTGAAGGGGCACATGCACCCCAATGTTTATAGCAGCACTGTTGACAATAGGCAAAGTACAGAAAGAGCCCAAATGTCCATCAACAGTTGAATGGATAAAGAAGATGTGGCATATATATATATATAATGGAGTATTACTCAGCAATCAAAAAAAATGAAATCCTGACATTTGCAACAATGTGGATGGAACTAAAGGGTATTATGCTAAGCGAAATTAGTCAGAGAAAGACAAATATCATATGAATTCACTCATACGTGGAATTTAAGATACAAAACAGATGAGCCTAAGGGAAGGGAAACAAAAATAATATAAACAGGGAGGAGGACAAAACAGAAGAGACTCTTAAATCACCACTTAAATATAGAGAATCTCTTAAATATAGAGAACAAACAGGGTTGCTGGAGGGTTTGTGGGTGGGGGGAAGGGCTAAATGGGCAAGGGACATTAAGGAGGACACTTGCTGGGAGGAGCACTGGGTGTTATACGTAGGGGATGAATCACTGGAATCTACTCCTGAAGTCGTTATTGCACCATATGCTAACTTGGCTGTAAATTTAAAAAATAATAAATTAAAAAAATAGTACATGTTACAACATAGCGTAATGAAAACACTACACTAAGTGAAAGAAACCCATCACAAAAGGCCACTTATTGTATGATCCCATTTATACGAAATGTCCAGAATAGGCAAATCTATGGAGTCAGAAGGTAGACCAGTGGTCAGAGGGGAGGAGGGAGTGGGGAGTGACCATTAATGGGGATGGGGTTTCTTTTCAGAATGATGAAAAGGTTCTGGAATTTGATAGTGGTGATAGGTGCATAACTCTGTGACTACGCTAAAAACCACTGAAAGGTACACTTTAAAAGGGTGAATCTTATAGTATGTGAATTATAGATCAATAAAGCTGTTATTAAAAAAAGAAAAATATGGGGCGCCTGGGTGGCTCAGTCGGTTAAGCGTCCGACTTCAGCTCGGGTCACGATCTCGCGGTCCGTGAGTTCGAGCCCCGCGTCGGGCTCTGGGCTGACGGTCAGAGCCTGGAGCCTGCTTTGGATTCTGTGTCTCCCTCTCTCTCTGCCCCTCCCCCGTTCATGCTCTGTCTCTCTCTGTCTCAAAATTAAATAAACGTTAAAAAAAATTAAAAAAAAATTAAAAAAAAAAAAAGAAAAATAAATAAAAATGAAGTGACCTTTGTCTTTTCCAGCTCCGTGGAAACGGGTATTGGAAGGAGAGACCACCGGCCAGTACACTCATCCCATGCCCCTTTTGTGACAGAGCATGGCCTCCTCTGAGCAGGAACCAAGGCCCCAGCAGCCAACCTTGGCATATTTGACTTGTAGGAGTGTCTCTCAGCCTGTCTTCCCTTCCAGGGCGTGTTTTTAACATTTGGCCTCATAGCACTTCTGTGTGGCAAAGGACTTTATGGTTAATGTACCCTTTCTGAGTGACATCCATTCTGCCGTCTCAGTAGCCCAGCCCAGATGGGTGGTGGTGGAGTCAGGGTGACATCACAGGATTTCAGCCATTTTGGAGCAAATGCAGCTTGGAGCCCCAGTGCTAAAGCCGCTGAAACAGAAAGGCAATCACCCAGGATCTGACCCCCCCAACACCTGAGTTTGAATCTCTGTTCTACCACCTTACTAGCTTAGAGGTCTTGAGCAGTCTTTGAACTGCCTGGAGCCTCTATTTGCTCACCTGAAAAACGACGGTGATGATTTCAACCTCACAGGACACGGAAAGGTTCCTGGCTATCCAAACCGGAGTCCGCGGAGCCCAGCAGCCTCAGCATCCCCTGGGAGCTTGTTAAAAATGCAGACTCTCAAACAAGCAAACAAACAAAAAGATGCAGACTCTCAGGTCCCAACCTCGGCCCGTGAAATCAGAATCGACCTCTTTTTTATTTTTATTTTTGTAATTTAGTTTTGAGAACATGCGTGGGGGGAAGGGCAGAAAGAGAAGCCCAAGCAGGTTCCATGCTCAGCGGGGAGCCTGATGGGGGGGGGGGGGGCTCAATCTCACCACCAGGAGATCACGACCTGAGCCGAAATCAAGAGATGAATGCTCAACCAACGGAGCCACCCAGGCACCCCCAGAATCTACGTCTTAACATCCGGCCCAGGGGATTCACAGAAGGTAAAGTTTGAGAAGCACTGGAAAGAGCTAGAATGAGGTAGGCAGGTGAAAACCTGGCACAACAGGATTTCACACACGGATGTTACGGTGTTTCTTTTGTTATTTACAAAGAGGGCTGGACTGAGGTCCCTGCTGTGCGATCATAAGCTGGGCGCCTGACCACTCTCGGCCTTCGTATCTCCATGCTCCTGCTAACAAGATCGGTTTGATGAGGTTCATCTGATAGAGCGTGTGGGAAAATGCTCTAAAAAGGCGAAGGCTGTATGTGTTCAGGGTTGTCTTGGCCAATGTGGACAGAGAGTGACTGGCGAGATTCTGGAGAGAAGAGAAGGTCTGAAGCACCCGCCCAAGCATCAGACAGAGGGGGCAAAGACCCTGGCAAGCCGAGACGAGTGACTGAGGAAGCGCTGCTCTAGCCTACCAGAACCCTCTCCACCTTGAAGTCGTTTAAAGGCAAAGGGGCCAAAAACCATAAAGTGCCCTCAGGCAAGATAGGGAGGTCTGGGCAAAGGTGAAGGGACAGGCTCACGGCGGTGGCGGTGGGGGGGGGGGGTGCTCCTGGTAAACAGGGCAAAGGTATCAAGCTGCAGAAGCCTTGAGTGCAGAGGACCCAGGCAGCCCTCCCATAAATGCCTGCGTCCGGTTTAGCTAGTCTTCAAAGGGCTGGAAATTCCTCCTCTACTCACGCCTCCTCTATTGGTGGCCAGCACATAGGACCTGCCACGCATTTTCCGAGAACAGTTCCACGTACTCACTCCCCAAATCCTCACATCGGCCCAAGAGGTAGGTCTCTTTCAATCCCCCATGGTACAAATGAGGCTACTGGAGCACAGAAAGGTCGAGTGACTTCCCCAACACCGCAGAACTATTAAGCGGTGGGGCCAGGCTTCAAGCCCAGGACATCTGGCTCCAGGGCCCCTTTCTAGAGCAACGCTTCTTCAGCATTTTTAAAAAGCCTTTATTTTTTAGAGCCGTTTTAGGTTCACAGAAAACTTGGAGAGATTTCTCCTATATCCCCTGCCCCCGTAGACGCACAGTCTCCCCGTCGCTAACATCTCCCAACAGAGTGGGTGTGATATTGTTATTTATACACACATACATTGTAATATACACATGGGCAACTAGACTACAAAATGTGTTTCTCGTGTTTGATCTCGGTCAAGGTTCCCAGCTCAGAGCTCCTAAAACCCTTGGTATTTGCAAAGTGTGTCTTTTGTTACGTTAATGAGGCGACTTTTGGAAAGTACCTAAGGATGGGGGCTTGTAGCCAGTGGAACCCGCTGAGAACAGAGAAGTTTGGAACTTTCCATCTTACCCCACCCCCCACCTCCAGGGAGGTGAAGAGCTCTTGAGGTTGAATGGATGGCTAATGGCTCATGATGTAATCAATTGTGCCTTTGTAATGAAGCCTCCATAAAACCCCAAGAGGATGGGATTCAAAGAACTTCTGGTTGGGGGGCGCCTGGGTGGCTCGGTCGGTTAAGCGTCCGACTTCGGCTCAGGTCATGATCTCACAGTCCGTGAGTTCGAGCCCCGCGTTGGGCTCTGTGCTGACCGCTCAGAGCCTGGAACCTGTTTCAGATTCTGTGTCTCCCTCTCTTTCTGCCCCTCCCCTGTTCATGCTCTGCCTCTCTATCTCAAAAATAAATAAACGTTAAAAAAAAATTAAAAAAAAAAAACTTCTGGTTGGTAAACACCTGAAAGTGATATGAAAGCTCCAGGCCCTCTCCCCACACCTTGCCCCATGCGTCTCTCCTGTCTGGCTGTTCCTGAGTTATAGCCTTTTATAATAAACCAGTGATCTAGTGAATAAACAGGTTTCCTGAGTTCTATGGACAGCTTTAGGAAATTAATGGACCCAAGGGGGTGGGTCTTTGGAACCTCTGGTCTATAGCGTGGGTCAGAAGGACAGGTGACAACCTGCCCTTGTGAACCAGCATCTGAAGTGGGGCGGGGGGTGGGGGGACAGCCTTGTAGGACTGAGCCCTTCACCTATGGGACCTGACCCTATCTCCAGGTAGAAGGGTCTGAATTGAGTTGAACTGGAGGGCACTCAGCTAGTGTCCAGAGCATTGCTTGTTGGCGTGGGGACACCCCCCCTAGTCCCCACCACCACATACAGGAACTAACGACCCGAACCCTTATTAGTGGCACATTTGTTACAAGGGATGAACCTACACTGACACATCATGATCATCCAAAGTCCATAGTTTATATTACGGGGTCACTCTTGGCGTTGTACATTCTATGGGTTTGGACAAGTGGAAAACAACGTGAATCCATCAGTATAGCATCATAGAGAGAATTTTCACTGCCTTAAAAATCCTGTGTGCTCTGCCTATTTAGCCCCTCCTCCTCCACCCCCACCCCTACCCCTGCCACCACTGATCGTTTTTACTGTCTCCATAGTTGTGCCTTTTCAAGATGTCATAGAGCCAGATCATACGGAATGCATGTCGCCTCTTCAGATTGGCCTCTTTGATTTAGTAATATGCATTTCAAGTTCTTCCATGGCTTTTCATGGCTTGATAGCACATTTCTTTTTTTTTTTTTTTTCTTTTAAATGTTTATTTATTTGAGGAGGGAATGGGGAGGGCAGGGAGGGACAGAGAGAGGGAGAGAGAGAATCCCAAGCAGGCTCCACGCTGCCAACGCAGAGTCTGAGGCAGGGTTCAAACTCACTAACCATGAGATCATGACCTGAGCTGAAACGAAGAGTCAGACGCTCAACTGACTGAGCCACCCAGGTGCGTGCCCCCACAGCACATTTCTTTTTTAGTGCTAAATAATATTCTGTTCTCTGGATGCACCACAGTGTGCATCATCTACTAAAAGACATCTTTGTTGCTTCCAGAGCGCCTGGGTGGCTCAGTCGGTTAAGCATCCGACTTCGGCTCAGGTCATGATCTCGCAGTTCGTGGGTTCGAGCCCCGCGTCGGGGTCTGTGCTGACAGCTCGGAGCCCGGAGCCTGCTTCGGATTCTGTGTCTCCCCCTCTCTCTGCCCCTCCCCCGCTTGTGCTCTATCTCTGTCTCTCAAAAATGAATACATGTAAAAAAAATTTTTTTTTCTTAAAAAAGACATCTTGGTTGCTTCCAACTTTTGGCAATTATGAAGAAAGCTGCTATGAACATCCGTGGGCAGAATTTGGTTTGGACAAAAGTTTTTACTTTTACTGTTTTTTTTATTTGTTTGTTTTGTTTTTTAAGCCTGGAGATGGAGGTGGTTGTTTGGAGGCTGGCCTGAGAGCCATGTAGCAGAGAGGTCAGGGCTAGATGGGGTCCTCTAGGACTAGAAGGAGGAGGACGACGACGACGACTAATCCAGCACTTCTGTTCCTAGCATCAGTCTGGCACAGAGGTCTGGTGAACCAGGGTCACTAGCAATTTCACGCGTGCTGCCTGATTAGTTAAGCTCCAATAACGGCCCTCATTGCAAACCAGTAGACGCCGGGTGCTGTGACAGGTGCTTTATCCATGGCGGTGTCCAAAACAGTGTTCTTAGAGTTTTTGGTCTTTTTACCTTCACACAACTGCAAGGAATGTATTTTATCATACAAATGCACTCACGTAAATGAAACAGGTGACCCCAAATACTCTAATATCTTCTAATCTAGATCTTTTTTTTTTGAAAAAATTTTAATGTTTATTTATTTTTGAGAGTGAGAGAGAGAGAGAGACAGAGTGCGAGCAGGGCAGGGGGCAGAAAGAGATGGAGACAGAGAATCCGAAGCAGGCTCCAGGCTCTGAGCTGTCAGCACAGAGCCCGATGCAGGACTCGAACTCACAAACTGCCAGATGGTGACCTGAGCTGAAATCAGACGCTTAACCGACTGAGCCACCCAGGCGCCCCGATTTCATTTTTTTTTAATGCCTGTCATGACATTGACTTCCTGGCACGACATGGAATTCTATTGACAGTGCAGCTTTGGGCAAGCCCCTGAACCTCTGTGAGCCACCAGGCGGGCCTTAAAATGTTGTTCTGAGTGGTAAGTGAGATAAGGTCTGTGAAAAGTTTAACACCAGATCTTTAACATTGATAAGGGCCCAAACCAGGGTTGAACCTGGAGCCAGGTTCTCCTTCCCACAATTCCGAGCTGCTTCTCTGAGAAGCCAAACTTGCCGGGTGTGGCTTCCCAAGGCTGTGCTACTGGTTACAGCTCAGTCATTTGGGTAGAGGCCAGGTTCGCCACTCCTGGAAAATGTAAGAAGCTGTCCTCATGCTCTCCTGCACCAGTGACAATCTTCTCTCTCCCTCTCCATTGCTCAATTTATTTTATTTTGTGCCATTTGTAAGTGATCTCTACACTCATCATGAGGCTCGAACCCACAGCCCCGAGACCAAGGGCCACCTGCTTCACCGACTGAGCCAGCCAGCGTTCCTCCATTGTCCACTTTAACTCAACGTCCACTTGCCGGGCACGAACTGGACACCTGGCTATTCCCTCTTTCTCTTCCCCAGCCTGGAACTCTCCAGAACTGCCCGGTGCCCTCCTTACCTCATTCAGATTGCTCCTAAAATGTCACCTCCACAGAACCATCCCTAAATCCCTGATCCAAACGAGAATCACTCTCCCTGTCTAGGGTAACCCCTTTTCCCTGCTTTAGTTTTCTTCATGGTTTGTTACTACCTGACAAATTATACACCATGTTGGCTTATCCATTAACTCTTCATCTTCACTAAAACATAAACTCCAGGAGAGCAGGAACTTGGAGGGTTGGTTCCCTGCTCTATGCCCAATACCTAGAACAGCGGGGTACAGAGTAGGTGCTCAATGGATGTTTGCCGAATCAACAAAGGACACTAGGCCAAAGCTGGGGAGGTGGGCTGATGAAACAACGGGGGCCATGGGGAGCTGTGTGGGTGGATCTTGTGACAAATACACTCAGCCAAGTACAAACCGAGTGCCTGGAAGCACAGAGGAGGCAGAAATCAACTCTTAACTCTGGATCAGGGAGGGGGCTGAGGGACCGCAGAGGTTGGGCAGAACCTCAAAGATGTAGCTATACGGAGAGAGAGTGTCTGTGTAGAGGCAAAGGCAAGGACAAAGTCAGGGTAGAAATGTGCGTTGGGCAGAGACCAATCTGCGGGGGCAGTAGCTGTGGGTTCAGGGATGATGGGCAGGTGGGAAGAGGCTAGAGCAGGATGTAGAGGGCTTTGAATGCCAGGCTGAAAAGTTTGGCATTTATAACTCTCTGACAGTGTCCTAAGAAGATCCATCCATCTATCTATATCTATATATCTATATCTACACACATATGTGGAGCACATTTATATATGCACACACCATGAGAACCTATTAGAACATAAAATTCAGGGGCACTGGGTGGCTCAGTCGGTTGAGCAACTGACTTTGGTCTTGCCTCAGGTCATGATCCCAGAGTCACAGGATCGAACCCTCAGTTGGGCTCAGCGCTGAGCACGAAGCCTGCTAAAGATTCTGTCTCCCTCTCTCTGCCCCCTTCCCCTGCTCACATGCTCTCTCTCTCTTTCAAAAAAAAAAAAAATCAATAATATTTATAGATATGTAAAATTTTAAATTAAATTTAAAAATTAAATAAATTAAATATTCAATATTGAATTAACTATAAATTAAAATTAAATATACAACGCAAAATAATATATACTTTTTTATTTTTTTATATATAATTTTGGGATTTTTAAATTGTTTTTTATGTAATCTCTACCCTCTAATGTGGGGCTAGGACTAGGATCCCAAGATCAAGAGTCAAGGGTCGCATGCTCTACTGACTGAGACACTATATATATATATAATATATATACACACTTGTGTATAGTGTATATATATTTATATACATATAGTTACATATGTACTTTATATAAATACTTTATATATATACTTTATATATATACTTTATATATATATATATATATATATATATATATATATATATATATATTTAAAAATTATGTTTTAATAAATTCCCACGGTTCACAGTTCGGGCATGAAAGACTTTAGGATGAAGATCTCCCTCCAGTTCCTGCCCTTCCCCGCCTCATCCCCTCCCCAAGGAAGTCCCGCAGAAGTAATCAATGTCACTGTACTTTGTGTTGTCCCAGCAAATGCGCGTTTGCACCAGGCCGCGCTTGCGAAGCGGCTGTGTGGGGTGTGGACGGGTTCCTGCCTCGGGTCCAACAGTAGGACGCCCGGCCTCCTTCACCGCTGCCAGGTGGCCCTTCCCCCTTCTGCAGCCCGGAAGCTCTGCGTGCTCCACCCTCTGACAGGTAGATTTGCTTGAGCCCGCCCACTCCGGTCGCTTGAGCCAATCGAACACGACATGCAAATCGAGTCTCATAGCGCTACAACCAATGGTGGCGGAGGTGCAACAACGGGTTCCCCCGGGCTCCCCTTCTGACTCTGCGCAAAGTCTGTAAAAATTCCTTTCAGGGGCAAAAAGAAGTTGGCAAATGCGGGAGCTGGAGAAATGAGGACGGGGACGTGAAGGGAATGCTGAGGTGGGAGGACACTGAAGCTTGAAGGACTGCTGGAGGTCATCCCGCCTGGCCCCCGGGCTGACCCTCTCCCTCCCTCCGCGCCCGCCCTGCCAGGTGCTCACACCGTCTCTGGTGAAGTCACTACCGGCAGGCGCCCGCCAGGCTGAAGTGAAAACCGGATGTGTCTTCTGCAGAAACCGACCCGAGGTCTGGGCGTGGGGCGAAAACCCCAGAGAGAATCCGAAGCAGCCTCAAATCCTGCCTCTACCACTTGTTAGCTGTGTGACTTTGGGCAATCGGCGCCCCCTTACTAAGGCCTCGGTTTTGCCACCTGGAAAATGGGAATAATAACACTACCCTCCTAGCTCCGATGCTGGGATGGATGGGCTAGTCAGATGAAAACGCCACAGACTTCGATCTCTGCAAGCTACAGTACTTGATAATTAAAAGGCGATCACTTTGAAGTTAGATACACCAGGTGACCCGTTCCCGTTCTATTTGTGGTGTGATCTTAGGCAGATCACTTTACCTCTCTGACTTTTGCTTTCTTCAACTCTTAAGTAAAACATTTCAGTGGCTGTTGTTGGGATTCAATGTGTCAAGGTTTATAGGGCACTTGGCACAGGGCCAAGCCACATGTGCCTAGAACCGTAGGTCCTCCTGGAACCTCAGTCTCATCGTCTGTATTCCGGATACAACAATAATGTCTTCCCTGCCTGCCCCACAGGATAGTCATGAGCCTTAAATGTCTTGCGACACAGTTTATAAATAGGAAAACATTATACCAATGTTAATTAGTGATATGCAAGGCAGTCAGCGCACTGGAAAGAGCGTGATGTTGGCCCTGACTCTGCCTTTTATTTTCTGTGTGACCTTGGACATGTTATTTTTTTTCTGTCCAAGGGTCAATTTCCTCTCTTGTAATATACCAAGTATATAGGGCCATTGTGGACATTGATAAAATGGTGTGTGGAAAATGCCTCCTTTAATGCCTCCTGACAAATTTTAATAAACAGTACCTATTATTACCAGCAAGTTTTTCTTTAAATATCCCTAGATTCTATTTCCAGAACAGAGGGATTGAGAGAGAAGGGCAAGAGCAAGACTTGCTTCTCACTGTACATCCTCCCATATCTTTTGACTTGTATTATGGGAACGTGTTATTTTTCTAAGACGTAAAATTTAAATTAAAAATGGAAATACAATTAATTATGCAACTATAATAAGTAATAAAAATCAAAACAATAAAATTTAAAACTAATTTTATATTTATTACTTTCAATTTTTATAGTTTATTTATTTATTTTAAAAAATTTCAATCTTTATTTGTTTTTGAGAGAGAGACAGAGTATGAGCAGGGGAGGAGCAGAGAGAGGGGGAGACACAGAATCTGAAGGAGGTTCCAGGCTCTGAGCTGGCAGCACAGAGCCCGAAGCAGGGCTTGAACTGATGAACTGTGAGATCATGACCTGAGCTGAAGTCGGACGCTCCAAGGGCCAGATGCTTAACCGACTGAGCCACCCAGGCACCCCTAAAACTAATGTTTAATCTCATGGGTAGAGAGGCCTCGTCCGGGGTAAGAAGCAGCCCAAATTCAAAGAATAGCCTTGTGTCCACAAATGCCAGAGTTTACCACGGAGAGGCAGAGTCCTGCTTTTTTTCTAAGATCAATGGGAAAATTTCCAAACCCCAACAGGGGGTCACCTCTGCAAGGACTGACCACCCATCGGTGTAAACATTCTCGAAGCCACTGTGAAGTCATTTTCTATGGAAGGAGATGACCGGGACTAGGAAGACTGGGCTGGATTTCTCTCAACATCAGAGGTATTCAGGACTCAGGGTGAGTCACTCCTGCCCAGAGGGCTTGCCCTCCAACCCCAATAAGGATGAACACCTCATTCCGCAGTATTAGTGTTCCCCCGGCCCCAAGGCCTTACATGGGTATCAGCGAGCCATGGGCCGTCCAGCCAACCCACCCCCAGGTTCCTCCAACTGTCCTGAGATGCCTCTGGTCTTGGACAGCCTTTCTGTTCTTCCTCGTCTGGAGGCCAAGTCCTGAACTGACCGACACCACTCTAGTCTGGAAGCTCCCATTCAGCTGGAGGAAGGCAGGAAGGAAGAACACCAAGGCCCAAGGCCACCTTCCCTCCAGTGTCCGCTGTTACATCTTTACTGTGTATGGCAGTGACCTTGCAGTTCAGATTCTGTTTCTCAGACTGTTCGTCAAGGCAGCAGAGAGGGCACAGACTTTTACCTGCTTCCCCGTGGTAGGGACGCGTGCCACTTTCGCTCACATCTCATTGGCCAGAAGCAGTCGTGGGCCCCGACCCAGTGAAAGGGTGTGGGCTGGTGCTGGGGAGTGACTGGAATATTCAGTGAATGTTGCTCTGTCTGCCACAATCTTTCTGCTCAGCCTTTAGGCCAATAGTAATTAACTTAAGAAAAAAAATTAAAAAAAATTTTTTTTTAATGTTTACTTATTTTTGAGACAGAGAGAGACAGAGCATGAACGGGGGAGGGTCAGACAGAGGGAGACACAGAATCTGAAACAGGCTCCAGGCTCTGAGCTGTCAGCACAGAGTCCGACGCGGGGCTCGAACTCATGGACCACGAGATCATGCCTGAGCCGAGGTCGGCTGCTTAACCAACTGAGCCTCCCAGGCACCCCTTTTTTCTATTTTTTTTTTTAATTTTTTTTTTTAGAAAAAATTTTTAACGTTTATTTATTTTTGAGGCAGAGAGAAACACAGAGCATGAGTGGGGGAGGGGCAGAGAGAGCGAGAGGGAGACACAGAATCCGAAGCGGGCTCCAGGCTCCGAGCTGTCCACGCAGAGCCCGATGTGGGGCTCGAACCCGTGAACCGTGAGATCATGGCCTGAGCCGAAGTCGGACGCTTAAGACTGAGCCACCAAGGCGTCCCCAACATTAATTAACTTTAGAGCCAGGGGACATTAGGGTGGGAGGGACCCCGGGAGTCATCTCATCCAGCGACTTCTGAAAGTAGAAACATATCAGAACCTTTGGGTCGATGTCAAAAATGCAGAGTCCTTGGTTCTACCCCAGAACTACTGCCTCAGAACAGTCAAAGGTGGTGCCAGGGAATCTACATTGTTAACAAGCTTACCGGGGAATTCTACAGTCTCCGTGTGGGGTGACGCACGGTGGACAGGAGCACCCTCTCTGATCACACAGGCTTCCAAGAAATGGCCCCCCCGCCTGAGTCGCTGCAAGGAGGCCTCACAGAACAGTCCGCAAAGCTGGGGTTTCTGCAAAGAGGTAGGAAATGTGGTTGGGAGTGCTCTCTGGCTCCTGCACACCCCACGGAACTGAAAGCAGGGTCTCGAAGAGATGTGGGCACATCCCTTTTTATAGCCGCGAGATTCACATTAGCCAAAAAGGTGGAAGCCGTCCAGTGCCTTAAAGACGAAGGACATTCTGACCCAGGCGATAGCACAGATGAACCTGGAAGACAGATGTTCCACTTGGTGAACTACGCCACTCACAAGGGAACAAACACTCTATGATTCCACTTACGTGAGGTACTTCGACGAGTCGACTTCGGAGAGACAGGAAATGAGATGCCGCCTGCCAGGGGTTACAGGGCAGGGCAAATGGGGCGTCAGTGTTCAAAGGGGACAGAGTTTGTTTTGCAGGTGGAAGAAAGTTCTGGAGATGGACGGTGGTGACGGCTGTACACAGCATGAACGTGCTTAAGGCCGCAGAACTATTCATTGAAGATGGTTAAAATGGTAAATTTTAGGTTATGTGTATTTCACCACCATTAAAAATTAACTAATTAGGGGCGCCCGGGTGGCTCTGTCTGTTAAGCATCTAAATTGGGCTCGGGTTGGGGGCACCTGGATGGCTCAGTCAGTTGAGCGTCCGACTTCGGCTCAGGTCACGATCTCGCGGTCTGTGAGTTCGAGCCCCACGTCGGGCTCTGTGCTGACAGCTCAGAGCCTGGAGCCTGCTTGGGATTCTGTGTCTCCCTCTCTCTCCGCCCCTCTGTTGGCACTCTGTCTCTCTTTCTCTCTCAAAAATAAATAAACATTAAAAATTTTTAAATTAATTACAAAGAGTGGTCCTTTAAAAAATTTTTTTTCAATTGCTTATTTATTTTTGAGAGAGAGGGAGAGAGGGTGAACAGGCGAGGGGCAGAGAGAGACACACAGAATCCGAAGCAGGCTCCAGGCTCCGAGCTGTCAGCACAGAGCCCGATGCGGGGCTCGAACCCTCAAACTGTGAGATCATGACCTGAGCCAAAGTCAGATGCTTAACCGACTGAGCCACCCAGGTGCCCCAAAGTGACAGCTTCATTTCAAACCCTAGCTCTGCCACTCCTGAGCTGTATCAACTTGGGCAAGTTTCTTTGCCTTTCTGTGTGTCAGTTTCTTCACTTATAAAAATGAAAATAGTAGGGGGCACATGGGTGGCTCAGTCGGTCAAGCGTCCAACTTCAGCTCAGATCATGATCTCACAGTTGGTGAGTTCGAGCCCCGCGTCGGGCTCTGTGCTGACGGCGCAGAGCCTGCTTGGGATTCTCTCTCTCCCTCTCTCTCTCTCTGCCCCTCCCCTGCTCTCTCTCTCTCTCTGTCACAAAATAAACTTAAAAAATAAAATGAAATGAAAACAGTAACGGCACCCAGGCCAGTAGAAGTCTGGCGAGGTTTCGATGCCTCCAGTAACGCACTCAGAACAGTGGCTAGAGCCAAATATGCTCTCACCAGTGTTGCCTCGTATTATTTTCATACTAGTCACTTGGAGCCAGAAAAAGACACTAACGAGCCCTTCTCCTCTAGCTTCTCAGTCTCTTTCCCTAAGTTCCAGCAACCTAAAGAGACGGAACTGTCCCTGCGCGAAGGCACAGAGTGGGCTCGTGGAAAAGATGGGTGTCACAGCCACGCAGGGCGAGGCTTCCACTCAGCCCCTCCAAAAGTGCCGCTGTGCAACTTCGGGCCGGTTCACTTACCTCCCTGTGCCAGCATTTCCTCATCCAAGAAACGGGTGAACTACTCCACCTCCCAGGTAGACGTGAGGATTCAGAGAAAGAACGGAAGCGCGTGGGTCCGGCCCCCCGCAGGCAGCCCACACACATCCGTCCCTTCCTTGTGCCACTGAGCCACAGCCAGGGGCCAGCGCAGCGTGTGCCCTCAGTCCCCAGGCTGTGGCTGCTTTGCAAAGGACCCGAGGAGCGTAGTCGCCGAGGACCGCTGCTTCGGTCCATGTGACCAGGATGAGGGTCATTAACGAAAGGCCACCAGCCCTCCGAGGTGTTGGGAAGAGCTTCTGCCTTCCTTTCAGGGCCTCAGATGGGGGTCAAGACATGCTCAGGGCGATAAAGAGGACACAAACACAAAACCAAAGTGTTACCTCTGAGATGAAAATACATTGCTAAACACTAACCTCAAGGACTGATGTACAGAAACCACATGTCGGGGATGCTCTGGAATGTCACAAGCTCTGGTGGTTTGAGAGAGGCAGGCTGGGCTGGGGTCCAGGAAGCAGGACCAGGACTACCACCCCCCACCCACCCCCCCACCACCCCACCCCCGAGGCAGCCCTGCTGGGTACCCTGGCACCTTCACGTCCAGGGTTCCATGATTTCTCACACCCCACCTCCCACGGCCTGAGCCATCCATACGCCCGCCCCCTGTGGCCACCCACTGGCCGTTCCTGTCTCTGCTGCCTCCTCTGTGGGGCCCTTCCATCCACCTGGAGGACCCTTGCCGCCCCCCCCCCCCCCTTAGCCTCACGAACCTCGACTCATCCTTCAAAGCTGTGTTTAGACACGACCTCAGCTGGGAACCCTTGGCTGAGCCCACCCCCCCCCCCCCCCAGACCCTCGTAACCCCTACGGTCTTGCCTATCACTACAATTCTACGAGGAATATCGGGTATCGGTGTCCTTGCTTCTCATCCCTAAGCTGCAAACCCTTGTATACCGTTAAGGATGTGGATTTGGAGCCAGACTGCCCTGGTTTGAATCCGGCTTCCCAGCTGTGTGACCTTGGGGGAATGAATGAATCTCCTATACTTCAGTATCCCCCCCCCCCCCCCCAAGATAGGGACGGTAACAGCGTCTGCCTTATGGGGATTCTGTCAGTTGCTGAGTATGTCTATCTCAATTATACATTCTGGAACGGGGGAAATAACCACGGGATGGGTTTGGGGGACCCGTTTGGCCAAGTGTCAGACAGACCTGAGCTGACGCTCCTTTGATCGCCCGATCTCTCCAAAAGCCCTTGCTCCGACCCGGCGGGGCCATCGTGATATTCTGGGTCTCTCATAGTTCATGTCAGTTCAGAGTCAGAAAAGTCTGATTATGTCCTTTCCCTAATGCACAGTCACCCAGATAAAAGGCTGGAGTGCCCTTGGGGAAGAGTGGGAGAAAGAGTTAGAAAGTAACTTGTTGTTTTTTTTTTTTTAATCGGTCCCTCTTTTCTCCCTCTTTTTTCACTGAGCCCCCTTTGAAATTCTCGGGCTTGTTACTTTATTTCTTTTTTACTTTCCATTCGATACATGTGTGCCATGCCCATTTTTCTTTTGAGTCCTAAATTGGCTAAATTTCTTTTCCTGCCAGAGAAATGGCAAGCCCAATTTTAACCGTCTCGTGTGGCTTTTTTTTTTTTTTTACATTGATCTTTTCTGTTAATTTTTTAAATTTAAATTCCAGTGTAGTTAACATCCAGTGTTATATGAGTTTCAGTCGTGTAATGTAGTGATTCAACACTTCCAAACAATACTCGGTGCTCAGCAGGATAAGTGTACTCTTAACCCCCTTCACCTCTTTCACCCACCTCCCACCCACCTCCCTTCTGGTACCCATCAGTTTGTTTCTATAGCTCAGAGTCTGTATTTCAGTCTGTCTCTCTTTCTCTTTGTTTCGGTCCTTAAATTCCACACGAGTGAAATCATTTGTCTTTCTCTGACTTCTTTCACTTAGCATTACGTTCTCTAGCTCCATCCATGTCTTTGCAAATGGCAAGATTTCATTCTTTTTCGTGGCTAAGTAATATTCCGTTGCATAGATATACCGCGTCTTCTTTGTTCATCTATCAACGGACACTTGGGCTGCTTCCATAGTTTGGCTCTTGTAAATAATGCTGCTATAAGCACGGGGGTGAAGACTTTATGCTTTCCTCCTTCCTTGGTTCCCATTCGCCTTCCCCAAACACGCATGAATCTTGTAAAGTTTCTTTTAAGGATTTCTTGCATGGGTTTTGATTTTCAAAACTGAAATCTCGCTCTGCTTACTGCTTTGAGATCTGCCTCTCTGCACTGCTGCTATGGACGTCTTCTTATTCTTTGTCAATGCTCCAGCGTCCCTAGCATGGATCTGTGACATTTTGTCACCAGCTCTTGGTAGTACTGACCTTTCTAATAATCTGTGATGGGTGTCAGGTGGTATCTCACTGTTTTCATCACTGTTAACGGCCGTCTTCCCCGCTGGATTGTGAGCCTATGAGGGTGCCAGTTCCACGCAGAAGGCACGTCTGTGTCCTTAACATTCTGCTCAGTGCCTGCCACACCAGGTATTTCAATCTGTACCTTCAAAGGGATGAACGAATTAGTCTCGAGAGCCCCGCTCCTGAGGTCGAGTTTGACTCCTGGGGAGGAGAGGCACAGCCACGAGTGAGCAAAAAACGGAAGAGCTGATTCGCTAAAGCCTCAGAAAGACACCGGCCGGGGCGCCTGGGTGGCTCAGTCGGTTAAGCGTCCCACTCTTGGTGTCGGCTCGGGTCATGATCTCGCGGTCCGTGAGTTCCAGCCCCCCATCGGGCTGTGCTCTGACAGTGCAGAGCCTGCTTGGGATTCTCTGTCTCTCCCCTCTGCCCACCCCCCCCACTGTCTCTGCCCCTCCCCCGCTCGTACTCTCTGTCTCTCTCAAAATAAATAAATAGACTTAAAAAGAAGAAAAAGAAGAAGAAGGCCAAGGGGAGTTCCCTAGGGACTTCCAGACACAGCTGGAGGGAATGTAAAGGAGGGGATGTTCCCACAGAGCCAGGGAGAGCCACTGGGTTGCAGACGGGTGTCTGTGTTCATCTAGAAAAAAAGGGCTGCGCTGAGATATGGGAAAACCCTGGCAGGGGCTGCCAGGCAGAATCCCCGGAGGCAGAGACTTGAATATCAAAGGGGAACAAAATTCCTGCTGCCAGGTGGTTGGACCAAACGGACCTTGCTCACATGTTATTTTAGTGACGATTATTAGAATTTCTGATAAAATGAGAGCCACGTGCCTCTGAACTATCCCGACCAAAGTCTCCCGGTGGGGTTTGCACAGAACCACTGGCTGGCAAGGGTCTGAGGGATGCTTTTCTGCCGGCAGCCTCAGCTTCCTCATCTGTACGGTGGGGACAATGACGGTGCCCATCTCACTGCCCAGCATGTAGAAAGCACTCGGCAAACACCGGCGTTGACTGACTTTCTCACGGGCTTGGGACTAATGAGGGCCAGGGCATGGTCAGGGAGAGGCAGCCGGGCCTTCCTATGGCCTCCCTTTTCTGGTTCCCGGAAGACTCTCTTGTGACTTGGGTCTCTACATACCCTCATTCAGTCAGTCAACAAACTCCTAAAGCAGCATCGAGGACACAGCCCCTACCCTCAAGGGGTCTGCAGGCACTGAGGTGAGGCTGTGATGAAGGAAAGACAGACCCCCACCCCCCCCCCCCCCCCCGCACACACATCCTCTCCTTGCTATCCCTTCCAGCTCTGTTTGAGCCTTGCTTTTTTCCCTACAAAATGAGACTCACAGGGTTGTTTTCATGTTCAAGGGAGAAAAGGGATTGATGGGAAAGAACTTTCTAGACTCCCAAGTGCATCTAAACAGATGGCCAGGACTATATTAGGAAAGCGGAGACCCACTCATGGAGTGATGCTAATGGTCAGTGGGTTCCAGGGCAACGTAAAAACCTCCGGTTTTAAGAAGTTTTCAAATAAAGGAATGATGCCTTTAGCCCATCCTTTGAGTAGGAAGAGACATGGGGGCAGTTGGTAGGGGAGGGATGGGCTGAAATTTGGTTGCTTACCTTGCTTTCTAGACGGCCAGGACCTGAGCTACGGGAGGGTGGGGCACAGAAGCAGATGAAATCCAATGGCCGTCTTCCCCTCACCTAGCCGCCCAGAGGTCAAGGTGCTGAAGGGGTGGGGACACCAAGCTCAAAGTCTCACTTCCTGGGGTGGCTCAGTGGGTTAAGCGCCCGACTTCGGCTCAGGTCATGATCTCATGGTTTGTGGGTTTGAGCCCCGTGTTGGGTTCTGTGCCTGAATCCTGCTTCGGGTTCTGTGTCTCCCTCTCTCTCTGCCCCTCCCCTGCTCGGGCTCTGTCTCTCTGTCTCTCTGTCTCTCTCTCAAAAATAAATAAACATTAAAAAAATTTTTTTTACATCTTGCTGCTTCAGCAAGGGGACAGTATTGGTTAGGGGGCAAGCAATGTTGCTGTAACAGTGTGGAAAATATCGTTGCTTCAATGACACAGAGACAAGTTTCTCCCTCACGTGACAGTCCAGGGAGGTGGTCCAGAGCTGGCGTGGCAACTCCCCAGGGCTGGGCGCCCAGGCTCCTTCCATTTTGTAGCTGTCTTCCCTCTTATCCACGTGCCTTCTGCCGCAAAACTGCAATTCACTTGTCATTCCAGGCAGAGGGAGAAGAGAAAGAGAGAAAGGGCTGACACATTCCTCTCCTATTAAGGACATGGGGTGGCCAGCCTCCAAGATTGTCCCCGATGATCCCTGCCCTGCCCCTACCCCCCATATTCGTGCCCCCGTGTTGTCCCTTCCCACACTGAACAGGGATGACTGCATGACCGATAGGGTATTTGGGAAAAGACCGAGTGTGACTTCTGAGGCTAGGTCATAAAAGACATTGGAGCTTCCACCTTGCTCTCTCTTGGGTCACGCGCTCTGGGGGAAGCCAGCCGCCATGTCATGAGAACACTCATGCCCTGTGGAGAGGTCCATACAGTGAGCAGAGGCCTCCCACCAGCGGCCAGCGTGAACCTGCCCGCCACGTGAAGCAGCCACCTTGGAAGCGGACCTCCCGGCCACAGCCCAGCCTTCAGATAATCGCAGACCCAGCGGACATCTTGACAACAACTTCGTGAGAGATGCTGAGCCAGAACCACCCAGCTAAGCCCTTCCTCAACCCCTGACCCACTGGAACTGGGTGGGACCCTAAATGCCTATGTTTGTTTTACGCTGCTAAGTTGTGGGAAATCTGTTACTCGACACTGGGTAACTCACACAGGTCACCCTCAGAAGGCACGCTCATCAGAGTCGTTCACATCTATTGGCCTCAACCCAGCCACATGACCACGTGTAGCTGCAAGGGAGTCTGGGAAATGCGGTCTTCGGTTGGGCGGCTAGGTGCCGGGCTAAAACTTCAATGACTCGGGTCCTCAACTCAATCACATCTGCAAAGTCCCTTTTGCCAGATAAGGTAATATAACCACAGGTTCCAGGGATTAGGATGTGGACACCTTCGGGGGCCATTATCCTGTCCGCCACAACTCAGTAGCTTGTACGTGCATGTTCACAGCAGCTTTATCCATAGTAGCCAAAACAAAAAAAAATGGCCAAATATCCTTCTAATGGATGAATGGTTCCGAAAACTATAGTACATCCACACCATGGACTACTACTTGGCAATAAAAAGAAATGAGCCATAAATACACGCAACTCGGTTACACCTCAGGAAAATTAGTCTGAGTGGAAAAAAAAAATTTCAAGAGGTTACGCGTCGTGTCACTCCATTTACACGACGCCCGTGAGCGAACATCGTTACAGAGGTGGGGCCCAGAAGCTACAAGGGGGCAGCGAGGGTCGCTATATATAACGACGCATCTCATGGTGGTTAAGTGTCTTGATTACGGTGGTGGTTACATGAAGCTCCCCACGTGATAAAAGTGTGTAAAGCTCCCCACGCACCAGCACACGAGTGCACGTATCACTGGTAAAATCCAGATAAGCTCTGTGGATCCCACTCATGTTGATTTCCTGGTTTTGATGTTGTACGATAGTTAGGCAAGATGTTACCATGGGGGAAGTTAGTTCAAAAATTAAAAGTTGGGGCGCCTGGGTGGCTCAGTCGGCTGAGCGTCCGACTTCGGCTCAGGTCGTGATCTCGCAGTCCTTGAGTTCAAGCCCCGCGTCGGGCTCTGTGCGGACCGCTCAGAGCCTGGAGCCTGCTTTGGATTCTGTGTCTCCCTCTCTCTCTGTTCCTCCCCTGCTCACGCTTTGTCTCTCCCTGTCTCTCAACGATAAATAAACGTTGAAAAAAAATTTTTTTTAATTACAAGTTAAGGGGCACCTGGGTGGCTCAGTCGGTTAGGCGTCCGACTCCTGATCTGGACTCAGGTCACGATCTCATGATTCATGAATTTGAGCCCTGTGTTGGGCCCTGCACTGACAGCGTGAGACCTGGCTTAGGATTCTGTCTCTTCCTCTCTCTCCATCCCTTCCCCAGCCATGGTCTCTCTCTCTCTCTCTCTCTCTCAAAATAAATAAATAAACTTAAAAAAAAAAAGTAAAAAAAAAAAAAAAAGCAGGGTGGGGGGCACCTGGCTGGCTTAGTCGGTGGAATGTGAAACTCTCGATCGCCAGGTTGTGAGTTCGAGCCCCACGTTCGGTATAGAGATTACTTAAAAAAAAAAAAAAAAAATGCTGGACTCCCAGCCTGGAGACCTGGATCCTGGGTTGTAGTTCTGGTTCTTTCCTTAACTCGCCTTAAGTCGACGGCAAATCCCTGGCCACCACTAGGACTCTATCAGCCCTCCTGTGAAACGGGGGTTTTGGCTTGTGTCACAGGTTTTCACAGTTTGATGTTTCACGGCGATACGTTTTGTTCCAAACATCCTGATGGAGACATGATGGGCACTGGTGCTGTGATCCCCCATGGGACTTCTCCTGCCAGCACCTGCACCATCTCATTGGAGGGCTCTCCCTGAGCTCAGGGGAGGCCGGAAGTGCCGAGAAAGGAAAGTCCTCTGACGGGAGCCGGTCATCAAGTGTCCGGGCGCCTTCGCCCCTTGGGCAGAATGGCCGGGCTGTGTGTCTTCTGCACTGGCTCCCAGAGATCCCCAGTGGAAACCCACATGCTTTGTCCTTGTCTTGCCTTCCTTGTCTCACCGTCCCCTCTCCCTGACCTGATTTGCCGGGGAACTTTATCCAAACAAATGACTCGTATTCAAATCATCGTCTCAGAACCTCTGCGAGCCCCGTGTCGGGCTCTGTGCTGACAGCTCGGAGCCCGGAGCCTGCTTCGGATTCTGTGTCTCCCTCTCTCTCTCTGACCCTTCCCCGTTCATGCTCTGTCTCTGTCTCAAAAACAAATTAACATTTAAAAAAAAAGAAAAGAAAAGAAAAGGAAGGGAGTCAATAGGGCAGCACAACTAGAGAGGAAACCTCGTGAACCAAGGCCCTAGGAAGGACCCTGAGACGATAACTCGCTGTCCCCATCCTCCGCGCTGACCAAGTCACTTGGTGGCAGTTCTCTCCATATCTTGCCTTTTCACTCAAGACCACGTTCCTGTTTTGACCAAGAAAGTGACCCAAAAAGGACTGCGGTCACTCTCTTATCGGGCCTGTGGTGGGGGTGGAGGACACACGTCAGACCCTTCCCCAGCTGCTGTGGCCCCAAGCCACTTCTCCGGGGAAGACACCCCAGCCCCACTGGAGGCCACCACTGGGCACCTCTCAAACTCTGAGCCAGACGAAGGGATGTGTCCTGAGCAGTGGGCCCAACGGCACCCAGGTAGCCTGGTCCTCCTAGGAGAGAGCACTGGAGAGGGAGTCCAGCAGCCATCTTTGTAAAGTCTGTATCTTTCTGAACTTCAGTCTCTTCCACATCCACACACCAGGATCACAGGCAGGGACGTGCCTGGTCTTCGCAGGCCACAAACTGTAACCAGTCGTATCCTTCCAGTGGGGGCAAAGCTCTATCCTTTTTCCACCGCGTCCCAGCCCTCGGCACAGGGCCTGGTGCATGTGAGGGGCCCAGTAAACGCCGGCTGGATTAACGAGTTGGCGAATGAATGAATGAGAGTCTGGGTATGTCGTCTAGTTCAACCATTCAATCCAACGTGGTATCGCGAAGGGCCTACTATGTGCCAGGAGCTGGGCAGGCAACCGAGGAAACAAAAATAGCAAGACGGGATTTCTTACCCTTCCGAGCTCATGGTGTAAGAGCAGAGCAACCTGTCGTCAGGGCCCGTGTGTGTATTCCTGAGTATCCTCTGTCTACTGAACTTGACTCTCAACCCTGGGCCGCTGCTCAGTGTCTACAGCAGCTGAACTCTGAACTCTAGGGCAGCCCCACGATCCTTCCTCCTGGCGTTCACACCCTTGTGTGATCCCCTCCCCTGGAGTGCGGACAGGGCTACGATTTGCTTCTAACCAACCGACTGTGGCAAACGGGACGGGGTGTACATAGTCACGCGTATGTGACTCTGTTATATACCTCCTTCTCGTGAAGAGGCTCCGTCTCCCTTGCTGGCTTTGACGAGGCAGAGAGCCATGTTGGGGAAGGAACGGAGGGAGGCTCGCCCCCGACACCCAGCAGGGAAATGAGGCGCTTGGTCTGATCACAGCGAGGAACTGAATTCTGCCAGCAATTGTGGGAGCTTAGAAGTAGACTCTTCCCCGGTCAAGCCTCAGCTGAGACTACAGCTCCTGCCAACACTTTGTCACCTTGTGAGACCCGGGCTGGTATTTAAGCCGAGCCCATATTCCCGAGCCACAGAAACTGTAAGTTCATAAATATGTGGGGTTTTTTTTTAAGAATTGTTTTTTATTCTTTTTTTTTTTTAATGTTTATTTTAGAGAAAGAGACAGTGCGAGTGGGGGAGAGGCAGAGAGAGAGAGACAGACAGACAGACAGACAGAATCCAAAGCAGGTTCCAGGCTCCGAGCTGTCAGCACAGAGCCCGACGTGGGGCTTGATCTCAGGAAGCGCGAGATCATGACCTGAGCCGAGGTCGGCACTTAACCGACTGAGCCACCCAGGTGCCCCATAAATGTGCGTTGTCACTGTGCAGAAAAAAAAAAAAAAACACTTTGGAATAGAGCCAGTGGGAGGAAAGCAGAGGTAGATGTGGACGGAGACAAAGCCTTCATGATACTGCTCACTTAAGCACCTGGATCCAGCCATGCCTGAAACTGGTCATCTACCCCTGGACGTTCCACTCATGTGAGTCAATAAATTTTATCTTATTATTTCTCTAAGCCAAGTGAGTCCCTTGCAAAAGAGAAAGTCTCGATTAATACACTCATCTTTACAGGTAAAATTCAGTAACTTCTCTCCTCAAGGAAGCCTTCCCTACCCACACCGGATGGCTTCTGCCTGCTACACCACTCTCCCAACTTACCCTTTGGTTTTATCCTCTTCCGGCGTTCTTTAACGTCTTGAGTGTGAGTTGTGATACTCGAGCACGATTTGACACACTTTATTTATTTATAAAACGTTTAAGTTTATTTATTGAGAGAGAGAGAGAGAGAGAGAGAGAGAGGCAGAGACAGAAGGAGGGAGGGAGAATCCCAAGCCTGCTCTGCACTGTCAGTGACATGGGGCTCAAACTCACGAACCATGAGATCATGACCTGGGCCTGCGTGGGGCGCCCCAAGAGAAAGGTTTTTAAAAAGTGCTTCAGGGGTGCCTGGGTGGCTCAGTCGGTCAAGCACGAGTCTCTTGATTTCGGCTCAGGTCATGATACGGCGTGTGTGTTCAAGCCCCACATCGGGCTCTACGCTGCCAGTGCGGAGCCTGCTTGGAACTCTCTCTTCCTCTCTCTGCTCCTCATGCATTCTCTCTCTCTCTCTCTCTCTCTCTCTCTGTGTGTGTCTCAAAATAAGTAAATAAACTAAAAAATAAAAATAAAACAAAACACCTCTCTCTTGTTGGCACATAGTATACACTAAACAAAACTGATCCAAACAAACAAAAGAAAACTCTTTTGGATCAAAATGCAAGGTTGTCAAGAGGCGGATAAAAGGAATGAGGTTCACGACCCTGTACTGGCCCCCACGGTACGCCAGGAACTTTCAAACAGGCTGTCCCAGTAATTCTCCAGAGCTTTACGGCTTCCGGGCACAGACACACAGAAAACCCAGAGAAAGTCTGCGAGGTCCAGGTATCCCAGGTGGCCTGTCTGGGCCTGGTCTGCCCGGTCTGTTTCCGTTTGTCTGGGCCTCTTTCTCGAACTCTCATACTTACTGTTCTGTCTCTGGGTGTCTAACTTGCTCTCCCTCTCCTGTTTCTCTGTCTCTTTTTCTCTTGCTTCTTTCTCTCTGCATCTGACCCTCTCGCTTCTGTTTCTTTCTGTCTCTGGCTCTCTCTCTCCTCTCCCTCTGCCTCGTCCTTCCTCCTCTCCCTGCCTCCCTCCTCCTTTCCCTGCCCTCTCTCCTCCGGGAGTTCAGGCAAGGACCCAGCTGGCCTCTAGGAGACACAAGACTCCCCGGGGGCCCAGCAGGAAGTGCAGTTTCCCCTCCGACCTGTCAGCTGGCCGCGGGGGACCCAGCTTCCCTCCCACTCTGTCCACTCACACAGCCTGTGCGGGGATAGAGTATCTCCCTTTTGAGGAGCTCTGAGGACAGCCTTTCCCGGGAGGGTAGAGGGTAGGGGGCTGGGCTGCGGCCTGGTGAGCAGGAAAGGAGAACCCCGTGTTCACTGTTCCTGGGTGTTAGCACTGCAAAGGTTGGGGGGCGATGGAGACAAGTGTCAAAGGCCACAGTCCAGTTCCCTTCCGGAAAGACAGAAGGACACAGGGCAAGGAGCTGGGGGATGGGGGTTGGCAAGAACTGAAGTTCGGGGGGGAAAGAGAGAGGTCTCTGCAGAGGCAGGGGCTTCTGGCCAGCCAGGGAGGATAAGAACCACCCCCGTGGATTTGCACAGCCATTAATATACTTTTACATCCCCTGGGCGACCCTTAGGAGAGGCCCTGTGGTGCGTCAGCATCCAGGGGCCAGAGTCAGAGGCCTGGTTTCTGATTCCATTTCCACCCTGCCGCACGCGTGACCTTGGACATGTCACGCGACCCCTCCCAGCCCGTCTCATCATGTATGAAATAGGGGTAAAAGGCCTGCTTATTGCAGGGGTGCAGAAAGGATGGGGGACTAAAGGCCCTGGAGACAGGAAAGGAGCCAGCACAGGACCAGGAGCCTGGCTTCAAACCGCACACGTGGATTATCTCACAGCCGCGGGGGCCAGAAGTCCAGCACTGACCTCACTGCACAACATCAAGGTGTCAGCAGGGCTCTGTTCCTTCCGGAGGCTCTGAGGGGGGGACGGCACTTTCCAGCTTCTGGAGGCTGCTCACACTCCTTGGTTCACGGCCCCTCCCTCCATTTCTCAGACCATCCTCTGTTGCAGCCTCTTCTCCCTCTCCCCCTCCGTTAAGGGATTACACCGGGTAATCCAGGATAATCTCCCTGTTTTAAGGTCAACTAATGCGAAACCTTAACTACCTCTGCAACTTGAATGCCCCTTTGCAGGAAGCCTAACTATTTACAGGTTCCAGGGATTAGATCATCTGGATGACCATCTTCGGGGGGCCATTTTTCTGTTTACCATGGGCTTTAACATGCCCCATCTCATTTTAATCTCCCCAACAACCCAGGGCGGGGGGGAGTAGTGTTGTGAACCCATTTTACAGATAAAGAGATTGAGGTCAAGATCACACCAACATGAAGTTAGTGCTCTGGAGGGACATGCAGAGGGTTTAGATGTGAGCTCTACCTTCTTGGGGATTTTTAATCTAGGGGAGTGGAGGGGGAAGGGCGCACCGCACCCAAAAGCAGAGAAGGGAGTGCGGGAGAGACAGGGGAAGGGGTGGGAGGAATGGCTTCTTGGTGGCCGATTAGGATCTCGCCCCCCCTTGACCTGTCCTGCTCTCCCTCCCTCAACAATAAATTCATATGGAGAGCCTCCTCAGTGCCAGGCTGGGCTGGGCATCGGGCGGAGACTCACAGGAATTAGGCAGGGCCCTCCTCTGGGCAGCTCTGAAGACAGGAGCCCAGCCTCCAGGGCAGGAAGCCCCAGGAATTTGTTCTCCCACATTCCTGCCCCAGGGCCTAAGGACTGGGTCTCAGCTCACCAGCCCCCAGATGGCTCTGTGCGGACTTGAGTGGCTGTGGGACAGCACCTCAGCGGGCGCTGGCAGAAGGAGCTGGGAGCCCGGGAGGGGTGTCTGGGTTCAGACTTCACTTTGCTCCTCTGGGTCTGCCCCTGTGCTAAGGGAGAAGAATGGCCCCCGGCCTCTTGACTCAGGAATGCGGAGCATTTCTTAGCACCACTAAGAAGGAAGGGGTCAAGGCCTCCTATCCCAGGCTCTAGAAGGATCCAAATTGTTTGCTAAAACCACGGCCCAGGAGAGGTCTGAGGGGAAATGGAAGTCTGAACTGGGGGCAGATATCCTGGCTCTGATTACCCTATGGGGAGGAGGGGCCTGCTCTTAAAAAGGAAAGTTACCCAAGGGGTGGATGGAGGGAGGGAGGCAGGAACAGAACTCTCCCTCCCACGCCCCCCCCCCACCCCAGCAGCTCCCAAGGGGTGTGAACCAGGCGTGTGGGTGGGCTTCCCCCCTCCCCCCAGGCACCCACCTCCCGGCCCTGCCCCCCTTCCTTCCCGTTCTGTGTTCTCAGATGTTGTCAAATGCCTGTTGGCCAGGCCTGGTCTCCTCTGATTTGTTCAGTGACTATTAGGTGCCAGACAGCTCGCCAGCATCCCCAGGGAGGGACAGTGTGCCCCAGGAGGGGTGGGCCTCCTGCTGTGTCCCCAGGCCCGGGGTGTGATCTCACAGCCTGGCTTTTCTCTTCCAGCCCCTGTAGGCCTGCTTTCTCCCCATCCCCCCGGAAACCTCACCCTCCTCCCAGGCCTGTTCCAGGCCTTGTTCTTCCCCGCGGCCCCTCCCTAGCTCTGCCGCCCGCCCCCCAACTCCTGTGGGGACTGCACCCTATCTCCACCCATCCCTGGGGACCTGGGCCCGACAGACCCCAGCTGAGGGGCACCCGACCTTCTAGACGCTTCCTGAGCTGGCTCTCCTCTGCCCACCATGACCCCATTCTCAGTGGTCTCCCACATACAGACCCCAGAGGCCAATTTCCCTTGGGTCCTGTTGGCCTCGGGGCTCAACCAGAGGAAGGGAACCAGTAGGGCACATATATCCTGAACGATTGGTTGACTGTAAGGAACTTACGATTGATTAACTGACTGTAAGGCAAGGCAAGTCTGAAATCTGCAAGGCAGGCCTTCAGGAAGGGCAGGCGGAACTTCCCCCAGCTCCCCAGCCTGAACTCACCCACACCTGGAAAGTTCCTTTTGCCCATTTAAGGTAATGTATTCACAGGTGTCGGGGATTAGGATGTGGCCTTCACTGGGAGGCCAGTATTCTGCCCACAGCCCCTCCACACACACACACACACACACACACACACACGGCCATCACCCTGCCCATTCCTTCATGAGCTGTTTTCTAGGTGGTCAACAGACTGGCCCGAGCCTGGGCTGGGGCCTGGGGGCCGCTGTCTAAGCTGAGGCAGTCACAGAAACAGATGGATGGGCTATAGTGACTTGATAGGGGTCAGATCTGAGAAGGGAGGAAGGGAAGGCGGTACTCAGGGATAAGAGTGTCCTGTGGGGGGCCATCCCCACAGGGATCGGTGGGGACACTGCTGGGCCATGGTTAGGAATGGCATGCTCTCTGCAGTCAGATTTACTGTGACCTTCATGGCAGGAAGAGAGGGAATCATGATTTTATACACATATATAAAATCCTCCCGGGGCGGGGATGGGGGGGGGGTGGAATCACGTTATATTAAAACAAACACAGATCTGCTAGGGAGTGGAATGCAAAATTCACAAGGTTTCTTAAGAAAACAATGGAGGCTTGAAGGAACCGTTGGGCGGGCCTCCGGTTCAGTGCTCGGAGCCGCCTTCCAGCTTCCCGCTTCGGCTCCCGGAGGGTGGCGGCTGTGCCGGGCGCTGTAGCGAGTTTGAGAAGCTGGCAGGGCGGAGCTCGAGTCGGACCAGCTACCGGGATGTGTACCCGGACCCGGGAGGAGAGAGGCCCAGCCAGCTTCTCCCCGACCAGGCTGGCGCACACCTGAGCATGGGCGGAGCCAAGTGGAGGCCTAGGCCCCGCCTCCCCCCCTTCTCCCCAGCCCCCCCCCCCCCCAAGCCTTCTCCAAGTGTCCCAGTCTCGGTCTCTCTCCGACCGCTAGGTGCTAGGGACACAAGGGAGAGCCAGGTGGCCTGGAAAAGCAGACCCTGGGGGTGAAGCCAGGCTCTGACCATTGAAGCTGAGTGGACCCGGGCAAGTCAGATTAGGGTAACTCCGTGCCCTGGTTCCTAGTCAAAGGGCATAGGCTTGGGGAAAATCCTGCCCTAAGTGACAAAGCCCCAGTTACTTAACCTCCTGCTGCAATTAACCACATCCGCAGCCCTTCGAGAAAGATCTCCAGGAAAGCAGCTACTGGGCCGGCCCATTCACCAGGGTCCCCAGTGTCGCCTAGAGGGTCTAGCATACGGTGGGAACACCAGAAGTACCCCCTTTCTTCCTTCCTTCCAACGATGCATATTAATTAGTCTCCAGTGAGGTGGGCAGGCACCAGGCTGAGACTTAGACATGACTTCACTTTACAGCTGAGGAAAGGGAGACTCAGGTTAAGTGACTTGCCCAAGGTCACACAGCAGGTAACTACTTGTCCCTGGAGTCCCTAGTTCTTCCACCTGACTTTTTCCACTTGACCGCAGCGTCGAAGCGTGGAAGTTTGGAGGCAAGGAAGGGGAGGTGCCCAGAGGCAGGGGACAAGCCTGGAGAAACAGGCAGGGAAGACTCATGGCCATCATCAAAGGTCAAGGAAGGGACCAGTGAGAGTTTGGCCTTCATCCTGTGGACCACAGGGACCAGAAGTCTGTTCCCGCTTTGGGCCCTTGCAAAACCAAAGTGGGCTCAGGGAAAGGGCTTGTCACAAGTACTCTGCTTTCTCACCTGAAAAAACTGGCACAAATATATCGATAAGTGTTCATAATCCCGGTGCAAAGGATTTGAGCCTTAGCGTCAGACACATCTGGGTTGGGGTGCCTGGGTGGCTCAGTCGGTTAAGCATCAGACTTCGACTCAGGTCATGATCTCACGGTTCGTGGGTTCAAGCCCCGCGTCGGGCTCTGTGCTGACAGCCCAGAGCCTGGAGCCTGTTTCAGATTCTGTGTCTCCCTCTCTCTCTGCCCCTCCCCCGCTCACACTTTGTCTGTTTCTCAAAAATAAATAAAACATAAAAAAAATAAAAAACAAAAAACACAACAACAACAACAAAACATATCTGGGTTAAAACCCCAGCATTGTCACTTCACGGTTGGGGGATCTTGGTGAATGATGAGATTAGTTACCTTTTCCGGGCCTTAGTGTCCAGCTGTGGGGACAGGACTGCTCTGACTCATCATGCAGGACCACTATAGGACTCAAAAGGGACAAGTTGGTTGAACACCCAACACAGTGTATGTAGCCGACAGTGACAGCTATTATTATTATTATTATTGTTGTTGCCATTAGCCAGGTGTTGTGGGGATTGGACCCATACTGGAAACCCCCCTGCCAGGGAGCAGGGCTCCCCAGGGTTTTGTGGGCCCGCCTCTCCCCACAGAACTTGGAGCCCTTGGTTTCTGGCTTCCCAAGTGTCTGTGCATGTTCCAAAAGCTTAGGCTTACAAATCATGACCCCCGTGAGTATGTCACGCTAAGCAGCCTGAGAAAAAAACCGTCTGGAGACGGGAGACGGAAATGGCCTAGCCCCATTCTGCCCCGACTGGCTGTGTGATCTTGTGTGAGTCATTTCCCTCTCTGGGCCTCAGACAAGGGGAGGTGGATCAGATGACGCGGAGAGGCTTTCATTTCTCATCTTGGCAATGGGGGCCTGGAGATGGAAATCTAGTGCTGGACCTTCAAAGTCCAGGGGGTGGATGCCCACCAGGTCCCAGGTGTCCGATTCCTGAAGCTTCCAAAGACTTTAAAAAAAAAAAAATTTTTTTTTAACGTTTATTTGTTATTGAGAGACAGAGAGACACAGAGCGTGAGCAGTGGAGGGGCAGAGAGAAAGAGACACACAGAATTCAAAGCAGGCTCCAGGCTCTGAGCTGTCCGCACACAGCCCGACGCGGGGTTCGAACTCACGAACTGCGAGATCATGACCTGGGCCAGAGTCGGTCGCTTAACCAACTGAGCCACCCAGGTGCCCCCCAAAGACTTAGTTATAAGGAATCCCCATGAAATACTGCAAGATTGGACAAACGAAACCACGGGATGCCTGGTTAAATGTGAATTTCAGATTAGAAAACAAGTAGGGTTTTTGTTTTTGTTTTTTAGTGTAAGTATGTCCCAAATGTTGCATGAGACAAACTTCTACTGAAAAGTTAATTTTTCTTGATCGGAAGTTCAAATAATTCAAATTCAACCGAGAATCCTGTACTTTATCTGGCAACCCTAAACACAGACAAATTAAAAAAAAAAAAAAAAAAAAAAAAGAGGAAGCTCTTTAGGTGCCGATATGACATGCTGTCAAGGACACGTGAAGGGAAAAAGGAAAGTGAGGAAAAGTGTGGCTACTATGCGTCCCTGTATGAGAAAGAGAAGAAAAGAAAAGAATGCAGAAGCCCCTGGAAACACAGGCCTTCTGGGGAGAGGAACTGGATGGCAGGAAGGGGAAGAGGAAAGACTTTTCACTGTGTCCCCTTTGCACTTTTTGAATTTTGTGCCATGTGAATTTTTTATCCAGGAAAAAAAAAACCCACATAATAATAATAAATAAATAAGTAACATAAGCCGGCAGTTTTGCTCCGACCCTGCTCCCCGCACCCTTGACCTCCTGCATTCTAGAAATACTCCAGGGCTTGTGTTACCCTTATCAAAATTCCTTTAGGCCTTTGGACTCGTCTCAGCCTGTCGTCAGCATCCCCCAGCCTGCAGGGGTGGGGTGAGTCACAGCCACCCCCAGCCAGCTGTTTGCCATCTGCCTTCCTGAGGCAGAGCCCCTTCCAGATGTGTCTCCTCCCCCCCCATCCCTGCAAAGACTGGCCTCTCTCTTCATCTCTCTCTCTCTTTCTTCTGTCTCTCCCCTTAGACCATAATCCCAGTGGATTCAACCCCGCCGCCCCCCACATTGGGTGTGCCAGTCACTGTTCTAAGAACGAATCTGAAAGGGAGGGATGGCTGGAGCCAGGGGAGAAGGGTGGGAGGACCAGTTGTAGGTGTGTTGCAAGGAGGTGGCGTCTGGGAAGGCTTCCTGGAGGAGATGGCACCTTGAAAGAAAAATACTCTCCTGGGGGCACCCGGGTGGCTCGGGTCGGTTAGGTGTCCGACTCTTGATTTCGGCTCAGGTCATCATCTCACGGCTCATGGGTTCGAACCCCACGTGGGGTTCTGTGATGACAGTGCGGAGCCTGCTTGGGATTCTCTCTCTCCCTCTCTCCCTGCCCCTCCCCTGCTTGCTGTCTGTCTCTCTCTCTCTCGAAATAACCTGGGCAAAGCCAAGGTCGCTGGAAATGTATCAGCAGGTCTTTCTTGAGCACAACAGTACGTAGAGCTCAGTGCTTGGTGCAAGGCTGAAGGCAGGACGAGGAGGCACAAACACAGGGCCCTTCCCTCATGCGGGGGAGAACATGGCACATCTCATAGGCTGTGGGAACAAGTCAGCGGGATGCCTTCGCTGCCATATCCAGGAGGACAGGCAGGGCTGCCAAGGGATCCAGGGGAGGGTGACCAAGCTGGGGTGGGAAGGGCCTTTGCACATCTCACTCATCCTCCAGGCAAGGCCACAGGCCCAGAGAGGGACAGGGAATCGGGCAGGTCACACAGTAAGTCAGCTGCAAAGCCAGGACCAGACCCCGGGCCCCTGACTGCCAGTCCAGGGCTCTCTACACAACCAGAGCTCAGGGCTCAGGCTCGCATCAGAGAAGCCTTCCAGAAGCAGGGATGCTAGGCACTCTGACCCTGGCCATCCCCTCTGGCAGGTGGTCCCAGGAAGGGACCTGCCTACTTTGTAAGGTGGGGCGACTCTGCCCGGTTGGGCTCAGCTCACGGCAACCTGCCAGAACAATCTAGAGAGGAAAGGGCCACCTGCTCAAGGTTATCCCAGTGGAACCCTGTGCAGGCATCATCCCCGTTTCCAGGAAAGAAAATGATGGCTTAGGGAAATGAAATGATTTACCCGAGGTCGCTAGGCAGTGATGATCATGACCTAGCCATAGCAGCGCCCCGTACTGTTTCCACACCATTCTGCCTGTATTTGGGAAGTCCGTAGCCCTCGCACCCAAACACGCACATGATGCCTCCAGACATGCCTGACCAGGTGAAATCCCACCGTGAACTCTCTTCCTTCCTGTTTACCACAGGCAGCCCCCGAAAAGGAGCACGTAACCCCCGATGGCGCTATCAGCCATTTCTACTCGAGTATAAGTTAGTTATCAGAGCCTCAGACTGGGGCTGAACGCAGGGCCCTGCCCAGAATGACACACGACAGGTGAAGAGAGAGAGGTCCCTGGGCTTGGGCTGTGCCCTGGGAGTGGCTGGGTAGAGCTTCCCCTGGAGCGCTTGGGCGCCGGGCCCCCGTGTCCAGGTGGCATTGTGGGGGCGGTGCCCAAGGGTGGAGGTGCACGGTGATGTAGAAAGAACACCAGCCCCGCTCAGGTTCCGACCTGCGCTCTACCTTCTCCTACCTGCACGGGCTGAGCCTCCCACTCACCTCCCTGAGCCTCACAACCACGCCCGTGCCTCAGGGCCACCTTGTGTCCACCGGGCAGGTGCGGGTGCTTGAGATGCTCCATCCCAGGGTTCTCAAGCTTAAGGGGGCATTGGCATCCTTTGCAGGAACCCCGAAAACTCAGACTGCACGGCCCCACCCCAGACCTTCTGCTTTTGTTTGGGGGAAACTAACTACTAACTAACCAACTAACTAACTACTAACTAACTAACTACTAACTAACTACTAACTAACTAACTACTAACTAACCACTAACTAACTACTTACTAACTAACTACTAACTACTAACTAACTAGTAACTACTAACTAACTGCCCTGACAAGTTCCATGGTTCTGCTGCTGCTTGTGCTGGTACCGCTTCTCTATAAAAAGCAGGTGATCGTGGGGCGCCTGGAGGGCTCAGTCGGTTAAGCGGCCGACTTTGGCTCGGGTCACGATCTCGCGGTCCGTGAGTTCGAGCCCCGCGTCGGGCTCTGTGCTGACCGCTCAGAGCCTGGAGTCTGTTTCAGATTCTGTGTCTCCCTCTCTCTCTCTCTGACCCTCCCCTGTCCAGGCTCTGTCTCTCTCTGTCTCAAAAATGAATAAACGTTAAAAAAAAAATTAAAAAAAAAAGCAGGTGATCGCTATGAAAGCCTAGAGGTGGGGGCTGGGGGCAGGGGGGCGGCGGTGATACAGAGCAGAGCCTCGGAAAGACAAGTACAAACTTGACATTTTGCAGGGATTTCACGCCCCCGTCGTCAGGGTTGGACAGAGGGTGCCCGGAAGCATGAGAAAAGGGGGGATATAGGGCCAAGGTCAGGGAGCGGGATGCTGGGCTCTCTCCAACGACTGCTTCTGGGAATGTCAAAGTCTTCCTCTAAGCGCCCAGGGGCAACTGCTGGGCACTGTGCCCAGCGCCTCTCACGAATTGTCTCACATAATAGGTCTCCCCACGGGTCTCTGAGGTGGGTTATCGATACCCCATGTTACGGGTACAGGAACCTGTGGCAGACAGAATAACGGCCCCCAGGGGTGTCCACATTCCAAGCCCCAGAAGCTATGACCATTCCCCAACATGGCAGGAGGGACTTTGTAGATGTGGTTTTGATATGGATCTCCAGGTGGGGACACTATCCTGGGTTACCCAAGTTAGCCTGGAGTAATCACAAAGGCCCCAATAACAGAGAAGTAGAAGGTCAAGGTCGCCATCTAGTCAGGCTGTTAAAACCAAACCCCACACACTGCCTGGCTTGTAAACGACAGGAATTTTTTTTTTTTTTTTTCCCCTCACAGTTCTGAAGGCAGGAAGTCTAAGATCAAGGTGCTGGCACTTTCACTTTCTGCTACGGTTCCTCTTCCGGATCCACAGCTGACACTTTCTCCAGGTGTCCTCACCTGGTGGGAGGGACAGAGCCAGGGAGCTCTCCGGAGCCTCTTTTACAAGGGCTCTGATCCGGTTAGTGAGGGCTCTGCCTTCCTGACCCAAGCGCCTTGCAAAGGCCCCGCCTCCAGAAGCCGTCATCTTTGGGGGTTGGCATTGCAACGTATGATTTTGAGGGGGACAGAAACTGCAGACCACAGCAGTCAGAGAGTCAGAAAGGAGGTGGGACAGAAGCAGAGATTTGGGGTGATGAGGGTGGGACTGCCAGCCAGGTGTGGGGATGGCCTCCAGGAGCCTGAAAAAGGCAAGGAAATTGATTCTCTCACTCGGAGCCTCCAGAGAGACTACAACTCCGCTGATGCTTTGATTTTCGCTTTTTTTTTTCTTTAATGTTTATTTTTGAGAGCCAGAGAGAGAGAGAGGGAACGAGCAGGGGAGGGGCCGAGAGACAGGGGACAGAGGATCCGAAGCGGGCTCTAGCTAACAGCCCACTGTTTGATGCGGGACTCGAACTCACGCACCATGAGATCATGACCTGAGCCGAAGTCAGACACAACGGGCCGAGCCACCCAGGCGCCCCCAACGCTTAGATGTTAGCTCCATCAGATTCACTGTGAATTTCTGACCTCCGTGAGTGCGAGATAACAAATTTGGCCTATTTTAGGCCACAAAATTTGTGGTCACTGGTTGTGGGAGTCATAGAAAATTCATCCCGAACCAGAGGCTCAGAAGGGTACAGTGATAAGATCCAAACGTAGTCTTTCTGTCTACAGGAACTGCGCTCAGACTCCTAACCACAAAGTTGACTCAACAGCCAACTGGGGTCGGGAACTGAACACACCAATACCATTCTCTCCCCCTCCCACCCCACCCCCACCATGGCGAAGAAATGACCCTGGGAGTGAGCAGAGGGGAATTCTGCTGGTTTTAAATGTTGGAATTGTTATGGGAAAGGGGTGGGGTTGGGGCCGGGCACAGCAAAAGGTTTCCCTATCATGGGACTCCAGTTGATGAGAATTGGCTGCCCCGAGCTCTGTGCAGAGCATCCTGAGGCTGAGCCCAGGCTCCCGGGGAAAGTGTGCTGTGGTCGATTGGTAATGCCTGACTTGGCCTTGCCGTGGCTAATCAGCAGTGTATGCTGATCAGGATTAGATGGGTTCCCTAGGGCTAGCCCTGGGTCTGACTTATCTTTTAATTCCCAGGGCCTAGCAATGTGCCCGAAACAAAGCAAACACTCAATCAGTGTTTGAAGGAGGGAGGGAAAGCGGGAAGAAGCAGGGAGGGGAAGCAGGGGAAGAGGAATTTATTCTCAGGAGGCCAGGATGAGGGCCGGTGGGTAGAATCCAGGGTGGAGAGCTTCTGATTCCCCTCCTTGTTCTGTTCTTAGCAATCCCTTCCTTTGGGGGGATCCACCCCTGCCTCGTTCCACCTGGTGATGGCAGAACGGCCAGTCACAAGGTCCTGCCCCTCCTCTCCAGGGGCAGGCCTGTGACTCAAACCAGGCAAGACAATCTGAACCCCAATGAGAAACACGGGGGCAGGGGCGCGGGGGAGAGAGCGTCTGATGGCCACATCCTGGAAAGGTGGTCCACGAACTCAACCCGTGGAGAGGAAGTGGGCCAGAACCCTGGTCTGAGACTCCCGGGGCTGAGCTCAGACGCTCCTAACCTTAAAGTCATCTCTTTCAGGACGGCCAGCCAGAAGGCCCAGAAGCCACCAGGCAAGAAGCACCCCCAGGAGATGCGGGCACCCAGCCTTTCCGGCTTTGCAGAGGCGTGGCCAACATGTCCCAATAACCACCTCCACCTCCATTTTTATTCTGCTGAGTTATGCAGAGTCAGTTTCTGTGGCTTGAAACTGAAGAATCCCAGCCTCCTCGTATGGTCTTTCTAGAAGGAGGAGCCGGCCAAGAACCATTGCTGTCCCACTAGGGAAAGTCTCTTTAGTTGGAGACTTGAGAAAAGAGAGGTTGGTGTTCCCCCAGATTCCTGTGTTGAAGCCCGCATGGGATGGGATGGGATGGGATGGGATGGGATGGGATGGGAGGTGGGGCCTTCGGGAGGCGAGCCCCCATGATGGGATTAGTGTCCCCTGAACAAGAGGGGAAACGCTAATGATGATACGAGAAGACAGCCATGTGTAAACCAGGAAGAAGGCCTCAGCAAGGCCCCAACATTGCTGGCACCTTGATCTTGGACTTCCAGCCCTCCAGTCTGTGGAATTCTGTACAGCAGCCTGCCCTAAGGCACAGGGGCTGGGAGGCTGTCCGGTGGGGATGTTGTGGAGGCAGTTGGGGAATGAATGGGAGGGAGGGTCCACAGACCTGTCACCTCAGTGAGCGTGAGTTAGATTCCTTCCCTTCTGGTGTGGCGCCTGACTGAGTCCCTTTGCTCCCTGAGCCTCAGGGAGGTCATGAATATTATTTATCTGATAGGGTCCCCATGGGGCACATAGAGATAATGCAGATGAAGCCCAAGGTTACCCAAGCAGGGCACTGGGGCTGGAACCCAGGCACTTTCCTTTGAGAACCCCAGATCTTACCCAGTACTCATGCTGCCTCCCCTAGGGAGAGAAGTCCAAATCCCTCCCACTGTAAACTCTCTTGATCGCAGATACAGGGTCTGAAATCCTGCCCTAAGAATCACGTGGGTCCAGTTAGGAGATGCCCACATGGAAAAGGAGAGTGAACTGAGAAGGCAAATCATGCGTATGCACGAGCCCAAGGAGCCAGCAAGCCCAGGGGGAGGAGGGCCCCTCTGCCTGGATTTCAGACCATATCCAATGTCTCCAGAAAGAAAGGACTAGAAGCCACTATCCTAATCCAGAGGCCCCCAGTGGGGAAACAGCAAGTTCCCGGAAGAAGACAGGTTCCCACAGGCTTTGTCCTCCCCTGTCACTGCTCCAGGCAACTCAGGCTTGGGGACAGGAGGGAGAGAGGGTGTTCTCTTATCTCATGCTGGGGGAGGGAGGGCCCTCCTCCAGCACACGAGAGGAGAAGGCAGGCAGCTCAGGCTCAGAGCAGGAAGGGCTCTGAGACCTCCTGTGGTCCTGTCCCCTCCTTATAGGGCAGTGCCTCGGCCGGGGTCCACAGAAAGAGGGTGGCAGGATCACAGCAAGGACGCAGGTCCCCCGGGGGGGGGGGCCTTGCAAGCACACAGCCCAGCTTCTCCCAGGCAGGACATTTCCCCCAAGCCCCTTCCCCAGCCCCCCTCCCCCTTCCACAGACTCTCCACCTGCAACAGTGAAAAGAAAGAGCCCTGGATTTGGAGCCGGGAGACCCGAATCTCAGTACTCACTCCGAGATGACTCCTGTGGAGGAAACTCAGCTGAGTCTCCTCCCCGCTCTGGGCCTCAGTTTCCAGAAAAATAAAACCAGAGGGTTGGACTCCATCTCGAAGGTCTCCTCTGGCTCCAGTGTCCTGAGGGCCAAGGATCTTGAGTTGGGGCCACGCCCCTGCCCCAGGGGAACTAGATGCCAAGTGGAGACTTCTGTCTTTTTTTTTTTAAGTTTATTTTATTTATTTGGGGGGGGGGGTATGAGTGGGGGAGGGGCAGCGAGAAGGGAGAGAGAGAATCCCAAGCAGGCTCCATGCTGTCAGCGTAGAGCCCCGATGCGGGGCTCGAACTCACACGCCGTGAGATCATGACCTGGGCTGAAACCACGAGTCGGACGCTTAACTGACTGAGTCACCCGGGGTGCCCTGCCAAGTGGAGACTTCTGAGGGTAGGGATACGGGTCGGGGTTTGGGGGACCCACCCCACCCTCTTGGGCTGCTTTACAAGTGAAAAGAGCCATGTTGGGGCGCCTGGGTGGCTCCGTCGGTTAAGTGACTGACTTCAGCTCGGGTCATGATCTCGCGGTTCGTGAGTTCGAGCCCCGCATCGGGCCCTGTGCTGACGGCTCGGAACCTGGAGCCTGCTTCGCATTCTGTGTCTCCCTCTCTCTCTGCCCCTCCTCTGCTCTCACTCGCTCTCCAAAATAAATAAACATTTTTTAAAAAAAAAAGGGAAGTAAGAACAAAGAAAGTGGCTGTGGAATGGACTCAGGATGCTGAGCGTTTAAATTCTTTGTGCATTAAAAAGGGCCTCCCAGCCACTACGAGACCCTTTGGAAGGACGCTTGGATCAATGGTTTTCAACGTGCAGGTCAAAGTGCAGGTAGCTCTTGAAATTAATTTGGTGAGTCAGACTCAGAATTTCATAATGGGGACGAGGATAAGAATGACGGGAAAAGAGCAGAGTGAGTCTCGGGTAGTAAACGGTCTCGTGAAATGCTTGCTTGGATTTTGTGTTTTGTGCCAGGTCGTGATGTAATGTGTGCCTTCGTGCTGGTCGCAGTCAGAAAACCTTGAAAAGCCGCTGCCTCAGACGATGTGCCCTTTGTTCACCAGCAGGGGCAAGACAGCTGGCACGGAAGGAGCTTCCTGTCTGCCTGGGCTCCCTGCTCACACACCCGGACCAAAGGCTCGGGCCACACCCAGCTGGGGGCCCCCACCCAGGCAACCGCACAGCGCCCGGCACACCTCTCCGTCCTCCAGGTTCCCTCTTCTTTCAGCCTCACGCCCAACCCTGCCTTCACTCCGGGAGGCCCTGTCGAAATGACACTTCCTCTGGCCATCAACCCACAGGGGGCCAGGCAGGCTGTCCCCTTCCGCTGCTGGCCGTCCCACAGTCTGCTGGAGCGCAGCACTCTCACCCTGCCAGTCAAATGCTCCACCATCAGCGGCTTGGCACACTCTGATTTAGTGGGCGGGTGGAACTGTTCGCTTAAAATGAATGAACGAATGATCGATTGAAGGTTGACTTGCTCTGGGGCGGGGGTCCTGGTGCGGAGGCTCGCTGCTTTAATCGTCATCCAAGGATTGCTGTGTACCTACTAGGCACCACGCACGCAAGCGACCGGGGGACACTAGACCGACCAGCATAGGATGGCTTCCCTCGAGCAGCTCACAGTCTGGTGAAAGAGACAGGCATGTGAATTACCACCCAGATAAGAGCCCCAGATGAAGACATTGGCCAGAGGACCCCACCTTGCTGGGAACACTGTATCACAACTCCCCCACTAGCCAGTGAACTCCAGGAGAGATGGCTGGACCCTGCCTGCATTGCACATCACCACCGTGGAGCTCTCTTTCTGGTGTCGTATACTAACGCATTCAATATTTACTTAATGAATATTCAGGAAGCTGCAAATGGTGCATGTTGACCTGAGAGGAAAGTGGGAGGAAAGTGCTAGGAAGAGGCGCTGAGCAGTCTGTGGGCCCCGGACCGCGGAAGGCACGTCAGCCCTGCTAAGGTCTGGGTCTTTCTCCTGCAGGCACTGGGGAAGCCATGGAGGAGTTTCAGCGGTCTAGAAAATTCCTTTGGCTCTGGTGTGCTGGGTGGGTGCCTGTGGCCCAGGAGGGCAGCTGAGAAAGCAAATGCAGAAGTAACCCAGGCGAGGAGACTTGAGTCTAGAGGCAGCCGGCTGGGGTGCGCTGGCGTGGAGGCATTTGCGTGCTGTAGATGCGTGCTACGACGCGAGGACGCTGGCCAGTCAGGCTCTGAGATCCCACCTCCTCCGGCCACACCGTCCCCTGCTGGGGCAGGGTCCAGTCTCCAGGAGGTTCCTGCCAAACGTCAGCCACTGCTAGCAAACTCAAGAGCTTTGCCTTGGCACTCTTTGTACCTTTATCTTATTCTTCTCATTAAAAATCAGCTCCTGTTTTGGGTGCCTGGGTGGCTCGGTTGGTTAGGCGACCAACTTCGGCTCAGGTCACGATCTCGCGGTTTGTGAGTTCGAGCCCTGCGTTGGGCTCTGTGCTGACAGCTCGGAGCCTGGAGCCTGTTTCAGATTCTGTGTCTCCCCCCCACCCCGCCCCCCGTCCTGCTGCTCACACTCTTGTCTCTCAACGATAAATAAACGTTAAAAAATTTATAAAAATTTTTTTTGGGGGCGCCTGGGTGGCTCAGTCAGTTGAGCATCTGACTTCAGCCCAGGTCATGATCTCGCGGTCCGTGAGTTCGAGCCCCGCGTCGGGCTCTGTGCTGACAGCTCGGAGCCCGGAGCCTGTTTCAGATTCTGTGTCTCCCTCTTTCTCTGACCCTCCCCTGTTCATGCTCTGTCTCTCTCTGTCTCAAAAATAAATAAACATTAAAAAAAAAAAAATTTAAAAAAAAATTTTTTTTGAAAATCAGCTCCTGTTTTAACGCATTTATTTACGAACATTACATGAATCTATGAAGGATCTATGCCCTTGTGTGTATTTCTGCACATTTTCATACTAAAAAACATTAAAGTGAATATTATGTCACCACCATGTATGGAAAGCCAAGTGCCATAAACAGTAATTCTACACTCTCAATGGAAACTCTGAAGTCCCCAAAACAAAGCCATGTTATGAAACTTACCCAGCTCCTATCTCCTGCTCCTGTCTTCCAGTCTCAGGCCTGTCTCTCCTTTGCTAAGGGGTGTGAGAGACATTCTAACCAAAGGCATTCTCCTTGCCCCTAACCAGGATTCAGGAAATGTGAGAAATAAGAATCTCAGGGTTTGAGGCTTATCTATTCATTTTGGGACAGAGACAGCGTGTGTGAACAGGGGAGGGGAGACAGAGAGACAGAGAGAGAGAGAGAATCCCACGCAGGCTCAGTGCAGTCAGTGAAGAGCCCTACACAGGCCTGCATCCCACAAACCATGAGATCACGACCGGAGCTGAAATCAAGTCATAGACGCACCCAAATGACCCACCCAGACGCCCCAATACCTGCGTGTTTTTAAAAACTGCTCCTAAACCCCCTAACACTGGCGAAAGAAGACCAGGACCGAGGCTGAACTTCTGGCCGTTTGGGTCTCAACATCTGAGAAGCAGCCCTTTGGGGTGTTATCAACTCCACCAAAACCTGCTGAAAACTGCTCACTTATATGAACACATTTGATGCTCAACCCCAACCCCGAGCAAGCAGCCATTATATATCCCCACTTTACAGATGAGAAAACCGAGGCACAGGAGAACCGCTGAACTTGCCCACAGCCCACCAAGGCCAGAATGCAAGCTAGTAAATGGAATCTGAGTCGTGTGGTTGCTGAGTCTTGGCTCTTACTAAGTCACACCGCGCAGGCTGACTGGGCGGTTAACTTTGTCAGAGTTGAGTTCAAAGCCGGGTTTAGCAGGCACCCGGCGGGCTGGGGAGTCCCGAAGAGGGGCCGATTTTCCTCCCACCCCCACCCCGGCTTGCGCCCAGCCCAGCGCTGCCTCCCCCCACGCCAACTTTCCGGGCCCCCCAACCCGCGGCGCCTCGCCGCGCGGGGACCCGGTTCCGGCACGGCTGGCTGGGAACCGCGCAGGTGCGCGGGCAGGGCGACGCTTCTGGGTACGAAGGCGCAGGCTGGCGCGGCCTTGGACTAGTGCCCCTGGCGGGCGGGCCTAGGCGCGGAGCGGGCGGACGCAGGTGACGACAAGCCGCCCAGACGGGAGCGCGGCGCCGCTCTCACCTTATAAGGCCAGGCTCCGCGCGGTGGGGCGGGGCCGGGCGCGGCAGGGGCGGGGCGTCCCATCCTGCCGGCCCCGCCCAGAGGCCCGACTACCTCGGGGTAGACTTTTCTTGCTCGGGCGAGGTCCCTCCAGGGATGCCCCTAGGTCCCCCGAGGCCCTTTGGGGTTCCCCGCCGCGCACCTCTCGGCTGAGACCCGCCCTACAGGGGCTGAACTTGACCGCCTCGCCCTGTGGCTGTGGGCGGGTTTCCATCTTCCCTCCACTGGCGGCAGGTGTGCAGGAGGTAGGCAGCTGGGGGAGGAGGACTTTTAGCGACTGCGATTTGGAGCGCTCAGACCTTGCGCTCAGATGGTGAGCCCTCCTGGGCCCGGCCTGCGCTAATTGGGCTCCTTTTCCGACTGGCCCTAAATAGTCTCTGTAACCCCCGGCTCAGCCCAGGACCTGGCTAAACATTAGCCATTGATCATCGGCCGTGTATGGTTGACTGAACCCTTCCTGGAGGGACAAGACTTTAAAACTAATAGGAAGTGTCCAGGGGCGTCCGGGTGGCTCAGTGGGTCGAGCGTCCGACTCTTGATTTCGGCTCAGGTCATGATCTCACGGTTGGTTAGTGAGTTCGAGCGCCTGGTGGGGCTTTGTGCTGGCCGTGCAGAGTCTGCTTGAGAGTCTCTCTCCTTCTTTCTGCCCCTCCCAGCTCTCTCTCTCTCAAAATAAATAAATAAACTTTGAAAATTAAAAAAAAAAAAAGAAGTGTCCAGCATAAGTCAGCTCACTGGTCACCGGGCCTCCACTCTTGTCTCCCTACAGACGTCCTCTCTACTCCACAGCCCCTGCAGGGTAAGTATGAACCCTTCACTCAATACGCAGGCCTCGGTGAACTTGCAGGTACCTGGAGGCATCATGCTGGTCCCTGCTTCCCAAAGTTTGCACCTGCTGCTCCCTCCTGGAAAGCTGTTTCCCTTGGCACACACAGACATGAACCCTTCCTTCAAGAAGATTCCTCTTAATGTCCTCTCCCTGGCTTCTCTACTGATTATTTCACCTTTCCGAGCCTCAATTTCTTCACGTACAAAACGGGGATAGAATAATCTTCACCTCACCCGGTTATTGCGGGGGTCCAATGAGCTAATAATGTCCGCACAACGTTCAAGGCGATGCTTGGCACATAGTAGCTGCTCATGAAAAGTTGTTGCCGAACAAATTCCTCTTTCTGCGTTTCAATTAACGCCTGCATGCGCTCTGAGTTCCGTGAGGGCTGGGCTCTTCTTTTCCACCCTTGCACATCCAGGGCCTGGCACGTAGTAGGTGCTGATTAGCGTGGGGCAGGGAACGGGTGAATAATAGGCAGCGGGAGGTGGGGGGAGGGAGGAGGAGATCCCTCACCAGGGGGGGCCACCGCTAACAGTGAGAAAATAACTCCACATCTGCTGGGAGGTAACACATTCCACCTTTGCCTCCACAATCTTCTGGGAGCTTCATGAGAGGGATGTTGGTTGGCTATTGACCTCACTTTCCAGCTAAACTTCCGAGGCATGCAGAGGGGAAGTGACTTAGCCACGGTGACCCAATGAGTGGCAGAGTCGAGATGTGGCCCACTTTTAGCCCTCACAGCCCATGACTGCAGGCAACTCCCTTATGTGGCAGGCAAACCAGGATGGTTGGTCACTTCGGATCAAATTCCAAACCCAGGTCTCTGAGGACCACACCCCCCCCCCCCTTCTCGTGGGACATCCCATTGTCCCCAAGCTTTTTAGTGAATCTCCTGAGGAGACAACGCTCTCCAGCCAGAAGTTCCGGGCAGCTAAAAAAGAAAAAAAAAAAAGAAATCACTCTCTTTCTTACTTCCCAAAAGCCAGACTCCCAGCACAAGGGGGGGTGGGGGACGAGAGCATCAGAAGGACACAGATCCAGGGCTAGGAGTTCAGTTCGCTTTGACACAGGCTCATGGCCACGCCTGTGCCCGGAGATGGAGAAGGCCGACCCCGCCCTCTAGGGCTCCTGCTCCTGGGGGATGACAGGATGCTCACACACAGCGACAGGCTGGTTGACGGACAGCTGGAGAAGGGAGGGATGACTCAGTGGGGGTTCTGAAGGACCTCCTCCTGATTCAGCCACTCCTCGCCGGCCCCTACCTCCTCCCCTTGCCGGGCCTGGCTTCCTCTCTAAACCCGGGGGTGGAAACTGGTCTCTGGGGGCTTCTAGCCCTGAGGTTCATGACATGGGGAGAGCAGAGTTCTGGGAAACGCGGCCTCCAGAGAGGAGGCAGCAGAGGCCAAGCCCGCCCGAGTGATGAGGGTGGGAGCCTGGGCCTCATGAAGCACAAATAGCTTCACCTTCCCAGGCTGCCCGGCCCTGCCGGCCTCATCCTCCTGGGCCGCTGTCCAGAGAAGCCAGTTCTCTGCCTGGTCCCCCGAGTCTGTGGGTGCTAAACCAGGAGAGGGGGTGCCCGGGCCTGCCCCCCACCCCCGGCGTCCCCCAGGCCTTTGCTGGGGAAGAGACTTGCTCTTGTGGCCTGAGCCCTGCAGCCCTGAATTTGGCCTGGCTGTGCCTCAGCGGTCAGGGCCAGCACTGAGCAAACACTGGGCCCTCTGGGCAGCCAGGCCCACAGCGGCCACTTGTTCTGTGTAGTTATTCCTGAGCTGGCCTTGGAAGGAAGGAGGGCCTTTCCTGGGTCCAGGGACTGAGCAGGGGGAAGGGACCCCTGGAGGACTATTTCCTGCCTTCATCACCTCTTTTAGAAATAGTTGACCCCCAGGCAAGGCCTCTGCCCTCTCTGGGCTTTCATTTTCCTCTCCTCATCCAGATGCGATGGCCCTTCCTCCCTTCTCTCAACACCACCGGGCCCCCATTAGATGGAAAAGCGAATATGGGAAAGAACACGGGAGTCATGAATATGCTTGCTTCATGGGGAGGGAGGGCACTGGTGGCTCAGAGACTCAGTGATGCCTCAGGTGACAGAGGTGCTGGGGCGCCGCCAGGCCTCCTTGGTGTGGAGAGGGGGACCCTGGCAATGGGGTCTGGGCCGTGGAATAAGGATGGGGACCAGACCAGGAACAGGGCCTGGCATAGAACAACTCCTTGGTAAGGTTATATACTTCATTCATTCATTCATTCATTCACGTTGCAGATTCCTGTGCTCCTCCTCTGTGCCTGGCCCCATGGGAAGGGGGACATGGAAGGGACATAGAAGGGACATGGAAGGGACATAGAAGGGACATGGAAGGGACATGGAAGGGACATGGAAGGCTGCTCAAGGAAGAGGTGCAGTAGAATGGGCTTGGAGAGGGCTCTGGTCACAGGAAGGACATTCTCCTTTTTCTTTCTTTCTTCCTTTCTTTTTATTTTATTTTTTTAATGCTTCTTTTAGAGAGAGAGAGAGACAGAGTGTGAGCCAGGTAGGTGCAGAGAAAGAGAGACACACACACAGAATCCAGAAGCAGGCTCTAGGCTCTGAGCTGTCCACACGGAGCCCCACAAGGAGCTCGAACTCAGGGACCGTTACATCACGACCTGAGCCGAAGTCAGACACTTAACCGACTGAGCCAGCCAGGCACCCAGCAAAGGGCATTTTCTTAAAGTCCAGGATCGGCTGCATCCAAATCACTAGGGCTTTAAAAATGCACATCCCCAGGTCCCACCCCAGACCCAGGACCCATCCTAGATGCATAACCACAACCTGATCCTCATATGAAGGGCTCAAGTTCTCAGGAACGCCAGAATTGGGGGCCTAGAAATTTCTGTATAATAATAATAATAATAATAATAATAATAAAATAATAATAATTATTATTATTTTACTTGGAGTATAACTGGTGGCAGAAACTTTCTAAGGCAGATGTGGCTGGACAAAAAGGGGGCTGGAGGTGGGGCAGGTCTGCTGACATTCCTGTGGCTCAGCCTCCCCTCCCCCAAAGTAAACCAGCAGTTAGGAGGTGCGGGTGCATGGAGGGAACCCGGCTCACGTTTCAGCCCTGGGGACACGCCTCCCAGGCCCTCAGCTACAGCAGGAGGCTCCCTCTGCCCTGGGGATCCTGCACCTATAAAATTGAAAACAAGAAAGAAGCTCTACGTTCAAACTCGTTCATTCCAGCCTCCTTAATAATGGACGGAAATTCTAGCCGGAAAATAGCTAAGTGTGGGACAGTGGGGGAAAGGCTAATGATGTGACCTTAGCTGAGGGACTTCCGGGGGTCTGGGTGGCAGGAATGCAGTGAGTTGCCGCTTTGAGGTCCTGGTAAGGATCTAGGGGACAGTGAAGAGTGGGGTGCCCAGACTGTGGGGTCTACATCCTGGCTCTGCACCCTCCTAGCTGTGTGACCTGGGATCGTAACTAAAGCCCTCTGTGCCTCAATTTCCCCACTCACAAACTGGAACCTACTCCCTAGGGTTATGTGAGCATTGAAGGAGTTAATAACTGTGTTTAGGACAGGGCCTGGAACCTCCATGCTGTCCATTATTATCAAACTATGTAATGGGCTTTTATGGGCTGAGTGTGTCCCCTCCAAACTTCACCTGTTGAAGCTCTAACCCCCAGGACCTTAGAATGTGACTATATTTGGAGATGGGTCTTTACAGAGGTGGTAAACTTAAAATGAGGCCGTTAGGGCGGGCCGCAGCCCATTTGGACTGGTGTCCTTACAAGAAAGGGAAATTTGGACAAAGAGACCCGAGGAATCTATGGGCACAAAGACGATGTGAGGGCACAGCGGGAAGGTGGCCATCTGCAAGGCCCCACCCGGCCCCCTGCATCCCAGCCTCCCTCCTTGGACAGATCAGGTACCTTCCCACCTCCGTACCTTTGCACATGCTACCCACTCTGCTCCTCCCACTGCTTTCTCTTCAGGCTAACTTCTCTTCCATTCTTCCAGACAAAACCTGTCTGAATGTCCCCTCCTCCCCACGAGGATGTGCAGTCACTCCACACCTTGTCTTCCTGACATGCATGTTCTGGGGCATCCACACCAGGCCGAGCGAGGCGCTCACAGACACCAGCGGGCTGAGGTCGGAGCAGGGGAGGCTGCCCTGCTGGGACTGGAGAGACTATTCCGGCCTTAGGAGTAGATCCTGAGGAAAGGGAATCTTCTGCCTCTGGCCAGGGGTTGGTGGGGGGCGGGGGGGGGGGAGGCAGATAAAAGAGAGAGGCTCAAAATCCCCACTCTTGGCATAAGACGAGGGATCCTTTGGTCCTCCTGGGGACAGCGGTGTGGCAGAGGGGGAGGATGGGGATTAGGCCAGGCCACCCCGGGGCCCATTTCCTAGGGTATGTCTCTGGGTCTCAGTTTCCTTCTATGTGAAATGGGAACAACAGTGGTGACCCCGGGTGGGCGTTGGGCAGGTTAGATTTGGGTGGCGCAAGGATCAATGCTGGACTGCCTCCTTGCTGGGAGGTTGAGGAAGGCTGCAGAGGAGAGAGAGCCAGCTCCTTGCCTGGGGCTACCCAGAAGGCAGGCGGCGGGGGACCAGCTCACCCCCAATTAGTAGTTGGCAGCCGCGTGCGGTGGGGGGTGGGGGTGGGGGGCCGGCTGGCTTAGAGGCAGGAGCCAGAGGGGAGGCCCGGAGCGCAGGGGACCAGACTCAGGGCGAATTCCAGTGGGCATTCTCCGAGGGTGAGGTCACCACCTCCAGCTCCTCGGGGCTGCCCGAGCCACAGGCACCGCTGAGCCAGCGCTGGAGCAGGAGGGGGGTGGCGGCAGGGTGGGGGCCAGGACAGGGAGCCAAATGCCCACAGCCTAAGGCGAGGACGGGCCCCACCCACGGTGAGGTGCTTGGGTCCTTATCTCAGGAAACCTGGTGCTTCCTGTTTAAGATGGAACTGGGGGTGGGGGGTGGGGGGTGTGCGGCAGGGGTGGGGCAGGGGTGGGGCGGGGGGGAGTGGGAAGGCAAAGCCACGGACACTTTCTGGGCTCCAGCTAGGGACCGGAATGCTTCTACATGCCCCACCGTGACCTCATTCTGGAGTGGTGGTTACCGGCCCAGCTTGCAGATGGCGCCACTGAGGCTCAAAACGGTGCCGCACCTTGTCCCCAAGGGAAAGCAGTAGAGCCAATGGCTAAGGACCCAGAGACTTGGGGATCAGACACGCCCGAGTTCAGAGCCGAGCCCCGACACCTGTTGAGGCTCAAGTGCTCTGGGCCTCGCCTTCCTCGTCGGTAAAGTGGTGACAGAAGACGGGGCGTCCCGGGGTCGTGGAGAAGGCTCAGTGACGTGACGCATGCTAATGTGTCCTCAGAGAGAGCCAGCCACCGTCGCCTCACTGTACTGATGTCACAGCTGAGCATCAGAACGGGGGCGGCGATGCGCCCCAGGCCACGCGACTAGTAGGTGGGCAGGGTCAGGACTTGAACCCAGATCTGATTCTTCCTGCCCTCCTTACACCACTGCGGGGTGGCCGCTGCCAGCCCTCGGCTCCCAAGGTGGCTGGAGAGGTGAAGCTCCTTGGAACCACCCATGGTCCCGGCTTCCGGCAGAGCCACGGAAGCCAGCGCCGGCGCCCGGGGTTCAGGGTCAGGCCTGCGGCCGGTGTTCCAGGCCACGGAGAGGAACCGGGGCAGCGTGCCTGGAGGTCCCGCTGGCCGCACAGCATCCTGCCGGCCACCAAGGCCCCAACATTGTTCTCTGGGCCCTCCCAGGTCAGGGCCCACACATCAGGGATTTCCGGCGGCCTGGCCAGAACTGCCTTCACCTTCCGGAGAAACTTTCCCCCGGGGGGTCTGGGGCAGGGGCTGAGCCCCTCGCCCTGGGCAGGGACTGCCGGGAAGGGCAGCGGCAGCACGGTCAACATCCCCTTGACCTGACTGGTCCCGGCCCCAGAGACTGGCCTCCTCAGAGCCACGGCGTGCTCCCCACCTCTCCCGAAGCCCAGGGAAGGAAAGGCTGTGACTCATTTTCATGTTAGGGCTGGCCGAGGTCAGGGCCCTTGGCCTCACGTCCCTATCGCAAATGGGCTGTGACCTGGGTAAGTCACCCTCCCGGTGCCCCTCCGAGGGAGACTTCCGGGGTGGCCCGCAGCCCCTTGCTCTGCGAGCTTCTGGAGGGCACGGTCGGTTTCCTTCCCCATCCAAATGCGCGCTCTGATGGCGCGCCCTCCTGCTGGCTCAGCCATTCCACGGCCATCACTCCGGCCTCAGTCTCCTCCTCTGAGAAATGGGGAGAACTCGGCCTGGCAGGGAGCGCAGGGGATTGTAGCGGAGAACACGCGGACAGCACGACAAACGAGCTTCCGTCCCTGACCTCAGGCATCGGGAGGATGCATGTATAGATGCCGCCCCTGGGACGTCTGGGGGGCCCCAAATGCACGTGGCCGTGCCCGCCTTCCCGGAGGGCGTGTGTGCTTCTGAGGGCGGGCGCCGGTCCCCCCTGCCCCGCAGCGGGACCACCGGGCCCTGTAGCTGCACCGCCAATCCCCGGAGCCCGGGAGCCCGAGGAGGCACCCAGAAGGGCAAGAGCGGGGCCATGATGCAGAGCCAGCAGCGTCCCGGTGAGGTCAGCGCTGTGGAATGAGTCAAATGGGATCACCCTGAGGGTTCTGTGCTCGCAGCCAGTGACTCATGGCCTGAACAGCCGCACCGGCACAGCCTGCCAGCCTGGGATGGCCGAGGCCACCGGCTCACCTCCCGCCGCGGCACACCTTTTAAGGAGAGGGAGCTCGGGGCAGTGCAGAGGCCTCGCCCCCCAGGCCCCGAGGCCTTCGCCAGCCTTTCACACCTGCCGGGGGTGGAGAGGCCGGACCCCCACCCGGGTTCACAAGTGGCATCATCACTTTTTTTTTTTTTTTAACGTTTTATTTATTTTTGAGACAGAGAGAGACAGAGGATGAACAGGGGAGGGGCAGAGAGAGAGGGAGACACAGAATCGGAAGCAGGCTCCAGGCTCTGAGCCATCAGCCCAGAGCCCGACGCGGGGCTCGAACTCACGGACCGCGAGATCGTGACCTGAGCTGAAGTCGGACGCTTAACCGACCGAGCCACCCAGGCGCCCCAGCATAATCACTTTTTAGACATGACCTTGGGTAAGTCAATTTCTCCGAACTGGCTTTTGCACTTGTAATTTGGGAATAGTGCTTGCCTCACGAGAGAGGAATGGAGTGAGGTAATGAGTGTGGAAAGTGCTTGGCAGAGGGCGCCTTTTAAGGAGTGGCAGCGGGGCACGCGGGGAGGGGCCCGGGCGCGGGAGTCACGGCGCCCCGACCCTGAACTCCGAGCCCTGCCCGCCCCCACCTTACTCACCGGGCATCTGTGCAAGTTATTCAATGTCTGCATCAGCGCCTCTTCTGTAAAGTGAGCCGCCGCCCGGCCCGTCTGCCCCGTGGGCTGTGGGACTCAGATCATACGCTACATTCTGGAGGATGACAGGAGAGGTACAGGTGCAGCCTGCCCTGCCTTGATCCCTGGCCCAGGGGCCCGTGGGCTTCGTGATCTTGGACAAGGGCCTCAACCTCTGAGTCGGTCCCACGTGTAAAAGGGAATGTTGACGAGGACGCTAACCCTGTGCGGCCACCGAGGGGTCAGGAGCCCAGAACGAGGCCCGGCGCCCCGTGAGCGCCCTCCGGGCACTGGCTGCTACTGCCCATTGCCCCGCGGCCCTTGGCCTCCTTCCGCTACTGCCAGGTGCTGGTTTATATGGCCTCTGCACGCCTGTGACAGGTCCCGGTCTGCGGTTCTGGCCGCTCCCGGGGCGGCCCGGCTCTTCTGCCTCCGCCACAGCGGCCTTCCCCAGGTGGTGCTCACACGGTTTCAATAGGCACACGAGAGCCATCGAGGACAAAGCACACAGGAGTGGTCACGGCACCCCACGGGCGAGGGCAAGGGTACCCCCGGTGTTGAGCGCCCACGGCTCCCAGGATGCCGGCGCCTTGGCTGGGCAACTGAGCCTAAGGGCTGTTTGGCCCCAGGAGGGAGATAGAGGGCGGGCGTTCTGGGCTGGCACCTTGCTCCGTGGGCCGAGGGGAGCCGGGAACAGGAAGGGGCGGAGAGGCTGGCCGAGGCGGAGGAGGTCCTGTGGCACACACAGGGAACAGCCAGCCCAGCTCCCTCAGGGGGCCAGGCTTGCCGCGGGAGTGGCCCTGTGCCCGTTGGCAGAGACGGAAGCGCTAGAAGCATCCAGGGGATCGGCTTTAAGAGCCCAGGCTCCAGGGGCAACCACGCCTGGGTACAAACCCGGGCTCTGCGCCCTATGAGCCCATGTCCTTATCTGCATAACGGGACAGGAAGCGCCCTCTTGCCTTGTGTGTGAAGGTGGCACCGGGACAGCGGCCATGACTGACAGCACTGTTAGTAACAGGAGAGGCTGGCCAAGGGCAAGAGGGTGGCAGAGAGTCAGAGGAAGCAGGGACAGCAGGCCAGCCTGGGAAGGGGACACAAGTGCTCCTGGAGCCCAGACAGAACAGAAGCTGTCGACAGAGCAAACCCTGGCTTTATTGGTCCCGTTTGTTCACAGTGAGGCTTCCAGAGGCAGGGGCCTGACTCCCCCCTCCCTCTGCCCAGTGCATGTTCTCCGCCCTCGTGCCTGGGAAGGAAGGAAGGTGGCTCTTTGGTGGGGGGTGGTGGCTACAGGGTAATTTAGTGTGGGGCCCAGGGTCTGTTCTTCACAGCAGGAGGTAGAAGGGATCACATAAAGTTCTTTATTACAGACCTACAAAAAATGAGAGAATTATATATTACTCTCACTTGTTTGGGTTTCTTCTTTCCTTCTTCTTTTTTACAAAACAGCAGCAGGGAAGAAAAACTGCAGGAGGCAGATGGGCCAGGCACCGGGGTGCAGATCGGAAGGGGCCAGGGACACGCGGCCGCCATTGGCCCGGCGCACCGCGGGCTGGCTGGCCTGGGGCTCTCTTCAGCATCCTGGGGGAACTGAGGCGAGCCCTGGTGGGAGCAGACAAGAGAGAGTGGGCGGGAAGACGGCTGTCCCCAGGTCAGTGGCAGTCAGCCGGCCCGGAAGCCCCGGAGGCTCCCAGGGTTTGGGGGCCTGGTCTCCAAAGCACGGGTCCACAGGGGCTGGACAGAAGGGAGGAGGCAGGAAGGGCCAGCACAGAAGGTCTGAGCTGTAGCGGGGATCCTCCTGGAACCCTGGGGCCCAGGTGGGCAAGGGCCACCAGGATTCTTCCCTGCGTGTCAGCCAATCAGCTTCTTCAGGAAGGCCTCCAGCTGGTCCTCGTCCTTGATGCCCACGAACTTGTCCACCACATCCCCGTTCTTGATGGCCAGCACGGTCGGCACGGCGGACACCTGGGTGCAGGAGACAAGGGGAGGTGAACTCCTCTCGACCGCCACTCCCAAGCCTTTGTGGAGAAGGCCGGTGGCTCCCACGGGGCACTGACGGCCCAGGCGGCGGGCGCGGCCCCTCCTCTTGGTGCAGGGGTCCTGCGGGGCCTGGAGGTTCACCCGCCGGGGAGACTTTTCCACTGCAGGGTCCCCGCGGTCCCCTTCCTCCCCCAACCGCACGACTGACTCACTGGCCCAGTGGTTTGGCTGCAATGACAGGAGAGATGAAAATAACCCGTCCGTGCAGCTGCAGGCCGGGGCTGGGGGCGGGGCGTGGCTGAGGAGCCCGGAGAAGCTTCCCGAGGAGGGAAGACCCAGAGACTGGGGTCCGTGGCCTGGCTTGGCCCCTCGCGGGTAGGCTGCGCCACCTCCACGGCCCCGGTGCCCTCTTCTGTCAAACGGGGACCAAAGGATCTCCCTTGAAGGTTTAGGACAAACGATCCAGATGCAAAGCTGAGTGGTCAGGAGCTCAGGCTCTGGAAGCGGCCACTCTGGGGGAGCCACTTCATCACTGTCTCCGTGTCCTCATCGGCAGAACGGAGCCACCGGCGGCACTCGTGCTGGGCTTGGGGGCTGCGTGGGATAATGCACATGGTGCCCTGCGCCTGGCAGGCACATCGAGTGTTAGGACCTGGCAGAGGGCCTGGTATGCAGTGGCGCTCAACAAATGGTGGCTGCAGAGAGCATGGCAGAAAAGTCTACCGCAGGAGCCACGTCGGCTCGCTGCCGTGGCCGGTTAGCAGGGTCCAGAAACTCACGGACTCCGACTGGACAGCGTGGGAGGAGGGGCTCGGCTACACACGATCCGATGTTTACTTATTAGGGGGGTCGGGGGCAACATTCTTGGCCTGTGAAGCATTTTCTCAAGTTCCCTCGGGGGACCTGTGCAGATTACACGGCATGTCAATGAGGCCCGCTGCACTCTGGCACCTAGCATTTTCTGCCGCCTGGGCTCCCTGCCTGACGTTTGTAGACATTTTTTTAAAAAATGGATACACAGAACAAGATAAACAGACTTTTCTTACACATGTTAACTACAAAGTAACAACAGCAATTTACACAAACACACCCCGTCTTCGGGATTCTGAGCGCATCCTGCCCGTGAGTCATCTCGGGAAACCAGACTTCGGGGTTAGAACGTTCACACCGTGCGCGGGTCACTTACAAGAGAACCGCAGGCCACAGCGGCCCGAGCTCATACCTCGGGCGGTGCTACCACTCGCTCCCGACTGTGTGGCAGACCCTGACCTCCGCTAACTGGCTCTGGGTGGACAAACGCGGCAGGTAATACGACAAAGTCCCTATTCCGGTTAGTCCCTCCCGGCCCTTTTGAGGGCTGTCCTGGGGCTGACACGGTGGCAGCTGATATGCTCCTCAGACCCATCCGGCAGGGGGCTGACCACGCATGCCACTGCCCGTGGCCCGACCACTGGCTCCCGTCCTTGTCGTTCACGACTGTGGCAGGGGAGGTGGCACGAAGTACAAAGGTCCGGAATGTGGCTCTTATGGTCTCCAGGCACAGGCAGGGCCCAGAGAAACTTGCTCCGGCCGGGCCGCACACCCAGTCGTTTGGGGTGCGCGTGTGCACGCGTGGAACACGTAGGCTCCATCCCCAGGCTGGAGCCCAACGCAGGGCCTCAAGTCACGACCCTGAGATCAACACCTGAGCGGAGATCAGGAGTCAGATGCTTAACCGACTGAGCCGCCCAGGTGCCCCAAACGATTTAATTTTAACTTAATTTAAAATATGTATTTCTAAACGTTTGCTTGTTTTTGAGAGAGGGTGAGCAGGAGAGGGACAGACAGAGGGGGACAGAGGAGGATCTGAAGTGGGCTCCGTGCGGACAGCAGAGAGCCTGACGCGGGGCTCAAACTCACGAACTGCTGGATCGTGACCTGAGCTGAGGTCGGAGCCACCCAGGCGCCCCAAGGTTTTATCTTAAGTAATCTCTACACCCAACGCGGGGGCTTGAACTCACAACCCCAGAGATCAAAAGTTCCACACTTCGCTGACTGAGCCAGCCACGCACCCCGAGCTATGGTCTTATGCGCCCTCTAGTGGCCTGCGAGGGCAGCTAGGGCGCCTCAAATCCAGCCATTCAACGGAGGCACCAGGCTCAAGCCCTCACTAACTGCATCCCCTCCCCTCCCGTTTCTTCAACCAATATAAAAGCTGTGTGTCAGGGGCTAAGTGTGGCTCAGTGGGCTAAGCATCTGACTCCCAGTTTCGGCTTAGGTCATGATCTCTCTCGGTTTGAGCGTTCAAGCCCCGCATCAGGCTCTGTGCTGGCAGCTCAGAGCCTGCTTAGGATTCTGTCTCCTGCTCGCTGCCTGTCCCCTGCCCGCGTGTACTCTCTCACTCTCTAAATAAATAAATAAGCTGTGTGTCACTGTACGAGAAGTAGTCTGATTGCTTTCGCGTGTCCTCTCGGGACGATGCTCACTGTGGGGCCTGGAGGGGACTCAGTTTCCAAGAACTTCACGAGTCCCACCACGATCACACCTGTGTGTTCACATGCGTGCACGCACGCGCACAGCCACACTGCGGTCAGCTGTACCGCAGACACTCCGAGGCCTGGTCATTACTGACCGAGGGCATTCTTCCAAGCGTTGAGTCCAAATCGCACAGGCGCACAGAGCAACGGGCTTGCGGGAAGCCGGCTTTTCCGGGACACTGCTGTGGTACCTGGGGTGTGATGGGACTTCCCTCCCCTGAGGTGGCTTTGCGGATCTGGAGTTTGGCTCACAAATCAGGAGGGGCTGGTGCTTGTAAAGCCGGCCTTAAATGGAAGTGCACAGGTCCTTGGCACACGCCTGTAGAATGTGATCCAAGTGCAAGAGGGGCCGTGGCGGACCAAGAATGCTGCTTCCCTCCCAACTCTGGCAGCTCTGAAGGGACCGAGGGGCCAGGAGAGAGATGAACAGACGTGCGAAGACGCACTGCTTCTCCTCCTGCTCTGTGACACCACCGGGAGCCTTCCAGGCTGGACCCGAGATGCCCTGAGAATTCAGGGTAGGGTGGGGTGTGTGTGTGTGTGTGTGTGTGTGTGTGTGTGTGGTCCGTCCCCACCAACCTGCAGCCCAGTGGCTCGCCCTGTGCGACTGAGCTCAGTGTCCCTGCTCAGTCTCCCCCTTCTCCCCCCCCAACCTCCTCCACCTGTGAGGACCTACTGAGGGACAGACACAGCGCTAGATGTCACAGGAGGCTGGCCACCTCCTCCTCAGCTAACTGCAGAACTGATGCAAAGGAAAAGACCACTGTCACCGAGGCTGCTACCTACTGGGGGCTCCTTTAAGGGTCAGGAATGACACCAACCGCTTGCGTAGGCTACCTCATAAATTCTTGCCTCGAGGTGGGGTCGCTCTGAAGAGGAGAAGACAGAGGCACAAGCGCTGAATGAGGAAGGGCGGGAGCTGGGATCTGTCGCGGGATCCGTCTGACTTTGCTGTGATCAAGCTGAACCATCCCTTGGCCTAAGAGCTACCGGGTCCCAGCAGGGCGAGGATGAACGGGCAGCTGAGCAGCCTCCAGCCTGGGAAGCTCCCGGTGGTGTCACACTCCACGTTTCAAATGAGAAGCCTTCGGACACGGGAGGGTTCTGGGACAAAGCTATTATTGAAAAACTCAAATCCAACTCTATGACGTTCTGGAAAAGGCAAAACTATGGGGACAGTAAAAAAGATCAGTGGTTGTCAGGGGCGCCAGGGGAGGAGGAAAAAAAAGGAAAAGGTGGAACCCGGGGGGATTTGTAAGACGGTGACGCTATTCTGCACACAACTGTAATGGCGGATGCGTGTACATTGTCAAGACCCACGAGATGGACACCATCTGGTGGGACCCCTGCACGCCCCCAGAAGGTCAGCATAGGACTTTCCAACTTTTGCTTCTCGATGTTTGTTTCCACGCTGCTGGCAGTGCTCACCTAGAAGCTGGTCGGAAGAGCAGAATCTTGGGCTCTTCCTACACCTACTGAATCAGAATCTGCTTTTAAGCAACATCCCAGATCGTATTCATGTTTGCGAAGCACTGATTTAGAATACTTGCAAAGCGGGGAGATATGGTAACGATCGCTTCTAGCTACGTATTCATAATAATATGAAATAGTAATACTCAGTAAACTATGGGGTTATACGAAACATTAAAAGGAAAAATAATTCAAATGAAACCTTAAACGAGTTTAAAACACCACCCAAGATGGTGACAGTGGTTGTATCTGGGGCAGTAAGATGACAGCTGACTTTCCCCCTGATTAACTACTTGGCTGTTTTCCTAATGCTTTTTAAAGGGCCTTCTCCATACGAGGAGAAAATAAAAGAGTAACAGCTCCAAGTGTGAAGCCAGAGGAAAGCATAAAGCTTCGAGGGTCCACATCTGGATCCACTCTCTGCCCCCAGTAGCTGGCAAGGTCTGTACGGAATGCCCAGCCAGGCAGCCGGGACGAGGAGACGGAGAGCAGAGAGCTTTTCGTCTGGCCAAGCCAGGGCAGTGCACGATCGGGTGGTGGTGGTGGTGGGGGGGTAACCCTAAAACTACCGAAGCCCCGAGTCTTTCCCTTCCCTGTCCTTTGGGAGACCGTGGGGGTCCAGGGTGGTCAGCTGAGCGAAGCAGAAGTGTGGTGCCTGAGGGAGGAGACTTGCCCCGAGGGCATGTGCTGGGCACGAGGGGAGGTTCAGGAAAGCCTGGAGAGAGGGACCAAATTCCCTGAAAACAATTTTTTTTTCCTTTTTTAAAAGTAGGCTCCAAGCCCAACGTGGAAGTTGAACTCAGGACCCTGAGATTAAGAGCCACATGCTCTGTGGACTGAGCAGCCAGGCGCCCCTCCCTGAACACCATTTAAAGCAGTTTCTACCACATGTTCATCCAACACTCGGAAAAGGAGGAAGCTGTCCCGGGAGGTACCCTGGATCTCTCAGCTGAAACGTCTTCGTCCTCTGGCTCTCCTCCAAAAGAACAGGTGTGAAGGAAGGAAGGAAAGGGGGTCAGGAAAGTCCCTGTTGGAGCTTCCTCAGCCCTGCAGTGACCTTGGCAAAACAGGGCTTGGCAAAACAAGGAGGCTGGGACCAGCTGATGTGACCCACGAGATCTGGACAGTGGACAGAGGGAGGAGCGAGAAGGTCCTACAAGAGGACCCAAGTCCACATACACTTTCCAGGCTTGACCACAGGACCTCAGTGCCCAGCCCTAACCACCAGGCTCCCTGGAATGCAGGTGGGGGTGGTCTTGGGAACCTCACCACCCGGGGGGCACCCTGTTGGCAGGAACCGGATTATTCTTCTTCACATCTGTACCGGTTAACCACGGTTCCTGGAACATGGCTGGCGCTGAGGGCATGTCTGCTAAAAAGTTCTACTGGCTGAGGCTGATTGGCATGGCGGCAGGAGTTAGCCGAAGACATCTTATGCCCGCCCCTCGCCCTGGGAATGTCCTGGGAGCTCCAGCCCTCAGCTCACCCCCACAGCTGCCGCGGGCCTTGGGGGAGGGACGGACAAGTAGGAGAAAGGTAGGGGCATCTGAATGGCCAGTAAGTACCCCCTTGACTGAACGCTCCGTGAGAGAGCTTTCAAACACAGCAACTTGGGATGCCTGGCTGGCTCGGTCAGTAGAGCATGCCACTCTTGATCTCAGGGTTGTGAGTTCGGGCCCCAAATAGGGACGTCGTTTACTTAAAAAAAAAAAAAAAAAAAAAAAAAAAAAAAAGACAAAACAGAACATCAAAGTAGTAACTCATCCCTCTCCCCTGCGCCAGCCCTCGTAAGGCGCCCTCAGTCACTCAGCGCCACAGGCAGTCCTACACCCCCTCACTCATCTGCAGTGACCATCGGTGGCTTTGCCTGCCCGGCATCTATTTCCTTTCCCTCTGGTTGGGGCAGCCTGATTTCCTGGCGGGGGGATCACTGCCACCCCAGTGCAGCAGGCAGCCAGCCTATGCGCATCCCCGTCCCCTTGGGGACTGGCTGGAGGCGGCATCTCTACTTGAGCTGGGCTCGGGCGGGGGCGGGGGGGGGGGGCGCTGAGCCTGGACTTACAAACTCGATCAGCACCCCTTCCCGTCTGGCCACAGTCAACTCCCCCAGTGGCCTGTGCTCTCACTCTCTGCTCAGTTCCCCACGCTGGCCATCCAGCCGCAGTACATCTCTCCCCTTTCTCCAGCTGTTGTGGTCTCTGAGGCCCAGAAGATGCCCCCACACCCCACTCATTTCCTGCTCCGGGCACACAGGCACTGCTATTCTGTGAGCAAACTGTGCTCACCCTGACCCCAGGGCCTTTGCATTTGATGTCTGCTCTGCCTCAGATTACTCTTCCAAAGAGCTGCTTGCTTCATTTCCTTCCTCCCTCCAGGTCTTTGCTTGGATGTCAGCTTCTCAGAGACCTTCCCTAACCCACCCTTTTATTTTTTATTTACTTATTTCTTTTTTTATTTTTTAAAAAGTAAGCTCCATACCCGACATGGGGCTTGGACTCATGACCCTAGGATCAAGGGTCACATATTCTATCGAGCCAGGTGCCCCCACACCCTTTCCAAAATGAAACCCTCGGGGCGCCTGGGTGGCGCAGTCGGTTAAGCGCCCGACTTCAGCCAGGTCACGATCTTGCGGTCCGTGAGTCCGTGAGTTCGAGCCCCGCGTCAGGCTCTGGGCTGATGGCTCGGAGCCTGGAGCCTGTTTCCGATTCTGTGTCTCCCTCTCTCTCTGCCCCTCCCCCGCTCATGCTGTGTCTCTCTCTGTCCCAAAAATAAATAAAAAAACGTTGAAAAAAAAAATTAAGATTCAAAATGAAACCCTCCCATGGGGCACCTGGGTGGCTCAGTCAGTTAAGCGTCCGACTTCAGCTCAGGTCATGATCTCACAGCTTGTGGGTTCGAGCCCCGCGCTGGGCTCTGTGCTGATAGATGGCAGCCTGGAGCCTGCTTTGGATTTCGTGTCTCCCTCTCTCCCTGCCCCTCCCCCACTCACACTCTGTCTCAGATGAGTAAACATTAAAAAAAAGAGAAACCCTCCCCAGCCCCATGTTCAGCCCCACCTCATTTTCTTGATTTGTTTCCACAGCACTTATTACCTAAAGCAGGGATCCCATAGGCCAGACCCAGCCTGCTGCCTGTTTGTGTAAATAAAGTTTTACTGGCATACAAGTATGCCCATTTGTTTCTACACTGTCCCTGGCTGCTTTCAATGGCAGTTGAGTTTTTGCAATAGAGACCAATGCCCTATAGAGCTTCGAGTATGTTCCACCTGGTCCTTTAGAGAAAAAGTGTGCTGATCCCCTTTTTTGGGGGCGGGGAGGGGGTTAGCTTTGTTCATTGTCATATCGACAACCAAGTAACAGCACCTGGCATTTAAGAGACTCTGAACACACATCTGTTAAATGCACACAGAGACCAACCAAATGCATTAGACTACCCTGTCTCCGTGTGTGCTGTGCTCTTGGCCTTTCTTCTCTGCGCATCCTTCATGGCCCCAGTCAGAGGTCCCCCAAAACGGAAGCATTCCCTCCCCCGACCCCAACAATCAGTCCCTTCTTCCTTTGTGCACCTCTGCTGTCAGCACCTCTCACCGTACGCTGAAATGACCTGTCTACCTGTTGTTCTCTTGCTAGACTAGACTAGGGGTGCTGGACACAAGGTGTTCATCTTCTTTGTGCCAGAATCACGGATGCCTGGCTCACTGCGCGGCTCCCGAACGACGGCTGACGGAATATGTGCGTGGATGAAAACATGAACGAAGGAGTGCGTCAGTGCCCCAGGACTCAGACAATAACCTGGTGTTTTGGATCATACACTCCACTTCCTAAAGGTGGGTAGACAGACAAGCGGCTCAGAGGGTCAACAGAGTCACATCTGCAAAGGGCTCTGAATTCCTGAGAGCTCTAGGAAAAACCGAGACACTTCTTCCTGGCTGCCTGGTGGTCCCCAAGATGTGTCCCGCACCTGCTATCCTAGGGCCCAAGCACCCCTCACACCAGCTGCACTGTGGCAATCCCCTGCCGATTCATACCTCATATTCTAGGGCGAGGTCTGTGTGGTCGTCAATGTCCACCTTGGCCATCACCACTTTTCCATGCTGCTTGGCCACCACCTTCTCTAACCTTGGCCCCAGGATCTTGCACGGGCCACACCACCTCAGAAGGGGAGAAAGGAAGCATCCAGTCACAAGAGTGCTCAGCAATCGATTTACTGCCTCCCCAGAAACTTCCCTTGACCCACATCTTTCTGAGGGGCCTTTTGCCCTTATTAGCTCCGTTTACAGTGTTTGAATATTAACTTGTAATGTCAACAGGTCAAATGATAAAGCCGGAACTCTGCAGCGGGGGAATTTCCAGGGGTCCCGGGCTTCTAAATCACAGTCTTCATCAGAAGACTCTTATAAGGGTTATTTCAATAGATATAAGAGAATTGCACTGTCACAGAAAAAAATATGAGATGTGAAGTTAAAAGGTTTGGGTTCCAACAAAGACTCCTCACCTATCAGCTCACTGTTCTGGGGCCTCAGTTTCCTCTTTTGAGAAAGAGAGACCATGTCTCTCCAAGCAGCGACGAGAAATCTACTAAGGCAACATGAATAAACATACTCTGTAAGCTGCAGGGTTACTCTAGATGCTTCACGGACCCACAACTACAGGGAGGACAGACCTGTGGCTAGGGAGCTTCTACGACATGCTAGTCACTGCGCCAGGGCCTTCTCAGCGTTTACCGCCCAGAACCCTCAGCCCCACAAAGGAAAAGAACACGCCTTCCTAAGAAACTGAGGAGCACACAAGCTAAGGAACATGTGCGTGGTCCCAGATCTGGCGAGCGGCACACGGGAACTGCAACCCGAGGTTGTGTTCCAAATGTCTTCCTCCAGCCCTGGTTATCCTGGGATCCCACAGGCCCCGCGTCAAGTGCTAGCACGGTACCGATCACAGCTGTTCCCCTTCGGGTGGTGAGCTCTTTGGGAACAGGCTGTCATCTCCGGAGCACTAGGGACAGTGCCAGGCGCTGAATGAACAAGCTCACTGTCTTACTTCCTCGTCGAAGGAAATGAGGCATCATCCCATTTATCACTCATTTGGGAAGTCCTCTCTGGAGTGCTCACTATACAGGGGAGGTAGAAAGCTCCGCCTTCCACGAACCCCCGGCTGATGACCCCTATTTTATGCTCAGCCTTGAAAACGCTTTCCCTTCAGAGATTTCAATTAAGGAACTCACAACACCTAAAAACCCAGTCTGCAAGAGCTTATCTCCTATTGTGAGAAGAAAGGGAGGCACAAGGAGGTCACACGGCCTGACCAAGGCAATGTGGTGAGTCAGAGAGAGTGGGAAAGAAGACAAAACAATCTGCCTGACGTTTGTCCGGAAGGCCTCCCAGCTTGTAACTCAGGCTATGCCAGGTCTGTCCAGTTCTTTGGTAGCCAGGTGGCTGCTTAGGACCCAAAGTCTGGAAATGAGAAGGCCAAGCTAACAATTAGAAGGCTAGAGGCATTTAAGTCTCCCTAAAACACACTTGTACAGCACTGGAAAGAAAACCCTGCCCGTCCCCTGCGTGCTGGGATATCACTGTGGGGACCCTGATAACTTTTTGCCAGCCCTTCCCAGTTTGGGCGGCAAGATGTTAAACATCAACCTATCCGCAGGGCCAGGAATTGATATATACCCCACAAACCAGATGATGGGATGGTCCCTATTTTTCCTGCTTTGGTCCAAGCTGAAGGGGACTCAGCCATTTGGGCAGCGAGATACAGAACGTGAGTGTTTCTCAGCACCAATGACAGGGAGCTTTGAGGACTGTTTACTAGTGTGTGTCTTACCAGACTGCACTCAATCTTTGATGGCAGGGACTGGGTCTTACCAGCCTTTGTAAGGAGACTACATCTGAGAAGCATCGAACACGGTACGAGACACAGCAGGTACTCAGTAAATACCTGACCGAGCAACACCCCAGTCTTCTGCTGACCCCTGGGACTCACTGTGCGTGAAAATCCACAACCACTGGTGTTTCACTGTTGACAACTCGGTCTTGAAAGTCAGGTCCATCCTGGATATTAAAGGTCGTTGTGCAGACTCTGGTGGTGTATATTGACCGGGCTTGGTTGGGTGTTACTGTGAGGTCACCAGGACTGCACCGCACGGCCCAGGAGGTGAGGGGTGCCCACCGACCCTGAGGCGGTTTCCTGGAGATGACGGAGGCCAGGAACCTCCTCAGGAGAAGTCGCTGAGCCATCTGTGAGGGAAAGAGGCAGGAACAGTTCGAGAAGTCAACACTGCAGGAAAAGAAAGGTATTTGGGGAGAACTGGGGGGCTCCACATTCAGGGCCGGAAGAATTCCAGGAAATGATATGTAAGATTTCTAGAGGAGGGGGCGCCTGGGTGGCTCAGTGTTTAAGTGACCAACTCTCTTGGTTGCCGCTCAGGTCATGATCTCACGGTTCATGGGTTCAAGTTCTGACAGGTTCGAGGCTGACAGTGCTGAGCCTGCTTGGGATTCTTTTTCTCTGCCCCTTCCCCGCTCGCGGGCGCATGCTCTCTCTCTCTCTCTCTCTCCTTCTCAAAATAAATAAACCTAAAAAAACCCCGATTTCTAGAATAGAGGTAAGTGAAGAATGAAAATCAAAAAGCAGGAGTCACATAACACAACTCGGAAATTGGGCTGATGACAAAAGAGAAATCAGGATATTCAGAATTATAACAGAAGGGAGGGAGGAACATATATTCATGGAGAACCTGCCAAGGGCCAAGGGGGCCTTAGTTCTCCCAGATCACCCAGGAGGAAGTTTCTACAGTACTGCTCCCACTACAGATAGGGAGTCCGAAGCTCAGGTAAATTGTGACACGCCCAAAGTAACCTATTAAATGAGAGTCAACACTGGAACCCAAGGCCGTCTGCAGATTCTTTATTACTCATTTTAATGAGTGTTCTAACGGGAAATTAAGGCACAAGGGAGTTATCAAAGGATCAGAAAAGAGGAATCGCAACAATTCAAGGTGGGGGGAACCAAGAGGTTCCGGACCCGGAGTGTGTGGGGGGGAATAAAAAAGAAGGGACATGCGTTGAGGGACTGGGGAATCGGACGCCGCCGGGGATCCCGGCCCTCCGGAGGACAGGTCCCCCCGCCCGGGGCCTTCGCCCGGTCGGCCGCCGGCCAGCGCAGGAACAGACCCGGAGCTTGCCTCCGCCGCGACACCACCTAGAGCCACCCCCACGAGCCTCCTACCTCCCTGCAGCGCGAGCGGAGGGATGCACGGCCCGGCCCTCCCCGTCAGTCAAGGGCACTCCTGCCGTCACTTCCTCGGGGGAGGGCCTTTCGAGCATCACTTCCGGGGACAGACAACCTGGAGGACGGCTCTCCGCAACTCGAGAGCGGCTTGGATTTTCCACCAATGGGGATGACGGACGACGGCACAGCGGAAGGGGTGGAGCCTCAGTTAGGGACCGGAAGAGAGGTGTTCTCGGGAAGAGACAACGGAAGAGGGGGCTGGTCCTTGGGAGGGAAAACCGGAGGAAGGGGCGGGCCCTCGGGGGGGGAGTGACCGGAAGAGGGGGCGGGTCCTTGAGGAAAGACCGGAAGAGGGGCGGCCCTCGGGGAGGGGCCGGAAAAAGGCAGGCGGGCCTTCGAGGAGGGTCCGGAAGAAGAGGAGGAGGAAGGAGGTGGGAGCTTGAGGGAGTTACCCAAGGGCGAAAGGGCGGGAGGGAGGCGTGGTTCCGGGTTTTGCAGACTCCTCCACCCGCCACCCCTTTGCCTCAGTGTCTTCCGAAAATTACAGGTGCGGGAGATTCTTTTCCTCCTTTTTACAGATGAGGCAGCTAAACTCTTTGAAGGCGGAAGTGCCGGTTAGGGGCAAAAGACCCCGACTGGGAGTAAAGAGGACGCTTTGTGGCCCTTGTCTGTCACACGCAACTGTACCCGCTTGTGGTTTTGGACAAGTCACCCTGGCCCGGGGGGCTTCGGTTTCCCAATACGTGACATGAAAGGCTGGCGTGGTTCAAGCCTGTCTCCGGAGTTGCTGGGGAACTGGGCTTGGACAAGATGTCAGGTGGTGGTGGTACTCGGCCTGCTTTTGAGGCCCCGGGTAAGGTGTGGGGACCCGTGAACTTCTTTGAGCCTGGGCCTTCCTTTCGCACCCACCGTCGCTGGCCTGGACAACAGGGGCTAAGTATCTGTGTGGCCCAGGCTGGAGTCACAGCCATCTCTTGTCTCCCCCCCTCGTACCCTGTACCTTACATTACAACCACTCGTGGCCTGGCGGGTCTATGAATACATCACTGCCTTTTCCCTCCTCCTTGCCTTATGCTTAATTTAAATGATCTTTTCTCTCTCCCCTTGGCGGAACACCTACTCATCACTTCTCTGAGCAGCAGTAATTGTTTCCTTCTCTGTAGTGCTTTGTTCGAAACTCTTATGTAACACATTGTGGGTGTCTGCCTCTCCCCCTAGACTTTATGCTTCCTGAGAGTAGGAATTTGTAGCTTTTATTTGACTCCATCTGCCCACCAATCTGATACAGTGCCTGACTCCGAGGATGTTCGATAGATGTTTATTAAACACTGTCTTTGGATATCTCAGGGAGCGGTTTATAGAAAGGTTACGTGACTTGCCCAAGGTCACAAGGCAGGTAAATTGGCACAGCCCCTTCTTACACCTCCGTTTCAGTCTAGTCCAGCCACTGGGAATCCCATACAGCTCCAGAGTGTGCTTAAATGTCGCTCCCGTCCCTGGATTTTGTAGTTGCTCTATGACCGGAAGGCGCTGTCCTCTACTCTCCAAGGGAGAGACTAGGCATCATCTCTGGAGACCCTTTCCTGAGCCTTCTCTAGCGGGGGAGATGCCCTTCTTCGACCTTCCACAGCCCCTGTGCCTCTGTACATCAGCCACCACACTCAGCACTCTGTATTGTTACTGTCTGTTTTGTCTCCACTGCATTTATTACTAATACAGAAAGATGTTAAAAAGAAAAAAAAATTCGGGACACCCTGCTGGCTCAGCTGGAGGAGCAGGTGACTCTAGATCACAGGGTTGTGAGATAGAGATGGGTATAGAGATTACTTAAAAATAAAAAATCTAAAACAAAATTCATTCTTAGTTTTCCAATGGCTCTCAGCCTTCCCTCTTGCCCACACAACTCCTGACCCATTTCCTCAGGGCCAGTTCAAAGCCGAACGTGTTCACTCCCAGTTTCACAGAAAACAGCCAGTGCCCGGGATGTGGGGGGAGATGACAGGAGGGTGACAGTACCGTCCAGGTTCCACCCACAGGCAGGCCGGGTGGAGATTCACAGAATTCAGACGAAAGGGCTGGTGGCCTCACAGTGATGCAGTCTAACTAAAGTGGGCTGGAGAGGAGATGGGTAGACCGTCAGAGGCTTTGGAGGACATCTCGTGGGCTTGTGTCAAACCCAGAAAAACCAACACCAGAAGGATGGAGAGGCCAGGGAAGCAGTCTTGTGGAAAGTTTCACAATCCTCCCACGTTGGGAGGTGTGGAAAGTCTAGAAGGCACCAAGAACCTCTCATTTTGGCAGAAAAACTTACTCTGGGGTTGGGAAGTCCGCAAAGATACCACGGACACTGAGCAAAGCTACGAGGGGGATGCACAGTTCCCCAAAGTGCAGCGATCACAGACCAGAGCGGTGGGGATCGGGCTACTGTTGCGGAAACTACAAAATATTGTCTGTTCTTTGTTCCTCACTCCTCACTGTACTGTCAGCTCCCAAAGGGTCCATCTGTCTCTCCATGGCTTATCTCCGGGCCTGGTGCATGATAGCAGGTGCTCCGTGATTATTTGTCCCATGAACAGACAGCAGGAGTACAAATCACACCTTCTTACCCCAAATCCCATTGTCTCCACCATATCACGTGGCTCCATTATACCCTTCCCAAATCGCTGCCATGTTTTTTGTTGTTTGTTTGTTTCCCCTTCGTCTTGGCCATAGTACGCTGTTTGTTCTCTGTGCGGTTGACAGGTTCGCTCCCTCACTCCCCTGGCGTGCACGTCCTCTGGGGTGGGTGAGGGAATCTTTGGAAGAGACCCACAACCCCTGGCCATCACCAGCTGTGTCAGCCTTCCACTTTCAATAGATTGTCCACCACAGGCAGGGGGCCAGGTGAGAGCCACGGGCAGGCGTGGCCCTCCCTGCCCTGTCTGATCTCTCGCTTTTGCCTCTGCCCGTGCCCAGGGCTGGAGCCAACAGTGGTAATCCACGGTGGGAGCACCTGAGGTCAGCATCCCTTGGTCCAGCTGTGTTTGCTAGTTCCAGATGCCGTCTGGCTGGGGAGCTTCCCCTCGTCCGTTTTCACTTCTGTTGTTTCTGAAGCTCCAGCACTTTCTCTTCCAGTCACCTCCTAATCCTATCCCTCCTTTGCACTGCATTTTCTGAAAGGCCAATGTCCCTGCTCGGTTCACATTTTGAATTCCGAAGGAGGACCAGTCCTGTTTATCCTCATCCCACAGTGACTTCACCTCTTGGCCTCAGGCTTCTCATCTGAGAAATGGGAAGAATTATGCCTCCCCCATAGGGGGCCGGGAGATTGCAGGAAAGACTGGAACAGTTGTTGGTGTTATGTCTAGGTCTGTGTGTCCTAGGTTGTGATATACAATGTGTTTCTTACTGTGGGTCGTGGTCAGAGGGTTTGAAAGCTGTTGATATACTGAAGTTACCCAACACCTGATGCTGTTCTAAGCACCTTACACGTATCCACTCAATCCTACAACCCTGTGAGTCCCCGTCTGTGCCCCCTAATGAGGCACATGGGGGCTAAGTGGTTTGTCCAGGGTCCCCCAAACAATAGGAGATAGATAGAAGCTTACAAGTGCTATATTGCCCCCAGCAAGGATCTGATCTGACTCAAGACTGCTTCTTCTTCCCACCCACCAATCCCTACAGACCAGCCAGTTAGTCTAGGCCATCGAAATGCAACATGGGGCTCTAACCCAGCTGGTGGCCGAGCGGGGCAGCAACGGTTCTCAGCAGCCGTTGTCAGCAGAAGTGTCCACACGGTGGCAGTGTGGTTCACACAGTCTCCTCAGCGGACCAGGCAAGCTGGGCACGGCCCTGACGCACCAGCTCCCTTGGGTCCACTGGGCAGGGGACAGGTGTGGGAGACAGGTGCATCTCAGTGACCACATGTCCGAGGATTTCATAGCTGGAGGGAGGCACTTAAGAAAAAAGTCAACGAAGAGAGAGGTAGCGGGCCACGGTCTAAGCTCATAGAGTTTTCAAGAGGTGTTTCTCCTCGAGTATCTTTGTTTTCAGTTTCCATCTTGAGGATAATTTGTGTGTTTTTTATTCAAAAAATTTTTAAACGTTTATTCATTTTTGAGACACAGACAGAGCATGAGCAGGGGAGGGGCAGAGAGAGAGAGGGAGACACAGAATCCAAAGCAGGTTCCAGGCTCTGAGCTGTCAGCACAGAGCCTGACGTGGGGCTCGAACTCATGAACCATGAAATCATGAACTTAGCAGAAGCCGTATGCCTAACCGACTGAGACACCCAGGTGCCCCCATTTTACAGGTATTCTAGAGTCCAGGGCCTGGTACAGTTGTTCTCAGCCACCACAAAAGTCCACTGATGTGTATGTAAAGCAGAGAGCCCACCGTTGTGGGCTGAACGTTTGTGTCCTCCCCGAATTCATATGTTGAAGCCTTAACCCCCAGTGTGATGGTGTTTGGAGGTGGGGCCTTTGAGGGACAATTAAATTTAGATCAGTCATGAGAGTCGGGTCCCCATGATGGCACCAGTGTCCTTACACTTACAAGAAGAGGAAGAGAGACCGGAGCTCGCTCTCTCTCTCTCTCTCTCTCTGCCATGTGAGAACATGAGAAGGTAGCAAGAAGGTGGCCATGTACAAGTCAGAAAGAGGGCTTCCCCCAGGAACTGAATCCACCAGCCCCTTGATCTTGGATTTCCAGCCTCCATAACTATGAGGCCTAAATGTCTGTTGTGCAAGCCACTCAGTCTGTGGTATTTTGTTAATGGCACCAGAGCTGACTGAGACACCCGCCAAGAGTAAGAAGATACATATTTTTTTCTTCTTTTGAGCCAGGATACGATGCTGTAAAAATAGCCTTTGGATTTAATAAAAATCCTAACTCTATGATACCTATATATATATTTTTTAAATTTTTAAACGTTTATTTTTTTTGAGAGAGACAAAGACAGTGAGTGGGGGAGGGGCAGAGAGAGGGAGACACAGAATCGGAAGCAGGCTCCAGGCTCTGAGCTGTCAGCACAGAGCCTGACATGGGGCTCAAACCCACGGACCACGAGATCATAATAACGTGAGCTGAAGTCGGGCGCTTAACCAACTGAGCCACCCAGGCGCCCCTAGACCTTGTTTCTTTAAATGTGTAGAATGAGTATAAAATTGAAATCTTATGCAATTGTAAGCATTAAAATGCCAACATTGTTGGGGCGCCTGGGTGGCTCAGTTGAGTGTCTAACTTCAGCTCAGGTCATGATCTTGCCGTTCGTGGGTTTCAGCCTGCGTGGGGCTCTATGCTGACAGCTTGGAGCCTGGAGGCTGCTTCAGATTCTGTGTCTCCCTCTCCTTCCACCCCTCACTCGCTTACACACTCTCTCTCTCTCTCTCTCTCTCAAAAATAAACAAACGTTAAAAAAACCCTGAACCATTGTTTTAAAAAAATGCCAATATTCTTGGCACATAGTAGGCCCACACTGTGTGCATAGTAGGCATGCACGCTAAAGGACATTTCAGAGAGGGTGCGTTTGGCTGTAAGAAACAGAATGCTTACCCAAAAGTGGCTTAAATGGTAGAGATTTATTACCCTATTAAATGAGAAGTCTGAACGTAGGTAGTTTCAGGTGATGAATTCAGGATTCAGTGATGTTAGGGCACCGGGTCAGCTTTTCTGCAACTTTCTTGGCCTTCTCCCACCTCCAGCGTGGCTCTCCTGGCTGCAAGCGTCCTACCCTTCCATCAAATCCTCCCAAAGCAAGTGGGTTTCTCATCCTCCGTGATGTGGCTTTTAAAAATCAGGCAGGACAATCTTTCCCTGAAACCCTCCTTACTTCTGCCTGACCAGTAGTGGATGACACGGCCTCTTCTAAACCAGTAACTGGCCAAGGGATATGGATTAGACCCATGGCAGGGTTCGCTCTCTGGAGCTGGGCCCACCTTCCCTGAGCCCCTCTAGCTGTATACACTCTGAACAAAATCAGGAAGCTGCTAGCCTGCAAGCAGTGAGGGAATGGCTACTGGGAAGGTAGCTGGTGTTATCAGAATTAGCTGAAGTTGCTGGAAACTTCTAGAAAGCAGTAAAATAAAGTACACCTAGTATCAGCAAATGAGTTCAGACCACTCAGTGGTTCAGGTGATGGGAAGGTCAGGAGAGAGGAAAGCCAGGGGCAGAACTTTATGGAAGGGTAGGGTGGTGGAGACTGTGGTCTTACACAGTAATAACATTTTACATCGAGCCCCGGCTTTTTAGCTGTAGACTGCATTTCCCAACCTCTCTGGCCGTGTAACTAGGTGGGGGGAATGGAAGTCATTTGTTCAACTTCCAGGCTGTTCCTTTAAAGTAAGGGTCAGCAAACTTTTTCTTTAAATGTCCAGATGGTAAATACTTTAGGCTTTGCAGGCCCTAAGGTCTCTGCTGCAACGCCCCAGCTCTGTTGTTGAAAGCGCAAAAGCAGAAATGGGCAAATGCGTAGATGAATAAGCATGTCTGGGTCTCAATAAAACTTTATTTACACAAACAGGCAGTAGGCCAGATTTGGCCCATGGGTTACCACCAACCTCTGCTTTGCCAGCCTCTGCTTTAAAAGGATGGGGCATGGGGCCACCCGGCTGGCTCAGCCAGGGGAGTGTGTGACTCTTGATTTGGGGGTCGTGAGTTCGAGCTCCATGTTGGGTGTAGAGATTACTTAAAATAAATAAGTAATTAAAAAACAGTAAATAAAAGGATGGGGGCACGCCATCCCTTTCTCTCTAGTTGGAATGTGGGTGTGTCGGCTGGAGCTGGAGTAACTACTTTGGACCACGGTGTTCAGGTCCTTTGTTGAAAATGGTGGAGAAAAATGGTAGGAGTTTGAGTCCCTCACTCTGCGGAGCCACGTACCCGCTCTGCACTGCTCATCGTGACTGTTGCGTTTGGGGAGGACTAAGCGCATCTTCTGTCCATCACTCGTGGTTTGGGTCTTGCAATGGCCACCATGTTAATAGCTTAGCTCCCTTATTTCAGAGACCCTAAGGGGCCATCAGATACACATTGCACAATCATTTCACGTGTCACTAAGAAACAAGACCACCGCTGTGCCTCTTATTAAGCTTTGTTTCTCCACTCCAGATCCACTCTGCCATATTGTGCTTTGTGATGACAGCACTGGAGACCTGTGAGCTACACCGTGCCTTTGCCTGCTGGCCAGCTTCCGCCACTCAGGGCCATTGGAGGGAAACAAGAAGGCGGGAGGAGGGAGAAGGGACTTGCTCCTTCCTCTTTGCTTCCCGTTCTTACTACTGTCCGGAGCACTGGCTCCTCTCCCAGGCGGCAGCCGTTGGTTCCAGCCTCCAGCTTTCTTCAGGACCTCAGAACTGGATTCATCATATGCCTCGAGAGGTACCGACACTAGGCAAGTCGTGCCTCCTTTTCAGAGGTCTGGGTTCTGGCCCGAGGTGGCAGGGATGCTGCTGGGTTTGCACATATTGTCCCTGAGTTATCTCTGTGTTCCCTTTGCCTTTTTGGTCCTCAATGCCTATATTATAAATTATCTGTCTCTCTCCATATATATATATATATATACGTATATATATACGTATATATACACGTATATATACGTACGTATATATACGTGTATATATACGTATATATATACGTATATATATATACACTATATATACGTATATATATATATACATGTGTATATATATATATATATATATATATATATATATATATATAAAGTTTTATTTATTTTTGAGAGAGAGAGAGAGAGCAAGCATGAGCAGGGGAGGGGCAGAGAGAGAGGGAGACACAGAATCCGAAGCAGGCTCTAGGCTCTGAAGCTGTCAGCACAGAGCCTGACGCAGGGCTCGAACCCATGAACTGTGAGATCTTGACCTGAGCCAAAGCCGGATGCTTAACCAACTGAGCCACCCAGGTGCCCCGAACAAATTCTCTATATTAATTGTCCTCATCTGAAATGCGTTGTGTAGCTTGTGTTTCTGATTGACCCCGGAATAATGAAACCATTTTTCTCATCACTTACAGTTCTTATTTTATGCTTATTGAAAGAGTTCTTTTTGACTGATTGATTGATTTTTAAAGATCTTATTTATTTTTTTAAGTTTACTTATCGATTTCGAGAGAAAGAGAGAGAGTGCACAGAAGGGGCAGAGAGAGGGAGAGAAAGAGAATCTCAAGCAGGCTCCATGCTGTCAACGCAGAGCCCGATGCGGGGACTCTAACCCACAAACTGTGGGATAATGCCCTGAGCCAAAGTTAGATGCTTAACTGACTGAGCCACCCAGGTGCCCCTTTAAAGATTTTGTTTTTAAGTAATCTCCACATGCAACATGGGACTTGAACTTACTACCCCAAGATCAACAGTCCCATGCTTTACCTACTGAGCCAGCCAGATGCCCCTCCTTTTGATTTATTTAAAGAAAATTTAATATATGTCTTGTGTACATATAAAAAAAATACTAGTGAATATATTTGATAAGAAATTTCTTTTTAAAAAATGTTTGTTTTTTTATTTATGAGAGAGAGAGAGAGTGAGTGCATGAGAAGGGCAGGGAGAGGGAGACAAAGAGTCCCAAGCAGGCTCCACTCGCTGTCACGAACTGTGAGGTCATGACCTGGGCCGAGATCAAGAGTCCGGCCGCTCAACTGACTGAGCCATCCAGGCGCCCCAATGGAACTTTCAGTACAAAGATACGATGGATGAAATCCCTGGTTATTGGTGGTTGTACTCAATCTCCAGCCCCTCTCTCCTTCCCCGGAGGTGAGACGGTGGGGCTAAAAGTTCCAGTCCTCCGATCACCTGGATGGTTCCCCCAGCAACCAGCTCCCATCCTTAGGGGTTTTCCAAAAGTCCCCACATAAACAGAAACTCCAGGGTGGCTCATAGGGCCTTGGTTTGAATAGCAAAAGACACCTTTATTGCTCTTGTCACTTAGGAAATTCCAAGGGTTTTAGGAGCTCTGTGCCAGAAATGGAGATGAAAACCAAATATATTTTTTTCTTATTTTAAGTCACAGTATCACAGGTGGAAATGGAAGTAGATCAGGGCAAGGAGTTTATGTAATCCCTCAGCCCCGCTCTACTTTCTGTATCCTGAGGACTCTTACTGCTTAAGTGTATGGTCTGTTTTCTCTGTTGGACTATGAACTCCATGAGGAAAGGGATTCTGATTCTTTTATTCTCCATTTTAGCCCTAGATGCCCAGTAAAAGTTTTTTTTTTTAATATTTTATTACTTTATTGCTTAAAAAAAATATTTTATTTATAAGTAATCCCTACACCCAATATGGGGCTGGAACTCACAACCCTGAGATCAAGAGTTGCATGCTCTGCTTAGCCCTGAGCCTGAACATGGTTGGCATTCAGCAAATGTGTGTTAAAAGACAGAGAAAGAAGAATGGAGTGAGAGGTCCTTCAGTTTTGGTGTATGAATGGAAGTCCCTTAACCCTGTCTCCAAGAATGGCCCTCTTTGAGGCTTGGGTTAGTCAGGATTCTTCTGCGTTACAGTAGGCAGTTAGGTTCAAACAAGATACCTGGAGGCCAGCAAGGAGGAAGTTGTGGCCAGCTGTCAGGGCCCTGTCCTGGCAGCATGCCACAAGAAGCCAGATCAAAGCAGACAGGCTCAAGATGGCAGGCGTGCGCCGTAACAGGAAACCTCTGACCATATTAGGAAGAAAAAGTGCGAAACCCTGTTTCTCTGCTGCAAGTAATGAATATTTTGCCCCCTAGTTCCCAACTGCCGATAAAAGATAGGAACCCAAACCCCAGGGACACAGCTGTCTTTCTCTCTCTTGAGCTTGCTGGAGCTCACATCTCAATAGCGTACTTTTCCTTTTAATAAACCTTCCTGCTTGTGTTGCATGTCCGTTGTGCTGCATGTCTGTCTTTGAATTCTTCTTGTGACAAGACCAAGAACCTTTGGCGACTTTTGGGAGGGGCTGGGTCGAGGCCCCATGGCCGCTCAGTCTCCACAGTTCACCCAGCAAGGTCAGGAACCAACTCAAACCAGCTCACGAAAAGGGACTTATTAGCTCACATAACTGGCATGTTCAGGGATGCAGTTAGCTTAGGTACAGTGGGATCAGGACCCAAATAATGTTGCGGAGCTCTGTGGGCTTTCCATTGCTTGTTTTGATTTCCTCATCATGTTGATTTCATTCTCCATGTCGTGGGAGAGATGCCTACTACCAGTCACAAGAAGTCCAGCTTTGGGTTGACAGTCTGAAAATAGGAAAGTCCCTCTCCCTCCCAGTGTCCATCCGTCAGGTCTCAGGAAAGACTCTGATTGGACCTGTTTGGGTCACATGTCCGACTGTAGGGCAGTCTCCGATTGGCCAGTCTGCATTATGTGTCTGACTACCCCTCACCCCCACTCCCTGCCTCCACCGTGATGGGTGGTCCCATAGAGTTGGGTGGACATTGAGTGGGTTCTCCAAAGGAAGGCGTGTGGATCACAAACGTGCAGGTAGTGAGGGCTCTTTGACTCAAGTCCAGTAATCCTTCCATTTGCCATATCCCTTCTTGATCAATTCATGCCTGACAAAGTTGGGAAGACTTTGATGCTGGAGGAGAGTCCTTTGATCAAAAAAAGTTGTGCTGGGCCAGTTTCGTTTTGCCTAGGCGAAAGTCCCTTTCAAGTGCAGAGCGTTTGATCTCAGTGGAATACTGGGTTGTCTTGCTGATGCGCACAAATGTACGATAGTTAGCAGGCTACCTGTGGTTTTACTGAGGCAAAGACGGACATCAGACTCCTGAGTTTCCACCAGTTAGTTTCAGGCAAGCACATAACAAGGGCTGAGTCTCCATGGACTCGCTTCCTTTATTTAACTGGCTCGTGCTTCTCTTTCCTTCACTTTTATTTATTTTCTTACAATTATTTTTTAAAGTATTTATTTATTTATTTACTTATTTTTATTTATTTAATCTCTACACCCAACGTGGGGCTCGAACTCATGACCTTGTGATCAAGAGTTGCATGCTCTTCTGCCTGAGCCAGCCGGGCGCCCTCCACTTTTCTTTTTCATCCATCCCTCAGCATATGCATATTAAATGGTGCAATACCATAGCTATATTTTACCAAGAGTTTTTCGATGAGTGTGCTTTGTAATTATCTTTGTAATTACAAAAAGCTTATTAACACTTGCTATTACAGGGGCGCCTGGGTGGCTCAGTCGGTTGAGCGTCCGACTTCGGCTCAGGTCGTGATCTCACAGCTCGTGAGTTGGAGCCCTGCGTCGGGCTCTGTGCTGACGGCTCGGAGCCTGGAGCCCGCTTCAGATTCCGTGTCTCCCTCTCTCTCTGCCCCAAACCCACTCACATTCTGTCTCTGTCTCTCTCAAAAATAAATAAACATAAACAAACCAAAGTTGCTATTACAAATATTGTATCTGCTCTTATAAGTGTACCTTCACTGGAGCCACCTCATAGCCACCCTGGGGTGACTATCCCTGTTATCTATTGCTGCGTAACAAACCACCCCAAAACTTAGTGGCGTAGCACAGGGATCATTTTCCTCCCAAGTATGACATTTGGGTGGGGCTCGGCAGGGATAGCTCATCTCCACTCCACATGGGGAGCCCAGCTGGGACTGGAGGATCTATTTCCAAGATGGCGCACCCATATGGCGCAAGTTGGTCCTGGCTATTAGCTGGAAGCTCGGCTAGATGCTTCAATTCGTCTTTATGTGGGCCTCTCTCAGTATGCTGGCTGGGTTCCTAGAGAAGTAGTGGAGGTTGCCAGTCTCCAAGGGCCTGTGCCCAGAAATTGGTGGGGCATCACTGCCACCATGTTCTTTTGGTCCAAAAAGTCCCAGAAGCCACCCTAGTTCAAGGGGAGGGAGCAGAGACCTCACATCTTGATAGGAATTGTCGTAAAGTCTTTGGCCATCTTTAACCTACCACAGTGCTTCATAGCACAGGCTTCTGGGCACCTTTTCCTTTCCTGATAGACTGACTTATTTAAAACTTAAACATGGCTGGTGTTAAGGAGCTCATCTCATACATTTTTGTAGTTGCTTTCTTTCTTTCTTTCTTTCTTTCTTTCTTTCTTTCTTTCTTTCTTTCTTTCTTTTTCTTTTTAATGTTTATTCATTTTTGAGAGAGAGAGAGAAAGAGCAGGGCAGGGGGAACAGACAGGAGAGGGGGACAGAGGATCCGAAGCGGGCTCTGCGCTGACAGCAGAGACCCTGGTGAGGGACTTGAACTCAAGAACCGCGACATTATGACTGAAGTCGGAAGCCTAACCAACTGAGCCACCCAGGTGCCTCTGTCGTTGCTTTATTTTTAAACTACAACAACAGACTACCACACACTGAAATTTCAAGATAGATTGCATTGCCATTAATTTTTTTCTGGTGGCGAGACTCTTCTGCATCTAATGAATTTATAATAATTTGGAACGACCCGAGAGACTGGTCTGAGACGGTGACATCTCAAAGAGAATGAAAAAACAGGTGACAGACTTCTGAAACATTTTGCACAGAGCACTAAACTTGGGGCCTTCTCCAGAAGAGCAGGCGAATCAGTTTTACTTATGCAGAACTGAGAAAGGAGCGAGACAGGATATTCTGCTGGTCTTTTCTTCCCTGCTTAAATACATCTGTTACATGCTGTTTTTTTATTTCAGGGTTGATGGATTGGTCGTGTGATGTACTTGGATTAAATACTTGGGCTAAAGCATCTCATATATTTGCCCATCAGCTTCACTCTGTGGCAGATTTACATTCCGTCTGGGGTGCCAGATTGAATTAAATGCTTCTTTAAAGCCTGCAGTCTGACAAAAGCCTTGCCCCACTCAGCATTTTTACTGTATTAAAAAAATAAGCATCTGCAGGGAAATGATGCAGCCTACGGTTTCTTTTCTCGGGAAGAATCCAATTTGGCTCTTGGGGATGATGTTGTAATTGGTCAGAGAACTGAGGATCCTAACTGAGGCTGAAGCCTGGAGAAAGGTGGACAGTCCAGACTCCAGGTCCCCATCTGAACCATCCCGCCCCACCTGTATCACAGGACGTCTGGTTGATGGAGTGGCTGAATACTGTTTCCGAGGGTATGTTTTGTGTAACCGGCACTTTGACACTTCTCTGCCATCCTGTGGGACCACACACACTTCACCGTGTCTTAGGTTTGAGGATTGTTTGCTCTCTTAATATCTTGTCACTCAGTGTTCATGAGAAGGAAGCCCACAGGTGATGAGATGGCTGTTTTCACGACTTAATATTTAGAGGACGGCTGGAAGGAGGTGGATTTTCGAAGCAAATCACCTGTGTAATTGTTCTCAGCCTGAGAATGGAGGCTAGGATAGGAATATCTACCCCTTAGGGTTGTGGCAACAGTTAACGCAGGTAAAAGCTGGTTAGTGCATGTGTTAGTTATCTATCGCTGTGTAACAAAATGCCCCCCTCACAAAACCCCCCACAGAAACTTAGCAGCTTAAAACGACAGGCATTACGTCAAAGTTTCTGTGGGTCAGGAATCTGGGAGCGGTTTAGGTGGGGGGTTCTGACTCAGGGTGTCTCATGAGGCTGCGTTCAAGGTGGTGGCCATCACTGTAGTCATCCAAGGGCTGGGTGGGAGTAGGTCTGCTTCTAGGCTTACGCACATGGCTCTTGGCAGATCTCAGTTCCTTACGTGGACCTCTCCATCCGTGCCTGGATGGCCTGAGCCAGCGACTCGAGAGGGAGAGAGAGAGAGAGAACAGCCTCTTGGTGGGTGAATGCTCTAGTCTTTTCATAACCTGAGCAAGTGATGGAACAGAGAGAGAGAGAGAGAGAGAGAGAAAGAAAGAAAACAGTCTCTTGGTGGGTGAATGCTACAGTCTTTTTATAACATAACCTTGAAAATTACATCCTGTCACTTCTTTTTCTAAATGTATTTATTTTGAGAGAGAGAGAGAGAGAAAGAGCGAGCGCACGAGCAGGGGAGGGGCAGAGAGAGAATCCCAAGCAGGCCCTGAGCTATCATTGCAGAGTCCGATGCTGGGCTCGGTCTCACGAACCCAGAGATCATGACCTGAGCCAAGATCAAGAGTCGGAGGCTTAACCGACTGAGCCACCCAGGTGTCCCAACGTCCTGTCACCTCTGCTCTATTTGCTGGAAGCGAATCACTCAGTTCCACTCACACTCGGCAGGAGGGGAATTAGTCCATCTCTCTGAGGATGTATCAAAGAGTTTGTGACTCTGTCTTTAAAACCACCACGACACAGTTTTGGGGATGCAGTCAGTACTCAATAAATGACTAGAAGTTGGAATTGGTTTAGCAGACAAAGTCACGTCTTGGTGACTCAATTGGCTACGCCCTCACTTTCATCAGACCAAAGGACTTGGGGGCTCCACAGTGGGTTGGAGATTACACCCAGGGAACCTCCACAAGAAAACGAGGATTTTTCTCTTTCCTTTTCTACCACTTGGGGAGGGGTGATGCTTCCAGAGATCTCCTCTCTTGTGCTGGGTCAGTCAGTCCAAACACTGCAGGGCAGGAATACACATCACTTAAAATTCCCTTCTCTAGACTGGCCATGTCTAGTCCCTTGACACTGGGTGCAGGGGTTTCCTAACTTGGGAGAGGGATAAAACCATGGGCACCCCTGGGACCAGGGGCAGAGCATGTCCCCTGGGAGGGTCACCACGCCCCCCCCCCCCCCATCCTCTCACCCCTAGCAATTTTAAATCCCAAAAGCAGAGATGATTTTTTATTTTTTAAAAAACGAGAGAGAGAGCGTGAGAGAGAATCCCAGGCAGGCTCTGCATTGCCAGCTCAGAACCCAACGCGGGGCTCAATCCCGTGACCCATGAAATTGTGACCTGCGTTGAAATCGAGAGCTGGCTGCTTAACCAACTGAGCCACTCAGGCATCCCCCCAGAGATGATTAAAAAGAAAGAAAGTATTTATTTCACTATAGAGTGTAACCACAAATTTGGACAAAAGAGAAAGGAAAAAAAAAAAAAGCCTCCACAAGCCTAATACCACTACTGTTAACATTTTGCGATCTGTCCTTGCCAGAGTCTCCCCTGTGGGTGGCTTTCTAGTTTTATGTAGTTCTAAGTAGTTCACAACTATAATTTCATGTCCTGCTTCTTTCCGCTGGACTTTGTCACACGTGTATCTTTACCACACGGTCTTCACCTCTGGGCGTTTTTGAGAGCCGCGTAGTATTTTGTTGGGTGAATGTCCATAGTTTGCTTGGCTAGTCCTTTTTCTCACTGGCACAGAGCCCAGCGCGGGGCTTGAACTCACGAACTGTGAGATCAGGACGTGAGCCGAGATCAGGAGTCGGGATGCTTAACTGACTGGAGCCACTCAGGCGCCTCTACCCCTTTAAGAGTCCCATTAATGAAATATGGCTGGGGTGGGGGTGGCTGGCTGTCCTGGTTGGTGGAGAGGAGGACGCTTGATCTCGGGGTTGTGAGTTCGAGCCCCCCATTGGGTGTAGGGATTTCTTAAGGAAAAAAAAAAAGGAAAAAAGAAATTTCACCTGAAACCAATATTACACTATATGTTAACTAAGTGGAATTTAAGAAACTTAACTATGGGCTGGAAATGTAAAACCTTTTCCTCTGGGGAATCATTTCATGGCTTCTAAACTTGGGACAGTCCTTTCTTTTGTCATAGCACCGCTTCTCCACCTCCAGTTTTTGTGTGGCTTTTTTTTTTCTTTTGTCTTTATTTTTGAGAGAGAGAAACAGTATGTGAGTGGGGTAGGGGCAGAGGGAGACAGAGGCAGAATCTGAAGCAGGCTCCAGGCTCTGAGCCGTCAGCACAGAGCCCGATGCGGGGCTCGAACCCACGAACCGTGAGATCATGACCTGAGCCGGACTTGGATACTTAACCAAATGAGCCACGCAGGTGCCCCCAATTTCTGTATGGCTTTTAAAAAACTCCTCAGGAATTAATTTCGAAGTATAGCATGAACTAGGGGTTTGAAATGAGATTTCTTTTTGAATTTTTTTTTTTAACATTTATTTTTGAGACAGAGACAGCATGAACGGGGGAGGGTCAGAGAGAGAGGGAGACATAGAATCCGAAGCAGGCTCCAGGCTCCGAGCTGTCAGCACAGAGCCCGACGTGGGGCTAGAACTCACGAACTGCGAGATCATGACCGGAGCCGAAGTCAGACACTTAACCGACTGAGCCACCCAGGCGCCCCTATTTTCTTTTCCAAATTACTTATCAGTTTTACAAGGAAAATACCAGGGAAGGCATCTCTAATCAGCTAACCCATGAAACCATGTCTTATGAAACACAAACAAGGCTGGCTGAAATTCTGATGGAATTCACGATCTGGCAGATGATGGGAGCAGATGTCACACAGGCGTCAGTGAATTATTTGTTGAAGCACCTTGAACTTTTATTGGCACAAGGAGCTTAGCCGCCGTTGGTAACTGGTTAGGTGTGTGATGTGTGTGACCTTACGGGACAGTCTGAATTCAAGGATTTGTTTTACAAAACGTTTTGGAAAAGGGCGACCAGGCTGACGGGCCCCATATCTGGTTTACATGTAATTTGTATGAACTATGGCGAACCCAGCCCCCTGGGGTTAGAGAGAGATCCTTAGATGGCTCAGCCCTGGACAAATGATGCCAAGTATCGTCCCAGGGAAGTACTCCCCTCCAGGCTCAGACTGCCGAGTGTGACTACTGTGACTGCACGACTGGAGGGAGAGGGGTCTGCAGACAAGCAGCGGGCCCGGGAGCAGAGGCTGAGAGAGGAAGAGGATGTTCCCAGAAAAGGGCCCTGGATCCAGAAAGCCTGTGTCCCTTGAATTCTGAACACATACGTGGACAGTAAGAACCAGTGAAGAAGCAATCATTTAGGGTCCTGAGCTTTGAAAAATCACCATGATTATTTTATGTACAAATGCTTTCCTTTCCATGATCTACTCCTAAATGGGACGAAAATGCCTGACAGGAGTGTAGGAAGGGAGCAGATCTCTGGGGAGGAAGAAGAGCGAGAAGAGGTAAGAGAACCAGAAAGTAATCGCATTGTTTATTGTACAAATGCAGTTGGAAATGCCTCCTTGCTGAGCCAGGCTCCGTACAAACAGCAGGTGAATCACCTCAGAAAGAATCCTCTCTGAAAGATAGCATGGTGACAGTTTTACAAAACGTGCTCGGGCAGGCCAGAGGCAGAGTGTTGTTCGGGATGCCAGAGGGCAAGGGCACGGTGCTGAGCAGGAGGGAAGAGAAGAGAACGCAGAGGTTGAAGATTAAGTCGGGGAGTGCAGTCTTGGGGCGGGCGCAGCTCTTGAGTACAGCTGCTCAGGGAGAAACCTGTTTAGATAAGGTGGCTTGGCAGGAGCTGTCCCGTCTCTGCCTGGTGACAGTGGCTGGGCCTAAGATGATAAACTGGGCTGGCCCCCCTGGGTTCTGGGAACAGAGGCCGTGGTGAGGTGGGCAGGGTGGAGGCCTCAGGGCCACCCCAGACAGGGGCTCGTGGGAGTCACCTACCCTCTCTGGGCTGATATCTTCATCAAGGGTGACAGTCCCACCTGCCTGAGATGGTTGAGGACAATAGAGCGTCTGCTTTATAAAGTGCCTGCCACAAACCCTTAGGAAGATGAGGACAGTTCCGCCTGTGACACGATCTGCAGGCGGGATCCTGGTTCATCTGAAGAGAAGACCAGAAGGAAATGGAACTGCTGGGTGCTTGACGGGGACAGAACTGAGCCAGCCTGGTGCTCAAGGACAGTCCACTTGCGGATGGGCCTGGCTGTGGGAGGCGACCCCCACTGGGAGAGGATGCTGTTTTCTGGACCCCGCCTCCCAGGCACCAGACCGGAGGGGAGACCACTGGCTGGCCTCCCTCAGCCTTGACATGCCCCCTACGTGTTCTCTTGGTCACTGTGACAACCTGAGTGGTCTTCGGCAACCACAATGGTGGGACAGAGGCGCAGCTGTGGGCCTGGGTGGGAGAAGGCTGGCTGTCACAACTCTTCCTTGTTGCTGTCGTGGGGCTGGAGCAGCGGAGGCCCTGGGGCCAGGGGGCCACCCTCGGGCCCCTGGGCCCTGTCCTCACGGCTCCTGCCCACGGTGGCATAGTCCTGCGGGAACCTGCGCTCCGCTCCGTGCCGCCGGAGGCTCTCAGTTCCCACAAGCCCCTGCGTTCTCAGGTACCCCTGCTGGCAGAAGGGAGGCAGCTTCTGGTGTGTTAGGGCAAACAGGAAGCAGGACTCTACACAGAAGCGAAAGGAGATAAATGAGTAAGATGGAAGATGAGGAGGGGCTGCCGACGTCCCGGGGCCTCACCCAGGCCTTGAGCTGGGAGCTCACTTTTGTGGGTACCTCCCATCCGATCTGAGTAGCCACGGATCTCGTCCCTCCCTGAGGTTCCAAGAATAGGAGGCTTCCCGGACATTCTGGAAGAATAAGGCTCCAAATGGAAAGCAAAAACCACAGATATGACTCAGCTCCTAGGGGTCTGGGCCCAACATGGTGCTCTGCAGGGAGCCAGCCCCAGCTGGGAGCTCGGCCACCCTGAAGCAGACCCCTCAGCCTTTTCTTCTAGAAGCTGGCCTGGCTGGGGCCAGGAGCTGGGTGGTCGGTCAGTCCTATTCTGAGCTCAGAGCTGCCTGCGAGGATTTATCCACCTCAGCAATATCTGGGTTGCACATACCGTGTGTAAAGCACTGTGCGAAGCACGGTGTTCTAAGCACCATGCGGGGCGGGTAGAGGAAACTGGCAAACCCTCGTCTGTACCACAGCAGAGAGTTGGCACACAGATCCAGTCTGCTCTATCAGGAAACAGCTGTGGATGTTTATGATCCAGAGATATGAAGAAGCCACCAGAAGAGCGAGAAGTAGTTCCTTCTGGGGAACGAGGGTGTAAGTGAGAAGTCTTTTAGCTAAGCGCTTATGTAACTTTCACTTACAAAACAGAAAAGACGAAACAGATAGGGGCTCAGTCTTCTCAGGGATTTAGAGACAAGATGAGAAGGAGCAAATGTCCAAAACTGTCTTGAGGCTTAGATCTCAAAAACAAAAAACAACCCCCTCCCTCCCCCCTCCCCCGCCCACCCCAAACAGGCACATTACAAAGGATGTTGTGAGGCTTGCATGGGTGAACAGGCTGTAGGGAGCTACACGGATAGTATTTCCTATTTTATTTCTGACTTATGCACGGACGGCCCATGGGAGAACGGCCCTGAGCAGGGAAGACCGCAGGTGCAGGGGAGGATGGCGGAGCGGCAGACTTTTGGCAAGCACCACCTTCCGGTGACATACGTCACCCCTTCTGCAGGGGCCAGGGGGCGGAGGAGCCCAGCAGAATCTGGGGCCAAAGCTAGCAGCTGCACATCAGCTAAGGGGGTCGAGGAGAGCCCGCTTCCCTGCCAGCTGGCCCCGAGGCGGGAGGACTCTTCCAAGGTGAAGGCAGTGAGGCTCAGTGGCTTGCAGTGCTGAGCGGGATCTGGGGGGTGGGAGCCAGGAGGCTGCAGGGCCCGGATGAGGCACTGTGGTGGCCGTGCCCCAGGGTGGGATACACTCCCTAACAGGCACGGTCGTCTTCGTGTACTCCCGAAACCTCGAGAAACAGGCAGGGATTTTGTCGCTGAGATCTTTAGACCTGTATCACGTAATTTCCTGTGCAAGCGCGTGGTCACGGTTGATAGTCTGCGGATGCCAGCCCTTCAAAGCTGCTTAGCCCTGCGTTACTAATTACCTCTGAGCATCTACGTATATTTAGACTATGAATTTAAACTATTGTTTCAAGCCATCCCTCTCTTTAAAAAAAGTGTTTTTTAATGTTTATTTTTGAGAGAGAGAGACAGACAGACAGACAGACTGTGAGTGGGGGGCGGACAGACAGAGAGGGAGATACAGAATCTGAAACAGGCTCTAGGCTCTGAGCTGTCAGCACAGAGCCCAATGCGGGGCTGGAACTCATGAACTGTGAGATCATGACCTGAGCTGAAGTTGGATGCTTAACCGACTCAGCCACCCAGGCGCCCCAAGCCATCTCTCTTAATATATGCATTTTGATTTCAAAGTTGACTGAGGCTGTTGAGAGGACACCGACCATCTGTAACCTGATTTGATAGCAATAGTGCCTGATATACAACTGATGTTCAAAAGATGTTTGCTGAACACAAAAGAGTGGATGTCCTAGGCATTCAGGGGGGGTTAAAAAAAGACAAAAATTTGGCTTGTCTCCCTCTGGATCGTCAGTTCTCCCTCTGGATCGTCAGACTTCTGTCAATGCTATCTTCCAGTTCATCAATTCTCTCTTCACCTCTGTCTAAAGCGCTACTTTATCTTTAGGTTGAGTTTCTAATTACACATTTTTTTTCACTTCCAGAAGTCTTACTTGGATCTTTTTGAAAGCTGACCAGTCAATTATATTTTTAAGAATCTGTTTGTTTCCTTATATGTTTAATTTTTTAAAATTTATCTTAAAGTTTATCTATTTTGAGAGAGTGAGAGTGAGTGCACATGCATGAGCAGGGGAGGGGCAGAGAGAGACAGAGAGAGTCCCAAGCAGGCTCCATGCTGCCAGTGCAGAGTCTGACTTGGGGCTCAAACTCCCCAACCGTGAGATCACGACCTGAGCTGAAATCAAGAGTCAGATGCTTAACTGACTGAGCCACCTAGGCGCTCCATTTTTCTTACATATTTTAGACAGACTTTGTCTCCTCTGTTTGTAACTGTTCCAATTCCCACAGTTTTTTTTGGTTTGATCCCACAGTTTGTTTTTTCTACTGACGCTCCCTCATGGCTATTTGTGTCCTTATATGTTAAGTGCTTTTTGCTTGGTGGGGGAGGGACACGGGTTCACCTTAACCTGGAGCTTCATCTGTGGGAATGTTTTTTTGAGTCCTAGTTTTAAAGTGTGTTTCTTCACAGAAGACTTGCATTTACTTCTGTGATTTTTGCACACCGATGGTGTGAAGTTTGGCCCCAAACTCACATGAGCGAGGCTTAGTGGTTAGAAACTCTCAGGAGAGGGGTGCCTGGGTGGCTCAGTCAGTTGAGCGTCCGACTTCAGCTCAGGTCAAGATCTCGCGGTCTGTGACTTCGAGCCCCGCATCAGGCTCTGTGCTGACGGCTCAGACCCTGGAGCCTGCTTCGGATTCTGTGTCTCCCTCTCTCTCTGACCCTCCCCCGCTCATGCTCCTGTCTCTCTCTCTCTGTCAAAAAGAAATAAAACATTAAAAAAAAAAATTAAAAAAAAAAAAAAGAAATTCTCAGGAGAGATTCTCCCTTACTCTACCCAGAGCCCAAAAGCATGAGTCTCCATCATCTTCTCTTGGGAGTGTTCTGTGCCTCCTAGTGGATCCACTGAGATCCAAGCTTATGTGAGAGTCTCTAAACAGACTTCCTACCCTGCTGCTTTACCTTCCCACCCGCAAGTGCTGTCAGTTACCCGGGCTCTAGACTACTGATAATTGGTGACAGACCATGTCCAGCAATGGCCTTATGCTTTTCTTAGCATCTGGCCTCTGGAGAGTTCCCTTTTTTTCCTGCCGGTTCTTTAAAAGTGACATTTGGGGCTCAGTCAGTTGAGTGTCTCTTGATTTCAGCTCAGGTCATGATCCCAAGGTCATGGGATCGAGCCCCGCATCGGGTTCCACGCTGAGCACAGAGCCTGCTTGGGATTCTCCCTCTTTCTCCCTCCCTCTGCCCCTCTCCCCAGCTTTCTCTCTAAAATAAATAAAATGAAAAAAAATTAAACAAAATGACATTCAATTCAGCAACTTCAGGTGTGCTGTCCTGGGAGAGATTTCTGCGGACATCTAGTCTACGCCGTGGATAACCGAATTCTCAAGTTTAGATTTCTAGATGTGAATCCTGAAACCTCAGGGGAAACGGATCTACCTGGTCTTCTTTCAACCTCCAGCTCACCGACTCTGTCCTTCTAGGAACTGAAGTTACCTGCATAGAAGCTTCGCAGATCGGTGTCCAAACAGTTCTCCAGGAAGCGCCTCAGAGGTAAGATGTGCCCCACCGGGGCGGTCCAGTCCGTCAAGAAATCTTCCACGATGTGGTGGATGGCTGTGGGCCGAGGCAGGGCCCAGTCGGCAGGGCGGAACCTCACCTCCTGCTCTGTGGGGACGAGAGGGGAGACGCGTCAGGGCCCGGCGGGCTCCCATCCTGGAGCTGACAGCGTGGTTCCCACACATCCCAGGTGCTTCCCGCGCTCCCTCACGCTCGGCTCGCCGGCCACACTCTGCGCTGGGCAGCGGCCGGCCTGTTCAACGGCCATCTCTGTGTTTGCAAGGTTGGCACGAGGGAGGGACTGGATCTGTTCCTTGTGGTATCGGAAAGCGGAACCAAGACTAATTACTTGCACTTGGTATTTTTCTAAGACGCGCATGGACTGAGGGCCACGGTGATTGCTTCAGAACTGCTCTTTCTCTGAGGAGACTCGGAGGCCCCGCGAGAAGGGTCTGGGGGCTCATCTAGTCTAGCCTCCCACCTGGTGTGGACTCCCTTCAGTGGTGTCCCGGACAGACAGCCATTAAGTCGCGACTCGACCATCCTCGTACTGGGAAACTCGATGTCCGGGGGCGATCCGTTCCACTGCTGGACAGCTTTGAGTATGAGTCACTCCTGATTCTGAATAGAAGCCTGTGCTCCTGTCACTTTGACCTGCTGATACTACCTCTGCCTGTTTTTAGAATACGTCTTCCCAGGGACAGCTCTTTAGTTTCTGGAGCAGGAATCGCGTTCCCTAGTGGGGAGGGGGGGTTCATCTGTTGGTAGCTACTCTGTGCCAAGCACCGTGCTGACATTCTGTGTTTTCAGTTGTTTTAAAGACCGTATCTTATTAAAAAAAAATTTTTTTTTTACATTTACTTATTTTTGAGAGAGACAGAGAGACAGAGCATGAGCAGGGGAGGGGCAGGCAGAGAGAGAGACACACACACACACCCACAGAATCGGAAGCAGGCTCCAGGCTTTGAGCTGTCAGCACAGAGCCCGATGCAGGGACTGAACCCATGAACTGTGGGATCATGACCTGACCTGAAGTCGGATGCTTAACTGACTGAGCTGCTTGGGTGCCCCAAGACTTTGTTTAAAAAAAATTTTTTTTAATGTTTGTTTTTGAGAGAGAGACAAAGCATGGGCAGGAGAGGGGCAGAGAGAGTGAGGGAGCAAGAGAGAGCGAGAGATTAAGACAGACACAGAATCTGAAACAGGTTCCAGGCTCTGAGCTGTCAGCACAGAGCCCAACACAGGGCTCGAACTCATGAGCTGTGAGATCACTGGCCTGAACCGAAGTCGGACGCTTAACCGACTGAGACACCCAAGCACCCCTATTTTATTTTTAAGTAATCTCTACGCTCAGTGTGGGGGCTTGAACTCAAAACCTCAAGATCAAGAGTCGGATGCTCTACTGAGTGAGCCAGCCAGGTGCCCCACGTTCTGTGTTTTTTTTTCTTTTAATCTCGTTTATCTTCACACAATTCTACTGTTAGCCCCACTTTACAAATGAGGAAGCGGAGGCTCAGAGAGTGTAGGTAACGGTCCAAGGCCACACAGCAAGGAAAAGGGCAGCCTGGGAACGCTGCCTGGCTTTTCCGCGCTTTTTATGCTGCACGCCTGTGTTAATCACGTCCAGCTCCTATCCCTGCGCCCTCTGAGAGTCAGTCTCCAGGTCCCCTCCCCCTCCACGCTCAGCCTCCCTTGGAGACACAGAGCAAGACCGTGGCGCCTGGAGGAGATCACGACACTCCACGTGTGGCCTGCCCAGGTCACGGTACGCGCCAGAACCTGGGAACGTCATTTCTCACTCATGGACCCTGTGCCTCGTTTGCTCTGTGGGCGGAGTCCCCAGTGCCCTCCCTGCCCCGTGTCCTCCTGTCGGCTGAAAGCGTTGTGTCAGGGCTTAGCGGTGACGAGGTAACGGGCAGCGGGGGCCGAGCGGTGTCGGGGGACAGCAGAGGCCTGGCTCACCGGTGGGGAGGTGCCTGTAGTAGTAGATGACGGGGTGGAGGAAGTTGGACTGCCACGCGTCTTCCGTGTGCCCCACGGACCGGTCATGAAAGAAGACGTCCTTGTCGGGCCCAGAGAAATTTCTGCCATACTCCATGTTGATGACGAAGAGCCCATGCCTGGCCCTCCTTCCTGTGATGGTCTCCAGCTGGGCCAGCATCTGCACGGGGAGCTCCTCCAGGTACTCAAATGCCGTGGCGTTCCTGGGGATAAGGGCAGCGCGGGCCGCCAAGACCCTCAGTGCCGCGGCAGAGGTGGGGCGGGCGCGCGCGTGCCTCTCGTGCAATTGCCTACGGGCTCTGATTGTTGTGCACACACCTCACTTGAGCCTTACTGTCACAGCTGAACCCCGACTTACACAGGAGACAGATCCCAGAAAACTCTGAGTAACCTGAAAGTTATCTGGGGAAAGGGTGACCCGGGCTGAGAGGCCAGTCACGGAAAAGCCCCGGGAGGGAGCCTGGGTGTCTTCGAGGGACCGGAGGGAGGCAGGCCGGCCTCGAGCGGAGGGGCAGGAGAAGGGCTGGGGGCAGGTCGAGGAGGGCTTGTGGGTGCCATGACGGGAACACTCGGTTTCACGTGGGTTCTCCCACTCGCTTTCTCCCTGAGAAGTAAAGGCCACCAGCCCCTGGAGAGTGCTGCGCAGAGACGAACGTGTGTGACTCAGGTTTTAAGAGGACCGCCCGGCCGCTGTGTTGAAAGCAGACCACGGGCAGAGGTGTGACGCTGTAGGTGGTTCAGGTGAGAGATGCTGGGGGGCTGGACCAAGGTGGCGCCACCGGGGCGGGTGAGGGGTGGTCAGATTCTTGACAGAATTTGAAGGCAGCGCTTACGGGGTGTGGGGCGAGTCGGAGTGTGGAGAGTGGGTATGGAAGAGAGGAGTCAGGGTGCGGGGTATCTTGTGCTGAGCACAGGCGAATTCCTCGCGTGTCCTTGAACTTGGCGAGCTGTCACCCTCCCTGGCTCTGGGTCGGGCTGCTCCCTCTGAGAGATGCCCCCTGCGTCTGACCTGTCCTCTGAGCACCCTTCTCCGTCCCTGCTCTGCCGTGTGTCGTCTGTGATCTGCCACCTGTCACTTAACTGATAAGGAGACAACACGGTCCTGGCCTGAGGGAGACCCTTCATCCGCATCGCTGCGGTTTACTGCTCATCCGCTCAGTGCCAAGTGCGGTCTACCAGTTACCTTTACTCCTGCCTGCAACGTAAGGGTTATTATCCCCATTCCGCAGATGTGAGAAAGGCTCAGAGAGGCTAAGTGACTTGCCCAAGGTCACACAGGCAGACGGCGGCAGAGCTGGGAGGCACACCCAGGTCCGTCTGTCTGTCGAGCTTGTGGTGTTGATTTCATTGATTTCCACCACCCCCCCCCCCGCCCCTGCCCCCGCCCCCTGAAGGCTTCACTTAGGAGGGAACCACTGGGCCACTCCATGCCAGGGATAGGCAGAGAAGAGCTCCGACCCGTGAATGGTGGAGCTGGGCTACTCACTCCTTCAGCAGGACGACATCGGCCAGCACGCCGAACATCTGGTAGAGCCCAGAAGCCTCGTTGATGCGCTGGACGATGGAGCTCGTCAGCTGTGAGACGGGGTGCTCGGTGGAGGGCCAGGCGACGCCATGGTGGCGATGCTCCAGCAGGCGGTGGACGGCACGCGCTGAAACGGCCAGGGGGAGGAACAGCATGCCATACTTCAGATTTCATCTTTCACCACCCAGAGGGACGCACGGCCCCTGCCAACTTCTTGGGGCTCAATAACGCTTGTGTGCGGGGCTCCAAAATGCCTCCGGCGGGGCGCCTGGGAGGCTCAGTCGGTTAAGCATCCGACTGTTGGCTTCGGCTCACGTCATGATCCCACAGTTTGTGAGTCCGAAGGCCGTGCTGGGCTCCGTTAGGCAACTTGGAGCCTGCTTGGGATTCTCTCCATCTCCTCTCTTGCTGGCCCTCCCCAGCTCTTACTCTGTCTCTCAAAATAAATAAACTTAAAAAAAAAAAAAAAAAAAAAGAACATGCCTTTGGAGCAGAGTCAGTCAAGGTTTCCCACCAAGGGCCAGATGGGCCGTATTTTGGGCTCTACAGCCCGGTCGGCTGCACTACTCAGTTCTGCTTCCGGCGTGAAAACAGCCCGAGTGGGTCCCTGAATGGATGGGAGTGGCTGGATCCGGCTCCAGGCCAGAGTGGGCCCGGCCCCGCTTTAGGCCCCCTGCACGTGGATGTCCCACGCTACCCCTCACAGGTGCTAGGTCAACCCTGGACCCTGAGCCTCCCTCTGACCCCGCTCCCCTTCCCGGGGTTTTGTTTCCCTCAGAGACTCCCAGCTGGGAAACCTTTCAGTGACTCCCGTCCTCCAGAGTCTAAATCCAAGCTGTCCCTAAATTCTACTGATGGAAGGACAGCACAGTGACAGCTGTCTGAAATGACAGGGAGATGTTCTGCCGCATATCTGGGGCTGCCGTGCACAGTTGTGGAATTGGGCTTGCTCTTCCAAAACAAATCAACACGATATCCAAATCCGAGAAAGGCAAGAACACAGACAGACCACGCGCGTGACGGGAGACTCAGCTCGCCAACAGTCACGGGAGAAGCTGTTTGGCCTCCCCAGACACCCGGCTCTGGAGGAAACGATGGCTAAGCTGAGTTTTGCACAAGGTCGAGGAACCGCACAGCCAGTGGGGTCTGGGGAGGGTGCCCTGACAAAAGGGGCCACAATCTTGGGAGAGCCTGGCACGTTCTGAAAAGCAGGCAAGGGACCAGTCTGGAAAGGTGAGCTGGCAGGGGCCTGGCAAAGCTTGGAATGGCACACCAAGGAGCTGGAGCCTTCCCCGGGGGAGGAGGGGAGCCACTAAGAGCGGCTTAAGCTGTAAGCAGGGGAAAGAGAAGATTTTTTTGTTTGTTTCTAGAAAGGGTGTTTTGGCAGGCAGCTGGAAGAGATACAGGAGGGGGCCAGGCCGGGCGTCTGGCCTGTCCTTCCGTGTGGTATTGGTCTGTGCCGTTCACATTTTATCTTCTGTTGCTTTCCTCTGCCTTACTGTTTGCTTCTGGTCTCCCGTGGGACCTGTTTCTCGGGTCTGAGCAGGATGTGTGGGCCACGTCACCCCTCCCCCAGCAGGATCCTCAGCCGGTAGTAGTGACCACACAGCAACCCAGGACTGCTTCCCATTTGCCTGGAGCTTCGTGGTTGGCTGTGAGCTTTAGAATCAGACACGTGTGCATTCATATTACCCTTCTTCCAACTGGCTCGGTGACTCTGGGCAAGTTACTTAAGTTCTCTGTGCCCCAGTTTCCTTATCTGGAAAAATGGTGCAGAAATAACAGGGGTGCCGTGAGGATTAAGTATGTGAGCTGGGGAAAGGTCAGGGGACCGAAGGAAGGAGGTGGGGGGTGGGGCAGGATCTGTCAGGAGAGCAGGTGCAGGGAGGGTAACGTGCATGGGAACAATGATGAAGGTTTTTTTTTTCCTGTAAGAAATTTTTTTTTAAGGTTTATTTTTGACACAGAGAAAGAAAGCGAGCAGGGGAGGGGAAGAGAGAGAAGGAGACACAGAATCTGAAGCAGGCTTCAGGATCTGAGCTACCAGCACCGAGCCCGACGTAGGGCTCGAACCCACAGACCGTGAGATCAGGACCTGAACCAAAGTGAGATCATGACCTGAGCCGAAGTCGGACACTTAACTGACTGAGCCACCCAGGCGCCCCAGGGATTTCTTATCGGGGAGACACAGCTAAAGGGACAGATGCTTCTCCTTCTGGGTGTGTGTGTTTGTACTCGATCTGCGGATATTTTGGCTTATAGACGGCAAACACTCTCTCTGGTTTCCTTCTCCGACAGCACCCATCACCCGTGGGCCATAAAATACATTGTCTGGAAATCAAACATGGTTATTTTTCCCTGTCAAACAGGAAGGATAGTCAAATGCAAAAATGAACATTAAGCCACTGGGAGTCATCAAATTAAACACGGAAATGCCAGGATGCGGGAAGCCTCGTGGTGTCTATGGCAGAGTCAACTGGTCCACATAACACTCACCATGCAACCAAGTACCCATCCAATAGCCCGCCTGAGGTGCAGAGAATTTATACGCTCACGACTGATTTAATTCGACCGCAATTTTGACTGAAATTTGTTGGTACCCAGAGAATCTGTGTGTAATGCTTCATAGCTACAGGTCCCCGGGTATTGCCTTATTTAGTCCTTACAACAGCCCCGAGGGCGGAAAGTTCACCTCGATTACATCTCTGATGTCAGGCCGTCCAGATGAGGCTTCTAGAGAGGTCATAAAGCCTCACCTCTCAGACCACCCAGCAGGGGAGGAACCCACATCAGCACCCCCCAAGCTTGGCCTTCTTGCCAATACCTGGTACCTCGCTGGCACGGGACTCAAGCATGTAACTTGCCAACTCCCAATGTACTTAACTTTCATACCTCATCTGACACTTTCCTAGACAAATTACTCAGACCACAAAAACATGCTGCCATCTGTCCCGGACAGATCGACCTATCGACTACTGATAAGCAATCTCATCGAGGCTGCTGGAAATCAGGAGTATGTTTATAAACCCTGGGGTTTATTCTCTCTGCCGGGCTCACCTGTGTATCGGAATCCATGAATGAAGCCCCCGGCCGATTTCCGGTAATCCACCGAGTGGCTGGCGGTACCCAGGACAAAGAGACCCCGGCTTCCTTTGGACTCATAGCTAGCTTTCACCAGCGGGTACTTCTTGCTGAACTCACCCCCAGAAGACAGTCGGAGGGACCTGTGAGCGGAAAGTGTGGTTAACAGAAATCACTGCTGTGTATGAAACACGTATGCTGCGCTCAGCCCTGAGCTAAGTCTAAGTGCTTTATATCCCTTGTTGCATTTAAACCACACCATGACCTTGGAAGGTGGGTATGATTATCTCCATGTAACAGACGAGGATAACCGAGGCTCAGGTTGAAGTTGGGGCGGGTCAGGGATGGGGCCAGGATTCAAGCCTGACTGGAGGCTTAGGCTCTGGGCTCTGACTTAATGGGATGGCAGTCTGGTTGAGGCCTTCCAGCTTCTCCTTGTCCGCCCGTGCTCTGGCCAGAGAAAAGTGAGACACTGGACGGATTCTTTAATACCAAACCTTGCCAAGGTACTGGGGCAGCGATGTCTAAAGCAAGGTAGTTCACAATCGTAAGTGACGTTGGCAGCCACCATTCTGTTAAGCATAGAACACGTGCCGAGTACTTTCTGGATTAATCCTCACAGTGGCCCTGTGAGAAAGTATGATCCCCGTTTTAGCGATGAAGAGACCGGACACAGCACGGTTAAGTAACTGTCCCAGAGCCCGCAGATTTGCTAAGTGGAGAATCTCAGGCCGACACCAGTGCCTGTGTCCTTAGCCACCTTGCAGCAAATTCACCATTTTATTCTGCCTCGGCTCATCTTCCCCTCTCTCCGGTGGAAGATCACAACGCAGAAAAAGACCCACTGTTGCTGCTGCTACCCGATGGAGGGCCTCAGGGCCATCGGTCCCTGTGAGGGCAGAGAGCTCATGTCCTGGGTGGGAGATGAGGCAGCAGCTACATCCACTGTGACGGCGCAGTCCTGAAAGCCGTTGCTGGCCCACTGGACGGTGACTCTCCACCCCTCCCCCCCCGCCCAAGGGGAGATATCAGAAGGGATTTGCTAAGTGATCCCAGCTCCTCCCCCGTTTGGACTCACTTGTCGAAAATGGAGAAGTCGAAGTTCCAGCCCAGGCAGCGGATGACCCGGTCGTAGGCCACGCGCATGGCGAAGTTGTCATTGTCGTCCTGGGGGAGGGTGATGGCGTCGGCGCTCTGGTTGCCTTCCTCCAGGAAGAACTTCAGGGTGACGCGGAACTTGCCCTCACGGTCCTTCACGATGGCCAGATCCGTCAGGTCGGACTCCAGCAACCCGTCCAAGGACTTCAGCTGGTAGGTGTCCAGCAGGCCGTTGTTGATGGCCCTGGGGCCCAAGGGAAATGCCAAGAGAGAGAAAGGAGTCCGTACAGGGGACAAGGAGGCTCAGAGGAAGGGGTGGTTGGTCCGGTGGGGTCAGGAAGGGCTTTCGATCCACAAGCAGCCACGCAGCATACCTGAGGTCTCCAACATAGTGGGTGGCCCAGGACAGCCGGACGCGGGAGCGACTCAGCATGTGGATGAAGTTGGTGACACCCAAGATGTTCTCTGCTGTCTCAAAGGCAGAGTTCCCCCGCCCCAGGATCAGCACATTCTGACCCTCGAAGTCCTTGGGGTCCACGGACACAGACTCGTATCCCTCCGTGTATTCGGAGCCCGGGAAGTCAACCTGGTTGGGGACCGACAAACCGGTGGCTACCAGAAGGACGCTGCAGGGAGGGGACAGAGGGAAGATGGCTTAGTCTCTCAGCTGTAAGACTACTACGTGAAAAGCATTCCTTGGATTAGCTGCCTGGCTCACCCGCCTCGCGCAGACTGCTGGCTCCTAAAAGAACACAGGAGAACGTCCATTCCTTCATCCATTTAGGGACCCATCCCCGAGTATCTGAGAGACGTGACCCCCACCCTCACTGAGCCCACCCTAGCGGACAGTCTCCTTTCCATGTTCCTGGGATGATCCCAGACATGAGAATCAACCTGACTCCCTGAGGTGACACGTGAGAAATCGAATCGTTCACCTAATTTTGGACACAGCCGTTAGGGCCACTGTCACCCTCAGGGGTGACAATGAAACTCAGTGGTCTACTTTCTCTTTTCTGACCAGCCTGGCAGATGCAGTAGTTTCCAGGAACTAAGTGTTCCGTGCATCAACTTACTGCCTAAAGCAACCGTGAGTTGGGGTCATCTGGCTTGCTTTCCAGGTGAGGAGACACAAGCCCTGCAGGCCCACGACAGCGGAGCCAGAACCTGAAACCGGATCAGCCTGATTCCCGAGTCTGGCCCTTCATACTGGTGGGCATTACAGTCCAGTAGGGGCACAGCCGGGAGCGGGATTCTGCGGGGCCTGCAGGTTGGTTTGGTAACAGGTGGTTTCAAAAACAGAACTTCTGACCCTTGTTCACGCAGCTCGGATCCGACGCCCCCATGGTGTCGCTGGGTTGTCTAAGTGCAAGGATCCAGGCTGGCACTACCCTTCTTTCCCCGGGGCTGTAACAAGCAAGGAGCAAGGCTGGGCCTCCGGCAAAAGGCATGAGAATTTGAACTCTGGGCACCTGCCTGGAGCCGGGTGTCAGGCTAATGGCCAGGAAGGGAGGGGGCAGTCTGGTATAGCAGAAACAGGTTTTGGGGGTCAGGAAGACACAGCCTGGGTCAGACTGCAGCTGGATCGCTTATAAACTGTGTGACACAGCGCCGGTTAATCAACTTCTCTGGGCCTCAATTCTTCATCTGTAAAACTGGGACCAGAGAACTCCCCGCCAGGGTCCTTGCGGGGATTAAATAAGGGCAGTGCGGTGCGTGACCCCGAGTTTGGGCTGTCTACACAATATCGGGCTTTGTCCCAAGCCAAAGCCAGCCAACACCGAATGCTGGTGGCACTGCCTGTTGGACCTCTCTTGTTCAGTCCTGAAATCCCACCGGGCCCATCCAACACTTGCTGGATGTTTTTCCCACAATGTATTTTGGGGAACACCAGTTCTAGGAGATGCTCTGCCAAAAGAGCTTTGCGGGTACATATGTTTAGGCAATGCTGAATGCCCAGTGCCAGAGTGCCACAGTGAACACGAAGGTCTTAAACACTGACAAATGCTGCAGGAAAGAGCTGGTAAGTATCTTCCACGCACATTTGGTCATAATTTTTTTGGACACATTTGGGCAACGTTGGGTGAGCTGAACCTCTTAGCACTGGATTTCAGTGGGAGCAAGGAGTGGCAGAAATGCGCGTATTCTCTCATTTCTTCCAAACTTACCCGCCAACCAAGGGGTGGCAGCAGATCGGCTCCGGGGCCAGGTTCCTTACCTGCACCGGTGTGCGTGGCCCATCTGGTCCGTCAGGATGAAGTAATGGCCGTTCCAGGCCTGCCGATCCTTGTTCAGAGTGACGTGGGCAATGGTCGTGTTGTACAGCACGTGGAGCCCCAGCCTGTCTGCGAAGTCATCCAGGTAGCGCACCATGTCGCCCGCATCGGGGAAGTAGGCGCTGGAGTAGTGTCTGAAGAGCAGCCGCGGGTCGTGGCTGAGCAGAGAGTTCCAGTCGTGGCGGAGGTTGAACTCGGCGTTGGCCTTGCCCGTGTGCCGCTTGTTGATGCTGATGAGCTTGCGGTGGCGTGGGTAGCGCGTGAAGAAGCTGCCGGGCCGCGGGGCGCGCTCAAACACCGCGTAGTCCCTCCCGGCCCGCTGCAGGAAGTAGGCCATCTGCAGGCCCGCGGGCCCGGCGCCCAGGACGCAGTAGTCCCGGTGCGGGGGCCCGGAGGTCGGGGCTGGGCGCAAGCACAGAGCCGGGTGCAGGGCGAAGGTCAGGAGCAGCCCGGGCGGGCCCCACAGCCTGGCCGCGGCCAAGAGGCTCATCCTGTGGTAGACCAGGGATGTGGGGCCTTGCACCCTGGTTGGTCCCTCCAGGACCGGGGAGATGGGAGAAGGGCTGGGGACCGAGAGAGGGGCAGGGGCTCGCCCACCGCAATCTGAAGTCGGGCCAGGACCACACCCAAAGACCCTCTGAGCTCATTTGCCTGCCTTCATCCTTTCAAGCTCGAATCTGGGGCTCCCCCCAGGCATCCCTAACGCCTCCATCTCCTCCAGGGCCTCGGTTCCCAGGGGCGCCACCCTCCTTCTTATTGCCATAGTAGTACGAGGACGGGTGTTCCCCCATTCCTCCCCTAATTTGAGGGTGCCCAGCACCCTTCCCGGGCCCTCCCCAGCTGAGACCCTCGAGGTACGCTTCTTTGGCCACGCCCCCGTCCTCAGGTCCTGGACCGGAGGAGGTGTGGCCTGCACGAGCCCCGCCCCCTCCAGGTGCCGGGCGCGCCGGGCTCCCCGGTCACGTGACAGGGATGCCCCAGAACACCTGTCGCCACGCGGCGCTAGGCCGCAGTCCTGCCGGCGCGGGCTCCCCGGGGGCCGCTCCCCACGCGTGCGCGGTGCCCACGTCTGCAGCACCCACTTCCCTGCACGGAGCGCGAACGTCCCAGCCGCACGGGAGGCAGCCCGCAGTCGACTGGGGCCGCGCTCTGCCCGCGGGTGCCCCGGCGGCCCCGCCCCTCCCGCCCGGCCAATGGCAGAGGGCGGGGGTCACGTGCGCGGCGCGCAGCACGCCGGGACGGGCGGGGGGGCCGCGGGCTCCCGGCGGCGCGGGACGGGCGCGCACGTGCTGCCAGCGGGCTGGAGCCGCCAGAAGCTGGTGGCGCTGGGGATGGCGGCGCTCTTGGGGCGCCGGGCTCTCGTTTTAAAGCTGTACGTCTCCACGTGTAGGTGAGGCACAGGGGCAGGTGACTTTTGGAGATAAACCCAGTTCTTACACTCTGCTATTAACGTCGCCAAAGACTTGTTGGCTACCCAGTTTGGGGAGCCTGGAAGCCAGGTTAGTGAAGTCAGGACAGAAAAAAAGAAATTAACAGGTGTTTGCTACAGGGTTTCAGTCCGTTGTTTGCAAAGTAACATCCGTGATTGGCTGACTGTCCCACCAACCCGGAGAAGCAGGCGATTCTGTTTTCCTACATTGTGTAGCCACTGGCCAAAATGGAAGTTTAGGAGCGATTTGCTTGAGACCACCCAGTTCGGTGGAACCTGGAATTCACCCCTCCCCTTTTACTCCAAATTATGAGCTCTTTCCAAGAAGTTTCTAATTCATGAGTCACGTGTTGTGTTCTTGGTAATGTTGTAAACAAAGGGGCCTGTGATAGGCCAGTATAGACGCAAATCCACTGCTAATTCACAGCAACTGGGTGTGGCTGAAGCACGCAACGTGGATGGATGGCCGGATGACGGAGAACCGCTTTTCAGGTGAACTGGCTGATGGAGGTTGGCTTTGCAGAGGTGGAATGTGGATTCTGCGTTAGATTTACAGGGCAGAACATATGCAGTTTTGAGAATACAGGAACCTTCAAGGGGGCGTTAAGCAGTTCGGTGAGACGGGGCCAAGAGTGCTCCTGCTTAGGGCAGTCATGCCTAGTGTGGAAAGAACTCTGCGGTCTAGCTTCGCATGGCTGGAGCCTCTAGTTAAAAATTGGCCCTGGGTCCTCTAGAGAAGTCTCCCTCCATCTCTCAGAACAACGTATCCACTAAGGAATGCCACTCATCTATTTATAGGTTGTGTCCACATCAGAGAAAAGTTCCATAGAGCAGAAATGATCTTATTCACTCTGGTGACCTCGATGCTTTCTCCAGTATCTGGCAAATAGGGAGCCATCAGTAAGCATTTGTTGACTAAACACCAAAACCAGACGGGCTATGCCAAGTACCTAACCAAAACTAAGGTAGGAAGGTCTGCTTCCTAGTGGTTGTGAAGACTTGAGAATATGTGCTGGCAAGTAACGAAGTACCTGAAATAGTTACTGGTCTTATTTGGGGAGTGGTGGGAAATCTGGCCCGATAAAGCAGGGCAGGGCCTTGAGAGTAGGCTGACCCTGAATTACAGGCAGCAGTGGAAGGTTTCGGAGTCGGGACTGAAGCAGTGCAGCTTGATGGCCCCAAGCAGGATGGACAGAGGTAGGGGATAGAGAAAATAAATGAAGCGTGTGGAAGCCAGTGCCAAGGTTTCAGAGACCAGGGCTGGAACGAACTTCCACCTGCCCCCCTCCCCCAGTGAATCCCGCTGGACTGCATCATGGGGTTGCAAGAGGCAGTTTGGGGGAGTACCAGGCCCAGGTCTGAACGCCCATGGCACTTGTCACACCACTTTTAACAATCTGCCTATTTCACAGACTCCCCAGGAAGCATGTTTCATGCACTAGCTAACGTGAACAGGAATAAATGTTTCATTGCCTTCTGAGGCTCAATTACTTTGGTTAAATGGTAACTTTAGGAAGGTTACTCAAAAGCTGAGCCTGTTTCCTCATCAGTACACTGATGTCACTTCAACCAGCATTACAGTTTGGGCTCAGGCTCAGAGGATGTATTTATAGAAAGCTTAGTATACCTGGCAAGGTAATTACTTCCTAGTGTCCAGAACAGAACACTATTCATTTATAAAAACTTTACAGGGACGCCGGGTGGCTCAGTTGGTTAAGCGTCTGACTCCTGACTCTTCATTTCAGCTCAGGTCATCTCATGTTCGTGGGACTGAGTCCTGTGTCGGGCTCTGCACTGACAGGGCAGAACCTGCTTGGGATTCTCTGTCCCTCCCCAGCTCGCATGCTCTTGCTGTCAAAATAAACATTAAAAAAAAAAAAAAAAAGTTTGCATACCCTAAGCATCTGTGGCAGATTTATGACACATTGCTTTGAGGGTGCCAGCTTGAGACTGTCACCTGCCCGAACCAAACTTGAAAATAATTTACAAACCACTGAGCATCACCCACTGGAACATCCATCAGAATCTTGTGGGGCAGTCTTCTTCATAAACAGCACGCCCACCTCGACCTTCCAAGACCGTGCCCTGCTTTACCTTTCACTAGGGAGTTATGTCTCCCAGGGGCAACAGACGGGTCTGGCGCACAGCTAGCAGGCACCCACGTCTGTGGAAATGGACCTCCTACGGGGGGACCTCCAGGAGGCCCCTCACAACTGACGACACTCCCAGCAACGGTTTGTGTCGGGGGGGGGGTCCAGGAATGAAAATACCTAGGGTGCTCACCCTTTAACAGCGGTGTGACACGAATATCTCTCAAGAACAAATGAAGGAGCTGTGATTATGAACTCCAGGTAGAAAACTGCTGTATCTCACCTATTCTTCCAAGGGCTATGGGGGGAGGGGGGTGGAATGGCTGCCGGTCACAATGTCAGCACGTGATGAAGGTAAGAGACTGAACAGTTACGCTTTATTCTCCCTGTTCAACTGCAGAGAGCAAGCAAGCAAACAAGCATCCTGCTAGGCATCCAAGGCCCTTCTAGGCTCGGTGGGACAAACTCCAGCTCCGCGTCACCGTCTGGTTTAAGTTTCTTCCTCTGAAAGACACAAAAAGGTTAGAGAAATGAGCCGTGCCGTACTGGTGAGCTGCTTAGGATTGTCACCACCTCCACTCTGAAGCCTTTTGGTTCCTCGTGGGGCCAACGCGTTTCTGGTGAAGCAGGGAGAGGTGGCTCTGGGCCCACGTGACTAGCCCAGAGCCCATCTCTCCTCCTCAGACCCCTGGGATCTAAAGGCTCCTGAAAGCAGCTCCCGGTGCCAGACTGGAGGCTGCCCCAAAGTCCGGTCTCGGAACCGTCAGCAAGTTTTACATCAAGGCTACAGAGAGAGATTGGTGGCCACGAGGCTCGGGCCCTAGCCAGCCTACAGCTCACTCTAGGCTTCAGAACGAGGCCTGCCACACACCTTCTTCCTCCTCCTCCTCCTCCTCCTCTTCCTCCTCGTCCTCGTCAGAGCTGAACGTGCCGTCGGGCAGGCTGTAGACGCGGATGACCTGCTTGTTGGGGTCCTTCAGGATGAGGTACTTGCCCTCCTCCAGCTTCATGCAGATGTCGATGACACAGCGCAGGATGCCCCAGGCGTTCTCGACGCTCAGGTTGATCTGGCTGGCAAACTCATTGGGCTTGAACTGCTGGGTGCCCAAGATGACGTGGCGTGAGGAGTCTTTCACGTGGTACCGGGACACGTAACTAGCGGGGTGGCGGGGGGGAAGGGGTGTTAGTGCCGTGGGGGCGGGGCCGCACTGAGACACAGCAATGCCTGGGGCCAAGTGCCAGTTCTTCCCAAGGGAGGGGGAAAGGCAGGCACGGGTCTCTCCGCGCGCACCCCTCCTCTTGGCAGACTTCACGGCCCCCAGAGAGAGTCTCACCCAAGCTTGAGATACTCCGACCCGGCCAGCAAGGCGCAGCAGGTCCATCGGGCCAACTTGTAGCTGTTGTTCTTTAGCTCGGTGGCAATGACAGCCCCTCGCTGGGAGTCCAGCTTCTGACGCCAGTCTACGCCGTTACAGTGCTGCAGGAGGAGAGCCCGGGCACAAGAATGAGGGTGGGCTCCTACCGCCCAAGGCCTGGAACCTCCTCCGGCCGAGAAGGGACTCCCCGGGGGGCTTGACTTGCAAGTGGGGGAGTCTGCACGTAAATCACTGGTAGGACTGTCATCACCGTAAAGGCAGAGACGTGCCACCCGGCAGACGGCAACTCCTCTCTCCACAAGAGCTTGTCTAGACAAGGACACAACGCGTGCACAAGCCGACCGAGTGTCAGATGAACGGCGGGGACAAGGGTTCGCCGTGCGTTGTGTGGTAAGAAGGGCTTCGTGGGGGGAACGCGCTAGCTGACCAAGGGGAGGCCAGTGACAGAGGCTGGGCGAGGCGTGACCTGAGAGACACAGAGGGAAAGACAGGCCGGGTCAGCCCTGGGTGGGGGGTGGAGGCTGCAGAGGGGGAGGAGGTCAGTCTGGCCTTGTGGATATACATGTGCCCACGAAGGAGGGACCATCTTCCCCAGTCACCTCTTTCTGAGACGTGGGAACTCGAGGCCCAGAGTGAAGTGACTGCTGGAAGTTCGCGTAGCACAACGTGCTCAGCCTGTCTCGGTTCATGGCAACCACAGGCGAAAAAAAAACAACTACTAGAGTTCAAGTAGTTAGACCAAAACCATTCAGGAGCAGTATTTGGACACATGTGTTTCTTCAAAATTACCCTTGCGAGTTTGCTGTGGCATTTTAAGGGCCTCTCCACAAATCTGTGCTGCTCGACGGAATTAGTTGGCAGAGATCAACCGGGTGGGGTGGGGTGGGGTGGGGTGGGATGGAGGAGGGCACGAGGGTCAGTTAGGAGACGAGTCAATGCACAGTAACAGGCATAATCAACAGCGTCGGAAACCAGGGTGACTGAAGAGTCTGTGTGGGGGAGGGGGACGCGGCGGGGACCATTCGAGGCCGAGCCTGAGGGAGCAGGAGAGACCCAAAGCTGGTACACAGCCGAGCCAGAGATGTGAGGAATCACTGTTAAGAGTTCAAGCCTGAGGCCTGGGGTAGGCCGAGTTCTACGGTGGCCCCCTACGGCGCCTACCCGAGTGCGGGTGGAGGCCGTATGGATGAGGAAACCCTGCTCCGGTGCTTACGCTCCCTCTACGTCAGGGATTCTGCACGCGTAATTAAGGTCCCTTAAGGAGACTATGGGTGGGCCTCACCTAACCCCGAATCTCTTAAATCTGGGCATAAGCCAGACACAGAGAAGTCGAAGACTGGAAGAACCTGCCATGCTGTTTCTGCCTGGAAGACGGAGGGGACCCATGGCGCGGGATGTGGATGACCCCCAGGGCACGGGGTGTGGTGACCTCTAGGAGCCGAGAGGCCCCAGCTGACGGTGGCAGGAGAACGGGGACCCCAGTCCCACAACTGCAAGGAACTCCGAACTCTGCCAACTAGAATGAGCTTGGAAGTTTCTTCCAGAACCTTCAGATTCACTTTAAGCCTCTAGGTTGCTGTCATCTGTTATGGAGCAAATGGAAACTAATACAAGGCTGTATGAGGAAGTCATTATGGCAAAAACAGCCGCGTCGGGAACTGACCCTGAAAGAAGGCTCCACTGGTGTCAAAACAAGTGAAGGGAACCAAGAAATGTACGGGACTAGAGTGAGGGAACAGCACAGAGGGCAAGGCCACACGGCTACAGCGATGCTGAACGCTACAGGGAGGCCTGGAGGACAGTCGGAGAAGAGGCCACTGGCCTCAGAGCTAGGTCTGCAGAAATGCTTCTGGAGTGCTCTTCCGTCAGCTGACGGAGGCGAAGGAACACCCAGGGAGTGGGAATCAGCAGCAGTTAATGTTAATCCCGTGCCTCTGACGAAGTCAGAAGGAAATGGCCCACAGGCTCCATCTCATCAGACCCTTGTTCAACACTGGCTTAGCCCGAGCCATCCTTCCTTCTGAGGACCCTTTGTTCTATAGCAGCACCCAGGAGCACTGCCACCCACTGCCAGTTCAGGCACAGAAGCCTGGGCAACTTCAGAAAGGGAAGCAGCCCAAAACTCACGGAGCACCAGCACGAGAGGGAAGTAGAGAGTGGAAAAATGAAGGAAGCGCATTTCTTTCAAGATGCCTCCCGAAGAGCCAAATCTTAGCTAACCTAACAGTCTCTGAGTTCAGTAAGTGAAGGAGTTGGAAAAAGGAATCAGAAGGCTGAAGAAGGTAGTGGCTGCAGTAAATGAAAGAACAGCTCAAAGAGCTCCCAGGCTTAGAGGAAACCCGCCAGCCCAGATGAGAGGTCAAAACCAGACGCCTGCAGGGAGCAGACGCCAACGGGAGGTCAGCGTGGAATAGAGAAGGAGAGAATCCTGTCAGAAGGTAGTTCCTACTGGCTCCCATGTGCAAAGTAAGCAGAAAAGTTCTTCAACCATAAGCATGTTCTGTTCTACACACACACACACACACACACACACACACACACACACGTTCTCTTTCTCAATGAGGAACTAGGTGGAGAAAAACTCTGAAGACAAAAAAAATCTTGGAAGCTCTGTAAGTAACGCACGCGGAAACGAAACCGAGGTTCGCAAACACCAGCCGGGGACAACACGCTCGCAGGAACTACAGACAGGGTGACGAAGCATGCCTTACCCGGGAATCCCACTCGTTGAGGGTCTTGATGTTGATGAAGGACACTTCCCCGTTGGCTCCGGTCATGACACCATCATGCTCACAACGGACAATAAGGTCGATATCGTCCCCAAGCTTCCACCTGCGGTAACTGCAACGCAAAGGAGCTTATCTGGTCACTGGAGACCCCCCGTTTCAGAGAAGCCACCCCACGCAGGTGGGTTGACATACCGGTATGCGACGGAGGCGACTTCATTCTTGTCCATGTCGTCCTCCACGAACGGGTTTGGGTTGGGGAAGTTGTATCTCTCCTTTCCCTGTCAACAAAGGCGTCACCAGACAGCAAGTACTTGCTTCCAAGCCCATCGGCCAGACCCTGCGCTCTGCTTAGTTACAGCCGTGGCTGGCTCCCCGGGCCCTCGAGGGGGCTGTGGGCTCCCTGCGTGGCGGGTGGCTATTTACCCCTCCTGACCTTAAGCATGAACCCCGATGGATTTTGAATGCTTATACGTGTTGCCGGCGAGCTTCGAGTATCTCATTTAATTAGCGGCCACGCCCCTCCTGTTTCATTTTGCCCCACAGCACACGTCACCGTTTGTCACGACCTAGGTTTACGGTCATTCCTCCTCCACGATAACACAGCCTCCTAAGGGCAGGAATTTTGTGTACCGCTATATCCTCAACACCTAAACGCTGTATTTGTATAGATCAGCATTATCTGTCCGACACTGAAGGTATCTATACGGCCTATCAGTGGAAGGTAAGTATTATTAGTATCCTGACTTTCCAGACAAGAAACCTACCCCACACCCCAAAGCTCCAAAGCACTGCATCTAAGGTTTGGTCAGGCAGCCTGACCTCAAAGCCCCAGCCTGGAGCTCCTCTGTGACAGGCGGGGACCCTGTCTGTCCTGCTCGGTCCCACACCCCCGGAGCCTACCACAAAGCAGACGTTCAGTAAACGGTAGCTGACGAAACAGAAGCCGATGCCCAGACGCTCTCACCGCCTCACCATTCTCAAGCACTGCTGGGAGAAGTTGTGGTTGATGTAGGTCGCTTCCATGGCCAAGTTGCGGGGCGAGTTGAAGGAGTTGCCTTCATCTTGTGGGGGCTCGTTGGCGGTCTCACTCACCGTCAGGAGGTCTGCAAAAGTGGCGGCGTGTCACGCCCCCGTGAAACCGGGTCGCCCACGGTGTGCCGGGCACTGCAGGGAGGGGCCAGCGATGCAGGCCTGTCCTTCCAAGACCCGCCACCTACTCACATGGCTCCGTCAAGTGCGGGCAGGCTGGGGAGGGAGTGGGGAGTGCTGCCGGGTAACTTTAGATCCCCTCTAATGTCACAGTCGAGCGAGCTGTAAGAAGCCTACCCCATTTCAATCTGTTTGGATTCTTCAAGAGCCTGTCTGATTTTGTTAGCTTTTTAACAAAGAGAGGGCCCCAAGGCTCAGGCGTAGAATGTAATTGTATCATTCTGTCTCACTGCCGTTAGTTCTCAGCGACCTGGTTTCCCCCCATGGCACGCGTGCACACGTCTATGTCGTGTGAAATACAGGCAAATGTATTTTTCCCTGTATAAACACACCGAAGTGAAGAAAAAAAGCATTAAAAAAAAGTGAAGGTAACGTTAAAGGTGCTACGGAGAGCTGAAAGTCAGGAAAGTGCCATTCAAACGGGTAACGCTTGCCAGCACAGCACTGGGGTCCCGGGAGGACTCAGGAAGCTGGCACCTCGAGCTGGGACAGCAGGGACCGTCCTTCCCTCTGCCAGGCCTCTCAGGGGGCGGGGAGGGCTTTGGCCATAGCTCTCACTGCCCGTGGGGAGACAGCCACCTCCCAGTCCTGCTCCAGGACCAGGGACTTGCTCTGAGCCCTCAGAACACCCAACCCTGTCGCCTCGCTCCCAGACAGGCTTCTTACCAAAGTCAGAGTTGTCCCTCTTGTCGAAGAAGAGCTTGGACCCGACTCTCTGCACAACGATGTCCCAGGAGTACACAGAGCGGGTGCAGCTCATCAGCGTGGCCAGAATGGCATCGGTGGCAAACACGTTCCCCTGAGTTTTTGCCAGCTGCAAAGAGGGCAGAGGGCAAGATGCGAAGACACTTCGGTCTCACTGCCCATTCGCACAGAGGACTCGTTTGCAAGGGGCCCTCACACCCTCCCGCGTGCACGCGCCCTCTAGCCGTGTGAGGAGCGTGTGTGCGGCAGGTCTGCCTGCTGGCGGTCCCCATCCTAAGGTACGAGGGACCCCGCGGCTCTCTGAGCGCCCGCAGTGTTCCGGGATGGCACCTCACACCCCTCACCCCGATGGTGTGCGGTAAGTGCCTCCGACCCACTTCAGAGGTAGGAGATGCGAGGGGGTGGTGCCAGGAAGCGCGGCAGGGCTGGGAAGCGGGCCCGGCTCTGCTCTATTACCAGCATCAGGGGCTAACCAGCAAGGGGCCCGTACTTCCACCTAATCCTGTCTGATTCAGGAGCGTCGCATCTAAAGGGCTTTCGGAGGGGCGCCTGGGTGGCTCAGTCGGTTAAGCGGCCGACTTTGGCTCAGGTCATGATCTCACGGTCCGTGAGTTCAAGCCCCACGTCAGGCTCTGTGCTGACAGTTCAGAGCCTGGAGCCTGTTTCAGATTCTGTGTCTCCCTCTCTCTCTGCTCCTAACCCACTCGCATTCTGTCTCTGTCTCTCTCAAAAATAAATAAACATTAAATAAATAAATAAATAAAAGCAGAACTAAAAACATGGCAACTGGGGGTGCCTGGGTGGCTCAGTCGGTTAAGCGTCTGATTTCGGCTCAGGTCATGATCTCACGGTTCGTGGGTTCGAGCCCCACGTCAGGCTCTGTGCTGACAGCTCAAAGCCTGGAGCCTGATTCAGATTCTGTGTCTCCCTCTCTCTCTGACCCTCCCCCGTTCATGCTGTCTCTGTCTCAAAAATAAATAAACGTTAAAAAAAAAAATAAATAAAATAAAAGTAAATAAAAAATAAAATAAAGGGCTTTCCAAGGCTCAGATGATTCACGTAGGTCCCCGCGGGCTCTGTTCCTCCCGAGGCCTCAGCTGTAGAGGCCGGCGGCACTCCCCACACAGGGGGGTGGCGAGCGGCGGAAGGGGGCGCCCACCTTTCGGATGACCGGGTCGTCCGTGGTGGTGACGGTGTGGAAGATGCGCTTGATGCTCCGCAGCGGCTTCTCACTCCTCGTGGTGATGCGGTCAAAGGCCTTGTCATAGTATTCCAGGGCCCCACAGCACTCACTGAGGGCAGGCGGGGAAGACACGCAAAGCAAATGGGAAGGAGATCAGCTGTTTGTTTGAATCTGCTTCAGGTAAGCAGCTCTTTGAAACATCGGGAAAAGCTTTCCTGCGGACGACCTGTGGTCTTTCTCGTCCTGCGGAAAGAGCTACGTAACTTAAATTTCTCTTTTGCTCGTGAGGTCAGGAAGCGGAAAGAAATCTCAAGTTTAACTTCAGGGAACTCTCTGCTGGTCCCCTCTTGGCCCTGAGTTTTAAAAAATGTATCTGTTGGGCGCCTGGTGTCTGACTCTCGATTTCGGCTCAGGTCATGATCTGGGCTCAGGTCGTGATCTCACTGTTCATGAGTTCGAGCCTCACATCGGGCTCCGCGCTGGCAGTGTGGAACCTGCTTGGGTTTCTCTCTCTCTCTTTCTGCCCTTTCCCTGCTTGTGCTCTCTCTCAAAATAAAATAAACTTAAAAAAAAAATAAAAAAGTGTCTGTTAATCTTATACAATGTATTTAAGCGCCTGCCAATCCTTTCTGGAAACACTAAGGCTTGAGAAAACATTCACTGCAGCCGGTCCACGCGAGTGCATGGCGGAAGGTAGCGAAAGGCGCCACTTACATGTCCTGAGGCTCTGACACTTCCAAGTAGCGCATCTTCATTAACTGAGGAAAGTCCATTTCCTCTTTCACCTCCCAGTCACTACGGACTTCCACTGAAGAGTCTCGGGGTTTCTGCGGTGCAAAACCAGGGGAGGGAAGAGAGTTACAGCCGGTGCGAGGCATAAGCAAAAGGCAGCTTAGCAGCACGAAGGGCTTTTAGCCAATAAACGTGTCCAGAACGTTTACCACGTGCTGGGTGCTGTAGGAGCCGGAATCCCTGACCCCGAATTCAGAGTTTACAATCTCGAAGGGTACCGAAGAAGTCAAGGGGTCAAAAACAACCCGGAACTTGACTCCCACGTAATGCCGGCGCCCAGGGAATGTACGTATGTATGGGTTCTTCCTAAAGAAGCCGTGGCAGCTTCTTTTATTTCTCTCTGGACGTCAGCTATTTACCCTTAACATAGAAACATCACATCCGGCAAAATCTAACCGCTGCAATCTGGAGCTCCTCACTTGCCCTCACGTGTTCTTCCATTATCACAGTGTCCACACGAGCATTTGTATGCGAACGTTCACGGCAGCGTTTTTCATAATAGCAACAGGTGGAAACCACCCGGACGGCCATGTACTGGTGAACGCGTACACAAAACGCAGCGTGGGGGCACCCGGGTGGCTCAGTCGGTTAAGCTTCCGACTTTAGTTCAGGTCATGATCTTGCCTTTTGTGTGTCCAAGCCCGGCATCGGGCTCTGTGCTGACAGCTCAGAGCCTGGAGCCTGCTTCAAGTTGTGTCTCCTTGTCTCTCTCAAAAATAAATAACGTTAAAAAAAAAAAAAAAAACAACAACCAAAAAACCAGCCACAAAAACGCAGTGTGTCCACACAACAAATTCAGCAATGTGCCGACACACGCCACGACAGGGATGAACTGTGAAAGGAGCTACACAGAAGACCACACGTCGTAGGATTCTGTTTATGTGAAATGTCCAGAAGAGGCACATCCAGAGACAGAAAAGACCGGTGGCAGCCAAGGGCTGGGGAGAACCAGGGCCGGCTGCCCAAGGGTATGTGTTGTTTTCACAATGATTCAAACGTTCTGAAACTGACTGGCGCGTATGTGTGAATATACCAAGAGCCACTGACTTGTACACTTTCAATGAGTGGATGGTGTGATATGTGAATTATGTTTCAATAAAGCAGTTACAAAACCAAACACATACGCGAAACTGAATTTCTAGACAGAACTCTGGTGTGGATACACTACCTGTGACTTCTGGTCCCATTTCTGCCTCACTCCAAACTGTTTCTGAAATTTTTTCTGCAGTCGTATGCGTTCTCTAGAAAGACAAGAAGACTGTGCTGTTGGTGCAGATCTGTGAGTCACTGGCTTTTCAAAAGGCAGAAAAGCTGCCATTCTCTTCGGCTGAACCTCAGCATCATTAGTGACTTGTCTGAACTAAGAAAACACGGACTTCGTGAAAAAGAGGAGACCTTAAGAGTGCTACAGGAGGCATACTGCCCCCCAGCACCCACCAGCTGGGTTTTACTCGCCCTATGGACGGTCCGATGGCAGCACCAGCCTGGGTGTGGCCGCCGCACCGCACAGCTCACAGGGCCCAGCGTGACCTGTGCCACAGCAGAGCTGAGCCTAGCTGGGCCCCACAGCTCCTCTTACCTACCCTCGCTTCCGGCCAGTGCACATGCCCACTGCCAGGGACCTTCCCACCATGCTGTCTGCCAAGAACTGGCCCTTGGAGAATGAGGCCAGGCTACACCAGCGGCTTAACGGCCTTCAGGAAGGAATTTTTGCTTGTTTGGCAGTGACGGGGAAGACCACCGTTGGCCTAGTGATTTCAGAGCACGGTCGGTCCCGGAAGAACAACTCAATCCAGGAGGATGTGGGAAACCTCACCTCTCCTTCTGCTTGGCGCTCTTAGGCAGGGTCTGCAGGTTGAATTGCAACATGTTCCGTCGATCTTTGTCTCTGCGGAGGTTCCGCTGGGAATCAAGAAAAAACAGCCACGCTAAAACCTTGGGGATCTGACCAACAGCAGGGAGTGCCCAGGGGTAAGTCTGTACTTGGAATTGGCTTAGACGTTCACACATTTTTTATTGAAGTAGGTTTATGGGCCCTTGTCAGAGTTGTAGTTTGCCTCTTTATACCTAGGAAGATGCAGCCCGACCAGACCATCTACTTAATAAAGCCTGCACGCAGCAATTAAATGAGGCATCAGGCATCTTTTCACCTGGCACAAACAACCCACTCTCAGCACAGAGGCATGAGGTCCTGGCCACTGGTCAGCAGAAAGCTAAACTATTTAGACCATCTCTGGACCCAGCCCACGTTTACTTTAGTGCAACGTGTCACTGGTCAGCTACTTGGGAGTCACTGGAAGACCTAGGAGAACACACTTTCCTCCCGTCACTATGTGCAAGGAAGCACTTTTAGCAGGTGGCAGCCACGGATAATGGCCCCAAGACGGTGAGATTGCCGGCTCTTGGCCTACCTGGGCAAATCGCATCCGATTCCGCTGGTAGGCGGTTTTCTGTGTGCGTGCTGTGTCCACCAGCTGGAAACTGGTTTCATCCTCCTCGTGGAAATAAGCATACTGACTTCCACCACCAAACTGAGAGGAGTACTTATCTGCAGGCAAAGGGGACGACGTGTAACAGATACTACCTACAGACTCTGCACGCCTGCTCTTCTAAAGCCCTGCTAGTTCTTTTAAAACTTTTTTTTTTTTTTAAACGTTTTTAGTTATTTTTGAGAGACAGAGCACAACTGGGAAAGGGGCAGAGAGAGACAGAGACACAGAATCCGAAGCAGGCTCTGAGCTGTCAGCACTGAGCCCGACGTGGGGCTTGAACTCACGCACCGTGAGATCATGACCGGAGCTGATGTCGGATGCTTAACCGACTGGGCCACCCAGGCGCCCCTAAAGCCCTGCTATTTCGAGTGTGCTCTCAGGACCCTTAACGGAAGTGCACGTTGATGGACTCCGCCCAGCCCCACTATGTCAGAATCAATGTTTTCAGAAGATCCCCAGGTGATTCTTGTGCACATTCCAGTCTGGAAAGCTCTGGTCTAAAGAACTTTCTAAGTCAAGACAGAGTTTGAGTTCCTTAAGCCCATTTCACACCCTGCCTTACTCTATGAGGACCGGAATTAAGGTTTACTACTCCAGAAAGGGCAAATATGGGGCATGCGTTATGCAAATATGCAACCACTTACATCATCTGGTACCCCAAGCAGACAGGTCTAATGGGTTATGATATACTTTACTGTTGGCCCTAGCCTCAGATCATCCTAACTGGGTACTCACTGCAACTAAGCCACTTCCAACAATCTCAACTGGCACAGGAAAAAACGAGACGACAACACCAACACCACCAACCCATCTACTGTAACAAGATCTTAAAATCAGGGGTTGTAGACCTGGAGTCCACCGATGGGCTTCACAGGTTCGGTAAATCCCAGGCACTAGGGTACCAAATGGGAAGGAGTTCAACAGATCTGCGAAAGGGTGTATGGCTCCCTAAACGTGGAAGGAAAAAAAATCCCACTATAACAGGTTAAACCTCTTTAATGACCAGTCTTTAGTTTTGGGACCGTTTCAAAAAAATGTATGTGGTTATTGTCTACAGTTCAGATCCTGCCCCTAAAAACTATGTGTTATCGTTAGCATTTTGTTCCCATCCTGGAATGTTTTTGGATGGAGGTCACCGGAAAAAGTAACAATCCTCCCAAGGCCTTGATCTGGGCGGTCAGTTGAACACTTACTCGTGTACCTCTTATCTTGATATGTGGCACCTGTCCAGTCTGCAACCTGTGAGGCAACAAGAGAAGACAGAGCACGCAGGTCAATCAGGCAAGTTTCTGCTGACCCAGAAGCCCCTGTACGCGAAGACGCAGTCTGGGAAAGTGTAAGGACTGGCTCACGATGCCTCTGCCAAGTGCTCAGCTCTCCCGTGACTACTGGAAGGACCCAGACACTATAGCTGTTCCCAGCCAGCGTCTCCGTGAGGAGCACGGGAGTTAAAATTCTTTTGAGAGAATAAAATCGAAACGATCTAACGGATGACAGCGGTCACGGCTCGAAAGAGTCACCGTCACTGACGGGCCAAGTACCTTTCCTAGTCGATCTCCTTTGCTGAACGGCTGGTAGGGCATATCCCGAAACTGCTCAGGAACCGCACAGGGACCCCAACCCGAGGGGTTGTCCTGGATCACAGGTGTCATGAACTTTGCCATCTTCTAGAATCTTAAAGATACAAATAATGTGAGGAGCTTTGTGAAGAAAGGCCTCCAAGCACAAAAAGCCTTCCATTCGAGGTAAGCTAAGACAGAATGATAAAATTAGAAAAGCGACACACAAAATGGAACAGTCACAGATAATACTGTGAGTACTTCAAACTCAGAGGACAAATACGAAGACTCATTTACCATATTGTGCTGCTTGTGACACCCACTTTTTCCACTATAATATCTTTGAAATAAGGCTGCATCTTCTGCTTGATGGACTGTCTCACCTTAATGGCAGTTTTTCTTTCTTAGTCTACATATGACAGTGGTGCTTCTTAAACTCAGCGGGGTCTTAGATTTGATGGAATGCAGTAACCTTTTCTCAAGCGTAATAACCACGATCTAGTTTCCAGAAACACCTTCACCAAGGCAAACAATCCGTAGCGTCCCTAAGCCTCAGTTTTTTCATCTGTAAAGTGAGTGAGACCCTTGTCTAATTCATACCACAAGACCAGGGTCAAAGACTTAATAGTTACGCATATGAAAATGCCTTCGCTGTAAAATGCCACACCATTACTACTTAGACTTGCAAAAATACATTTACAGAGAGTGCCGGGAAAGAGTCTGTAAGTATATCCCGCTATTCAACTTTTCTTTCTCGTTCTCCCAATTTTCTGCCATCAATGCAAACCCTCACGCAGAGCAAGTGGACAGAGCCTGTCAGAAAGCTGACGTTACCATGAACCTTAGGTCGTAGAAGTGGCCAATCATCACATGTTCATAATGATACGAGTACCAGGTACTGTTCTTAGTGTTTACTCTGCACCAATTCCGTAAATCCTCCCAACGATCCTGGCGTAGCGGCTAGATCATCCCCACTCTTCAGGTAAGAAAATTGAGGCACAGAGAAGCTAAGAAGTTGTTCAAATCTGCAATGCTAGTTGACGAAAAAATCTGAACCGAAGCAGTCTGGCTGGAATTCACACTCTGTGTGAGGCTACAGCTCCTCTCGAGAGAGAAAAAGCCAGGGGCTACAGAGCACATCTCTGCCTGACGGTTTCTATCAAAAACCTCATCATCCATCATAATCCTCAGGTGAGCTCCCAGAGGAACATTCACCACACGAGTATTTCTGGAGGCAGCCATCAAAGCACACAGGCACAGTGCCCTTCGTAAGTTCTCAGTGTCCCATGACGGGGAGAGATTCAGGCTTCCTCCAGAAGTGACACCTGGGTGACAGCAACAGGGACCTTCGTCCTTCAACTCTAAGCTTAAGCTACACTACAGAAAGGGGACTGAGGGCAGGCGTGGCAGTTTCAAGACAATTCACGCTAAAATACGTATTTATGGAGCTCCTACAATGTCAGACACTATGCTAAATTAAAAATTTGCAGCTCAGCTGTCGATCTGTCCATTGTTTCAAAAACAGACTTGATTTCCAGGGTTGTCTGCACCAAGTCCAACATTCTTGCCATTACGTTATAGCTGGGCAGCAGGCTGAGAAAACATGGGGTGTTACTTTTTACAATGTTTTATTTTTGAGAGAGAGAGAGCATGAGTGGGGCAGGAGCAGAGAGAGAGGGAGACACAGAATCTGAAGCAGGCTCCAGGCTCCGAGCTGTCAGCACAGAGCCCGACGCAGGGCTCGCACTCACCGGGTGTGAGATCATGACCTGAGCGGAAGTTCGATGTTCAACCAACTGAGCCACCCAGGCACCCCGAAAAAAATGGGGATTTAGACTATACCTAGTAACCCAGTAATGATGTCTCAAAACGTTTAAGAAATCGAGTCCTCTCTCACAGCTCAAGAAGGAAACAGATCCAAGGCTTGGCATACATTTCTCCAGGGGGAGGAAGTCCCCTGGCTTCAACCCATTCAAAATAAGAGTGAGCAGAACAGAACCAGAAGCAGGAAGAGCCACTCTGTTATATCGAAGTGACAGCTGTACTGGCTACAGGGACAGGGTGGGGAGGCCACCACAGGGCAGTCAGAAGGGGCCCATGGCTGGCAGGGCACGGTATTGTGCAGATTACCGTGGCCACCACAGATCATATGCCATCAGTCCCTGGGGGGAGAGTTTCAAATCAGAGATCACACCTGCTCCACCACAGCCTTCCATTTCACAGAAAAGGAAAGAAAACCTTCGGACTGCGGACTCCTCAGAGCAGGATCGAACACTGCTCAGCTTGGTACAGTCAGTACCTCCTTCCACGGCAGCTCAGAGAGCCTCTGATCGCTTTGAAAAGACCCTGAGACCCAAAGGGGTTACGTGGTATTATCAAGGTCGCTCAGCCCGTGGCCGCAAAGCGGAGCCCAAGGTCAGAGAACCTTACCCATAAGGCCGTGCCCCGCATCCCTAAGTGTGTCGGGCCTGGGGTCCCCGAAAGGCGGATTCGTGCCCCGCCCAGCTGAGCAGAAGTGGCCAGAGACGTACGAGAGGCCTCTTCCGGAAGGCCCCCGAAGGCTGCGCCCAGCCCAAACCGGCTCCAGAGATACGGAGAACCTTAAGGGACACTCCACTCACCTGTAAAGGCCTCGGGCGGCCCCGATGGCAAGAGATGGTCCAGGCCGAAGACCACACACCCAGCAGCCCTCGGAAGAACAGAGAGGGAAAAGGAGAGAAGATGCGCGCGCAGCGGCCGGCGCCGTAAACACAATCGACGCTGTCGTAAACTGCGTTCTTGCTTCCTCCGGACTCAAGGGCGGAACGCACGAGTCGTAAAGCGACGGCAGACCCGGAAGTTCGTCACAACTCTCTGCTAGGTGGCCCGATGGGTCTCTGAGGAGCCGAGACGCCGGAGGTGTGTTTACAATTACGTCACGGGCGCCTCCGGCGAGGCCCCGAGAGGGCGTTGCGAATTATTGAAACGTGGCTGCCCGGCAGTGGAGGCTGGGGGCGGGCAGCGGTGACCGCCCTTCTGTGTCCCCCCCGTGTTTCGCGGACGCTTCGGCCCCTCTGTATCGCACCGTGACGGGGGCTCCGGTCGTCTCCAGCTAGTCGTGTGGCTCGAGTCTCACAGCTGGGGGCAGGTCGAGAGTCGGGGCAGAGGTTATAGTTACCATCCCCTACCCCCGCCCCCTGTACCACCCCCGCCCCCCGCCTTTTAGTCTCGGTAACAGGCCCAGAGGGGGAGGTTATATTGCTAGTGTAGAGGGCGGCCGCCAGGATTCAAGCCACACTCCACGGTTCTCAAATTTTGTAGGGCAAAGATTTCTGGGGCGCCGAAGTGTAGGATGGAGACTGCGGGTCTCACTTCCCTGGACGGGTTATTTAACTATGTCTAAGCTGGAGGCCGGGAATCAGCAGCTTAGCGATTGTGATTCTGAAGTGGCGACCGCTTTGCTACGAAGGGCAACCGTGCTGTCCTTTCAATGACTATCGGGTCTCCGGAGTTTGTCCTGAAATCTTATTGGGGGATTTCAAAGCATTGAAAGAGGATCCGAGGACGTGCTTTTATTCAAACCTCACGTCCTTTTCTACCTGGTCTGGGATTCCTCCCAGCGTGTCTCTTCTGTCGGAAAATGTATCTATTGTTAGATCTGATATCTGCTTGGCTCTGCTGCTACTTGCAAGCTGTGTAGGCTTCTCATCTCTGGGCTCAGTTTCCTTATCTGTAAGTTAGAGGTAATAAAATTATATTGGGTGCAATGAGGGTAAAAATACATTCATGTGAGAACAGTAATTCCACTTACGTGAACTTGGGACAGGCTCTTCGATCTCTCTCTGAAGCTGCTTACTCATCTGTGAACTGAAAATACTAACAGCTGTTGGGGCACATGGGTGGCTCAGTTGGTTAAGCGTCCCACTCTAGTTTTTTGCTCAGGTCATGATCTCAACGGTTTGTGGGATCAAGCCCCCAGTCAGGCTCCTCGCTGACAGCGGGGAGCCTACTTGTGATTCTCTCCATCCCTGTTTCTGCCCCTTTTCTCTCTCATGTGCACGCATGCTCTCTCTCTCTCTCTCTCTCTCTCTCAAAATAGTAAAAAATATTAATAGCCTTGTTTGTTTCTATAACTTTTCTCCCAATCTGCTCCTGTTCCAGTTTTCCTAATTTTTATTGATGGCACCCAGGTAATGGTGTTCAGCCGAAACCTTGTAGTCCTCATTGGTAATTCCTTTTCCGTTTCCCACCACATTCCCACATTTGGTCCTTTACCAAGTCCTCTTGATTCTGTTTTCAAAATCCAGCATGAGTGCTACCACTTTGCCCCAATGTATCCAGGCTCATGCTCAGACTACCAGCGTCCACTTCCTGCTCCTCTGGGCTCCTTCTCCACATGGTGCCCAAAGCAATCGCTCAGTCTTCTAGCAGCTTCCCATGTTTTGTTTTGTTTTTTTAATTTTTAATGTTTATTTATTTTTGAGGGAGAGAGAGAGAGAGAGGGAGACACAGAATCTGAAGCAGGCTCCAGGCTCTGAGCTGTCAGCCCAGAGCCCGATGTGGGGCTCGAACCCACGAACTGTGAGATCATGACCTGAACCAAAGTCGGACGCTCAACCAACTGAGCCACCCAGGCACCCCTTCCCATATGTGCTTAGAGTTGAAACATGAATGTCTTCCTGTGGCCTGTCTGGTCCCTGCTTACCTTCCAACTTTACATCCTGCCTTCTATACTGACTCGGCTATAGGTACCATGATCTTTCTGTGCCTTAAGTACATCCACCTCTTATCTATCCCAGCAGGACCTCTGCACTTTCTGTGCCTCCCGCCTGGAACAGTCTTTCCCGGATTTGCCTGTGGCTGGCTCATCATTCGCGTCTCCGTTCAGACTTCTCTCTTCAAGGAGATCTCTGACCACCATTCCTAAAGAGGCTTCTCCTCCCTCCTCCCTCCTCACCCTCTTACTCTGCTTCTTTGTAGTTCTTATCATGCCCTGAAGTATTTTTTTGTTTCCTCGTTTGGGTTCTGTCTCTGCCTCTAGCGTATAAGCTCCATAAGAGTAGAGGTTTTGTCTGTCTTACCTAGAGCAGTGCCAGTAAGACATATTGGTTGAATTGTTGAACGAATGGATAGGGGTTTTATGAGAATTGAATGAAAAAATAAATTCAGTAGATTATCCTGGGCACATAAGTAAGTACTCAGTGTCAGTGTAGGGAAGATCAATATTAATTGTAATACGTTCTAAAATGTAAAGGGTGGGGCGCCTGGGTGGCTCAGTTGGTTAAGTGTCCGACTTTGGCTCAGGTCATGAGCTCACGGTTTGTGAGTTCGAGCCCCGCATGAGGCTCTGTGCTGACAACTCAGAGCCTGGAGCCTGCTTTAGATTCTGTGTCTCCCTCTCTCTCTGCCCCTTCCCTGCTCATTCTCTCTCTCTCTCTCTCTCTCAAAAATAACATTAAAACATTTTTAAATGTAAAGGGAGATGCATTTTTTTAAGTTTATTTATTTAGAGAGGGCACAAGCAAGGGAGGGGCAGAGAGAGAGAGAGAGAGAGAGAGAGAGATTGAGGCTCACAAGCAGGCTCCACACTGTCAGTGCAGAGCCTGATGCGGGATTCGAACCCGCAACCCATGAGATCATGACCTGAGCCAAAATCAAGAGTGGGATGCTTAAGTCACTGAGCAATCCAGGCGCCCCAAGGAGATGTATTTTTGCTCAATTGCTTAATTTCATTTCATTTCTTTTCTTTCTTTCCCTTTATTTCTTTCTTTCACTTGGGTTCACAGGCCATCTACTGCAGTCTCTTCCTCGTGTCAGAGTTTAATCATCTTTCCCATATTTTGGCCTCAACATGTCCCCAGATGGAGGAGGGTTTGGAGAGTCCTGCCTCATTGTGCACAGTGGGTCTCTGGCCTTGGGTGGCAGATCTTGCCTTCATTCCTTCTTTCAACGGACACCCTTGCTGCCTCTCTTTCTCTCCACCCCGCTGTCCACACGCAGCTGGAATGACCCTCCTTTACATTAATTCGGAGCATGCCTGGCCTCCCCCTCCCCAACTGTTTAGTAGCTTACCTCTAGCCCGAGGAGAAAATCCCACACTGTGTTCTGTGGGCTGCAAGTTTCTAATGCGTCTTCTCATTGGCAGCATTCTCTTTCTGCGTCATACCCAGGTTCATTACTGCCTGGAGACCTTTTTACCTGCGGTTCTCTGGGGCTTGGAATGCATCTCCCCTAGATCTTAATGCCCTTGTGTCTTCATCAGACAGACATTTCCTGATCGCCCCTCTGTGTTGCCTCACCCTGTCCTCATTGACTTGCTCAGTGGCCCCGTGCCTGGCACTATTCCAAGTATTTGCATTACCTCACCGAATTCTCACCACAGCCGTGTGAGGTCAAGCCTACTGTCCTTCCCGTTTTAGAAATGAAGATATCGAGGAATGCTCTAGGCTCAACAGTGCATAGTGAAACTGGGGTTTCGAACTCAGGAGGCCGCCTGGCTCCTGCTTCCTTTGCTTCTGCTCTGGTGTTTTGCTGGATGACTAACATTTGCCTCGTTTATCTAGTTGTTTGGGTTTTTGTTGCTGTTTGTTTGCTTACTTACTGTCTCCTTTAGAATGTAAGCCTCGTGACAGGTGGGATCTTACATGTCTCGTTCACTGTCGTATCCCAGCACCTCGAATTACCACATAGTTGGTGCTTGGAAAAGGTTGGGGGCACGAAGGACCTCTGCAGACGGGTCCTTCCCTTTACGTGTCTGCAGCACTTGGTGGAACCCTCCGTGGCTGTGCTTACAACATGTGTGGTCTGTTACCAGTGTCCCCCACCTCTGGTACTCCAGACCCCGCGTTCCTCTAACGTGGGGTCGCGTTATTTCTGAGGAGGCCTCATGGCCCAGCGCAGTGCCAGGTACACAGAGTGTACCCAGGAAAGGTTTATTGTATTCATGGCCTCTGGATACTGCTTTTAGAGGCTGTAGAATAAAAACCTTAACATTCTTGCCGGAAAAAGGTAGGTTTGGGGGCAGATGCCCACTTCTCAAAAGATTTCACAGCTTCTTCACACTTTGAAGAGAAACAGACACTGTCTTTGGGCAATTGAGTGACTAATTTTTCATTATTACTAACAATGGCTAACATTAGCACTGCAGTTTGTAAGTGACAAGGTCCGTAATTTCATTTGAAGATGAAATGTATATTCATGACTCAAGACTATGGTCTTTTAACACGAAATTTGCCGTTGGTAGAATGAAGAAGCTCAGAGAGGTTAAGGTACTAACACAGGTCACACAGCTAGTGGGAGACAAAGCTGGGACTTTATTTACTCATTCAGCAGACATTTGTGGAACACCTTCCATGTGCCTTGGATAGGCCAGGTGTGGAGGATGCGGCAGGGAGCAAAGTGACCGAGGGTCTTGCTTTCAGGGAGGGTACCTTTTAAGCAGGGGAAGGTAGACGCTGGGCAGGTGTATGGAGAAGTGACAAGTAGGTGAAGACACCGCACCAGGGATCTGTGTTAGAGAATGACCTGGGGTGCAGCACTTACAAGGCGGGAGTTCGGGGAGGCCCCTCTGGGGAGGTGACATTTGAGCAGAGGCTGGAGGATGAGAGGGAGCAGGCAGGGGAGAGGCAGGGGAACAGCTTTCTGGCAGAGAGAACAGGCCCTTTCTGTTCCCTTATGTGACCTTCCGAGGAGGAAGGACCCATTCTTGTGTGCTGGGGCGTCAAGGGAACCTCTTACTCATTCATCTGCTACAGCCTTCACTCCAGACCAGGTGTCTCCTTGTCTGGCTGATTGCCGTTCTCTCTGCTTGGATGTGCCCTGTGACGGGGAGCTCATTCCTCTGCCGATGCCACGTTACCCTCTATGGACTTCTGTGTGGTAAACATTTTCAGCTCCTTTGTCTATTTCTTGGCGTCACCTCAAGTGCCACTTGGTCCTCGTTTCCCCATTGTCAGCATTCTAACAAAACGGCCACTTCGGAATCGCTCTTCTCCTCTCCTCTGGGACCTCTCTGATTCCTGCTTGGTTTCCACCCTCCTTTTTGGGGATTTCTTAACCTCCTTCTGTTCACACCCACCCTTCACGCGAACACATTCTCTCTCCTCTAACCTCTCTGGCAGCCCCATCTTCTTGGAGCCAGGACGGATGAGCCACTTCTCAGCTGCTGGCTGGGGCATCTTCTTTGAGTCGACCAGCCCACATTCTTTCCAGGGTCTGGATTCTGGAAATTCTGGATTCTGCCCTTCCTTCTTCCCCAGAGCCTCCCCTCAGGGCCTGCTTGGAAGGCATGTATGTTCTTTGCTGAGTTTTCAGCTGTGGGTCAAATGTCACTTCTTCGGGGGCATCTTTCTTCCTCTTCTTACCCTGTGCTTCCCCTTAACACTTGTAGCAATGATAATTAAGTGATTATGTATGTACCTATTTGATCCACGCGTCTCTTCCATCACATGGAGCACCCCGAGAAGATGGAGAGAGGACTCATATCCCCAGTTGCTAGAACAGGGCTTGACATGGAGTAGGTGCCCATAAGTATTTGTTGACTAAGTCAGTGGATAAGAAGGTCAAAATTGGTATGAGACCATTCATTCAATGGGTGTCACTGAGAGCTACCCCTTTGCAGCAAGATCCTGTGTATGTAACGATTGGTAGTGAGATTCTTGTCTCCTGGTCTGAGTCAGTGACTGCAAAACAATTTCTAGACTGGAGAAAGGGAAAGCTGTAGGTGACTGCTGGACCCTCCATATACCTGCCCCCATGTCATGTCTAGAAGTGAGAGGCGCCCTTGTTACTGTTTTCTGATCAGCCTTTTGTGCTATCCTGCCCTGTCCCTTCCAGATAAAGCAAAGGCATTTTCTTTCTTTCTTTTTTTTTCATTTGAAAGAGGGAAAGAGAGGGAGAGAGGCACAGGGAGAGGGAGAGGGAGAGAGAGAGAGAGAGAGAGAGAATCTTAAGCAGGCTCCATGCTCAGTGTGGAGACAGACACGGGACTCAATCCCATAATCCTGAGATCATGACCTGAGCTGGAATTGAGTCAGATGCCCAACTGACTGAGCCACCCAGGGGTCCCACAAAGGCATTTTCTAATAGGAACCTCTAATATCTTAAAGAGGAAAGTAGTATTTTTGACTGTTGACTGTATATGCCAGGCGCTGTGTTAGTGCTTTACGTAATTAATTAACATGATTTTTATTTAAGATTATTTTTATTAAGATTTTAATATCCATTTATTTTTGAGAGGGAGAGAGACAGAGCGCAAGTGGGGGAGGGGCAGAGAGAGAGACACAGAATCCAAAGCAGGCTCCAGGCTCTGAGGCAGCTGTCAGCACAGAGCCCGATGCAGGGCTCGAACCCACGAACCGTGAGATCATGCCCTGAGCCAAAGTCGGACACTGAACTGACTGAGCCACGCAGGCACCCGTGATTAATTACATAATTAATCATCTCTTTGATTCTTTCCAAGAGTTCAACCCTCCCATCAATGTGGGTAGGGAGAAGCAGGTTCTGCCCAGTTGGATACTTGGTCCGAGGAGTAACAGCCACTGTTTGAGAGCAGTTTTGTGGCTTCAAAAGCTCCCATCCCTGGGGCACCTGAGTGGCTCAGTCGGTTAAGCATCCGACTCTTGATTTCAGCTCAGGTCATGATCTCAACAGTTTGCGGGTTCAAACCCCGCATCGGGCTCTGCACTGACAGTGCAGAGCCTGCTGGGGATTCTTTTCCTCCCCTCTGTCTGCCCCCCTCCCACTCACACTGCCTCTGTCTCTCTCAAAAATAAATAAACATTAAAACAACAACCACCACCACTTCCCATCCCTTACAGGGTAGTGGGGAAGACCTTCCCTGAGGTTTGGGAGGTTCTCTTTCTTGCTCCCTCCCACTGTCTCTTGCCTCTGCGATCTCTAATTTACTCAGACCCTTCCTATGCTGAAGATCAGTGAGGGCTCCAGAAGTTCCCCACAGGAGGGGCTGCGCAACAGGGATCTGGTCTGGAAGCTGTGTTTGTACCATAGAGGCCCCGTTTTCACTGAGGCACACTTACCGGGGGAAGGCACCCCGGAGCTTGTGAAGGGGCTTCCCCCTAAGACATCTCTTTGGCAAAACTGCTGAGCACCCAAACGGAACGAAATTGGAAGGAGAGGAAGGGACGAGTGAACAACCATTGATTTCTTGAATGCTGCCTCCGCGCGAGCGTCTTGTGTGTTTCGATCATTCTAGACTGTGAGGGAAAGAGTTGTCAGGGATCCGTGGTGTGCTCCGGGATCTCGACTAGATGTAGGGTGACCATGTAATTTACCATCCATGTTGGGGCCCTCTGGGGAAACAAAGGGGCCACTATCGAAAATTGCACCGGACAGAAGGTATAAATTGGGACCGCCCTATGCCAACTGGGAGGTCTGGTCACCCTCGGCAGGAGGGAAATCAGATGCCCTCTGTTCCGGTTATCTATTACTGGGTAACACCTCCCTCCAAAATTTGGCAGCTATAAGCCACAATAATCGTTTTGTTTTCTCTGTTGGCTTCTGTAGGCCAGGAATTTGGGAAGGGGTTGTCTAGTTCTAGCCTGGGGCCTCCCGGGCCGTATTAGTTAGGTGCAGGTGGGGCTGGAGTAGCTGGAGGCTAGCTAGAACCTTCTCTCTCTCTCTCTGTGTCTGTGTCTCCATTTAGCCTTAGAGCCTCGCTATATGGTGAGTCCACACAGAGAGCTGAGCTTTCTCACAACATGGCGGCCCCGGGGCAGTCAGACGACATACAAGGGGGCCGAAGATGTCCGGAACAGGTATTCTGACTAACAAGCTGGAAGCTGCATGGCCCTCTACAACCCGGTCTCAGAAGTCAGGCGGCCCTTCTGTTGGTTACCAGCGAGTCACAGGCGCCAGGTTCTAGAAGAGCGCGTGGAGTGAGAGACGTTGTCGTGACCATCTGAGGAGCCTAAAATCTGCTACAGATGCACCTGGCCTTTTCTAAGAGTAACCAGTTGGTTGTCTGCAAAGGTGTGACTGAAGAGTTTAGGACAGAGCAAAAGCCAGAGTTTCGGAGGAAGTCTGGTCGGGAGGAGGCCTGGGCTGTGATCGTGGTTTCTCAAGGGAAATCTGCTCAGAGGGGTGAATGAACTTGTGGGAAGGGGAGAGTCACAGAGCCAGAGGCCTGGTGTTGTCCAGGGCGCGGGCTCTTGGCCGCACTGGCCGGGGCAGCAGCCACCGCCGCCCGCCATGTCCCTGGGCAAGGCCGTCCCCTCGAGCCGCCTCTGCTGAGAAATGCTTCTTCTGAATAATACCGTTATTTGTTCCCACTCCCTCCCACCAAGCAGCCCCGCAAGACCATGGACCCGTACGGAGCTTTCGCTGCCGGGAAGCATAGGCTGGTCAGGCTAACATTTCTTGTGCTCTCCGTTAGTAGACGGATCGTCCGGTGATGCGTCAGCCTCACAAGATTGGCTAAGGGGAGTCTGGCCCTGCCTGGCGCGCGGGCGTATCCCAGACCGTTCTGACGGATTCACCAAGGTCGGCTGGTGGCGATCTGTCCGCGTGGCCGGCGCTTTTTCCGGCGCGCATCCACCTGCACCTCCTCGTGTGCCTTCTGTGAACCACCACAGGGGGTTATCACCCCACTTTCTAGGTGAGCAGGCCGAGGCGCAGTGAGGAGGCACGTTTTGCCCGCGGTCAGGCCGCCGGTAAAGGTGCAGTGGCACAGCGGTCCAGGTGGGCGTGCAAACCGCAAACCCTCTTCACGAAGGTCGGGGCACGCACCTGATGGCAAACCTGTTGGACGGTGTGCTGGGAGGAAGGGAAGCCTTGAGTCACCAGCTCGCGCCAGCCTCCTAAGAGCCCTGCGGCCCCGACAAATTCGTAAAAATAGAAAACCTGGAGGGATTAAAGCCCCAAAGGACGCTTCAAGTCCCCCGCGGGAAAGGGAGGCTTGCCGTATGTTCTGATGGTCTGCATTCAAATTTATTTATTTTTTTTTTATCTCGGCTGGATGTACACTCACCCATCACAGGATCAGCTCTCAGAATAGAGAGGTACCTGTTGAATCATCCACCCCACTTCCTGCCTCATGCGGGCATCTCTCCAAGTGCTGAGCCATCCGCTTCTCTGCTGGGGCCTGAGATATATCAGGATTTGCAGCCCTGGTGACAGGAGACAAAATAGACTCCCATTTCCTTTGGAACCATTTAGCTAGTTGAGAGAGTGCTTGATTGTTTCAATGGGATGAGCAATGAGCGATAACCAGGTCTCTCCTTGGCTCCTTTTCTCTGCCCTGTGCTTGCTCTTCTTCCGGAAGCTGGGAGGTGGTGGGGACAAAGGCACACACTGGTTTTGGCTCAGTCTGGCTCTTGAGCTACTAGGCGCCCCTCCCGGGACCTCAGGCCCACTTTCTGCAACACGGACGTCGTTCTCTTTCCTTCTGCCCGCCCTGGCTCCCACTGGCCTTAGGACTAGAAACTGTGCCTGGTGGGTGCCTGCAGAGACTTGTTGGGGCTAAGTGACTGCAGGTGATATTTAAGGAGGTCTCATGGGAGATATGGCTTCAAGGCAATGAAAAACAGACATCCGTGGGGACAGACTGTCTGAATTTGAATCCAGGTCACCCCTAGCTTCATGGCCTTGGGCAAGTCAGGCAACTGAGTCTCGGCTTCCTCGTCTGTTAAATGGGTGGAATCAGAGGAAGTAGGTAGTGAGAATTAAGTCAGACAATACGTACAGTGCTTGAGAGAGTGCCTGGTGTGCAGTAAGCCCTTAATCCAGGCCAGCTGAATTAGCATGGTCACCAGAAGCCTGTGGGGCTTTGACTGGAGCGATCGATGGCCACTTGTGGGGACCCAGGCCCTGAGTTGGCCACTCAGAGTTCAGAGAGAGAACCAGTCATGAGCTCAAGTAGCTCAAAGTCTAGTGGGAAAGCAGATGTGGCTGATGCAGGGGTGCTTAACGAAATATGTTTTGAGTAGACTTTTAAAAAGCAGATTTCACATGGAAATCCAGATTTGTGGCTTCTCTTATGATCTAGCAACACTGGGTTGGCTTTCCTGCACGGTGATAAGAAGCCGGAGCAGAATAAGTGTTGTAGCCTAGGCCAGGGTTTCTCTACTTTGCCCCAGTCCCCACTCTTCCCTCCTGCATCCTGTCCGCCCGTATTCGTGTTCAAGTGTGCTTGCTGCCTGGCCCTTTGGGAATTTGCAGACAGATTACAATGCAATGCTGTGAATGCACCGGGAGCACGATGAGGGATAATAACTCATCCGTGGGCAGTCGGGAAGAGCTTCCCAAAGGAGCCGAAGTCCCAGTTGCCTCTCTGTAATACCCGCCAGTGCTGCAGAACATCCTTGTCTTTATGGCTCAAGGATGTGAATAGAGGACACAAAGTCCTCCGAGCTGGCGGGATCTCTGCCATAAAGCAACCAAGGCTCAGTGGCTTGTGTGGTCATACAGCCAGCTCGTGGCACATCCAGGCTGTCAATCAGAAGCAGCCGTGGGCCTCGGGAGTCTGCCATTTGTACTCTGGGATCTTGATTCCCTCTCTCTGCCACCCTCCTGCGGCGTGGCCATGGGTAACTCATTTCATCTTCAACCTCGGTTTCTTCATCTGTAGGGTAGGGCTGGGGATTCTGACCTCAAGGGAGTGCTCTGGGGCCAGATAGTGAGAAAATGGGTAGGGGACACTCATAAGCTCCGAAGCGCTCTAGGCCTGTGAGAGGCATCATGATGGTGGAGAAATAGCCACCTTCTTCGAACAGATTTGGCGCATCTTTTCGATGTTACGGGGACCTTGTCCCCCACCTGCTTTGGCCATTCTCTCTCCTTTGCATGTAGGAGCGTGCACAGCCTTCTTCCAGGCGTGGACCCAGAAAGGGAACGTTTTGGCCTTGGCTGTGAACAGGACTCCAGGCGCAGAGCCCAAGGGCTCCCCTCTTTCACGAGGCTCCCACATCAAAAGGAGATGCTGAGATAGAGCTGGGAAGGAAGCCGACCTCCCTGGGAAAAAGAGGAGAAATGTCGGTAGTTACTTTGTTTCCTTTAAGACACCTGCCACTGCGCATCAGGGGCTACCTTCAATTCCCCGTTTAGTGCCTGGAACTATTGAGACAACATGGCATTGTGGTCGACTACTGGATTTGGGAGTCCCGCTGTCCTGAGTGCAAATATTGACTCCTCCTTATTAGCTGAGTGTGCCTTTGGACCAAACTTTAAACTTCTCTAAACCTCAATGTCTTCATCTGCAAAATGGGCTTCTTAAAAGTACCTGTTTTTTTAGAGCTTTGTAGGAGTTAAATGACATTACGTGGTGAAGGGTTTAGCATATAGTGAACAGCTTAATAAATGCCGGATATGAATTCCTGTTATTGGAAATGGTAATAAGAAACGTACATCATGTTTGTACCGCGTTTTACCGTTTAGGAACTGGTCGTGTTTTCCTTAGCCCATTTGACATTCCCAACAACTCTTTGAGGTGGTCAGGGCAGGGATTATGACCTCGCACAGGTGAGAAAACGGGAGCCCAGGGAGGGCAGAAGTCTGCTCAAGGTCACACAGCTTGTGAGTGGTAGAGCCAAGCTCAAGTCTCCTTGGATGAAGGATGAGCAGTGTCATTCGCAGGGCCAGGCCAGACCACCTGCACGTGCCGTCGGGCTGCTCCTTGGGCACTCTGGTTCTTCCAAAGACCTGTTTATAGAGAAATAATCCAGTGGGTTTACCTATTTAAACCCTTGTCGTACCTATTTATACGCTGAGCCTATACCAGCTCCGGGGGCGAAGAAACTTGTCCTTGTGCCCTGGTGTCAGACTGACTTTCTTGGCGTCTGTCCCCAAATGACCTCCGCGGGGGTTTCCAGCTGCCCCCTCGCACCCTGATCCGTTTACCAGAATAGCCATGTGTTCTGAGTTCTGGCCACAGGATGGCGCTGCTCCCCAAGGCATGAAATGCCAGCCCCTCACCAGGACTGCATTTCCAGGTATGAAACATCTAAACAGCTCCTATGTGCAAGTCACTACTGTTGCTGAGGAGAGGGCTTCGCTTATCCATTATTGTTATATAAACGACGGCAGCAAAACCAATAACACCCGTACGGGTTGTCACAGTTTCTTGAGCAGTTTACAGAGATCACCCGGTTCCATTTGCTAAATAATCCTGGTACGTGAGATGAGGCGAGCCTTCCCACCCACGTCTGAGGAGGAAACTGAAGCTCAGCGAGGTGACAGGGCTTGTGTAAAGGCCCCGAGCAGAGTGGCCGGCGGCAGATTGAATGGGGGAGACCAGGCGTCTGCTTCCTCCGTGCCAGTACTTGTCGGTGAGGACAGGGGCTATCTTAGTTGCCTTTCTGCCCCCATTCCTTCCTGTCCCCCTCACTGAGGGCTTCAGCTGACGTCTGTGGCGGGCAGGGGAGAGGCAGGCGGGCTCCCTCAGGCCACTCAGCCTCTAGAAGCCGCGGTGCCGAATAGCTCACCAGCGCTCTCCGGACGCACTCAGGCTGAGAGGTGCAGCGTCTGGGTTGGAGCCTGTGAAGAGACTTCAAAGAGAGGCCACTGCTTTCACTCTGAGGCCCGGGCAGGGTGTGAGTGACTCACCGTGATTTGGCCCCCGAAGGCTGCCGGGTGACCAAGTGGCCAGGAATGATTCATTCATTCGTTCACTCATGTATTCGTTCAACAAACGCTTCCTAAGTGCCCACCGTGTGCTAAATACTAGGGACGCAGAGACCAAAAGCACAGCCCGTGTCCTCCTGGGACTTTCAGAGCAGCGGGGGAGACAGAGGGCAGAGAGCGAACAATACAGTTTGGCAGGCGTTTCTCGGAGGTCTAAGTGTCATGGGGTTGAGTGAGTCTACCAAAGGCAGGGGAGCAGGCCACACGGAGGAGGAAGCCTTTGGTGGGATCTTGAAGGATGAGACAAGTTTGCAGATCACCAGGCAAAAGGAGCCTGGAGGTGGGGTGGGGTGGGGTGGGGTGGGGGCGGGGGGGAGAGTCGGGGGCGATGTGCGTACAGAAGCAAGAGCTGTCAAAAGTCATCACGCACTTGATGGGACAGGGAGGCAGCCGGAAAGATGGGGGGCAGCCAGAGACGGGCCTTGAAAGCCATCGTGGGGACAGTGAATTTGTGTGTCATAGATGGAAGAAAACACATCAAGACTTTGAGTGATCACTCCAGGAGCTGCGCTAGGCTTGAGATCCGGAGTTGAACACTGTGGTTCTTGCCATCAGAGTTCAGAATTTCAAGGAGAACATGGCCACAGAGAAGACCCGCAGTCGCATTTGTTGAGCGCTGACCCTTTGCCGAGCATCGTGCCAACCGCTTCCTGAGCGTTGGCTGGTTACCTACTTTGCAAGGCAGGTGCTGTTATCATCCCCACTTTTTTTTTTTTTTTTTTTTTTAAATTTTTTTTTTTTTAACGTTTATTTATTTTTGAGACAGAGAGAGACAGAGCATGAACAGGGGAGGATCAGAGAGAGGGAGACACAGAATCTGAAACAGGCTCCAGGCTCTGAGCTGTCAGCACAGAGCCCGATGCGGGGCTCGAACTCACGGACCGTGAGATCATGACCTGAGCCGAAGTCAGTGGCTTAACCGACTGAGCCACCCAGGCGCCCCTCATCCCCACTTTTTAGCTGAAAAGCCTGAGACTTGAGGTGCTTAAGTAGGTTGTCCAAGGTCATAGAACTAGTGGTAGTAAGAGTCAGGACGTGTCTTTTTTTTTTTGCTTTTTGTTTTGTTTTGTTTTTTAAAGCTTATTTATGTCGAGGGAGATGGAGGCAGTGCCAGTGGGGAGAAGGGCAGAGAGAGAGGGAGAGAGAGAATTCTAAGCAGGCTCCGTGCTGTCGGTGCAGAGCCCGATGTGGGTCTTGAACCCATGAAACTGTGAGATCACCACCTGAGCCGAAACCAAGAGTCAGACACTTAACCGACTAAGCCACCCAGGCGCCCCATCTTTTTTACTTTTTAATGCTCAGCTTTGCTAAAACTAATTCATTAATTTTATGTAGATTTTTTTATGCATGTGGTACAAAATTCAGAAGGTGCCCAGTGAAGGCGCTTGTGGTCACATCCCTGCTTCCAGCCCTCCCTCCCCAGAAGCGAACACTCTTACTGGTTTCTGGTGTTTTCTTCTAGAGAGGTTCTATGCAGACCCAAGCCCAAAAGGTAAGAAAAGACAAGTGCGTGGCTAATCACAAGCATGGGCTTTGGGAACAGCCTGCAGGGAATTGAGTCCTGACTCTTTTGGGTGATCTTGAAGAGTGTTACCACTAAATTGTGGTTTGAGCAAGGGTCAGGAGGTCTTGGAGGGAGCGGGGGACATGCCAGAGGGCTGGACTTGGTGGGGGAGGATGCGGTGACAGGATGGAGATGAGAGAATGAGGACCAGTGGGGCCTGGAGAGAGACTTGGGTGGGGGCCAGGCTGTGGGGTGGGGGGGCCGCCACGACAGGTAGGTGTTTGGCAGGACTGGAGGTGCGCTGAGAGGGAGACAGGTGGCCCGTGGGTCTGGGACAGTCCCTGTCTGAGGTCTCCTGCTGACACCTGGAGGAGTTCCAGCTCATCTGGTGCACCCCGGAGCTGGGCCTCGGTCCCTGGGCTGACAGCAAGGCCATGGACTCAGGAGTCCGGGAGGTCCGGCCTGAGTGGCCAGCAGGAAATTCTGGGCAAGCCACTTCCCTCCCCAAGCTTCAGTGCCAGTGAGCGCTTCCCAGAGGTTCATCGCCCCGTTGTTCCTCACTGTGGAAGTAAAGGCAGAGTCGGTGGCGGGGGATGCGGGGGGTGGGGGGAGCAGAAGTGCCCTGGCTGGAATGGGCTGGGGGCACAGGATCCTTCTCCAGAGGTTTCCAGGCTGCATCTGAACAAGCATTCACAGTGTGCAGAGTTCTCCCAGGCAGGTGGGAGCCTATACGTAGATACAGTCTTACATGTTCGATCTAATATGTGTATAATGCGTGTAATAACATGTAATACATACATTATTTTGTTTGCCTGTCCCCTGCTTCTGTTTTGAAACCAGTTTTCAAAATAACAAGCAGGTTCTCTGGTGTCCTCCCTTTTTCAGTGCTGAGATGCTCTCATCTCCGGCCCTGGGAGCCCCTTCAAGTCGACCACTGGGCCTTGTGACCCAGCCTGAGTAGTCTTTGATAACTTCCTGGCTTTCTGGAAGAACAAATGTTCCAGACTCATCTTGTACTTTCCCTTCCCAAGTCCTGGAATCCACCATTTCCCCGAGGAGCCCTGGCCCTGGTTCCCTTCCATGAGAAATGCCATTTGGAGGCCCCAGTCTGGGCCGGGGGGATGTGGGAAGCAGCAAGCTCGGGGCCAGGAGCCTACAGTCTGGCAGCTCCCTCCTCCTCCCCTGGGGATGGGGGATTAGAGGTCCAGTTACGTCTTTCCAGACTCATCCGAGGCCAAGAACAAGACATGGGAAATATTCATGCTGGGCACCCCTGGGCTGCGATGGCATGGTGGGAGCCCACGGACCTGGATTCCACCCCAGCTCGGCTGCTGTGTGTCTGAGTGACTCTGGGCAAGTGACTTAACCTCTCTGAGCTACGGCATCCTCATCTGTCAGATGGGGACAGTAGCACTCACCTCATGTCAGCTTGAGGATGATGTGAGACAACGCGTTTAGGTTTCTGACATACGTCGCCTAGAGCAGGTACTCAGTGAATGTGAATTCCCTTCTTATCCGTCCTCGGCCATGTAACTTCAGCATCCCAGGAGGTGAGAACTGGATTACTGGATGATTTGGGAAAGGGACAAGGGAAGAGGAAGAAATTGGGAAATAGAAGTTTGTGGACAAATAAATGGGAGGGGAGGTTCATTCAAAACAGGGAAGGTGATTTTAGTGGTCAGATCTGTCCAACAAAGGAAGGTTCTGTCTGCTTGGGGAAGGTGGGGAGCCTCCTGTTGCCGGAGGTATACAAGTAGAGGGAGAGGGACCATTGCCAGAGAAGTGTTCTTTTGAGGACTCCTGCATTGGCCGGGAGGTTGCTCCATTCACTCGGCACACTTTTGGAGTCCTACCGGTCCTTGCCCAGCCCTGTGATGGGACAGGGGATGCCAAGGTGAACGGGATACCTTTCCTAGCCCAAGGAACTCCCAGTCCAGGGAATGAACTGATCTCCAAGGTCCCTCCTACTCTGCGGTTCTGGGCTTTAAAGTGTCCAAGCCTTGGAGGGAGTTGGCTGAGGATTTTCAGTGTGTGCCTTTTGGTATCGATCCACTGGAGCCGGAGCTGGCAGGAGAGGACTCCGCAGTGTTATTAGTGCGGAGGACACGCTGTAATCTGTCAGTGTCACCCTGGTCGCAGCTGGCGGGGGAGCCATCCCGCTGTTGACTCCTCCCTCCCCAGCAGCCACTGAGCGCACGACTTGTATAGCATCCCCCACCCCCGCCCAGCACCCCCATCTATCCCTTTAGGAGGGAGAATTTCTTTTTCCATTTCTCCTGGTATGAGCCCTCTGCCCCCACCAAGGACATTCCTCTGTACCTTTAGTTACCAGATTTCCCTACCAGGAGCCCGTGGGAAGAATCCTCCTCTTTCATGGCCAGCTTTGAGTCTTACCTCCGTGAGCCCTTTGCCAGTCTCTCAGGCAGAGCAATAGACTCTAAAGGACTGTCCTTGGGGAAAAAGTTTAGCCTGGTTTTCCAGCTAAGACAAGGAGAGAGACAGAGCATGGGAAGGAGGTGTGAGGTGAGCGAATGGGTCAGGGATTTGGTTCTATGGTAAGTGCTCCTTTTCAGCTGTGAGCACTCTAGCAGACTGAGTGGGTATGTACTGGCGGCTGAAGATGAAGTGAAGGGGGCCAAGAGACCACTGTTAGAGAAGTGGATTAGAATGGGGGTTCGAATCGCGGTGCCAACAGAGTGCCTGGCTTACTGTCCCAGCTCCACCATATTCCTGCTGTGTGACTTTGGGCATTGATCTTAACCTCTCTGATCCTCATTTCCTCTTTTGTAAAATGGGGCTAATAAATAGGACTTACCTCACAACGTTGCTGTTAGCATTAGAATGTAAAGTGTCTACATTAATGCCTGGCGCGAAGAGGGGGGCTGGATAGATTTCAGTCGTGATTATTATTACTCTTCATTGAGCACCACCTACATCCAGGCACGACACTGGGAGCTTTCACGTTCAAGGTCTCCTTGGAGCATTCCAGCTGCTAATCCCGTGTAGGGATTATTAAACCCATTTTGCAGATGAAGAAACGAAGGCTCTGCGAGGCTATCTCTTGCTTGCATCACCCAGCTGGTAAAGGGCAGGGCTGGGCTTCAAACACAGGCCTTTGTAACTCTCCTGTCTGTGCTCTCCCACCTGCCCTTTTCCGCTGCCCTCAAGGGACGTCCGCCCTGAGAGGCAAGGATGCTGAGACTTCCATGTCGGCTCTGGCTGGGGTGCTCTTTCGGCTTTCTCTACTTTTATTTTTTTATTTTTTATTTTTTTTAACGTTTTTTATTTTTGAGAGAGAGAGAGAGAATGAGCAGGGGAGGGGCAGAGAGAGAGGGAGACACAGAATCCAAAGCAGGCTCCAGGCTCTGAGCTCTGAGCTGTCAGCACAGGGCCCGATGCGGGGCTTGGAGCCACGAGCTGTGAGATCATGACCTGAGCCAAAGTCAGACACTTAACCAATTAAGCCACCCAGGCGCCCCAACTACTTTTATTTTTTTTAATATATTCTTTTAATTGTAATTTTTTTTTTATTTTAGAGGGAAAGAGAGCTCGTGAGCAGGGAGAAGCGCAAGGGTCGGCAGGGGGAGAGAGAGAGAGAGAGAGAATATCTTAAGCAGAATCCACACTCAGCAAGGAGCCTGACATGGGGCTCTATCCCATGACCCTGGGATCATGGCCTGAGCCGAAATCAAGAGTCAACCGACTGGGCCACCCAGGCTCCCCTGGAGTTCTCTACTTGTAGCCTCGAGTTGTTAATTATTAATTTCATGAGTGTTTTCTCTCTTCTTCAGAGAGTGTGAGATCGAGAAACATTTTTTCTTCTCTCTAGCAACTGAAGTGTTGACTTGGACCATGAAAGCTACAGAGTTGACGGTGTTTCCCTTCTTGCCTTGCTTGCCAGGAAGCTTGTACTTTTTGTCATGCTGTTTCTTTCTCCCTTCCAGGGTTTTCATTTTCTACCTTTACTATTGTCTTTACTTACGGGTTTTTTACTAAAAGCTGTTCCACTCATAGAAGGAGCTGTGTAAATAGAGCTTAACTGAATGGAAAAGGGCAGATTGCAAATCCCAAGTACATAATTCAAGTAAAACTATGAGCTTTAGGAAAGGGACGTACCTTCTTTTTTTTTTTTTTAATTTATGTTTCATTAAAAAATGCTTAAAATTCACATCCAAGTTAGTTAGCATGTGGTGCAATGATGACTTCAGGAGTGGATTCCACTGATTCATCGCCTACGTATAACACCCAGTGCTCCTCCCAACAAGTGTCCTCCTTAGTGCCCCTTGCCCATTTAGCCCATCCTCCCACCCACAACCACTCCAGCAGCCCTCAGTGCGTTCTCTATATCTAAGAGTCTCTTTTGTTTTGTCCCTCTCCCTGTTTTTATAGTATTTTTGCTTCCCTTCCCTTATAAACATAAGGGAACATTTGTATCTTAAATTCCACATATAAGCGACGCCCTATGATATTCGTCTGTCTCTGAGTAACTAATTTTGCTTAGCATAATACCCACTAGTTCTATCCATGTTGTTGTAGATGCAAGATTTCATTCTTTTTGATTGCCGAGTAATACTCCATTCTATCTATGTACCACATCTTCTTTATCCATTCATCCATCGATGGACATTCGGGCCCTTTCCATACTTTGGCTATTGTCGATAGTGCTGCTATAAACGTGGGGGTGCATGTGTCCCTTCGAAACAGCGCACCTGTATCCCTTGGATAAATGCCTAGTAGTGCAATTGCTGGGTCGCAGGGTAGTTCTATTTTTAGTTTTTTGAGGCACCTCCATAGTGTTTTCCAGAGTGGCTGCACCAGCTTGCATTCCCACCAGCAGTGCAGAAGGGTTCCTCTTTCTTCGCATCCTCACCAGCATCTGTCATTGCCTGACCTGTTCATTTTAGCCATTCTGACGGGACATACCTTACTTCTATTCGCCCTGGCTCTGGCATGGTAAATTTTGCACAGAAAGCTCAGTGGTGATTTTCCCTGGCATGTGTGGGTCAGCAGCTCTCCTTGCGCTAGAATAAAATCCAAAGTCCCGTCCCCCGGGGACTGACCCCTGCCCACCTCTTCCCACTCATCTCATGTCACTTGTCCCTTGTTTATCAGAGATAACCATCTTTTAGTTATCTCTAAGACCATCTTTTAGGTGTACTCACAGGCCAAATTCTTTCCTGTGAATTTCTGTGAAAGGAGCTTTGCACATTCTGTTCCCTCTGCTTGGGACGTTCCCTCTTCTCCCATCCCCTGTGTTTGCCGGGCTCACCCTCCTTATGCTGCAAATTTCAGCTGAAAGTATCAGTGAGAGGCCTTCACTGACCGCTCTATTTAAAGGGGTTGCGGTTTCTGAAACCACAATTACACTATATGTTAACTAACTTGGATTTAAGTAAAATTAAAAAAAAAATATGAAAGCACTGCTTTCAAAATTAAAAAAAAGGGGGAGGGAGTGGTTTGCAGTATCTAACCTTCAAAGATGGTGCCTAATGTTTCTTCACCTCTCAGCTGCATTCTACTAATCCCATCAGGAGGTGGACTCAGTTTCTCTTCCCCCTGGAACTAACCTTGGGGATTTGCTTTTTGTTTTGTTAAAAATTTTTTAAACATGTTTATTCATTTTTGAGAGATGGGGAGAGACAGAGCATGAGTGGGGGAGGGGCAGAGAGAGAGGGAGACACAGAATCCAAAGCAGCTCCAGGCTCTGAGCTGCCAGCACGGAGCCCCACGTGGGGCTTGAACTCATGATCTGCAGATCATGACCTGAGTTGAAGTCTGACGCTGAACCGACTGAGCCACCCAGGTGGCCCCGCTCTGATCACCAGACTATAGCAGAGGGACCTGCTGAGGCTTCTGAGTCTAGGCCCTCAGATGGGGAGCAGCTTCCAGTTTCTGCCACTTGGAATCCAGCTGCCATGCTGGGAGAGGCCCAAGACACCTGGAGGGGCCGCAGGGGGCAGAGATGAGGGGTTCGGGTCGACAGCTTCCCTGAGCTCCGAGCCAACAGTCAGCATCCACAACAGTATTGTGCGTGAGCCCGTTTATTCGTCCCAGCCCAATCAAGCCCTTGGATGATTGCATCTCCAGCCGTCATCCTGTGGAGCAGAACAACCACCCGGCTGAGCCCTCCGAATTTTGAGGGATAATAAAATAGTTATTATTTTAAGCCACTAAGTTTTAGATGACTGAAGGAGAGGTCAACTCCTGTTTAGTTTTGTTTTGTTTTTTATATCCTTGCCCCACCTGGGTGGCTCGGTTGGCTGAGCATCTAACACTTGATTTCAGCTCAGGTCGTGATCTTAGGGTCATGGGATCGGGCCTCTGTCGGACTCTGCACTGACAGCACGGAGCCTGCTTGGGATTCTCTCTCTCTTTCTCTCTCTCTCTCTCTCTCCCCCTCTCTTTCTCCCCCTCTCTGCTTGTTTCCTGCTCACACACGCATGCGTGCACACACACTCTCTCTAAAAAATAGATAAATAAACTTGGAAAAAAGAAATCATTGCCCCAATGCATTTACTTCATAGCCCTCATGAAAATTTGTGATTATGTAATTATTTGATTCTTGCTAATTTTCCTGCTTCCCCTCTGGAACAGGAGTTACAGGAGGTTGGGACCGCGTCTGTCTTGATTACCACCGTCTCCAGCATCGAGCACAGAACAGCACGTAATGGGAGCTGAATGAATGAATGACTGGAAAGCATCAGGATGGTCCTCTAATGCCTCTGGGAATCAGGCTGGGGCATCACCAGGAAGGAGGTGGGTATGACTCAAGCCTTAGCTCTGGAGGGCTTTCGCAACTCAGAACTGCGAAGCCTTTCCTGACACGACCCTGGCACCCCAGACCCCCTGGTCCCTGCCAGCGAGAACTGCCCCTCCCTCCTCCTTGCTCTTCTGTGCCCTGTGGGGCCGTCCATTAAGGCACCTGCGACTCTGTGTGCTTTTGTGTGTGTAGACGATGCAGACAGGACAGAGTAGTCGGTGTGGTGTGGGACTCTGGACCCGGAGACCCCGATGTTTGACCCCGTGCTCTGTCACGCTGTGGTATCTCTTTGTGCCATGGGTACATTTTTTTGAGTGTTCACTTACGTGTTTATGGGTATCAGGCACTGTTCTAATGCTTTTAATTCATTTATGCCACCTAACAATCTTATCAGATAGGTGCTGTTACTATTATTTTCCTTTTACAGATGAGGAAACGGACTCATAGGTAATTTGCCCGAGGTTAGGCTGCGAGTGTCTAGAGCCTGGCAGTGGATTGAACCTGGCAGTGAGAATCCAGGACCTACCCTCTTAACCCGCATACGTTTCTGCCTCTCTGGGCCTCAGTTTCCATATCTGTAAAGGGGGTAGTAACACCTGCTTCACAGGACTGTGACGATACATGATTTGATAGTGCCAGGCGTACTGTAGGCTCTCTATAAATGCCAGTTTGCTGTGGTAAGACAGACAACTTAAGCTTCCTGCAGGAAAGTACCTGTCCTTGTCTTGTCTGTACACTCGGGACCAAGATCAAGGACTGGTAGAGTGGACGTGGTCAATAAACCTGACAGACCGAACGAATATGTTTGTGTGAGTCGTTCTAATTCCAGAAGCGCGTGCCGTGTGTGTGCACACGCCCATAAAAATACGTATGTGGACACACACAGGCTCACGTGCTGTGTGTGGCGGGGGGGTGGGGTTGTGTCTTGAAGGTGTGCATGAGTGAACCTATATGCACACACCATATCTACACATTTGTGGAATGATACGCCGGCAAATGTTTGATAATCAGCTCTTTGTTAAAAAAAAGAAAAAAATCCCTGGGGCGCCCGGGTGGCTCAGTTGATTAAGCGTCCTGCTGTTGACTTCAGCTTTTAGGTCATGATCTCACGGGTCGTGGCTTTGAGCCCCGTGCCGGGCTCCATGCTGACAGTGCAGAGCCTGCTTGGGATTCTCTCTCCCTCTTTCTCTGCCCCTTCCCGGCTCATGCTCTCTCTCTCACGATAAATGAACTGAAAAAAAAAATCCCCCACTTACAGCATTTGCCCACTCCCTTTTCAAGGTGCCAGGGTGGCCTCCTGGAGAGCTGAGAGGGGATACGCGTGGCCCACCTGTAGGAGGCAGTCCCAGCACACCACTGGCTGCTGGCTGTCCGTCTGTGACAGCCTGTGGCTGGGAAGGCAGCCGGCAAAGTTCCTCGGGCCTGGGAGAAGTCTCCGCACGTGGCCCAGAGAGGCCTCTTTCCAGAGCCCGTGCACCAGGGGAGCCAGTGGTCGTTGGCACCCAACCAGCTCTCTCTGTGATTGGCCTGGAAGCTAGTCCAAACTGACCCTCCGGGTTAGTCAGGTCTCCTGAGACAGCAGCCTTCCCTCCCCTGCCTCCACTGCCCTCAGAGTTCGGTGAGGTCAGCACTCTGAGCCTGGAGCACGAATGGAGAAGGGAGGAGAAGGAGCCCTTCAAACCTCCGTCAGGAGGGGTGGCTGGGGACTGCGAAGGCCAGGAGACCAGGGCCTGGAGCCTGCGGGAAGCGAGTTCCCTGCGCAGGTGTGGACACGTTGCTTGCCCTCTCTGGGCTTCAGCAGTGCCCTTTTGCACGAAAGGATAGGTCTTCTGAGCTCTGTGACCTCTTGCCTTGAGGGCTGGACCTGAGGATTTGAAATCTACATTGAAAAGCCAGAGAGAGTCTGTGCTGACCTCAGACTTGGGCAAGAGGGGTCCCTGTTTTGGGTGTTGGGCTTCGGGGAAGCTAGCTGTGGCCCTCTAGGCCATGCCCCCCTCCGTAGGGGGAAGAGTCCATAATCCAAGGGCATGTGCTTACCCTGAGCCCACACCCCTCTCTCAGAACTCTCTCTCTGGGGCCTGCTACTCTAGAACTTCTGCCCAAAGGATCCTAAGCCAACCTCCAGGGTTGGCTGCCATCTGTCTTGAGGTTGGGTTGGTGTGAGGGATGGTCAAGGAGTTGTTGTTTGGGTGTCTGTAGCTGGAACTCGGGCGTGCTGGGATGGACACCCGCTTTGTGCTGAGCAGAGCTGGAGGTGGGAAGGGAAGGGGGCCAGGCTTGGGCTAGGAGCCAGGCTGGGTCTGCCCCTTGCCACTTTTGGGTATAGCATCCAGACCAGGCTGAGAATTCCAAATTCCAATCTAGTATTTTAAGTCACCACGAAGAGATGTTTGTCAGGATGGAAGGATGGAACATATTTTAAACTTTGTTGGTTTGATTTGTAGCCTTTAAATATTCAAGTTTATGCTTTGGGGGCTCTGTGTCTACTCCTACCCTGGGGCTTGCAGATGTTAGGGGTGATCTTGGGGGAAGAGATGTTTGGGGAGGGGGTGGCTTGGTGGCGTGGCCGGACGGGACCTGAGCTGAATGGAGCAGGGAGTTCTGAACATGGGCCAATTCCAGAGTGGAGTTTTCTGGGGCCTCATGGTGTGGGGATGGGCTTCTCTTAGGTCTGGGTCACTTGGGTCTCCTTTGTGTACATCTCCTTTCTCTTGGACCCCAAGGAGACCTGTACAATGACTATGCTTCCTCCCCACGTCTTATGCACTGTCTCCCCTACCAGGGACCCTGCCTTCCAGAGCTCATGAAGAATCCTTGATCTATGTCAGGACTGGGGTCGTGACATCTGGGACATCGTGACATCTGGGATCCTCCCCAGTTCCCATCCCTGTGTATTATCATGGCTGTGTCGAAGATCACATATAGGTGACTCTTCTGGCTTTCCAAATGAAAATATTCAAATAACCAGGCCAGTGAATCCCAGCTATTGTAACGAATGAGATTTCCGTGGGGTTTTGTTTGTTCGTTTTGTTTGTTTTTTGGTCTGCAATGTTGGATATCAGTAGGACAGAATGAAGCTCTTTTCTCCTTTCAGAACAATGTGTTATAATGTTTTCATTTTAAACAAGCTTTGGTTAGCTTTCCCTTTTCCTGTTTGTCACACATTTGGTTGTGAGTTTGTACCTGACCTTCCTCATTAAGGATAATAAATTCAGCAAGGTGGTGATGGGCAAGTGGGCCCAGAGAAGCAATAGAAGGAGGAGGAAGGAAGCAGTTTACAACTTGCCAACGGATGAGTTCCTTTTTGTTTGCTTTTTAAATCTTGATTTGATTTTGGAAGACCTTCTTTCCTCCCCTCCTATTCAGTATGACAGTTTTTCTCAAAGTTAAAAGGAACTAAATGAAATGTGTTTAATGGATTTTAAGAGGTGTTTACAGTGCTCTTTCAAATAGCTGATGTTGGCAGTTTGACCAGACCAGGGCTGGACATCGGCAGGCTGGCTCTTTAGCTGCCTGCAAATGGGGCCTTTCTCCAATGTCAAGGGTCAAATTCTCCTGTTGGCATCTTGTTATGGGCTGAATGTTTGTGGCCTCCTGAAATACATGTATTGAAGCCCTAACCTCCAGTGTGAGGCTATTTGGAGGTGGGGGTCTTTAGGAGATAATGGGTTAGATGAGGTCAGGAGGGCGGGGCTTCCATGATGGGATTAGTGATCTTTAAAAAAAAGATTTTTTTTAACGTTTGTTTATTTTTGAGATAGAGAGAGACAGAGCATGAATGCAGGAGGGTCAGAGAGAGAAGGAGACACAGAATCTGAAACAGGCTCCAGGCTCTGAGCTGTCAGCACAGAGCCCGACGCGGGGCTTGAACCCACAAACTGTGAGATCGTGACCTGAGCCAAAGTTGGACGCTCAACCGACTGAGCCACCCAGGCACCCCAATGGGATTGGTGATCTTATAGGAAGAGAAAGAGAGACCAGAGATTGGTGCCCTGTAAGCACACAGAGAGAAGGTGACCATCTGCAAGCCAGCAAGAGGGTTCTTACCGGGAAGAGAACCTGCCAGCACCTAGATCTTGGACCTCCTAGCCTCCAGAACCTGGAGAAGTAAATGTCTGTTGTTTAAACTTCCCAGTCTTGGCCTTGTGATAGCAGCCTGAGCAGACTAGGACACTCCCCATTTTGTCTCTCCTGTTAGGAGAGACCCAGGGCTTCCTGCTAGACCCTCCTCATTTGCCTCCCAATCCACAGTCCCCTCGGAGGAGCAGTTCCATGCAGGGAGCCCTCTGAGTTCACCTGCAGGGTCACGTTCATTCCAGGCTATACACCTTCATGGGGAAAAATTGAAACCCTGGAGTGTCACTGGGATGTTGAGTGGGGCTGGTTTGTTCTAAAACAAAGAACTCAAGGACATCATGCTTGCCATCTTCAAATATCCAAAAGGACGATTGTGTTCGAAAGGGAAGGCACTTGTTCATTGTTGCTGGATTCAAAGGAAGTGGATTGAAATTCATCTTGCAGAGGAGACTTTGACCAATGAACGCTGCCCAGCCCAGGCTAGGCTGCCTATGGAGGGGATGAGCTCCCTGTCGCCAGAGGTGTGCAAGTATCCCTAAAGGATACTTACGAGGAGACTCATGACCTGTGGAGTGGGGACATTCTACTGCATGGCTTCTAAGCCTCCCATCCCCCAGCTCTGAGACTGCACAGCTTCAGGATTGTTTAGTTGGGAAAGCAATTAAAGAAATCCACTGACGTGAGGACCAAGCTATAAAAAAAAATCTTTATTTCATGTACCAGGATTTTTTTCTTTTTTTTTTCTTTTTTAAGTTTTCTGCTTTTTAAAATTTTTTTTTCTGTTAACAGTCTGAAAAAAAAAAAAAAAAAAAAGGACCCACCAAGAAAATAAATCGGAGGTTGGTTTCTTGAACTGGTTTGAGCTGGGCATGAGCAATCAGCTGCCCTGGCGAGCAGTGCCCTTGACAGCCCCCCTCCCCGCTCCCTCCCTTCGGGCCCCCTAGCCCTTTCTCCGCAGTGCTGGCTTCACCCTGCACCCAGATGGCCTTCTTCAAGCGGACCCAGGCCCCAGGCCCCAGCCTGGAAAGAAGCGCCAGTTGCTATCCCACAAACACTCTGCCAGAACCCAGAGAACTGGGGCCAATTTTCCTCTTCCGACAGCACCCGTTTGTCTGCTGTTTTCCTGGGGCCTCTCCTTCTCTCTAGTCCTTCATCTTTTTCAGGTTTGGAAGCTGGTGGGGTGAGGGAGGGAGAGAGACTGCGATTTCTGCCCAGACCGAGAAGCGCTGTGTTGCCACCGCGCTAACCTTGGCCGCCTTGGCTCTGCCCCCGGGGGGGCGTGGCCTTCTGTGCGCTCGGGGACCGGCAGATGTTCTGCCTTGTGGCTCAGGCTGAGTTTAGGGTTCCAGCTGCAGCTGACTTGAAAAAAGGGCTTTCCTTTACTACTCCCCGCAACTCTCCAGAGCTCAACTTTAGGAACTTCAGGCCAGGCCAGTGCGAAGCAAACCAAGTGGGGGCCAGCAGGGGCCCCCCACTTTGAGCAGAGTGGCTGGCAGGCTGGGCTGAAATCCACACTTGAGAAAGCTGTTGGGTTTCCGTTAGTCGGAACTGGCCTTTGATGGTCTGGGAAGAAGGCGGGGGAGCAACACGGGACGCCCCAGACTTTAGTCCATGGTGTCAGCTTAATTTGGGGGGTTGGTCCTCAACCTGCGATCCCCTCCGTCCCCGCAACCTTAACCCCTCCCAGCAAACCTCAGAGGATCCTCTTTTTCTCTGACCCCCAAAGGCTGTGGGAAAGGCCTGGCGGTTGTTAATCTCTTCTCTCAGAGAAGCCCCCTTCACTCTCTGTGACTGGGTTATGGCACTAAAGAAAGGGGACACCAAATGAAGAGTGACTTTAGGGACCTCTGGTGCCTTTTCCCTCTCTGTCTGAATGGCAGGATATGTTTGCTCACATGTGTGTATTTTTGCTCTGACATTGGATGTGGGGGCAGGGGCTTGGGAGCACAGTGAGGAGGCATATGGGGTGTGTGTGTGTGTGTGTGTGTGTGTGTGTGTGTGTGTGTCTGAGAGGCTGACTGATGATTTGGGAATGTTCTCAATGTCTGGGGGCTGGATGGCAGCTATTTTGGTCATCCCTGGCATCTTCCTCTGGGCAGGTGGCACATCTTAAAAGTCATCGACACCAAGAATAAGAATGGGCCTTTGAAACTCATGTAGGTCAATCCTTATGCTTACATAGGGGGAAACTGAGGCCCAGAGAGGCCCTCACAGCAAGGGATTCCAAAATCCAGAGCTAGATTTTAGACTGGGGCCCTTTCCATGCATGTGAGTGTGAGTGTGAGTGTGTGTGTGTGTGTGTGTGTGTGTGTGTGGTTGTTGTCAATGGCTTTGGAGGGCATGAGTCAGTGTTCTCTGAGCCCTGCCTCTGGCTATGTATGGGAAGGAAAGGGTTTAGGCTGAGAGTGTATCCCAGTGTGTGATTGGAGCACAGGGCCCGGAGGAGTGTGTACGTGTGCGTATGTGAGTGTGTGTGAGTGGGTATTCGATCTCCTTCGTGTAGACCGGGTTCTCCGTCGTGATTCTCTCTCTCTTCCACATTAGCAGCACCTTCCTGGTATAAGGAAGAGATCTTTCCTCACAGAACCCCCCTGTCTCTCCCCCTAGGGCCCCCCTCCTCTCCCTCCCCCTGAGCCCAGCCCTTATCTCTTGCAGCAGTTTGGTTTTGTTTTGTTTTTTAATGGATTTGTATATTTGTTTTCTGTTTTCTCTTTACGAGTTCCCTGCTAAATTTTAAGTCCCCCACCCCACCCCATTGTTTTGTTTTCACAGTTTAAAGCTGGAAAAGAATTAAAAGAAAAATACTATCTGATTTTCTTGCAAGTAAATCCACTTATTATATATTTACATTTATTTATAGTCTGTGGTTTTTTTATTAAAAAAAATCACCACTTGTTTTTCCTTTTTCTTTTGTAAAAAGAAACCTTTTTGCAGTGTCGTTGTTGGACTCGCTGGGCCCCCGGGAGGGGGGCTTCAGTGAGTCCAAGGACCCCCAAAGGGTCAGTGAGCACCCCCTTCCCAGGGGGCCGGGGGCCTATGAGTCTGGGGGTCCACCATCGCCCCAGGGTCATCAAGTGGCCCTGAGGTGAGAGGTGAGGAGGGAGAGCTGCTTTATAACCCCCTGGGGGGTGAGCATCTCCCGCTCCTAGGGACAGGAACTTGGGGTGGTGACCCCAAAAGCTCACCCTGAGGATTCCAGGGTTTCTGGGCATCTTGCAAGCCAAAGGCAGCCATCCCCTCTCCTTCCCCTCCCTCAAGGCCTAGGAAGTCATCACAGTGGGTTAAGGACCATTAAGGACTGGGAACTTGGGCGCTACGCAAGCCCCAAGTGCACCCCCCTCCAGGCACCTTTCGTACAGGAGGGACCAAGGACTCTAGGGTCACCTGGAGGCCTACAATTGCCCCATCGATGCTGGGTGGAGCCGGCTCGCAAGCCTCGCGAGCCTCGGAGCTTGCCCAGCGTTCCTGGGGCAACCATCCAGAGGCTCCAGGGACCTGGCAGTGACCGAGGGGCTCACCCGGCCCCGGGGCCCCTGAGTCTCCACCCCCCCACTCGCCCAGGGAGGCAGAGCCCGCTTGGGGTTAAAGAGAACAGAAAAGTTAACTCTCCCGCATTAAAACAAAAAGTAACATAAACCCCTGATAAATGCAGAGAACATCCCCCTTCCTTTCCGCTCCTTCTCATTTTTTTGCTTTAATGTTATCTTGGTTCCCTTTTATTTTTTCGTTTAAATTGGTTTTTATTAAATGTTAAAATAATGGTACATGGGAAATCATGCATTTTCTTTTAGATTTATTTTCTATTTTAAATTTTTTATCCTCTCTCGCTTTTTTTTTTTTAAAGTTTGTTTTTCTTTCCCTCGGTTAATATTTTTTCACATTTCCTGTCGTTTTGCTTCTGTGTTCCTCTTATATTTTGTTCTTTTTTTTTTTCAAATTTACTTGTTATGTTTTTCTCTTTTTTTGTTTTTTTTTCGTTTTTTTTGTTTTTTTATTTTTTTGTTTTTTTGTTTTTGTTTTTGTTTTGTTTTGTTTTGTTTTGTTTTGTTTTTTGCTCTTGGAAGGTTTCCCCTTCCCCTTGGATGGTCGGGTTCCCGCCCCCTCCCCTGCTCGCCCCACCTCCCGGCGCACGCGCCCCTCCTGCGGCGCTGCCAGGCCCCTCCCCCACCCCCTCCCGCGGGCTTCATACGGGGGTGGTCCGGCGGTTGGCTGTGTTGGAGTGGAGAGAGTCTTTGTTCTCCTTCTGGATACAGTTGTGGACTTGGAGGAAGCTGTTATCCCTGTCGGAGTTGTAGGTGGCGGTGGGCGTGGTGGCGGCCTTCAGGGGGTCCCTGCTGAGGGTGTACATGGAGATCTCCGTGGACGGCAGGGTGTTGAAACCCTTGATGCCCACGGGGGAGGCGTCCCTGGAGTGTGAGGGCTCGGTGGAGCGGGAGCTGGAGCGGCTTCGGCGCTGGTAGCGGTAGCGGTAGCTGGGGATGCGGGTGATGGCGGAGGCCTGGAGGTAGTCCGTGGCGCGGGCGGTGGCCCGCAGCTGTTTGTGCCGGTCGATAAACATGTGCACCGCCAGCACCCCAACCATCTCGGCGATGATGAAGGACAGGGCCCCGAAGTAGAAGGACCAGCCGTACGAGTAACTATTCTTTTTGGAGTCGCTCTTGGAGGGGTCTCCGGCATTGGCAGATATATACACGATGATGCCAATGATGTTACTCAGACCTGCGGGGCACGGGGACGGGCGCGGAGGGGTGGGAGTCAGAGGGGGGGGGCGGTTAGTTTCCAGCAGGATATCAGGCCCTGGGGAGGGGGGAACCGAAGGGCAGGGGCAGCTGGGCGGGCTCTCCCTGATCCGGAGTTTTCAGGGTCAGTGCTCTACAGTGACATGGGCAAGCATCACCTTAATATTTTTGTCACGCCACCGAAGAGAGCCACAAAGGGGAGGGCAGTTGGAGACAAAGATGCGGGAGTGGAGGGGGAGAAGAGAGAGGCATTCTACAGCGCGTTGAGTCATGATAATGGACACTGTTTATTGAGCGTCTGCTACCTGCCTTCACTATTGAGCGCTTTTCAAGGGGGTTGCAAACTGAGGAAAGGGATCACAGAGAGGTTAGGTAACTTGCTCCAGGCCGCACAGAGATTTGAAGCTGGGATTGCAGGAGGTTCAGACTGGCTCCTGGAGCCAAGACTGCCTGGAATCAAAGCCCTTGGCAAGGTAACCTTAGAGTTTCCAGATCTGTAAAATGGGGAGAAGGATAGGACTGGCTCTTGTGGGAGTGATTGACTAAATGACTTAATACCTGTGAAGCTCTTGGGGGCCGCGGTGTGGTAAGGACTACTTAAGTGTTCCTCATTCTTGTTAAATGGCTCATCCCACAGCCGTGTTCTTTCTCTGGCATCTGTAGCAATGTGACTAGTCCTGTAATGGGGCTGAGGGACGTGGTTTTAGGTGCCTGCCTGCACCCAAGTGGGACAGTGAGGGGACAGGGCAGTGAGGACAGGCCCAGTATTCTGAGAGGGACCCGGGATTTGGGCCCTTTTCTAAAAGGTAGGAGGAAGATGGGCCATTTGGGCTGAGAGACGGGGTCTGGGGATGTTCCTGGGGGACTCCGTGGCGGCGGGGGGCTTGGACGTTGTTATGGGGCAGGAGCCCCAGCACAACCCACCTGCCCTATGACATGACCTGTTGCCAGTCCTGGAGATCCCTCTTCCCCCTCCCCGCTCCCCGTCGAGTCCTCCCCATCGCTGAGTACCCCAGCCTCAGCCTTTTCCCCCCAGGCGGGCCTGGGCTCTGGCCCGCGCAGCTCCGTGGCCATTACCTGCAGACACGAAGAAGATGCCGGCACTCAGGATGATGTTGTGTCGAGTCTTGTAGAACTCGCTGGCTGCGATGCAGAGTCCACCCATGAAAAGCAGAATCACACTCAGGATTGGGAAAATGCTTGAGGCCCTCACGGCCCCTGCAGAACACAGAGGGTCAGGGAGAGAGAGAAGGGCACAGCTGTGAGCCAGAGGGACGCTAGGGGGAGAGAGCGGCCCACGGGAGTGGGAGTGGGGAAGGGGAGCGGGCGCAAGCCACTGCCCAGCTCGTGGCCCTTCAGGGGCTCCTCTCTGCCTACAGGACCAAACCAGGGCCTCATGAGGCCTACAGGGCCCTGTGTGACTTGACCTCTGCCCCCCTCAGGCTTCATGCCTCCTGGTCCCCATGTCTCCTCTTGTCAAGCCACAGCACCCTTCCCATGTCATGTAATTGCATGCTTCTGACTTTTGACGCACTGACTTCTCTTACTAGAATGTTTCTCCTGTTCCTTTTGACTCAGCAAATTCTATTCATCCATTAAAACTCAACTCAGGGGCACCTGGGTGGCTCAGTCGGTTAAGCCTCCGACTTCGGCTCAGGTCGTGATCTCATAGTTCGTGAGTTCGAGCCCCGCGTCGGGCTCTGTGCTGACAGCTCAGAGCCTGGAGCCTCCTTCAGATTCTGTGTCTTCCTCTCTCTCTCACTCTCTCTCTCTCTCTCTCTCTCTCAAAAATAAATAAACATTAAAAAAATTAAAAAAAAAACAAACCCTCAACTCAAATTCGCCTCTTCTGTCAAGCCTTCCCTGACTTCCTTAGGCAAAGTTATTTGTCCCTTCCTCTGTGCTTTGGGGCACAAGGAGAGGCAGCGTGTTATAGTGGTGAAGGAGCCGCACAGCCTGGATCTGGATCCGGCTTTACCATGTGTTAGCTGTGTAAATTTGGGTAAGCTGTCGCTTTGCGCCTCAACTCTCTCATCTATAAAATGGGGACGGTAATAGTGCCTACCTTGCAAGACTGCTGTGAGGATTAGATGCGCTGATTCTGATAACGCACTGGGATGAAACTCGGAGCGTATGTGGTAAACACTGGTTAAATGATAGTTATTACAGGAAAAATTCGTTTCTACATATGCTGCTACCATAAGCCGTGGGGTCCCATGAAGGCAAGGACTGCGGCCTTTTTTTTTTTTTTTTTTTTAAATTTCTTTTTATTCTCTCTGTCCCCACCGCACCTCTGTGCCAAAGACCCAGTAGGTCCCCAATAAAGGCTCACTGAGTGAGTAAGTGTGGGGAGGGTTTCCAGAAAGAAGCAGCAGCAGACATGTTACCAAGAAAAGAAAAAGTAAAAAACAAAGAACAACAACAACAACAACAAAATGCCTTCAGGATAAGATAAGAAGCAAGGACTGATAAACAGGCAAGAGAAAAGAGTATCTTCAGGAACATTTGCCACCTGCAGGTGAGAGGAAGGAGGACAGAGGGACGCAGGGTGGCTGAGGGCAGGGGAAGGCAGCTGGGGGAGAGGCAGGCCAGGCAGGCAGGCTGTGTATGTGGGGGACAGTGTCCGGATGAGGTCCTCCCTAAAGGCTCTCTGGAGAGGAAAAGAGCTTTTCTCTCCAGATTCAAATAGGCAGCGAGTGACCTCAGAACCCTGATTGCTCATCCCCGGAGCTGTGGGCCAGGCAGAGCCATCTGGAAGCTTGTGTGAAGAAAAGGAAGTTTTCTTTACATGTTTGGGCTGTTTAAATGGCTTCTGAGGAAGTTGGGTCCTATTAGAGGGCCTGTTGGCTCAGCCCTGGGGTGGGGGTAAGGGTTGGCTGGGGATGTGCATCTTGGAGAGGAAGGTGCCGGGGGTCGAGCCTCCCCTGGCTCCCCACCCCTTTGGGGGGCAGTGTGGCGAAGAGAGTTTTTCTGTATAGAACTCGGGGCATTTTTCTAAGAGGATTTTAGGCAGTATGCTGTGATGTGTGGCATAAAACCCCTCTTCTCTCTTCCCCATGGATCTTTAGGAAGTCTACACTGCTTACTGGTGCTGTTGGGTGAGTCGATTATTTTAGGGGGACTTGAAGAAAGGTGAACCTGAGCCGGGGCCAGAGGAGGAGGCACACAGAGGGTGCAGTTGGGTTCCTGGGCAATCGGGCTTCCCTTCTCCTGCTGACGGATGGGCCACCTCCCCCCAGACCTGAGCGTTCTCCCCCAGCAAGTCATTTCAAGAGAACTGTTATGTCCCCAACCTGGTCACCCTTCCCGCACATCCCTACACACGCGCACACGTGATTGCAAGGTGCCTGGACTTGCACAGTCAATGCTGCCTGAATCCTCATCTTCATAAGCACAAGGGGAGAGGGGAGAGAATCTGTGATAAGCACCATTCTGTGTCGAGCCTTGAACGAGTACATGACATACATTCTGTGATTTAATCCTCATAACAGCCCCATGGGCTGTGTTTTTTAGCCCCTGTCTGTAGACAAGAAAACTAAAGCTCAGAAAGGCATAGTAACTTGCCCAAGGCAGCCCAGCTAGTGAGTCAGAATTCAAGTCCGGATCGGCCCAACTTTTGGGCCATCCTGTACTCTCCCTCTGGGGCTTCCAAGGAGCCTGGGAGGGATGCTGCAGAGTCCAGAGATCTGGGCGTAGGGTCCCAACTATGCCACTCACTTGCTGTGTGGCTGAGACAGGTGCCTCGTCCTCTCTGGTTTGCCCATGTGCAAAGCGGGTGTGGACCATCAGATGATTTCTCACGCTTCTGCCCTCCCTGTGTGGATACGATTCCTGACCAGCTGGGAATGGGGGGGGGGGGTGACGGCAAGAAGGAAGAAGGAGAGGTTGGTGTGACTTCCAAGGGGGCAGTGGCAGTGGCTCAGATGAGCAGAGCGAGACCCAGATGGAGGCTGGGCAAGGAAGCTGCTTTAGAGCAAGCAGGGACTCTTACATTGGAGAAGTTTCTCGAAAGAGTTCTTTCCCGCTAAGCAGTGTCATAGGCTGAGTGGGGATTTGGGAGTTCGTCACATCTGAGCTCAGACGCGGGCCTTGTCCCTAACAATGTGTCCTTGGGCCAAGGGTCTTTACCTGGCTGAGTCTGTTTCTGCATCCTGGAGAATGGGAAAAATAACCCTAATACCCAGCTCCCGGGAATGTAAGGTTTGCTGTTCACAGGGCAGTCGGAAGGCCGGGGGCCTGGGCATCGCGGGGGAGCTGGTTAGAGCCTACAGATTCTTGGGTGTTACACTGCCAGCTACTGAGTTAGATTCTACATTTTTGCCAAAGCACGTAACACAAGTCACGTGCACGCGAAAGTTCGAGAGGCACTGTTGTCAAGGTTACATTGGACCATGGCTGTCCTGTTTCTACCCTAGAAAGGGTACAGTAAATGGTACAATCATTATTTCTATCGTCCTGCCCCCTCCATCCAGACACTTCTTCCCCACGAATTGCCTTGATTCCCACTGAAGCTGGGGTGGTTTTAGTGCTAAAGTCTATCGCGAGGAGCAGAAAGTATCTGGTTTATTCAATGAACAAATATTTATCGATCTCCTATGAGTAAGCATATGGAACTCTGCAGTCCCTACCAACAATTCTGGAGCTCTCCCTACACCATCGTAAGTGCCTTACATGGATAAACCCATTTAAACCTTACACCAGCCCCATGAAGCCATGGCCTTGGCTTCAAGGAGGTTACAAATACCTAATGCAGGTATTGGCAGACTTTTTCTGTAGAGGGACAGGTAGTAAATATAATCATTTCTGGCTTTGCTGGCCATATGTTCTCTGTTGCAACTACCTAATTTAGCTGTTGTAGCTTGAAAACAGCCACAGGCAATACGTAAACAAATGAGTGCGCTTCTATTTCAATAATAACTTTATTTACAAAAACAGTGGTGGTGGGGTGGGGGGCAGATTTGGCCTGCGAGCTGCAGTTTGGACATTTCCTGGCTGAGAACATAATATGCTGTACTGGGGAAGGGCCGCATGGTCCCGGAGTGGGGAGATGCTTCGCTTTTAACTAGCTGTGGGTCCAATGAATAAACACAGGTCGAGTGCCCGCCGCTGTACCAACTTCCAGGCTGGGCATGGAAGACACAGGGGTTCAAAAACAGGCCTAGGCCATGTCGTTATGGGGCTTACATTCTCATGAAAGAGATACATGTCATCAGGTAATAACACAGATATTATGTAATTATCAACCAGGATAAAGTGCTATGGAAGAAAGGTACCCATATGGCACCATGAAGGTATGTGACAGGCTGATGTCACATATAGATGGCCAATGTTCATCGAGTGGTTCGTGTACCCCAGGGCTGTTCTAAGCACTGTGTATCTATTAACTCATTAGTTCTCATTACAGCTCCGTGAAAGAAGTGCTTTGGTTAGCCCCCATCAAGCGGCAGCTAAAACTTGAGGCACAGAGAGGTTAAGCCATTTGTCCGAGTCCGCCCAGCGAGGAAGTGGGGAAACTGGGTTGTGAACCCAGGAGGTCAGCCTCGAGGGCCTGTGTGTCTTGACCACCGCCCTCCCCTGCTTTCAGACATGCACGTCTTGCCCCTCAGAGCATCCTCTGAGCTCACATGGGCATCAAGGAGGGCTTCCCCCAGGGAGTGATGCTGGGGCTGGCATCTGAAGGATAAGTAGAAGCTAACAGGGCACAAGAGAGGCGGGATGTGGAGTGTTCCAGGGAGAGGAAGCAGCGTGTGTGCTCCAGGGCTGGAGAAGCATCCTTGCTCAGGGAACTGGAAGATTCTGGATCGCAGAGAGCCACGGGAGAGCTTGGGGAGCCCTAAAGGGAACGAGGCAGGCCAGGGTGGGGGGCTCACCAGGTACAGGCTTGGGGCACAGAGCTGCGGTGGGCTGAAGCTGTAATGGGGGGGGTTGTAGACACAGAGGTGGGGCACAGATGCACCTGCCTGTGGAAGAGTAGAGGGCTTAACTTTGAGGCTCCGGGCACCCTGGTGTGAAGTGATGTCTCAGCAGGGGCTCGTGCAAATCATGTGGTATGCCTGGCTTCCGCTTCCTTGTCTGGATTAGGTGATCTCTAGGGTCTTGCCTGTCTCTGATGGCCCTGTGTCCCCCAGACCTCCCCGCAGGGTCCACTCAGCCAGCCAGGCCACAGTCTCACCTGTTCCCTGTGCCAGTTGTGGCCTTTGATTAAAACGGTAGTCTTACCAGGTATATGGAGGGCGGGCTCCCTATTTTCCGGGCGCAGTGCTCAACTCTTTATGTCTGTTATCCCACCTGGTTTTTTTTTCCCCTTCTAAGCGGAGAGGATCAGCGAGGAGCTGGCTCGGGAGGGGTTGCTGGGCTCTTGGGCTTTTCTCCCTCACTCCCCTCCCCGCTGTGCTGGATGGGGTGGCCAGGACCACAAGTGTGTGTGTGAGCGTGGGTGCGAGAGAGGTGGGGAAGGGGAGAGAGAGGAGGAAGGACAGAGCGAGGGAGAAGGAAGGAGGAAGCGGATGACGATGGATGAAGGGAGAGAGAGAAGCTGAGAGCGGTGGCTTGGGAGCCCGGGCTCCACACGGGGCCTCCTTGGAGCCCCGTCCCAGCCTTCCCACCGGCAGTGTGGCCTCCGTGCCTCCAGTTTCTTGCCTGTGTAATGGGGACACCAACAGCACCTACCTCCCGGGGTGTTGTGAAGGGGAACACAGGTAACATATAAAGTTGTCAGGTGTGTTCTATCTAATGACATAAGGAAAAGAGTTCCAGAAGCCCCGGAGCTTCCTTGGGGAGTGCCATCTGCGCGGTGCCAGATGCCGTCCCATTCCCTGTTGTCTCCGGGGCTGGTGATCAGCTGCACCAACCCAGGAGAGAGGCGCCCTGCGTGCCTCCGCCGGCCATGCCCCCTGCCCTTCTGAGCCTCAGTTGTCCCCCCTGCCAGAGGGAGGTCACGAGCACACCCAGCTCATAGCCTGCGATGAAGAGTAAGGAGTAAAGACGTTTCAAGCAGTTAGAAGAGCGCCCGGTACGCGCCAAGCACCAGGAAATGTTAGTTTTCTCATCTTGGCAGAAGGCACCGTTGCTGCTTCTCACGGGCCCCGGGTTGGTGTTGATCACAGTGCGGGTTGTGAGTCAGGACTAGGTGGGGAAGTCAGCGTGCTGGGTGCCACCAGCACTTAGAGAAATGAAGGGGGACAGAATTCAAAGTGTCAGCGTGCATGGAATGCACGAGGTCGGAGCCGTTTTGAGAAATGTTTGCTCTGGCTGCATGGATGTGAGTGACTAGGGGTGCTGGCTTGGGATGTGCCCCAATCACACTGCGACCAGTGGGAAATACCAACTCCCATCTCCTGGACACAAAACACACACACACACACACACACACACACACACACACAGCCTGCAGGGACCCGTAGACACGCAGCAGACACGAGCAAACACACATTCAGATAGACGCTCAGATGCGTGGACACACGGGCACCGAAAGACACAGAACACAGCAGACTCACACACTTGTGCACAAAGACCGACACACTGACAGTCACAGGAAGTCACACCTGGGCCACCTCTGCCTCTTCCTCACCCGCTCGCAAGCTTTGGTAAGGGTTAGGATGGGCGGGGGCTGGGGCACCGTGGCAGACACATCGATGGCCCCCCAGAGCTGGCTGGGCAAAACAGGTCTGGCCATCATTTGTTCCTGGGCAAGCTAGTGACAGGTGGGCTAGAGCCACACTGGCCACACCTTCGTGGGGCCCAGATGTCAGGAGGCTCAGGGTGGTGGCCAGGGCCTGTCACCAGAAAGTCCCTGGACTCTGTGTTCAGGAGAAGCTTTGGAACTCCTTAAATACCCATGGGGGTTGGGGGTAAAAATGTTCATTCATTCATTCATTCATTCGTCCCATTAGATATCTATGGGGCGCCTTCCTTCTGCTGGGCCCCCCAGGAGGCCTGAAGCTTGGTCTGATGGCTTGAGAGCAAGTGAGCCCCACTTTCTTGCCATCCCAGGAGATGAGCTGTGCGTTCCTGTCCAGCCCTTCTGGCATGCTCTCTCCTCCTCCTCTGTTCTAGGTCCTCCATCCAGCTGGTGGAGCAGGGATGGTAGGGGTGACCCGGGCCACCCACTTGCCACCCCCTCAGCCCCCTTCCCTGGGGCCTCCTCCTCTTCCTGGCCTCTAAACCTTGGCATCCTGGGGCTCAGACTCTGCACCTCTTCTCTGCACCACCGCCTTGGGCCATTCATCGGCTCGTGGCTGTAAATGTCATCCACCAGCTGACAACTGGCAAACTCCTGTCGGGGCCAGGGCCTGTCCCATGAGCCCCAGACCCCAAGGCGTCTCCCCAGGGAGTCCCATAGGTTTCTCTAACTTAATGTGGCCGACACTGAGCTCCCGATTCTTCCCAATCCCAGCCTTGGACTCAAACCTTGACACCTTCCTTTCCTGCGAAATCCACAGGTAGGCTCTCAGGAAAGCTTACATGTAATCCCTTGGGAATATTTTCAGGCTCCGACCCCTTCCCACCTCCTTCACTGCTATTACTTGGGTTCAGGACGCTGTCTCTTGTCTGGATTTATTGCAGTAGGTTCCTAACTGTTCTGCCCGCTTCTATCCTTACCCTATTTCAGTCTCTTGTGAACGGAGCAACCAGAGGGTCTTGTAAAATGTGAGATAGTGAGACTCCTCTGCTCAGACCCTCTGATGGCTTCCTGCCTCAATCAGAGCAACACCCAAGCCCTTTCTAGGAACCACAGGGGCCCCCGGACCTCTTTTCACTGGCTCTTCCTTGGCTTCCCCTTGCTCACTCCACTCTTGTCTTTCTGGCCTCACTCCTGCGCCTCAAACATTCCAGGCTCCAGTCTCAGGGCCTTTTCACTTGCTGTTCCCTCTGCCGGGAACATTCTCCCCTCACATTTCCGCATGGCTCCCTCTCACCTCCTTCAGGTCTTTGCTCAGATTTCACAATAAGGATTTTATGGACAACCCCCTCTCCCCGGAATCTCCTATCCCCCTTTCCTGCTGGATTTTTCTCCATATCACTCCTCATAGTTTAACAGACCGTATAATTAACTTGTGAATTTCGTTTGTTGTAGCTTGCAAGCACCATGAAGGCCCGTCTTAATTTTGTCTGCAGGCAAAAAGGACCCATGGCCCATGGGTAGCTCAGATCCTTCCTGGCCTCCCGAGTACTGGGACCTCAGGCCCAAAGAGCCAAGGAGAAGATACTCAATGGGTTTCTCGGGAGCTATAGCTCTGCCAGGAGAGGCCCACAGCCCCATGCTTACACATGGTCAGGCCTCTTTCCGTCCATGCCAGCAATGTGCTGGCCCTGTGTCAGCCTCTGAACAGATCCTGCCCTTAGGTTGAACAGAGTCCAGTAGACTGTGCCCCTGACCTTGGTAATAGCAGGAGCTCTTGCCACCTTTCTGGAGCCCACCCTGCCCGCCCCGCTGCCTTCCGAGTGTGAGGCAGGCCAGGCACGAACAGTCAAAGCCAGAATGTTTGGCTGAGCCCCTTTCCACCCTCCTAGGTCTCCTGCCCCCCACCCTGCCCCTCCTGCCAGTCCTCTGCTGTCCTCTGGAAACCCCTTGGGGTCCGGCCCCAGGACCCACCCCCAAGTGCCTGTGCTCCCCTCCCCCCCCCCCCCCCCCCAGCCATGTCTCCCAAACAGCCCCTCACTTCTGGCCGCCACCACAGCTATCGCTCTGGTCCAGGCGCCATAGCCTCTCACCAGGATGCCAGCAGCAGCGGCCAACTGGCCTCCTTGCCCCCACCCCGGCCGGCGGCCAGAACGGACCTTCCACATCAGTGTCCCCTGCTCATGGTTCCCATCACACTTAGAATGACACCCGATTGGGCTCCTCCGCCGCCTCTCGGACCTTGTGCTGTGGAATGTCTTCCATTCCTGCACTGTGCTCAGCCAGCCAGGCCTCCCCTCTGACCCCCCACACCCCCTGCCCACCCACCCCCCCGCCTTAATAAGGCCCTTGCTCTCTCACCAGTCCCCCCTCGGGCACGCACTTCCCCCAAGTCCTCTCGGCTCTGTCCTTTTCCTCATTTAGAGAAGCTGTCTCGACTACCTGTCCTCAGTAACACCCCCCACCTGCCCTTCACCCACCGCCTCACTCTCCACCCCCTCACAGCCAGATCGGTCTCAGGTCTCAGGGGACTATTGTGGTCTTGCCCATTGCTTCTTTCCTCCGCGAGAATGTCACCTTCGCAGAGGCACCGGTTTTGTTCTGTTCACCCTTGGATCCCCTGTACTGACAACAGGGCTCTGCACGGAGTGAGTGCTCAGTGAATGTCTCAAGAGTAAATGAGCGAATGCTTCTAGAGGCCCAGTCTCAGCCTTGGTGCCGCTTTCTCAAGGGGACCCTTCTGGAATCATCTCCGGTTTGGGGGTTAGGGGCCAGGCTCCCTCAGCACCACACACTCCATTTTATCCCTGCCTGCGTCTTGGCATTCATGCTACCTTCACTGGCCTGTTTCTATACAGTGAGCCCTCAGGGACAAGGGCAGCGTCAGCCCCTCTCACGGCCTCCCACGTGGCAGGTGCGCTGTGAGAACGGGTGTAACTGACCTGAACTGGAAGCCGGCTGAAGCCCCGCCCACCTCCAGACACAGCCCCGCCCCCCTCCCCACTTCAGGGGGGCTGGGGATCCGAATAGAAGAACAATCGATCCCTGGCTTCTAGCGTCTCTAGAGCTTATTAAGAATGAGACCATCTAGTTAGAATGTATTAGGATTTAGAATCTATTGATAAGGATAGGAACTCCCGTCTTCCGGCTTTCCAGAATTACTTTTGTTGCCTAGCCCAAGATTAGCGTAGTCTAGATCAGGGGTCAGCAAACTATGCCAAGTGCAGCCTGCTGCCTGTTTTTGTAAATGAAGTTAAGTTTCCTGGGAGCACAGCCACACTCATTGGCTTCCATTATGTCTAGACCCCACGGGCAGCATTGAGTAGTTGGGACAGAGGCTGTATGGCCCACAAAGCCTGGTATATTTGCTGTCTGACCCTTTATAGAAAAAGTTTGCCGACTGTTGTTACAATGCTCAAAAAATACTGTTGGGTTAAGTAAGTTTAAATCAGACCCTTGGAATCCTGCCCTGTTAACAGCAGTTACCCGATTCAGGTCTTTTGTCCGGGGACACCCCAGTGAACCAAACACGTTATGTGATTCTCTCTTAAACAATGAGGCTATGGAGGTATGGAGTAGGTAGAAACAGCCACTGAAGACTCCTATATCTGCCCTTTATGTAACAGACAACATTTATGGAGTATCTGCTCTATTCCAGAAGCTGTTCTAGGCACAGCAATGAAGGAGACAAAGTTCCTCCTTTGAGCCCTCTAGCTGATTATCACATCCTTACTGTGCTCAACCAGGGTGGCTCCTGGCACGAGGCTTAGGCTGTGGTCCCCCCGCTCCCACCGCCACCAGCAGGCCACATCCGTCCCGCGCCGCGTCTCCCGAGGCCAGCTGTTTCTCTGAGGGGCCTCCCGGCCAGGCTGGGCGCTGCCTGGGGCCACGAGCTGCGCCTGTTTTTCTCACCTTGATCTCCCCAGCACCGAGCGCAGGGTCTGGCCTAGGTCTCAGCCCGCTTTTATGCCACCGCACTGCTCCTGCAAGAGCCCCGGACGTGGTAGTGGGGAACGATAGCCCAACCCGTCTTTTAGGACTTCCATTTAAGAGCAGTGCCTTTCGGGAGTTCATAAACGGAAATGATGAGCATTGTAAGATATTTTTCTCCCTTTCAAAAGAAATCTATAAATTACATCGTGTTCCCTTCCTTTCTCTTCCTCGCCACTGGGCTGACTTCATGTTCCATGGGCTTTTCAATGAAACCAGGTTGATTCTAAGGCTGACCCGAGAGTTGGCTTTGATGTGAAGAGTAGTTACTGAAAGAGACAGGGTGATCCATGTAATGAAATGCCTCCTATATTTTCCATAAAAGTGATCAGAGAGTGATGCTAGCCATTCTGCTGGGGGCGGGGGGGAGGTGGATGGGAGGGAGGCTTTAGCGGCCTCCGTGCGGCTGGGAAGGTCACCGGGGACAGAAGGTGGGGACGCTCCTGGTGGAGAGCAAACCTCTTCTAGAAGAGCCTCTTGAGAGCGTGGAGCACAGCTTTCACCCACTTCTGCTTGGGTGGCTTTGCTGTCCCAGGTGTCAAGGACCCTCAGCCCCTCTCCTGGAAATCCCTTTCTCAGGGAGCATTTTACCTTGTTAGTTTTTGTTGGTTCTTGAGAAGTTTTCTTTGGGACTCAAAATGCTTTCTCTTGACAATATGCCTCAGGTGGATTTAAGGTCACAGCATGTACCTCAGGATTTAACCGTGACTTGATTGTGGAGGAAGAAAACAAAAATCTCATGTATTGTTCTCGAAGTTCCAATCTGAAACTGCCTGATGAGTTTCTTCATTGAGTTAGTCAAGAAATATTTACTGAGCGCTTATTATGTGAAGGGCATTGGGCTGGGAATATGAACACATGAACGAGATAGGGTGGGTCCCTGGCCTAACATAATTGGTGGGACTGCCAGGGAGATGTTTACTCAAATAGATCAGGACCCCACAGCATGATAAATGTGCTGTGCTCTGGGAACCCGTTAGGGGCACAGAGGACTTCCTGGAGGAGGTGATGTTTCAGGCTGGGACCTGGAGGATGAATAGGAGTTTATCAGACAAAGGGGATGGAAGAGGGTTACAGGCAGAGGGAACAGCATGCATGAAGGTTTGGCCTCCAGATAGGAGGAAAGGAGCGAGGCTCAGCTTTTTCCTGCCCTCTGCTGATACAGGGATCTCTGGATAGTCCTGGCCTTTGGTGCTCTGGAGGTTAGAAGGACTGGACCCACCACCAGAAGGGAGAAAAAATTGCATGCACTCACGGAGGAAATATTCTGCTGTGTCAGCTTCGTAATCTGCATCCTCTGGGAAGTGATCGATTTGCTTGCAGAGACCTTTGAAGTTCCCTGGAAAACAAGAGGAGAAAGGACACGTGAAACATCAGAGTTTCCAGGGGCTCAGCACCCACTGGCCTCTTGCTGACTTCTGGCTCTTCTGAAGCTGGCTCAGCCCTCTCCCCGGCCCCTGAAGGAAGGTATCACTTTGTCTGTTTGGACATCTGCCTGGTGAATCAAAACACACACACCCGCGGTGCAACGGAAAGGATCTAAGGCCTAAGACTTCAAAACCCAGCCTTCCGTCCCTGCATCGAGGCTTCTGGGGATTAGCTGAAGCTTGGCGGGCAGCAGCGGTTTGGCTCGGGGCTGGGGACTGCCGAGGAGGAGGCTGATGAACCCGTCAGTACACCCGCCTCTGTGCCCCAGCTCCGCTGGGAGTCACCTCGCATTTTGCATGCCAGAGAGCAGATCGCTTTGCAAAGAAGACAGACCCCACACGGATGCCGACAAACGTTCTCACAGCCCTTAAATGAGCTTGCAAAGTGCCTTCCCATCTGCAGGGCCTGGAATCCACTGTGCCCAGCCCCTAGCTGCTCTGGGCAGGGGAGGAGGATAATTGGGGGGATGATGGGAAGGGGTTGAGCCCCCAGTGGGGGCTGAGCCCCACTGCCAGGCTCTTGAACTACAACTCATTCTGGCTCTACCGTAGGCCTGTGAGAGGGCTATTATCTCTTCCATTGCACAGATGAAGAAACTGAGGCTCAGGGAGGCTAAATGATCCGAGTAAGTACTTGTGGTCAGGAAACGATAGATCCAGGGCTCCAACGAAGGCCTTTTGACTCAATCTTTTCTGGCAGATGGCCGAGAAGGTGAACACAGGCTCAGATGAAAACCCAAGGTCCCAGCCGGCTCCACCAACGACTGTGAAGTGAATGTGGTCTTCGTGAAGGACTGATGCGTGGGCTGGAGCTTGCCAAGCGGGTCTGCTCCGCCACAGTAGAAACCTCGGTCAGTTTCACACACGGTCGTACCCCCCCCCCCCCCCCAACCGCACCAGCAGACGAACTTTCTCTGAATGAATAAATAGGCAAACCCATGCTGGCAGCTCCTGTGGCCTGGGTCCAGCCTGGCATTCCTCACCTGAGAGGTGGAGATCAAAGGAGTTTTTCCTTCGCGGATTAAATGAGCTGACACATATAAAGTGCTCAGAGCGAGTGCCTGGCACGTCAGTAAAAGTGCTTGGGGGCATCGCTGTGAGGGAGAATTGGATGCTGACTATATTCAGCCACTGACATTTGGGATTTTTCTGTGACAGTAGCTAATATAACCTAATTAATACAGTTCTCAGTCCGTGTTAGCAATCTGTTTTCCTATGGGGTGCTGAACCTTCATGTCCCATAAAGTAGGTTTTATCATGTACTACGGATATGATTTAGGAATTTTAGGGCATTCTTTTTTTTTTTTTTTTTTAATTTTTTTTTCAACGTTTTTTATTTATTTTTGGGACAGAGAGAGACAGAGCATGAACAGGGGAGGGGCAGAGAGAGAGGGAGACACAGAATCGGAAACAGGCTCCAGGCTCCGAGCCATCAGCCCAGAGCCTGACGCGGGGCTCGAACTCACGGACCGCGAGATCGTGACCTGGCTGAAGTCGGACGCCCAACCGACTGCGCCACCCAGGCGCCCCTTTAGGGCATTCTTACATAGACCTGTGTATATATCATGTACACCTGCTTCTATACGATACAGGTGTACTTCTACAAAGGGAAGCGTTTTAGGCATTTCTAACGCTATTATTTTATGCGATATATTGCAGAGAAGGTGGTTGATCGCCCCAATCACTGTCTCTGTACCATATTCACCCCCTTTCCTGACTTCTGCAAGAAAAACGATTCCCCAGAGGATATGGAGACTTCTGGTAACTTCACTGAAGCTCTGTGGGGACTCAGGAGCACAGCGTTTTGCTTGAAATGCTCCCCTGGGGCAGAACCCTTCTTGCCCACCCACCCTGCTTCTCCGCCCTCTCCTCAAGCATCCCCAGGAGGCCTCAACTCCCTCTAGGACCTGAGAAGAGTCTACTGCTGAGAGTCTAGCTGCTAAGAGGATAAAATCTCCTCCCTATTGGTAAAATTACAGATCAGTGCATTTGAAAAGTGCTCTGCAAAGTGCTTTCATTTGCTTTCAATTCAAGCTGGCAAATATCTCATCAGTGCCAATCTGGTGCCGGGCATCTTTGTAAGCAATCCGTGCAGGAGGTGAGATGTGGGCCCCGAGACTCCTAACAAACTGGGGACACGGGGCGGCTGGGGGGCTCTGTCAGGTAAGGGGCTGACGTTGGCTCAGGTCATGATCTCACGGTTCATGAGTTCAAGCCCCGCATCGGGCTCTGTGCTGATGGCTCGGAACCTGGAGCCTGCTTCGGATTCTGTGTCTCCCTCTCTCTCTGCCCCTGGCCTGCTCACTCTCTCTCTCTCTCTCAAAACTAAAATAAACATTAAACAACAACAACAACAACAACAACAACAAACTGGGGACACTGCTCAATCCCAGACTAAGGGCTTGTGGCTGGTGCCTCTACCCTGTCTTCTAAGGGCCCCACATTTCATGCTAGCAGCCCGCACCCATATCTGCTTCCCTTGCAACCTGGCTGTTTCTCTGCACGGGCCGTGCCCCAGTGATCTTTAGACCATGAGCTCCTAGTGCGGTGCCTGGCACACAGGAAGGGCTCAAGAGATGCTGTATAGAGGCTGTGTGAGGTCACCGGCAACCCAGACTCTCCTGTGAGGGCCAGACCTGGTATCCACCTGCCGATCTGATGTCTCCTGGTGGATGTTTTAAAGGCACTGTGTATTCAGAAGGAACTAACCTGAACTCATGATCATTTCCCCTCAAACCTGGTCTTCTGCAGGCACCAACCAGCTCAGTGAATGCCTCTCCATCGCTGCCGATGCAAGCCTGAGCCCAGTTGTCACTGCCTACATTTCTTCTTCCTGACTGCAGGTCCCTTCCCTTAGGATGTCCTGCCTGCATTCACTCGCAGTGTCTCTCAAAACTGTCAAGTTCTCTCCATTGGCAGCAACACCCACAGCCAGGCCACCATCCTGGCTTCTCTGCATGACAGCCTCCCCACTGGTCATTTTGCACTCACTCTCATCCTTGTCTACAGAGTAATCATGGTGATCCTTTGAAAATGCAAATCTGATCAAACCACTTCTAGCTTGAAATGCTCAATAGCTTCCCAGTCCTGTAAGGAAAGCTCAGCATCTTAAAGCGGCCTGATCCCAACCTCTGTCTGGCCTTATTTCCTGCCCACTTCCCTCTCTGTGCACATGCCATCTCAGCCTTCTGTCACGCATGCTCCCTCCTACCACAGGACCTTTGCACATGCTGGTCTGGCTGCCCCAGCCTCCAACATATCGTTTGTTGTCTCTTTCCCTCAACCCCCCTCTGCCCCCCTGTACTGTGCTGGTGGGGTGTCTGCTGCTCTGCTGTCCATTCTGTGTTGGGGGAGATGTTAAGGCATGTGATCCTGCTGGGAATGTTCCAGAAGAGAGGGAAGGCATGATAGCTGGAGAGACGAGGGAGCAATGCAGGAGCAGCGTGAGAGGGGATGAGGCCCAGGACACAAGTGCAAGGGTGGCCCAGCTACATTTAGGGTGTGGCTGAGTCTGGCTGGAGGGTTGCCTTTAACCAGGGTGGGGGTCTGTGGAATGAGTCCAAGAGCAGGGGTGGGGGAGGCAGTGATTATGAAGATGGGTCAGACTCTAAGCTGGGGAAGGAGGCAGTGAAGGTGATGGGGTCAATGCACTGGAAGCCTAGGGTGGGGTGGGGGTCAAAGAACTGCCAGAGCCGGGGGCTCCTGGGAGTAAGTTGGAAGACTGGGGCAGGAGAGTCAGAAAGTGGGGGCCAGCGATTGAGATCATTGAAGGGACGTGGCTATTGGTCATGTCACGGTCAAGGATGGGGTGGCTTGGGTCGGGTGGAGGTAGGGATGACATTCAAAGTCTCTAGCAGTTGGAAAGGTCATACCAATAAATATAGAAGACAAAACTAAACGTTCACTTTTATTTTCTATACATAGTTAAGTATGTATTAGGAAGCTGCCTACCAAGTTAAGGATGATATGCAAAGCATTCATCACATTATTCTGGTAAACCCCAAATCATTGGTTGTTTTTAGAAACTATTGGTGTGAGGCTCTTTCTAGCTAAATGATGGTCCTGTCTGGACCACGATTTGACGCAGGGAACCATACCAGCTGCTTCCAACATGTCTCTGTTAGAGTAAGACTTACTTTGTCTCAGTAAATACAGAATTTTCTCCTACCCTGTCCCATGCCATTGTGTTGGAAGCCTTCTCCAAGCAGGTAGCCCTCCTGCTGGGCGACCTAGGAGGCCCGGAGGGATGCCCCTGTGGGTGGTGGAGTGGGGGGCGGGGAGGAGAAGAGCAGAAACCTCAGAGGTAGTGCTCTCATGGGTGATGGTGTGTGCCCAGCCTGGCCCAGCCACTCCGGCTGTAGGAAGATTCTGTTCTTCTGGGGCCCTCGCTGGGCCCAGGGCTTGGAGAGTTGCCAGGCCCGGGGCAAAGAGCTCAACCCTCCACCAATTCTTGGCGAGTGGGGAGAGGAGATGGGGCCTCAGTCCCAGCTGCTCCTTGCCCTATCTGTCACAGCTGGGAGCCCTCTTCCTGTACAGCCCTCTTCCTGCACTTAGTGGGGCTGCTTGAAATCCTGGGTACACAGGATTTCAGCAGTTAACAACCAGCAAGCTGGGACTGGGATGTGCTCGCCAAGCAAGGTGTTCAAGGCCAGGTACTGGGAAGGCTGTCTGACTGCTTGTGAAATCCAAGATGGCTGCAGGGTGGCCTGGGAGAATGAGGTGGGCCCGTGCTTACCTCCTCAAAGAATGGGGAGGATGCCAAGTTGGGACTGGGCAGGAGAGAGTCGGGGAAGAGAAGACTGGATGAGTTTTAGACAGGGCTTTAGGGAAGAGGCAATAAAACGCCCCCTGTGCATTATCAGCCCTGTGTGTCATGTCCTCAAGGGACGGCCAGGTTTCTATGAGTGAGCACAAAAGAGGTTAGGAGCGGGGGTTCCTGACCTCTGGACCAAATGCCGAGGAGCCCTGGGCAGGGATTTGAAAGGCTGGGGGGGTGGGGTGAGGTGGGAGATTGGGGCAGATTGGGAGGTGAACAGAGTGAGGGACAAATGATTGGTAGTGAGGACTAATGGAGGTAAACTGAGACGCGGGCCATGACGGGATGGGTCCCAATAGTCCAGAGGCTGACGGTAGCAGTGAGGCGGTGAGGGTGGGCTGGAGGCGTAAAGGGTCTCCAGGAGCACTTGAAGCTCTGTGGCCACGGATTCAGTCCGAACGAAGAGGTGCTGAGGTTCATGAAAGGGAGGTGGCGTCAGCAGCACTCAGCCACCTCTGTTTGGAGTTGAAATGTGGTAGAACATCTTCGAGACGTCACAACAGTCAGTGCAGAGTGGCGCAGTCTGGCTTTCCTGTTGCCAGCCTAGGGTCCTGCTGTATTTTTTTCAGGTTGGTGCTCATCAAGCCCAGGGACTGAGACGGCTTCAGGCACAGATGGATCCAGGTGCTCAAAAATCTGGGGTCTCTCTCCCCATCTCTGGTTTTCCTCTCAGTTGGCTTCGTCCTTAGGCAGGCTCTCTCCCCAAGGTAGGGACTAAGGGCTGACCATGTGCCTGGCACTGGGGTGGTGGAGGGAAATCTAACCTGATTCCCTGCCTTTCGGGGGCTCTCAGTCTGGTGGGGGGGGGGGGGGAAGACAGACAGCACGGAATTTACTAGAATGTAATGTCCCACATACTCTATAGCGAAATGTATGAGGCCTTATGGCAGCAGAGTTAGTTGTTCAGCTAAGATTTGTGTAGCGCCGACCGTATCCCATGCTCGGTGTAACCTGCTGGGGACACAGAGGAAAACAGAGGGGACAGGGGACTTTCTGTCCCCACGGAACTTGTAGTGTGCGGTGGGAGATGGATGCCAGACGCTGTGGTGTAGCAGGGTCCGTGCGGCGACAAAGCAGAGCGTGTCTCGGGGCGCACAGGAGGGGCACATGTGACTGTGAGTGTGTGAGAGTGAGCATGTGTGTGTCGGAGGGTGATGAAGAAGTCGGGGGGGGGCAGTGAGAAGAGATTTCTAGGACAGGGATCAGCAAGAGCAAAGGCAGGGAGGTGCGGGGCGCACAAGAGGGGACAGACTGTCTCGGGGGGTCGGGGAAGGTCCCCTGGACCAGAGTTGGGGGTACAAGGGAGCCCGGAGGCAGAGGTGTGCGGGAGCAGGCTTGCACTAGCTTCCGGTGGCTGCTCGTTAGAGTCTCTTGGTCACTCACACGGGCAGCCACGGTGGGAGGATTTGCACCCTGAGAATGGGCACATACAATAGATCGGGGTCCCCTTTCCCTGCCCGGAGAGCCAGTTGCTAGACATTTACCAGCACACCTGCTGGATGAAGGGCAACCCGTGTGAGGGGTCGGCCGGGGCGAACGCGTGACATCAGAGCGGGACTGGAGACTTACAAGAAGATGGGTCCCATGTAGAGGGCTGGCTGGGTGGGGGTGAGGGCAGAAGAGGGGACAGGGGCCACGTCCCCAGGGGTGCTGGGGGTCCAGGCTGAACTGAGGGGGGGAGCATCTCACTCCCCACTCCCCAGAAAGGCATTGACTTCGAGCTCTTAGAGCAGGAGGATGTGGGAGAGACTCTCCCACTGTGAACTAGAAAGGATTATTCTGCCAAGGCCCCCAACAATCACGAAATCTCTACTGGACCCCCACCCCAAAGGGCAGCAGCGCCCCACCGACCCCAGAGCCGAATGACTGGCCGCCCAGCTGAGACAGAAAGGCCAAGGGCTGTGCCTGAGGCTCTGCCTCCAGGAATTTACTCTCAGACTGGAAATTTCAGCTTGAAGGTATTAAGTAGTTTAAAGGAGGTTTCATCAGCTTTTGTAAAAAGCACATTAATATCTCACAACACCAACTGCTGTCTCATTTCTTTGAGATACAATAAGCTCTTCATAAACCTGGTCATTAGGGGCTGAACAGACGCCGTTTTATTTCCCACGTATTCATGAGAAGCTGAAGGAGAGCGGGGCCGGTGCTCGGAGGGAGGGGGGGGGGGAGGCACCGGCAGGAGGCTGGCTAAGTAATTTTTTAAGTGAAGCAAATGAAGGGTTTGGTGGGAGCTGCTTTCTCTGTGTTTTCAACCTTTTCTGCTCCTGGCTTTTCGCTTTGCTGGCTGGGCCCTCCCTGCCGGCGGGGATTCAGGAGACCTTGGGGTGGGTGGGCAGTGCCAGGCTCCTCCCTGGCTGGGACCCCCACCCGCCAGCACAGTGCCAGCGGCAACGGGCGCCGGAGGGTTTGAAGCAGCCTGTGTGGCTGTCTGTGAGCTCGCTCATTCGTTAATGCCTTCATTGGATTATTTCAGGCACCCACTATGGGCTAGGTCCCGTTCAGGTTCCCCTGGGGCGGGATGAGAAGGCGGTAAGGTGTCTGGCCCACCGACCGCCAGCTCACCTCCCAGAGGTCCCTGAGCACAGCAGGGAGTACTTGCTTCTGTAGCCTCCAGTTGAATCCTGTCCTGATTCTTGTCTCTACAGCTACTTCCCTAAGTTCTTTCCCTGTGATGCGGGAGAAGAGACTGGACTCCAGACTCTGACAGATCTGCTTTCTAAGCCTGGTTCTGGTAGCTATTAGCTGTGTGGCCTGGAGCTCATTATGTGACCGCTCTGTGCCTCTGTTTCCTTAGCTGTAAAACAGATATGAATCCCTGCCCCATGGGGCGATTCTGAGGACTCAAGGAGAGAGCAGAAGTGAGGTTCCTGGTGCGGTTTCTCACCCAGAGCAGGCTCTCAACGGATGTAGTTTTTCCTCTTCAGATGATGCCTCTTTCAGGAAGCCTTTCTTGATTGCCCTCAACTGGAAAGACTCTTTCTCTTCCCTATGGGTCTCTGCCTGCTTCTGAGATTTTAATGGGCATGGGAATTGCCCGGGTTCATGTTAAGCCAGATTCTGACTCAGTGGTTCTGAGGCAGGGCCTGAGACTCCATTTCTCACAAGCTCCCAAGTGGACCACAGTTGGCATTGGGTAGCAAGGCTTTCAAGCACTTTGTGTCTGCTTTGACCATGACCTCTGTTAGGGTATTGTTGGGAACAAGTAGCTTCAAGTCTGTAAGCTCCTAAGGGCGGAATTTCCTCTAGAGAATTGCCTGAAGGTACCATATTTCCCTTGACTCTAAGATGCTTTCACACGCACATTTCAGTGTTGCTGAAATTAGAATGTGTCTTATAATTGATGAATTCATTTACTGCACTGTGTTTCTTTCCTCCTGAAGAATCATCATTACACTGATGGTGTGGCTTATAATTGATGAGAATGGCTACATGACAAATGTTTATTGAACAAACGGACAATAAATGAATGAGTCTGTGTGTGCGTATGTGTGCCCACCCAGGTCTGCGGGCAGGCAGTGTATTACACATTTCCATCCTCCTAAATGGATGAACACTTGTCTCAAACCATTAGAGCCCCTGGGGCATCGCCACCACCTTTTGCACCTGTCTTATTAAAAACCTATTTGACAATATGAAAATATGTGTATCCCCCCACGACCCAGCAGTTTCTCTTAGAAATTTGCCTCGGAGAAATTGTTGCATGTAGGCATGAGGAAATGTACGTGCGAATGTTCCTCCCAGCCCTGCTTGTAAGGGCAAAACACTGGGAAGAGCCCACGGTTCGGTTGCGGGAAGAATGCTAACTCCTTGGAGTCTGTTGATAAAACGGGATACTACACAGCAGTGAAAGCGAATGGATTACAGCTACCCGTGTCAACACCGGTGAATCCCACACCCATAATACTGAACAGAAAATCAAGCTGCAGAATATATATATATATATATATATATATATATATATATATATATATATATAACATATATATACACATGACATATGTATAACATATAGATGTTATATATAAATATATATATTTATGGTATGATTCTATTTTCACAAAGGTAAAAACTTGTACAACTAGGCTGACGATCGTTTACAAGCGGTGAACCGGCAACGCCAGGCAAGGCAACCCCGACCACGGAATTCAAGAGGGTGTGGACCGGAGGTGGGGGAGTGTGGGGGGGGGGGTGGCAGCAGGGAGGGCCCAGGACCGGCTTCGACGCACTGGATGTTCTAGTTCCTAGTCTGGTGCTGAGTGCACAGGGGCTCTTTTTACAGTTCCTCTCGACACCTCGCGGTGGCGCAGCCAGGGTTCCCTAGCCCAGCGTTTGCCTTGCCTTGCCGTATTTTGCCCGCGCAGACGTTTCCCCGCGGGTTTGCGGGCTGTCCCAGCCACGGGTGGCCACGTGACCGAGTTCTGGCCAATGGGATGGCAGCGGCAGTGGGGGTGGGAGTCACTTCTGAGAAAGAACCCTCAGCGGGTGGGACGCGCCGTCTGTGGGCCCCTGGCTTGGGCAGCTCCGGTGCGGTCTTGAACCACGGGGCCACCCTGCGGATGGAGAGCGGCTTTGATGGTAGAATAGGCTCAAGGCATGGGGGCAATGCCGCCACAGAACTGCAGCAGCCCTGGGCCTCTTACCTCCAAGGTTGTGTGATGAGGAGGGAGTAAACCATCCTTTACATTGGAGTTCAAAGGGTGCCTGGGTGGCCCAGTCGTTAAGCATCCAGCTCTTGGTTTCGGCTCAGATCATGATCTCACGGGTTGTGAATTCGAGCCCCACATCGGGCTCAGTGCTGACCGTGCGGAGCCTGCTTAGGATTCTCTCTCTTCTCTCTCTGCCCCTCCCCTGCGCTCTCTCTCTGTCTCTCTTTCAAAAATAAATTTAAAAACCTAAAAAAAAAAAAAAAGCCTCGGGAGCCAAGACTATTCCTAATGAACATAATCATACATGTTAAAATAGTCTTTTGTGTGGATTTAATGCTAACCACAGTCGGTTGAACTCTCAGTGCTTACATATAGCAAGTGCTCACTAAATATCACTAAGTAGAGTTACTGAAGGAATGAATGAATGAAGGGGCGTCTCAGTGTTTCTTACAACGTCTTTGTTCAGGATGCCAGCTGTGGCGGGGGATGAGGGGAGTCGGGGCCTTGTGGGGAAGTCGGCCTTGGACAAAGGGAGCAGGGAAGGAGGGGCAAGAATGGGGGTTCGACCTCAGGCAGGAAGAATGTAATGGATCCAGGCGAAGACCAGCGGGCCGAGGTGCTTACGGACTGGGCAGGGGTGGGGAAGCTGGAGATGGTGGTCAGGACCCTACACTGGACGGAAATGGGCTTGACTTCTGAGGAGGTGGAAGGATCTGGGTCCTGAACGTCAAGCGCCCTCACTGCAACTTTGTCCCCCGTCCCCCACCATTGTTGACACTGGAGGCGGCCCTGGAGACAGGAAAAGCTCAGACACACTTCATGCCACGTTGTGATGGAAAGCCTGCTCCCGATGAGGTTAAGGACCCTCTGCTCAGGTAGCGAGCCAACCTAAAAGCACCCTGTGACATCGACCTGTAGGCCTGGGTGTTGTCATAGGCCGTGAAGGAATCTTCCTGAACTACAGATCCATTAGTGCAGCTCCTACTATTAGGGAGGCCGTGAAGGTCAGTGGTTAGCCCAAGTCTGGAGGCAAGCTGGGTTTGTATCACCGTTACACCGCTGAAGCCCTCTGAACCTCAGTCTCTTCATCTGTAAAATGGGGAGGCAGTGGGACCTGACTCATAGAGTTGTGGGAATTTCCCAGAGCGCTGTATTGAGAGGCCTCGGTTCAGTGCCTGGTACCTAGTAGGGGCTATTGTCTTTGCTGGGGTCCATTGGGGGTGGGGCTGGGGGACACGGATGGAGCACACACAGCTCCTGCGCTTGAGAAGCTCACAGACTCATTGAAGAGAATGGGGATTACTCTGCTTTGTCAAGAGAGCTCCCTGGGGGAGGCATGCCCAGGGAGCATAGGGAGAGGATACGCATAGATCCTACAAAACAGGATTGTTCAAATGACTCTGTCAACCCCGGGGCCCCAGGAGCAGGTGGGTGATGAATAAATACCATCATGTGTCAGCAGCTCTGCCTCATCTTGAGAGGCCTTACGGTGTAGTGGAAAGGTGGCCTTGCCACTGAGAGCACTCGCATTTGGTCCCTCTTTCTGTCATCCGTTAGCCATGTGATCTTGGGCAAGTTGTACGCTTTTTGACGCATTCAGTATTTCCGCCAGTCCTCAACTTTTACTGAGGGCCTCCGAGGTGTGGTGGTTTGAACTGGGCACCGCAATAGAGGGGACATTGATACAGCAGGATTCTCTGTCCCCAACAACTGAGTCCAAGAGGCACCGGGACAAATAATTAACTTGTATGACTCAGGGGTGGTGATCACTGGCCTCTGGGAGAAGCCGCCATGAGCCAGGCACCAGGCTTAGCACTTTATATTTAATCCTCAAAAAACCCCTTTTGTTACGTTCTCCACTTAAAAAAAATTTTTTTTAACGTTTTATTTATTTTTGAGACAGGGAGAGACAGAGCGTGAACGGGGGAGGGTCAGAGAGAGAGGGAGACGCAGAATCTGAAACAGGCTCCAGGCTCTGAGCTGTCAGCACAGAGCCTGACGCGGGGCTCGAACTCACAGACCGCGAGATCATGACCTGAGCCAAAGTCGGCTGCCTAACCGACTGAGCCACCCAGGCGCCCCATCTTCTCCACTTTTTAAAGGCATGGGAAGGGAGGCACAGAGGTAAAGGAATGCATCTAAGGATTTACTGCCAGTGTGATCAAAAGAGCTGAGACTTGACTCCAGGCAGTGGATTTCTAGGTGACCCCTGTGTGATATTGTCACAGCAGAGCGTGCACAGAAGCGTGCATGGCTCAGTCTGGGTGGTGGTGGGTTGTCAGGAAGGCTTCCTGGAAGAAGCCTCATCTCAGAGGAGCCCTGAAGGGTAAGTAGAAGGTGGCAGATGACAGAGGGGAGGGAAGAAAGGTGCTAGGGAGAGGAGCAAGGGTTAACCAGAGACAGAGGACGGGATCCTGAGGCCAAGAGCCTTTGTCTGTCTGAAGGACAGATGGTTGTGCTGGATATAGTGTGTGTGTGTGTGTGTGTGTGTGTGTGTGCGCGCGCGCGCGTATAATCAGTTGGGAGAGTTAGTGGCTGCGGTCAGATTATTCAAGGCCTAATAAGCCATTTAAGGTATGAATTTAGGAGCAGTGGGGAGCCAATGAAGGGTTTTAAGCAAGGGGGACATGTGACCAGACTTGTATGTTAGGATGTTGGTACTGGTGGCCAAGTGGGGAATGTGAGGGAAGGGTGAGACTGGAAGCCACCAGCCCCATTGGAGCCACCAGGACCCCTTGCCTGGATGGCTGTGGCAGGCGTCCAGGGGAGAGATGGTGGCGGCCCCGGTGGGGTGGGGGCGGTGGGGATGGAGAGAAGGGATGGTCATGAAGTCAGCGGAGGTCTGTTGATCTGCCAGGTGGGAACAGGGGGCAGTCCTGCTTCCCTGATGGTAGAAGTGAATAGATGAAATGACAACTAATAAGCCCACCCGGGAAATTGCAAACCCCGTGCAGAGGTGCAGGCTGGTGAGCACGGGCATCCTGTAGTGAACGAGACTGGGCATGACGCACGTGGCTCCGTCCCACTCCCCCCACCCCCCAAGCTCCTATCTCCTTCTGTGAAAAATGGGGTAAGGTTGTTGTAAACACCAACAAGACGTCAAAAAGGGCTGGACGCCGTGCCTGCCGCATAATAAATGCTAGGGAAATAAAAATTCCCGCAGAGATAGCATCCCTTCCCCTACCTCGTGCACAAAGATCATGGGGCCAGGCCCCGTGGACGTTGCCATCTGAGGGATGCTCCTTCCCTTTTTTTATTTTTGAGAGAGAGAGACAGAGTGTGAGTAGGCGGGTGGGCGGTGGGGGGAGCAGTGAAAGGGAGACACAGAATCCGAAGCAGGCTCCGGGCTCTGAGCTGTCAGCACAGAGCCTGACGCGGGGCTCGAACTCATGGACCGTGAGATCATGACCTGAGCCAAAGTCAGGCACTTAACCGACTGAGCCCCCCAGGTGCCCCGGGACGCTCCTTCCTGATAGCATCTCACGAAGATCTCTGGTATGTTGTTCAGATCCCTCCTTGGAGAGAAAATGCCAGCGGCCTTTTCTGCTTTGCATAATCCACCTTCATTTTCTGACAACTGCTTTCTCTGAACCCCCTATGGTTCATTTTCGCTGCTTTGGCACATTCGATTTCATGGCAGAGATCCAGGCCAAAGTGGCCAAATGCCATCTAAACCACTGACCCAAGAGGACAGAAACGTTTCACGTGATGAGGATCCACAGGACCGGGGATGCCGCTCATGCGAGCACACTCTTGTTTTCAAGCCAAACACACTCCCTGACTTGGAAATCTTCAAGACCCCCAGCGCCTGTCGCAAAAAGGGCAGACATCTGGACAACCAGACATCCCAGCTATGTTCAGTGGGACCCAAAGCTTTTCACCTTCTCTGCCCTGACTCTCCTCTCCCTGCTGTGCCTTTGCATCTTGCCCTTGCCCCGGTGCCCACCTTTGCTTACAACTCCCCTCCCTGATGAATCAAACTCTTTCCTCCCCTTCACTAAAACAGTGTCTGGTTTACTCCAGAGGGACAGCTGGGAGCCATGGGTGGGGATGTTCTGGCAGGGCCAGGAGTAGATGAGGTGCCTAGGGTCCAAATCAAAGAGGCACTCGCTCTCAGGGTCGTGCAGGCGCAACGAGCATCTTCTTCAGTTTTGCACCTCAACCTTGCCTGGTCCTGTGTAGGGCAGGGGATGTCAGGTGGGTACCCGAGCCAGTGTGGTAGTTTTCAGCATTGCCTCCTAAGGTAGTGAGCTACCCGTCACTGGAGGCGTTCAAGCTGAAAGTGGTCAGCTGCGTCTTAGGGATGCTGAAGAGAGCACTTCTTTAATGGCTGGGAGGTGGACTAGATGATTCTGCCTTCCACCCCTGGAAGCTAGGATCTAAGGAGCTTTCCTGATGGTGCATCTCAGAACTGCGTCTCTTTCCTTCCAGCTCTGTTTTTACCTCCAAGACCACTCATCCGGCCGTCCACCGCAGGCTGCCTCGTGACAGCTCTCGTACAGCTGGCCTGTCTTGTTATTTCGGATTTCACGAGTTTCTGTGTCATTGTCCTAACGGCGTTCCACATGCATCAAGGACAGGGATCGAACTGCACACTTTCTGTTCTCTCGGTGGGTGCGGGAGACTCTCTAAAATTCACTAGAAATCCTGCTCCAGCATTTTCCATATCATGCGATTCAACGATCGTGTCAACTGGTTGAGTGGGTTCTATTCACGAGCCCGTTCTACTAGAGGCTGGCAAGGCTTGCTAAATAGTAACTATTGGGTAAATGTTACCTAGTTTCCTAGAAACTCAGGACCGAATCCGTCAGAATGCCTGGGTGTGTATGTAGCCTTGGGCAAGTTGCTTAACCACTTTGGGCCTCAGTTTCCTTTCTGTAAAATGGGGTAAGGAACATTACCTATTCCAGAGTTCCTTGTGTGGGCTCCATAAGTCTAATGCACATGTAAGGCTCTTAGAACAGTGTGTGCTGTGAGCTGTCGGTACACATGATCTGTAATTATTTTTGTCACAGGACTGGTGGGTCTTGTCATGCCTAGAGAAAGGAACGATCGCAACTCGAGCCTTAGTATTCCCGGGTGTTTAAAAAGACTTGGACTGGTCACCCAGGTGGGAGCTTCTCATTGCTCAGAAGTATCTACTCCCCAGAAGAGAGTTCTGCCCAGGAGACACTTGTAGACGAGGGAAAGGTGAGTCTCCCAGGAGTCTGACTGGCAGGGATCAGTCTGCTAGAATTCGATCACCTTTGGGGAACGTCCAAAGAGAGTTCTCCAAACGACAAAGCTGAGGACAACACTTGGTCTTTAACTATTGAGTCACTGATCAATGAAGACACCTTGCCAGCCTTCTCTGTGCTAGGCACTCTGCTAGGGAAGCAGGGAAGGATGAAAACACTAGAATCTGTTCCGAAGCCTTCAGAGTCTGGGAACGGGGTGGAGGGAGGCCAGAGGTGGGACCCCGTGAGCTCTGCCCCCCAGAGCCAGCCTGTGCTCAGAGAGGAGCAGCCGAGACAGCCGGGCCGCCTTTCGTCTCTCCAGCGCAATCCCCAGGAGGAAAGGGGTTCTGGAAGGCTGAGGAAAATGACTGAGAGAAGTTGCAGCTGATCCAGACAGCTCAGCGAGGCTGGAGATCAGGAGGGAGGCGGGTGTGTCGAGGAACCGGAGGCAAGCTCGGGGCAGGGGGACCGCCAAGGACCCCGCGCAGGTGGAGGAAGAGAGGGCTCTGGAAAGACCTGGCTGTCGCTCGCGGGCTGCTGAGAACAGGACTTTGGTTGCTGTGGGAAAGGCAAACGCTGTTTTCCTTTCTGTCACTTAAGACAATGGGGTGTTGTGACACTCCGGAATCTGAAGATAAATGTTTAATAAAAGGATTCAATTTGAGATGATGTCAGAACTTAATTAGATCCACACCGCACAGAGGGCTTTCGGTTAGGAGCTCCTTCGGGGTCTGGCGTATGTGTGTGTGTCTGGGGCCGCCGAGGGGCCGCGTGGGCTGGGTGGGATAGCATCTCCCAGCCTCCAGGCCTGCAGTCTGCAGCTTCTGGTTCAGAGGCACTGCTTTTGACATCTCTGGAAGAGGTGCTGCAGAGTCCCGGCCATTCGGGGCCTGGGAATCTGCATTTGCAGGATTGGGGCTGCAGCATGCGACTGTAGAAAGGTGCAGATGAACTTGACCTACTTCAGGTTTAAGGCCATGACTCCAGGTCAAAGGAGGGAGGACTCCTCAGAGGAGGCCAAACTTGCACAGGGGAACTGTCTGTGAGCCCGCTTGGCCATTGAAGGTCAAGGCTGCTGGAAATTGGTAAACAGTCATGGTTTTGGTCCCAGCCTGGGCTGACGTTCCTCAGGTATGTCCTGACATAGCCACGCTGGCTGTCAAATACCGGTGGGTAAAATGACTTCAGTCCAAGCACTGCCGAATTCCCCTTCTCCCTCTGCCCTGGCCATGCTGGCCCCTCCTCTGGGACCTCCTGGACACCGCCCTCCCCGCCCCCCCAACAAATAAGGGGTTGGAGCCCGACACGGGGTTGTGTCCAGGAGGCCGTCTCATCATAGCCACTGTCCATTCTGCCTTGTCAGGCCGCCAGGCCTCCGTAGATGCGAAATATGCTATCACCTCAATTCCAACCTGTAAAAATGACAGCAGTCTGGGCAGCAGGACGTGATGGACCTAGGAGCGTGAGCTTTGGAGTCAGACCCCCGCCCCTGAGTTCAAGAGCCTCAGCGCTGCCTGCCACGAGCTGTGTGAAAGTTGGAGCCTCCTCTGTGAATGAGGTTTCTAACACGTGCGGCAAAATGTCGTGAAGATCAAAGAACGTCAATAATGTGGGTGGTTCCAGGGTATAACGGTTGGCACTTCAGATTCAGACTCTAGCAACCCAAGTTCAAGTATCAGCGGGATGTTTCCAAAGGGTGTAGAGTGTAGAGTTGAAGAGTATAATATCTGGGGCAGACTGTCTAGGCTCAGATCCCTGCTCTGACACTGCTAACCTTGGCCTTGGGTGAGAAATGTCACATCTGTCTGTCTCAGTGGCCTTATCTGGTGAAGGAGATAATAAATATCTCCCGGGTGGTTGGAAGGATAAATACGCTGATGGACTTAGGAGACTATCTAGTGCAGAGTAGGAATCCAATAAATGTTAGCCGCTCGTTCATTATTATGGAGTGTGCCTGGCACACAGTAGGTGCTTAATAAATGATAGTGGTGGTGTTCCTTCCCTCATCCTGCCACGCTGGCTGGCCAGCGTCTGCCTGGTTATTTGGCTGGCCGTATCCTCTACCAAGAACGTGCACATCCAAAGAACGCCTGCCTCGTGTCTCCTCAATCTTCGTCTCCCCAAATGTGCCAGCCCTTCTGGCTACGCCACCACCTACTAGGTGCCCAGTACGTTTTCTTTATTTTTATTTAAAAAAAAAAATTTATCTTGAGAGAGTGAGAGAGAGCGCAGTGCACGCACAAGTTCTTGCGAGAGCAGGGGAGGGACAGAGAGAAAGGGAGAGAATCCCAAGCAGGCTCCGGGCTGTGAGCACAGAGCCCGATGCGTGAGATCATGACCTGAGCTGAAATTAAGAGTCGGATGCGTAACCGACTGAGCCACCCAGGCGTCCCTACCCAATACGTTTTAAATCAGTGAATGAATGAGGGGGACCCAGACCAAGGACGCCTTTCATCCCAAGCTTGGGAGAGGATGCTTTTCGCCAGGGGGTTACCAGCTGTAGACATTTCATCAGTTAGACATGCCCTTTTCCATCAATGCTGCCATTTCCAGCCCAAGAGATGTTAGTAGGTAATGGGGTAATGGGGTTCCATTGCCAAAGAGGTTTGGGAAATGCTGGATCAAACGAAGTTAAACAGGTTTCTTCACCACTGGGCTGTTCAGAGGGTTTGCTCTCCTAATTGCATCATTGGACCCTGATGTGAGACTGTGGTGCACGACCTTCTAAACATTCGGTCACTACAGACAGCATGTGTACATGGATGTGCGTGTGTATTTCATCTCACGGGGCCGGGTTCCTCAGACCATCCTTTGGGAAACACTGCACTAAACGGATCTGGGATTTTTCTACCCGTCCTTTCACGGAGAGCAGAGGGTAATGAAAAAGTAGGGTGCAGAGGTTTCCAGTACCTTTTTCTCCCCTTGGGCGCTAGCCTGGGAGGATTTTTACACATGTCTGCGTGCCTCTGCCATGCCCTGTGGGCATCATGTGATCCAGCCCAGCACTCGGGCCTCCTGATGTGCCCTTTCCCCTTGGCACCTGGGACAGCCCTGTTGCTCTCTTCTTTCTTCTCATTTTCAGACTCCTTTGCAAACCCCTCTTCTTCTGCGTGTCTTGTAAATTTGGTGTCTTTGGGGCTCTCCCCTTGGCCTCTTCATGTTTCATTCTGTAGGAATTCCTTGCAGAACCTCACCTGTGGCTGTAGTTTTCATCCTTGCAGGGGAGGACCCGAGAATCTTAACTCTATCCCAGACCTGTCTCTTACCCCTGACTTCATGGTGCACTGGGTCCCCTAAATATCCCACAGATACGTGGACTTCAGGCTGAACTTAGCTGTTTTCCCCACAGACCCTTTTCCCAGCTGCTCTCCCTTCACACTCCAGGCCTTCATCCAACTGGTTTCCTAAGCTGCAAATCTGGGAGTCGTCCTTGATTTTGACCTCTCCATTCCCAGTCTGGTCTAATTGCCAATTCTTTAACAAATCTGGAATCACCCACGTCTTAGTCTGGCCCACTGCTAACATCCCCTGCATTATTAGAACACCTCCAAGCCCCAGCCGACTTCTCTGACTCCCTCTTACCCAGTTCCAAACTATTCCCCACTCTGTAGCCACTGTGATTTGCAAAAGGCAAAAATCTGGGCTTCCCCTTCTCTGCTCCAGGACCCTCAGTGCCTCCCCATTCCTCCAGGATGGGATCGGGGCTCTGTGGCAAGGCCTGCTGTGGGATCCACTGGATTTGCTGCCCCTTAGCTCATGGCTCTTCAGACTCTACTCATCAGCCATCCTGAGCTGCCCGGACTGCCACCCCCACCATGCTCACTCCTATCTCGGACTTTCTTTCTTTTCCTTTCCTCTTCTTTTTTTAAATGCTTATTTATTTTTGAGGGGGGGGGGGTGGGAGGGGCAGAGAGAGAGGGAGACACAGAATCCCAAGCAGACTCTGAGTTGTCAGCGCAGAGCCCGACACAGGGCTCGAACCCGTGAACCGCTAGATCATGACCCGAGCCAGAGTTGGATGCTTAACCGACTGAGCCACCCAGGGGCCCCCTGTCTTGGACTGTCTAACTCACCTTCTGCCTGGCCTTCCTTTGCCACTTCCCTACTCTCCCTCCTCTCTGTCTACCTCCCTGGATGCCTCCCATTCATGCTTCAGCTCTCGGCTGACACATAATTTCCTCTAGGAAGGCTTCCTTGAAGTCTGCTCTTTCTCCCAGGCCCCTCTTCCCTTCTGTCCAGCCCAGCCCAGCACTCCACCCTGGCCCACACCACCCTGAGACGGCGCATTGGCCTGTGTCCTTGCCCACCCCCTCCAGGGCAGTGCAGGCTGCTGTGTTTATCATCATGTCCATAGGCAAAAGATAGCCTGTCCGCCTTCTGTGTCTCCAGATGTGCATATGTACCGCCGCCCCCCCGCCCCTTGCCAGAAAGCAAGGGGTGGAGAGCTACAGGTAGTGTGACCTCAGGTGCCCAGGCGTTTTTGCCGGGCTAGAGGAGCTTGTGAAAGCTTGCAGAGGACAGTGATTCCAACTATGGACTCAGTAAGGTTTGGGGATTTTCTGTGGTTGGCAGTGGTTCCGTTTGCCCATCACCGGCTGTGAAGGAGCCTGGGGGCAGAACCGGTTCCCCCTTCTCCAGCTTCTCTCACCTCTTGGGCAGGGCCAGACTCGTGGCAAGGGCCTTTGTCCCCAGGCAAGGTGACTCAGTTTACTTCCAGTCTTCCTCACTAGAGGATGCCTGGCTTCAGAGCAGGGACTCTGCATGTTTTATTCATGATGTATCCCTGCCACCCAGCAAGGGCCTTGGCTTACAGCAGGTGCTCAGCAAATGTCTGAGGAATGAATGAATAGAACGCATGTGCTCACAGCCATATGCCCACTACAGCACGTAAGTCCCGCCTGACTGTTCAGGAGGGGAAGTGCGTGCACAGGGTTGGCAGTGACTGGCTGGAGTCTCACACACAGAGAAGGCCGGTGAGCAAACGGCGTGAATTCCTGCCCGCTGTATACATTTTGTGTATCTCATGGGTACCCTGCCCACAGGACCCCAGCTGGTTTAGTCTGGATTGCCTGCTGCCCTCCGCTGCCTCTCTGCCCCATTCACTTGACTCCAGCCAGCCCGGCTGCCAGTTGGTCTCTAACCACACCAAGCAGGCTCCCCGCTCAGGGCCCCTGCACTCGGGGCTCCCTGCCTGCAGCGCCCTTGTCCTCTGTCCACATGGCTGCCTCTCTTACTTCACTCAGATCTCTGAACAAAAACCGCGACCATCACCTTCTACTCCCTTAGCTGGATTGATTTCCCTTCTTATTTAATCACTAGCTGAAGTCTGATTGCATTTTTATGGATTATGCATTTACTCCTTGACTCTCTCGTTGGAATGGAAGATCCACGAGGGCAGGGCCTTACTTTGTTCATTTTGTAAGCAGGTGCTCAGTAAATACTTGTGGATTGTGGGAATAAGTCTTTCACATGCTCGGATTTAACCTTCTACTTTCTCTCTTTTTAAGTTTTTTTAAATGTTTATTTATTTTTGAGAGAGATAGAGAGACAGAGTGTGGCAGGGCAGGGGCAGAGAGAGAGGGAGACACAGAATCGGAAGCAGGCTCCAGGCTCTGAACTGCCAGCACAGAGCCCGAGCTCTGTGCGGGGCTCGAACTCATGAACCGCAAGATCACAACCTGAGGCAAAATCGGGCGCTTGAACAGACTGAGCCACCCAGGCGCCCCTAGCCTTCTATGTTCTAAAGAAACAATGTCATAGTAGAAATCAGTTAAAAAACAACAACCACAACAAAAAGACTTGGGGCACCTGGTTGGCTCAGTCAGTTGAGCGCCCAGCTTCAGCTCAGGTCGTGATCTCGCGTGAGTTCAAGCCCTGCATCTGGCTCACTGCTGTCGGCCTGTCAGTACCGAGCCCGTTTCCAATTCTCTGTCTCCCTCTCTCTGCCCCTCCTCTGCTTACACTCTCCCCAAAATAAATAAATATTAAAAAAAAAAAAAGGCTCTACTGGCACACTGCATTTAAAAGTAAGAAGGTGTGTTTATGTTCGTTCTCCTATTCATTCCGCACAGCTACCAAGGTGGCTGATAGAATTTTCATTTCCCGTTGCCCCCACCCAGGGCTCAGAAAAATAGTCCTCTGCTCTGGCTCCAAAGCTGCTACCCCTTGAATGGCAATGTCCTTGAATCACTTAAATGCGTGTTACCTTGGTTTCCCCGTCTCTGATAGGGAGATGGCAAAAGTACATGCCTCTCGGATTGCCGGGGAGAAGCTAATTTGGTTAAGTGCTCAGAGAAGAGCCTGGCACATACTAAGAACTCTTTAAATGCAGTTATTATTGTTGGGTCATTCTAATACTGAATTTTTATTGAAATTCCCCCATAGGAGAATTCCATCCTTGAATTTTTAATGTCTTTTTCATGCAGTTGCATTGGAGATTTACATTAAATAGCTGTCTTTTACCGTTGAATTTTATCCCGGTGAGGCTGCACCATAGAAAGTAGGGCCTTAGGATTCACTAGATATTACTGTCTCCAGTGGTTCATGTCACTCTGTCTTCCCAGTGAGTCCCCGAAGGGGAGAGAGAGGTATCACTGCTAGAAGTCTGGATGAAGCCTTGTGGCCTTCCCTTTCTCCTTTAGATCTGTAATCTATCAGGGATTGATTTTATCTGTATGGTGTGAGGTAGGGGTTGACACATACATTGTCCCCATAGGGATATCCAGTTGACACAGCCCCATTTGCCCTGCTAGTTTGGCTCCCTCCCTGGCTTATCATCTCCCCTCTCATGACCCATTTGAGCCTTCCCTGATCTTCAAGGTGCAACTAAAATCCCTCCTCCTTCATGAAGTCTTTCCCGACCAATTTCATTATTCAGTTATTGCACCATGATTTACTTTCTACTCTTCTTTCTACTCTATATATTTATTTTATACTCCTTTCAGGCATGGTGCCAGGCATCGGGGATGCTAAGTACTGGGGAGGGAGTGCATGAATTAGGGGCCACCCCTGCACTCAAGACATTCACAGGCTGGTGGGGGATGCAGACATTGGACAGGTTATGGTGCATGTGTAGGGTCCTGGGAAGGAAAGTTTCTGAGAATCCTGGAGATGTGTTACTAGAAGCTAAACCAAGGTGAGCTTTCAGTGAAGTCCTCCCTAAGGAAGCTGCATTGAGGTGGAGATCTGCAGGATGACCAGGAACTAGCTAGGCAGAGGACAGGGAAGTGATGAGACTGATGTTTCCCCATCGTCTAGTCCTTGAGAACACTGGCATATTTACTACTCTCTCTTCGTGTTTTCATGCCTTATCTGCCCGTCTGGATGGGTGTTTCTGGGGGGCTAGGAGTAGAAACTATTTAAAAAAATTATTACAGAGCCTAGCACAAGGCTGGAAGCAACATAGGTACTCAATGTGAGTTCCTTGATGGTGGGTAGAGTTATTATACTATGTTTTATGTTGAAAATGCTTTAATCTGGCTAGTTGCTCAGAGGAGGGACTTGAGGGAGGGGGAGTGCATGGGCTTTGGAAAGCAGACAGACCTACCCTGAACCTTGGCTTTGTCACTTACCAACTAGTTCATGTTGAGCCTCTTACCCCATCCATTTAAGTCTTAGTTTCCTCATCCAAAAAAAAGATGTATAGTGACATCTACCTCATAGACTTATTATGGAGCTAAAAGGAAGAAATCCATGTAAAATCCCAAACCCTGGCACTGAGTAGGTGTTTAATAAAACACCATGGGGTGCCTGGGTGGCTCAGTCTGTTAAGCATCCAACTTCGGCTCAGGTCATGATCTCAACAGTTCGTGTGTTCGAGCCCTGAGTCTGGCTCTGTGCTGACAGCTCAGAGCCTGGAGCCTGCTTCAGATTCTGCGCCTCCCTCTCTCTCTTCCCCTCCCCTGCTCATGCTCTGTCTCTCTCTCTCTCTGTCAAAAATAAATAAAAACATTAAAAAAAAAAACCCACCAGTCTCTTTTCCCCTCTTAAATGCAAATGGTGATACGATGGTGCGGCGGGAGGCATATGGGCTTGGGAATCAGACAGTCCAAGGACTGAGCTGAGCCTTCATCACCTCTCTCAGTCTGTTCGTTCACCTGTCGAATGGGATAATAGCTGCTGCTTTTGAGGATTTCTGAAATTCGTTGAGATAACTTATGTTGAACACCTGCCGCATTGTAGGGTCTGGTAACGCTGTTAGCCATCAATCTGAAATTTAGAAGCCCTGTATGTTTCCGCTGCTTGCCACGGGTATAAGCGTGAGAGCCTCGCGAGGTCTCTCTGGCCACAGCAGCCGACCAATACACATGCGCCGAATGACTGTCTCTGATTTTATGTGGCTGGAAGCCATCCTCTGTGGAGGTGGAGGGCACAGGGGAGGGACAGGTAGTGAAATCCGAGCTGTGTGCCAGTGACATCTTGTGGCCCTTGGATGGGTTCCGGGACTCCGGGCCCGGGACACTTCCAGCCTCTCCTCTGTGACTTTGTTCCCTTGGGTTTTGGAAGGGCCGGCCTCCCTTTTCTTCCCAAAGAGCTTGCTGCCATATGGCCGTGTCTTCAGCTGGGCTGGAACCCGGGCGGAACCCAGAGGAGAGCGGCCAAGTGTGCCTGCAGGGGCCCCTCGGAGGCAGCTGCTCCTGTGTCACATCCCAGGCTGCAGAGGCTGCCCCAATTCACTGCCAGGTCTGCTCACCGCCCTCTCACCAGTGACCGGCTTTCCCCTTCCTGGGGAGACAGGTGGCAGCTATATGTGCTTGGTCTCCCTCCACCTCTCTGCCTCCCTGATGGCCACCAGGGCCTGCCTGCCCCTGGTCCTAACAAACAAGACCTGTCCCTGACAGTGGGTATGCTTCCTACCCCCGGCCCAGCCTCTATTTTTCAGAGGGGAGAAGCAACAGAATGGCATGCGGATGGGATGAAAACTTAAGAGAAAAGGGCAGGGAATTCACTCCTAGTGTCAGCTACATGCCTGGCACTTTCCACAAAACATCCTTTAAAGTTCTCACGGCCCGCTTGGGAGGCCAGTGTTACTCTTTCCATTCGGATGAGGAAACCGAGTCCCAGAAAGGTGAATAAGGGATCACCCAGGACACAGTGGCTTCGCGGCCTAGCCAGGATTTACCCTCTATTTGGTCAGGCCCCCCGTTCGGTGCTCATTCCATTAAGGTTTCTCAGACTTGACTAGTGTAGGGGTTGTGTTAAGTGAATGGAATTCCCAAGGCTCTGCGGGATGTCAGATTTTTAAGAATTCTGATGTTTAAAATGAAAAAGCACACTGCTAGGTTGCATGTTTCTTATGCGCACGGCATAAGAGTTTACAGGTCTCATACCATTTGTGAAATAGAGACAGCATTACCAGGGAAATACAGAATTGCCGTTACTAATCGAATTTGAATCAACAGCCCTGATTTAGTGTGATGGGTGACGTTGTTTTGCTCGAGCCTCTTTTGAGTTCATTATGCCTTGGCCGGTGTGTGCCAAGTGATCACTCTGCCTACCAATGAGTTCACTGTGACTTATCTCAAGGACCTGAGACACAAAGACCACCACAGTGTCACCGGACCTCGGTTGCCCATCAACCACGTCTGCTTTTATTCTTTTCCCACTAGTCTGTGACAACGAAGGCAGTGAATTTCCTGCCCAATGATACCGCTCTTGTGACGTAAACGCAACGTCTCCGTTTCTCAGATAATTTAAGTGAAAGTGATATTCTGCGAACAGAATATTTCCACTGAACAGATGGCAAGAGAGAAGTTTGCAACGCAGAAGATTTCAAGCTGAGGACCGAAATCACTTGAAAGTGATTTCACTTGAAGTTGTCACTTCAGTGTTGGACATAGTTGCCACTGTAGGTGGCAGCTGGATGTGTTTATCAGCCTGTTACAAGTTAAATGCTATCACTCGGGTCATTGCTTTTTCTTTTTAATGTTTATTTATTTTGAGAGAGAGAAAGACAGAGACAGAGAGAGACAGAGACAGAGAGAGACAGAGCAAGTGCATGAGCGAGCTGGGGAGGGTCAGAGAGAGAGGGAAAGAGAATCCCAAGCAGACCCCATGCTATCAGCATGGAGCCAGACGCGGGGCTCGATCTCACGAACGGTGAGATCACGACCTGAGCCGAAATCAAGAGTCTGCCGCTTAACCAACTGAGCCACCCAGGTGCCCTTCAGGGTCATTGCTTTGTATAAAGGCAAGCCCCAGCGCCGAAGTGGTGTTCAGAGGGGCCTCTACAGATCCACATAAGCCAGTTATGCATAAGTGGATTTAAAAATATTATTATCCCCTGGAAGACACATCCCAGTGTGTGCATACGCGCGCATGGTGCCTGGACCGTGAGTCTAGGAAGACCGCCACTCTGGGAAACCCTCCCCTGCCTTCTGTGACTTTGCTCAGATTAGCGCCGCAAAGACAAGTAATTGGACACTCCGCTTTCAGCACAAGCCTTCCAGATCTGTTTGCAGAGGACGAGCAGCTCAGAGAAGCATTCCCTTCCTGGCATGATAACTTAAGGCAGGTGGTCCTCTGGGACGCAACTGAATGACTCTCAACCGAGTGATAGCAAAATCCTCAGTCCGGAGTGAGGCTCACGGTGTAGGGAGAAATGTGTTCACAATGGATACACTCCAAGAGAAAGGATACTGTATTTTTCTCCTTTTCCTTTAAATAACCAGTCCCACCTAGAAAACCTCTCTGGCCTCTTCTGCCAGTTCATTTGTTCTGTGGGGTGGAGCGTTAAAGAGCATAGATTTAGGAGCGAGGCTCCCCAAATTCGAACGTCAGCAACACCGCTTACTGGCTGTGTGACCTTGGGCAGGTACTTCACCTCTGCGATAGTGCGATTGATAAGAAATATATATTTGGTCGCTGAAATGACCACAATATAGTTCTCCTGTGTATTTGGTCTTGTCCAAGGTTTCTGGCTTTGGGCTCCTGATACCCTGGGAATTGCCCAAGGTAAGGGTGAGGGGGAAAAAAAAAAAAGTCTTTTGTTATGTTAATGAGGCGACCTTTGGAAAGCCCTAAGGTAAGGGTGGGAGTGACTGCCCAGAGAACCAACCATGTGATTGGAGGGTTGGAACTTATGGTCCCATCTCCTGGACCTCCGGGAAGATGAGAGTGGCTGGAGGTTGAATCAGCCAAAGAAAGACCAGGGACTTGGTCTTGACTGTGCAAGGAACCCTCCAGAAAAAACCAAAAAGACTAGGTACTGGAGCTCCCTGGTTGGTGAACACATAGGGGAGCGGGGACAGTGTTGTCCCTGGAGAGGGGATGGAAGCACCACACCCTTTCCCCAGACCTCGCCCTATGCATCCCTTCATCTGGCTGTTGTCCTTATCCTTCAAGAAAGCCCACTTGGGTCGTGGCTCCTCTGGGAAGCCTTCCCCACTCCTAGGAGCTCAGAGTGAGAACTGCCTGTACCAAGCCCACTCCTGGCAGCTGGATGGGCCTCCCAGCCCAAGCCTGTCTTTTCCGGTCGTATATTTTGTCTTGAAGAATTTCGTATCTTCTGCGATGGGAGTGATTTGAGGACAAAGATGACTTTTGTTTTTGGATTAAACGTGGCTTGTGAATGAATGACTAATAATGATATTGCATAGGTATTGAGCTCATCCCTGAAACTGATAAAAAGGAAGTCAGGAGAACAGAATGAATTCCATCCCTGATGCCCATATGTGCTGCATATTAAAAAAAAATAAATCAGTGATTAAGTAGAGTCTGTGTGTGTGCACGCACACACACGCATTCTCTCCAGGAGCCTTTCCTTTCTACTCCATGCACACACAGGTACTGTGACACAGGCCTGTTCCCCACCCCTCCCCACTTGTCTGCTGGGACACGGTCTTACTCATCCTGGCATCACAGACTCGACAAGGCCCTGGCGAATAATAGCTGCTCCGTGAATATTTCTTGAACAGCTGAGTTAAAAAGACAACTTTGTGGCTTTGCAAGGCAAGCCACACGGTTTTCCGTGTTAAGTATGCACGTTGGCTCATGTCTTTGCGTATGACAACAACAGTCAAGCAGCAGGTGACATTTACTGAGTACTCGCTATCTGCTGTTCACCCTCCTCAGTGCTTTACATCTGTGATCTCGTTTAACCCTCCAGACGTGATTACAAAACAGGCACCGTCCTCCTTGGTTAGAAACCGGGAAACTGAATCACAGAGAGGTTAAGTGACTTGCCCAAGGTTGCTTAGCTGTGGAGGGGCAGGATTCAGACCTGGCCAGTTGGCTCCGCCTACTTTTCCAGAGTCCCCCCCACGAAGCCCTGGGCCCAGACCAGGTGCTGCATGAATCACTCTGTCGGTAGTTCCTCCTTGTTAGCATACCCCAGAATGTCTTGGAGGGCTTGTTGAAACACAGACTGTTGGACCCCGGCGCCAGTTTCTGATTGACAGAGTGTTGAGTGAAGCCAGAGAGTCTGCCTTTCTAAAGCTAGGTGCCGACGGTCTGGGGACACAGTCTGAGAGCCGTTGGCCCATGTCTGACTTCCTTACCCTTAGAATAGGAAAAGCGAGTTCAGTAAGGTATGTAGACACAAGCCATCTATGAGTGGGGCTGGGTGCCCAAGAAATGCTCCGTGAAAGCAGAAATTCAGCTCTGAAGTTCCAGAGGGAAGAAGGAACACGTTTTAGGCCCCTACTATATGCCAGCCTTGCCCTGGCACTAAATTACTTAACAGGCAAGGCAAGACATCTTCCGCACTCAGTCTTCAAAATTTGGAGAAGTAACAGAGGCTCACTCCTGGAGAAGGTTTTGAGGTGTTAAGAGTATAGCATTTGGCATTCATATGCTGGGACCAGATTGTCAGTAAGAGTTACAGTTCTGCCCCTTCCTGGGGGTGTGATCTCGGGCATGTGACTTAATTGCCTTGTGCTTAGTTTCCCAATTTGGGAAATGGGGTAACAGGAGTATCTACCTTATCACTTTCATTGTGAGGGTCAAGTGAGTTAGAATAGCACTGTCTGGCCCAGAGCTTGTCAATGACTTTGTCAACTGTTAGTTAACGCAGAAAGGGCGAGATTCAGGCCAATGAAAGGGAGCTGGACTGAGAGTCTAGGGAACTGTTTATAAACTGATTTAATAATAATAATGATGATGATGATGATGGTAGTAATAATAATAATTGCTATTAGTATTATTCATTGAGACATTTGTGGGTCAGTCACTATGCAAAATTCTACTGAGTTCTCTTAGTAATCTCAGTTGTTACTTCTGCTGTCTGGATGGGGAGACTGAAGGTCTGTGGGGTTAATTCCCGTAACACTCTGCGTGACCTTGGGCAGGTTGCCTACCCTCTCTGGGCCTCCAAGATGGGATTGACCTTGATGTTCTCTAAGGGGTATGCTGCTCCTGTGACTGCTCACCCCAATCATTAGGACACATCAGTTCTTAAAGCCTTGGCAATCCCCGGAGTGGGGAGCTCCTCTCCTTTGCGTCTTGGGTATCAAAGGAACAAAGTCCCTGGAATTTGTGATTTGGAATTCTAGACACCTCACGAATCGTATCTGCCGTACAGCTCCTTCCAACGCTAGGCGTCCGTATGGGAGGTGGCAGGGATGGCCCAAGGTGAAGCTGTGAACCAGGAGGAGGCTTCTTGGCACCTTGTCAGCTCCCCCCCACCCCACCCCCTCCAGTGGTGGGGGCAACCGCTGTCCTTTATGCAGCACTGACTGCGGGCCCGGCGCCACGTGTCCTCCCCTTGAGCTTCCTGAGCCCGGTAGCAAGCCCGGGAGGTGCAGAGTTTCCCTTTCACAGAGGAGAAAACAGGCCCAGAGAGGTCAGGCTGCTCACCCAAAGTCACCCAGCTCAAGGGTCAGGGTCAGGATTGGAATCCAGACCTATCTGCCTCCCAAGCACATTACCAGTGACCACCACCCTAAACTGTCTCTCTGGTCTCCTTCTTCCTCTTTCCCCTGATTCCTAGTCCTTCCTTCCTTCTGCAACTCACCCCCCCCCCCCGCCCCCAACCTGCTCCTAGTGTCCCTGGAAAGGTCTGATAAGTGCCTTCTAGGTACTAAGAAGCAGTAAAGACATCCAACCCTCACACTCTGATTTGGTAGATCTGGGGTGATGTGCCCTCTTGATTGTAAACCACAGTCCCTTCTGGATCTAACCTTCTTTGAGGCTAGGATCCTAAATGTGTTCAGAAGGGGCTCCTGCAGCCCCACTAGCTGGAGGAAGTCCCGGGTGTGATGCTGCAGCACATTTCAACCACGCAGCTCCAATCTGTTCTTTATACAGAAGAAAGAGCACTGGATATGGAGTCTGAAAACGCATTCTGGCTCTCCCAATTACTCACTGTGTGACCTTGGGCAAGCCCTGTCCTCTCTCCGCACCTCATGGATGAGAGGATTCTGGGCTCTATAGTTTGGAGGTCACATTCTGCCTTCACGCTGCCTGGAGGGCAGGATCCTTCAGGGCAGGGCACTGGCACCCCCCATTTGCCTCGGTCGGTGTCCCTAAGGTCTAGAGAGCACCTCTCACAAGCTCTGTGCTCCGTAAATACGGTAGAATGGGTGAATGGCGCTCCTAAGCATTGAGTGGGCTGCTCCATTCTGCAAACTGTAACATATTAGATCCAGATAATCACCAAGATCGTAGCTAATCTCGGTTCCTAAAAGAAACCGTATTATGTTTTGTCTGATTTGATAACATAGCTCAGCTTTGGGGAAATTTTTGTTTACCTTTAACCACAGTTAAGGAAAAAATTTTTAAGCAAAACCTTCTGAAAGCAATTTGACTACAGGGGTTTTTCTACCTCTAGTCGTTTTCTTGGAGAAAAGCAAAAAAGGCAAACAAGCGGCTACTTAGTAATAGGCAATGCTGTTTGGGAATTTAAAGGGACAGACATGAAAAATTTAGCAGAGTGAGCTAGCTGCCCCTGAAAACCTGGTTATAAATTTGCGCTGACAGCTTTACAATTGGTGACAACTGTAGACCAACCAAGAGCTCCAAATTCTAATCCTATTTCTGATCTTGACTTGTTTTGGTCTCTGAAATGAGTCACTAAAATGCTAGAACCAAGCTTGCTCCTCTGGCAAAGGATGACAACATCGACCTACTTCATTCTTGCCTCTTGTTTGTTTCTCTTTTCCTTTATTTGTCTTTTTATGGAATCATCTGAGCCATATCACTCTTGCCCATTTTTATTCTCTTCTTCCACCTTTTCCATCTTCACCCGCGATTCCTCTGTCTTATTTTTTTTTAATTGGATGAAATGTGGAGTTGGAAGATAGAAACCATCAGGCTTTTGTTAGTGTGTTTCCTTCTTCATCAATGAGGACAATGTGTACAGAAGATCTTGTGGATTTCACTGCAAAGGCGAGCTGAGAACTGTAACCAATCAGGAGAGAGCTTTCTCAAGAGCTCCAGAAATATTCGGGTTTTCATCTACTCACTATTTTGCTTTTGAAACCAGATTCCCAGCCCTTTGCCAGAGTTCCTGGCTCCAGTGTTAAAAGGTGCCCCTTTGTGCAAGCAGAAAAGTTACAGTTGATTAAGAGTCTGCAGCTACAGCTAAGACATCTCAGCCTCGGCCTTGGCCAGAGGGAGGACTGGCCCCAAAGATGGTCCGTGAGTGTGTGAGGAAGGCATTTATTTGGTGCAAGCTTTTGTCAGAGATGACTTCATTTAATTATGGTATAATTCTGCAAGCTGGTGTCCTTTTACAGATGGGGAAACTGAGGTTCAGAGAGGGTAGACGACCTGGCCAGGGCCGCATAGATAGGAAGTGACCCAGCCCTTCTGACATCCTAAGCCTGTTTCCATCAGTTAGTCTCCTTTCGGCTCAGTGGTGCTGCCTCCTGGCATCAGGCTTGAGATGAGCTGATTGCCGCAGGATGGGAAGGGACTGGGAATCGGGTGAAAGCCCCTCACACCCACTGCTGCCTTCCCGGGGACTGGGGCCGGTGGGTGGGGGTGGGGTGGGTAGGTATGAGTGGGGGTGGAGGCTGTGCCCCTGGAAAAGTGGGAGGGGCAACGGGCTCAGGGTGGGGCTCCTGTGGGGTGTATGTGTGTGGAGAGAGAGAGAGAGAGGGAGAATGATAGAACCAGGATAAATATGTAACTAGGTGTTTGCTTCCAAAATGAAAATAGCGTTATGATTTATTTCTGATTTTAAAAGCAAGGCATGCTGGTGGTAACAAATTTAGTCTGCACAGAAAGGAAGAGTAAAGGAAGTGAAACCAGCCTATAATTCCACAGACTAGAAAGAACCATGACCCGAAGCTAGGCTTTGAGTTCTGCATTCCAGGGCTTAGCTACCTTAAATTCACCTCAGTCTTGCCCGTTGGCGAGTTTCCATGGAGACCACCAAAAAACGGCTAATATGAATAACTCTGATTTTTGAATTTTGGACTCACTTAGGGGTAGCTGGGTTGATGTCACCTGATAATTCCTTTAGGGTTTATTTTCTCTAAGATGAATTTTAAAACTCGCAAAATATGGTTAGCTCATTAAAAGTCATGCTTTCAAAAACGAACTATATGAGAAAAATTTCGATATGATGTTTAGACAAAAGGGGACGTAAAATTGGGCATCCAACATGATCTGAGCCTGGATTAAGTTGTGTATCTAGGGGCACCTGAGTGGCTTAGTTAAGCGTCTGACTTCAGCTCAGGGCATGATCTCACCGTTCAAGGGTTCAACGCCCCCCCAGCAGGCTCCGGGGCTCTGTGCTGACAGCTCAGAGCCCTGGAGCCTGCTTCAGACTCTCTCTCTCTCCCTCTCTCTCTGCTCCTCCCCTGCTCACACTCTGTGCCTCTCTCTCAAAAATTAATAAGCATAAAAATGAAAAAAAAAAGACGTATATCTATATTCACAGAAAAAACAAAAGAATTTGCAGTTCTCTTAAAATGTTACCTCCTAAAATGTTATCAATGTGAATTATTTTAATTGTTTTCTTTATATTTTTCTGTATTCCTGAAGTTTAAAAAAATTTTTTTGAATGTTTATTTTTGAGAGAGAGAGAGAGAGAGAGAGAGAGAGCTCAAGCAGGGGAGGGGCAGAGAGAGAGGGAGGCAAAGAATCGGAAGCAGGCTCCAGGCTCTGAGCTGTCAGCATAGAGCCTGATGTGGGGGTGGAACTCTGGAGGTGGAACTCACGAGCTGTGAGATCAGGACCTGAGCCGAAGTCAGATGTTTAACTGACTGAGCCACCCAGGCGCCCCATGTATTACTTTAGTTTTTATAAGGGGCATGTTTTGCTTATACAGTCAAAGAATAATATGCTATTTTTAAAAAAGGATAGATGTTTGGGGACAAGATGTTTTTGAAATACACAGTGACTAGTATGTGCAGAGACAAAATAAAGCAGGGTATTAAGCAATTTCCTGTTGACCTTAATCAACATTCTAGCCTGGATGGATGTTGGAGAAAGAGGTGGGAGTAACTGGCTGAGGGAATGTTCATCTGAGTTTCTGAAATATTCATTTCCTGCAAATCCTCTCCTCTGCAGCCATCTCCAATGGAAATGCCAGTTTCTGTCTGTAGGAGCCCTGAAAGCCCTCATTTAGAGTTAGGGTTCTGCTTTCCCAGGGAGACTGGTGGTTTTACCCCTGGACATCTGCCAGAAATCAAACAAAAGGGACAGGTAGGAGAAAATAGTCTGTAATTTCGGCTCTATGGATGTATGTCATGTACAGCTTGGTGTATGTTTCTGGTATGAAACTATCAAAAACTCCCACAATAGCGCCCACTGTTTGGGTCCACCAGCAGGGACACTGTGAGCCCAAAGATCCCTCCTGGGTGGAGCTAACAAGCTTCTCCAGCCTCCCATTGCTCTGTCCTTTCCAAATGAGTGGTAAAGACAACAATAAAAACCAAGAATCCTTAAATCTCAGGGGAGAGTGGAGAGGTGAAGGGAGGTCTGTTTTATGGCACACCTTCAGTAAAAAAGATTTACAGGTAAGTCATTTTCTCTTCTTTCTAGGTGTTATATTGAGAGGGTCCAGTAAACTAAACCCCAGAGAGAGCTTGGTATAAATAAAAAAATCCGACAACTGTCAAAACAAATAGCAACCAATCAGAAATACAACGTTGAGGGAAGCTCCAGTTCTCAAATAATTTAGAGAAGTGTTAGCCTGTTACAGCAAGAGTAAAGACTTAAAGGGACCTTGGGAGGCAATTTAGGATGTCTCCTGAATCTCAAACTTGGAGATTTGATTGAGAGAAATGGGTAATACAGGTCTAGTTTTATCTCTAAGGAATAATCAAAGCTCTAAGTATCAGTGAAGAATACAGTCTTTCATTCGTTCACCTGGCAGTCACCGAGTGCCTTCTCTGGACAGGCTGTGAACTGGGTGATGGAGAAGCAGAGTGGAAGGACACAGACCCATCCCCATGGACCCCAGAACATGGAGGGAGGAGCCATAGCTATCGTGCAGGGTGTTCTATACAGGGATAGAGGTAAATGCTGGCTGTTATTGTGGGAGAGAGAGGAGAAGCAACACTGTGGTGTGTGTGTGTGTGTGTGTGTGTGTGTGTGTGTGTGTGTGTGTGTGTGAGCTGATGATTGGCAGAACTGAATTTGAAAGACACAAAAAGTTAGGCAGGTAAAGGGAGCCGGGTGATAAGTATATAAGCCAAGAAAGATACAATAGTCATTTGTTCATTCATTCATTTGACACATATTGAGCTCCTACTGTGTTCCAGGCACTTTCCCAAGAACTGAGTGAACAAGACAGACAATGCCCTAGCCTTCAGAGTGCTTATAATCTAGGGACCAGGCAAAGAACTGCTTATAATCTAGGGACCAGAGTGCTTATAATCTAGGGACCAGGTAAGCAACAAATCCACAAAGAAGAGCCTTTCAAAGAGTAACGTGTTGTGAAAATATAAGAAAGTATAATGTGATCTGAGGGTGTGGTAGGCCTGAAGGTGGCCAAGGACCATCTCAGAGAGATTGCCTTCCATGCTGTGCCTTGAGTCATCAGTCCAAAGATCCAGGGAAGAATATCCAAGGAGGCAGGAACAGCAAATGTAAGAGTTAGAACTTGGTGTCTTCAAGGATCAGAAGAAGGGCATGAATGAGGGGGACAGTGGAAGGGGAAGGGGGTATTGTGGTCAGAAAGGTAAGCAGGGGCCAGACCATGTAGTGCCTGTGGGCCCTTGTGAGGACTTTGAGAATTGTTTGTAAGGGGTGTGAGTGGGTAGGTAGACCAGTTGGTCAGCTATGGTGATAGACCCTGGTGGGAAGCCATGGTGGCCTGGGTGGAGGTCGTAGTTGTGAACTTGGTCAGAAGATGACAGTTTGGGATTATGTTCTGGAGGTAGAAGCAACAGTTTCTATGGAAGGATTAGAAAAGTGAGGGGAGAAGGAAAGAGGAATAAAGGATACCTTCTGGGATGCTTTTACCTGAGCAGTGGGTAGATGGTGGCCATTTATAGAGGTGGGGAAGAGGAAGTTTGTTTGTTTTGTTTGAAGGGGGGGGGCAGCAGGCATGGCATAAACCCACGTTTATGGACAGGGATGAGAGATGACAGGAAGGGCAGGCAGAGGTCTTGAAGGATCCCATTGGCCCCATGAGAGCACCACATGAACACCAAAGCCTCAGGTAGTCAATGAAGACTTTTGCAACCGGGGCGGTGGGGAGGAGGGTGGGTTTAACACTGTCTGGTTTCATCGTTTGAAAGATGATGAGCTTCCAGTGTAGGTGTTTGCTTGGGGGGAGGTGGCAGGAAGCAGAGATTAGTCAAAATGCTGTCGTAATAGCGCAGGCAGAGCTGGCGGTAGGTGAAGTAAGGGGGGACGGAGAGAAGGGACAGGTTCTTGAGCTATTCAGCGCATAGAAGATGCGGGACACAGTGTCTCATTAGACGTGCGAGGTAGATTGTGAACATTCATTTTATGGGTTCCATGGAGTTCATGGATGGTTTCTGTTCACTGCAATGCAGCACAGAGCGTGGGGAGGGTTGAGGAGGTGAGGAGTTAAGTTATAGACTCGCAGATGTGTTATAGTCAAGTTATAGACTCGCAGATGTGTGTTATAGTCAAGTTATAGACTCGCAGATGTCTGTTGCTTCCCTCATAGCCATTTGGCTCCTCCTTCTTCCCTGCCCCTCCTTCAGCACAGTCCTGTCCTTTAGGGGAAGCTGACCCAGCGCCCAGCTCCAGGGGTGGTCCCCCTGTGTAGGCAGGTAACTCACCCCCGGCCAATGAGTAGTATGAAAGTGGTCATGTGACTCACTTGGGCCAATGGGATGGGGGGACAGGTTTCCGAGGGCTTTTGGGAAAGCAGCTTCATTGCTTTTACCTGAGAGTGTCTGGAAGCAGCCCAGCCTGGTCGCCTGGATGTGCAGTCCCAAATCACTGCAGCTGTCTAGCCACCTCTCTGAGGATATTGAGACCCAGGCAGACAGGCTGGAGCTGCCCAGTTATGTGAGGAAGCTGTTTGCATGTCGTGCAGCCCGTTTGCATTTCCCTTACTGGCAGCTCGGAGCATCTGGACAGATACAAGGGCCAGTGGGACATCCGTGGAGATTTCCAGCAGGCACGTGGGCATTCTGTGTGGGCCTGGAGCTCAGGGTAGAGTCTGAGGTGGAAAAAGAACTCTAGCTCGCACTCCTGAGGGTTGGTGTGAATAGGATTGTTTTCCTATTCAAATAAGACTTAAAAAAAAATTTTTTTTTTTTTTTTTAACGGGGAGAGAAGTGGAGTAGTGGAAGGAAAAACTTCCTTGAAGAGTGCTCCGCGGTGTGGTAGTGTAGGGGTGGCTTATGGAACCTCTTTAATTAAAAATCTGAAGGAGAGATGCTAATCATTAGAATGATTCAGACACTGTTCAAAGAGAAGCTGAATGACCTATTTTCTGAGATTTTTTTAAAAGTGGAAATTCATTTTGTGTTCGTTGCCCCAGACGACCTCTAAGAGATGGAGACTAGCCCAGAGGAAAGAAGATGGGAGCTTTGGGGTCTGGCACCCACAAAGGCCAAGTCCAGATTTCACACTTAGGAGCTGAATTCTTTCTCTCCCTGAGCCTCTTTGTGAAGTGCAGAAAACCAGTCCCCTCCCTCCCCCAAGGTGGTCCTGTGAATTAAATTGGAAGCTCCTATAACGAGCTTGTACTGTGCCTGGAAAATAGTAGTGGGGCGGGGAAGGGGGAGAGGGAAGAGGGGGAGGTGCCCCTTCTTTCCATTCTCTCTCCATCTGTCTCCCATAAGGCTTTTTTAAAAAAGTATTCTATTATAACTTTTAAAAATGTTTATTTATTTTTGAGAGAGAGAGAGAGAGCCTGTATGAGCGGGGAGGGGCAGAGAGAGAGGGAGAAAGTATCCCAAGCATTCTCCAAGATGTCAGCACAGAGCCCGTCTTAGGGCTCAAACTCACGGGACCGTGAGATCATGACCTGAGCTGAAACCAAGAGTTGATCACTTAACCGACTGAGCCACCCAGGTGCCCCGCTCTCCTAAGGAGAGCTCCTTATTTCCAGCATCCTCCGCTGACGGACGTGGTTACCAGTGAGCTCTCCTTGTCAGATCTGACAGTTTGTTCACATCTTCCTCGACCAATCACTGGGCACTTGAACTGGCCCATCACTCTCCTTGAATTTCCTCACTTGCCTTTGGCATCCCCGACCCCGAGTTTGGTTCTCTTCCTGCCCCTGTGGCTACTCCTTTCTGTCCTTGTTGGCTCCTCATCATCTTCTAGATGCTAAGAGGTAGAGCGCCCTGGGACTCAATCCTCAAGCCCCCAACTCTAGCATCTCACCCCTCAAGTGGTCTCATCTCAGCCGAAGCAGAAAGCCCAACGCCCTTACCATGGGCCATCAGCCTCTGCCAATCTGCCCCTCCCAGTTTCCTCTGCTGCCTCCTACCATTGTCCCCCGGCTCACCAGAACTCCTTGCCGTTTCAGGAAAATGCCATGCACCCTCTCTGTTCAAGCCTCCTCACTTACTGTCCCCTCTGGCATGGCGTCTCCCTACCTCACTTGTCTCAGGTCCTTGTTCCAATGTCACTGTTTCAGAGAAACCCTCCCCAGCACCCTGGATAACCTACCGTCAGGCTTCATCCTCTCCCCTGAACCTGCTGTCACAGCGCTCAGCACTGCTTAATGCATTATATATTTATTCGTACATCTCCCCCATTAGAATGTCACCTCCTTGAGGTCAGAGATCTTGTTTTAGGCACAGAATCTCCAGCTTCTGAAATGGTGTGTGGCACAAAATGGGCTCTCAGTAAATCTTTGTTGAGTGAACGCGTTCACTGAGGATTATGGCTATAGCCATTACCAATGTCATTATTTTCCCCAACTTTAAGATTCTACTATATATGCGTGCAAAGAGGGAGGCGCCAGTTGACTTCCCGACATCCCTCTTGGTTTTCCAAGTCCAGTGGATGCTCTGTAAATGGCTTACATGGGAACAGATCCAAACAGAATTACTGACGCTCAGGGGCCTCAGATCACCGCACTGCTGGGCATCCTGTACTTCCTAAAAAGCCATCCTGAGTGATATGGTTAGAAAGCCACTTAGACATGTCTGTTTTGGAAGCAGTCGTCTGACCTATGGTGGGAACGTCAAATGAAACAGAAACATTCTGACGTTTTAAGAGCTTTAATTTACTCACGATAAAAGCCATGGCATCCGAATATGTCAAGTTTATAAGGCATAGACTTCAGAACAGGAATGTGCCTACCTAATGTGAGGGCATGTCAGCGAATTGATTGACTTGTTGAAGGAGGACACTGGGAGCATCTTTGGAAGACACAGAAGATGTATCTGGAAAATATATCTGAAAGTCGGTTTTAG